>NC_141137.1:11880000-13102500 GCF_053477565.2 Lygodium microphyllum | reverse complement strand
GTCATAAAAAACTACCCCAACGACCAACCCCACAAAAAAACTGTATCAAGCAAACCAAAACACCAATAAATTAAACTACACCAAGCAAACCAACCTACCTCTCTCTCTCTCTCTCTCTCTCTCTCTCTCTCTCTCTCTCTCCCCCCATAACTAACCCGTAACTAAGTTACAACAATGCACTCTAACTAACCCACCTAACCACTAAAACGAACTAAGCTACTAACAACTAACCTACCAACTAAGTAAATAATAATCAACTTACAATTATTATTAATCTCTCACCATCTCCCTCTAATAACTAACTTACCCAACTTATATATCTATAAATAAAAAATAATTTAAAACCTACTAACTTATACCAAAACAACAAAATTAAGCCAAGTGCAAATAAATTAAAACAAAAAATTAAAACAAAAAAAAACTTACTACTCTAATAAAAAATTAGATTAACTAACTAACTAACTAACTAACTAACTAACTAACTAACTAACTAACTAACTAACTATATGCCAGGAGGCATATTCCAAGGTGGATTTCGTAAAACTATATTTATTTGTTGGGGCTCGTACACAAGGTGGATTCCTTGTGCGAGAAGTTGACGGGGACGCCTGTCCTTTTCGAGCGTCATGTTAATTTAATGTGTACGTGGGTGATTTCACAATGGGTGATTCTGTAAAATACATATTTAAATTAAAGGATGTTTATGAGTTTAGAGTGCACTCGTATTAAAGTAAGGTTATGATAGAGTTCTAACCTATTTAATTATTTTGTAGTTAAAGACTGCTAGGTATTCACTTTTGTCGATTTAAACTTACTATTTTCTAACAATTGTGAATGCTTTAGTTGATGTGTAGAACAGGCAGCGGTAGCGTTGGGAAGCATTGGGCGATAGCATGTATTCAAATTACTTAGAAGAAATTATAAATTTTAATGGACGTGCATCTTATCATTAAAAGCATGGTGCTAATATTTATTTAGACGCACTTATTTATTGAAGCACTTCATAAATATTTATTATTTTGTATGTGCATGGACACTCAGTTTAAATATTTAATTATTGGACATTGTTTTTGCGCACATCTCGACTTTTGGACCGCCCAACTACTTTATTTTTTTATTTGGACAAAAGCAAACACAAAAGCCAAAGTATGCTAATTGTAAAATTGGGCTATTTTTTAGTTGACTATTCTCATTTTGATTATTGTGATCATTGCCTTTATGGCATGTAGACTAGGTCTATGCATAAGAAGTTTGGTATGCCACTCATGAGTAAGCCCTTGGCTTTGGTTCATTCTGATGTCTATAGGCCCATGCCCTATCAGTCTATGGGTGGTGTGAAGTATTTTGTTACTTTCATTGATGATTTGGTTCAATATTTTTACATGACGCTACATAAGATATGCATTTTAAGTGAGATTTTTTTAAAATGATTTATATTACTATGCTTTATATGATTTAAATTAATTATTCTAACATTATTTTTTGTCTGTGCAGGTGATATTTTCAGGATGAGTCGAGGGATAAGCGATGAGGAGTTACAAGACATCTTCACATGCATGTCTCCAGACCAGATCGCGAGATTCAGAGATATGGCAGACCATGAGCTATCTCGGTCTTCGTTAGGGTACTTTGCTAGATCTACTTCAGCGCGATTGGATGCTTCGGCTTCGAGCAGACGAGCTCGACGCTCACGTCTTGGGCCAGAGGAAGGGAATGCATCGAGTTCAGGCGGATTGCTGCAGAGATATAGAGGCAGTGAGCTCGCGGTCGACACGGGATACATGTGTGACTCCTCGCTCTCGTGGCCCTTCCAGGGAGTGTGGCTCAAGCTCAGGTGGATGCTGTGGAGGCATGGACGCAGTGTCTCCGTCTCATCATTCAGCTGGAGCTACGTCACCTCAGGGATTTGTCACACCTGTGGGGATGTCTACTCTAGTTACTCCGGCTTTTGCTCAACCGTCAGCAGGTGGCATCCCTGTGGGTGCCACTCTGAGAGATATTACCCCAGTCGGTACACCGGATGCACAGGGGTCTCCTGGATATGCCTAGGAGCGTGGACGCAAATGGGAGAGGACCCATCTTAGGCAGACTCCAGGGGGTTATGGATATCTAGTCGATAGTAGGTCAAGAGCCATCATCATGAATGATGAGGGGAGGAGGGTGATGCCTCGCATGAGAGAGTTGCGCCAACAAGTTTTTCGGCACAACGTCTTGGATCATTGGAAGAACATACCGGAGGGGAGCAAGGACTACATAGTAGTATCCTTGCACGAGGAGTTTCCGGTGCCAGCATCAATAGATAGATTCTCTACGAGCTGGATGATGGATTGCATGCGTACATACATGTTACATAGACGATCCGATGCATGCAAGGCAATCAAGAGTGGGGCTACAAAGCCCGAGTGGTTAGATGCAGACGACTGGCGCCGACTGAGGGAGGAGGCTACAGATTCTCCAGGACGTTGGAGTCAGCAGCACGAGGGGCGGCGAGGGCACGACTCGAGGCCGAAGTGGTCCATGATCTTGGGAGTGGCGGCCACATGACATATTTGGAAGACTTTGTAAGTTTTTCTTTTGTTTTGCTTGTTTATTTTTTTGAAATATTCTTTGTACTGACAATCATGTTTCTAACAGTTAGCATTTTGTTTTCTTTGTAGCACTCCAATACAAATTGCGATCCGACTGGCCTTGAGACTCGATATGCAGAGAGGCATAGTCTCACTTCATTGATCGACTGATTCTATAGACACGGCGGCCTTGTAAATCACTCATCTTTTTTGTCCGTAGTTACCATGAGATATTTGAATGCATTATTGTATGGTGGACTGATGTGTTGTTTCTTTTTCTGCAGAGTCCGTTCGATACTCCTTTGCGGCGGGACGAGCTTTCGGGGGATGAGGATATGTAGCTTGCCCTTGGATCCCTGGAGCTCACACACATTTATTTTTGAGTCGCCTGATCTATGTAGACATTTTCTATGTATTAGTGATATCTTGTCATGATTGTACCAATAGCTTATTATGCGATCATGTATTTATTTCATGTATCAGTGTTATGATTTCGGTATACATTGTTTTTGTTTGCAAGTGCATTGTACACAGTGCAAAAACTATTTTGTATGGCTCTCATAAAGCACACAGTGCTATATGTGGCAGGTCAGCTTGCTACCCTATCACAAATTTTTTTCCCTTGTTACTGTTGCTATTAGCGTTGCAAATTTTATTGCTCAGATCGTTAAAAATGCGACGCTGATACCGACGCCAATACCGACGCTGATAGCGATGGTTATACCGACTGTTCTATGGCGTCGCTAATAACGACACTTTTTGCGATGACATGGACAAATTTTGTTATTTGCATTTTCGTCGCTTTAAATGTCGGTATAAGGTCTATATCTTGTAGTGAGAGAGAGAAAGAGGACTGACCTGACCTGCCTGCTCATGCCTGTTGCCTGTTGTCTACTCCTGACCCTCTGCATAGTGCTAATGCTCCTCCATGCTCCTACCTGTGCTGCTTGTGAGTGCGAGTGAGAGTGAGAGTGAGAGTGAGAGGAGGAGGTGGTGGAAAGAGACCACGTTTCTCTCTGCCCCCAATCATGTGAGAGATTAATGACCACTTATGTTTCTCTCTGGCCCCAATCATATTGAGCAATTAATGGCACATGTAAACTTTGATTTGGTTTGGAAGCTAGGTTCAGGAGCTCCCTAGTGCTTCTACACCTCCCGAACCTGTAGCTCAAATAATAATGTAGTATAGATTATGTACCCTCCCAAAATACATTTTTTCCTTAGCTCATCATGTTACAACTAAGAGAGTATAATCCCTATTCCCCTTGCTCCTCTTGTCAAATCATTCTATATAGTATGGTTAATCAAGCAATCATGAGCATAGCTTGGCTTGTAAATAAAGCCAATTATCATATGGGGTTTAGGTATTTATAGACTCTACCCCATGTCTACAAGAATCCGAATCCAATGTCGTATTATGATGAACCTATGTAGAAGATAGCCTTTAAACCTTCCATTGTGTAAAAGACTATTGCAAGGTTCTCTTGGTGGGAAATATCTAAAACCTTTATGTTTTTGGTCATGATCGTTAATGGTGTATTCTTGTGTATTTCTACATATGAAATTGAGTTTTTACTATCATTTTTTGCAAACAATAGGAGAAGCTATGTATTTATATTCTTGAGTGTTTTTGCATCTTGAATTGAGTTGTTGCATTGTTGCTTTTTTCAAATAAAATGTTGTATTTTTTTCTCTTCGACTCTTCAATTCTTTTATAAGTACTAGCTGGCTCACTAGTACTACCACACTTCGTGTAGTTGGTATCATTGTGAAGCTCACAAGGCCACACCTCTCTTGCTTCATATTTAGGTGAGCAAAAGGAAAAAACCACACCGTGATGTGGCCCCTTTCTTGTGACCAACAAGCTTATCACTAAAAACCGTGTATATGTATAGTTCCCAAGTGCGTACTTTCATGTATCTTTTCACACTTATTATTTCATTTCATTTACCTAATTCGAATGTAGGTATATCATGGTAGGAATAGTTGGTTGATATTATTCTTAGAACATACTAAACTTCATGTACAAAGAGAGAGAGTGTGTGTGTGGGGAGTTAGTTTAGATGGAGGTTTAGTATGAGCCTATGAGGGCATTGGTGCAAGGAGGGGAGGCTGCCGAAGGGGTTAATAGGCGCGGAGAAGCCGGCAATCGAAGAGAGAAGCCGCAATGTTAGCCAAATCATAGCACGAAATCAAATTGAAGGTCTTGTAACGCCCCAGCGCTTGTCTAAGCCATCCAAGAACTCCAGCTTGCTCTTCTCTGCAGGGTGAACAGTCTTCCGATCCCAGCACCAGCAATTAACGCGTACATCCCAACCAACCACATGGCAGATAGACCTCAGAATATGCGGTGTCGCCCCAGACTTTGTTTAACCCATATTATCTTCTGACTTTTTGCATTCTCCCTTCAATCGGAGCTTCTGCGATAACATGCTAGGAAGAGCGATCAGTAACTTGATTAAGTGCATCTACGTGATCATGATTAGGATGCACCTGCACGTACTTCGACATCCTCACAACAGCAATGGTCAGAATGTGCAAGGACTGGGAGAATAGTGACCTTTGCTGCTTCAGGAATGCCTCGCATTTCATCCTCTCTCCTGGCTTGAATCTACCGCCTCTTGTCTCGGGGCCATTTCAGGAAGAGAGTTGGAGCTCGTCTTACTCCTCCTCATCTACCAGGCCCGCAGCACCATCGATACCAGCGATAACATAGCTTACATTATGCAGCAACACACCTTTGCAGTCGCGCAACCTTCAGGATCACGAGTGCTCTCTTGATCACCAAGAGGAATACAAGGTCGGCCGCCGGACTCCGGAGTCTACTATCAAGTGTGGCTCTGCACCACCTCTCCTCTTGATAGGAAGATCATAGATCCACATTAAGCATGTGTGAGGAATAGTGAGAGAAAGACCTCACATGCATTCAAAGAGATTTTGATATGTGTTTGCTATTTGTAAAGTGAGTTATTTTTGAGTTTGAAGATAAATAAATTTATAAATATATGCTTTGTGAAGCGCTCACACAAGGGTATGGGAGTAGATTACACCCAATTTGTCTCTTTGGTCTCATGTCGTGCAAATTTGCTTTTGGCTTTGTACTTGAAATTATGAAGGTTTGTAGAGTTCTTTCTTCTTGGGAACATTTCAGCATTCACTACGTACGCATCCAACATCTGATCTGCGTACAAGAATCTTCCTTGTGTACGAGCCTCGATAAAAAAATAGTTTTACGGAATCCATGGAAAAATCTCATGGATCTACTGTGAAATATACCTCCTGGCATCATTGGGGACCTTCCGACATTCAATACGCATGCATCCAGCATCCGATTTGTGCACAATGAATTCTCCTTGTGTACGAGCCCCAATAAATAAATAATATTACAAAATCCACCAAAATACCTCATGAAATCCACCGTGAAATATGCCTCCTGGTATCAATTTTTCAAATGGAAAGCTAGAATATATTATCTTAGTACTATATTATTTTTGTCGTAGGTTTGGAAAGTTTCAAAACTCCAGAGGGCTTCCCAAACCTACCCCGTTTTCCAAACCTCCACTTTTCTATTAAAACCCCCTCCTCTCCCCTCTCTCTCATATGTAATATCTCATTTTCTCCCCCTCCCATTTTTAATTAAGGCCCATTACACAACAGGTCCTCGACGCCCAATGTATGCGACATGGGCCAATCACAAGCCTAAATACCAAAAAAGGGCCGCTTGCCAATTACACACTCCTTGTGGCCAAATGGACCTGCCCTGGGGAGCATTTAATGCATTCCCTACCCTATTTTGGCCTTGAACAGGGCCGGGGAGCTTCCCCACCCTGCTACGTTTGCCATCATGTGTAGCCAATCATCGTTTGCAAATGGGCCTCAAGTGGGTTTTTTTGTTGAACCGACTGTTTTCCCCTCTCTTCATATGTAGGTCGATCGATCTCCCCCTCCCGCTCATTGATGAATTGTTCATGTTTCTTGCCTAGTATCTGTGAAAGCCCCATCATCACAATCATCAATGCCAAGGTTCAGATCCATTTCGGCTGCAAGGCCGTATGCTCTCTCTCCATCCCCCTATGTATGGTCAACTCTTGCACAAGCACGGGTTACCAATTTCTATGATGAGTACATCGACTTTGTTAAAAGCTTTGTCTTTAACTTTAAGCATGGTTGCCATTTGTGGTGGACGAGAGTATGGCTTATTGATTTCTCTGATCAGTATAGTGGCTTTCTCTGATAAGACATTTGTGGTGGATGAGAGCATGGGTTATCGATTTCTTTGATTAGTACAGTTACTTTGTTAAAAGCTTTGTCTTGTCAAGATGGTTGCCATTTATGGTAGATGAGGTATATTTCTAGTTCGACACTACAAGGATACAGGCGCATAGCGACGGCGATTTCTGATGTAAATTAGTGGCGTCGATATTTGCGTCGATAGCAACAGTACTCAGGTGAAAAAAAGCGGACCGAAACTCAATCACGTCATTTTGCGCGAACGAATGAAAGAGAGAGCGAACTCCATCTTATATTTGAGAGGGAGAGGGAGAGAAAGAGAGAAAGAGGGAGAATGAAAGCTTCTCCCTGTTGCCGCCGCCATTTGTGAAGAAGAGAAGGAAGTGTATGGAGGGCGAAGAGGAGCCGCCGAATACATCCTCGGACCTTTGCAGTGAGTGTATTGTTCCCTCTTGCTTTGTTTTTTGTTTTTTCTTCTTTTCTTTTGCTTGTTTTTGTTAAAAATATGTGTATTGAGAGAAAAAGAGAGGAAATGAGAGAGGGAGAGGAAAAGAGAAGAGGAAAGAAGGAACGAGAGAGAGAGGGAGAAAACATTAAACATAAGAGAGAGAGAGAGAGAGAGAGAGAGAGAGAGAGAGAGAGAGAGAGAGGAAGAGGTTGTTGTTATTGTTGTTGTTGTTGTTTTATTTCTTCTTTTCTTTTTTTCTTGTTTGTTATTGTAGTAGTAGTAGTAGTAGTAATAGTGGTAGTGGTAGTTGTTGTTGTTGTGGTAGTGGTAGTAGTTATTTTTAATATTTTTTTCTTATTTATTATTGTTGTGGTAGTCATAGTCATTGTAGTCGTGGTTGTAGTAGTACTACTAGTACTTTTCTTGTTTGTTGTTATTGTTGTTGTTGTTGTTGTAGGTTTTTATATTTTCTTGTTTATTGTTGTTTAGTTTTCTTGTTTGCTATTGTTGTTGTTGTAGTAGTAGTCGTAGTTTTTTCTTCTTTTCTTGTTTGTAGTAGTAGTAGTAGTAGTAGTAGTTGTTGTAATTGTTGTTGTTGTTTTTTCTTCTTTTCTTGTTTATTGTAGTGGTAGTGGTTTGTTGTTATGGTAGTCGTAGTCGTAGTCATGGTTATAGTAGTAGTAGTAGTGGTAGTAGTTTTCTTGTTTGTTGTTATTGTTGTTGTTATTGTAGTAGTAGGTTTTTTTTTTCTTTTCTTGTTTATTGTTGTTTAGTTTTCTTGTTTGTTGTTATTGTAGTAGTAGTAGTAGTAGTTTTTTCTTCTTTTCTTGTTTGTAGTAGTGGTGGTGGTGGTGGTGAGGTCCAGTACAATACCATGAGATGGAAAACACTCTGACATACGTTAATTTATGGGTGGGTGGAGACTTTACATACGTTAATTTTGTTGAGTTACAAGAGAAGAAATCCATTCTCAAACAATTTAAGAAAGAAAAAAAGAATGATAACAATAACAAATTGTTTGTTGTAACATAGACCAGATGAAAAATGATGAAGGTCGTGATGTTCAAGATCGCAAGGCGTATCTTAATCAGCATGTCCCATGTCCTTGCTTTCAATGTAAGCTAGCAATTAGACGAAAACGTCGATTGTCTATAGAATACGTACGACGCTTTGGCGAGTTTCAATATGAGATCATTGATCAAGCGATCTCAGATTTTGAGCAAACGGTAAGAAAAGTTAATATCAATCATGCATTGTATTCGCAAGCTAATTGAATACCATATACAAAAACATTGGGTGTGGTTGGCAAATTTTCTATCCAGGGAGGTGACGTCTCATCCCAAGGAAGAGTGCACCCTTTGAGGCCAGTTAGAAGAGTTCATGGGCATGCGATGGATAAAGTGTCTCAGCCAATCCACCACTTGGAAGGTACTGCCCAATCTATACCGTCAATAACAGAGGAGATATGCAGCCTTCCAAACTTACCTACAATCTTGGAGCCTAAGATAGAGGCAATGATTGATGCATTGATATCCATGGATGTCAAGACTTTTGATCCTCTTAAAGATGAAGCATCCATACCATTATACGATGGATGTCGAGTATCTCGCATGAAGACATTGCTTGCACTCCTAAGTGTGTAAGTAAAATACGGGTGGAGCGATGTGAGTGTGACCGAGTTGTTTAGGTACCTTATACATATGCTTCGTTGATTTCTTTTCGGTACTATCATTAAAAACATTTGTGCTTTTTCAAGGTACTTTATGATTTTTTTTCAAGTTACTGAAGTATCATATATTACCACTTGTAAATACCATGCTTGAGTCTCATGATGATGCACGACATGTTTTACGAAAGCTTGGCATGGACTACAAGAGTATCCATGCATGTATCAACGATTGCATATTGTTTCAAGAGGAGAATACGAGACTATGGAGACATGTCCAAATGTGGTTCAAAGTGTGGTGCTCATAGGTATCGACAAGACTTGCAAGGGCAAACCATCCCTCAAAAAGTCCTTAGACACTTTTCGCTTATCCCCTGCATAAACCACATGTTTCGTATGTCCGGCATGGCGAACTTGACAACGTGGCATACGCAGAATAGGTCCACAGATGGAGTTCAACGAATATTAGCAGATTCACGCGCATGGAGCCACATTGACTCTACCTTCCTAGACTTTGCCCGAGAGCCAATGAATCTTCGACTCGGTCTTGCTATGGATGGCGTGAACCCATTCGATTTGCGCTCAACTTCTTACAGTGTGTGGCCTATAGTCCTTGTCAATTACAATATTCCTCCATGGCTTTCTATGAAGAAATGACATCTCATCCTTAGCTTGCTCATTCCCGGACTCTACAAAGTCAAAAATATGGATGTGTATCTTCGTCCATTAGTTGATGAGCTTAAGATTTTGTGGTAGGAGGGGGTCACCGTGCAAGATATGAGCAAGCGCGATGGTTGATAGTCCACCAATATTGGAGTAATTCTCATGTGGATGATGCATGACTTTTTGGGATTCGAAGAGTGCTTAGGTAAGTAGGCTTCCATTCTCGTTGGTAATATCTATCATAGCTTGCTCAAGTTTGTATTCACTAGATAGAGGTGTTGGGACATGTCTGGTTATCTCAGGTTATCATGCATGTCCATTGTGTGGGCCACTGTTAGACTCCCGAAGGTCACGAACCATGAAGAAGATGGTATATCAAGGACACACTGCTTTCTTGCCAGAGGGTCATGAACTCAAGGAAGGTTTTCTTGGACGACCTCTAACATGTATGAATGCCCAAAACTGGTACGAGTTGAAAAAGGTCCACATGGAGTCACATCCGAACAAAATGCGACGGTTCTCAGTTTTCTATGAGTTGCTGTATTGGACCCACTTAAGATCAACCCCTTGTTGGATCCCATGCATATTTTCAAGAACGTGGGTAGCATACTATGGGACCACATCATAGGAAAGAGAGACACTACAGGGGCATGAATGGATTTGAAGGAAGTAGGCAAGATGGAGGTGCTTTGGCCGTAATCGAGTATTGATGGTCGCTTGCAACTACCTCGCGCTCCTTGGGTTTTGTCCACTAAAGAAGAGTGCATTGTGAAGCAAACAATCAAGTCTATCCATACTCCAATGGGTATGACGCGTTCTCTCAGGTCCGCGTTTTCTAAAGACGACCAATTATTAGGGCTAAAATTCCATATTGGCATAAGATATGCCATGTTTATACTACGAATGAATTGTAAGTGGCCTGCATATTTTGTTATTTGGAGTGTTGTCGTTGTTCATAATGCTTCCTCGTTTGTGGCAGTTTGTACTACTGATCGCGATCGCAGGATGCCTTACTCTAGAAATACACGGGGCGATTTACAGGTTGTTAACTTTAGTGCAACGAATCTCACAGAAGGAGATAAGACGTCCTCTATTGAATCCGCAAGGAAAGGAGAAGTGGAGATGGTCTGTCTCTTTGAGAAATACATGCCTACCAGCGTGCTCATGATACAAATCCACCTTCTTGTGCATCTTGTAGATGAAGTGGAGATTGCTGGACATATCCATATATGCGATGGATGTTCTTCTTAGAGCATGAAAACCCTGAAAGGCTTTGTGTGACAATGAGCTCGGCCAGAAGGTAGCATGGTTGAAGGTTGGTTGGTGTCTGAGACGTTAGTGTATATTTCACAATAGCTACCACCGGTGGATTCAGACATCAGTATGCTATGGTCACTAAAGAACGATGATAGACTGATTGGAGATGTGGTAGTTGAAAATGGGGTAGAAAAAATAATGGATGCTACAATGGAGGAGAAAGTAAATCGCTTTTACATAAAGGCATGGAAATATCGAGAGGAAGCGCGATCTGAATTTTGACGTAGTACATGCCATCGACCGATTCAATATCCTAAGGGCATGGAGGAGATGCCGCAGTTTATGTCAACACGATGGTTGCATGGAGCTTTAACCGCAGCGTCTTGCGAAGGGGCGGAGGTCTCAACCGAGGAGTGGGAATTCTCAAGGGGATATAGTCCAAAGGTTATGACGTGTTTAGGGTTTGTTGTATCTATATTTTATATGCGACAACTAATTGAGTGTTTCAATGTACAGTACAAAATATATAGTGCGGTGTGGTCGCGTGGACGATATTTTCATGTGGAGCATATTGACAAAATGTGCTCCACAACAGATTGTGATATCATGGCAAAGTTCGAGGAAGAGAGCTGATGATGAGCAACGGATCCAAACACGGTTATAGATGAGATGGAATATTTTGGAAACTTACAAAGTATTATCATGGTGGATTATTGTAGCTTCTCCATGATTCTATTCGATGTGTAGTGGTTTAAAGTGGTACTTGAAGGAGCTGGAGCAACAGTTCGACAAGGTCCATCTGGATTTCTCGAAATAGATTCTGAAAAAAAATGGACAAATTTGCGCGACATGTTTGTGTTGCTGATCCATTGTGAATAGGTGCATAAACTCATGTTTTTTTAAATTGTATTACGACATGGTACATGTCACAATAGTTAAATTTCTCTTGTACGTGATTGTGAACATGCAATTTTCTATTCAAATCCCCGATAACCTTGATAGTGGTACGTTATACCTTCAGCTCCCCGAAGTGCGAGAGTATATGATCAAAGTGATATTTCGAGCATAGATGAGGATAGTATCCTAATAGCGGGGTCAATATTGCAAGGGGTGGAGGCCATCGAAATCTTGGAGCATGTAGAGGAGCCAGCATCGGGTAACAATGATGAAAATACAGGAGTCCAAGAATTCTTTGAGAACGAGATGGACTCATCCTTTTGTGGTGACATGTCTATTGACCTTCTAGTGTATATGGAGTTGTGTCAGGAGATTGACATGGGACCATAGGGCACTTCATAATTGGAGCATCCACCTACTCAATTCATTGACCAATCGCTTATAAGGGTACATAAGATATGCATTTTAAGTAAGATCATTTTTTAAAGATTTATATTACCGTGCTTTGTATGATTTATATTGATTATGCTAACATCAATTTTTGTCTGTGCATGTGACCTTTGTGGATATTCAGATCATCACGATGAGTTGAGGATGAGCGACGAGGAGCTATAAGAGATCTTCATGCATATGTCTCCAGATCAGATGGCGAGATTCAGAGATATGGTGAACCAGGAGCTGCCCTTGGAAACCATCAAGCCATTCTATTAGATCTACTTTGGTGCGCTCTGATGTTTTAGTTTCCAGGAGATGAGGTTGACGCTCCAGACTTGGGCCAAACGGAGGGAGTGGTTTAGGGGGACGCTGTAGAGACCTGGATGCAGTGAGCCTGCGGTCAGCTTGGGATATAGATGCTACTCCTTGCTCTCGTGGCAGTTCGAGAGAGCGTGGCTTAGGTGGTTGTTATGGAGGTACCGACGCAGTGTCTCCGTCTCGTTGTTTTGTTGGAGTTATATCACCTGTAGGATTTGTCACACTTGTGGGGATGTCTACTCCAATCACTCCAGCATTGCTCAGCCATCCGCAGGTGGCACCCCTATGGGTGCTACTTCGAGAGATACTACCCCCGTAGGTACACCAGATGTAGAAGGATCTCCTAGATATGCCCAGGAGCATGGTCACAGGTGGGAGAGGACACATCTTAGACATACCCCAGAGGGGTATGAATACCTTGTAGATGATAGGGAGCCATCATCATGAATGATGAGGGTGATAGCTTGTATGAGAGAGTTGTGTTAATAAGTTTTTTGGCACAGCGTCCTACATCATTGGAAGAACATACCAGAGGGGAGTAAGGACTACATAGTAGCATCCTTGCATGAGGAGTTTCCGGTATCTGCCGCAACAAATAGGTTTTCCACAGGCTGGATGATGGAGTGCATGCGTGCATACATGTCACATAGACAATCGGACACATGCAAGGCACTCAAGAGTGGGGTTTCAAAGCTCGAGTAGCTAGACGCCAACGACTGGCACCGACTCAGGGAGGAGGCTACAGATTCTTCAGGATGTTGGAGATAGCAGTGCGAGGCGGCGAGGGCACGACTGGAGGCCAGAGTGGTCCATCATCTTGGGAGTGGTGGCCACAAGACATATCTGGAGGACTTTGTAAGTTTTTCTTTTGTTCTGCTTGCTTATTTTTTTGCAATATCCCTTGTACTAACAATCATGTTTCTAATATTTGTATTTTGTTTTCTTTATAGCACTCTATTACAAACCATGATCCCATTGGCCTAGAGACTCGATATGCAAATAGGCACGGTCTCATTGCATTGATCGATCGATTGTATGGATGTGGCGGCCATGTAAGTCACTCATCTTTCTTGTCCATAGTTACTAAGTTGAATTAAAATGCATTATTGTATGGTGGATTGATGTGTAGTTGTTTCTTTTTTTGTAGAGTCCGTTCAATGCTTCGTTGCAACGTGATGAGGTTTCATATGGCGAGGATCTATAGCTCGCCCTTGGATCCTTGGAGCTCATATACTCTTTTTTTGGTCACGTGATCTGTATAGACATTTTCTATGTAGTAGTAGTATCTTGCCATGATTGTACCGGTCTCTTTCATTACGCAATCATGTATTTATTTCATGTATCAGTGTTATGATTCAAGTATACTTTGCCTTTATTTACACGAGCATTGTACACATTACTTAAACTATTTTGTATGGCCCAAATAAAGCACATAATGCTTTATGTACTGCCCTGCCACAAAATTTTTCCCCCTATTACCATCGCTATTAGCATTGCAAATTTATTGTACACGTCGCTATTAGCGTTGCAAAATACGTTGCAAAGTAATCAGCATTGCTATTTGCATCAGTATTAGTGTCACTATTTGCGTCGGTATCAGCGTCACATTTGCCACGCTGATAATGATGCAAATAGCGACGCTGATAATGACGCTAATACCGATTATTCTATGGCGTCGCCAATAACAATATTTTTTACGATGAGTGGGGTAAATTTCTTTATGAATATTTTCGTCGCTTTGAATATCGATATAAGGCCTATATCTTGTAGTGCGATGAGCTCTCCCCCCCTGCACGAGCTCCTTCCCCTTCCCTCGAGCGATGGTATCCCTTGTGCATGGACTCATTTGAGGATTCCATGATCAGGCCAGTGATGGATGAAAGCCGTTTGATCTAATGGGAGATTGGTTTCCCCCCTTGTATGAACTAGTTGGCTTTGGTTGGGGGTTGGAGATTGATGGGGTATTTGAGTTTCATCGTTCTAATCATTCTAATCCAAGCTCTGATCATGGAACTAGTTGATCATTCTAATCATCGATTAGGGATTAGAGATTGATCATCATTCTAATCATTGATCAACAATTGGGCTGCAACAACAATCTGGACGAATATGTTTTGTCAAATCAAGTCATATGATCGGGTGGTCCTCATGCAATGCTAACATATAATTATGCATGCATCATTTCCCTTTCTCTTGGTCTCTCTGAATTGCAATTCATATCATAATTTGAATGGCAATGTTGATCACTGGTTTTTTGATCATATCAAGAGGAATATAGGCCATTGTAGGCATTAGGCTAAAAGGACAATCACGCAAAAGGAAGGAAGATCAATTAGTAGGTGCTTTCTCTCTTTGTGTGTGTGTGTCTTGCATTATGTTTTAAATTACTATATGCTTTGTGGTTCATGCTTTGTGTTTAGTGCTTTGAGTAAGCTTTATGTTAGATTCAAGAAATGATTTGATGAAATTTTTTTGGGTCTCATACATGTGATGATAAATTATTGTGTATGCATTGCATCACCATGATAACCATCATGTATGGATGCAAAAATCTTTTATATTCTCACCTATTTTACATGAAAGTTCATAGGTCATAATAATCGTGTATTTGCAATTATGTTTTGCCTATGAAAGTTTATGGTCTTCTATGGTTTGGGTTTGTGTATCATTTATGCATTTGCATTGTCGTTATAAGAATCATCTATCCATACAAACTCATCATCATAAGTTCGTGATTTATGGTTCATGATTTATGTTTTGTGTTTTGAGTAAGCTTTAAGTTAAATTCAAGAAATGATTTGAAAAGATTTTTTTTTGGGTCTCATGCATGTGATTATAAAGCATTGTGTATGCATTGCATCATCATGATAACTATCATGCATGGATGCAAATATATTTTATATTCTTAGCTCTTTTACATGAAAGTTCATAGGGCATAAGAATCATGTATTTGCAATTATGTTTTGCCCATGAAACGTTATGGTATTCTATGGTTTGGGTTTGTGTATCATTTATGCATTTGCATTGTCGTTATTGCCAGTCATTGCCAATTGCCCTTTTTTGATATCCAAGCCTGTGATTGACTTGTGTCGCACATTGGGTGTCAAGGGCTTGGTGTGTAATAGGCCTAAGAATCATCTATCCATGCAAACTCATCATAATAAGTTTGTAATTTGTTCATGATTTTGTACGATATGGGGTTGAAATCATTTATGCATTGCATGATCATCCTGAGTATCATGTATTGACGCAAGATTATTATCATAAGTTCATAAATAATTTACAATCTTCTATGATATATGCTTGTAAATAATTTATGTATAGCTTCATCATCATAAGTATCATGTATTCATGCAAAATCATCATTATAAGTTCTTAAGTCATTATGGTCTTGCAAGGTTTGGCCCTGCAATATTGGTCATGTAAAGAACAATGAAGTTATGCATATAATGTAAAGAACGGTAATGGATTAATTATGTAAGGAACAATAAATGTGTCTATCCATTCACATATTGTAAATAATGAATCAATTTTCATGCGTAAGGTGGAGCTCAATGGATTTTCAAGAGAGCAGTCCCATGGAGGAGTTTCAACAATTCATGTCTCAAATGAGCCAAGGTGCAATATGCAGCAATGACTTTATGTACTTTTTGAGCCAAAGTGTGGGTGTTCCAAACCACATTCCAAGCCATGGCGTGGCTGGTAGTATTCATGTAAATGTGTTTCCAAATTGCCCTCCTTTGGTCAATCCCATTCTCCTTAAGTTCACACCATTCTAGCAACCAAGACAGCTAGGTATAGATGGATCCACAACAATACACAATAATGTAATTCTTCATCCAATTCCACATAGTCCTCAATATGGCCCCTCGGCACCACTAGGACAAGAACCGCAAGTAATAAGTTCCTATGATGCAATCTAGGACACATTTGATGAGGTTGACATGGTTTAGACCCAAGTACCAATGGTGCCACATTTCGAGAATACCAACAAGCAGCGTCCACAACGAACTTCATTAGAGTCTAATGCACCAAAACCTCCTAAACCAAAGAGGGTGTGGAAAGGAAAGAATCATGATGACACACCTGAGACACAAGGTCATTCAACAAAAAAAACAAAACTATTTGCTCAGTGGAAGGATGCATGGACAATACAACTCATTCACATTCGAGGATCCATGAGTGCAAAGTTCTCAAAGCCGCCGAAGCAAGGAGTGGATATATGGTCCAAGGTAGCCACACAGCTAGCATCTCTATTTTCGAAGTTCAACAAAGATGGTGAAGCATGCAGAAAACATTGGGGACGCATCTATGAGCCATATAGAAAGGATAAGGCCCACAATGACATATCGGGCAATGATCGCAAGATCACTTGTCAATAATATGATCTTGTGAATGAATATATGTGGAATTGGGCCAATGTTGTCAATGATGCACATGCCTCATCTATTAGTGTGTTGTCTTCTCTAGAAGACAATATTACATCTATCTCCAATGATCCAAGTGAGTACACCCAGGAAGACATTGGCTCACATGAACCTTCGAATATTGGGCAAGATCAAATGACCAACCAAGGCACATGCAATAAGAAGGGTAGAAAGATAGAGGAGTGTCTTAGTGACATGGCTAGCACCGTCCGATCAATGTTAGCCAGCCAAAAAGTAAACTTAGAGGAAAAGAAAACATTTGAAGAGCATAAGCTCGTTATCATGGATATACTTGCCTCCTCGGTATTTGGTTTGCTAGATGTAATCAAAAGTCTTAAAAAGGAATGATGATTGCAATAGTAGCTGAATCTGAAACTTTTTAAAAAAATATATTTGTAAGTATCTTATACTTATACTTATCTCTTCAATTGTCTCGTAAAGTTTCATTAAATCTTTTGATAAACGAATGGGCAATGAAAGTCTTCTGATAATGTGTGTTGTTGGTGTTGTAGTTGCTGTCATGGCAATGTTCCAGCTATTGTTAAGTGATTTGGTTGATGGTAGTATGCAATTGCATACTTTGATGGAGTGCATGGCTCGAGATTACCTCGCACATTGAGCTAGGATAGGTCAATGAAGGCATGATCGACAATCATGCTGGGCCTATCCATGACCACAAACATTTATGGAGTAGGGGCTTCTGGTGGGAGTTATTCAAACTGAATGTTTAAAAGTAAGTTACGAGTTAGCAAGAGCACATTTGAATATCTCGTTCGCGAAGTTAGCACCACAAATGCGACACAAAAACATGAACTATAGAAAAGCGATACCTGTCGAGAAGCGGGTCTATTTGGCCCTGCATCACTTGGCAAATGGCTCAAATTTGGAACTTATAGCTGATTTATACGAAGTCTCGACTTCGCTTATACATTTGGCTATTTTGGACTTTTGTAATGCAGTGGCCGCATCTGGATTGCATGGTATGTACATAAAGTGACCAATATCACAACAAATGCAAAAATATGTAGATGAATTTCAAGCCCTTTGAGGTATACCATATGTTGTTGGTACAATGGATGGTAGTCATATACCCATCATTACCCCAAGAGAGAACTGAGAAGACATAAGCACGTGCAAATCATTTGAGTTTAGCATCCAATTCAGTCAAGCACTTTGTGACACTTCTATGTTCTATGAAGGCTTGCTCAATTGCTATCTCATGCAAGGTTTTGGGAGTTTCCCTAGGCTTTAGCATAGCTAGGGGCTCACGCCTAGATGAGCAAGATTGATCAATGCTAGGATTGCTTATGTCCTTGGGGTTTTCATGTTTCTCCTGAGGCTTTACTGCTATTGTGTCATGGTTCTCCTCGGATGTGACTGGTATAGTTTTGTCAACTTGTTGTGACAGTGTTGTATCCACTCTTGATTAGTCAATGCAAGTTTTGTTGGTGGATTGAGTGTTGCAAGCAATCGTTGATAGTAATGGTTGCTTTAACTTATTAGAATACACAGATGTGTTTGAGGTTTCATCGTTGTTAGGAGAGATGGCAATGGGTTCATTGGTGGATGGACTCAATGCTTTATTTCTCAACTCTTCAACACTCTTGGTCTCAATCTTCTTGGTGTCTACAACCACTTGCAACTCTCGTTGTTTTCTCCTCTTTTTCTTGGGCAATTGAGGTGTATCCTTTAAAGATTCAGGACCCTAAACTAGGTGAGCCGTTGATGTGCTTGGTTGGTCCTCAGCATTCTCTTTTTCTCACATGTCCTTATGGGACATAGTTGCGGTCTGTTGAACAGCCTCACTAGGTTGTGAGGGTACAACTGCTTGTCTTTTTGGAGAGTCTAGCTCTTCAGCTGATTCCCCCATGTTTAGCCCCTCATCCGATTGCATTGGTAGTTGCTCTTGGTCCGGGGGCATTTGCTCTAGGCTGTTGTCCTTATCTATTGTTGAAACATGCCTCCATTGCTCCTTATCAGTGTATGTATTGTGTTTAGAGCTATTTTTCTCTTGCTTAGGAGGTTTAGGTGACTCTAGTGTAGAACCAAGAGACAGTTTAGGATTCTTGTCATGTAAGCTTGGATGAAGTCAGGGTTGAGATCTAGGATTGCAGGGTCTTGAGTGAGGTAGAAGACATATGCACTAACATCAAGTACCATGCTCCCTACTCCTAGCCTACTAGCCACGTGTAGATCTTCTTGTAGAAGTAGTTTATCGTACAAGGGATGTTTATGGACAGTGGTAGAAAGCTTGACCTCACGAACCATTTCCAACACTCTTAATGAGGTCGGGGCAACATACGTGGGATCATGTATTGATGTCCAAAGGGCTTTCCTTTGCTCAATGACAAGTATCATTAGTTAGTGGCCAATTTTGGCTGCCAACTCTAGTTGGAGTACCATTTCTGTACAAAGTTACATTGTCCTTTCCCTTTTTGTTTGATCGCTTCGAGCTTTTCCTTGTTTGTCTCACATTGAGTGGTATAGAGTGAGGGTATCAAGCGCAATTCTCTAGCTATGGCCTTTGGGATGTCCTTTAAGAATTCTTCAGTGATAGCTACATAGCGGGAGCAAACATGTTGTTGTTTGTCCCAAGTCTAGGGTTTGGCTATGAGCATTGTGTGCTTTGGTGTTGGCCTTTCAATGTCCATATGGACATATGCATGTGTGATGGCTATCATCTTTTGATCAAGCTTCATCATGCACTTCATCTTTGGTTCATTGGTTAGATGTGCCATCTCCTTGGCCAAATCTTTGAGATATTTCTCCTCAAGCCTAGGCTTTAGGTGCTTCGAAAGTGCTAGAGGTGTCAAGGATGTTGGTTATGATACCTCTTCCATAGGTGAATTGCTAAGGACATGTTCCGCAAGGGGCATTGTCACAATCAAAGGCTGTGACTACTGTGATTCCTGATTGGAAGTAGTAGTGGCTAGTTCATTGGACTGGCTACTATTGGTAGACTGCGGTGTCAAGTCCTTAGGAAGATCAAAAGTGGTCATTTTTTTGTTGCACTTTGTGCATTCACTTGTGTAGATCGACAAGCAATGATTGAGCTAGTCACGGTGGATTGCACAGGCATATCCCTAGGCTTAGAGCTAAGGGTGGTATCACGTCCTGCATCTTGGACATTTGGAAGCTTAGATGGAGATAGAGATTGGGATTGAGCAGCTGCACTTGACGATTGTTGTTGTGCCTCCTGTGTTCGTTTAGGGAAAGAGGGTGTAGGAGATTTAGGACTCCTAGGTAGACTTGGCACTGGCTGGAAGATTTGCTCATTGTTGTTTGACGATTCTACCATTTGCCTTGTTGAGCAATCAGCCTTATCATGAGCAACATTGCGTTAGTGGTGCTCATTCTCCTCTTGGGAAGTCAAAGGCTCCTTGGGCACTAGTGGTGTTTGTGCACACCTAATGGTTACATATGATATCTACTTGTTAAGCACGCTAGGATGAGGATCTACCTTTCGAATAGTCTTATTTGGTTTCTTGATTTCAATTGTGAGGGACTCAGTCACTCCAATGTTGTTGACCCGAGACTTGGATTTTTGTTTAGATTTCCTCATGAGCTTCTTCACTTTTGATTATGATCTCCTGGCCTTTAGTTGACAAAGGTGGTTCAACAGGGATTTTGGTATCCAAATCTATTGGTTACCTATGTAATACCCTTGAGTACATAGCAACGCTTTGGATATCCATTGCGGCGTTGTGCTAGCTCTCCATCGGTACCTTTGTCTATAAGGCTTGGGCTTCTTTCGTGGTCTTCTACGATATTTGTAAGTCCAAAGCCTACCCTTGGCATTGTCTCTTGACCTTCTTGTTTTAATAATGGCATCACTCTCACTGGTTCTCTCTATTCAACATGCACTTGTATCAACTCTTTCAACAAGTCCTTGCTCTTGTCACTAGGCTTGCCTGGTATGTCAGAACATTCCTTGTCTTTCCCTCGAGGTTCGATGAGGTAACTCTTACTAAAGGTTATGATTATCCTCACACCCAATAGTGACAGGTGTATCTTGTGTGCTACATAATTAGCCTCGCACTTCATCGCCCTTTTGAAGGGTTGTCCTAGGAGGGTTTCCTTTCCACAATTAGCACTATTTGGAGGAACATGGAATAGGATAGGCAAGCTTTCAGTTTCAATAGTTACAAGGATTTTACACTTTCCTATAAGTGCTTGTGGGTGTTCCTTGTAAGGATTAAGAGTTGCATCAGTTGGTGTGAGCTCCGGTTGGCCTAGTAGGGTCCATGCTTCATAGGTTAAGATATTAAAATCAGCCCCTTCATCGATGAGAGCATCTATACTATGCTCTCTTTTTGCGGTGAGTTTGACCCTAAGGTAAGCAAGCGGTACTATGTCTTCATCTTTCAGGTCTTGGCTTATACGTTCAAGCCTTCTGATACATGCCTTTGAGTCCCCAACTACACAACCAGATGTGGATTCTCCAGTGATATCTTGGGTTATCTGTGTAGTGTTGCTCGAGGTGCATATATAATCAAGATTGTCATGTCTAGTCATCCTCGCAGTTATAGCTTGATATTGTTGTATTCCGCCTTGACTAGATGCAATCCAAATGCAACACATACGTGTTTTTTGGTGTGGCCTTGTTGCCCTTATTGGCTAGATTGGCCCTTTGAGGTTTTAGGGTCTCTGGTTGTCTTTGTTTAGGCATGGGCTCTTGGTTGTTGTTTTGCAAGTGAGAATCTATGCTTCTGTAGAGCAATTACTACACTAGGATCTAATTTAGAGGACCTATCACAATGTGTGTTTTCTTTCTAACCTACTTGGGGGAGGTGTGGAGGGGGCAGAGTCCCCCTCTATGGGGGTCTCGGGGGGGGGGGGGGGGGGGGGGGGGGGAACAGTCCCCCTCGGCCCGTAGGGCCACTACGCTTAACACCATGCGTGATTTGAAGGACCGTTCGTAGCCAAGTTTTGAACTACTTGCTCTAGATTTTAGCCTAATGATAGATCTATGATGTGCTTTTGGCTCTATACGATCTTTGGGTCGATTTTAGGGGTTAGATATATCAAATTTGTATTCTATTCACATGACCGATTTTGACAGTTTTTTGTCCAATTCTTAGAGGTCCGATTCTCAGTATCAGAATCGGACGTCCAATTTCAGATTGGTCTGATTGCCCGATCGGATGACAGTTCGAGTCCAAGTGGTTCGATTCAGGTGGTCCAATTTTCGTGCATCCAATTTGACAAGTGTCTGATTTTGGAGTGTCTTGGTCCGATTTTAATGTCCAATTTTGGGATGTTCGATTTTCAAAATCGGACAGGGTATGTCCGATCGGACAGGATGGGTTGGTTCAATTCCAGAAATCAGATTGTCCGATTCTGGGATTCGAAGTGTGTCCAAGTCTGATTCTAGGAATCAAACTCTAGTAATAGTGTCCGAATCCTACGGATGAGTTTCCAGGAATGATGAAAATCACTCGATTCTAACGATTTTGGTTATGAGGGATCACACAAAATTCCAGAATGTAAGAATAGACCTAATGAAGGATTGTATATACATGGAATAGCAAATAAACTCCAAAATTCAAATCGGCAAGCAAATCAAAACCTCTTGCCTTGTTTTGATAGTAGAAACCCTAATGCATGTTTTCTTTTGTTTTTCTTTGTTTTTTCCTACCCTAATGTATCCAAGTCACAAAGCAAACATCTACACTACTCCAACTTACCTTTCCAAATTCAAAAAACCAAAAACTTACTTGCTAAGGAGATCGAATATCTCTTCAAACTCCCTTGCTTCCTACCTATCTAGCTCAAGCACCAGTTCAAAGAAAACCCTACTTCAATGCTCAATTCGGAGTGCACAAGAACTCAAGGCTTGAATCTGTTGGTCCTGACAATGGAACCAAAATGTAGAGGCAAAAGCTCTAGCTCAAGCTCAAGCACCAAGACCCACGGACCGCTTATTGTTTCAAGCATTTCAAGCCGAGTACTAATTGCTACCTCTTATATATCTGATGCACTATCTCTCTCTACAAGTGTAGTGAGCTTACCTCCATGCCCGATCGAGTTGCCTCCTCTCCCGAGCACTCCGGTAGCTCCACGATCCAAGTGCAAGCTTCAAGCGAGCTCCATCCTCAAGCTCCATTGCCGTCAACAAGAGAAGAGAAGAGAAGAAGAGAGGAGAAGATGGAGAGCTTCTCCACCATGGTCCCTCACCCTCACACACTCACTCCCTCATACTCTCACACTCCCTCTCTCAGGCACAAGCTCAAGCAAGAAGAAGAAGAAGAAGAAGAGGAGCTACTTTTGGCCACACACAAGAATGAGCTTCTCATTCTCTTTTCAACTTTATATACAAAACCCTAAATCCCTTTTGGGCGATCATCCCCTTGTCCCCTTTTTTACATGGCCGACCATGGCCTAGGCCCTTTTTCCCATGGCTGACCGTAGCCTAGGCCTTTTTTTACATGGTCGACCATGGCCTAGGCCATTTTTCCCATTGTCCTTCTATCTTCCTAGCTTCGTTCCTAACGCCCATCTACCTTTACAAATTACACAGTCAATGCTCTTAAAATAAATCATGGTGTGCCTTGCGCTCTTTTACAAAAGTATTGACATACACTTTTTCTTGTGTGTCTTTCTTCTTGATTTAGGAATTTTCTGCACTTCTTGTGTTTCCAGATTCTTTTTTGCACACCTTCCTCTTGCATTTCACTTTTGCCTTGTCCTTGTCTTCTGCTTTGGATTTTCCGAATTCTCCACCTTGTTTATCTAAGGGTTAACAGTCACATTTGAGGAATCCTCTAGAGCAAAGTCTCTTAATTCAAGGTTTGGAAAATGTTGTTTACTTTTTTCCTACTTTTGCATATTTTGTTGCTAATGTTTTTCTCATCCCCTTGAAATGGGCACATGTGGATAATTGCATCATGCACTATAAAAGATAGGCACACCAAGGAAAAGGCATTCATGAGTAAAGAATCACCATTATCAAAATGTATGTTTCTTGATATTCAAGAAATTGTTGCATCAACATTTTGGTCTTCATTCTAATGGTATTAGTGCAATTTTTGTGCCAATATGAATGGAGAGCCCAAATTGAGTCCGTGTGACTTTGGACCATGATAGATCCATATTTTGTTTAAAATCCACATGGCAATACATTGCAAATTTTTATTCTCAAGTCTTCTTATATTGATTCCTTCTACATATGTTTATGAGTGACCTAATTTCACCAAAGAGCTAGTTGTTTGGCCCCATAGGGGATAATATATTTTTCCAATAGTTTATGACCAAATCTTGTCAAAGAGGAATACAATTAACTTTAAAAGAAGGCAAGGAATTTTTCAATGGTTTACAACCTAGTTTATCACAGTGGTTTGTGTTTTAAAAAGGTGATAGACTTTTCTAAGAAAAAAGTACTTAGTCTTATAAGGAGCTAATGCAACTTTTACAAGTAACTCTTCCATGAAATTAGATTCATTCATTGCCTAATGTGCTTGATATTATGAGAAAAAATGATAATTGATTAAAAAAGGGTGCCTCTAGAGTAAACAACGTATTGAAAGGGGAAGAGAGAGGACATTGAGAACAACCAAGAAACTTGACAGGTGTGGTGGGTGTCATAGTGTAGTGGGCAATAAGGCAAATAAAGGCTATTTGAGGCAGCATTAAAGCCACCTCTAACACATGACCTCTCAAACCCTACATGTATGTGGGAGGTGTCTACTTGTAAATCACCCCCTTGCAAATGAAGTAGGGATGAATGAATAGCATGTGATATGTTGTGGTAGTCAAAATGAAGTCACCAAGGAGATGGATTAAGCTATTATTCTATGCTACACCTAGGTGGATATGGCAGAGGTGGAGAAGTGCGAGTGATCAAATCAATGTGTCCTCGCGCTGAGTGAAAGAGAGTAGAGGACACTACCACAAGAAAGAAATTGTTCAGAGCTCCTATCACTCTATCAACATTAAGAAGCATTATGGTAATTTTGAAATAATTGGAATATTATTTTACTTTCATCAAATAAAGAGAAGTTCTACTTATGGTTTTTAGTGATATTTCAACGTAAAGCCTTCTCACAACAATATAGATTTGTTGGAAAGGGTTCTTTATGGCTTTGATGATTTTCCACATAGAGAGGGACTCGTTTTTGGATGTGTTGTTTGGTAGAAGGACAACTTTATTTGCTCTTTACCATGGAGCCTGACTTTCTCATAGGAGTTAATACTTTGTCATCACACATGCCCATGTGAATTGCTTTTCTGAATCTCCCAATCTATCTTGATGGTGAAGTATATGTTATTGTAGAGGCACTCAATAGAATTCTCTATATCTTAGTTGTGGCTTCAACTTATGGTGCTCTTAGGCCTAAAAGGAAGGCATGCATACTTGGGACAAAAGGTTTGGTCTATTGGAGCATTTGGAGTTTTTGATCCCCATGGGTTGGAGGTGGTGCTTGAGGATAAATTTGGTATCTTCCTAGACTCCTATTACATTGATAAGAAAGGCAGCCACCTTGCTCAAGCCTATCCAGAGAAGTTAAAAGATTTGGGTAAGGCAACGAGCAAGCTTTGGAAGAAAAGTTGTAAGTTCTCCACACAATTGACAAGTTGTTAACTCTCAAACAAACAAGGTGGAAAATTTGAAAAATCTAAAGTAGAAGATAAGGCCAAGGCAAAAGTGAAACGGAAGACGAAGGCACACCAAGACAAATATGGAAACACAAGAAGTGCAGAAAAGTCCTAAATCAAGAAGAAAGGTGCACAAGAAAAAGCACAAGTCTATACTTTTGTAAAAGAACGCAAGGCACACCATGATTTATTTTAAGAGTGACAGGCTCTCACCTGTGCAATTTGTAAAGGTAGATGGGTGGTAGAAAGGAAGCTAGGAAGATAGGAGGACAATGGAAAAAAGGGTCTAGGCCATGATCGGCCATGTAAAAAAGGGGATAAGGGGATGATCATCCAAAAGGGATTTAGGGTTTTGTATATAAAGTTGAAAAGTGAACGAGAAGCTCATTCTTGTGTGTGGCCAAAAGGTGGCTCTCTTCTTCTTCTTCTTCTTCTTGTTTGCTTGCTTGAGCTTGTGCTTGAGAGAGGGAGTGTGAGAGTGTGAGGGAGTGAGTGTGTGAGGGTGAGGGACTGTAGTGGAGAAGCTCTCCATCTTCTCCTCTCTTCTCCTCTTCTCTTTTCTTCTCTTATCTTGCTTGTGGCAATGGAGCTTGAGGATCGAGCTTGCTTGAAGCTTGCACTTGGATCATGGAGCTATCGGAGTGCTTGGGAGAGGAGGCAACTCAATCGGGCATGGAGATAAGCTCACTACACTCATAGAGAGAGATAATGCGTCGGATATGTGAGAGGCATCCATTAGTACTCGGCTTGAAATGCTTGAAACAATAAGCGGTACGTGGGTCTTGGTGGTTAAGCTTGAGCTTTTTCCTCTACATTTTGGTTCCGTTTTCGGGACCAATGGCTTCAAGCCTTGAGTGCTTGCGTGCTCCAAATTGAGCATTGAAGTAGGGTTTTCCCTGAACTGGTGCTTGAGGTAGATAGGTAAGAAGCGAGGGAGTTGGAAGGGGTATTCGATCTCCTTAGCAAGTAAGTTTTTGGTTTTTTGGATTCGGAAAAGTATATTGGAGTAGTATAGGTGTTTACTTTGTGATTTGGATGCATTAGGGTAGAAAAAAATAAAGAAAAGAAAGGAAAATAGACATTGAGGTTTCTGTTGTCATAACAGGGCAAGAGGGTTTGATTTGTTTGCCGATTTGTATTTTGGAGTTTATTTACTATTCCAGGTATATAATCCTTCATTAGGATCTATTCTTATGTTTTAGATGTTTGTGCGACCGCTCATAACCAAAATCGTTAGAATCAAGTTGATTTTTGTCATCCCGAAATTTGTCCATAGGAATCAAACACTGTTACCAGAGTTCGATTCCTAAAATCAAACTCGGATGGGTTCAGTTCTAAGAATCGGACAGTGCAATTTTTGGACTCAGACATACCTTGTCTGATTTTGAAGATCGGACATCCCATGATCGGACACACAAAAATTGGACCAAACAAAATCAGCGGATATTCCATAATCGAACCATCCAAAATTGGACACTCCAAATCAGACACTTGTCAAATTGGACATCCGATAGCTAGAATTGGACTCCTAGAATCGAACGCACGAAAATTGGACATCCCATAATCGGACCATCCAAAATCGGACACTCCAAATCGAACACTTGTCAAATCGGACTCCCAAAATTGGATGCAAAAAAATTGGACTAACTCATAATCGGACGCTCGATCGGTCAATTGGACCAACCCAGAATCAGACGTCCGATTCGGATAATCGGACTTCTAAGAATCGGATCCCTGAGAATTGGACAGAAAACTGTCAAAATTGGACAGGTGAGTAGAATACAGATTTGACACATCTAAGCCTTGAAACCGACCCAGAGACCATGTAGAGCCAAAAGCACATCATTGATCTATCATAGAGCAGAAATCTAGAGCAAGTAGTTCAAAATCCTTCAAATCACACATGGTGTTTAGCGTAACGGCCTTGTGGGCTGGGGAGGATTTTGCCCCCCTTTCCCCCCCCCCCCGGACCCCCGCAGAGAGGGATCTGCCCTCTCCGCACCTCCCCCAAGTAGGCTGGAGAGAAAACACACATTGTCACAAGTTCTCCAAATTAGATCCTAGTGTAGTAAAAACAATCTCCAAAATCATCCCATAAACAAACGTAAGTCTTTGAATATTTGTTTGAATCCAACAAATTGCTAGGAAGACCCTTCAAAAGAGCGATGAAGTGCGAGGCTGATTATGTAGCACAAAGGATACACTTGACACTACCAGGTGTAAGGATAATCACAACCTTTAGTAAGGGTGACCTCATCAAACCTTGGGGGAAAGACAATGAACATTTTGACATGCCAAGAGAGCCTAGTAACAAGAGCAAGGACTTGTTGAAAGAGTTAATAGAAGCGCATGTTGAATAGAGAGAACCAGTGAGCGAGGCCATGCTTGAAAAAAGAAGGTCAGGAGACAATAAGAAGGATAGGCTTTAGACTTACAAATATCGTAGAAAACTACAAAAGAAGCCCAAGCCTTATAGACGAAGGTATCGATGGAGAGCTGGCACAATGCTACGATGGATATCCAAAGTGTTGCTACATGCTCAAGGGTATCCTGCAGGTAATCGATGGATTTGGATACCAAAGCTCCCTGCTAAACCACCTTTGTCACAGCTGAGGCTAGAACATATCAAAAGCATAGAAGCGTAGGAGGAAATCTAAACGAAAATCTAAGTCTCGAGTCAACAACATAGGAGTGACTGAGCCCCTCACAATTGAAATTAAGAAACCAAATAGGACTATTCAAAAGGTAGATCCTCAGCTTAGCATGCTTAACAACGGATATCAGATGTAACTGTCGAGTATGCACAAAAGCCACTAGTGTCCAAGGAGCCTTTGACTTCCCAAGAGGTTAATGAGCACCACAGGTGCAATGTTGCTCATGATAAGGTTGATTGCTCAATAAAGCAAATGGAAAAATCTTCTAATAACCATGAGAAAATCTTCCAGCCACCACTGCCAAGTCCACCTAGGAGTCCCAAATCTCCTACAACCTCTTTCCCTAATCGGACACAGGAATCACAACAACAATCGTCAAGTGTAGCTGCTCAAATCCCAATCTCTATCTTCATCTGAGCTTCCAAATGTCCAAGATGTGGGACCACCCCTAATTCTCGGCCTAAGGATATGCTTGTGCAATCCAGCATGACTAGCTCACAATTGATGCTCGATCTACACAAGTGAATGCACAAAGGGCAACAAAAGATATGACCACTTTTGATTTGCTTAAGGACTTGACATCGTAGTTTACCAATAGTAGCCAGGCCATTGAACTAGCCACTACTACTTCCAATCAAGAATCACAACAGTCACAGCCTTTGGCTGTAATGATGATGCCCCTTGCGAAATGTGTCTTTAGCAATTCACCTATGGAAGAGTTGTCACAACCAAAATCCTTGACACCTCCAGCGCTTCCAAAGCACCTAAAGCCTAGGCTTGAGGAGCATCTCTTGAAGATTTGGCCAAGGAGATGGCACATTTGACCAATGAACCAAAGATGAAGTGCAAGATGAAGCTTGATCATAAGCTGACAGCCATCACATGTGTATACATCCATGTGGACATCGAAAGGCCAACACCAGAGCACACAAAGCTCATAGCCAAACCCCTGACTTGGGACACGAGCAACAACATGTTTGCTCCTGCTATGTAGCTATTACTTAGGAAGTCATAAAGGACATCCCGAAGGCCACCGCTAGAGAATTGCGCTTAATACCCTCACTCTATACTGTTCAATGTGAGACAAACAAGGAAAAGCTCGAAGCGATCAAACAAAAAGGGAAAGGATACGGTAACTTTGTATAGAAATGGTACTCTAACCAGAGTTTGGCAGCCAAAATTGGCCACCAACTAATGACACTCGCAGAGCAAAGGAAAGCCCTTTGGACATCAATACACAATCCCACGTACATTGCCCCAACGTCATTAAGAGTGTTGGAAATGGTCCATGAGGTTCAGCTTTTTGCCACTGTCCAAACACATCCCTTGTATGATAAACTGCTTCTAGAAGATGATCTACATGTGGCTAGTAGGCTAGGAGTAGGGAGCATGGTACTTGATGTGAGTGAATATGTTGATTCAGGTGCATCTAATCATATGACCAGTCATATTGAATGGTCTGGAGAGATGCAAGACTTACAAAATCCAGGTTATGTGCAGACGGGTGATGATTCATGTCACCCAATTTCACACATTGGAAAGGTTCCCTTGTCCCTGTATGATGGCCAAACAGAGAGTTTGACATATGTATTATATATGCCATCAATCACAAAGAATCTAGTATTTATTGGCCAAATGGTAGAGCAGGAGTTGCAGATCCAATTTAATGCAAAATGTTGTTTTGTAGAAGACTTTAATGATAAGTGTAGGTTGGTCGCAAAAGGAAGTAGAGTTGGGCGCATGTTCACTTTAGATGCTGGAATTCCTACAATGGATGCTGCTATGTATGCTAAAGGAAAAGAGGTAGTTGCAGATATTGAAATATGGCACAAACGTATTGGACATGCAAATGTGCAAAGGCTGAAAACGACAGCTGTTGAAACAGAAACATGCTTAAAAGTGAAGTGCTTGAGATCAGATGGAGGGGGAGAATACCTCTCTAATAAGTTTAGTGGCTTTTTGAGGACTTATGGGATAAAGAGGCAATTTACTTGCAGGTATACCCCACAGCAAAATGGGGTTGCAGAAAGAAAAAATAGACATCTTGCAGAAGTTGCACGGGCATTAATGGCTGAAAAGAATATGCCTCAACATTTTTGGTTTGAGGCTATTCATACTGCTGTCTACATTATGAACAGAACTCCCATAGTTGTAGTTCATGAGATGACTCCTGAAGAATGCTTTATTAGCAAGAAGCCTGATGTATTACACTTGAAGGTATTTGGATGTGTTGCATATATTCATGTGCCAGATGAGCTACGGAAGAAGCTTGATCTAAAGGCAAAAAAATGTACTTTTATTGGATACTCTTTAGAGCAAAAAGGGTATCGTTGTTATAACCCTATCATCACAGGTGAGTTTAGAGTGAGCACGGATGTTATCTTTGATGAGATGGGCAGCTGGTATGCACCTAATGGTGATGTATTAGATGATGATAATGATCAGGACAGCTATGTGCAAAAAGAAAAACAAGAATCACCGAGTCTTAGTGGACCAAAAACATCATCTGGTATTATAGCTACAGTGAGCCCTTGGTCTGGGGGACTAAGGAGTAGCCCCACATCTTCAGGTGGATCTATAAGTGTTGCAGGGAAGGACAATGGAAAGAAGAAAGTGCTATATGGTAATGATGCATCTACCATTCATTTGGGATTTAATGGAGATTCTAATGGTTCAAAGAGTTTGGATGATGAGCTTGGTATTCCTTCAAACATGACACTAGATGTACAAAGAGCTCATAGTAATGTAAAGGCTCCATTGAGTGATCCAGTGGTACGCAGGTCTAACAGGGTCAAATACCCTACCCTATTAAAAGATTTGGCTTTGAAGGTTATGCAGCTCACCATTATGCTTAAAAGGTGAAACTAGTTGAGGATGTTGAGCCCACTTGTTTTGAGGATGCTGTTGGTCATGCTCATTGGGATGCAACAATGGATGAGGAGATGGCTGCATTACAAGCCAATAAGACTTGGGATTTGGTACCCTTACCTAAGGGTAAGAAAGCTATTGGTTTTAAGTGGGTTTACAAAGTCAAGCATAATGTAGATGGTTTAGTTAGTAGGTATAAGGCTAGGCTGGTTGCAAAAGGCTACGCTCAAACATATGGCATAGATTATGAAGAGACATTCAGTCCAATTGCTAGGATGGCAACTGTTAGGTGTGTGATTGCCTTGGCAGCAGCCAAAGGTTGGAGATTGCAGAAAATGGATGTTAAGAATGCCTTCTTGCATGGTGAATTGCAAGAAGAAGTGTATATGGAGCAGCCATAAGGTTGTGAGGATTTAGAGCATCCCACATATGTGTGCAGGTTTTAAAAAAGGCACTCTATGGGATGAAGCAAGCACCTAGAGCATGGTTTGACAAGATTGGAGAGTATCTTATTAATATTGGATTTTGTATTTCTGATGCTGATCACTCACTTTATGTCAGAAAGGGAGATGCAGGTTTGGCCATCATAGTCATCTATGTGGATGACTTGATTATTATAAGTGATAGTGACAATGGGATTGCTAAAGGCCTCCATCTCTCTTCTTGTGTCCTTGTGTGAGCTTCCTCTTGTGTATACAGTGTGTGTTTGGCGCAACAGCTCAAGCAAAGTCCCCCACCATGCGATTCTTGACTTCCAAAAAAAGCCCAAAAACACACAAAAACAACCCATGTATGATTGTCATATAGTGTATACAAAAATTCCTACACTCAGAATAAAACTTCAAACAACCACAATTTTTTATCCAAGGGTCAAAACTCAAAATTGAAAAAGGAATAAAGCAATGGAATTGTGATAAATGAGGTCTACAATTATATCTTCTCATATTAAGTACTTGAGTAATTTGAAAAAACCAAAATTTGATCTCCATGTATTTTGACATCAAAATTTCTACCAATATAAAAGACTACCACAAACAAGTCTTTCAAGAATCCATATATATTATCGATGTAGACCCCTATTCATGCACAACAAGACTTGCAACATACTTAATAGCTTTCATTGGAAATTATTGAACATTCATAGCATCTAAAGTAGAAAAGTAGATACATTATATCCACTCTCACTTGAAACTTTCCAATTGTCCTTGTCTCAATAAGAGCTAGGATGATAATATATTCATCAAGGATGGATACAAGTTTAGATACATAAGTATGTAATAACTTTTATGGGATACATCATGGACCTTCAGATGAGATGGGTGTTGTCCTACACCTAGGACAATTGGCCTTAAAATGTGTAAGTTTCTTGCAACAAACACAAGTAGGCTATTCTCTAGGTTGGTCGTCTATTCCTTCACATCATAATCTTGATACCCATTCCAAGTTTTCTTTTCATTGAGGATTGTTATTCAAGGTATGGTTTGGAGTTTTGTTCTCTACAGAAGTGTATTGAATTAGCATTGATCTCTTTAATAAGTGGTTTGGCTTCAATGAATGCATCTTGTAATGATGTATATCTCATCACCTCTACATGAAGGCCTAAGAAAGTATTAAGACTTTGGAAACATTAGGTCACTTGTTGTTTGACAATCATCATTGTAGCTTGCTTTCACAAAGTGATGAGCTTTGAGTAGTACTCTTTTAATGTCAAATTGTAGTGCTTTAGGTTGAAAAAATGGTTTTACCTTTAGAACTTATAAGAAGGCAATAGATAATGTTTTTTTTCATTCTCTGTTGATGTTTTCCCAAACATGAGAGGCTTCTTATCCTTGCATCATTGTTTCCAACAAAGCATCAGTCTCCCTAGTGAGGTGGAATTATGCAAGCATAAATATGTTGGCAGAAACAACCCACCTTGGATCCCTCTCCATTGAAAGAGGATGCTTACATCTTCTTGAGAAGCAAATTATTTTCTGAACTTCCGTGTATAAGGCATCGGTCTAGGCAAGATTTGTAGATAATCCTTGAATACATAAGATAAAATCTCACTCAACTAAGAAAAAATACTTTGTATTATTAGGAACTCTTGACACTCACATCCAACTTTCTTCAATTTAGTTTATTTTATGTCTTTGTTCACAAGAGACATTCCTCTTTACTTCTTTCATTGGTTGCGATCTCTTTCCAACATAGCTGAGAGAGTCATAGTCACCTCTATCCATGAGAAAATTACTCAAATCCCTAAACCTGGAAAATGGTTTGATGAATACATGGTATATGATTAAGAAAATTGCTAATTCAAGTACATTTTATACCCACTACATGAGGAAAAAAACCAAGGCAATCAATTGCTCTATCTTTTTCTCATTTGATTGGGCTTATATATAGATTGAAGTTATGCATTCATTTACAATAGACCCTTGCAAGCAATAGCTTCACAATCTCCATAAAATATAGCTATATATTGATTCATTACTTATAGTTGTTATTCCTTTCAAGAGTTCTTCATTTTAAACTCAAAACTTTAACAATCTAATCTTTTAATATACTAATATATTCCACGTTATGTTGCTTAAAGTTACTGGTTGAAGTACGTTAAATGATGATGTTTGATGTTGCATTTCATATAAAGTTTGAGGTTTTTTGAAATTAAAGGGACTAGTAGCATGAGGAAACTCGGTGCTAGCTCTTAGCAAACGAAGCATTCACATAGAAAAGAAAATCATGAAAATAATTATCTTCACACTTTCACGTTGTTGATTTTCAATGAACATTTGTTTGAGCAAGATGGTCATAGTCACCCTTGCATGGATGCACCACATGGTATCGTATCTTGGATGCATAGTACTTGTTTGCATGAGTGATGACCTGACACGCTAAGTATATGAGATATCCCAAGCCATAGGGCTAGATATTCGATTTGATTCTTTAGGATTTATTTTTTGAGGATTATTCATTTATCTCCTAGATCGATTTATCAAAGGAGTGGACTTTATTTCAAAAGTGTATTATATTCACAGCGCATCTTGGGGCCAATCCCTGAGGTGTAGGAGAGCTGTAGTGGAGCTGCAGTGATCAACCAAGGGGTGCTCCCTATGTGTGTGCTACATGGTGTATAACACCAACATGTTTAGGGACTCCCTCTGAGGAGTAGGGAAAGAGTTATTCATTGGACTACGAAAAATGCTACAAACGCAAAGTCTTACACACTCCTAGTCGTGATGCCATGTGGATTGGTTTTAGGTGAGTAGGCTTGGCTAGTGCTTAGAGCAAGTGTCGGGCCCATTTTAGGTCCTGACATTAACATTTCATTTTGAGCTTGCTACTTGAGGTTCTCTCTCTCTCTCTCTCTCTCTCTCTCTCTCTCTCTCTCTCTCTCTCTCTCTCTCTCTCTCTCTCTCTCTCTCTCTCTCTCTCTCTCTCTCAGGTGTGCGTACATGTGTGCACATAGATGCATGATAGGGAGCTTGCTGATTGGCATGTACTATCTGTGTGCATGCATGTGTGTAGTAAGAAAACCGTTTCGATTTGCATGGATTATGCACTCAACATATACATGTTATGACATAGTCCTCTCGTGTCACTCATTATGTGTGTATTCATACACATGCACATGCACATGCATAGCAAGGGGAGCCTAACAATTGACATGCACCATGTACTTAGTGTATGCATGTCATGAGGTAGTTCTCCCTTGTCACTCATCATGTTTGTGGGTGTGTATGTGTGTGAATTTGTGTAGGACACATGGATTAGAATGTGTCCTCTATTCAATTGCATGTGGAGAGCATTATATGGACCAACTCATCACCTTGCCAACTACCTAGGATGAGGTATGAGGTCCCCTAGGGCATACCCATAGTTGTATAAGACATGTGGATTAGAATGTGCCATCTATTCAATTGCATGTGGGGAGCATTATAGACCAGCTCATCACCTTACCTACTACCTAGGATGAGATATGTGGTCTCCTAGGGCATATCCAATTGGTTTAGATTAGATTTACCATTTAAGATTTTGGTTGTGTTGATAGGTGTAGGCATGATTTTTTATGTATTTTTCTTTATTGAAAGTGGTAAAAATGCACTCTAACAAAGAAATGGGACTGAATCGAGGCTAAACCTCATGCTTCAACTCCATTATATGTTTATACACATTAATCTTAATTTTCCTTATTTTTATGATGTGAAAAACCTAAAATTTCTCAATTTTTAAATTTCTCTATTTATTTATAGAAAATTACCAAAAAATTTTGATTTTTGGATGTAGATTGATTACTTTGGTAGAAAATGATTTTCTCAACATATTTCATTCCATGGGAACGACAAATGCACACCAAAAACCCAAAAACTACATATTTTTCCTTAAACAGCCTAATCTCGAGTTTTGTATGTTTTGCATACAATTATTATATGACAGGTTTTTTATGATTCTTTCAACATGACTAATCAAACATAGAATTGGCAATCAAATCCAAGCATTACTTAACCATTTCAAACAATAATCCATCATAAAATGATAAAATCTATTATTTTCTCATAAAATTGCTCATTATGATGGGTGTTCTTCGACATTAAAGGCTTGCTGACGCTTTTTCACATCCCCGCTGATGATCTCTCCAACTTCAATTCACATGTCTCTCCACTCCCTCTTCATCGTTTGCAAAAATAGATTGTTAAATGATTGGAGAGGGTGTTGAAAAAATGGTGCCCTACAAAAAAACGTTTTTTTCTTCATGCCACTTCATTCCACAATCTTAAACTCAAGTTTTTAAAAGAACTCGATCACTTTTGCATGTTCACACTTCTTGCCAAGTGGATTTTTCAATTTTGAGGAGACAAACATGGCTGAAATTGAGATCCATCTAGACAGCGGCTTCTTGATGCCGAAATCTTCTTGGCATCAAACTCCATCTAGGAAAACTCCAGCTCATTGATCCGCAACTATTTAATTTTGCATGAAAATTTGGTCTTTTACAGCATCCTGGGCTCTTTTTTGCTTCAAAAATGGTATTTAAAATCTGCTATCAGTTAACATGTCCCACGAGCCTTTTGAAAATAATAGATTTTAGGATATACTAGGATGTTGATCAGGTTTGCTAGGCCCATCAACAATTTTTATATAAGGTAGGATTTTTCTCAATTATCATGTCACTTTTAACCTACTCAAGAGTGAACAAAAATGAGGATGGACCTATTAACATGGGCAAACATGCTCGAAATTGAGATCTGTCTAGACAATCGGCTTCTTGACGTTGAAATCCATAAAGTTGGCACCCACCATGTACTTTTCGGCTTTCGAATCATGTAGCTGCTTCATAATGCGAAACCTTATGGGAATTAAATGGAGGTCAAACAGACTTCGATTGACGAATCAAGACTTGCGTTAGCTTCCTGGCATCAAACTCCATCTAGGGAAACTCTAGCTCATCGATCCACAACCGTTTCATTTTGCATGAAAATTTGGTCTTTTACGGCCTCCCGCACTCTTTTCTGCTTTAAAAATGGTCTTTAAAATCCGCTCTTGTTAATGGGCCCCACAAGCCTTTTGAAAATAATAGATTTTAGGACATGCTAGGGTGTTGATTAGGTTTTTTGGGCCCATTGACAATTTTTATATTAGGCAGGATTTTTCTCAATTATCATGTCACTTTTAACTTACTCAAGAGTGAACAAAAATGAGAATGGACCTATTAACATGGGCAAACATGCTCAGAATTGAGATCCTTCTAAATGGTTGGCTTCTTGACGTCTAAATCTATAAAGTTGGCACCCGCCACACACTTTTCGGCTTTCGGATGATGTAACTACTTCATAACACGAAACCTTATGGGGATTAAATGGGGGTCAAACGAACTTTGATTGATGAACCGAGACTTGCATTGGCTTCTTGGCATCAAACTCCATCTAGGAAAACTCCAACTCATCAATCTGCAATCGTTTCATTTTGCATGAAAATTTAGTATTTTATGGCCTCCCAGGCTCTTTTCCACTTCAAAAATGGTCTTTAAAATCCGCTCTGAGTCAATAGGCCCCACGAGCCTTTTGAAAATAATAGATTTTAGGATAAACCAGGGTGTTGATCAAATTTGCTGAGCCCATTGACAATTTTTATATTAGGCATGGATTTTTCTCAATTATGTCACTTTTAATCTACTTAAGAGTGAACAAAAATGAGGATGGACCTATTGACATGGTAATTATTCACCCACTTTGCAAAAAAAATTGAGTAATCACATAAATATATGATTTGTGTCCTTGATGGTAGAAATCCTTCTATTAAGATCTTGGAGAGACTTCTCATGTGGGGGTTTATAGATTTGAGCCATTCGGTCTTCTTGGCCTAGTATGATTGGCGGTTGCATTCCATAACACAAAGTAGTTTTCAAAGACATGCCTCTTCTTGGCATATGTAGGTTCTCAATCCCACCTTGGGAGACCTCAGAACATGATCCATCCTCCTACATCTAGGCTCAAGGCTCAAAGAGGCTAAAGGGTCCTCGTGAGCAGTTGGCTTTGATAACTAAGATTACTTGACTTGAGTACAATCGAGAGAAGCTAGAACTAATACCAACCACAAGGTGACTTAACCAAGGAAATTTGCTAGTCCTTAAATTGCCTATCTAACTACAAGAGGATAATCATAGTTGTACTTAAACTTGTCTAACCAACTAGGGGTAATATCCTAAGGTACCAAGCATCATCATTTCCAACAAATCATTGAATACAATTATGGAAATGAATTGTTTGAGTACTTCAAACAAATTAATTAGAAAGGTCTAAAAGATTGATTGAGCATAAGGACACTAACATACTTGTACATAGAACTAGCAATGAGCATTAAAAGAACAAAGGTTTATTGTGCTTAAGTCGCCATCCTTAGCATTCAAAGTCAAATCATAAGTGAAGTTAAGGAAACTTCAAGATTCATGGGACCCTTAAAATATGGACCATAATCTCTAACAAATAAATTTTCATATTAAATATCAATCAACATAAAAAGAAATTGGGATTAACTTTTGTGTTCTCTATAACAAACTAATAATTGTATTAAACTATGTTTTAATTAGTCAATAACATTAGGTAGCATACTAGATGTATGCTCGATGAGAATGACAACATCATCTGTCTTCCACTTTAACTAGCTTTATGCATACAAAGCTTACTTCTAATCATATATACCCTATGAGATAATTCATATTTAAATTTAAAAGAACTCACACCACTCTCTCTATCTCTATTTTGATCTCCTCTTTCTCTATTCCTCTCTCTCTCTCTCTCTCTCTCTCTCTCTCTCTCTCTCTCTCTCTCTCTCTCTCTCTCTCTCTCTCTCTCTCTCTCTCTCTCTGTGTCTCTCTCTCTCTCACATATAAAGAATGCAAAAACAATTTAAGACTACTCTCTCTCTCTCTCTCTCTCTCTCTCTCTCTCTCTCTCTCTCTCTCTCTCTCTCTCTCTCTCTCTCTCTCTCTCTCTCTCTCTCTCTCTCTCTCTCTCTCTCTCTCTCTCTCTCTCTCTCTGTGAAAGCAAATAAGCCAAATAAGGCAACCAAACCATGACATTTCCTCTCTTTCTCTCTTTTCCTCTCCTGGTCTTGTATCAAAACTTCACAATTAATGAACTAAAGATTGACCACAACAATGTAGATTATCATTTTTTCTATTTCACTTGAGCTCATATACACACATGTATATATACCAACTCTCTCACTCAAATTTGTCACAAGAGAACTTAAAATCTAGGTTTCATATGCATATGTATATATAGAGAAAATAACAAACCCTACATTGAAGCCATGATTTTTCTTAGTGAGAGTGGAGAGGAGAGAGTGTGTATGTGTTTGAAAGAGAAGCAAGCAAAGAAACCAAAAAGCATGAAAATTGTAGAGGAAAGGCACTCTTACCATACATAGTATTTTGGTTGCCTTCATTCTCGCTCACACTTGGTATACTATTTGCTACAAGTTGTGTAGAGAAAAGAAAGTTTCATCCATAGATAAATTGTTGGCATGCTTATTTGAGTAAGCATTGGAATTCTTACTAATATGATCATGAGAATATTCATTGGTACATATCGATGGACTTAGCCCTAAGAGGTACTCATCCTTCTTTGTGACTATGGATTTTTGTTTCACCTATTGCAAGAGTTCTAGGGGTCCTATGGGTTATAGGTTGGATTTGATTTTGAACTTGCCACTAGTTTCAAGACCAAGAGGAAACTTGAGTACCCTTGGTAGTAGCATTCTCAATGGATCAATGTGTTGCATGGTCCACACTCCTTGATGACATAACACTACATAATATGCTTTTAGATAATCAACTTTCAAGTTGTTGACACCTCCTTGTGATGCTCCAAGTGTAGTGTACAATCAAGCGAGTTCTCTCATTGCAAGAGCTTGATCTTTGTGGCTCAAGGGTTGTGTTATGTGTCCTTCTAAGTGTATGATTCATAGAAGGATACAAGAGGGTAGTCAAATATATAGATTCTTGTTGGTTGTTAGATATGCAATCACATGTTGCTCAAATTGAGGGTTCCTTGAGATGATTGTGGGGTTTGAACAAGTTTGGCACTAATAGGCTACCCAAGTAGCACTTGGGTAAGCCCAACCGGGACCAACTTGGTGGGTTAGGCTCCTAATAGGACCAAATTGGGATGATAGATGGGCCATGTTTGGCCATTCTAGGCCAAATGGGTAAGCCTATGGTTAGTTGACAAAAACAAGGGACAACAATGACCACAACAATTAGACTAAGTCCCAAGATGGTTGACTTGTTGAATCAAGGGCCAACATGGTCATAAAAAAATGATGGAAAGGCAAAATTAGCCTAGGATGCATATGCCCAAAATTGGGTTAAGACAAAATTGGGCCACTTGAAGGATGCATATGCCCAAAAAAGGGCTGAATGAATGAGTGAGGGGCCAAAAATGTCAAATCTACCAATTCATAGGTCCAATGGTCACATATGACACAACTGAAGCTTTTTTGGGAGGCCTATTGCCTTTACAACTGAATCAATGAGGCTTAAAGCCAATTCATCAATACTGTGGTCAAGTGAGGACAAATGCCAAATTTGGTTGAATGGTCAATGTAAAGCTTTTACAAGGTCTACATGCTATGATTAAGAGCTAAGGTACTACATCCTAATATTAACACCCAAGGGCAAAGCAATCAATTTGGTTTGCCTATTGGCTGATTCACTTAGGACTAAGGTCTAAAGGCCTATTATGAAGGCCTCCAATCGAAAAAAATATCTTTGTTTAAAGGCCCAAGGCCTTATTTAAGGCCATTTGTTGTTGTAAAAGGTCCAATGGTCTACCTTCAAGGCCAAAATGGCCATTCAATTTTTAAAAATATTTTATTATTTAAAGAAAGACCCATGGCTTAACGTAAATAAAATAACCATTTTTTTAAAAGTAAGACCTAATGGCCCTTCCTAAGGCCTAATCAACCATTTACTTTTTGAAAGGCCTAGTGGCCCTTTCTAAGGCCTAATGTAAAAGAAAAGAACCATTAAAAAAAGACCTAATGGCCCTTTAAAAGGACTAATGAGTCATTTTAAGACTTATTCAATCGAGGAATTAATTGTCTATGTATTTATTTTGAAAGACCTTACAAAAAAGGAAAACGAAGGTAACTATTTGGTTATTATGGTCGATTTGTTACATTTGGCCTTTACACCTTGGCATAAAGTCTATTTATCTAATCATTCAGGTGGAGCCATTTTTAAAAGTAAAAAAGCTAAAGGCCCTCTTACATAGGCCAACAGCCGATTTAGATGGAACAACTCCTATAGGCCTAATATAAGATGACCATTTGATCAAAAAAGTTTTTTCAAGAAGGCGAAAGGCCTTATGAAGGTCATTCTTCTAATCAATCACCAAAGGCCCCATTCGGCTGATCAAAATTTTTTAAAAAATAAAGGCCAAATGCCTTGTGAAGGCCTATTTTGGTCGATTATTTTTATATGAAGACTTATGGCACTTGCTTATTACTAGCTAATTATAAGGCCTCGAAAGGCCTTAACCATTTAAAAAACACATGGTCTTTTGGTCATTTAGCCTTGGTATTTGGCAATTTTCTTTAGCTTGAGCCTTATGGCCCTTTGCAAATGCCTAATTGGCCTCTTCTTTGATTAATGCCTTTTGGCTTATTAGTTTTTTCTTAGTTGATTGATATTTGTGAAAGCCTTATAGGCTTATGAAAAAGGCATTTGGCTGAATTAATCATGGAAAGCCCATGGCCACCCATGGCCTTACTAAAGGGCCATATGTCCATGTTTCTCAATGCATAGGGCTTTAGGCCTCTTTCGTTCTTCTCTCTTAGTGGAAACGATGCTAATAGATAAGGAATCCTTCAATGAATTGCATGAATCAAAGTTGCTAGGGCGACTGGGTATCAAGACAAAGCCACTAGGGAGACGAGATCGAGGATGAAGAACAAGAGAGCGAGAGCATCTATGATTTGAACAAACATAGAAAAAAAAACAAAAAATTACCATCAAAGGACCATGGAATCTATACTTGAAAGCTTCTTGTTGATGATGGAGTGGAGCCACACTATGCCAAGGCATGCTAGGCTTGGGTGGTACGCTTAGGGTAAGCTAGACTAAGCTTAGGCTAAGCATAGGTGCAGGCTAGGGGTTGATTAAGGGCCTTACTTGTAAACCTCTCTCTCTCTCTCTCTCTCTCTCTCTCTCTCTCTCTCTCTCTCTCTCTCTCTCTCTCTCTCTCTCTCTAGTAATCAATCATTACTTCCTTTCCCACTTTACTAATCCTAGCTTGATCTAATTAATCCTAATCTTAGTCAAGCATTAGAAACTAATGGAAGCTAATCAATTGCAATCAAGAATCCTCTTCTGTGTGTGTGCGTGTGCGTGTGCGTGCGTGTGCGTGTGCGTGTGCGTGTGCGTGTGCGTGTGCGTGTGCGTGTGCGTGTGCGTGTGCGTGTGCGTGTGCGTGTGCGTGTGCGTGTGCGTGTGCTGTGTGTGTGTGTGTGTGTGTGTGTGTGTGTGTGTGTGTGTGTGTGTGTGTGCATGTGCGCGTGATCAATAAACTACTTATATGTAGTTGTATTATATATAAAATTATTGAGCAAGCAAATAACAACCAAGAAACAAGAGAGAGAACACAAAACTGAACAAAAGAATAGTGAAGACTTCATGTAGTTACCTTGAATAATGACACCGAAGAGTGAGCATATCTAAGAAACTTTCAAATTGAGCCTTCTCAAAGAAAATGAAAAACCAACAACAAGCACTCATGCTACAAATTCCCAACGATTAAGAGGCCAACCAACTACATGTAGATTGCAACCTAGATTTACAAGGAGTTTCTATAATAACTCAGGTCCTAGTGAAAGTTATTTGGTTTAGCATTACAATGCACAATACAATTCTAATGGATACCAAGACATTAATGAGAGAGAACTCCAAGTTAGGATTGTGTTGACCAAACACAATGGGCATTCTTATTTCCCATTAGACCGAGAAGAGTGGATGTAAAAATTAGAGTGTTATTTTGACATCTAGCCACATGATTAGATGACCAGAATATCCACTTCTTTGTCCTCCATTTGGAAGGCTTTCTACATACAAGATGGATGTATATGAAGAGTAAAAATTAGCAAATCAATGGATGGAAGATTTCAAAAGGCAAATGGTCCAAGTATTTGTCTCACTTGTAGAAAAAGAGAAGCTAGCTAGGAGATTGTATTAGCTTGACCAAAGGAACCAATTCTTGAATCTAACCATGTATATAGAGAGTTTCAATGATGATGAAAATTTTCATAAGTATATTTATGGGCTAGAACCAACTTTATCAGTTGATTTAAAAAAAACAAAATCCTTCCACTCTCTTTTAAGCAATTGAGTTGGTTGATAGGTATGCTTGTAAGTATGAGATGAATGCAAATATTCAATAAACTTTTTAGATAGTCAAAGCTACCCATAAAATAAAGATAGTTTGGAAGAACTTTTGGAGGGAAAAATGTGACTTCTAATAGCCATAAAGTCAACTTATCCAGCTTTTAATGTAGTAAGGCAATGATGAAATTTTAAGACAACACTCGCCTTGAAAGTAGATAGTAAACAAGCTAAAAGTAGGCTAAGAGATGCTTTAGTTTAAGGTGGATAAAAGTTCATCCTTGATCTTTTTAAAGATTGTAAGGAGCAGGATCTATGTTTCAAATGTGGAGAAAAGTATATTGTTGATCATGTCAATAAGTGTATATACAATAAGGCTAAGGTGAACAACATGTTTGTCATTAAAGAGTTAGGAGAATAAGATGAGGTTCCACTTATCATTAATAATGTTGAAAATGAGGATTAAGCTCATGACTCAAGAAGAGGGTGCAATGTCCTTTGGAGGCATCCCTTAATTAAGGAGGTATTCATTCATAGACTCTCAAAATTGCAAATGAAGACTCAGGGATGAATGTGTGGGTGCATTTGGAAAACTTGTTGTCCACCATATCCTTCTACAACTGTTAAGTAGGCAACAATAGGGCTTAGAGATGGAGTTGCACCATTGCCACATGATTAATTCTTGCATTTAGATTTTAAAAAAATGGTAGAGCTTATCTTCATAGGGTGTGACTGATTGTTGTAGTAGACTGATAAAGAGCTTGAGATAATAGAAAGTTATGATAAAAGAGGGGTGTTGATGTCTTGCAACAAGAAGTGGTTAAGTCTTGTCCACATGGGTGGCCCTTACATTTGGAATCCTTGAAAATTTATTCTTTCTGTGCTCACTTTCATTATAATTTTTGTCATGCTTCCATGGGTAGGGGCAATATAGTGGATCAATCTACTCATTTTGGTGCAAATAGTAGTAGAGCTCTCATGCTCTTTTATTAGACTTGAAGTTGGAGTAACACCACTCTGATTGGCCTAGCCATGCATCCCTAGGTTTTTCCTTGAGGTATCTATCTCTGGTTCCCTACTTACAACAAGATCTATGGTAGGCCACAGGATCCAGCTAGTTGAGCTAGTTGTGTACTATGTTCTCTTAGCTATCCTATAATGAGCAACCTTATTGTGCACAAAGGAAGTGATCTTTTCAATCTTGTCTCTTCGTTTACCTTGAAGTCAAAAACCATTTGAGTGTTTGGTTGGTACCTTTTATGGCATCCTCACATAGAATCTTCAAGGTTTCCTTTTTCTTCCTATAGTAGGACCTTAAGTGGGAGAGGATGGTCAATTACCTTCTAAGATTGTGCTCTTAAGGTTTGCAGCATGGATTCATATGATTTCATTTCTTGTTGATCTTCCATCTTTATTGGATGCTATTCTATTTCATTTGCATAATAGTTTAAAGGTTTAGGTATGTTTGTTGGGGGCATCATGACTATGTGTGGCTTAAGAGCTTTTAAAGATCCCTGCATAGGGATGTCTAGTTGCCATAAGCTGAGCACTTTAGATCTTGCACTCCATATCCTTTTTTTCCTAGGTGATAAATTAAATCTCCATGGTGTGCTCAAGAGACATCAAATTGATCTAGAAAAATTTTGATGCTTTTCAAGGTACCACTTAACAGTCCCAATGTTTCTTTAAGCTTCTCTAGGTCCTCTATTTGTGGCATATGAGCCAGTAGTGCTACGTCTTTGAAGGGTTCTTACTTGTTAGCCATCAGGTATTTGTAAACTTTTGCTTACTTAGAGTTGTAGACTTTGAAATGTCTCTCATTGTATAAGACTATACCTAACTCAGAGATAATTTTATCAATGTTTCTTCATGGAGTCTTTGGGCCTCATTTTCAAGTAAGTTACCATCTCCAATTAGGCATGCAACTATGGTTTCCTATAAGCTTGTGTATGCGACTCTCCATTGTTCTTGCACCAGTTGATGCTCCCATTTCTCTCTTTCATGGAGATCTATCTTTACTTTCTCTTATGCAAGTTGGAATGAACTTCTTATAGGCCTCTTAAGTTTTGTTTAGATGATTGTGAAGTTCTTGTATGACTTTGATTGCTTCCACTTTATCTCTTTTGAGTTCCTCATATGGCCACCCCAAGGCGCCTAGTCCACCTACCATGATTTGCTTTGTATTGTGCTCTTGTGGACTCCTAATGGACATGACAAGGTGTTCTCTTTCTTCCTTGGTTGTATTGGTGACTTCATGCACAAATTTCACCTTGGAAAGCTTGGTAATTTGTGCCTACATACCGTCCATTTATTCCATCAATTCTTTGGAGGGTTATTGTGTCAACATGCAATGGGTTATGTGTTGCTTTCTCTTTCCCTTTTCTAGGGCTATTCTCCCCTCTTTTGGCTAGGATCTCCACTAGTATTGCAAAAGGGACTCATCTATTTTTTTGGTATTTCTTCTTTGTAGGATTCTTGTATAGATTTTTCATAGTCCTCTTGATTCTTCTTCATTCTAGAATCTAGTTTCTTCCACTTTGTAGTAGCATGGATTACTATCCACTACTCTTTGATTTTCCATCATTAAGAAATTCAAATGCCTGGATTACTTTGGCTTCTTTTCTTTGCTTTGTATGTTGCCTACCTTATTCTTCACCAGGGTCTAGGTTTTTTGTTTCTTCCCTCTACCTCTTTTCCTTCTATTGAGTAGTCTCCTTAGCAACAAATAACATGTGTTGCCTCAAAATATCAAATACCTTCCTCATATATAACAAAGTATTGTCTAATGAATTGTTGTAGATGAGGATGTCATTGAAGAATACCAAGACAAACTTGAAAAGCTCTCTCTCATGTAAATCTGATGGTAGCATGACCTCAAATCTATCTTTGTAAAGTACTTTTCCCTCTTAAGCTCATCAAGTAAGTCATCAACTTTGGGGATGGGATACCTATTCTTAACAATAATCTTGTTGATATCCTTGTAATCTATACACATCCTAAAGGAACTATCCTTCTTCTTAATCAATAATAATGGAGATACATAATGTGAAGAACTAGGCTCAGCAAATCCCATCTCTCCCAAGTCTTTAATCTACTCAAAAACTTCTTTATGTTCACATTTGGAGAGTTTGTAAGGTGGCTTATTAACTCTCTTTGAGTGAGGCTCCAAATCTATGGATGATCCAGGGTTCTCTTGGGAGGTAAGGCTGTAAGCACCTAGAACAAGTCTCTACACTCCTCTAAAAGAGATTTTAATATTGAATTCTTTGTTGAATCTTTGGACTTATTTGCTATATCTTTATTAAGATGTGAAAGAAATATATGTGAACTCCTCTTAAACTCCTTTTTGGGCTACTTTGTTGTACTGAGATGAAAATATGCTTTATTATGGAATCCCTTTAAATGTATGAGCTATATCTCACTAACAAACTCATGTACATATGAGAAAACTCTATAGTAAGTTTCTCTAATTCAATTAACCAATCACATCCTAGAACCACATCACTAGGGCCTATCTTTAAATGATTTATGTCCACCCATGCTTCATAATTTTCAGTCAAGTGTAGGGGAACTTTAAAGCACATTTTGGTGCTGATCTTCTTTTTGCCATTAGGTACCTAAACCTTTTGGGGCTATTATAATTCAATGGGAAAACAATGCAACCTATCCATTTCTTGCTTATTCACAAAACTATGGATACTACCACTATCCACCAAATATACACAAACTTACCATGGATGCTTCCTTGAACTCTGAGTGTGTGTGGGCTCCTAGAACCTACCCATGCCTCCATAGATATTGAATAGACTAAAATGGCAATATGCAATGGCTTAGTATCCTCTTGTCCACCTAGATCAAAAGGCAATCAATAGAAAATCCTTCATGAGTGTCATATAATTGGTCTTTCCCATTATTGAAATGTGGGGTGTAGACTTCATGGAACCCATTAGCCCTACTACCCACTATTCTTAGGCTCACTACATTGTTGTGGCCACCAGCTATGTGATCAAAAGGGTATAGGCTAGGGACACTCATAAGAATGATGCTTGACCTACGGAAAAATTCTTACGGAGTAGAAAATCTCAAGATTTTTTTATTCCATTGAGATATTAGTGATCAAGGGATCCACTTCTTGAATAAAGTTATTGAATACTTATTGTTTATATTCTTAGCTCTACAATCATTTTGCATAGGAATAAAGTCATTGAATACTTATTGTCCATGTTCTTAGTTGTGCACTCATTTTTCATAAGAAGTCTAGCCCATACTAAACAAACAAGAGGAATCAACCAATAAGGTATTCATTTGTGTGCTAACTAAGAAAATTTCAAACTCAAGAATGTAAGCTCATGGCAACATTGTGGGCCTATTATCGAACAACTTATAAGATAACCATAGGGAAAACTCTCTTTAAGCTAGTTTATGGAATTCATGTAATCACACAAGTTGAGTTCCTAATCCCCATTAGGGGAGATTTGGATTCACTTTTGAGCCTTATAAGAATTGCCATGCCATCGTTCTATTAAAAAAGGGGATGCATGGACAACAATATCAATTGTACCTGAAAACTATATTATCTACTATATCACTTGAAAGGTCTTGATGAGAGGATTCTAATACAGCAACCTTCGACAAATTTGGAGTTTATAAGCTCAAGTTATGGCCTCCTGACCCAGAAGTAACCTCAAAAGTTCCCTAATGGTAGCCTCACCCTAGTATAAGAAATATCAATCTTGCAAATGAAACAATATGAGATTGTTCTTAAGCTAAAAATGGAAAATTTTCTCTATAAAACCTTGCTATAATTTTTGAAAAAGATGGCTGAATTCGTTATGGATTCCATAGTGGAAACCGGTTTAATAGAGAAAATTACTCTGAACCGGTTTCCATAAACTTGAGTTTAGTCATAGATTCCAAAATGACTTGAGAACTCCATGGTCACTCTTCACTTTGAACCGATTTCCATAAAGATAATGGTACCATTTCTTTATGGCATGCAAAATAGCCAATATCTCTTGGTCATATACATTCATTTTCATCTTTTTCTCTCTCAACTTGTGACTTTCAAAAGCAATGACCCCATGCTCTTGAATTCGGATTGCACCTATGTCCCATCCACTAGGATCACATTGAATGGTAAAATCCTTGAAGAAATCAAGGCAAACTAGTGTATGGGGTAAAGTGAGCAATTCCTTCAACTAATTAAAGTTGTGATCAACTATAAAGTCCCAAAAGAATGATTCTTTTTTCAATCTATCTGTCAGTGGTATTGTAATAGTTGCATAGTGCCTAATAAATCTTCGATAGAAAAAAATAGACCAAGAAATCCACAAAAAGAAGTGATATTGGTGGGTGTTGGCCAATCACAAATGCACTGCACCTTTTTTGGATATGCTTTAATCCCTACTTCACTCACAATGTGTCCCAAGTACTCCACTTCGATCTGGATAAATGCACATTTTTTCTCATTGGCTATACTCTCTTAAAACATCAAACACCTTCTTCATATGGGATAGATGGTTCTCCAATGATTTATAGTAGATGAGGATATCATAGAAGAAGACAAATACAAAGTTGAAAGGAAGGGCTAAAGTGTATTATTCATAACTCTAAAAGGTGGCTAGGGCATTTCTCAATCTGAATTGCATAACAAGGAAGTGATAAAGCCCTCTATCAATACTAAAAGATGTCTTCATCTCATTACCTTCTCTCTTATTGATCTATTGATAGCATGAACTCAAGTCTATCTTTGTGAAATACTTACCCCCTTAAGCTCATCCAGTAGATCATCCTCTTGGGATAGGGTACCTATTCTTCATGTTAATCATATTCACGTCCCTATAATCTATACACAAACAAAAATTATTATCCTTCTTCTTAACCAATAATACTGGAAAAGCATATGGTAAAGAGCTAGGCTTGTGAATCCCATCTCCAACTAGTCTTTGATTTGCTTGGCCACTTCTTCTCTTTCACACTTTGAAAGCTTGTAAAGAGGTTTGTTAACAACTTTGAGTTGGGATCTAGATTAATAGGATGATCCACTACTCTTTTTGGAGGGAGAGTTGTGGGTACTTGAAACAAGTCTTTGTATTCCTCCAATCAAGATTTTAGGGTTGCATCTCTTATTGAATTCTTGGGTTGATTTGTGGTATCCTTTTATTGAGGTGTAGTGCAAACATTTAAGACCACTTCTTTAACTCTTTCTTGAGTTCCTTATTGGTGATAAGTTGAAAATTTGATTTATGTTGAACTCACTCTAAGTTTATTAACTATTGAGTGCATGTGAGAAGCAAGCTTTTTGGTGACAAGCTTTTCTGGGCAACCTCATTTCTTGTTCCACATAGTCCACTTATTCCACCCCTTGATTTTTTTGACCTCCACCATCTCTACCACCGCCAATCCTGTTGCCACCTCCACCACCACTACCTTCACTCTATGTACCTCTCTCTCTCTCTCTCTCTCTCTCTCTCTCTCTCTCTCTCTCTCTCTCTCTCTCTCTCTCTGTTTCTCCCTCTACATGTATATTCTATTTTTCTCTTTCTAGCACACTCGATCAAATAGCACTCCATCTCATGTAAATGATTTCTCTCTCCCTAGCACATAATGTGGATTCATTCATGTGATCACCCTGGAAGAATGGAACACCACAACCCACACCCCTCTCTCTCTCTCTCATGAATTACTCTGTGTCTTTACTCTCTCTTAGTTTAGGGTTGTACATGCAATTTCTCCCCCTCACTTTACATTCTCTCTCTCTCTCTCTCTCTCTCTCTCTCTCTCTCTCTCTCTCTCTCTCTCTCTCTCTCTCTCTCTCTCACATGTATATGTATGTATGTATGTATGTATGTATGGATACGTATATAAATCTTAGTCACTCATTCACTCTCCATGTTTATCTCCCTCTCTCTCTCACTTTCTCTCTCTCATGCATGCAATCAATCCACATTGTATCATAATGCGTCAATTCAGATTATGGCATGTGTTGTAACAAATGCTTCTCTTAAATCCTAAACACAAACACACACACACACACACACACACACACACACACACACACACACACACACACACACACACAATGTGAATGCTTGGATAGCCACTTGGTGTTTTTAGAACTTTAATTTCAATGTATTGATAGCTCCCTCCCCTCCCCTCTCTCTCCCTTCCCCCCCCTCTCCCCAACAAATATGATACAAGGCAATTCATACAAGCAATCCAAATGTACATTTATATTGTGTTAACTCTAGAAAGAGTGCTTTTGCTTATCAATTTAAGAGAGACAAGGTCACCAAAGGCTTGCCATCCAACTGGATCGTATAACGACGACTTTCTCAGCAAAGTAAAATGCGGTTGTGTTAAGAGGTAGTGTTGCCATTGCAGTTTTGGTCACTATATAGATGGTGTTGGAAAAGTTCTTTTGCTTCCAAATACAATGTGCAAGTTTTCTTCAGTGATTGTGGGTTGGTGTAAAAACATGTTGATATTTGCATCCATCCCAAACACTTAGAGGTACACATAGTATAGGTGCTTGTATGCCAAATACACTTTTTATTTTGCATCATGGTCCATGAAATCCCAACAATTACATGTTTGATTCTTTGCAATGTGCACATCATAACACTGATGCATGGCACTTTAGTTAGCTGTCTCTAGTTTGAAAATATCATACATCAAGTGTTTCATCACTATGTGGCCCTTCACAGTTTGCATCTAGAGCCAATGCAAAGTCTATCCTTTTCCCTGCAGCCTATGAAACACCTCTTTGATATGTACACCAGCCTTCATTAACATTTGCCTATTGTGCTGCCTTTTGTAAAACAAACCCATTACTCTCCAACATGTGTTTCTTCTACGTCAAATTAGTGCCTCGTGCCACTGGTCATACTTGTGGAACCTTGGGCGGTGCGTGATGAATGGAAGAAAAAATATTCCATGTATGGTCCACACTATAATTATAAAACCACATGAACTGGTGCTGCATTCCATGTTGATTGTAAGCTTCTCCTCTTGAGCTAGACCACTCCATGATACCCCAAAACGAAGGTGCAGGCACCCCATGTGTGTATTTTTTATAGGTTTTTTGCATTTTCCCTCTCTAGCTCCCAACCATCCTTGACATTGTACACGGTTGCAAGCTAGAATCCTTGTTATAGCCCAAACGGTGTCATGAAGGACTATCTCCACCACCATTTCATCTGAACAATTTGATGATACTGCCCTTGATCGGTCGGAAGGCAAAGGGTCCTCAAAGTTTAGTTTTCTTGTACCCTTTCTTCTAGGTATGTTTTCGGTCACATACTCAGGCTTCTGAGAGGCGTTGGCTTCCTCAGACCCCACTTTCCCATCAATCTTGTGTTTTCTTACTATAATCACATTGTCCCCTTGAAAATCAGGATGTTTATGCAATTCAATTCCTCTTGCCACTTCCTCAACCATCCTTACCATTGCTCAAGGTGTGGGGCTAATTCCTTGTTGTTGTCGAATCAAAAGCTTCTCTGCACTGGGTCTTACACCATGGAACTTTCCACCAATGAATGAATGTCAAATCACTGACACATGCATTGTACAAGTTGATAGATCCCTTGAATCCCTCCCCTGCTAACCAACTTGCATACATTGGCTTTGCCAAGTTCGTGGTTGGCATATGAGCAATGTCCTCCACCACTTGGATAAAAATACAACACGAGAAGGTATGGAGCGTGAGAAAATAAATGCACCACACGTCTGAACAATGTGCGGATGGCCCTCCAATTGGCAGCTGCCTCATCTGCCATGAATCCTAAAAAATCAGTGCTTAGGTGTCCACACTTCTCCATCACCTCATTCATCTTTGTTCAAAAAACAACTTGTGCATCTATATCCTCTTCCTTCATCTCACATATTGCCAGAGTTATCAACTCTTGTACACTACAGAAGCACAAGAAAGGAATGGGAGAGTAAGGAGAACTATGTTACTTAAGTTTTGTTGTGATGATAGAATCAGGTAAGAGAAACTACCTTGGGTCATACACATGTGCTGCCATGGTGGTCTAATCATGAATGCAATGCACATGGTCAAAGCATACCCAGCCATTGCATAGGTCCCCAGTGCCATTCCTTTGCATATGATTCACTAAATCTTGAGCATCGTCGAGAGTTCAGTGTCGGACATGGGGACACCTTACTCACAAACCAAGGCACCCATCACTAGCCTTCTAGCCACAATCATTTGTAGGTGTTGAAGTCTAGCTGCACTAAAGTCTCTTACCATTTCCTCTATGGTCTTTCACACCTCTTTGACATTAGCTCTACATGTGCCTCTTTGCACCTCATGGTTATGTGTGCCTTGATGAATAAATAGTCTTGACATTGGCCTTGCTAAAATCACATAATACACTACACACTTGCACTTGGAGAGCAGGATGGGGGGGTTCTTACAATAGAAGCATCCAAGGCTTTTGAGACCAATAGTTGACATTACAATAGTCGGTATGGTGGTATTGAGTTTACATGTATGGCATGTATTGGGACTTTACTAGTGCAATTTACTTGTTGCAATAGGGTACTAGAACCATGTCATGCGACTCTACAATCACTTTAATGATAATGGAGTGAATGAAGAATCTTGCACTTGTCCATGCTACCTTTTTTGGGGAGTCAAAAATTGACATGCCAGTATAATCTCTATTGGGACACTCTAGCTCTTTAATACATTTGCTTTGGCAAATAGGATCGAGGAATGCCATTGATCTTGATGTGGGATTTTTCCAGCAATGGCCATTGTACTTTTACTTCATACCCTCCATTGGACACATATTGTCTACTATTGGTGGAAACTCGTATGCCACATTGCCGTCATAGAAAACTGGGATCTTCTCCACTCTCTCTATAGCGCTTGTATTCTGAAGAAAATGACGTAAGACTTGGTGTTAGCCCCTCGCAGACATTATGTACATTATGTACTCAACCACACTTACAACATAAGAGGATTGTCACATTTCCTCCTCTTCCACATCAAGTGTGATAGGGATAGTTTTGTTTTTGTTAATGTCTAAGGGGGGTGGTGAGGCTTCTATGGTGATTGTTATTTTCTCAATGCTACAAGGGCTCTGTGTGAGGTCTATGGTAGGGGAAGGCTGCAATGTAGGCAGATTTCCTTGTTTGACAAGATAGTCTTGCGAGACCAAGGTATCCAGAACATATACATGGACAATCTCATGGTCATTGTTACAGTGGACCGGCGTGCTTTGTATTCAGCCATTTGCATGGGTGATAGCAAGAGCATGGTAGCCATTGCCATTGCAAATGTCTTTCTTTTTCAACATTAGGAACCGATTACTTGTGTGGTGCATAATAGGTTTGGTAGAGAGGGACGATACATATATGCTGACCTTGGTATTTGGTGTAGCACTGAATGTTGGATCCATTTCCAAAGCTATCTACACATGTATGAATACTCATGTCAAATATGGGTGTCATTGAAAGACTTAATGTGGGGGTGTATGTCATATACAAGAGAGGGAGAGAGAGAGAGAGGAGGATATATAAAGTGTGTGCATGAGAGAGAGAGAGAGAGAGAGAGAGGAAGAGAGTGTACGTGCATGTGTGTGTGTGTGAATGCTATATATATAAAGTATTTGGCATGAGAGAGAGAGAGAGTGAGGGTGTGTATGTCTATGTATGGATACGGGTGCCAAATGTGTGTGTGTGTGTGTGTGTGTGTGTGTGTGTGTGTGTGTGTGAGAGGGGGGGTGTATGTCTATGTATGGATACGGGTGCTAGATATGAGAGAGAGAGAGAGAGAGAGAGAGAGAGAGAGAGAGAGAGAGAGAGGATTAGGGTTTAGGGTTAAGAGAGAGAGAGAGAGAGAGTGTGTGTGTGTGTATGGATACGGGTGCCAGATATGAGAGAGAGAGAGAGAAAGAGAGAGAGGGGGGTTAGGGTTTAGGGTTTAGAGAGAGAGAGAGAGTGTGTGTGTGTGTGTATGGATATGAGTGCCAAATATGAGAGAGAGAGAGAGATGTTGGAGAGCACCAAGAGGAAGCCATGGAGAGAGATCGGAGGTGATGGATAGAGTGAGGGGGAGGAGAGAGAGAGAGAGAGAGGGAGGGAGATGTGTACGTACTTGCAAGATTAAGAAAATATTCCACAACTTGAGGGAGAGGGAGGCGTTGCATCATGGGGGGTATGGCCTTATATAACCACTTTGAGATAGTGGGGCATTAAATGCATGTCACAAAGAGAGAGAGAGAGAGAGAGAGAGAGAGAGAGAGAGAGAGAGAGAGAGAGAGAGAGAGATGTGCCATACGAAGAGAGAGATGTGAGAGGGGGAGAAGAGGGGGGAGGGGTGCTAGTCATATTTTTCTACACCAAATATTTGACCTCGATGACCCCTTCTTTGGCAAAAAATGATCCCAATCCACATGCACTCTCTCTCATCAGCCATCTTGGCCCACATGCACACTCTCTCTCATACCCTAGACCTTAAACCCAAATAACTAAGATAAATGCGAGCACTGGCGACCCCCTTCTTAGTGGGCAAAACGATCCTAATCCACATGCACTTGAACTCTTCATTCCCTTTTTTAAAAAAATCCCATACAACTAACTTATTAACGTATAATCATATTAATAGATTAACAAGTATTATTGTACTAACACATTGATTTATATGAAATGAATAATAATAATATATAAATTAATAAAAAAGTTAAGTAATATTAATATACCAATGGTTCACTTCATACTAATTGATTACTATAATAACTAATTAATCAATAAACTAATTGATATACATGAACAAAAAAATAAGATAACTATTATCAATCAAGAAATTAATTAATAATTTTAATTGATATAATTTGATCTATACACTAATTGACTAATCAATGAACTAACTGATACCATCTTGGTAAATATTATTTGATTTATATTAAATAATTCATAATTTAATTAATAATAAATATTAATTAATTGAGTAATAAATAGTTTTAATTACTAAATAATTATGTGATAAAAGTATTTAGTATTTTTAAATAAAATAAATACATGATATTAACATTAGCAATTGCTACTTGAATAAAATATATTTATTGGCTATTAAAAACTAATATATAATTGATTAAAGATATTTAAGTAATTTATGACTAATTAATCAATAATAATAATTAATTATAAGCTATTAATTTGAATGATTTATTTATTAATTTTAAGCAATTAGTTATTAATTTCAACTAATCAATCAATATATAATTTTGTTGGCTAAGTAATCAACTTAATAGTTATTAAATAATTAGTTATTTATTAATTATTAATTTGAAATAATTAAATATTTAACTAAGTAACTAATATAGAATATAACGTTTTTTGTTAATTAATAATTAATCTCTTAAGTGGTTTAATGGTTACATTATTAGTTACTTGGTTTTTAATTAGATAATTAATTATTAAATGATTAATAATTTATTGATTAATTAGTTGCTTAATTAATTAAGTAAGTATGAAATAATTACATTTAAAAAGTTATTACTTAATTAGTTGTGCAAAAAAGATATTTCTTAATTTTTATTAGTTACTTAATTAATCAATAGATTGATTAGTAAGTGAATTTTGTTTATAATTAATTAAATACTTAATAGTTAATTTGTTGTTTTAGTTAATAATTACTTTTATTTGCTTATTTTTTGACTCAATAGTTGTTAAACCAATTAGTTGTTTAGTATAATTAATTAATTAGTAAGTTAGTTTAGTAATTAAGTTAATTAGTTACCTAACTACTATTAAATAGTAATTAACTAGTGATTTAGTTAATTTGTTAAAGTTAGTAATTAACTAATTTGTAGTTACTATTAGTTAATTAATATTAGTAATTACCATTATTTAATTATTAATTAATAGTAATTACTACTAGTTAATTAACTAATAAGTATTTAACTAAGTTTAATTACTATTAGTGAAATGCTAATTACTAATAAACTAATTACCAATTGATTAATTACTTAATTGATTATAAAAAATTAATAATTAAATAAATACTTAATACTTATTTTGTAAATAATTAATTAATTAGTTCATACTTAATTTTGTTCACTTATTATTTGACTCAATAGTTATTAAACTAATCAATTATTTAGTATAATCAATAAATTAAGTATATAGTTAATTAATTAATAAGTTAATATACTAATTATTTGAATTAGTTTGATTAATTAGAATTCAATTAATTAAATAATTCGTTAACTAATTACTATTAAATAGTAATTAACAAGTTAGAAATTAGTAAGTAACTAATTAGTAATTACTATTAGTTAAGTACTAATTAATAGTAACTACTATTAGTTAATTAACTAATCAATAAATATATTTATTTTAATTACTATTAGCGAGATACTAATTACATATTACTTGATTAATTATTACTTATATAATATTAACTATTAATTATCGATTAAATCATTAGTAATTAATTAATTAGTTAGTTGATTAATTAATTAATTAATTTCTATTAATTAATTATTTAATTAGTTTCTCAATCTAGGAGAAATTAATTAATACTTTTTACTTTTTTTGTCTTATATAAATGTGGAGAGAGAGAGAGAGAGAGAGAGAGAGAGAGAGAGAGAGAGAGAGAGAGAGAGAGAGAGAGAGAGAGAGAGAGAGGGGGGGGGAGGGAGGGAGGGGGGGAGGGAGAGAGGGCGGGGAGGGAGAGAGAGAGAGAGAGAGAGAGAGAGAGAGAGAGAGAGAGAGAGAGAGAGAGAGAGAGAGAGAGAGAGAGAGAGAGAGAGAGAGAGAGAGAGAGAGAGAGAGAGAGAGAGAGAGAGAGAGAGAGAGAGAGAGAGAGAGAGAGGGGGGGGGGGAGGGAGGGAGGGAGGGGGGGAAGGGGCGAGCGCATTAATGGACGAATTGGCGGGTGAATGGTGTGAATGGACGCGGGCATGAACTGGCGAATCGGTGGTGAACGGGTGCAGGTGTGAACGGACGCGGGCTCGGGCATGGCATGGTTAGGTAAGTGCTAGGAAGGGGGCATCAACGCAACACCCCCCCCCCCCCCCCCAAACAAAACCTCTCCCCCCTCTCCTCCCCCCCAATCAACAAAGATGGTTCAAAGTTTGTTTATTATGTTGATGAACTTAACTATGGTAGTGTCCTAGCCCAAAGAGGAAGAGCCTATAGCTTACATGTGATGCAATGATAATTATGATATTTATGAGTTAGAGATATTAGACCACACACATCCTCAACTTATGGTAGCATTATCTTCTTGATTTCAAGTTTCTACTAGTGAGTTAGACCACAAAAGGATCAATTGGATATCTTAACCTAGCCAAACCTCACTATAAAGGAAAGAAAATAGAAGACATTCTTTAGGAATATGACAACATTAAGTACCACCAAGAAATGATAATGTGGTGGTTGATACTTGAATTAGATGGCTTTTATTAATGCAATCTCCATGCCCAATAATCCTATGTTAGACATACTGAGGTAGGCTATGTCGCATGATGAACTATACTAAGACTTATTATTTATTCTTCAATAATCATATCCTTCCTAGAAAGAGAAGCATTTGTAGATTTCAATCATAGATTAGTGATTCCTAAGGACCAAGATATGCAAATATTTTTCATAAGAGGCCCATGATAGCTTAATATCTAGGCACTTAGGTTACACCAAGACCATGAATGCGCTAAGAAAGACTTACCATTGGCTAGGCTTTGAGTGCATTTTGCTCCATTACATCAAAGAGTGCTTATCATCTTAGTGACTCAAAGGTGAAAGGATCAAAATGCTAAGCATGTTGCATCCCCTAAGCATAACTTGGATGAAGTGGCAATGAACTAGTATGGACTAATGTGGCAAGTTTTTTCACCATGTAAGGAGGTTATGTTTCCATCCTAATGGTTGTAATCTACCCATAAAAGTAGCCCAAGATATCAAGACACAACTATGCTTTACTACTACTTATCATCCCCAAACCAATGGGAAAATGGAGTCAGTAAACCAAGAGGTCAAATATATACTCGAGGCTTGTTTTGGAAAAGAGCCACAAGGGTTGAAAGAGTCTTGGTGGAATTTGCATGTAATACCTTCTATACCATAGCATAAAAAAGGTCCCCTTCATGGAATTATATAAACAAGATCGCTTGTCTCCTCTAAACTTCTCTAACCATGCCACTAGGTGGAAGCCTCTAAGGTAATGCTATTGGAAGAGCTAAACAAATAGACCAAGGCCATTTCTCAAGATATTAAGATTGCAAGAACAACTAGACCCATCAATAGGTGGTGTTCTTACCTATTATATTAACAATTACTCATCAATAGGTGGTGTTCTTACCTATTATATTAACAACTAGACCCATCAATAGGTGGTGTTCTTACCTATTATATTAACAATTACTCATCCTACTGTCAATATATTAGAAAAAATTGTAGCAAAATAAATTGTCCAAATCTTCTAGCAAGAATAAAAAGATAGGGTGACTCTATTTCTAAAGAGCTATTACAAATTTTCCTTTGAAGGATACCGAAGATGGGGGGAGAGAGAGAAAGGGTGATGAGAGAGAGGGCATGTGGTATGTGTAAATTTTTCTTGCCAAAAAGGAGTCGCTGGTAGCCCCTTATTAGACAAAAATTTTTTGATGGCAACCCATTCCTGGTGAGGGCAACTTTTCGCCGAACTAGATTTGTGGGTTTTTTCCGCCCAATAAGGGATTGCCAATGATCCCTTTTTGGCAAAAAAACAAACCATAGTTCCGAGAATATACAGCATGGGAAGAGAGAGTAACAGAGTGATGGGAGAGAGGGATGAGAGAGAGAGAGAGAGAGAGAGAGAGAGAGACAACATGAATAAAGCAATATTTGAATGAGTATGTCTTTTAAACAACAAAGTAGTAATTGAACGAGTGTGTATAAGCTTCTACTTTGTATGAGTATTTCATATTATGCTTCTAAGAGTGTAAAGATCTTCCATTTAGAAAATTATATCTCTCTCTTTCACTCATAAAGTTAATTAATTAAATATTTTTTAATTAGTTGAGAAAATGGGGGGAGAGAGAGAAAGGGTGATGAGAGAGAGGGCATATGATATGTGTAATTTTTTCTTGCTAGAAAGGGGTCGCCAGTAGCCCCTTATCAAACGAATTCTTTTGGCGACCCATTCCTTGTGAGAGTAACTTTTCGCCTAATTGGATTTGTGGGTTTTCTTTGTCTAATAAGGGGCTACCGGTGACCCCTTTTTAGCGAAAAAACAAGTCACAATTTTGAGAGTAGACAACATGGGAAGATGAGAGAGCAACATAGTGTTTTTTTTTCACCCAAAAGCGAAAAAAAAACCCGTATCCTATTGGTCCATATTCTCCCATGCTATATATTCTCGAATTTGTGGTTTATTTTTTTGCCAAAAAGGGGTCGCTTAATGGGCAAAAAAAAAAACACAAGTCTAGTTGGGCCAAAATTTACTCTCCAAGAATGGGTCATCGAAAAAAAAAATGTTTGATAAGGGGCTACTGGCAACCCGTTTTTAGTGAGAAAAAATTACACATATCGCATCCTCTCTCTCTTCCCCCTTCTCTTTCATCATTCTTTCTCTCTCCCCTATTTTCTCTCTCCTTCACCTATAAAAAGGACTCATCTCCCCCCTTTTCACATTGCAAATTGTTCCACTCTTGGTATGTGACTCTCTCTCTCTCTCTCTATCCCTCCCTCACTCTCTCTCCTTTTTCTTTAAAAGGATCCCCCTCCCCTTGCAATTCAAGTTTTTATTTTATGTCCACTACCCTCAATACGGTTCTGTCTCTCTCTCCCTCCTCTCTCTCCACACCTCTCTCTCTAACACAATCACACATACTCTATCTCACCATTCTATCCCAAGATTTTTTCCTCTCTCTCTCCCCCTCCCACTCTCTCTCTCCCTCACACACATACACACACACACACACACACACACACACACACACTCTCTCTCTCTCTCTCTCTCTCTCTCTCTCTCTCTCTCTCTCTCTCTCTCTCTCTCTCTCTCTCTCTCTCCCCACCTTTCTCCCTCTCTCTATCTCCTCCTTCCTCCCCCCTCTCTTTGTCTCTCTCCCTCTCCCTCCCTCTCTCTCTCTCTCCCTGTATCTCCCTTCCACTCACTTTTCTATCCCAATGTCATCTCTTCCTCTCCCCCTCCTCTCTCTCTCTCTCTTTCAATTGGTATTTCATTGGCAGGAAATTGAGGAAGCAATATATCTATAAGAAGTAACCCTAAGCCCCTCTATCATTGCCAAATCTAATTTCAAAAGACAAGATCATGTCACCCTTTACGAGGGCGATGAAAGGATTGTAGATGGTTTAATTCGACAAATGTTTCCCTCATCGAGCTTGCTCCCTGGATGAGTGGGATTTCTTATCACCATTGTGCATCAGAGGGGTGTAAAGGCTTGTGGAAAAGGCAATACTGAGATTGACGTTGAGGAAAATGCAATTGTGCTATGGCCAATTGAACAAACGGTAAGTAGCTCCTCTCTTGATTTTTGTTATGACTGCTCTATCTCCCCCTCTTACCCTATTTCAGATCATTATTTGCAAGAAAGAGAGTGACGACTAGACGAGTCTCCCAAGGACTCCAACTTATCTCCATGATCTACAGTAGCACAACGGGCTACTATCGCCGACAACATGCAATCACAAGGGGGGAATTGCCCTCCAAGAGCGAGAGGAAGAGTAACACAAACACGATCATTGACTTCCACTGAACTACAGGCAACTGTTGCAATTGCATGTGGGGAAGGAGTTACATCAAGAGAAGGTGGGCACGCTTCGATGATGCAGGTGAGGAATGCCAAGAGAAAGCTCATACTATCAGAGAGTGATACTGATTAGGAAAGCAACGACCATCAAATCATTGAGTCCTTTAGTGCACAGCAAGGTCATGGTTGTACACAACCCAAGAATAATCGAACACAAAGAACCAAAAAGAAGTGCATGACAGATGCTTGGTGAGATAGCTCTCACAGTCACTTGCGATACACATATTGTGCAAGCATGCATAGGAGACCGAACCAGTTGGGAATGTTGATGGTGAGTGCTTGTAAGAGATGGCAGCATCATTTAGATTATGGTTTTTATTTCTTTACGTTGATTGGACATTGGCTACTTCATCGTCTCATTCAGATGCGGACATCCATCCCTTTGCGACCCATCCCATTATGCCATTTAGTTTCCATGCCTACAATTAGACAAGTCACATCGAGGTACAAGCAACTCTCCAAAATCTTTTTTAGCAATGGGTACGTTAGAGGGATATATATGTTCATAGTATCATTAGAGACTCCAAGACATTAGTGCAATGAGGTTGATGATATGATTAGAATTGAGTGGGACCCCCATTGGCTAAAGAAGCATGAGGACTTCAAGGCAGAAATCAATGGCACAATTGGGCCTTTGAATTGCTTCTATGACCCACCTCCTATCTTAAGTTGCTAGACAACGTGCCAAGCCACTAAGGGAAGTCTATGCCACATTGTCTCATAGCTAGTAAGAGCCACCCTTGTTAGCTACCTTGAGGTAGTTATCTACCTATCTTGAGTGATGGTTATACTTGCACCTGCCTCAAGCTGGCACCTACCTTGAATTGATCACTTACCTCGGGTGTTGGAACTTACACCCACCTTCAGTTGGCACCTACCTCAAGTTGATCACTTATTTCAAGTGAGGGTTATGCTTTAACTCGCCTTCACCTCAAGTTGGCACTTACACTTACCTCAAGTTGATCACTTACCTCGAGTTACTCCCAACCTACTTATTTGAATCCCCTTGGTCTTGAAACATTAACCCCATACTTATTTTGCTTCAAAGCAATGACACAATACATTTTGAGAGACACATTTCATCCTTAAAGAGAGAGTTGAATGTTGTAAGCACCTTGCAAAACCTTGAAATCTATAGGACTTGTACTTCCCCATACACGTGGCCTACTCTCACAAAAGTAGCTTGAATAAAAAAGAAGAAAGTGTTTTGATCTAGGTGAACACATCTTGAACTCCAAAAAGGGACCTTACAAAGGAACTATACAAAAGCATAGCCTAAGTAAACATGTGTGAGAGATAAACACCTTACCTGAGGCTAGATAAACCTAGACTTTAAGTGAGTGACATATTTTTACTTTAAGAAGCAAATATCAACTAGCTAGGCAGACAAATACTACAAAAGAGAGCCAATATATCCCAAAGGCACAAACCTAGGACTTGATATTTTAATCTAAGACTTAGAGGATGTAGAGTAGATTAACTTCCATAGCAAGAGGTGTAACCCATAAATACATCTAGGACTTGATATTGTAATCTAAGACTTAGAGGATGTAGAGTAGATTAACTTCCATAGCAAGAGGTGTAACCCATAAATACATCAGCCTAATAAGCAGTAAGAAATAAAAGAAACTCAAGAGCACATACTTTCAATGGTATACCTTGAGAAAGCACCACCCTAATTATTAGACACATAGATACATCTAGCTAAGAAGGGCAACAAGGCAACATTTCCTAGCACCAAATGTGCTAAAGATCCCACTATATCAACCATATAAAAGCTTAGATGTGTCTTCCTTGAGAAAGTAGATTGCTACTTTTGTCCCCTTGTCTACTCTTATAAATCAAATAGAAGCCCTTATAGTTAGAAAAGAGCCAAGCATAATGCCAGAATCAAGCTTAAACTTTGAAAACTTGGGTTTTAACCCTAGAAAGTTCCCACAAGATATCCAATGGCTCACCACTTTAGTATGACCCCCAAATGAGAATGAAGCACATAGGGAGACTAGTGGAAGGGATACTAACGAACAAAACAAAAGAAAGAAGGCTAGATAAGGACCTCTTGCAACATCTAGCCAAATACATAAGATCACAAAGGCATACTAAACTCAACAAAGAGGCCAAGATAGATCAAATCCAAAGAGTTCTAGACTTAGTGAGAGGACTTAAGCTCAACGGAGAAGAGGAGGATACTAAGTCTCCTCACACAAACATATTCAAAAGTCCTCATTAAACACTTTCTCAATACAATAACAACCCGAAAAAGTAATGATGCTCTAGCTATTTCTATCTTGATAGTACTAGGATGACACTAGGCCCAAGAGATTGATAAGCAATTGATAGTTCCACTATGGTAGAGGACCTCCTTTACCTCTAACTACACCAAGTGATTGCCAAATCCAATGCTTCCACAAAGTGATGTTCCCATTCACTATGTGGAGCCACTTGAACAATGAACCATATATGAACCGTATGTCTCATGTGATGTGAAGAGGGCAATGCAAATCGTTATGGACTATGGATTGGCTCTAGTGATTATGCTAGGTAAATTAAGGGGCCATGGTTTTGGAGGTGTGCAACCTCAAAACCTAGTGACCTATTGGAATTGTATCCACCCTAGCAACATCTCACCTTGATGCTCAAAGAAAAAGCAAGCTAATAAAGACAAGGCAAAATAACTGAGATGCCCTAAATGTAGCATCATGCACTTTTATGCTCATTGCCTTAAATGAGAGGCTTTTGATAGCAAGGAAATCATAGTCACCCTCATGTGCACTAAGCTTAGCATTAACATCCAAAGAAATAGAAATAGGCTTGCAATAAGCCATACAATACTTCTTCAACATATCCAATGCATACAATCGTTGTGACAACCATATACCATGTAGAGTCCTGATTGTCTCTATGCTAAGAAAATAGTGCAATAGCTCTCCCAAATCCTTCATCTCAAATTTAGTCTTGATGAGGAGACCCTTCACATGGCCAATCTTTGTCTCACTATCATTCATATATATAATAATAACCATAATACCTACATCACACTCATAGACATAGAGTGAGTGATTAGCCTATGCTTACAAAATCCAATAGTATAACAATGTATTTTGCAATCCTATCATGTCATGCCCTGAGCGCTTGCTTTAGCCCATACAAGGCCTTACAAAGCTTGCATACATAATTTGGATGATTCTCATCCACATAACTAGGTGGTTGCTCCACATAAACTTTATCTTACAACTCCCTTGCAAGAAGGCATTCTTAACATCCATTTGATGTGTGATCCAACCTTTTGATGCAGCCACTATTATGATAGCCCTTGTAGTGGCCATTTTAGCCACTCGAGAAAAAGTCTCCTCATAATCAATACCATGAGTCTGCGCATACCCTTTGGCAACTAGTCATGCCTATAGAAAATACTAATATGAAAGTACCACAACATATGTACACACACTCACTAAGTGTGAACTTGCTGAGGAAAGAAGAGGTGGCACAATAAATGTGCCATAACCAAGGGTGAACTACATGAATATAGTTGAGCTATAGAATCACTAGTGTATCCTCATGTTAGTCACCTAGCATGCTAGTGAGTAATATCCTACCACATCATCGAGGCACATAGTGGATGCTATCTCATGTAGAGCTTGCTATCTCAACAAGTCCTCTAAGTGAGCAATGATTGAAGTTTTTTTTCTCACCTATGGAGAAGGAGAAATTGGAAAGACATTGGTATTCACTCCAACAAAAAATTCAATTAGTTAGAGACTACTCGAGCCAATTTCTATGCCTTAGAGACTACTCAATCAATTAGAGATTACTCAAACCAATTTCTAAACCTTTCAATGTATGTGGGTGGTATCTCTAATGGGAAAAAGCTCAATAAGTACATCTTTGGTCTCAATATGGCTCTCTCTTTTGGAGTTGGTGCAATGCAAGCCACTTTAGTCCATGCTACCATTCAATTGGCCAAGAGATATAGCAAAAAATATAAGAGTTTTCTGCCCAAAATAGAGGGTTTATCTAAGCCTAACATTCCACGATCATTTTCCAACCAACAAGGGAATTATTTAAGTAAGATGGAAATATCAAATACCTATAGCAAAATACCCACATTTTCTATAGCTTGGCACAAAATTTAGGTCCAATGCTAAATCAAAAATGGAATATAAGGGGGTAAATTTTGCTGGAAAACCTTTATAAAATAGTATGCACAGCAAGCATTTTTCCAATGATGAACTAAAGGAAATGTATATGAGGGGTTTATGCTTCAAGAGTGGAGAGAAATGGACCCCCGATCACAAAACCAAATGTAAGGTAAAGAATGTTAAAGTGGGCAACATAATTGAGTGTGATTCGGATGAAGAAACACATGAGGGAGATGTATTCCAAGTAGAGGCTTTTCTTTCTTGTGAAGAATGGAATGAGCATTAGATGGGCAGCCATGAAGAATTTTGTGATCCCATGGATCGGTTTCCTTTTGACACCAATGGATTTTATATAGATGACTTTTGTTATATTTTGAGGCACTTTGTGGTTACAGTTACAAAGTCCAAGTATCCTTAGCCTTGTTTTATGATGAAGTTAATCCTCAAGCTAGAGAAGAACTTGAGCATATGGAAGAACTAATGAAGCAATGACAAGAGAACATTCACAAGGTGCAAGAGACCATGAAGTCATATGAGGGTAAAAGGAGAAGGCATGTGAATTTTGAAGTGGGAGATTGGGTATTTTTGAAGGTATCAAAATCCCATTATGTGTCTCTCAAAGCAAGTCACAAGAAATTGGTGCATAGATTCTATGGCGCATATCAAGTGATCCAAAGAGTTGGAGATCTCAATTATGGACTCCAATTACTCTCTTCCACATGGACACGTTATATATTCCATGTACCTCAATTGAAGAAATATGTCAAGGCCTAATATCCAAGTATTATAAGAATTACCAACCCTTGATGAGGATGATTTGATTATTTATGAACCTAAAAATGTCATTGCGAAGTGTGAAAAGGTTTTAAGGAACCATACTACCATGAAGTACCTTATCAAATAGTGGGGTTTACCCTTGGAGGAGTCTACTTGGAAGTCGGTTACTTATTTGGACCATTTTTTGTGGCTTCTTTAAGAAGATTTGTGAGTCATAGGACAAGGGACAACATTCTCTATTAAGTTTTTGTGATAAAATTAATTGGCCTCACATAATCAAAAATTGATTTTTATATTTTGGATGGCTACCTTAGATTTTCATCCACATTTCTAGACCTCGCGTGCTCCAATCCTAGTTCTCTATCTAAAGATATGGCCGATTTACTACAATAGCCTTATTTTGGACATCAATGAGGCTTATTTCTTTAGGAGGATTCTTCGTGACTTTCTGGACCAAATCTATTAATCATTTTCAAGATCGCATTCTTCTCTATATGATTCATCCTTGTTCTCTTTTACTTCTCAAGTTTTGAGGACAAAACTTATTTGGGTATGGATGGTTTTTAATGAAGTAAATTTTGCGCCATGAGCCTTTGTAAAACCTTTGGAAACCTCTACCACTAAGATTTCTAGGGTTTACTATAAAAAGGCACAATGTGCTAATGTAAGGATATTTTGGCTCATTTGTTAAATTTGATCATCTTGCTCTACTACCATTTTTGGGTGTGTACCAATAACATTTTCTTGTACTTTCTTTAGTTTCTTGCTATGGCTACCTTGTGCCATTGGATAGATCTATGGCATGGCCATGTTTGAGCAATTCCTCTGTGTTTCTTTATTATACCAACAATGGGGTTAATAGAGAATGAGGGAGGATGATCTCCTACTAAACATTGACAACAAGTGAATACTATCAATCGAATAAATCCATCTATTCTAACTGCTAATGGGCTAAAAAATTTGTAGCAAAATTTTATCCAAAAGGTCCTCTAACCATAGCGTTGGAAAAGGTTCCATGCTTGAAGGCCTCCTATACCATTGGGCACACCCTACAATTTCTCTGTTGAAATTTCAAGGGGATATTGGATGATCTCAACTACAACTCCTTGGTCACTCATCTCGGGTTGGTGGGTGAAGTAAAAATCTACAACTTCGAGAGTGTGTGCAGGCAAGTATAGGACAAGGCAATGGCCTTCGATGGTAGAAGTTTATTGTTGTGGTTTTCTTAGGGAGTTAGAGGTAGGGACAATCTTAATAATACCCTTGAGTGCATATAAGGGCCTTGGGAACCAAGGGAGGTGTCATTCATGGCCTACAACAATTAAGACAATGTTTATTGTGTGTTGGTTTAAAGCTATAGTGGCTTTGGAAGATTTGGATCTTGCATGAGAAGTGGATTGGGGAATTTGATGGGTTTGTAATGATCCAATGTTGGTGCTCATAGGTGGTTGGTTTTGAGCTTATGTGGTTAGGAGCTACAAGAGCAGGGCCATGTCACTTATGGGATTGGTTTGCTAGGGTGCTGCAATAGAAGTATTGATTAGGGTGGGATGCAAAGCTAGACCCCCAAGACTAAAGGTTGAGATGACCTTTGAACCAAGGAAATTTAAGTACATGGTAGTTTCTAGTGAATTTAAATGATCAACCTAACAAGATTTCGATTCTATCCCCCTTTTTTGTCTATTAAAATATAGAGGAAGATTTGAATGGCTTTAGTTTATATTGTCAATCGCACTTTATACTTGCCCAACAAAGAACAAGGTTGGCCTCTATATAGCTGTAGTTTTTCTTTAATGGATTGCAGTAAAGGTTGACTTGACTCTTGCTAATAACATTAAGAATGGGTGTTATAGTTAGTGCCTTTGTTGATGAGTGCATTTGCGATGACATCCTTGGTGGCAGCAACTAGATGTAGACCTAGGTTACTAATAATGGATGCTTTAACATTGGATTTCCTAAGGAGAAGACTGATTGAGGGTTGATGCATAAGTTGTATGCATTGCTGCATTTGCTCGTACCAAGTTGTGGGCTAAGTGTCCCCCTCATCAAACTTCCTTGATGATGATAAGCTTTTCTCAACCTCTTCCATTTATCCAAAATATTCTACTAACTGTGGGCTGTGTTTAAAATTCACTATCCTTTCCACAAATCGGTCATTCTATTTTAGGGCATAGGAGAATTTGTCATGTTTAATGTCTAGATGAAAATTTCTAATGAGAGATGAACATGCCATGAAGTAAATGTTGGTTGGAATGGCTTGGACGTAGTCAACTGAGCCAAATTTGGCTATCAACTTTCTAATGGTTTGATATGCATTAGCCAAGTCTTCTAGATTCGTTAAAACCGCGAACCCTAGCAGTCCTACTCCCCACATGCTTACCTATAGACTAAAATCTAGCATGTATTATGTGTTCGATACCAGTTTGTCCTCATTGAAGGGGTCTTTGATCAATCTTGGGCAAGAAATTGACAATGTTGGAGAGATGAGGATTGTTGATCTACCATTTGCAAAAAGATATAATGCTCTAAGAATTATCCACAAAGGAAAGAATAAAGTACAAATTTACTTACCAATTTTTACCCAAGTAACATTTTTAGCACAAAAAGTGATAGTTTGGTGCACCAGGGCAAGGTAGCTAGGGATCAACTCATACAAGGATATGCTCCATTGGCTAGGTTAGAGTAATAATGCCAATAGAGACATAACAAATTGACTAGAGGACACTGCTCAACTAAGGTGAAAAGGAGATTACCTTTAGTAAGCATTTTGAGGCGCTATTGGTACCGATCCCATGTGAAGCAAATAGAGGAGATACAATGGTAATTAAGTTCTTTGATCGTGGTGGGGTCTTAAAGCCTTTTAGGGGGCATGTGGATAGGAAGACTATGGTAGTTTTGTATTTAGTGCTTGGGTAGTGGACATGAGAGGTTCTCTTGGATAGGAATGCTCTTATGATAGAGGTAGAGTCTTGTTGCAAGAAGCATTCAATGGGGGTGTGCTTGATTTGTTAGGCCAATTCTAGCAAAATGTCATAAATGGAGTGATAGTGCTAGCTCTTCTTTATATGATTAGGGGGATGTGGCTTGTGGTTGCATTAATCTTGAATGGAGGTGCACTAGGTTTGTGCATGGTGGTAGGGTAGCTATGGGCAATGAGTTAGTTAAAAGGTTTTTGTGAGGTGTTTGATTGTTAGTTAGGCTCACAATTTCTATTAACATAGGTATCTTAGGGAAGTTCGAGGAGGTCTCAAGGGTTTGCTTAGATTGATAAAGCATGATGGACCTAGTGTCCTTTTTTTCCTCAATGGTGTTGGATAGTCTAAGTAGTGTTTGGTGCAGTGGACTTTGTATCTTGAATGATAAGATGGATTTGGTGTAATTGGCTTGTAACCTTTCATGAGATGGAGCAATATTGCGGAGTTGGTGCTTTTGTGTTTCCTAAATCTAAGTATTTTTGCAAGCTAGTGTGTGATAAGACAATGGCTCCTGATGGTATGAGTGCATTGCTAGATGATAAGATGGGCTTTGTAGCTTGGATGACAAGATGGGTTTGGTCTTTCATGAGATGGAGTAGTAGTGTGGAGTTAGTGCTTTTATTTTTCCTAACTCTAAGTACTTTTGTGGGCCAATGTATGACAAGACTTGCTTGAAGAGGATAGGGTATGATTTATGAAGGGCTCTTGATTTTCTTCTTGAGATATTAAGTAGATGGATCTTGTCCCCTCCTATCCTTGTGTGTTGAATTAATCAAGATTGTAGTACTTTGTTAGTCTTTCCTTCAAGTTTTGCAAATTTCTACCTACTTTTTATCTACAATTGCTTGATGAATCATAACAACAACATGTAGTTGATCAAGGGAGATAGCTTGAAGTGCTTGTATGATTCCTCTTTGTGTTTCCTATTGTGTAATGATTTTCAAGATTTTGTTTGAATTTCTATGTATGATAAAGAATCTCATTTTATTTATACATAAATAAAAGGCAAGTTAACAAAGAAGCCATTAGTAAAAGATTGGATACGTCTGAGTTTTCTTTGGTTCAAGGGTTCAAATGACTAGGCAAGTGATGTAGCATTCAATGTCAAAGGTAATGTGACATGTGCCTTACCTACTATCAAAGATATCAAAGATATGCTCATACATCTAAGTTTCTTTGGTTCAGGGGTTCAAATTACTAGGCAAGTGATGTAGTATTCAATGTCCAAGGTAATGTGACATGTGCCTTACCTACTATCAAAGATATCAAAGATATGCTCATACGTCTAAGTTTTCTTTGGTTTAGGGGTTCAAATGACTAGGCAAGTGATGTAGCATTCAATGTCCAAGGTAATGTGACATGTGCCTTACCTACTATTAACATGTATCTCTTCCTATTCCTTAAGTCGAATAGAGGAGGATGGTTCCCTATTTCACATGCAAGCTCATAATTTTTGTTAGTGGCCATTACTCTAAGGGAAGTGGGAGCTATATATTTGAATCATACTTGAATGTCTTTATGAGGGCTCTTTGCTCTTCAACATTGGTTAGGAGTTGAAAAACCTAGTGCTCAAATAAAGGTCTAAGCTTTAAGCTCATACCATGTTTTTAAGAATAGAGATGTAGCATTTTGTGCCTTTTGATCTATATTTTAGATCTCTTCTCATTGATCATATTGATGTTAGTTCTAAGTGAGGTAAGAATCCTTGTAGATTTATGGTTTTTAGTAATAGAAATGTATGATTAAGTGCTTATAGAGATGTGTTTTTCTATATGTTAAGCATGGTGTTAAACATGAAACTAGTCACAAATTAGAAACAATCTCTTCCTGGTGCCATATACAAATTGCATGTCTATTGCAAAATTTGTATTGGCCTACTATTTTAGCGAAATAAACCTTGAATAGACTATCTTTGCAAGATTAAACTCTTCCTTGCATTTGCAAGATTGATCATTGACTTCCAGTATAGCTTTTGACTTTGCATAAAGCACCTATAACATGTTAGTATTTTTCTTGACAAAACAAGCATTATTTTTTATAACATAAAGAGTCAAAACCCTCTCAAACATTTTATTAGACCATGGGTACATAATTGATGGCCTTAGATGATTACATTCTTCTTCTATTCATGTCAAGTTTCAAGGAGCAATGGGAGTGTCTATCCATATGTGGGAGTATTTGAAGATTCTATCGATTTAATTTAAATTTAGTTCTCAAAGTGTTGTCATCAATCTAGTATTTGACCATTATATCCCAAAAATCTCTCTACACTGTAAGTCCTTTTCTCCTAAGTTTAGAGTTTGTCTTGAAGTGTTCCTCCTTAATTTCCTCCATAGTTATGCTTAGCCACATTGAATCTTTTGCAGACTAGCTCATCATTTTAGCATTCTTATGGGTAATGAGAGGCTTATACTTTTTCCAGGCCACCCACAACTACTTCATTAAAGGTGAGGCTTTTTTGGGAAGGAAAAGAAAAGGAGTGAGAATGACTAAATGGGCTAGGAGATTAGTCTAGCTAGGGCATGTGGTTTTCGAGACTACTAAGGAAAAGAATTGCCCAATCCTCCTTTGACTTTTGAAGACATCTCAGTATCCACTTGTTGGATAGCTTATCCACCATGCTATGGATGTCAATGATTCCTAGCCCTTCAATATTCTTGGGTAGAGTGTAGAGCTTCCATTCTACCTTAGGAACCTTGAATTGGCTTGAATCCCCCCTTCCCCCCAAAGAAGTTCCTACACACACGATTTTCTAGTTTGCTAATAGTAGTTTTGGGAGGCCTCAAGTAGGCTAGGAAGTAGATGCATACTGGAATAATGATAGGGTTCAAGATGACCACTCTAGATGCAAATTTATGATTAAGGTCATTCCACCTATCCTATATATTTTGTATTCTTTGGATTACCCATTCCTATCTCTGTTTGAGTGAGACCTTAAAGCCCATGGGGATTTCTACTAGTCAGAATATCCTTCCTTCTTGAATGGATTGATAGCCTACTACAATGATCCATCAAGGAGGGTCCTTAATGTGGGTCTTTATCTTTGTTTTGCTATGGCTAACCCTTGACCCAAAGGCCTGATAAAAGGTCTCTAAACATTCCCAAACGGTAGAAATGGAGGTGGGTTCATTGTTCAAGGTTGCCTTTTTGTCATTCTCAAATTAATTTAGTATCATTTCTCTCTACCCTCTTGGTGGCTTAATAATTTTAATATTTCCCTTAAGAACTTGGGCCTAAATTAACTGCTTGAGGCCATCTATAGCAATGAAGCTAAGGGACAACCTTGTCTAATGGATCATCTAAGAGGAAAGGGTTTAGAGAGTTCTCCATTAATTACTACTCTAGTTGCATCATTCATAAACACGAATGGTATGAATTTGATGCATCTTCTACCTAATCCCATATCAAGTAGAGATTGAAGGATAAAATCCCATTCAAGTTTGTCATAGGCGTTGTCAAAGTCTATCTTTAGAACACATTGTCTTTTCTATTTTTTTTTGCATATTCTAGCCCCTCATAGAGATTAATGATAACAACTAAGATGTCTCTCCCCTTAATAAAACCTTTCTCCTATTTTTCTAACCCATGCATCTATGTGCATGAAGAGTCTTCATGCCATGGTTTTAGTGCATATTTTGTATGTTGAATTAAGGTAGGTAATTGGTCTCTCTCTCTCTCTCTCTCTCTCTCTCTCTCTCTCTCTCTCTCTCTCTCTCTCTCTCTCTCTCTCTCTCTCTCTCTCTCTCTCTCTCTCTCTCTCTCTCTCTCTCTCTCTCTCTCTCTCTGTGTGGATTAACTTTATGACCCCTTCATTGATGAAGGAGGGAAGAGCACCATAGTGGATAGCCTCTCTCCAAACTAGAAGTAGAGGTAGGAACACTAATCCTTTAACATTTGGAAGAACTCATTTGGAAGCCCATCCATCCCCAGAGATTTATCCTTTGCTAGGGACTTAATGGTAGATTCCATTTCAGCTTTCCTGTCAAGAAGTTTGGCAATTTCAAGTGGCACTACCTTTTGTCTATAGAATGAAACCTTTGCCTTTGCCTTTGTTTGCTATTCAATAGTGGGGTTGATAATGTTGAATATTCCATACAAGTACTGATGTGTAGTCTCTAAGTTCTCTTTTGGCATTGAAGCCAAAGGCCTATCTTTCCTTGTTAGCATAGGTATCCTTTCTTTACTTTGCTTTTACTTTAGGGCTTGAAAGGTCTCTTTTGTGGGTCTATCACAGTTATCCACCTACCATGACCTAAGGTAATTCTATAGAATTTTGGCTTTTAGAATCTCCTCCTTTGGTAGGGCAGATTTGGCTACAATAATCTCTTCTTAAAGGTGATAGGTGAAGGGAGTGAGCTTTGAAGTGAAAGCATGGAGTGAAAGTGAGAGCTATGGTGGAAGGAGTAAGAGAAAGAGAGAGACACGTACAATGTGGAAACTCCAATAGTCACAATGTGTGTATAGCCTTCCCTTTATTCAAATGTTACTAAAAGAATAAAGAATAAAGTGACATTGATGGCCGCCCACCACTTATAGTGTACAAGTGTGTGGGCAACTAATATATGGTGTGGGTACTATTAGTGTAACTAATATATGGGCATCTAGGCACAAGTGCCTTTACCCCCAATGATGTCCCACTTAAAGGTAAATGTGCCCCTAGTGAGGAGAGAATATTTTAAAAAAAGTGTGAAAGTATAAATGTACATAAGTATAACAGGATGAGGAAAGATGTCATCTCATTTTGTGCCCATCAACATCCTAAGGAAGGCAAAACACTCTACTAAGAGACTTTTTTTAGAAGAACTGTAGGGTTTTGGTCAATTGAGATCTTAACAAGCTCAATGGACTTGTCCTCAGTGACCTCTTGAATAAAGTGGTAATGCACCTCGATGTGCTTTGTCTTTGCATGGAAGATAGATTCTTGGCCAACTAAATAGCACTCATAGAATCCAAATGCCAAATGGGGACCTGATTAGTAATGGCAAGGTTTCCCACTAACTAGAGAGCCTCCTTGCAAGCCTTAGTGGTGGATGTAACATACTTTGCCTCCGTAGCAGATAGGGCCATGCATTTTTACATCCCGAACATCTAAGAAACAACACCTTCTCCAGTAAAGATGAAGATATAGCGAGAGGTGGACTTCCCATTGTTTGCATGTCTTGCATAATAAGAGCGAGTGTATTCCATATAATGTGTCACAACTTCTATTGCTGCAAATGCTATGCCAGGGTGAGTGGCTATCATGGCATACATTAAACTATCCAATGTGGATGCATAAGGGATCTTGGTCATCTCGACCTTCGGTTCATCAGGCTACAGACAATAAGCCTGACTAACCTTCACATTAGAAGGTAAAGGACAAAGCCAATAGGCTTTCTATATATGAAATTTCTCAAGGACCTTCTGAATGTACTCCTTTCATGATAACTAAAGGAGCCCCTTAGAGAGATTGCACATGTAATACGATCCAAGAATATGGGAGGCATGTCCCATGTCCTTCATCTCAAAGCTCTTATTGAGCTAACCATTTAAGGCATCTAGCTCATCATGAGCACTCCCAACAATCAGCATCTCATCCACATAGAGGATCAAATTCATAAGAATGCCATCATGAGCCTTCTTCATGTATAAATATGGATCCATATTACTATAGAAATGTCCCTGTGAATGCATAAAAGCATCAAACTTGTGGTACCATTTTCCCTAGGTGCTTGCTTAAAGCCATAAAGGCTCTTCTTCAATCTACACACTAGGTGGTCCCTACCAAGTTCTACAAATCTCATCATGCAAGTCCCCATATGAGGAAAAGTCATCTTGACATCCATCTAATGAAGATCCAAGTCAAGTTGAGCAGCCCCAAAGCCAGTACCAAACATAGGATAGTCATCTTCACAATAGGAGAAAAGACTTCGTCAAACTACACAGTGCTTTTATTTCAAAATCCTTAGCAATCAATCTGGCCTTATATGCTAGCTTGGGATGTCCAAGGATACTTTTTAACTTACACACTCGCATGGCAAAGCATGCTTTGCACTAGGAAAAGCAACCGAATCCTATGTATAATTTTTTTATAGTGATTCGTACTCGGATTGCATGGCCCTCTCTCAAGAGTGACTATCACCTCTCCACATGGCCTCATCATAAGTAAGAGGCTCACTAGTATTTGTCACTATAACATAATCCATTGAGGGCTCAAACCACGAAGCTATCATCTGTCTCTAGTAGACCACCTCAAAATAGGCTATGGGACTAGGACATCTTGTGGAGCGTCAAGGACCTAGGCCACTAGGGCATTAGCTATTGTAGCAGGGTGTCTAGTTGGCTGTATTAGTAGCAAGAGGCTCACACCCCTGAAATATCACCCTGTGTACCTCACTAACATGCTCAAGCTACTTATGCATTTTCTCCTCATCGTGGAAAACAACATCATGGGGCTGTGGATAACCTTCTAAGCCTACAGATCCCATAGGTGATAGCCCATCTTACCTGTATCTTCATAACTAAGAAAGATGCATTTTCTAGACTTAGAATCAGCTTATTGCCCTTATCCTTGGGAACGTGGTAGAAAGCCTCACAACCAAAGACATGCAAATGAGCATACAAGGGAGATTTCCCACAACATACCTCCTTTGCAACTTGATAGTCAAGAGTAGTACATGGGGACCAATTGATCAAGTGGATGGGCAGTAGTGACTACCTCAGCCTAAAAATGTTGTGGTCTTATGGTAAGCCTGCCTAGCTAAGCATGCAATGAAATTGCTCTTGAATTATCCTATCCATGTCCTCAACCATACCATTCTAGGGTGGATCAAACAATTTAGAGACGTGCTCACCCCCATTATGTGACCTTACGCATTCTAGTCTCTATACCCAGACTAGATCTCAAGTAAAGCAAGCCAATGCTGAAATGCATCCAAGACTTTCAATTTTTACTTAATAGAATATGCCTAAAACTTATGCGTATAGTTATCAATCAAGGTAACAAAATACTTCGTGCCACCTAATCACTTGTAGGGCATGGGACCACATACATCCAAATGAACAAGAACCAGTGGCTCACCTGTGCTTGTCATACCAAACTTTTTATGCCTTTGCTTGCTATATAAACAATGATAACAAGACTTAAAGCACTTGTAGTCAAGGGGCTGTCAAGGGTTGATACAACTGTGTTTTTGGCTAATTTTTGTTGGATTTTTGTATGATTTGAATAATGATTGATTGGTTTCGAACTATTTGAGAGAGTTTTGGATAAGGTTGAATAGGTTTGGTAAGCTTATGATGTTTTTCATTGGAGATATGATGTGTTGAAAGGTTCTTTTGAGTGCTTGACAAGTTCTGATTAGTTTTGTTTAGCTTCTATTTTGTTCAAATTTCTTTCTGTATGAGAGATTGGAATGATGATTAATGGAGTTTAAGGGTATTTGAAAGCTTATTAAATGATTATTGATGGTTTTAGTTAAGTTGAATGCTTTCTTATGACCTTCTGTATGGCACTGTAGATCTTCTGTTGAGATTCTATATAGAGCTTTTGAAGATCCTCTATATGCCTTTGTAAGTGTTTTGTGGGATGAATGTGTAGCTTGGGAAAGTATTTTAGTCTTGGAAAAATATGAATACAAGTTTAAAATAGCTCAAAGAAGCGAAAGAAGTAGCTATTGAAGACTCAAGTAAAAACTAAAGTGACAGTGGCATTGTTGAGCTACGAAAGGACATTATAGTAGCTCTGGTGACTCTTCATACCTCTTGGGAGGACTATCCACGACCAAAGAGGGATTATGAAGTATTATTCTTGATTATTCCAATGTACTATTATGAGAGAGCATTTGTGAATAGAGTATGAGAGAGAACCAATTTTATGTGAGAGACATTGTATCTACATGAAGGAGACTATCAAGACTATGAAGATGATGAAAGATGAATATGATGTGATGATTTCCACTCAAAGTTGATCTTTCTTGTGTGTTCTCCTATTGTTTGATGGTTTCTATGAAGAATAGGATGAATGTGTTGAAGTTTTGTTGTGATAAATCCGTGGAAGAATCGCTATATGATGTTGCGTGGAGATTTGAGAAGATTGGTATTGTTTTTCTTCTTGTAGTTGATTAAAATATAAAGATCATGCTTGTTGGTGTGACAAGATAGATTTTCTCACAATAAGATCTCCGTTTCCTTGGTGTCTCTCTTGGGGCTCCATATTTTTTGTATGCAACCAACCAGGGAAAATTGTCATCAATAAGCACCAACAGAGGTTCAAATGGAGAAAGTGGCACTATTGAAGAGGAAGAAAAGCAATGGAAGATCGGAGAATCCATGCAATCATTGAAGAATTGGAGATCTTCATTACCAAAGCCACATTCTACAATAAGTGCATCCCTCAATGGCAGAAGCATGTCACTATCTTGATGATGCAAGCTCTATGTGGTAGATTGATTCCATTATCTTTTGAAGCTACAGAAAGTTGTATCACAATAGCCAATTATTTTTCACAAAACTGAAAAAAGAAGCAGAAACAGAGAGAATGAATATCCATGGGAGATTTGGCCTTCATTGAAGGATTTCCAGACATTATCAAGTGGGAGATTATGAAGAGGCTTCAGGAGTCGTGGTCAGTTGAAGTTCACAAGAACAAAAAGGAAAAGTGTTGAAATCTGTTCGTAGATGCTCAATAGTAAGATACGTGGGATGCTTGGTGTATTGATGACAACCTTCTATTTGTCCAATTGGAAATCCATTAGAAGCTAGTCAATAGAGTATTCTTTACAACCTATGCTATTGAAACCCTCCGAAGTTGGTATTATCAGGACAATGGTACTATGGAGCTCCACAAAGGAATGAGTTTCAAAAACCTTTAGAATTGAATATCTTCCCCTCTATTAGTAGAATGAAAGTTGAATTCAAAGATGTCGAAAAGAAGAAAGTAGAAGAAATGTTGGCAAGAGAGTCCTCTAGAGACTAAAGCCCTTCTAATTATGTTTCATATTGAGTACAAACAAACTGAGTGGAGCTAACTCCCTAATGAATAATGTGATCAAGAATCAAGCATTAGAATGAGTCTAGAGGTATGTGAGAAGAGACAAAGAAAAAATCAAAGTTAAGAACAAGCTAGCAGCGGAGGTCTCCTTTGATGCCCTTGTGGCACTCTTTACAGAAGTCCCCATGGCAACTCAAGGTTCCCTTCCTAGTTGGATCCATTCTAAAAATATTGGTGATAGGCCAGTGAATGTAGTCCCATTGCCCCTCTTTAAGAGAGAGTGCAATGAAGACCTTGATCTTCATGTAGCCGAGTTCATGATAGCGTGTGTAGCCAATAATGCTAGAATCCCCAAGCATTGGTTGGCAATATTCCTTGCCACTTTCAAAGGCACAATGTTTCAATGGTGTGAGAGATAAGCAGCATGAACTTTTGGTATATAATAGAATGATTTTCCCTTCCTCACTAAATTCAGGTGTGAAGGTTTTGAAGAGCGAATGTGAGAGAAGTTCATGAACTTAAGTAAGTCCTCTTTGGTGAATGAACGGGTGAAAGCATATGTCTCTAGAATGGAAACCATACTAAAGAGATGGACCAACCATCACTTGGATGAAGGCATCCAAAAGGGAGTTTTTCTCAGAGGTCTACAATGTGAAGTTCATAAGTTTGTGGAGTTGAGAAGACCAGTCAACCTTTAAGCTGTAGTGAAAGGTGCAAGATTGTATGATAAAGTTGAAGCAAGGCTATTGATGACCTCAAGAAGAGGAGTCTTGCCTCCTCCCATGCCAAGAATGGTATACCCACCAAATGTAGTCCCAAGGACTATTCCCTACCCCTACCCTCGAATGCAAACAATGTTGCAGTATAGTGCATCAAATCCACAATGGCCCCAGATAAGAGTACCTCAAATGATGGTTTGATGCCAGGAGGCATATTTCACAGTGGATTCCGTGCCACGGTGGATTCCGTGAGGTTTTACGGTAGACTCCGTAAACTTTGATGACCGGGGCTCATACACAAAGTGGATTCTTTGTGCGAGAAGTTCATGGGGACGCCTGTCCTTTTTAGGCGTTTCATTAATTTAGTGTATACATGGGTGATTCCATAGCGGGTGATTCCGCAAAATGCATATTAAATTAATAAACGTTTATGAGTTTAGAGTGCGCACTCATAATAAATTAAGGTTAGGATTTATTTCTAACCAGTTGATTTATTTATGTAGCTGAAGACTACTAGGTATTCACTTTTGTCGATTTAATTGTATTATTTTACTAACGATTGTGAATGCTTCAGTTGATGTGTAGAGATAGCAGCAGTGGCGGAGGAAAGCATTGGAGGATAGCGACTATTCGATTTATGGATTATATTTTGATGGGCGCATACCTTAGGCATGACACCTATATTTTGTCACGCCTATTTATTGAGGCGTCGGATATTTATTATTATTTTGTATGCGCATGGGCGCACGATTATGTTATTTCTATTTGGACATTGTATTGGACGTGCCAGACTCTTTGGGCACCGTCCATTAGCTTTATTCCTATTTTTGCGTTAAAGCAAACTCAAAAGCTAAAAGCTTGCTATTTTGTAATTTGGGCTATTATTTGAGCTTGAAGATGAATAATACATAAAATACATGCTTTGTGGAGCGCTCACATAAGGCATGGGGGGAGATTGCACCCAATTGGTCTCTTGCTCTTGTCATTCATGCTTTTTACCTTGTAATTTGTGCAAAAAGTAGAGTTCTATTGTTCTTGGAGACCTTCCAGCATTCACTACGCGAGTGTACAGCATCCGATCTGCGCACCAGCGGTATCAGAGCGAAGCTGAGATCAAGAGCTTCCAATCGCTACCCATCTCGTGCGAAGGCGGAGCTCCTGGAATGTTCGGGCTCTACGGTCAATCTCATCGCGAACCGTCGATACAGGCAGATTTCTAGCGATCAAGAACACCTATTTCCATCATCGGATCATGAAGGACCGGTCTGCAGAGGCGGAGGACCACTCCTACATCCTCACATACAAGTCGTCAAAAACTAGTGAGATAAAACTCCATAGCTCATAAGCTTAAAAGCTTTTATTTTTAATAAGCTTAGTATTAAAGCTTAATAAGCTTTAAGAAGCTTTAAGCTTCTAAAAATCTCATCGAGGTATCAGAAGACGTCAGGGAATTTTCGACGCTATCAGAAAACGCCCCCCCCCCCCCCCCCCCCCCGAATTGTGCCGTTTGCTGATTATTAAGCCCCCCCAAGCTTAATTACTTAAGCTCCTTAATCAGTCAGGCCATCCCAAACTCCAGGTCACACCTAACCAGTCAAGTTCAGCAAGTCTCTCAAGTCTAAATCCTGCAAGTCAGATAAATCGACTAAGTTCTGCAAGTTTGCAACTCTGTAAGTCACATTAATCTGCTACTCTGCAAGTCAGACAAGTCAACTGGAGTCAAAATTGACTTCTATCCAAAACTCATAGAAGGGTTGTTCCTGCGCAAAAACTCTGAACTGCAAAGTTGTTCATTGGAAGATACTCTACCCATATGCAGATTTGCTGAAGCATTTTCAGCATACGAAGAAGGATAAAACACAGATTTTTCGAAGATTATGAAAGCTACACCCAAAAATACATAAGCCTTGTATTCCCGAACTTGAGCTACGCTCATCCCGCTAACTTGATTTTGAGTGAGAAAGGTATTTTGAGTTTTGCAGGATGACGGAACCACATGTGGATGATCTTATGGCTGAAGGCGACCTACCTGAACCTACGATGGAGCAAAAGCTGGATTTAATTATGATGCAATTGGAAGAAGAACGAAGGGCTAGGCAAGCATTGCAAGTTCAACTGGCAAATTTACAAAGAGCGTCTACCAACAAAGAGGAACCTCAATCTAAAGATCTTATCCGACGTACCATCGATACGACTCTCGAAGCTCAAACCATCCGCAAGGAATCAAAGATAAGTAAAAGAAGTTTCAAATTTCGTACTTTCAATGGCATACAAGAAGGAAAAACTGTTCTAGCATTCATTAGTCAGTTTGACAACTATTTCTATGAGGAAACCTATGCAGAAAAAGATAAAATCAAGTGTGTCACTAATCATTTAGTGGACAGAGCATCTCTTTGGTGGACTGTAGTACGCAAGAGTATAGATTGTCCCACTACCTGGGAGAATTTCAAGAAGAAGTTCATGCAGAATTTCCTTCCTCCACAATTTCATGAGAAAGCTATTAAGTAATGGGATCTTCTTCAACAACAGGATCGTAAGCCTATTCCTCAGTACACAGAGCATTTTTGGAATGCACTACTCCAGCTACGCATGCTTGAAGACGTACCTAAAGCGACACACAAGTGCAAGTATATGTCTGGACTCCTTGGACATTACTATGCTGAAGTTAACATGTTCAAGCCTGCTACTCTTGAAGACGCCATTTCACTAGCTCACGACACTGAAGACAAGCTCCGAGGTAGAGACAGACATCCACAGCAATTCCAAGCCAATGGTAATTATGGATCTAAGCAATTCAATTCCAAATTTAGAAGATTTAATCCAGGTCGTTTCTCTTCATCATCTTTCCGTAAAAATTGGGCAAAACCACCTGCTTTACCATCCAATGTCAATCAAAATTCCAAGCCTATTCCACAACCAAATCCTAATGTACCTAGACTTCTTGCCATTGCAAACAATGTAACCAAAGCCAAACCAATAGCATGCTATAAATGCCACCAGTCTGGACATCTAGCAACAAATTGCCATTCGAAGAAGCCACCTGCCCATATCAACTACCTTGGAGCAATGGACGATGAAGAACATGAAGATATGCTCGATTTCACAGAAGATGAGGACGACACTACTACGCCTTCAGATACTTTACGAGGTATGCCAACTCCACATTCTTTATTGACTATGAAATGTTTGGTGCATGGAAAGGAAAAGATTATTTTGCATAATGACGGTAGCACTCATGATTTTATTTCAGCAAAGCTAGTAAAAGAATTGAAGTTACAGACTGTACCTACGCATTATCGTATTAAAGCAGCATTCTTAGGCACTAGGTATAATGGTACACAGGAAGTGCAAGATTTAGAGATTCAAATTGGACAATACACTGAAAGAATAAATTTTCTAGTTGTTCCATTACAATCGAGTGACACTATTTTAGGTATGCCTTGGCATCATCAGCATAACCCAGATATAGACTATTCCACACATTCAATGAATATTAATTTTCAAGGAAAATCTAATACATTATATGGTATACATGCATCTAATGTTTTTCCACTACTTTCGCATACTCAAGCTAAACGTGCATTACACAAGAGTAGTAAATCTTATCTCATTTGGGTGAATGAATTGCAAGTAAAAGAAAATCATATGCATCCTAGGCATAAAGAATTTATTGCACATTTTAAGGACTGTTTTGCCGAAGACCTACCACCTGGTTTACCTCCTTCACGTCTAGAAAACCATAAGATAGATTTGATTCCTGGCACACAACCACCTTGCAAAGCACCATATAGGCATAACTAGATAGAGCAAAAAGAAATTCAGAATCAAGTTGAGGAATTACTAAATAGAGGATTGATTAGACCTAGTAGTTCTCCATTCGGTGCACCTATTCTGTTAGTCAAGAAAAAGTATAATACATATCGTATGTACATTGACTATCGAGATTTAAATAAGATCACTCTAAAGAATAGGTATCCCATTCCTAGAGTTGATGACCTTATGGACAAACTACAAGGATCTGCTATATTTAGTAAAATAGACCTTAAGTCTGGTTATCATCAGGTGAGACTAGATACGTCAGACATATTCAAGACTGCATTTAGAACACAGTTTGGTCATTATGAATTTTTAGTGATGCCATTTGGATGGACTAATGCACCTGCTACGTTTAGTAGAATGATGAACCCTATATTTTTGAAATATTAGTATTGTGTAATTATCTTCTTTGATGATATTTTGGTGTTTAGTCAAAATGAGAAAGAACATTATGAGCATTTGTCATTGGTTTTCCAGTTATTAAAAGATAATCAACTGTATGCAAATCCTAAAAAGAGTGAATTCTTTAAAACAGAAATTGAGTATTTAGGTCATATTGTATCATCTGATGGAATTAAAGTTGATCCTAAGAAAATAGATGCAATATTGAATTGGCCTGTACCTAAAAACGTGCATGAGTTACGCTCATTCCTTGGTCTTGCTAGTTTCTATAGGAAGTTTGTACATAATTTTTCATTACTTGCTTTACCACTGACTAAACTTCTAAAGAAAGGAATTGTCTATCATTGGACCGAAAATCAACAGAAATCCTTTGATTTATTGAAACATGCATTAACCCATGCCCCTGTCCTACAGTTGCCTGATTTTAATAGACCATTCTTTCTAGTAGTGACCGATGCTAGTGGATCAGGAATAGGAGCAGTACTTATGCAAGACAATCATCCTATAGCCTATTCTAGTTGTAAGTTGAAGCCCTCTGAACTGAAATATTCCACATATGACAAAGAACTATTAGCAGTTGTACAAGTATTAAGACAGTGGAAACGCTACTTAATGGATTCAGAATTTATGATTAAGACCGATCAGCAAAGTATTAGACATTTACTTAGCCAACCCCAAATTTCTGACCGACATATCAAATGGGCATCTTTTATCCAGAGTTTTCATCCTATCATTCAATACCAACCCGGTAAAGAAAATGTAGTGGCTGATGCATTAAGTAGAAGACCTGCCATTCATAATATTTCTGTTATATCTTTTGATTCTTTGATTGCTATGAAAGATACTTATCATCAGGATATTACTTTTCACGATGATTGGAATAAATTAGTTAAAAATAACTTGATTCCTATTGATTCATTGTCATATAATGATGGATTTATGTTTTATGAAAAGAGATTGTGTGTTACAATTCCATTCTGATCTTTTGTTTTGAATGAGATTCATTGTCCCCCATATCAAGGTCATAGAGGTATCATATCTACCTTATGTACATTAACTGAAAATTTTTATTGGCCGCATATGGACACTGATGTATCTAACTTTGTTTCTGAATGTTTGATTTGTCAAAGAGTTAAGAGACATCATGGTAAACAGTATGGATTACTTATGCCTTTGTCTATTCCATCTAAACCTTGGGAACAAATTTCTATGGATTTTATTACTGGTTTACCTAATACTTAATCTAATCATGATATGATTTGGACAGTAGTAGATAGATTTAGTAAACAAGCATATTTCATTCCATGTAAGAAAACTTTAACAGCATCACAGGTAGCACAATTGTTCTTGAAAACTGTTTTCACTAACCATGGATTGCCAAAAGTTATTATTTCAGATCGTGATTCTAGATTTTGTAACAACTTTTGGATTACTCTGTTTGCTAACCTAGGCACAAAGATTGATTTCTCATCTGCATTTCATCCTGAAACTAATGGACAAACAGAAGCCACTAATAGCACTATTTTAGATCTCTTACGCGCATATACTATTTCTAAACCTCAGACATGGGACACACATTTGCATTTATTACAGTTTGCATATAATAATACACCGCGCACATCTACAAAGAAAGCACCCTTTGAAGTGATTTGTGGATATAGATTATCTACACCTGTTGCATCTTTGTCAAATAGAATTCAGAGTGCTGATGATATTGCTAGTATGCATAACAATATTTTTGATGAGGTTAAAGACATGATTGCTAAAGCCCAGCAATCATATACCAAACAAGCCAATAAGAAAAGACAAGCAATGACTTTCAAAGTTGATGACTATGTTTGGTTGAGAATAGAAAAACGTAGACTACAAAGTGTAGATAGACACCCAGTTGTGAAATTAGCCCCTAGATTCTATGGACCATTTAGGATCATTCATAAAATAAATGACAATGCATTCAAGTTAGAATTACCATCTCATTGGAAATTTCACAACACATTTCATATTAGTTTATTGAGACCATTTAGAGGCCAATTACCTGTAAACCCTATTTATGAAAACCCACCTTTGTTAGAGGAAGAGACTGAAATACTTGAACCAGAAGCTATCATAGACACTGACTTTATGACCACTCGAACTGGCCAAAGATATTCTAAATATCTAGTTAAATTTAAGAACCATCCTGTAGAGGAAGCACAATGGATGCACGCTAGAGACTTAAATGCTTTCCCCACTCTGTTAACTCCACATTAAGCTAATAGCAATTGAGGTTAATTGCTATCCCACCCCAGGGGTATGATGCCAGGAGGCATATTTCACGGTGGATTCCGTGAGGTTTTACGGTGGATTCCGTAAACTTTGATGACTGGGGCTCATACACAAAGTGGATTCCTTATGCGAGAAGTTGATGGGGACGCCTGTCCTTTTCGGGCGTTTCATTAATTTAATATGTACATGGGTGATTCCATAGCGGGTGATTCCGCAAAATGCATATTAAATTAATAAACGTTTATGAGTTTAGAGTGCGCGCTCGTAATAAATTAAGGTTAGGATTTATTTCTAACCAGTTGATTTATTTATGTAGCTGAAGACTGCTAGGTATTCACTTTTGTCGATTTAATTGTATTATTTTACTAACGATTGTGAATGCTTCAGTTGATGTGTAGAGATAGTAGCAGTGGCGGAGAAAAGCATTGGAGGATAACGAGTATTCAATTTATGGATTATATTTTGATGGCTGTATACCTTAGGCATGACGCCTATATTTTGTCACGCCTATTTATTGAGGTGTCGGATATTTATTATTATTTTGTATGCGCATGGGCGCACGATTATGTTATTTCTATTTGGACATTGTATTGGACCGACAAAAGTGAATACCTAACAGTCTTCAGCTACATAAATAAATCAACTGGTTAGAAATAAATCCTAACCTTAATTTATTACGAGTACGCACTCTAAACTCATAAACGTTTATTAATTTAATATGCATTTTGAAGAATCACCCGCTATGGAATCACCCATGTACACACTAAATTAATGAAACGCCCGAAAAGGACAGGCGTCCCCATCAACTTCTCGCATAAAGAATCCACTTTGTGTATGAGCCCCGGTCATCAAAGTTTATGGAATCCACTGTAAAACCTCACGGAATCCACCGTGAAATATCCCTCCTAGCATCAGGCGTCCCCATCAACTTCTCGCACAAAGAATCCACTTTGTGTATGAGCCTCGGTCATCAAAGTTTACGGAATCCACCGTAAAACCTCACGGAATCCACTGTGACACGAAATCCACCATGAAATATGCCCCGATCATCAAAGTTTACGGAATCCACTGTAAAACCTCACGGAATCCACTGTGGCACGGAATCCACATATTTCACGGTGGATTCCGTGTTGCATATGCCACGGTGGATTCCGTGAGGCCTTACGGTGGATTCCGTAAACTTTGATGACCGGGGCTCATACACAAAGTGGATTCTTTGTGCGAGAAGTTGATGGGGACGCCTGTCCTTTTCGGGTGTTTCATTAATTTAGTGTGTACATAGGTGATTCCATAGCAGGTGATTCCGCAAAATGCATATTAAATTAATAAACATTTATGAGTTTAGAGTGCGCACTCGTAATAAATTAAGGTTAGGATTTATTTCTAACCAGTTGATTTATTTATGTAGCTGAAGACTGCTAGGTATTCACTTTTATCGATTTAATTGTATTATTTTACTAACGATTGTAAATGCTTCAGTTGATGTGTAGAGATAGCAGCAGTGGTGGAGGAAAGCATTGGAGGATAGGAGTATTCGATTTATGGATTATATTTTGATGGGCGCATACCTTAGGCATGACACCTATATTTTATCACGCCTATTTATTGAGGCGTCGGATATTTATTATTATTTTATATACGCATGGGCGCACGATTATGTTATTTCTATTTGGACATTGTATTGGACGTGCCAGACTCTTTGGGCACCGTCCATTAGCTTTATTCCTATTTTTGTGTTAAAGCAAACTCAAAAGCTAAAAGCTTGCTATTTTGTAATTTGGGCTATTATTTGAGCTTGAAGATGAATAATACATAAAATACATGCTTTGTGGAGCGCTCACACAAGGCATGGGGGGAGATTGCACCCAATTGGTCTCTTGCTCTTGTCGTTCATGCTTTTTACCTTGTAATTTGTGCAAAAAGTAGAGTTTTATTATTCTTGGGGACCTTCTGGCATTCACTACACGAGCGTACAGCATTCGATCTGCGCACCATGGTTCAACCATAACAACAGTGGCCTCAAATAGTTCCCCCAATGGCAACTTAACAACAATAGTGGAATTCCACCAATGGAACCAACAACCACTAGTCTCAATAGGAGCTCTAAATCAGAATTAGAACAGAGGATCGTATGGACCAACCCAACCAATCTATGTAGTGATTATGGAGACTTCGTAAAACCCTACTACGAGTACTCCAGGAGGAGAAAATTTGAAGTATTGGGATAAAGGGCAGTGCTCCCAATGCAATGCCTGTGCCCGCCCTTAAGGGTTGACCAATACATGACTTATATACCTATCTAAAACATTATTGAGGTACTCTTCAGTACCACCAAAAGATTGTGTCTCTGTCTCATCTCTCTCAACCTGTATCAACATCTTCACTCCATTGATATGTGCATACAACAAAGGTGTATCAAAGCGCATGACTTGGGAAGTGGAGCTGGGCATTGTGAAGCATGAGATTGGGAACAAGTAGATCAAGTTTGTGAGCTTGGGAACAAGTAGAATAAGTTTGTGAGAAATGTCACAGGTTGTGGGCAGCTATAGCTCAACAACACAGTGGAGCGTCTCTTCCCTATCTTGTATGTAGCCTATCTAGGCTTGTTTGGACATTGTTTGGGCCTTCTTGGATACTATTGGTGGCCCTCTTGAGCCTCCTCACCTTCAACATCTCAAGCAGGTCTTCAGAACAGCTCACGTTGATTTGCGCATGTTGTAGGCTGATATTGACAAGCAGTTCCTCAAGGGCTTTACACTCCAGTGGACATATTTTAGGCAGCTCTAACATATTTGGATGATTGAGATAGAACTTGAGCATTAACATTGGCCATTGCTATTGACACTGGGTTGATACATTCAGTCCAGAGTAGGGAATATATAGTTTTATAGGTTGTATCCACATGGCAACACATATCTTTATGGGTTTGATGTTCACATGTCATGCTCGTATAATAGCTATTGGATGCCACTGGATGCTGGATGTCTTGGAGGTCATGTGCCATTAGCTTGAAGTCTTTTTTGGGCTGATATCGGCACAGATTTGAATTAGATTGTAGACTTACTTGTGGCTAGAATACACAGTCCACAACCTGAAATTTACAGATATCACTCTCTCCTGAGATGACATTGGTCCTTGGACATGTCTGTTGATGCATATACATGCTCGTATGATGTCGAGACACTGAGAAATGATATGCCTATGACTCAAAGTGCATTTGGGCTGATTTTGACTGAGATTTTACTCAGTTTTGATAGGGATTTGTTGGCTGTAACAAACAGGGCTGAATGCCACATTGAGGATTTATACATTATATCCTGCTTCTAGACTTGATTTTAGGCATCCAAAATAATGTATTGATGCTTGAATTTAATGTCATGTATGTGGAAATGACTTTGGAAAGATCTTATGCTTATTTTGGAGGATTGAAATCTTGCTCCTGATTGTCATAAAATTGTAAGTCACATGGACAAATCTGAGAGGGTTTTTCTTGAATTATATGCTTTCTGATTGAGTTGGTTGATACTGTTTTGGGATTATCTGCATACACTTTGGGCAATGATTAGACATATTTTATATGTCATCTTTGGGCTGAAATGCATCAGTTTTTGGCAGACATTCTGAAGCTGTAAATAGTGGACAGCATGTCTTGTCTACAAAGAGGTCATACATGCAAATGTCAAATGCTTGTTGGACATACATTGATGTATGTAACCAAGTCTATATGCCATTGATATGTTGGGTTATGATTAGTAAACTAATATAAATAAAAGATTTTGGAATCTCTTGCTTGTTGAAATTTCTTGGTCACTTGTCTTGACATTTTTGGCTTGCATCTGTGTACTTGTAGGCTGCAACTATGGCTGGTAGTAGTGATAGTAGCAATCTACTACACATCAAGAAGCTTGAAGGAGCACACAACTTTGCACTTTGGAAAAAGCAATGCTATAACATCTTGTTGTAGAAGAAGTAGGCAAAGCCGATCAAAGAGAAGGGGATAAAACCAACTAATGTAGATCAAGATGACTAGGATGAGCTGAATGAGCTTGCTTGCTCGACCATCGACCTTTCAGATTTTGATTCTTTGTTGTTCAACATAGAAGGGCTTGATACTACCTATGCCATTTGGATGTGACTTGAGGAATTGCATGACCAAAAAAATGTTGCAAGTAAAGTCTACTGACTAAAGAAACTCATGGATTTGCACATGAAAGAAGGCAATGCCATGTCCACTTAGCTTATTGAGTTTAATTCCATTATTAGCCAGCTTATTGCCTTGAAGTTCAACATTAATGAGGAGTTTAAAGCTATGTTCTTGCTATGCACTCTCCAGAGAGCTGGGATATTTTAACGATTGCTATGAGCAATTCTAATGCCATGTTATTGTATTCGGCACCAAAACAATGCATCTAGCAAGTCTTCCAGTGCTTTGCATACTAGAGGCAAATTGCAGTAGAAAGGGAAATCTGATACCAAGGGATGCAGTAAGCCCCGTGGTAAGGATGTTGAATGCCATCACTATGGCAAGAAGGGTCACTTCAAATGTGACTGCTATAGATGGAAGAAAGAGAAAGGGAAAGGCAAGAAGATAGATGACAGCAAAGAAGAGAAGAAAGAGAGCCAGTCTACTAAGAAGAGTAGTGTAAAGATCAAAGAGGTGCATGTAGTTAGCCATGAGAGTGATAGTGGGAACGATGTCCTCTTTGTCTCTTCTTGTTTCAGTGTACATGCCTTGATTGTAGATATGGATGATGACATGCACACTAAGATTTTAGATTCAGGTGCCTCTTTTCACATCACCCCTCATCTCGAGTGGTTTTTTGACTACACTGGGGGCAGTCCATCTTGGGGACAACTATGCATGTGACATTGCGGGTATTGGCAGTGTGTAGTTGCAGTTTCAACATGGATATGTCTTCACTCTTCTGCATATTAGGCATGTACCTCAGCTCAAGAAGAGCTTGATTAGTATTATTCAGCTAGATGATGATGGTTTTCATACCACCTTTGGTGATGGGAAATTGAAGACTTGTAAGCGATCTAGGGTTATTGCCGAAGATTGCAAGAGTGTTAACTTGTATCCACTTCATGTATCTAGTGTGCATGATCATGTTATTGTCGTGTGATCGAGAAGCCAAGTGTTTCCTTGTGGCATGGCCGATTGTTGGGACACATGAGTCAAATAGGAATGAAAGTACTTTCTCATTTGGTTTACTTGCCTTGTCTTCATTATGCTGATTTTGAGCACTGTGATCATTGTGTTTATGGTAAGCATGCACAGATATCTCATAAAAAGTCTATTTCATTGAGATATTTTCCTCTAGAGCTAGTACATTCCAATGCATGTGAGATGTTAGAGGTATCTCTAGGGGAAATAAATACTTTGTCACATTTGTCGATGATGCTACTTGGAAGGTATGGGTTTACCCTATTCATAGCAAGGACAAAAGTGCTTGACAAGTTTCAACAATTCTTGGCATTGGATGAGAAACAGACTGATAAGACAAGTGTCTTCGCTCTAACAATGGTGGGGAGTATGTATCCAAAGCCTTTCAAGCATTTTGTGACAGTAAGAGAATAAAGAGGGAGCTCATTGCCCCTCATAATCCACCCCAAAATAGAGTTGTAGAGCGCATGAATTGGACCATCCAGGATAAGGTCTGTATGATGTTGTCTCATGGTGCATTACCCCATGGCTTTCGAGTAAAGGCTGTTATGACAACCATTCATTTGATCAATAGGTCACTAAACATGTCTTTGGGGGGTAGAGTCCCTCACAAAGAGTGGTCGAGCAAGCCACCTTCTTATGCTTATTTGCGAGTATTTGGCTACAAGGCTTTTGTGCACATGCGAAAAGAATAACACAACAAACTAGAACCAAAGTCTTGTAAATGCATATTCCTATGATATGATGACAAGTGTGATATGGGGTATAGACTTTGGGATCCCGAGAAAAGAAAGACAGTACACATAAATGACATCATCTTCCATGAAGATCACATGCATAAGCAACCCAAGAAGATTAAGGAAGTCAGGAGGGTTGTTTTCAAGGAGGATGTACCTTCTAGACAGCTGTTTGTGCCGAGTGGTGGACAATAGCATATACTTGCTGTAAATGACCCTAAAAATGTATGAAATTGTGTTGGAAATGACTAGCAAGGTATTGCCCATGATGATCCACAGTTACAACAAGAAAAAATGCAATTAGGATAGCAACAGGTGTTGGACAGCATGCTGAACTTTTAGGATAGCAAGCTGAAAATGCAGGATTACAAGTTCCACAACTTGCAAATGCTAAGCCTTCACTCCATAGGTCAACCCGACCATCAAGGCCACCTAACAGGTTTGTTCCTAGTACGCAGTATGGTGCAGATTATGTCATGGTTACTGATTGTGGTGAGCCATCATGCTTCAAGGAAGCAATGACTAGATCAGACATCAAGAAGTGGTTTACGGTCATGCTGTCGAAAATGGAATCACTTGATAAGAATGGTACTTGGGACTTGGTGCAGTTGCCTAAAGGGCAGAAAACTCTTCCATCCAAGTGGGTTTACAAGATGAAGGTCACTTCTGGTTCTTTGCCAAAGCACAAAGCACAGTTGGCTGCAAAGGGATACAAGCAAGAACATGGAATTGACTTTGATGAGATCTTCTCTCCCGTAGTCAAGATGACTACTCTAAGAGGACATATATATGCAGCAGCCTAAGGGTTTTGTTGCTAAAGGCAAAGAGAAGATGGTTTGTAAACTCAAAGAGAGTTTGTATAGATTGAAACAAGAACCCAGGACTGGTATCATAAGTTTGATACTTTCATGCACTCTCAGGGCTATCAGAAAATTGAAGTCAATCACTGCTTATACACCAAGAAGGCAACAGATGACAGCCTAATTATATTGGTTCTGTATGTTGATGACATGCTAATTTGCTAGCAGGGATACTCATGCTTTGGATTGATTGAAGCAGAATCTACATAGCAGCTTTGACATAAAGGATCTTGGTGATGCAAATCATATTCTTGGGATGCGGATACTTAGAGATAGGTTAAAGGGGTTACTCTATCTGTCTCAGCAAGAGTATGTATCCAAGATTTTGCAGTGTTTCAATATGGAGGGGGGGAAAGCAATCGAAGTTCCATTGCCTCCATATGTGAAACCCAGTGCAAAGGACAACCCTACATCTGATGATGAGAAGGTTGAAATGGCCAAGATTTCTAATGCTTCAGTTGTTGTTGGTAGTTTGATGTATGCCATGGTTGTTACACATCCCGACATTGCCTTTGCAATGGGAGTGGTTAGTAGCTACATGGCAAACTAGCAAGAAGCATTGGGAAGCGGTGAAAGGTATTATGAGATACCTCAAGGGCACAAGGAATTTGTGCATCTGCTTTGGTAAGCAGATGGTATTTGTCATTGGCTTTATGGATGCACACTATGTTGGACATGCGGACTGTAGGAAGTCCACTTCAGGGTATGTGTTTACCTTCATAGGGGGATCTGTTTCCTGGATATCTATGTTGCAAAAGTGTGTTGCACTGTCTACTACAGAGGCAGAGTATGTGGCTGCCACTGAGGCATGCAAAGAGGCCTAATGGTTGTAAATTTTGGTTGTTGAGCTTGGTATCACTGAGGTTCCTATCCTCCGCTATGATAGTCAGTGTGCTATCATACTAGCACGGAACCCTCTCTTTCATGCAAAGACAAAACACATACAGGTGAAGTATCATTTCATCAGGGAGGTACTTGACAACAAAGAGCATTAAGCTAGTTAAGGTACACACTGATGATAATCCTGCACACCTTCTCACAAAGGGTCTTCTAGTAGAGCAGTTTGCCCATTGCAGGCAGATGATGGGTATTGGATAGGTATAGCCTCTTTCAGCTTTGTACATACTTAGACTTAACTGACTCTTTTCCTCTACCTTTGGGTGCATTGCCTTTAGGGAGGAGGTTGTTAGGATAAAGGGAGGCAGTGCCCAATGCAATGCCCGTGCTCTCCCTTAAGGGCTAACCTGTACATGACTTATATACCTATCTAGAACATTATTGAGGTACTCTTTAGTACCACCAAAAGATTGTGTCTCTATCTCTCATCTCTCTCAACATGTATCAACAACTTCACTCCATTGATCCATGTATACAACATGAATGACTATTTTTCCAATTCAATTGCAGGCATCAAGAAAGAGCTAATGGATGTGATTTTACAAAATAGCTATAGATGTTGAAGGAGGTGAATACCGCCAATATATCCAATCTCGCAGGAGGTGGAAGAGATGTAATCTGATCTAATATATGGTGCAAAAAGTGCCATCAAGTAGGATATTTAGCCAATGCATGTACCTAAAAACCAATCATCCCTGGAGCCTTTTGTTCATATTGTTTATGGAAAAACCATATAGAGAATATCTACTCTTTGAAGGAGATGCATGAAAGAAGGAAGAAAGATGAAGAAGCAATATTCAACTTGTTGGAATCCAAGATGATGACCCAAGATATTGAACCAAATCCTAGAGTGTTTGGTCCTAATTTCGACCCAAGGAGATTTCCCTCTCAAAGTTACAAAGGATGATAGTCTGGCAATGCCCAAAGACAAGAAGTGAGTGCTATAGATGCAGAGAAAAGGGACATATCTCACCAAATTGCCCAAAACCTAGAAGGTCCATAGACTACAAACCCTTATGCAGTCAATGCAAAGGAGAAGGTCACACTGCAAAAGATTGTCCTAGTCCAACTTTTGTGAAAGCCAACACCACTGACAACCAACAAAAGATCCAAGTGTCAGAATGAGCGAGATCTAGAGCATGGCAGTAGGTTATGGTGGATGAAAGGAGAAGAGTAAACTCATGATGGAGGAGACAAAGACACTGTTTGTTACACAAGTAAATTAGGTTCCAAGATTGAGACTTGGACTCATAAACACAATCTTGTGTATGTGGACGATGACACTGACAATTTACTGATAAGAAAAGAGTACTATCATTGCATTAAGAAAAGGAAGCAAGTACAATGCTTTATAGGAAAGTAGAAAACTGCAGTAGGCACTACTTTGCATATGGGATAGGTAAGCATGCATGTCCTTGGCCCTGAAGCTCCATACAAGGAGGCTGTTAGTGAGTGTGATTGCTGAATCTCAACACCCCTCCTCAATCACAACTAAAAAGATGCAAAGTCTGTAGAGGCTATAATGAGAACCACCTGCAAAGTGTGGGCACACCACAAACATGGTAGACACCAGAGGATGTCGCAAAAAAGGCTAAGTGTGGACACCAAAACATGATGGACATCCAGAGGCTGTAACAGGGGCCTCACAAAGTGTACAAGGACTATAATGCCAAGTTACATGAGGAGTTTACAAAGCTTATGGCAAGAAGCATTAAGGCTAGGAAATACAAGGCTTTTAAAACAATCTATCAGAGTAATGAGAGTAGAAGGACTGATGAGGCTTGTCCTTCCGATCCTGGTGGTCTTCATCTTCTTCTTCATCTTCATCTTTTGGTCCATGGTCTTCTTATTCTTTCACAGTTGCAAGATAGGCCTTTTGGGACCTCTTCCTAGCATGACAGAACTTCTCAGTGTGTCCCGTCCTTTTGCAGAAGTCACAGAAGAGCGGTTCCTTTTTACCTTTGTATCTGTTGTTTACATATAACATTTGTTCATCCTTTGAAGTACTAGGCTCTTCCTTGCTTTTAAGTTTCTTTTCTTCCTCTAATAGAGAGGCTTTAATATCAACAAGTTGAGGATCAGACATATTGGTTAGAGTGATTGATACATTATCATAAGTAGGAGGCATACTTTTTAACAAGACACCAATACAAACATCTTCATCCATTTTTAGCTTTATCCCTGCAAGTTGAGTAAGCAGGCTTTCCATGTAGTTCAGATGGGATGCCAGGGATGTATGAGGCTTCATATCAAGTCAGAAAAATTCAATCAATAGACCATACTTAGACGCGACTTTGACTGTGCACCAAATAAGGTATCCAATTTGTCCAAAGTGTCATGGGACGTGTCACAGGCATCCACATGATGGATGTAGCTGTCATCCAATTCTAGCTTAATGATGGCTTGTGCCTTGTCATTATTCTTCTGCCAAGTAACTACAAGGTCCGCATCCCGAGGTTTCTTCTCTTTGCCATGGTAATGGCCCAAAGACCCTTCTTCATCAGAATGAGCTTGATGCGGGTTTGCCAGGTGTGAAACCCGACTCCCTTGAACCGAGCATTTGAAGAGTCTTTTCCTATGTTGGATGGCTAAAGCAACAGCAAATCAGTACCAAGATTCTTAGATGTTACAGGTGAAGGAGCAGATTACAATGTGTCAAGAGACACAAGTAATGGTAGTGTGAAAACACACTATGTAGAGACTTAATGTTGAGCTTGAATCTTCATTGCTCGGGGTCGTTGATCCTTCTTCAATCTTCTCAGGTCCTTCCCCTCCTTGATTTGGTGCTGGGATAGTAGATCAGAGTGGCAGTGGGTTGCTCTAGGTGGCAAGAGAGAGAAAATGATGAGATTTTTGAGCTTTGATGGGTGGCTGACAGTTTAGGGTTTCAGACAAGGGCCTGGGTTTTTGCAGATTGCAGGAGCTATGGTTGATCATTTTCAAAACCTTTTTTATGGAAATATAGCTCTTTCCAAGGTCTATCAAAGCCCTATGATCTTCGTCATCATCGCAACGCGTGCAGGCAGCATTCAACGTACGAATACCAAACGACGCAGTCTGGACAGCGAGCTTGTATTCATGCAATGCTGGAGTACACGATAAGCAATGTCGAAGTTTGAAGTGACAAGAGGCAGCGCCCTGAGCCAAGGAACATATCTCCAGAAGAAAGCGTGTTGAAATATTGACTATGGAGGGAGATCAAGAAGCTCCAAGGAGGCAGGGTGCAGGTTTGACTATGGCTGCCACAGGTTAAGTAGAGATAGAGTTTAGAAATGAGCTCATTAGCTGGGATTGAGCTAGACTTGAGCTGACGTGAGTAAAGAGGAACTAAGAGAGGAGTGAAATGAGCTAGGCCATGCCCGACTGAGCTCTGATACCATGTCGGAATGAGTGGGATCTAGAGCATGGCAGTAGGTTATGGTGGATGAAAGGAGAAGAGTAAACTCATGATGGAGGAGACAAAGGCACTATTTGTTACACAAGTAAATTAGGTTCCAAGATTGAGACTTGGACTCATAAACACAATCTTGTGTATGTGGACAATGACACTTACACTTTATTGATAAGAAAAGAGTACTATCATTGCATTAAGAAAAGGAAGTAAGTACAATGTTTTATAGGAAAGTAGGAAACTGCAGTAGGCACTATTGTGCATATGGGATAGGTAAGCCTGCATGTCTTTGGCCCTGAAGCTCCATACAAAGAGGCTGTTAGTGAGTGTGATTGCTGAATCTCAACACCAAGAACCTACCTCCAACTTGGTGGAATTAGAAGTTGCTGCAACAACGCATGCCAAGAAAAGATAATGTTCCCTCTACCAAAATGGTGAAGTTCAATCCTCCAAAATAGCAACAAAACAATATAGAACATAATGGTATAGTATAGAGCAGTCCATTACTATAGAAGTATATAGAGAGAGTTATAGAGACAAGACCAAAGGTCCAAGAGATAAACGATGTAGAACTATCCCCAATGAAAGAAGAAGTGCAAATGTTGCCACTCATAGAAGAAAAGGAAAGATGAAAGTGGGCATTTTCCCATTCCCTAGCCAATTGGAGAAGCCCATGGATCCTATCAAAGAGTATAACTTAGTCAAAGACCTAGATACCTTTAAACCAAACCTAACATTTTGACAATTTTGTTGATGCTGTCTCCCAGCTACCAAAAGAAATTTAAAAGCATATTGACAAGAAGATGAGGCCTAAGGATTGCTCCCACAACTACCACCAAATCAAATAAAGCCCAAGAACTTGTGAAAGCAGTGGACGTGACTAATGCCTTCCTAGATCTTGGTACTCCAAAGATTGGCATTTGGATTAAATGATGGTTTATAGTAGATGCATTAATTGATGGAGGCTCATCAATGAGCATAATGACAGATGTGACAATGAAGAACCTAGACTTGCAAGATATGCAGCCTACACAATGGCTTATTAAACTTGCAGACAAAAGTAAAATTAGGCCTTTGGGCATTCTTCCATATGTAAAGAAAACTCTCGTAGAATGATACTATTGACTAACCTATTTGGTGGTAAAACCAAATTCCTCTATGGGACCTCATACCCTCTACTTATAGAAAGACCATGGTTTTTAAAAGCAAGAGCATTGATGAATTGGTTCAATGACCCTAGGCAGTAGACCCAACAAAGTAGTGTTGAAGTTGTATGGTTCGCAAAAAGATAATGGATTGGCTTCCATTGAAGTCTTATCTGACTCCTCCAACAAAGTTACAAATGGCACATCAAGAGATGAAGAAGCTACTAAATAGATATTTCCCAAGAAAACAGAGGCACAGTCCCTGATAGTGGGTATTGTAAGCCAACTTCCAAAAGAAGCAAAGTCCTTGTCAATGGTGGGTGAATACTTGCTGCCTGAACCAAAAATGACTTCTAAAATCACCTTTGATAGTGAGATAGAGGTATGGATGTATTGTTCTCCCTATTACATAGTTGTAGTAAAGCTAGAGACAAACATAGTAGCAAAGTGAGAGACAAAGGCAGAAGACTACACAGAGAATATGTTCTTCTCTTACATAGCCCCTACACAAGCAAAGACAGAGCCTGAAGAGGATGATGATGATAGTGCAGAAGAAGATTATGGAAGCAAATTGGAAGAATCTATCCAGTTTGAAGATGATACAAATGAGGAGAAAGTACTAGAGGCTACAAAAGCTAAAGACCCCATGTTGTTATACAAAATTACTCTGGTACCTTTTGGATTAGTAAATGAATCACATCGTATGTAAAATATCTATAAGAAATGGATTAAGCAAAATAGCCTTCCGTCAGCAATGGCCCTTATCACCCGAATTTATCCTTCTCAAGACATGACGAGATGATGCACCTTGCCAAAAAACACCAATCTTATAGCCCAAGCAAAACTTAGATACATCCTCAGAAGACGAGTCCTCCAGTCAAGAGATAATTAACTCTCCCATAAAATTTGAAATAGCCTTTATACCATTTCAACATCTTAAGAAGCAAGCCCAGATCTCATTGAAAGAGGAATTTGATTCCAGTACAACATAAGAAGAGGAGGCCACTCCCTTGAAGGAGTCGGATCTATACCCAAAATCAGTCCATGGGACCTTCATCCATGAAGTGGAAGGTGAAAAGCAATTGACTTTTGTGGATACAGATAGTATTGAACATCACTTGAAGGTGGGAATCGATCTTCCAAAAGAGGAGCCGTAGGTCATGCATAACCTATTGAAGAAGAATTTGGATGTGTTTACATGGTCATATAAAAATCTAAAGGGGATTGATCACATGGTGTGTCAGCATCACATTGACCTAGAGCCTGATGTTAAACCTATGAGGCAAAGATAGAGTCATATGAATCCAAATTACTTGGCCCTAGTGAAAGCTAAATTGTTGAAGGTACTAAAAGCAAAGTCTATCTATCAAGTGGACAATAGTAAATGGGTTTTTCCCATCATGATAGTTCGCGAGAAGAATGGAAAGTTGCAAATATGTCTAGACTTCCAAAAGCTTAACTCCAAGACATAGAAGGATCATTTCCCTATTCCTTTCACATACCAACTATTGGACACTGGTTGGACACCGGCTCTATTTCCTCTTGGAGGGATTCAATGGATATAACCAAGTCTAGATAGCAGAAGAAAATCAATCCAAAACAACCTTCATAATAGAATGGGGATTCTATGCTTACAGAGTGATGCTGTTTTGGGCTATGTGTAACACTTCTACTACCTTTCAAAGAGTGATAATGGCCATATTCCAAAATCACCTACATGATTTCATTGAGGTATATCTAGATGTCTTTTGTGTCTATAGCCTAATTTGTGAACATTGGGGACACCTAGAGTAATGCTTTGACAGATATCGAGAGTATGGGATCTCTGTCAACCTTGAGAAATGTATCTTTGGAGTCTCTTCAAGAGTTCTTTTGGGCTACATTGTCTCTACACAAAGGATATCAATAGACCCTACCAAGATTGAGAAGATTGCAGTGTCTAACATCGCCAACTAACCTCAAACAATTGAGGGCACTCCTCAACCATGTAGGCTATTATAAAAGGTTCATAGCACACTTTGCAACAAAGGTAGCCCCCTTGCAAAATCTATTGAGGAAAGATGCAGAGTTTACGTGGACTACTAATTGTGACGAAGTGTTCAACACTCTTAACCAGTGTCTAATTGAAGCACCTCTCTTGCAACCTCCTGATTGGACGTAGGAATCCCATGTGCACACTGATGCATTTGTCAAAGGGTTAGGTGTAGTCTTATGTCAAAAAGGCTCCTCGAAGTTAGATCAACCTATCTACTATGCAAGCCAAAAAGTAATTGATCACGAAAGCAACCACATAGTGATGGAGTTAGAGTGCCTCACTATGGTGTTTGCCTAGGAGAAATTCTGGCACTACTTGTTGACAATGCATTTCAAATTAAATTTGGATCAGGAGGACTTGTCCTTCTTGATGAACAAAGAAGATGTGAAAGGTTGAATGATAAGATGTCTCCTTCTATTCTAGGAGTTCAATTTTGAAGTGGTTACCAAGCTTGGTCGCTCCCATGTTCTGATGGCTAATCATTTGTCGTGTATTCCTTTGAGTAACAAAGAGGAGTAGGATGACCCAAACCTCCATGATGCTTTATTGTTCCTAGTTGAAACACTAACTCCCTGGTACATAGATATAGTCAACCTCTTGGCCACTCAACAATATACTCCTAGCATCTCCAGTTGTGCTATTAAGAAGAGGAACTTCTATTGGAATCAGCCCCCAACACTATGTTAGGCCGCACTGTGTATAAGAGAGGCAAATATATGTTACAGGAGATGAGATTGTGATAGTACTAAAAGCATGCCATGACAAGCCTTTTGGAGGACACTTTGCGGGAGAAGTGACAACCAAAAAGGCTTTGCTCACTGGATATACTAGTGGCCTACATTACACCAAGATGCTTACGACTCTTATAAACGTTGTGATACTTGTCAATGGATGGAAAAGCCTACGAAAACCAGCGCCATGCCACTATAGTATATGCTTCTATTGAAGCCATTTGAGAAGTGGGGCATTGACTTTGTTGGCCTCGTCGATCAGCCAACCAGAAGGAAGTAGAACAAATACATTTTGGTTTGTATAGACTATGTGACAAAGTGCTATGAAGCCAAAGCTCTCAAAGGAGATGACGACTAGAGTGTGGACTTGTTTCTGTATGAGAATATCATCACTTGCTTTGCCATTCCTTTAGAGCTGGTAAGTGATAGAGGTACTCACTTTCTGAATAAACTTATGGAAGAGCTGATAGATCTATACAAGATCTGCCATTATAAGTCCACACCTTTTTACCCCAAAGCCAACGGCCAAGTTGAAATCACCAATTGCATCCTTTTCCCGATCATGACGAGGACGATTATTGCACATCATTGAAATTGGGACAATCGACTTACAAAGGCCCTTTGGACATACAAAACCTCCCATAAGATTTTTGCAGGACAGACACCTTTTCAAGTGGTGTATGGCACGGAAGTTGTCTTTTCAGTTGAGTTAGAGCTAGCCTCTTTGCAAGTGACTATCAAAGAATGCTTAGGCGATGAGTACCTACAATGCCATGTCCTGCACTTGGAATATCTAGATGAGACTTGTAGGATGGCCCTACAGTAGTGTATGAAACCTAGCTAGGCTCGATGAAAGTTCTATCATGATAACTTTATTAAACCACAGGGAGTTTAAGGAAGGTGACTTAGTCTTGGCCTATGATTCATGATTTGGCAAGTTTCTAGGAAAACTACAACAATGGTGGATGGGCCCGTATAAGGTACTTGCTGTCGATCCTAATGGATTTGTCCAAGTGCAGGCCATCAATGCTTGCGGTGATCCCTTTCTGATCAATGCCTATCATCGCAAGAAGTATTTTTCTCCTTAGGGATCTTGACAGTTATAGTCAATCGACCCTTTCTCTTTTGAGCATTGCACAGTAATCCTTCTCGCGCTACTATTGATAGCCATCATGTTCATCATCTTGATGAGGTGGCCTTGATTTTCTAGCCCCTCATAACCACCTTCCACCCCTACTTTGCTTGCTTCTTATTAGCGGCTAATTAGCAAAGGTGGCGACGAGGATAGTTCTAATGCATGGTATTCTTGCAATTTTTCTCTTTGAATTATATATATATATATATATATATATATATATATATATATATATATATATATCATGGGAGTAAAGGACTTCGGTCCATCATGTGCTAACCTATTCTTAGAGAAAAGGTGGAAACACCCTCAAGAGAGTAGGGAAAAAAGAAAAAGAGAAAAAGAGAAAAAAATCACAACTATTATAGGAGAAAATGAAGAAATTCCTTATCATAACATGCCTTGTTCCAAGAAAAGGTGGCAAACACCCTTGGATAGGAAGTTGGATATGAAAAATGTGGCAACACCCTACAATTATAGATTGGTTGAATCATTAGTCAAACTTGCCAAGATGCAATTCCGAAGCTGCCTCCCTTGGTGCATTGTATCCTATAACTCCATCAATGCATCTAACTACTACAAAGCAGACAAATTTTCTCACATAAATCAAAGTTTCGTATATGTTGGCTACCTCAATGGGTACACTTCTTCATTGATAGACTTTATTGGACATCATTTGCTAGGTGAAGCTTATCTTCGTCGACAATCCCTTGAGTGATGTGAGCTTTCATCCTAATTGAATGGGGATGTGAGTATGGGCTACCCTTTGTATTTATTAGATGAGTGTGAAATAGAGGAGGGTGGGGTGAGTGACTAATTCTTTCCTTTTAATTTTAAAAGAGAGATGAGATGTGTGAATAGAGTGTTGCATGCATGGGCTAGGCCTATCAATGCACAATGTAGTGCAGGTTCCTATGTATGACACTATAAGGCTGCCCGACCTTCCTTCTCACACCATATACTAGCATAGAGGGTAGGATGCACTGCTGCACCATCAATTGCACACAATAAGGCATACAACCTATACAGAAGTGGCAATGAGGATTACATCAATGGGTGTAAGGAACTTGGTTGTCCTCTTGTATCTATCAACAGAGCGTGAGACAAAGGGGGGGCTGAGCATGATTGATCTCCCTTTCATCAAGTAAGAGGTGAGGATTGATGGAGGTTATGACAATTGGCATCATGTATGTTTTCATTTCCCTATGCACACATAGGATGGACCTTCGTCCATCACTACACACATATCACTCTGTGCACTACACTACAAGGTTCTCTGGCCTTCCTTCTTATACCTATGCCAAATGGGTTGGGACACACTGATGCACCATCAACTATACATGCTAGCATACTTCTTCTGAACCATCCCTCTTGTCAATTTCTAAATCGGGTGTAAGATATGGGTCTCAACTATTCTCCTCGAGTGATGTGAGCTATGGGGTGAGTGCCCGATCTATCATCCTCCCAACTATTGAGCTGAGTGTTTTATTTTTCATCCTTGACACCTTAACCAGTTATCTTCATCAACAAGGCTATCTCCCTAGGTGATGTTGCATTGTCCCTCCCATGCCAGAAGTGTGCTGAGGTGAGTTGTGGTACCTCCTATAGACGACTTCAACACCTCGCACATCGACGACAATTCACCCTGAATATCAACCGAATGGGCAAAGTGTCTCTTACCCTACCACTTGCATTCATTTAGGTGTATGTTATGTCTTAAGTGTGGGGATATATGGATATGGGTCATGGTCAAGTGTTAGGCCCCTGTTGATTAGTCAAACCAATCTGTTCACGTTTTAAGTATGGGGATGCATCCTTGCGCGCCTTGTTTACATACATTCATGAACACCATGCTAATTGATCTTTACATGATATCATGTTTTCTTTATGCCCTATTGAGGTTCCTTCCTCCCCCACCCAACCTATTTTACCTCGTTCTCATGGTCTTCTCTTGCCCTTTCGATTGTTCCATCATTTGGCTTTTCCTCCATGTGAACGCACCCTACATTCCTTAAAAATGCAATCTGCCCCTATACCCCTATTTGTCTCTTTGAATTTGCTACTTTTTCTTTTAACAGCCCTCTATTCCAAGCAACAGATCATGATATATTAATTTTTGAAGAATTTTACATGACTAGGACATATTTCTGTATAAACGTATCTTTTTCATGCTAGAACTACAGTATGATATTACAGTCCTACTCTTTCCCTTCACTCGAACATTTTTCTTTTTACAACCCATCTTTTCGATGCATAGATTGGCCATTATTTATGTTTACGTGTTTGCGGGTTTATTTTTATGCGATTTTTGATATTTTTCCATGTAAACATGCTATTTTCTCATCGTAATGATGCTTTGTTTGGATAGCCTCAAGCTTTTAGTCTCCCTAGACATTTTTCATTTTTCCTCCCTCTCATTCCAACCTATCAATTTTTTGTCATTAATTTTTAATTGTGTTTTCCTACTCATTTTTACTCCTTTTTCCATGTGAGCGTGTCTTTTTTCCACTAGAATTTTATTTTGACCTAATGGCCCTATTGATCAACATTCTCAAATGTTTTTTCTTTTTTTTGTCCTTTGTTTCGCCTTATGGATTGTTTGGAATTAATTTTTATTCAAAAATCTGGGTGTATTTTTATTATTTTTCAATACGAATCACTCCAATTGTCATCGGAACCATGTTTCGACTTGATCGCTTTATCTAGCTCATCAACTTACACATTTTTTCTTCTCCTTGCATTTCATTTTGAATTTTGAATTTATTATTATTAATTTTTAAATTTATGTTTTTTGGGTTTTATTTTTTCATTTTTTCCATGTGAACGTGCCTACTTTGTGACAAAAGTGGGTTCTGACTTGATAAGCCTATGTGACCCCTTTGCCTAAACATTTTTTTTTTTCACATTTTGTTCTGATCGACAACTTTTCGTTATTAATTTTTACATGTATTTTTGTCTTCATCTTTGTCTTTTCTTTTTCCATGTGAATGCCAATTTTTGCCTCACTGTGCATGTCGAGGCGCATCGAGTCCACACTTGCTTCCCCTGCTCCCGTCCGATCTCGCATAGTAAATTTTTTACCCCTACCTTGTGTTAGTGCACGTGATATGGGGCACACTTATTTTTTTTAATATGAATTTTAGCATTAAACACAAAATTTTAAAACAAAAACCTCCTCCCCCATCTCCTTCTCTCTCTTCCCTCCCTCTTTCTCTCTTCCTGGCCCTCATCCTCTCCTCTCTCTCTTTCTCTCTCCTACCATCCCCCCTCCTTGGAGCTTCCTCTCCCACCATCTCCTCTCTCTCTCTCTCTCTCTCTCTCTCTCTCTCTCTCTCTCTCTCTCTCTCTCTCTCTCTCTCTCTCTCTCTCTCTCTCTCTCTCTCTCTCTCTCTCTCTCTCTCTCTCTCTCTCTCTCTCTCTCTCTCTCTCTCTCTCCCACCTTTTCTCTTTCTCCTCCTCCTTCTTCTCCCTCTCTTCCTCCTCCCTCTCCTCCTCGGCCCCTTGCCTAGCCCGTGCACTGCTCCCTCCTTCCCCACGCCTCCACTACTCCCTCCTTCCTTGTCGCCTCCTCCTGCTCCCCTATTTCCTCCTTCCTCCTCCCCGTTGTCCTACACCACTACCACATCGCCATGCACCACCCTATCCCGTCCCTGTCCTGCCACCTATCCCCCCAGGACTACACCCTACCCTCCCTCCCCTACACAGGTCCCAACGCCTACCCCCCTTTCTCGCCCACCCCCATTGCCAATCCCCCCCCATTGCTACCCACCCCGCAACTTGTCCATCCCCCAAACAAACACCCCCTACCCACCCAACCTAAATTCCACCCCCCCTCTCCCCCCACCCCCCCCCCCCCCCCCCAAAGTGTCCTACCCCCCCACCTCCCTTCCTCCTTTTGTCCACCCCCCAAAACCCTTTGACTTGTCCAAACCCATTTTTACCCCCCGCCTAAACCACAAAAATAATTTCCCCTTCCCCCACCTTAAAACACACCCATTAAAAAAAGTTTGCCTTCTTTCCCCCACCCAACATTTCCCCCAACCTCGTACTTCAATACCTCCATCACACGTGTCCATGTGATGTGGTTCATCTTCATGCTGTGCATGTAATTGTGTGCGCCTTGTTCGTGTCAGTCTCACATGTTTGATCTTTCTTGCGGTCATTCATGCGCGAGAATGTGCATCTGGTCTTGTTTGTGCAATGGGATCATTGCTAATTCACATGCAATCAACATGTAGTCCATCAACCTCCTCGGGTACACACATTCTCGTAAATTTAAATTGCAAAAAACACTAAAAATTTTCAAAAAACCATTAAAATTTAAATTAAATGATAAAATTTATAAACAAAGCAAACAAAACCTGAAAATTCTCTAAAAATTTTGATGATGCATATCAACTTTTTTAAAAAGAAAATATCATAAAACCTTAAAATTCCATTAAAATTCAAATAAATCGCCAAAAATTTACCTAAATATTTTTAAAAAGCAAGCAAATTTCCATGAGTATTTTTTTACCTTTATCTTGTTGATTGAATAGTATATATATTGAAAATTTTTAAAAATCCAAATGCAATACATCCAAATAAAGTTTAAAAAATATTTTAAAAACCAAAATTAATAGAATAAACTACACTTGGTATTGTGGTATTTTTTCTTACACTGTAAAATTTTCAGCTAGCTGGAGTGTATTTGGATTACATTATGGTGTGATCCTTCCTCGTCATATCACTTGATTTTTTATGTGCGCATTCATATACATTTGTATTTACACTCCCTTTAGGTACCCATTTATTTTCCTTATTTTCCTTTTTGCTGCACCAAACATCACAACTAATTGCTAAAAGAAACTAGTTGATCACATTTTTCACGTGCATCCATGATACACACACAAATAATTTAATTAAAATGAACAAGTCATTCATATAGCACGTGCTTCATACGCTAAATATATATTTTCAATTTGTAATTAAAATGAACCTACGATCACAAATGCACGTGCTAAAAGAAAGTGCTCCACACACATTAAATTTCTAAAAATGAATCTACATTTAGAGACCTTGAGTTGGGAATGATGTTTGGGAAATGTTAAAGCACCGTGAAACTTAATAATTTTTAATTAATGGATAAAGTGGACATCCATTTTCTTGATAAGGTTTATCACTTAATAGAACCCACGTATTGTTAAATAATTATTAAAATTTATACTCAATTAGATATTCCTTTCCCCTCACATTGCACAATTTTATTTCTAAATGAAGTGTTACATGGGCTGGGTGATGTGGTTGTCAATCATCTTAGTCCTTATTGACCGTCTTAGTCATTTGTGGTCTAGTTATCAATGTGTTGTGGTTTGGTTTAGTCCAAAAAAAATTTGTCACATTGATTCAAGTAAGGGAGACAATGTGACTTGATTATATTTTATTTGGATTGCATCATATAGGGATATTGGGTGCCTGTATGTCCATGAAGCTTTCAGTCGCATAAGTGGAGAGGTCATGTAAAAAATTCTCAAGATATGGATTTCTTGGGGAGTTTAGTCGATCATGTCCATGATGTGAGTCATTTCTTTTGTCAATGGCTTATCCATTGCTATTATACTATTTTGCGAGCATTCCTTATGATTGTCTATGTGTGTGATACATCTGAATGGCGTCTCATGCCTTTCCCTTGGTCTAGTATATTCCATTGGTTTCTTATGATTATTTGTAGTTGCTGGAATCAGAACTTATTTCTAAGGTCGGGTTATCCAAATTTGTGGCTTTTGCATTGCCACTTGTCCGATGATCTTGACATGTGTGATCGGTTCTTAATTTGTTAGAACAAGAGGTCTAGCTCTGTTTGTGACACAATTATCCTCATGACGCTTAAGAGCCTAGGCAAAGCTCTTTCTTTACTCTACTGTGGGGAACCTTTTTCTGTTGCCCGTCAACTTTTCTCATATGAGGGCATTTTGAAGCTTTTGCAAAAGCAAACCATGAATGTCTTAGATCCTAAGGGGATCATTACTACTTCAGAAGTTAGTGTGTCCAAGATTTCTAACCCTTTTTGGGAATAGTTGTGCCACTTGATCCTTTATGACAGGTTCATGTCCCAAAACCCACCTTCTAATTATCTTGCAAATGAATTGTTTACAACTTCTCACATGGTGTTGAAGGGCATCACTATTGATTGGAGTTCATATCTCCTCGCTAAAATGGATCAGCATTTTATCTGAGCCATGAGGGGTAATGTGACTAATGTCACATACGGTTCCTACCTTCATGTTTACTTGACATATGCTGCCCCTGCAAAGGAAATTCCCTCACTACTTATTCATCCTCCAGTGGCTCCTCCTCCTCCTACTACTACTGAGGATCCTAATGTCGTCATTAAGGATACTAATCCTCCTCCTTTGGTCATTCAGAGGAAACATCTTAAGTGAGTGGCTGAATCTCTACTAGTTTTCACTCCTTTAGTTCTAGTTCCTATCCAATATTGCAGTATGCTGCCTACTTTCCTTACAATGCCCAATCTTTTCAAAGCACATAGAGATTGTAATCTAGATATTTCAATTCCTTTTGTGCAACGTCTAGTGATAGGAGATGCAATTTCATTTCTATGTAAAGACATTCAAAGCTCTATTGAGCTCTCAGTTACCGCTTGTATTCAACAACTATATTCTTCTTTTTAGAGGAGGTATAGTAGTTTAAGGAGGAGTTGAACAAGGCTAATATTGAGCTACCACATAAAAAAATTTTGACCTCTTTACATAGATAGAGCAATAAACTAAGGCCATTGATGCCAGAAAGAAGAGATGTCTACTTTGCAAGCTCAGTTGGCACATACCAAATCTAAAGTTGTTACTGTGACGATTGATGAGAGAGATAGGTTGTTTAAGGAAGCTCAAGAGCTAAAAGCTTTGATAGCTGTCCAAATGAAAGAGCTCAAAGCAACCAACACTATTGTAAACTAGAATAGTACTCAAATTCAATAGCTTAAGGAATAATTGGCTCAATCATGCTCTATTTCTCATAGTTCTATGTAGCCAATTCCTTTCTTATCCCTAACAGATTTAACTATTCTTCAAAAAGAAATGCAACATTATGTCCTTTATTCCAAGCCAAGGGGGAAAGGCTTCAGTCAAGAATGGACTTGTTGTGGAATTGTTTTGAGCAGTTCAAAGAATTTATTCATCTAGACCACTCCTTCTTTCTACACTATGAGTAACATAAGCTGGCATTTTATATTAAGCTTTCCATAATGGATTTATCTCCTCCTCCAAAGGATAGCTGGAGTAGAGTTTGGTCTCCTGATTTATTGATTGAGGTGGTAAGAATGGTTTTCGAAGACCTCGTGACTCTAGATACCATGCTTATGTCTTATATGTACTTGCAAGGTGATTTGTTGATCCCAGATGATGAAGATTTGACTTGGTATGTCAAAGACATGGTATTGTAGATTGTTTTATATATCAGACATTTGGAATTGCGGATAAATAGGATGTTCCAGACATATTCCTCCAAAATGGTTGATTGCCCTAAAACTTCTTGGAGATTGATTTTGTGATTTTGAATCGGCATCAAACCAAAGCCTCTACTCATGTGCAAAACACTAATCAATTGAGGGTGGATCTTTTAGCCCACCTTTTCAAAAAACCTCAGTTTGATTCCTCTTTCTTTGATGCCTATCATTGCAGATCTATGATAGGTCCATCAATGCCTTTCTCTAATAGGACTTAAATAAACAGGCTACTGATTCTAGGGGAATGGGTAATTGCTAGCTATGCTTTTTAGAATTATTTGCACTTTGCTCAAAAGTATTCTCAATCTTTAGATCCTTCAGTGAGACTGACTATTGGCTTTGCACATGCACTAGCATTTGCATAATGATCAGAAGTCAATCCCAAAGTTGTGTATGAATGTGAATGTGGATACCCAATAATTCGATATTTTGTACTTTCATGCCCTTTTTTCTTGCCCAGCTAGTACCTATCTATTTAGTGTTGAGGAGCATAGAATAGATCATGTACAATCTATTGCCATGCTAAATTAGGTTTCTCCTCTTCAAAAAGTGATATTTTTTACATCTTGTTGGGTGTCCATATAGGTTGTTGTAGCCTATAGTAGTTGCATTCTTTTTCATAGTTGTGTCATGCTCCAAGTTCTTGGCCTTCTCTATGCTATCTTGTTGGGTCATATTTTTTACATCTTGTTGGGTGTCCATATAGGTTGTTGTAGTGTGTAGTAGTTGCATTCTTTTTCATAGTTATGTCATGCTCCAAGTTCTTGGCCTTCTCTATGCTATCAACTATCACCTCAATGACCTTAAAAATTTTTTAGAATGGTTGGTAGGTTTGGATGTCTTTTTTCTTTTTTTTGGGCAAGTTTTCTTTTGTGTTGCTATAGTCTTTTTTCAATGTTCATCATTTGGCCTAGGTAGACCTTTTCATTTTGTTTGCATCTAATGATCTAGATGAAGTGCTTGATCTTGTTTCTTTGCATTGTTACTTTTGAATTTACTACTAGGTGTTGGTTAGAGTTGGTGCTAGATGATGTAGTTATGCTTGAGCTGGTAGCAGTATTTGTAGTGATTGAGGTTGGTGCTTTGTCACCATTGGAACTTTGATTTCTTGTCAGTTTGATGGACTCTGCTATTTTGCAACGAGTTTACTATTGTTAGAGATTTATTTTTAGTTAAATATGTCACAAATTTTAAAGAAAATATGTTTGAGTACTTTGCTTGGGAGGTATATGATAGCACTAAATGGATCGCTTTAGATCCCATTGATTAGGTTGTAAACCTCTCTATTAAGTAAGTGCATGACCTTTTTCAATGGTCATGATAAGCTTTTCATGGCCATGAGTGTAATCATTCTTTTCCATGTACATTTTTTGTGTTTTGTTGGCTTCTTCATTTGGTACTTCTGCAAGGGACTTGAGTGAGGTGTTGAATACATCATGTCAAATCTCAATTATGTATTGGAGATGCCGTTTGTTTCCGTATCTAGTAAGACTTGGGTGACACTTGTTCATACTGGATTGTCATGTGTATATTTGTATTGGAGTTAAAATATGTCAAGTATGTGTCTTAGAAGTCTTGCATGTCAAACATGTTTGTATTAGCGGGGTTAGGTTTTAAGAAAAAAGAAAATATTGAAGATGATAGTAAGGTTTGTACCATTTGTGATTCTATTTTGTTCTCCAAATGGGTTTTCGTTCTGAGTATACACTTGGATGTATCCATCAAAATTTGGAGATCATTGTAGTTTGTGAAGTTGTCAATGGTCTTTGGCTCTAGCGACGTTTGCCATTCTCATTTGGTTTGTTGTTGGGTACATATGTCATTGTGCATCAATGAAACAATGTTCAATTTGTTGTTGGGTATTCCTATGGTTTTGAATGTATATCTTGAGCATTTGCATGCATAGTTCAATGTGGCTAGATGAATTTATATTGTTGGTTTATTATGGATTTTAAGTAGTAGTGTTTGTGATATGTGTTCTCATGTAGATTCATCTTTTGTTTGTGGATGTTTTTAATCAGTTTTTTAAAAAGTGAAAAGTAATGGTGTTAGCATATTCAGAATGATTTTAATATAAGTGAAAATCTTTGCAAAAGGAACAATCAAATTGTTTCTTTTTCCTACTTGTTGAAATAACTCTCGGTGATGTTTTGGGAATGTGCCATGTTGTAGTAGGTCTATGTTAAATTATGTTGGAATGTGTTATTTGTGTATGTGTGTGCATGTGTGTGATAGTATTGGGTATTGTATTGGTGCAAAGGCAGATGTGGAAGTTTGACTTTATGTAATTTTTTTCTTTTGATTATGCAAGAGAGGATCTCATAGAGTAGTATGGACATGAACGTGCTCCTTATGTGTAGAAGTGCTTCTTGGGCAATTATAGCTCTTTCAGAGTTGTGGTCAATGATCACATATTCAAGTGTTAGTGAGAATGTTGATTTGTGGTACCACTTGCTATTCAATGCCTTATATTGGTACTTCCTATGTCACAATGTTAGTAGTTGCTTTGTAGATTGGATCATGACTTGGATTCCAAAGATCATGCCATAAATTGTTTATCGATATGGTCAATTTTGTATGTGGCACCATTTGCAGAACCTATAGTAATATTATGTCAAATATGTTTGTATCAAAATTGACATATTGTTAATTATGATTATGTCTACTTCTCTTATTGTGATGAACTACTCATCTGTTTCTTGCAACTATACAAATATATTGTTGTGCACATACCACTATCTAAAATCGATAGTGGATCGTGGTGCAGAGGCTAGATAGTCTAGATGTAGCTGCTCGAGAACTTATTGTTAACAATACACTTTTATTCCTAATAATGAGATTGTCATTGTAGTAGCATATGAGGAAGCTTTTTCCACTTCATGTTGTGCCACTAACAATGTGTAGGCCGAATGTTGCATTAATGAGTTGGTTGTAGACTATTTGTTATTCTAGTGTTAAAGTACTACCAAGTATTCTTCTAAACTCCGTTTTTGATTGCAACATCTTGGTTCATGATGATGCAACAATATTCTAGTTCTTAGTTGATGTTTGAGCTGATGTGAACAATGATTGGTTGTCTTTAATGGTTGGGACTTTTTGGACAATCATATTCATTAGTTGGTGGGTCCAGTTTGATGCAAGTAAATTCCATTGTGTATACTTGATGATCTACATTTCAATATCTTCCTCGTTTGTGACAAGATCACAGAGTTGCCACTCTATGTAGTATGATTGTGTTGTATTTTCATCACTTATTATCACATTCTTAAATCTAAATGTTAGTTGCTACAATAATGTATTAAAGAAAAAACCTTCAATTTTGTGGGCTAAATGGAAATCAATGAAGAATGTAGTATTTTGTAAGGTCGGATGATGTTTCCATAAGTGTATCATAGATTGTCATAGAGATAGGATGTACATATACATTTGGTGATGTTGTAGTTTCTATGGTACTCGTAGAATGTCAAGTTGTCTAAGCATGATGGTCTAGTGCAATGTGGGTCGATGGGGTGTATGATAATATTCCCTATCCTTGTAAGCATTTGTTGTTGTATGCTAGTAGGGGAGGTGTCTATGTATTCAATATTCTCGCTTCTTGTTATTATTGAAATTTCCATACAATTCAAGGCCTTTTTGATGTGAGATATTGGCTTGGAAAGTATTGCAACAAAGACTAGTTTTTATTTGTTTGAATCCAAGTCTTGTAGACCTAGTCTTTTGGCATCCTATATCGGAATGTTTAGTATATCCATTGGCTTGGGCCCTCATTGCGTATTTCAACATGTAGAATGAATGCATGAGTTTGTTACTTGTTGAATGTTCATGTGGGCTCCCCACAAGACTAGTAATGTCGAGTGATCTGGCACAACATTACAATGCTCATTTCCAAGATAGTAGTGGATGTACCATTGGGTTTCGTGGTCGATGGGGTGCATGATGATATTTTGTGTCCTTGTAAGCATTTGTTGTTGTATGCCAATTGGGGAGGTATATATGTATTCAAAAGCCTTGCTTCTTGTTATTATTGAAATTTCCATATAGTTAAAGGCACTTTTGATGGGAGATATTGGCTTGGAAAGTATTGCAACAAAGGCTAGTTTTTGTTTGTTTGAATCCAAGTCTTGTAGACCTAGTCTTTTGGCATCCTATATCCGAATGTTTAGTATATCCATTGGCTTGGCCTTCATTGTGTATTTCAACATGTAGAATGAATGGATGAGTTTGTTACTTGTTGAATGCTCATATGGGCTCCCCACAAGACTAGTAATGCCGAGTGACATGGCATAATGCTACTATGCTAATTTCCAAGATAGTAGTGGATGTACCATTGGGTTTCGTGGTCGATGGTGTGCATGATGATATTCCATGTCCTTGTAAACATTTGTTGCTATATGCTAGTAGGGGAGGTGTCTATGTATTCAATAGACTTCTTCTTGTTATTATTGAAATTTCCATACAGTTCAAGGCCTTTTTGATGGGAGATATTGGCTTGGAAAGTATTGCAACTAAGACTGGTTTTTGTTTGTTTGGATCCAAGTCTTGTAGACCTAGTTTTTTGGCATCTTATGTCCAAATGTTTAGTCTATCCATTGGCTTGGCCTTCATTGCGTATTTCAACATGTAGAATGAATGGATGAGTTTGTTACTTGTTGAATGTTCATGTGGCCTCCCCACAAGACTAGTAATGTCAAGTGATATGGCACAACATTACGATGCTAATTTCCAAGATAGTAGTGGATGTACCATTGGGTTTCATGGTCTATTGTTGGTTTTAGATTGTTGTGTGTAGCAAATGAAAATTTGTACTTGCATTTTCCATGGCTACTAGTACCAATTATATAGCAGGCACGATGACACTTATGACATTGTTTTGCCAATATAAGGGCTCTTAGTTTTTGTGTTGAACTACATTGATCATGATTTGATGGAATATATGCATAGATCTCATTTGTTATATTTTCAATGTCTACCTCACGCAACCATAGGATGGCATGTGCATATAATGAGCCATTGCATTGAATCTCATACCTGATCACATGATGTTGGATGTGTCCTGCACAAGTGGCTTTTCCAATGATGTATTGATTGAAAAGTATGTGGAACCTAGTGTGAAATAGGATAGTGCACTCAAAGGGGCAATCTTTCCATGCGAATTCTAGACTGAAGTCCTTTTGCAATGGCTTCCAATATGTTGATCTCAGTTCACTTTGTACTTGTCACCTCATCTGCTGTGAATGTAAGAAAAAAGTGAGACATGTCCCACATGTCCACCATTGTGATAAGGTCCTTTGAGTTGTGCCAATGCCAAGAAGGAGACCTTGGTATTGATGCAGGTATGTTATAGCAGAGTATATGCTTGACCACTTCTTCATTGGAAAGGTTCTTAGTTGCTCACTTGTAGTTATTGATGTCTCTTTATTAGCAATTATTGTTCATGCTATTCATAATCAACACAACTCGTTTTAGTTGGTATAAGATTAGGATGTAAGACTTGTGGAAGGTACAGATAGAGAATAGCATTGGCATGCACATCTTAATACATTCACTAAGATATATGTTACTGTCATATGCACCATGTCCAAGTGGAAAGAGGAATGGGAATAGTGCGTTCTCCAATGTGATATCTAAGCAAGATGAGTCAGCTCTACATGTAAGTCATGTGTTGTGAAGATTGTTGTTCTTTGTAGAAGCTAGATGTTATCTCGAAGAATGATGCATGCAAACTCATGTTGATTGGCCCTTTCAAGTGCTTGTCATTGGCTAGGCTCAACTATGTTATCAAGCAAAATATAATCTTATTCATTTTCTATGCCTAATATGGGTCAAATGGGGTTCTTTCATATCGCAATTCTAGAATCCTTTCCATTGATTACTTATTGAGGACATAAAGATTCGTCTTTGGTGTGGATGTTCTACTATTGTCATGTGTTTTTGGATAACTAGATTATGCATCACATCAAACACGAGTACATTAGCCATGGTAAATGTTGTCAAGTTTGGTGGATGGATGAGTAAGTAGTGCATCATTCCAAGAGACCAAAGGATTGTTAAGAATTGATAGTTGATCCAATGCTCCATTTGTAAATATTGTTGTCATTTTGGGGACTAAGATGGAGATATCAATGGTTCTTAGAAGTTATAGTTGTAATGGTTTAGCATGGATGATTCTTTTTGTGTAGTCTGGAAATAGGGTCACTACATGCTTCTTTTGGCCTTTGTTTGTATGACATGGTATACATTTTGTTTTTATGATGTCAACTATGTGTTGTTGCCATGTAAGAATGAGGATAGAGCTCGACAAAGCCATTGAATCTTGCATTTGTTCTGTATATCTATTACTTTTTTGTGTCTCAATAGTTCAATGATGCATCATGACTACCCTAAAAGTTGAATATATTGTTAGTGCACAATGATGCTTGCACATTTTGTTGCCCAAGATAATTCAAAATTTTATATATCATACCAACTTGTAGCACATGGTTTTAGTGATGTTTTTCTAGAAGCCATAGTTTTTTGTTTCGTAAAAGACCTCAATGAGGTCTTATAATTTGGTATCTACATGGAGTCCATTATTGTTGTGTATCCTATAAGCATAAAAATGTACATCTATCCATCAAAATAGTACAATTCCATGATTGAATATACTTTTACATCTTAATTTGTATGCTTGAAAAAAACTAGAAAATATCTTTAAATATGTTCAATCAAAATGAAACATCATCTTTTAAATTATGCATTATATGAACAATATTTATTATGAGTTTTCGGAGCTAATTAGATTTGGTTGTAAACTTACTATACAACTCGGCATGTTTTGTTGATTGAGGGCACCTTATAAAATATAAAATCGAAAATCAAAAATTTGCTTCATCAAAGTTTAAAATATGGTGTTTTTTATGTTGGAAATTTTTAAAAAACATGTTTTGTTTGGGATTGAACTTATAGCTTTATAAAAGTGAAGTAGCGAGGAAAAAACACACATAAACATGCTATATATGAGAAGGCTGCAGAGCCCTATCCTCTATTTGTATATTGTTGAGCTTCTCCCTCCCTTCCTCTTCATCCTCCTCTTCTTGCTTTGCTTATCCTCCTCCTCCTTCTCATATCCCCTTCCTCCTTCCTTCATGCCCTCTCTCATGTCTTGACTCTTCTTCCATGAGACCAAGATGCAACTCCAAAGTTGATCAAAGCCTCCTTTGCTTGTGCAAGACTTGAGACTCGTTCTCACAGTATCCACATGCGGCGAGCGAATTGATTTTCTTAAATTGAGTGTCTATTGCATCTAAGGTTTTTTAAGATTTGAAATTTTTTACATATCCACCCTAACCACTCCTCTTGTTTCCCTTTGTGGTTTTTGAGACTTGAAAATTTGTATAGATCCACCCTTATCCACTCCTCCCATTCTCCTTCGTGGTTACTCCTTTTGCATATTTTTTTATTTGCTGAGTGCTACATCCATAGCTATTCTTCCAACCATCAATATGTTATTAAATGGATCCCTTACAAGGTTAACAAATAAGTCATGAATGGCTCCATTCGTAGTTGTGCTTTGTCTATATCTCCATCCATATTTTCTTATTTGTCCATAGATTGATCAATAGCTATGCTTCCCACAGTCATGATGTAATTAAATGGATCAGTACAAAGTTAACGATTGTTACTACAATCTATCATACTAATTACATATTACCTAACACAACAAAGCCAATTGCCATGATGGAGCAATAACAACGATGAAGAGCCATAATCATGATGCCCTTTGCTCAAAACTCAAGCTAATAATAAATTCAAGGAGTAATCTTAGTACTAGTAGTAAGCATAATAGGTCTGGGAGAGTGTATACTCCTTATGTATCAATCATGCAATAAGAGGTTTGGGAGAGTGTATACTCCTTATGTATCAATCATGCAAGAGAGTTGAGATGAACACACACACACACACATAGAAAGAGAGAGAGCTGTTTATGCCCATATTTGAAGTGAATAAGTGAATATCCCTATATTTTGGATTAAACACTTGCCATACATGCTTGGTCTTGCAAATGTAGAGCACAAGGTGGCTATTGTTGCTCTCTTTGCAATGGTTGGTGTAGTGCATTAAGGCTCCTCCAAATGGCTCTACTACTCTTCATATGATGACATCGGCTATTGCTTTCATTTGCAATATGATGCTCTCTAACTTGCTCCTCCATTAGTGGAACTCTATCCTCCTTCACACATCTCCCTTTGAATTTCATGCGTTTGCCTATGTTGTTGTCGTTGTTTACTTTCAAGCCCATGCAACCATGGCCATCTACTTTTAAACCTATGCTTATTCTTCACACACAAAGAATAGTGGCTTACTTTGCTCTCATCCAACACTGAAACAACAAAGGAGAAAAACAGATTTGTTGATGTAGTAGCTTTGTCTTCCATCTCCCATGTTTACTTCTAATCCTTGCAACCTTTCCACTCCATACATTTGACGTAGTTCGAAAACATCTTCATCCTCAATGGACTTTATTGATTGCAATCATTTATTGTGTATTGAAGGGGAAGGCGGAGAGAAGCTACAAACTATGGGGCATAGAAGTGTATACAAGCAACATACTCGAGATGCTTCTAGCCATGATGATGAATGACATCTTGAACATACGTGTCTCCATGTCCCCTTCCAATCACTCTTGCTACATGCTCCCTAGCTTCCACACCTTCACCATCTAGATTCCCAAGACCTATGATCCCTCACAAGAATCAACATTAGAGATGGAGGTAGAATGTAACATGCTCATCTATTGGCTATCCAGGTACATTTTTTGCGGTCTATCGAGAGATGAGTCTAAGCGACACCGCTTGGCACTCCCATGGAATGCCATGGGGTTTGTCGCCTAGGGTTTCTCGAGTCCGCCTCGCAATGGAACATCCACGATCGAACCAACGCAGTTGGCCTTTTCACCACTCGACCTTCAGCCTGTGAATTAAGTAGTGCCCTCTTAGGTTGAAACACAGCATGACCTTGGAGTTGATCCACCCGCGAATCCAATTAAGAGCCAAGCGCAATCAAGGCAGTCGGCCTAATATCATCTTCCAAGAAGAACATTCTTTTTTTTCCAGGGCAACTTGTAATAACAAACCCTTGCCATGCATTTACCATCAAAACACAAACACTTGGAATAATCATCCAGCTCACATCTCACAATTAGTTTAATGCAAAAGCATTTAGGATGTTATCTAATTAATCCACAAAGCAATGGTATTCTTTTCCAAACATTGCAAGAATAGTCGGGATAGCCTTCCATTGTGTGTTTGCTCTCCCCCTTGGGATCTAAGTGATTCCATGCAAAAATTACTTAACACTTCCTCCATTTAGCTAGGACATTGCTCAAGACATGAGTTCTAATAATCCCTTAGTTTGGTTGATAATCGAACCCTCTTCCTAACGAGCACAAAAGCATCGGTCTCTCTTTTGACTTGGGGTTTCCTAACCCTTAAGCCTTTGCTTGCCCTAGAGTTGTTGTTACATCTAACCCAACCCTGAATAGGATTAATAAACATAGCCATTATTGAATGGATTTCAAGGCACCTAAGTCCTAATCCTTATGGACATTGTTTGTATTAACTATGCACTAGAGTTTCGAGATTGATTTTCCTCTAGGATAGATTACTTACCATGTGATCTGTCAAGCGTGCAATTTCACGTACTTTCAGTATGGTAGGATGTTTTATCTATTAATTTCTAGGAGGGGAGTGCCGATAATACCTTGGAATCTTGTATGCCGCCTTTATACTACATATGGATTTGATGTATAACATCTAAGTGCAGCTAACTTCCCTAGATACATGCACTTCAAAAACTCCATCTTTCGATTGTTGCGATAAACTTACCCTTTTCAATAATCCCTTTCCATGTGGCCTAGCACGGGTCTAATGCATCTCGTGCATGAATCAAAACAAGCATTCATTAACTTGGAAATACATTACTTACGTCTGGTACTGTAGTTGGATGTGTAGTGATGTCCTTGCCCGAGGCTTTGTTGCTCCTTGTGGGGTTTCCATCTGCGCGCGTCATTTTGTGCTTGGGGGCCATCCTCGATCTTTGCGAGTCGCGCAAGACCTCTGTACCTTGTGCTCGAGTAGTGGAGCCGTCTGCGAGTGATGGATAATCTTGCGAGACAGGTACAAGCCCGCAGCCACGGGGGAAGGAGATGCGTGTGGCCACCCTCTTCAGAGCGGAAGGGAAAGAATCTCTCTTCCTCTCTCTCTTTTTCCCTCTTCTTTTCTCTCTCTCTCTCTCTCTCTCTCTCTCTCTCTCTCTCTCTCTCTCTTTCCTCTTCTTCTCCTCCTCTTTTTCTCTCTTCTCTCTCTCTCTCTCTAACTCATCTTCTCTTATTCCCTCTTCTTCTTCTTCTTCTCCCTCCCTCTCTTTCTCTTTTTCTTCTTCTTCTCTTCTCCTCTTCTTCTCCTCTCTCTCTCCCTCTCTTCTCCTCTCTCTTCTTCCTCTCTCTTCCTCAGCGTGCTGCTCAACACGCAGGCTCAAGCCCTTCTGTTCCAATCCATCCCCATACCCCTTACAATGGGGGAGGGGGGGCAGGGGTAATATGGGGGCGTGATGGAGGCCCTTCCCTCCACGTGGGCAGCTAGGGTGGAGCTACCTCCATGTTGCCCACCTCTGTCGACATCATCACCTTCACTTCCTCCTTATGTTTGTCGCCACCCTCCACCACGTCACCTGGCTTTTGCGACTCCCCGTCCCTCCACCAAGCTGGCGACGTCGATAGGGGGGACGTTAAAAAAATTTGATTAATTTTTATTAAAGTTAAAGGGGGGTCATATGCGGAAGCGGGCAGAACATTACACTGAATCTATAGAGTTCATTGCTAGCAATATTATCACATCCAATGAGCAACCTTAGGAGGCCGTGCATCATGCCCTAGGAGAACCATGAGTCACCATTATACACGTGAGCACAAAGAAAGGGAGAGAAGACTTCTCTTCAACCCTAGCCTTGGTGAAACTTTCCACATGCTTGCATTCAATGCATGCAACATGAGAGAGAGAGAGAGAGAGAGAGAGAGAGAGAGAGAGAGAGAGGGTCTAACAAACAAATTGTTATTATTTTCAAAATTTATATATATATAAAGAGAGAGAGAGAATGTATACACACATATACATCATATACATACATACATATATGGTTGGCTTTTTTTATAACTCAACAACCCATGAACCTTCTTGCCACATGTAATGTACATTAAGATTAAGATACGAAGTCCTCTAATTGTTATTAATACTAATCCTTCAAACTCGAGTACGAAGTGCCAAAAGAACATCGGAGAGTAGTATCGGGAGAATCTAGGTGCGGAGAGAGAGAGAGAGAGCGCTTGTAGGAACAATCCCCATGAAGAGTTTTGTGCGCCAAAGGTAAAGAAGGGTCGTATATTTGAAACGCTGGTCTCTCGACTGTGAGAGAACTCCGGTGTTTTCGACGATGTACGGCAACCCCACGGATGTTGTCGCGGGTGGTGGTGGTCACGACGTCACGACGCTGCACAGCAGGCGCCAGGGAGGTGGACTTCCCCTCTCTTCTTCCGCCGGCGGCGGAGAAGTTGGCGCCTTCGATGGCGATGGTACATTTCTCTACAATCACTTCTGTTCATACAGCGTCTCGTTTTTTCATTGCAAGAAACCCTAATTTTCTGTTCCTTGCGATTGTGCGCTCTCACACACAGTATACTGGGGTTTTCATCTTGTATGACGCGTACATTAAGAGTATAAGTAACTATATTAGAGAGGATATTCTAAACAGGGACGTTAGATGGGCTGTGAGACAATTGTCTGAAAATATGGTGAACTTGCACACTTGAATCGCACGAACCACTACCGACACAGCCTCTGATAGTGTAATCAGCATTGACCTTGTGTACGGACGTCTGTCAAACTAGCATATTTCAGCCAGCTCCACCATAGCGCATGATAAGCAAGCAACTCTCAGCAAATTCACTGTATGCAAGACTATCATCTAGAACTTTTAATAAGCTGTGTTCCAAACTCCTGCTGAACTGATTATCCAAGGGCCTAATATTTGTCCTTTTGCAAGCATACGTTTCAGAGGGCCATTGATTGGACAGTTGCCACAATATCTATTTTCTAGTGCATTTGTTTGATTGCTCTGGACTGTAGTCCTTGCAGTCTCCTCCTGATTTGGCAGAATTTTGTCTTGTAGGTAAGCGTATACGAAAGCCTGTGCATAGGCGCACTGTCGATTACACTTCTACTGCTGTTCGATATGTTCAGGTAAGAAGCAACTTTGCAGACTCTCGACCATTACTTCTCTGTTGTTGCTGAGGATATACCCTTTCCACTTTTCTTTCTATGTGTGGGGAGAATGCTTATCTGATAAGCTGGCTGGATCATGCAGACTCGGATGTGGCAGCGTGATTGGAGGGACTCTACTGTTTTGCAGCCGACACCTGTTGCTTCTATTGATGTGTGTTTTTTGCCTTCCTCGATGTACGGTTTAGGACATTTTTCACAGCTACCTCAAACATGTCACATATTGTACATCACAAGACAGTTAAGGAAGCAAAATGAATCAGACAATACAGTTCCAAACAAATGCAATGTCTAGTATGTGTGTATGTTGCTCATGCCCTGTTTTTAAGAGGCAGTACTTGTAGTTTTGAGAAAATTCCCAGGCATGTTTAGTATAATTGCAGGCCGACTGTCATGCAAGCAAGACTGTCATGCACAGCCAGCTCTGTGCATGTGTGATTTAGATTGTCATATATAGGTTGAGTAGTCCTTTCATTGTCAGGCTTGTGACTTGTGTGCACGAGTGTCCACCATCATGCATACAAGTGAGGTGCAAGATCATAACCTTTGCCTTGTGGGCAGTGGTTTACAGTATCAGAGCAGTTTTCACTATCAGATCAGTCTTGACCACTCTGCATCTCAACCTTTCATCCTTCTTGGGAGCAGGCCATTGCAGAGGGCACTGGTCTGCATCATTTTGATGATGATGTAGACAACAACATGGCATCCCCAATCCCTCTTCCTTTGCAACATCCTTGTACAAATCTTCATATAAACGGACCGGTGGCCAACTTGATCAACATCCATGAAAACTAACTATTAGCTTGAGTTTTTGGTGAAACAGCTTCATCCATGGGTAAGATCTGAGAGGTCATAATTGGGAAACAACTCAAATTATACATTTGATCAATTATCATTTCTATAGCTATATTATGATTTCAAAAAATAAGTGTAGAGAGAAATCATGCTAACACCACACGATGAGCCTTGGTCTTGGGAAATGCCCCCCTAGGTAGCTAGGCTTTATTAATGTGAAAAATTCGACAGACTCGAAAAATACTTGATGTCTAATCTTTCTATAGCATGGCAATAGTTAGGCAAAACATATCAGCATTAAAAACATATTTTAAATGCGTAAATATTTTCTTATTGTTGATAGATAGACAAGGATATTAAAAGTAAGATTCACTTTTATGAGTAGCTAGAGAGCAAACTATCTTTGATAAGAAAGGAGAAGAAATCATGTCTATGATCTATGAGCACTTCTTCTATAAGACTCATGGTCCTACTTGCACAACTCAACATAAGATGAGAGAATCTAAGAAGGCGGAAGAGATTCCTTAAATCTTTATCATAGTAGGTAATGGGCACTTGTACAGGTATCAAATGAAAGAGCTCAAGCACGAAGAAACTCTCTTCACTTTGATTCCTTGAAGCCACCTCGTTGCTTGAATTGAGATAACTCTTCTACATTACATACCTTTTCTCAAGTAATTTTCAACTTTGATGTGCCATGAACATGAACACTTTGGATTGTTAATATCACACATACTTTGTTGAGCTAAATATCATTAGCTTTCATTAAGTAGCCCCACAACTCAAATTAATTAATAAATTTTAAATATTTTTTGCAAACAGAAGCAATTTGAGAGAGTTTCAGGGTCCCGTATATAAATTGTAATTTGGGAGGCCTCAAACTTTCTATAAATAGATAATCTATCCTCCTACTTAATCCAATCTTATTTTTGCAAGTTTCAGGTGTTAGAATTGCGTTGTTCACATCTCACGTCCCATTATTGATTCCATTTGTTTACCTTTTAAAGGCTGCATTTGTAGCCAATGGTAGGTTTTGGATTGTGTTTATTGCATCTACCCTTGTTTCAACAATTGGCGACATCTTCCATAGGTTGCATTTAACTCCAAAAGGCTTGTTTGCCCATTATTAGGCAGCTGTTGCTTACATCATTTGTCGCATTTTGACTTTCTTGGAGTTGTGTAGTCTATCACACACACTCTAGTGGTGGCTACATTTGTAGATTTTCTCTTTTATGTATGTGTGACATTAATGCGGCATCCACATTATTGTGTTTGCTATTGCGACATGTCTTCAAAGGTTGCCTTGTTGTGTCTCGGGATTTGTTACAATATAACATACTCTTCATCTCATTACCTCTATTTCAATCCTTGAGACATGAGAGTTGGAGATACAATATTCATTCATGCTATAGTGTGTTTGTTGTCTTTTTTTGAAATTTCTTTTACCCACTGATGGGGTTTCGCGCACTAGGCACAAAAGGGTCAAATTTGTGCAATCTTGTCCCAGAAATTTGGGGCTTCTCCAGACTAAGTACTGTTCATGTAAAATTGAGGCATTTGTGTTAAAAATTGTAGACATTGTGCGCATTTGAATTGGGAATTTCGCCACAATTATTAAAATTTTGCTTGTCTGAGTGAAATTTCTCAACATTGGACCCATAAAATTTGGGGCTTTTCCTAGATTTTGGGATTGTGATGTAGGACAAGCAAATTTGTCTCAGAAATTGCAAGAATTTGTGACATTTTGTTCCGACATTTGGGGCTTCTCATGTACATGTGCAAATTGGGCTGAAATTTATCCAATTTCTCGACATTGACGCACATTGGACCTTGTGCAATTTGGGGCTTTTGCAATTTGGGCAAAATCTGTGCAACATTTGGTCATTTTATGTACATGCAGGTTGGACATCAACACTTGGTAAAATTTGGGGGTTTTGCTGAAATTGCTCTATTTTGGCAAAATTGGCCTGTCCTATGCATGACAGAGGAAATGCAGATGTGTGTTTGATGCTTTGAGCATAAAATTTTGGGGCTTTTGCCATTCGTGTCAAATTTTATGCCCGTGGGTACAAGTGCTTCTGAAAATTTAATTACAGATCTGAAATTTGTGCTTTCTACGCGGTCATTTATTGCTGATTGGTACTTGCTTGTACCTTGGTCACTTGGGTGACAGTTTGGGCCTGCATTTGCTGGTTTTTTGGTCACATTTGGGCTGAAAATCATGGCTGGCAGCAATGACAGCAATAATTTGATGCACATAAAGAAGCTTGAAGGCGTACATAACTTTACAGTTTAGCAAAAGCAGTACTACAATATCCTGTTACAAAAGAAGCAAGTAAAGCCGATCAAAACCAAAGGGGCAAAGCCCTCGGACATGGATCAGGACGATTGGGATGAGTTAAATGAGCTTGCACGCTCAACCATAGAGCTATCGATTTCTGATGCCTTGCTCTTCGACATTGAAGGTTTGGATTCTGCATATGCTATATGGACTAGACTGGAAGAATTGTATGCACAAAAGAGTGCTGTAAGCAAAGTGTATTGGCTGAAAAAGCTTATGGATTTGTGTATGAAAGAGAGTACAACAATGTCTACTCACTTGAGTGAGTTTAACTCCATTTCAGCCAGTTGGTTGCCTTGAAGTTCATGATTGATGAGAATTGAAGGCTACTTTCTTGCTTTGCACTCTATCAGAGAGTTGGGATACATTCAAGACTGCTATGAGCAATTCTAATGTAATCCTTTTGTATGCTAATGTAGAGAGTGCTCTACTTATGGAAGAGATGAATCGGCAGAACAATGCATCCAGTAAGTCTTCCAGCGCTTTGCATACTAGGGGTAGATTACAGCAAAAGGGCAAATATGATGGCAAGGGACGCAGTAAATCACGTGGCAAAGATGTTGAATGCCATCATTGTGGCAAGAAGGGTCACTTTAAACGTGACTGCTACAAATGGAAAAAAGAGAAAGGAAAAGGCAAGAAGATAGATGATAGCAAGGAAGAGAAGAAGGACAGTCAGCCTAAGAAAAGCAGTGTAAAAATTGACGAGGTGAATGTAGTCACTCGTGACAGTGACAGTGGGAGTGATGTACTCTTTGTCTCTTCACACTTTGGCGCACATGCTTTACTTGCAGATACAGATGATTACATGTATACCTGGATTTTTGATTCAGGTGCTTCCTTTCATGTCACCCCTCATCATGAGTGGTTTTCCGCCTATACAAGGGGTGGACATGGTATTGTCCATCTTGGGGACAACTATGCATGTGAGATTGCAAGTATTGGTAGTATGCAATTACAATTTCAGCATGGCTCTGTCTTTACACTTCAGTATGTACGGCATGTATCTTAGCTTAAGAAGAGCTTGATTAGCATAGGGCAGCTAGATGATGATAGTTTTCATACCACCTTTGGTGATGGAAAATGGAAGACCTGTAAGGGATCTAGGATTATTATCAGAGGTTGCAAAGTGATACTTTGTATCCACTTCATGTATCTAGTATGCATGACCATGTTGTTGTCGTGACCGAGCAGCCAAGCGTTTCTTTGTGGCATGGCCGGTTGGTACACATGAGTCAAACAAGAATGAAAGTGTTTTCTCGTTTGGGTTACTTGCCTTGTCTTCGTGATGTTGATTTTGAGCATTGTGATCATTGTATTTATGGCAAACATGTACAAACATCTCTTAAAAAGACTCTTTCTTTGAAATCTTCTCCTCTAGAGTTAGTACATTCGGATGTATGTCAAATGTCAGGATTATCTTTAGGGGGAAAGAAATATTTTGCCACCTTTGTCGATGATGCTACACGGAAAGTATGGGTTTACCCTATTTGTAGCAAGGATGAAGTGCTTGACAAGTAACGTGAAGCATCCATCACGGGAGAATCTGAGTGTGAAGTGGCCTTCCAATTCGGATCCATAGTAGTAGTAATGGGCCGACAAGTCTCCATCTCAAAAGTCACCAAGAGCTCCTGAATATACCTCTGCTGAGAGATGAAAATCCCCCTCTGAGATTGATAAATCTCGTGACGGAAGAAGAAATAAAGAAGCCCCAAATCCGTCATCTTGAATGCCTGATGTAAAGCTGTCTTGGTCTCTCGGACTTGCTGTGCAAGATCCCCTGTTAAAATCAAATCATCAACACACAGTACAAACAACACACGACCAATCTCGGAAGTGTGTACATAAAGCTGCGGATCGCCCTTGGAGCGCTGATATCCCAACTTCGACTGAAGAAACGAGTCAATCTTCTCGTTCCATGCACGCGGAGCCTGCTTGAGGCCATACAAGGCCTTCTTCAACCTGTAAACTTTTCCATCAGAGGATCTTCTTGTGAGAGGGGCGAGGCACAAGAGACCAAGTGCCATTCCTCTCAATAGCCTCCAACTCAGCTTCCATGGCCTTCCGCCAATGATCAGACTGCAAAGCCTCCTTCACTGAAGTGGGTTCTCGATCCTACATAACACGAGTCAGTAAACAATAGTTAGAGCAGACAAGCTCTGAAGAATGTGCTTGATTCCTCCGTGACCTCCGCGGTTCATCCTGCAGTGCCCACTCCTTAGGGACCCCCTCCATTTCCTGAATCTCGGAGTGTGTCACAGGCCCAAGGAGGAGGAGGATGAACGTCTCCTCGTTGCTCCCCATCTGCTGAAGACTCAGGAACATCCACCGGCGGAAGCTCCTCGGGGGTGGCCGATGGAAGAGAAGACTCTAAATCCGAAGAAGAATCTCCATCAAGAGGCTCTAGCTCCAAAGAAACTATCTCGGGAGCCCAACTCTCCCCCGGATCTCCAAGGACAGGGTGCTCCTCACCCCCCTCTGTGGCCGGTACTTCCACGAACCGCACATCTTGGCTCATGATGACATCCCGCTTAACGGGATCAAACAAACAAAAACCTTGGGATTGGGAGCTATAGTCAACAAAAACTTGTCTTCGGGAAGCCGCTTCGAACTTATCACGCAGCGTCTTCGGAATGTGCACATAGGCGTCACACCCGAAGATCCTGAAATAAGAGACATCAGGCTTAGTCCCGAAGTAAGCCTCAAAAGGTGTCATCCTGTCAATGGTCGAAGTGGGAGATCGATTAAGGATGTGGAATGTGGTAGCCATTGCCCCGGCCCACAGAAACTGAGTTGTCTGTCGGTGCTCCATCATGGTGCGTGCCATCTCGATCACACTTTGATTCTTCCACTTCAAAATGCCATTCTCTTGGGAAGTGTTAGTGTTAGTAAACTCTTGGTGAATGCCCCTATCTGCACAAAAACGAGTAAACTCATTAGACATAAATTCAACTCCCTTGTTTGAACGCAAGATCTTCCATCGCCGGCTAAAACGGTTCTTCTCAAAGAGAAGCCAATCCTTGAAATGAGAGAAAGCCTCAAACTTCAAAGTCAAGAAATAGGCCTAAGTCATCCTGTTGCAGTCATCTACGATCAACATGAAGTACAAGCTCCCCTTCAGGGACTTGGTCCTCATCGGGCCACAAAGATCCGTAGATACAAGCTCCATGGGTGAAGTAGACCGCCTAGAAGCTTTGTAGGGAATTGCATCTCGATGCAGTTTCCCTCGAATACAGGAGACACATGGCTGATGGCTCACCACTATGTCCGGCAAGCCTTGGACAAACGACCCTCACGATGCCTTCCGAAGGTACTGGTTAAACCAAGCATGCCATAGCTCGGACTGTGTCTGAGAAGTTAGAAGAAGAGGAGTAAGATTTGAAGAAGACTTTAATTTGTAGACTCCATTCTTCTCATAACCTGTAGAGAAAACCTTTCTCAATCCACGATCAAGGACTCGAACAATATCACTGTCAAACTTCACCAAGAGGCCAAGAGCACAAATCTTATGAACCGAAAGTAAATGATACCCCAATCCTGGCACATGCAACACCTCAGAGATGTGGGTATCACCACATCCATCTGGAATAAGTTGCATCTCACCCCGTGTAGCAATAGGCACAGAAGAGTTGTCTCCAATGAGAATCTGTCCACTCGAACGTCACAAATGAGCAACACCAACGGAAGGAGTCATGTGCCGTGAGGCACCACTGTCCACAATCCACTCTCGAGTCTAGGGAGCTGTCATCGCAGCATCAGAAGAAGTTGGTGTAGAGTCCTCAATGACTGCTAAGTGTAGAAAAGCAGTTGATGAGGGTGCAGCCACCGCTCCAGGTTCTTCGTGTCCTTCTTGGTATCTTTCTTGTCTTTGTTCGGGCAATCCTTCTTTCAGTAATCGGTCTTTCCATAAATATGGCAAGTTGATTCCTTCTCTGTGTTCTTCTTGGATTTGTTGTCCTCCTTCTTCTTCTTTTGGTCCTTCCCCTTCTTCTAAGAGGCTTGACCAACCAATGTCTCCCTTCAATTGTTCCTCTTGGTCCAAGACTATAGGAGCCAACTCTTCCCACTGAAAAGTCGACTCCCGCCTTGAAGCAATAAGAGCGGAATAAAAAGTACCGAATCGTGGAAGCAACTGGGATAGTAAAGCGATCGCCATGTCTTCGGAGGAAATAGGCTTCTTTGCATCTTAAACCTGCATCTGAAGCTGTCGAAGCTTGTTGATGTGTTCCTGAAGCGAAAAGGACTTATTCACGGACCAAGTCCGTATCTGCACCTCCAAAGAAACCCTCTTCATTAGGGTCATCCGGTTGTACATTTGGTTGAGCTCTAGTCATATCTCACGAGCCACCGTCAAGTGCTCGATGTGAGCTATCACGGCTGTGGTGCGAGACAGAAACAGAAAAGATTGAATCTTGGCATCCGGTTTGTCCCAATGAGATTGGGCCTTGGTCAACTCCGTACGAGCATTGGAAGAGAGTTTGGACTCATCCCTCACCTAGGACTTGTTAATCTCCTTCATCACCAGTTCCGCCAAATCATAAGACTCTAAAATGGCCAACATCATCACCCGCTAGATGCAGTAATTGTCACCATCAAGCTTTTGATCCATTGGAAGAGCCGATAGGACAGGCACCTTCCTATCCATGATCGCCTGGAACTCCAAATCAGTCTCTGTAGACATGTTAACTTGCAATACCTGCACAAACGCAAAAGCAGCCTCACTTTGACTATGAAAACGCAGCCTTCTAGGATTGATGCCTCTACTGCCCAAACCTTCTTCACTCGCCGGAGGCGATGAAAAAGTAAAATCTGCAATGGAAGGCCTCAAACGCAGCCTTCCTCCCCTTCGAACAGCAATAACCTGCAACAAATTCACCGATTAGACTCCTTTCCCGCACGCCCACGCTCGCTTTAGCCTTGATCCGATGCACAGACCTCCCGCTCGCCCTCGAATCCTGGAAACACAGCCTTTTGTCGCGCTAAAATCTCCTCTTCAGATAGGTTCCGCCCTCAGTCAATCCATCTTCACTGCTCTGATACTATGTCAGAGTGCAGCAATGCAGAAGCGTATGACAAAGATGAGAGAGAGTGAACATAGAGAGAGAGAGAGAGAGAGAGAGAGAGAGAGAGAGAGAGAGAGAGAGAGAGAGAGAGAGAGAGAGAGAGAGAGAGAGAGAGAGAGAGTGTGTGTAAACGCAAAAAATCTGTGGTGTAGTATGCTGTATAAGAGTGCAGAAATACACAAGGAGGCAGAGGAAATATCTGCGTATGTCTCCGACTTGATGAGCTCGATCTCCATCGGCCCGAGCACAGTCTGTCTCAGCCAACAGATCTCATGATCAGAATTTGAAATTACTTAATAATGATAATGACTGGAGTGTGCCACCAACTGGCTATAAATAGCCAAAAAGAAAAGAATGCCCAGCATCAGGTCGGCTGCATTAAATGCAGCTGATTGTAGGAAAATAATATAAAAATTGTCAACTTGTCCTGTCCGATTGCAAGCTGCCACGTGGCACCTGCATAGATTGCTGACGTGGTTGCTGATGCGGTTGTTGACATGGCTACTGACATCCATCTGTCCAAGAAATGACTGTCTAACAGGGAGTTCCCCAAGAAGCGTGGTCGGGCAAGCCACCTTCATATGCTCATCTGAAAGTGTTTGGCTGCGAGACTTTTGTGCACATTTGTAAAGAAAAACGCAGCAAACTTGAGCCAAAGTCTTGTAAATGCATTTTCCTAGGATATGGTGACGAGGGTGAAATGGGATATAGATTGTGGGGTCTCAAGAAACGGAAAGTGCAATGACTTTTATCTTCCGGGAAGATTGTATGCACAAACAACCTGAAAAGACTGAGGAGGTCCGTAGGGTTGTATTCCTGGAAGAAACACCTTTTGGAGAGCAAAATGTGCCTGTTGTACAGTAACAAATACTTGCTGTAAATGAACCTGTACATGCAAAAAATAATGCTGGAAATGATCAGCCAGCTATTGCCCATGATAATGAGCCACTACATGTGCAGGAACAGCGAGGACAGTAAAGCTGTTAATGTTGATTTGCAGGCTGAAATGCCAAGACAGCATGCTGAAAATGGAAATTTGCAAGAACAGTCAGCAAACAATGATCATTGGGTTTAGAGATTGTCTAGGGCCACTAGATAACCTGATAGATTTGTTCCTAGTGCAAACAATGTGGCTAATTATGTTATATTGACAGACTGTGGTGAACCGTCCTGCTTTAAGGAAGTAATGGACAGACAGGGCAATAAGATATGGTATAAAGCCATGTTTTCAAAGATGGAATCTCTTGAGAAAAATGGCACTTGGGACTTGGTGCAATTGCCTAAAGGGCAGAAAACACTTCCATGCAAATGGGTTTACAAGATGGTCACTTATGGTTCCTTACCAAAGTACAAAGCAAGATTGGTTGCAAAGGGATACAAGTAGGAGCATGGGATTGACTTTGATGAGATTTTCTCTCCTATGGTCAAGATGGCTACATTGAGAACCATTTTGGGCTTGGTTGCAGTTGAGGATATGGAGCTTATACAGATGGATGTAAAGACTGCGTTTTTACATGGTGATTTGCATGAAGATATATATATGCAGCAGCATGAAGGGTTTGTTGAACAAGGGAAGGAAAAAATGGTATGTAAATTCAAAAGAATTTTGTATGGGCTGAAACAAGCACCAAGAGAATGGTATCATAAGTTTGATACATTCATGCAGTCCAAGTCTTTCATAGAAGTCAAGTGGGTCACTGCTTGTACACCAAGAAGGCAGCAGATGGCAGCCTGATTATCTTGGTTTTGTATGTTGATTACTTGTTGATTGCTAGCTGGGATACTCATACCTTGGATTTATTGAAGCAAAGTCTTCATGGCACCTTTGACATGAAGGATCTTGGTGATGCAAATCACATTCTTGGCATGCAAATACTCAGAGATAGATCGAAAGGCTTACTCTATCTATCTCAATAGGAGTATGTCTCCAAAGTTTTGCAACGTTTCAATATGGAGGGGGGGAAAACAATTGGGGTTGCATTGCCTCCATATGTGAAACTTAGTGCAGAGGATAGCCCTACATCTGATGATGAGAAGGCTGAAATGGCCAAGATACCATATGCTTAAGCTGTTGGTAGTTTGATGTATGCTATGGTTGCTACACGTCCTGACATTGCCTTTGCAGTGGGAGCGGTTAGCAGATACATGGCAACCCCTAGCAAGAAGCATTGGGATGCAATGAAAGGTATTATGAGATACCTCAAAGGCACAAAGGAGTTGTGCATTTGCTTTAGAAAGCAGAAGGCATTTGTTGTTGGCTTTATGAATGCAGACTATGCTGGTCATGCAGACTATAGGAAGTCCACTTCTGGGTATGTGTTTACTTTTACAGGAGCAGTCTCTTGGATCTCCAAGCTACAAAAGTGTATTGCATTGTCTACTACAGAGGTAGAGTATGTGGTTGCCACTGAGGCATGCAAGGAGGCTTTATGGCTTTCACGTCTGGTGGGAGAGCTTGGCATCACAGAGTTACCTGTTCTCCATTGTAATAGTCAGAGTGCTATCATACTAGCACGGAATCCTGTCTTTCATGCAAAGACAAAGCACATATAGGTGAAGTGCCACTTCATTAGAGATGTACTTGACAGCAAAAGCATTGAGCTTATCAAAGTGCATACAGATGATAACCTTGCAGACCTTCTCACGAAGGGTCTTCTAGCAGAGCGGTTTGCTCATTGCCGACAGATGATGGGAGTTGGATAGATATATGTATTTTAGCTTTGTACATACCTAGACTTAGCAGATTCTTTTCTCCTGTGAAGGCACATTGCCTTTAGGTGGGAGGTTGTTGGGAATAAAGGCCACGTGTCTTTTAAATGTGCTCGGGTGTGAACACACCCTTAGCAATTGTACTTACACATATATATCTATCTAAAAACCTAAAACCTAAAGGTACACAAGCGTCATTGTACCTAAAAACATGCTCACTCTCTACTTTGCTCTCTCTCACTCTCTCTGTCTCTCACTGCGCACAACAACATTATGTCTCAATCTTCGTGCCTAACCGGTCACTACATCCTCCCTTATATAGGTTTCCATATACCCAAACATTTATTATGCTTTTTGAAAAGCATAAGCTTTTATTAATGTTCATTGCAAATTGGAAGGTCTTAAGGGTTAAAAGTTTCACATCGTCATGAAAAAATCTAAAAAGTGTGGAAGCCTTTAGCTTTCTCAAAATTCTTCTCTACCCATGATTGATAAAACGTTGCCATGATTATGTGTTCTCTTCAATCGTTTTCTGCGTCATCAATCGCCAATGCCTCCTTTGATAATGATGATTTTTCTTGTCAACAATTACCACACGCCGCCATTATTGCCCCATCAACAATCGTCATCCAAATCGTTGAATAGACCGCCATATGCCATTATCAATGGCAGTCATGTTATCATTCAAATCGTCACCTGCATCATGATTATCAGGGGCCATTGCTCGATCTGAGTATCAAGAGAGAAATGGTTGAAGCTAGTAATGTTGTATTGGCTCTGGAGGTAGGAGATATTCAGAGCAGTACAGTCAGCTACTACAAAGTTAACAAATTTGCTTGATGATTTCTAATATGATGAGTTGATAACGTAAGAAGAACCATGAGGTGTTGGATAGATAACGTAAGAAGGGTCGTACACATGAGGAGGTAGTGGAGGGGGATAAGAAGGAGAAGTTGGTAGACAAAATAAGGATGTAAATGTCTAATGGGTGTCGATTGATGCGGAAGCACTAGAGTATGAATATTTCTATAAGGTGTCGGTAAAAGTGGAGCCATAGAGATACATGAGTCTTGTTTAGCTTTCAATTGGAGCACAACAAAATGACCAGAAGGCCTACTAGATAATGATAACAAGGCAAACTATAGTACCAACTAATCCACACTCGATAATGGCCGGGTGAAATTCCTAGGCTATGATAAACACGGAAGTGTATAGACAGGAGAACAAGCCTCTATCATGGATACACCACCCAACTGAGAAAAAGACATCTTAAAGGCTGTGCCTAAAGGTAAAGGATCCCCCATTGTGGTGTATGAAGATATGTGAGAAACACTAAATGGATATCTAAAGAAAGATGCGACGAAAAAAGAGAAAGGGATGGATGGGAGATTAAATGGATTGGTAGATGCAATAGTGAAATTTTTTTGGTTTCTTTTGTCTGTTGAATACATTAAATTGAAATGAAGGAAAAGATGATTAACCTACTTCAAAATGACATTGAGATGAAGAAATTAAAGAAAAATAAGGGGAAAAACTTACAAATGGTTGAACTAATATTTTGTACTCTTCGTCCTTCTTTGAGTTCACAAACAAAAGTATATCTTCTTCAAGGCTAATGAACCAATATCTTGATTGCATAGTTCCTTCTTCATGAGAATTATCAAAATCTTGTGGAAAAGAGAAAGTAGAATCAAAAGATTGAGAAGTAACAAACTGCATACCTGAAATAGAATTGAATGAGGATATATATATATATATATATATATATATTATATAAATGGCATAGATAAATGTAAACGCCCGGAACAACGTAGTATGCTTAACAATTATGATATTCGCTTGTTTTCGAGATTTAATATAAAAGAGAATGAATACTTAAAGTTGAAAATGCAAATTACTCACAAAATTACAGCCATGAAAATGTAAAAGTAATGGAGACAAGATTGAGGGTTGAAGATGGGCAATCCCCCCCGGAAGGAATGTGTTTCTGCTCAATCCAAGTCCCTTAGGGAAGAGCTCAGTTACAATCAACCTGAGAGTGAGGAGAAGTAATTCTCACTCTCACAAGATCATGCAAAGATGTACAAACACACATGCATTATCTATTATGCAATGATAAGAACTGATTTCTTTATAGTATGAGAGAAGAAAGAGGGGAAATCAGCCTTTCTCCATCGTTGATTAGCAGTACATGGATAGGGCTTGCTTCTTGTTACTAAAATGAAAGAAAGAGCTCGAGAAGGAGGTGCTGTAATGAATTTACAGGCTTTCTGTCCTGTAAAACAGCAGTGATAGAAGAGGAGATATGGAGGAATTTGATAATGGAGAAGTGGGGGATGATGATGGGGATGGATGGGGCTAGTTTCTGGCTATCTGTGGGTGCTGTACATGAGTTTATAGCAAAGAAAAATGATGCTGAATGAAGAAAAACGACCTCTTATTTATAGGAGAGGAAAGAGCTTAGTACAAAAGGGAAAAGTGGAGTAGCACAAGACAAGTGTCCAGCCACATGTCATGAGATGTGACAAGTGGTGGGACACTTGGAAACTTGTGTGACAAGTGTCTTGACACTTGTCTCTTCTCTATGGCCTTCCTTTTTGGATTGAATACTGTCAAGAATAGAAACAACCAAATTTAGTAAGCACAGTCAAAGTACAAAATTTACTATTTTTAGAATGACATTCCTATTTTTTAGGACTAGGATTTTAAGGCTAATTCAAGGCTCCTAAAATTTAGGGACCTCCTAAAATTTAGGGACCCCCCAATATGGGTGTCATATGAAAGCTTTTTCCATGTACATCGCAAAAACGGTATCAGAATCTTCATGTGACTTTCCTATGCAAAGAAATGTGCATTTCAAGCTTTCAGTCCCACATGCACATTGTATAAGCATTTCATGATCATGCCATCTTGTTGATTGTAACTGTTTGTTCTGGCGGATCTAGCCCACACTTCAAGGCATCAATTCTTTCTGTGTGCGAGTCTAACCCTGATATGCGTGAGTTCTGGTCACAGGCACCCAATCAGGCCATATAGATGGAAGTGTGAACTATCTTTTCTCTAACCCACCGCGTGGGTCCACCATAACCTATAACCACTCATCAATGGCCAGCTCCAATGCACTTTTCTTTATATCTAATTAGTGCAAAGGAAACAAATTTAATAAATCATTGTATAGACAAATTAATGAAAAAGAATATAAATTCTGTTTCTATAGAGTTGTGAGAGCCCTTTGGCTTTTATTCAGTTGTCCTCAGCTGAAAAGCTTCTTGATATGGTTGAAGAATGTCTGGGTAATCCTTCATGAATTTTTCATCTACCCGCTGTGCATCTGTTGTGGGTAGATTCTTGAATTTTAGTAAGAATTTTCGTGTCACAAGGCCACTTCTCGTGGTTCGATCCTTGTGAAACAAAATCTGTTCAGGTTCCAAGAGTTGCTCTGTTTCTTCAACTTCTGGGGGATCTTCAGTAATGGGTTCGTTTGGTTCTGGTCTTATGTGAGGTTTTAGCAAACTTACATGAAAAACATTGTGTATTTTTCAATGAGCAGGAAGCTCAAGTCGATAAGAAACTTCATTTATTTTCTCAATCACTTTGAAGGATCCAACGTATCTACTGGAGAGCTTTGAAAAATATGAATTTTGATCGGAACCTTGTTTGAGCCTGCTTTTATCAAACTTTAGCAAGACATATTGACATTTTTCAAAAGCCAAAGGTCTTCTTCGTTTATCTGCTTGCTTTTTTTGTCACTCTTGGGCAACTTTGATAGTGGCTCGAACTTGATCCATTGCTGTTTTTAAATCTGAAGCAAACTCATCAGCAACAAAAATCTTATCTTTAGTGCGAATAATTGGAGGAGGAATCACTTTACCTTGTACTATTTCATTTGGAGCTTTCCTTGTGGATGAGTGCACTGTATTGTTGTAAGCAAACTCCAATAATGGAAGATATTTCTCCCATTGTGACTTATGTTCACTAACATAGGCTTTCAACATATCCAAAAGAGTGAGATTCATCACCTCTGTTTGGCCGTTAGTTTGAGGATGAAAAGCTGAGGAGAACTTTAAAGTGGTTCCCAAATTCTCAAATAAAGCACGCCAAAAGTTACTTGTGAATTTAGAGTCTCTATCTGAAATGATCTCAGAAGGCATACCATGTAATCTGAAGATATGTTGAATGAAAAGTCTTGCAGCTTGTGCGGATTTCAATGTTTTATGACATGGAATAAAATGCGATTGCTTGCTGAATCGATCAATTATGACCCAAATCATATCATGACCTTGAGGTGTTCTTGGAATACCTGAGATGAAATCCATTGTGATAGATTTCCATGGATCTTTGGGCACTGGAAGAGGTTGCAACAATCCTGGAGTCTTCTGCCTATCATACTTGGATTTTTGGCATACTAGACAAGCCTCAATGAAGTTATGTGTATCTCTTCGTAATGTTGGCCAATAAAAGTAGCGCTTAATTGTACTTAGAGTGACTGCCCTCCCTTTATGCCCTGCATAAGGGGGTTCATGACTTTCTTTAAGCACCTTTTGTCGAACAGGAAGAGTGACACAAAGATGATTGTTCATGAGAAGGTAACTGTCTTTGATGGAATAATTTGGATGAGAACCTCCTTGCTGTAAATTTGACCAAATTGCTGCAAAATCAGTATCTTCATCATAAGTATTCTTCATCGTTTGAAAATCTTCATGATGAGCCACTGTAATAGTTGCAATGCGAGGCACTCTAGAAAGTGCATCAGCAACTACATTTTGTTTCCTTGGAGTGTACATAATTTGAAAATGAAACATAGACTGCATGGTAGTCCAATGTCAATCTGACCATGTCAAAAACTTGTAGAGCAAGCTATGAGATCCACTTCTCATTTTTTCAATGGATTTGGCTCAAAAGAATCAAGCAACGATATGGTGTTCAAAGTCATCTTATCCTCCTATTGTTCTTGCTTCTTGCGAAGGACTTTCAAATCAAAGGCCTAGGTTTCTTCAAAGAGAGTCTAACTCTAATATCATGCAAAGAAATACCCAAATTCAAAAAACACAAATACAATCATATGACAAAGCACAAACCAATACAAAATACAATTAGGATTAGGGTAACTCAAAGACAATAAACACCATAAATAATCTAGAATGAATGAACCTTGATAATGGAATACTCAATGAAAAAAAGATTGATTTTTACAAAAAATTCTGACGGGTCCGTTGACTTGCTAGGTGTCGCGTGATTGATGGCCTGCTAGAGGTTGTCCCTTGCTTGTCGCCCGTCACGCGTTGCGTCGTCAGCGCCCGTTGCAGTCGCTGTCAGCAGAAGTCGTCTCGTTGATTGCCAGTCAATGCCCCGCTAGTCGTCAGTGCAGCAATAAAGTCGCCCGTCACGCGCTTGGTCCATGCTTGCGCCAGTCGACTGCCTCTGCACTTGTTGCCTGGTCTCCAACACCTGTCACAAAGGCTATTTGGCGTCGCGTTTAGGTCGCCTCGTCACCTGTTATGCAGCTCGACTGTCTATTCGTCTACTCGCCATGTGTTGCCTGCTCCTCAACAGTCCACAAGACTGTTACACGAGACTCTGCGTGTCGCTTGCTCCTCTCAACAGTCCACAAGACTATTACACGAGACTGTTACGCCTGTTGATCTATCCCTCAACAGCTTGTGTGAGCCATTGGCTCTGATACGAGTTTGTAGTGATCGGTTAGGCATGGAGATTGGGACAGAATGTCGTTGTGCTCAGTAAGAGACAGAGAGAGTGAGAGAGTTCAAAGTAGAGAGTGAGCACGTTTTTAGGTACAATGACGAGTGTGTACCTTTAGGTTTTTAGATAGATATATATATGTGTAAGTACAAGTGCTAAGGTTGTGTTCACACCTGAGCACATTTAAAAGGCGCGAGGCCTTTATTCCCAACATAGGATATGAGAAGAGTCATCGTATCCTATCTTCATGTTAAGCTTCTTGAATTCTTGATGAGAAGCTTCTTGTGAAAGTGGAGGTCTTGTGTGGTTCTATTCCATGTGAGGCTTTTGTAACATCAAGGAGGCTTCTTGTATCTTTGACGAGGCTTTTGGAATTTTAATAAAAGTTCTTTTGCCTTACTCTAATTCTTCTTGAAATTTTTTTTACATAGTGTTCTTGCGACAAGCGATCTTCGTGAAGGAGGGCTTCCATCTCACAAAGCGTCCTTGCAACGAGCAATTGTCATGAACTCCTGTGCATATTTCGTACGACATTGCTGCATAAATCTTGACCATGAGCTTCATAACTTTAAAATCACTAATTGGGATGATTTGGAAGTCAAATCAGTTAACTATTGATGACTTTTCGCCGAGTTCTCTACGACGGGGGCTTCTAAGTCCTCTAATGATTATATCACATTGTTCCTTAACAAGCCGCCCTAGGAATACTTTCAATTTGTGTAGTAGGTGATCTCATAGCCCATTATGGCCATATTCTATGAATTTGAGTGTCAACTATTGTGTTACACTCAGTTGTTTGATCAGTTTTATAATATGACATCCATAGAGGGAACTATTGTTGCTTCTTCTCAGAACAGGTTGCAAGGGAAGGGTAAGAAAACTCAAAATTTAAATCAAAACTCAAATCAAAATCGGAAGCAAAGTGAAACTTAAAATCAAGCTAGTGGGACCCAAGGGAACTCCCGATCTTCTTTGAAACTTGGGTGACAGGATGTACTTAAGAAGAATATGTATTGTCAATATTGTCAAAAGGCTAGCCACTTTGACGACAAGTGTTGTTCAAGGGCAAGAGGCATAGCACCAAAAGCTAAAACTCAGACCCTTGCTTCTTAGTCAAGTAATCCCTAGCAAGAAAGGTAGGGTGGTGGTAATTCCCAATAGGGCAGTGGCAGGGCGAGACCTACGTTGCCATCAATTAACCATCACAGTCAATATTGCTCTTAGTGCGAGAGGGCATGTTTGATCGGATTGCAAAGATTCATATCGTCTCCTTAGAGACATTTGGGATGTGAGTCTTGTTCGTATCTACAAGTTACCTCTTGACAAGATTATTTCAAAGGCCCACTCGCCACAACCAAGTACTTCAGCTACTCCTTGGATTGTGGATAGTGGAGTTACTTATTATATGATCCACATCTTAGATATTTTCATGTCCTAAGCCCCTCTAGTCAGGATAGTTCGTGTTGGGAACAACTCCTCGATCAAGATTCAGGCTCACGGTTGTGTCAATTTTGCCTCTGACCAAGGCTCAGATCTTGCTATGTTGGATGATGTATACTATATCTCCCAGCTTAGGGTGAATTTGTTATTTGTTTAGTAGGTTTATTGGTTGGGATAAGTAGTTTTCTTTATAGTGGTCACAATCGAGGTCCTTGACTCTCAAATTGATTTAGTGATTGCTCACAGTGAGGCACAACCTAGTGGCTTGTACCACATGACCTAGTTTCTTTTCGAGTCAACAACAGAGAGCTCTGAATTCCACCACTTGCAAGCTCTAGCCACTGTACGGGAGCCTACGAACATTGAGCGTCTTTGGCATTTTCGCTTAGGACATCTCGAATACGACTCTCTTCATGAGTTGTTGTATCGACAGATGGTTGAGGGTCTTGTACAACTAAAGCTATCTTGAGATATCCTCCTCTTAGAATGGAGTTGTAGAGCGTAGGAACTGAACCATCACAAACATAGCATGCTCTATGTTGTTTGTGACTAAGCTCCTTGAGGACCTTTGGGGTCGAAGCTATTAACACTTCGGTGTACATTCTTAAGTGATGCTTGACTATGGTTGTTTCTTAAAGAACTCTGTATGGGGCACTTTTTGGCTCTTGGCATATAGTTTCCCACTTTAGAGTATTTGAAAGTCATGCATACATGCACACCCTTGATGATAAGGTAGGAAAGCTTGCTCTTTGAGCTAATCTTCTAATTTTTGTAGGTAACTCCTCCAAAGTGAAGGCCTATCATTTGTTCAATCCTCAGATAAACAAGGTGATAGTAAGGACAGATGTAGTTTTTGATGAGAGAGAGATTGTGTATATTCCATCAAAGATCATGCCTTCTGAGTTGGGTCTATTGTTCACTCTTGACCTTTCTATAGATTATTTAATCCCTAGGTCCTCTCTGTGAGACCCATTACCTTGCTAGTACCAGCAGACCATGTGGGATTCGGGGATCCTTCCATCAGATCCCACTTTGGAGAGCCCTAGAAGAGCTACTTGGCTTGCACCTTTTGCTTCATTTGCATCACTATTTACAACTGATTACATAGTGTATTTTGAGTTGGATAGTTGGCAAGAGGCTCTTTAGCACCCTCAATGGCGAGAGTCCATGGAAAAGGAGCTTCAGAGTATCAACCAAAATGGGACTTGGAACTTTGATGGATTATCCAAGTCACAAGAAAGTCATCGGGACAAAGTGGATGTTTAAGACCAAGCTAAAAGCTGATGGGACTTTAGACGGCTTGCCTTGTAGTGCAAGGGTTTCGACAGCATCAAGGAATTGATTATGAAGAGACCTTTGCTTCTACTCCATGGTTAAAATCTTTTGATTCATTAGTTGTGCTAGCTGCCCACCATGGTTGATTGATTTGTTAGATGGATGCCAAAAGTATATTTTTGAATGGCTATTTGGAGGAGGAAGTCTATATGGAGCAACCGCTCAGATTTTCTTCTGTTGACTAGACATGTAAGGTCTTTCGCTTAGAGAAAGCTCTTTATGGGCTGAAGCAGCCACCGTGGTCTTGGTACCAAAGGATGGATGAGCTCCTTCGAACTCATGGATGTCATTCTATCCCCTATGACTCTAACTTATATGTTTGTATCACTTTAGAGGGGGTTAGCTATCTCATGCTATATATAGATGATTTACTTATTATTGGTTGAGATTTTGTTGACATAGCAAAAATCAAGGCTAAGCTTTGTGGTACATTTGAGATAACAGACCTCGATTTGTTGTCTTATTTTTGGGGGATGGAGGTAGTTAGATTTTGGGAATGTATTTTTGTGTCATAGTATAAGTACTCTCTTCAGTTGGTGAATCGGTATTGCTAGAATTAGATAGGGCTTGTGGCCATGCCTCTTGATCCAACTATCCACTTATCTAATGATACCCTAGGTTAGCTCTTTGATAAGCACATTTATAGATCTATTGTATGGAAACTCCTTTGGCTGATTCATACTAGGCCAGGTTTAGCTTACTCAGTTAGTTTGCCCAGTCAATATTACATAGCACCTAATATGTCACATTGGATTGATTGTCTTTGTGTTTTGAGATATTTGTGGTGCATCTATTATTATGGGCTGACTTATGGTGCTAGTTTATGTTTGTAAGGGTACATTGGTTTTGATTGGGCAGGATATTTTTTGACACTCGATGTTTCCATGGCGACTATATCTTATCTTGGGTATAACTTTCATTTCTTAGGCCAGTTACCGGAAGTAGGAGATGGTGTTAGCTTCCATGGGATGAGGTTGAGTATAGGGTTTTCTTTGATGGCACTGTTGAAACTATCTACCTGGGGAGCTTATTGGCAGCGCTTAAGTTCCCATGTGTTGTGCCGATTGTCATCTATTGTGACAACCAGAGTGTGAGTGCACTAGCTGGTAACTTGATTATGACACCTTGGATGTGGCGTGTTGGAGCATATTTTTATTTTACTAGAGAGCATGTTGAGCTAGACACCATTAACCTAGAGTTTGTGCCTTCATCATATAATTTTGTAGACATATTGACCAACGTGGTTAATTGACCGGTGCTTCAGTAGTCACTACTTAAGATCGGCGTTTGTACATCCTCCCCTACTTCTTCAGATTGATGGGAAGAGGGTTCTTCTCTCTAGCTTTCCCTTTCAGTTTGAGAGGGAGTGGCTTTCTTCTCTTGATGGTGATAGGGTGTTGTTTACAATTTTTGTTTTAGACATTATGTATATTTTACATTGTATCTTCATCCATATCATGAAGATGACCACAAAAGCCCCAAACTTTCTATAGATTGACAATCTACCCTCCCACTTAGTCCAATCTTGTTTTTGCAAGTTTCAGGTGCTAGAACTTTGCTGACCACACCCCATTCGCGGAGAACATCTTAAATAGAGTTGCTGAACAACGTCTATATCCATTTGGCATCTCTTTCTAGTCTTTGCCACATTGCTCGCACCTCCCATTGTCAATTCCAGCTATCACTTGCCTTTTGAAGGTTGCATTTGTAGCTGGTGGTAGCTTTTGGGCTGCGTTTACTCCATCTGTCCCTGCCCTAGCTATTGACGACATCTTTCATAGGCTGTGTTTAACTCCAAAAGGTTGCCTTTGACCATTACTAGCTGTTGCTTGCATCATCTGTTGTGCTTTGACCTTCTTGGAGTGGCCCGGATTGTCACACACACTCTAGTTGCTGCGTTTGTAGAATCTCTCTCCTTTGCCTTTTGACACTAATCCGGCATCCAATTGCTGCATTTGTTGCTGCCAGGCGTCTTTGGAGGCTGCCTTCCTTCTTGGGTTTCAAGATCCGTTAGAGTACGATACACTCTTTAGCTCATTATCTCTACCTGGTCCTCGAGAAACAAGAGTTCAAGGTGCAATATTGATTCACTACATAGTGTGTTTGCTATTGAGCAGTGTTTTATTAAGATTTTTCATTCCAATTATTCACGATGTTCATTGTCTTTGAGTTACCCTAACCGTGACTATATTAGTTTATGCTTTGTTGAACGATTGTATTTGTGTTTTCTACACTAGGGCATTTTTTTACACCAATTCATCAGCTAGAGTAACCTTCATTACTCGTAGTAGGCATGAACAAAAGGAGAAGATTGCATTTTTTGATCAAGTTGTTTGCACCACAATGATGATGATTTCATATGCTAGCAATCTTGTTCTCATTCTAGCTTTAGAAATGTGCAATCAACTAGGATTTTTTCTTTCAGAAAATTTGCAATCAAGCTTGACGTTTCATGACTTCAAATGAATAAAAATTATCCAACTTAAGAAATGCCATGCTATCAAGTTGTTTTAATGTATAAATGCCATGCTTTTTGTCCCATTTCAACGACAACTTGTTGCGTGACATTGCATGCCTTCTCCATGGCTTGTTTTGTAATGTTTCAATGGTGTTACACATTTGATTTGCCTCTCATGCATGAAGTGATGCTAGGGTTTGCATTGAGAAAATACAGAATGCATGAACACAACTAAAACACATGAACTCAGTCAAGAAGTTTGAGATGAATGAATCAATTTTGTAAATGAATGTAAGAATATATGGAATACTCAAGAGCGCGGCAGAGCGATGGGACTAGTTAGAGTATGATGTCCATTGGAGAGGGATCTTGAGGTTTTTAACCATTGATTTGAGCTAAGATGATATTGCAAGTGGAACGGCAGCAGTTTGGAAACCAAAACGCAGTAGTTTGGAGGTGGAACTAGTAGATGCAGCAATGTAACCACTTGGAAATGACGTTAGTTGATTAGTGGTATTGGTGCACATGGATAACTAGAGTGCCTTGGCTTTGGCAAAGAAACTTGTGTTTCATGCTCGCATGAAGCACATAGAGGTTTAGTATCACTTTGCTTGGGAGTGGATCGTGGATTCTGGTTTAGCGGTGGCTAATTGTCCCATGGAGGACAATGTATTGGATCTCTTCATGAAGCCTTTTCCACAAGCTTCTATGCTTCATTATATGAGGTTGCTGTGTCTTTAGATACTCCCAGGATTTGAGAGGGGGTGTTAGCTTGCCATTTCATTTTGTCAGTATGTCATCTCCTAGTTGTGAGCTCCATCAGAGTATGATAGAGACATTGGCTTTGATTGTAAATTCCATTTAGTTTTGTGTGCATTTCCTCTTTGATTCTATGTTAGGTGTGTGTGCACAATGTCTATAGTGTAGTCCCAAACATCAATGATCAGCTCTATAGTGCCACACCAACATTTTTTTGCCACTAGATGGCTGGTCAGCGAGTTTTTTAGTAAGCCACTTGGTATATTTTTAGATAGTTTATAGGTTGGCCAGATCTAGAGGATATTGGCTATTTATAGCTGGTCATTTTTGGGCAAATTATAATTGTCTTTTGTCTTTTGGAAGTAATACATTCTGTCTTTGTCTTCGTCTTCAGTGCTGCCATCATCTTTAGCTTGATCTGGTGTACTCATTGACGTTTTGGGCTACGTGGTGGGTTTTCATCAGTCCATCATTGTATTTAACATTCTTTCCAGATTTAGTGAAGATCTCTCTTTCATTCTTATAGTTTTTCTCTTCTCCTATTGCCTTCATGTTCATGTTTCTCTTTTGTTGTGCACTCTCACAGACGATAGTAGTAGCAAGCTTTTCTGGCCCCTGAGGAGTAGTGGAATAGCTAGCAACAATTGCAGGAGAGTGCCCTGTTGCTGCTAGCGACAACATTTGGTAGTAGGTGATGGTATATTCTAGAGATCCTAGCATGAATTGACAGCTTTCATGGGCGTGTAGATAGAGTAGCAACTGATTTTCTCCATTTCTTCATGACAAAAGTCAAAATTTTCTCTCTCCTTAGCATTCTCTCTTATCTTTCAGCCATTTCTAATATTCTCTAAGCAAATTCTAGTAGTTCTAGGCTCCAGTCATTAGAGGTGGAGATTTTGATGAATTTTTGTTGTAAATCCTAATTAATAGGAGAAATTAGGGTCTGATGGCCACCTTAGAAAGTGTGCTTAGATTTCAAGGTTTAGAGACTTGAATTTTAGTCATTGGAATTGGGAAATTTTGGGAGATTTAAGAGGCATTCCAGCCAACAGTGGTTTGGGGCTGAATTTGCCACCCAAGGAGCATGGTGAAGGCTAACTTCTCGAGCAAACCAAGGGGCAAATTGGTTTGAAGGCTTGTTGGTGATTTATGATAGCAATAGGCAATTGAAGAGTGAAGGAGATTCAAGGAATCTTAGTGTATTCCATCCAAATTGCAATACAAAATAAAGAAATACCGCAAGGGGGGCTACTTTTGGGGTCAATAGGTTGTCCATTGTCTAAGATTTTGAGGTAAGTTTGCATTTTTAGTTTATGTGAAATTTATGCTTGTTGCAATTAGTGCTTGATCAGGTTGTTTACCACTCTATCCAAGAAGAAAGGTTGGTTTCATGGCTCCATTATTGGGATACCATTGACTCTTTTGAATTGGTGGGCTCGAAGCACATGATTGAAAGTTAGAAGCTTTATGCTAGTGCTGAAATTGTGTTCAGCTGAGCAATTATAGCAAGAATGTCTTCTTACAATGAGATGGGATCAAGCAATGATGATGCATCTTAATCTGAAAATGCACATAATGAAGGGGGTAATGCAACATCTAATCTTGAAATAGGCTTACATCATGGACAAAAAAAGAAAAATGTGTGTGTTGACCAAGAAGCGGGTCCTTCTAGGCCACAAGATGTTAATGACTAGCAAGAAGTGAAGAATATGATGATCGATTTAAGGCTTGGTTCAAGGCAACAATTGACATCTTTGCCTAGTTGGCTAAGGATATGTAGTTTGAGAGATTTTCAAATTATCCAAAGAAGAACAATAAGATCAAGAAGAATACGCCATTCTTAAAGGCTTTGGGAAGACAAGAGGCTCCCAAAGGGCAACCATTACAACTTCAAGATGCACCAAAGGTTGGTGATGAGCAAAAGCAATTAGTACTAGTGGGGCTAGATACGCAAATGTAAGGCTATCTTGGTAGTTCCAATCCAATGGGCCTTGGAGAGTAAGGCATGCGTGCAAGTATGGAGCAGCCATGATGCTTTGGTGATGATACTATTTTTCATGCTATGGTGAGTCAAGGACTATATATGGGAATGCATGGCATAGCTCCTTATGATATGCAACAACATGAATGGAATGCAAAGTCCAATGTATTTGCATATGGTTGGTGGAATGTGTTGTGCTAAGAAATGCACTTAGCCGCTTAAAACAGCCCCAAAACATACTTTTTTAGGGTTATTTTAGCCAAAACCCTAAAATGGGGAGCGGATCAAGAGAGTTAAGTGGGAGAGGATCTAGAACCCTAATTTTCTATAAATAGACAGCTAGCCCTTCACTCTTTTCTAATCTCGTTTTTGCAGATTTTAGGTGTTTCAACTTGTTGCCCACGCTCCGTTTGCGGAGGACATCTCAGCCGAAGCTGTCCATTGCTGTCTCCATCAGTTGACTCCTGATTTCCAGCCCTCTTCATGCAGTTTGGAGCTGATTTTAGCTAGGCGGTTGCTATTTCTATGCAGACCTGCTGTCGTAAAACCTGCCACGTCATCATAGCCCTGCTGCTTGTGTTTTTAGTATTTCCCTCTTTTGGAGGCTGTCCTGCTTACGTTTTTAGTCTCTCTCTCACTTGTTGCCTGCGTTTTTAGTTTTTCTCTCTCCTCACTGCTGTCTGTATCAGACCCAACTTCTCACTGCTGCGTTTGTTGGTGTTTGACATTCGGAGGCTGTCTTTGCTACAATTCGGGATCCGTTTGGAGTACGATACACTCTCCAGCTCATTACCCGTACCTTGATCCTTGAGATACAGGAGTTCAAGGTTCAATATTCATTCACTGCATAGTGTGTTTGCTGCATGAGCATCGTATTATTCAGTAGTTATATCACTTCATCTATTTATTATGTTCATTGTCTCTGAGTTACCCTAACCCTAATTGTGTTCTTTTATCAGTTTTTGTGCTTTGTCGTACGATTTCCATTTATGTTTCTGTGTTAGGGCATTTCTTTACATGGTATCAAAGCCGGGTACTCTTTGAGAAACCTAGGCCTTTGATCTAAAAGCTCTACACAAGAAGCAAGAACTACAATAGGTTCAAATGGCTTCAAACACAACACCACCGATTTAGTCTCCAAAACCAACTATGCGGAGAACTGAGCAAGAGTGGGCTGATCAGCTTGCTCCATAAAGTTCCAACACGGTGGAAGATACTTCTGATTACATGGAAGAAAAGCTAGGCAAGGTGACATCTAAAGAATACAGACTGATCATAGCTTATAGACGAAAGAAGATTGAGGAGCTCGATTGAAGGATTGCCCTTCAAGAAAAGCTTATAAATGAAGGTATGTATGAATTTCTCTCTTTAGATGTTGCAGGGCCGTCGAGACCTCCATCAGGGACGGGTCCCCCTCTTGGAGAACAAGACTCGGAGTATGTTCCTTTCTTTCATCCTCTTACGTCTACTCCGGTGCAAGGTACTTTAGATTCTTCTTTTGTTCCTTCTTCTTTTACCTCTTCTGCTTTGCAATATTATGGTAGAGATTATGTGGAAGAAAGATTCCAGCCTGTTGACTACAGAAAAGGTTCTCTCGAGGAGTAGTTCTTGTATGTTAACACACGTCATGGGGATTATAAGAAAAAGCTAGGTACCTCTTTTTCTGGCCTTCCTTCTTTTTCATCTACTTCACAAAGCCAAAATGAACTTGGTGTTTCTTTTTCTTCATTATATGGTGCATCATCATCTTCACATTTTCATTTCCAATCATTAAATGATAAAAATGAACAAAATGCATTTGCATCTTATACATCTCATTTTCAAATCCCACCCATTCCACCACATTCATCCGTTGCTTCTCCACTTCCATTGTCCCTTAGCTTGGGGTGAACTTATTATCTATTTAGCAGCTTTGCTTGTTGGGGTGAGTGGTTTTCTTTACAGGGACTACAGTCGAGATGCTCGACTCTCAGATTGGTTTAGTAATTGCTGGCGGTGAGGCACAGCCTAATGGCCTATACCACACGATTCACTTTCTGATCGAGCCAACAGCTGAGGGCTCCGTGTTCCATAGCTTCGAGGCCTTAGTCACATCTCGGGTGCCCATGAACAATGAGCGTCTTTGGCATTTTTGCTTAGGGCATCTTGGTTATGACTCACTTTATGAGTTGTCACGCCGTGAGCTAGTTAAGAGCCTTTCATGCCTGAAGCTAGCTCAAAATGTCTGTAAAGCTTATCAGCTCGAAAGACAGTATCGTATTCCATTTCCTTAGTAGACCTCACATAGAACTAAGACGCCTCTTAGATTGATTCATGTTGATCTTTGTGGGTCGACATCCACTGTTGTCTTGAATGGTGCACTGTACTTCTTTTTGGTAGTGGATGATCATTCTAGATACATGTGGGTGTACTTTCTCAAGCATAAGTCCGATGCTTTCACATACTTTTCTGCTTGGGTTTTGCTGGTTCATAACTAGACTGGTTGTCGTGTTGGTTGCATGAGGAGTGATAGTAGTGGTGATTTTATCTGCCACGAGTTCTTCGAGTTTCTATAGCTATGCTGTTCACAATAGAGCTTCTTGAGCGCCGTAGGGTCAAGGCTTTTAACACTTCGGTGTACATCCTTAAACGGTGCTCGACTGCGGCTCTTTCTTAGAAGACCTCGCATGAGGCATTATTTGGCTCTCGGCCTGTTATTTCCCACTTCAGAGTCTTTCGGTGTCGTGCGTACACACACACGCCTAATGACAAGATAGGATAGCTCACTCTCCAAGGTGATATCCTTATTTTTGTGGGATATTTTTTTGAGGCGAAAGCCTAACACTTGTTCCATCCTCAGAGAAACAAGATGCTCATTAGGCGGGATGTCGTCTTTGATGAGAGGTATATTGTGCAGTCTTCTGCACCGGATTCCAATCCGATTCCTTTTTCCACATCATCGGAGATTGTGCCTACTAAGCATGGTCTACTTTCCGCTCCTGACCTTCCCGCAGATTCTTCAATTCCGAGGCTTCCTTTGCGAGACCCGTTACCTCGTTGGTACTAGCAGACCATGTGGGATTTGGGGATTCAGCTATTTGTATCAGATCCAGCTTCTCACTGCTGGGTTTGTTGGTGTTCGATATTCGGAGGCTGCCTTTGCTGCGATTCGGGATCTATTCGGAGTACGACACACTCTCTAGCTCATTACCCCTGCCTTGATCCTTGAGATACAAGAGTTCGAGGTTCAGTATTCATTCACTGTATAGTGTGTGGTTGCATGGGTATTGTATTATTCAATAGTTAAATCACTTTATTTATTTACTGTGTTTATTGTCTCTAAGTTACCCTAACCCTAATTGCGTTCTTTTATCAGTCTGTGCTTTGTCGCACGGTTTTCGTTTATGTTTCTGTGTTAGGGCATTTCTTTACAGAATGCACAACCCCATGAATGGTAGCATTGGCATGATGCCTAGGGCATAAACTTGTATGTATGGTAATGCATTTGTATCCCTTGGTGCTTATGGGGCTCAAGGGATGAGTGCTGGTCATGTGAATGCTTCCTATGGTGCCGGTCATGATGCAAATGTAGCAAGTGCACCCTTTTTGCAACAGTCATTATGATGACTTGATTCCCAAAGGGCAGCGAAGAATTGTGATGAGGGCGGAAAAGGGGTGAAGTTAAAGCCCTTGGATGGTCCACAAGATAGGCTGAAAGCTTGGATTTTCATTCAACAGTTTGATGCAGCCTATGTAGGAGCCAACTTTGCTAAGTTCTCAAAGATTCAAAAGGCAGCCACTTCCTTGAAGGGAAATGCATTGTAGTGGTGGTCCACACTCTTAATGGAAGGTAGAATACTATTAACATGGGTATAATCTAAACAGATGTTTGCTTCAAATTGGTTGACAAGTACTTTTTAGGTGGACATTATGATAGCTTGGAATAGGTGAGATGCTCAATGCAAGAAGCCAAAACAAGAAGAAAAAGGTTGGAAAATGGTTGCACAACATAGCGAATTAAGGGTTGCAAACAAATGTTCTATTTGAGAAGTTGATAAATTTGAAAATTAAGGAGATTCCAAGGGAAAAAAGCCCAAAACATCCGTTGGTTCTATGCGCGATGTGGTTAGCATTTGGTCCAATGATGATGCTACTCATAAGTGAGCTATGTAGGGCATGGGAAAAAATCAGAGACATGTATGCATTAATCTTCTTTGGCAACGGAACATGAGCCAATTTTATCTCCACAAACATGGTAGCCTGTCTAGGTATTAGAGAGGATGAGTTGGGACCCATGGAGAAGTTGTATGGCATGCAAGGGCCATATAGAGCTTGTCACACCACTCGTTGAAAAACTTTGCTTGCATATTCAGAGTTATATGGACAGCAAAGAGTTTTTCATTACGTTGCTTGAGGGTTGTAATGTATTGCTTGGTATGCCTGTTGAGAAACCACTTCTTCAGTTCACACACTTCATTTAGGGTTTCACACTAACAGTCCCAAAAAGGATTGGTGTCCAAATTTTGGTCACTTTTATAGTGGGAGCTCACACAATGATACGCCACCCTAAATAGCTTATGCCTATAAATAGTTAGCCCCTTCATTCATTCATCATTCTTTAGTCATTCTTCACCCCTCTTCATCTATCATTAGACACCCTTCCCTTCACCAACCCCTTCTACTAACCTCACATTCCTTTAGAAGGACATTGCAGTTCGTGGCTAGTGGCTGCCTTCACCCTTCCTCTTCTGCTTCAGGTGCCTTGATCCATTATCAAGCCTTGCGTGTTTGGGGCATTTCCGCCTGACATCACCATCATCTGCTTGGTGTTAGCACCCTTTTTCATCAAGCTCCACCTTCACCTGCGTTTTTTAGTGTGGAGATATTCTCCTTGTCTAACGTTATCATCTCTAGCTTGGCGTCAACATCCTAGCCTCTCGCGACAGTCTACATTACTGAGCGTTAGTGATTTCATCACTTGTTTATCATAGGGGTTGTTGGGACTTGTGTTTTTACAGGTTGGCTTCTCCTCCATCATTTGGTGTCATTTGTTTATCATAGGGTTGTTGGGACTTACATTTTTGTAGCATGGCTCCTCCTCCATCACTTGGCATCATTCATTGTCGTAGAGGTTGCTGGGACGTGTGTTTTTGCAGCCTGACTTATCTTCCATCATCTGGCGTCATCATTGTCCACTTGGCATAAGCATCTAGGGTGCTCTTCTTGTGTTTGATAGCTCTGATACTTTGGGATTTATGTTTTGTTGCCCAAGTCACTTCCTAGCATCAGAGGACTAAGGTTCGCTTCCTCGACAACTAGTTATCATCTTCCACATCTCCAACGGCATTTAGAGGATTGTGTTTTACTCCCTCGACAGCTATTGTTCATCTTCTAGTGATTACTTCGATAGTCCACTTCCCGGAGAATTGCGTTGCGTTCCCTCCCTTTACTGTGCAGATTTCCATAGGTGTTGTCGCTTGATTCAAACAAGATAGTGTAATTATCTTCTGAGCTTTGGCTCTGCTATATCAACTTTTTTTCTCATAGCATGATTCAGTACATCGTCATCGTGTTCTTTTTGTGTTTTTGAGTTTCTCTTTCTCAGTGTTTGCTTTACATGTTCTGTGTTACTCTCCACAAATCCTAATGTCTCTTTGCACTGTTGCTTATTTTGACATAGTATATGAGGAAACCTGTTATTTTTGACAATTCCCTAGTATCATCATGTACATGCAATGATTGATTCTTGTGCTAAAGTGATCTCTGTTCATGAAATTGACTTTCCTTCTTGGAGAGGGTGGTAATTCCCTAATCAAGCACTTAATTACAGTAATCAGTAAATAAACATACATTGAAATGTACAATTTACCTTAATAATCTTGGACATTGGACACCTTGTTGGCTCAAAAATTGGTTCCCCTTTCCGTATTTCTTTAGCTTCAATTGCTTATGGATGGAGTACAAGTCGAGATTCCATAATCATCTTTGCCGATCCAAAAGCCCCTTGTTGTACAAACATTCTGGAAGCAATTTGGGCCAATTGTCCCTTTAATTTCACCCAGAACTTGCACTAAATGGAACTACCAACTAGCCAAATGTTGCCCCAATTCACAATGGATGGCATGGCATTTGAAATCCTTGTCAATTCCACGAATTTTAGGTGTTGATTTCGATGTATGATGCCTTCTCCTATTGGCATGGGTCCCAAGGTGGTTGTAAACTGTAATTTTTGCCAGGATTTAAGGTTTACAGCAGAAATCCTTCTACTGTCCACCAAAAATGGTTGAGTTCTGCTAAAAAAGACTGAGATCTACTGAGATTATCAAAGAATAAGCTGGAGAAGATAAGAGAAAGCTGTAGAGAGAGAAATCTCAGATTTTCTTCACGGGATACTCTCTAGATTGATTGCTGCCCTGTCTAGGACTGCCAAGAAGTTGTCACTTGTTGCCCAAGAGCCTAAAAAATGCAGTCGCCATCCTGAATCTATTGTTGCCATCCTTAGGAGGGATTGATTTTGTTATCACTCGCCTTTTGGAAGGTGTTGGTTGTTGTTGCCTGTCCTAGATGAGTCTCCACTAGTGCACAAACTGATCGGCAATTTGTTCTCTCTCTTTCCCTTAGCTTGAATGAACTGAATCTCTCTCTCTAGTCCCCAAAAACGTTTTTTTAGTTTGCATGGGCGTTTTTTCCAAGTGGCAACCTTCTAGACCCAATTTCTAGCATTATTCATCCATTAAATTAATTGTTAGAATTAAATAATTCTGAAAAGTAAATTAATCTCTGTTGACCCTGCCCAAAATTAAATGTGTCCATCCATAATTAAATTGGGTAGGCCATTTGCAACCTGGAGTGGTTCCCAACCTCTGTTGACCCTTAGATTGACATTAATTAATTAATTTGTTAATTAATGCTAGTCCTTAGTGTCACCACTTACATTTCTTAGCCAAACAATTGTCTTGAGATCAAAATTGACACCGGTTGACCACCAAAACCTAGTTGGCATAACTTAACATAACTTTTGCCTTTGATACCCATTGTATCCTTGGGGTGCTTGGCAATCGACACAATATATCCCAAAAAGTGGATTTCATGCAAAAAGAATTTACTTTTCTTGTTATTAATAACCACCCTATGCTTACACAGTTCATTGAATACAATTTTCAAGGGTCTTTTATGCTTTCTTTCATTCTTTGCGTAGACAATCATGTCATCAAAGAAAGTCTCCACAAATCCTCTATGTGGCTTGAAAGTGTGATCCATCATTCGATTAAAAGTGGTAGGAGCATTCATAAGCACAAAAGGCATGACAAGAAACTCATATAACCCAAAACATGTCCTGAAAGCTGTCTTAGGCACATCCTTTGGTCTAATGCGCATCTGATGATACCCACTTTTTAAATCTATATGGTTGCCCTTGGAAATCTATCCATAACATCATCAATCCAAGGGATTGGAAACCGATTCTTTATGGTGATCTTGTTCAAAGTATGACAATCAATGCATATACGCCATAAACCATCTTTTTTTGCACGAAAAGCACTGGAGAACAAAAAGGAGATGAGCTAGGCTAGCACTTTTTCTAATAGCTCACTCATGTGACTCGTAATCTCCTCTTGTTGACTCTATAGGGTGGTTTATTATGTGGTTTGCTTTCATGAATAAGATCTATGCCATGATCTTTAGGTTGTTGAGGTGGTAACTGCCTTGGAAGAGATCGAAAAAAGCAATCAGCATAGATTTTTAGAAATGACATGTGATCCTTCTCTTAGTCATGTTCCCAACATTCTCACTATCATTTTTATCCTTAGTAAAAAGCAAGTATGCTAAAAGATGATTTTTCATTACTTTTAAAATGGCAGCTATATATACAACATGGATATTCCCCTTTTCACTTTATATCAAGTGTGAGTGTCTCTACCTAATGTGAAATAGTGATCTCTTTTGTATGAGAATCAATCACTGCATCCATACGGTGACACCATGGCATTGCAACCAATATATCACAACCCTCAAGTGGAGCAATGAAGAACTCTTCATTGTCCATAAATCTGTGTATATGTAATTGAAGCTTTCCAACGAGTGTGTGGCAGGCTTTGCATGGCCTTTACATGCCATTCCAATTTCCCCCATGGGTCTCATCTCATCCTTTTTGATTCAACTTGTTTTTCTTCAACATGTGTGATTGACTTTATTTACTAGGATCTCTTTGTGTAGTTCAAATTGTTGTACCTCATCAGTTGTCTTGTCCTAGCATTTCTTTATTTGGTTGATTTACTTTTCCAAAACTTTCTTCCTTGTTCCATTGAGCTCTTCCTTTAATATTTTGTTTTCTTATTGTAGTTCTTGGACCATATCCAGTAGGTATCACTCCCAGGGGGAAGGCCTTTTTGTTCATTGTGTTGACGATGAGGCCAATACCTTGTAAAAGCTGATTTTGGATGACATCTTTGCATGTAGATGGGATTGCATGGTTGTTACTTTGCTCTATCTTGACCATGTGAAGGACAACCCCTTGCCCTCAGTTGGTAGGGACTACTTCGCCCTAAGGTTATTGGTTTGTGATAGGTGTTAGCTAGGGCGGAGTGGAATAGTGGCAAAGATGAGAAACTGAGAAGAAGATGGTGGCAGGTCGATCACAACAACAAACAAGCCAAGGGCAGGGTAGGGCAACACGTGTTGAGGCGGGGGTGGGATAGGTAAGGTGGTTGCAATGAGGGTGGGGGTGGGTTTCGGCAGAGGGTATAGTAGGGGTTGAGTTGGGTGGGATAGTGAGGGTGGGTAATATTGAGTTGGAGGTGGATGCTGCTGAGGTGGGGGGTGGGACAATTGGGATAGGGGCAAGTCAAGTCACACACACACACACGCACACAAATGGGTGTAGCTTAGTTGGTCAATTTGAATGTATGGTGACTAGAAGGTCTTGGATTCAACTTCTACCTTCCACATGGTCACTTAGTATATGTATAGAAAAAGAAAGATGTGAACCTGGGTTAGTGGGTCAATAAAATAAATGGCTTGCTACTAGGGTAGCTACTCAATTACACGAGAGAGAGAGAGAGAGAGAGAGAGAGAGAGAGAGAGAGAGAGAGAGAGAGTGTGTGTGTGTGTGATGAAATGATATATTAACGTCTACGAAAGACCCAAATGACCTATGAGACCATGAGTTACAATCATGTGTATGATGATACAACTTTTTGGGCAAAAATGTAGCACAAAGCAAAATAAGAAAGGAAACTAACTATGGCTATGTGTAAAACATAGAGCTCTATCTAGTAACAATGAGCTCCAGATGGTACAATCTCATGTGGGTATGGAGGTCCTAGTGCTAGCCCAGGCAATAATCCCCTGTATTTGCCTATGAAGGTGTTGTCGGTGTTTGTGTCGAGGCCTAAGACATCTGAATCGGCTAAGTTGAATAGCCTTGTTTGTGTGTGGACTATGGCAGTGAGAGGGTCTCCCGTGTGGATTGGGGCTGTAAATGTATTGAAGTCTCTTGAGAATCCTTTGTAAAGAGATTTGTGAGCTGCCTTTGTAATGGCCCTTGGTGTCCTGGAGCAGTTGTACTCTTGGGGCGCATGCCACAAAGCTGTCGTATATCAAGGAGAAAGAGGCCAAGGCATTGCTGATCGGTAAAATGACTTTGGATAGTGGTCCAAATATATCTCCAAAGAGATAGTGGAAACATCCACGGATCTTATAATACGTTGGGCAGCGGCAGATATAATACTTCTCAATCTTTGGTTTTAACTGACATATCTAGCATATGTGCTCCTCTGGTGGGATGAATCTATATTTGCCAGTCTTAATCTCTAGCTGATGTGAGGAGGGGCACGACTGGCCAATAGTACATTTGATCCCATGGGAAAGGTGGTTGTCTATGTATCTTGAGCGAACAATAAATCCATCATTTGTAGTACGAACCAAATGCTCGCGGTAGAAAGCCATCTTTTTTCCTAGCTCTTGTCTTGGCATCAACCATGTCCCGCCTGATATCCAATTGGGTAAGATCCATCCTGATGATCCTGCGAATCGCTAACCTTCTCAAATCAAGAGTTGGTGCATCAAGGGAGTAGTGGAAGGGGGGTAACTTGTCCATGCTAAAGCCATGTAGCTCAAACCAAGCTGACATCTATGCATATCAACATGAGGTATTACCCTCTCTAGCAAGTTGCTTGGAGGACTTGAGTGCCAACCGTGCATATTTGTGTTTGGGTAAGTCCCATAGGCTATGTGTGTATGCGACCGATGGGGTGAAGAGGAGGGAGAGATGAAATAAAATGATATAGTGACGTTTGCAAAACGGCCAAAATGACCTATGAGACCATGCGTTACATGATAATACAACTGTTTGATAAGAGCAAATGAAAATGTTTGCTTGTTCGCGATAATGACTAGCTTGTCAAGAAAGCCAATGCCACTTGGGGTCTCTACAAAGGCCAAGCATGGTGGAAATTTGTAGCAATGACAGGTTGACTGAATAAAACAACTTTTCAATCCAAGGTTTTCATTTGGTGAATGTTGATTTGTGCGTTTCCTTTTACCTTGGTGCTCTCCAAGTGAAGGATTTTCAATGGTTATTGTGTAGTGATCGGGAGGCACGAAGATCGAGATAGTCGGTGTTTGTTACATGCGGAGAGACAGAGAGAGTGAGAGAGAGCAGAGTAGAGAGTGTGCACAATTTCAAGGTACAATGACGAGTGTACCACTTTAGGTTTTAGATAGATATATATGTGTAAGTACAAATGCTAAGGGTGTGCTCACAATCGAGCACATTAAAAGGCACGAGGGTCTTTATTTCCAACAACCTCCCACCTAAAGGCAATGTGCCTTAAGAGGAGAAAAGAATCAGCTAAGTCTAGGTATGTACAAAGCTGAAATACATATATCTATCCAATTCCCATCATCTGTCGGCAATGAGTAAACCGCTCTGCTAGAAGACCCTTCATGAGAAGGTCTGCAGGATTATCATCTGTATGCACTTTGACAAGCTCAATGCTCTTGCTGTCAAGTATATCTCTAATGAAGTGGTACTCCACCTGTATGTGCTTCGTCTTTGCATGAAAGACGGGATTCTGTGCTAGCATGATAGCACTCTGACTATCACAATGGAGAACATGTAACTCTGTGATGCCAAGCTCTCCCACCAGACGTGAAAGCCATAAAGCCTCCTTGCATGCCTCATTCGCAGCCACATACTCTACCTCTATAGTAGACAATGCAACACACTTTTGTAGCCTAGAGATCCAAGAGAATGCTCCTTCTGTGAAAGTAAACACATACCCAGAAGTTGACTTTCTGTAATCCGCATGACCAACATAGTTTGCATCCGTAAAGCCAACAACAGATGCCTTCTGCTTTCCAAAGCAGATGCACAACTCCTTTGTGCCTTTGAGGTATCTCATAATACCTTTCATTGCTTCTCAATGTTTTTTACCAGGGTTTGCCATGGATCTGCTAACCACTCCCATTGCAAAGGCAATGAGCAACCATAGCATACATCAAATTGCCAACATCTGAAGCATACGGTATCTTGGCCATTTCAGCCTTCTCATCATCAGATGTAGGGTTGTCCACTGCACTGTGTTTCACATATGGAGACAATGGAATCCCAATTGTTTTCCCCCCCTCTCCATATTGAAACACTGCAAAACCTTGGAGATATACTCCTGCTGAGATAGATAGAGCAATCCTTTTGACCTATCTCTGAGAATTCGCATGTCAAGAATGTGATTTGTATCACCAAGATCCTTCATGTCAAAGCTGCCATGAAGACTTTGCTTCAGAGAGTCCAAGGCATGAGTATCCCTGCCAACAATCAACATATCATCAACATACAGAACCAAGATAATCAAGCTACCATCCGCTGCCTTCTTAGTGTATAAGCAGTGATCCACTTGACTTCTATGGAAACCTTGAGACTGTCAATTCCATGCTCTTGCTTGTACCCCTTTGCAACCAATCTTGCTTTGTACTTTGGTGAGGAACCAAAAGTGACCTTCATCTTGTAAACCCATTTGCATGGAAGTGTTTTTTGCCCTTTAGGCAATTGCACCAAGTCCCAAGTGCCATTTTTCTCAAGAGATTCCATCTTTGAAAACATGGCTTTATACTATTTCTTATTGTCCTGTCTGTCCATTGCTTCCTTGAAGCAAGATGGTTCAACACAGTCTGTCAACATGACATAATTAGCCACATTGTTTGCACTAGGAACAAATCTATTAGGTTGTCTAGTAGCCCTAGACAATCTCTTAACCCAATGATCATTGTTTGCTGGCTGTTCTTGCAAATTTCCATTTTCAGCATGCTGTGCTGGCATTTCAGCCTGTAAATCAGCATTAACAGCTTTGCTGTCTTGGCTGTTCTTGCACATGTAGTGGCTCATTATCATGGGCAATAGCTGGCTGATCATTTCTAGCATTATTTTCTACATTTACAAGTTCATTTACACCAGGTATTTGCTGTTGTACATTGAGCACATTTTGCTCTCCAAAAGGTGTTTCTTCCCGGAATACAATCCTACGTACCTTCTTAGTCTTTTCGGGCTGTTTATGCATGCGATCTTCTCGGAAGATAACCTCATTGCTGCGTACTACTTTCCTTTTCTTAGGATCCCACAGTCTATACCCCATTTCACCCTCGTCACCATATTCTAGAAAAATGCATTTACAGGACTTTAGCTCAAGTTTGCTACGTTTTTCTTTACGAATGTGCATAAAAGCCTCCCAGCCAAACACTTTCAAGTGAGCATATGAAGGTGGCTTGCCCAACCACGCTTCTTGGGGGAACCCCCCCCCCCCCCCCCCCCCCCCCAAAAAAAAAAAGACCTGTTTGGTAACCGATTAATCAAGTGTACTTCTGTCAAAACAACTTGTGCCCAAAAACCATAGAGTAATGCAGCATGAGACAACATCGTACGGACCTTATCGTGTATGGTCCGATTCATATTCTCTGCAACTCCATTTTGGGGTGGATTATGAGGAGCAATGAGCTCTATCTTTATCCTTTGCTGTCACAAAATGCTTGAAAGGCCTTAGACATATATTCCCCACCATTATCAGAGCAAAGACACTTGAGTATCTTATTAGTTTGATTTTTAACCAATGCCAATAATTTTTTAAACTTGTCAAACACTTCATCCTTGCTACAAATAGGATAAACCCATACCTTCCATGTTGCATCATCGACAAAGGTGACAAAATATTTCTTTCCCTCTAAAGATAATCTTGGTATCTGACATACTTCTAAATGTACTAAATCTAGAGGAGAAGATTTCAACGAAAGAGATTTTTTGTGAGACGTCTGTGCATGTTTACCATAAATACAATGATCACAATGCTCAAAATTAGCATAACAAAGACAAGGCAAGTAACCCAAACGAGAAAGCACTTTTATTCCTGTTTGACTCATGTGTCCCAACTGGCCATGCCACAAAGAAATGCTTGGTTGCTCGGTCACGGCAACAACATGATTATTCACACTAGATACATGGAGAGGATACAATGTATCACTTTTACAACCTCTGGCAATCACTCTAGATCCCTTACAAATCTTCCATTTTCCATCACCAAAGGTGGTATGAAAACCATCATCATCTAGTTGCCGTGTGCTAATCAAGCTTTTCTTGAGCTGAGGTACATGTCGTACATGCTGAAGTGTGAAGACAAAGCCATGTTGAATTTGCAACTGCACACTGCCAACACCTGCAATGTCATATGCATAGTTGTCCCCAAGATGGACAATACCATGTTGACCCCTTGTATAGGTAGAGAACCACTCTCGATGAGGAGTGACATGAAAGGAAGCACCTGAATCGAGAATCCAGGTATGCATGTCCTCATCTGTATCTGCAAGTAAAGCATGTGTCCCAAAGTGTGAAGAGACCAAAAGTACGTCATTCCCACTTCCTCATTATCATGAGTGACTACATTCACCTCTTCAATTTTGACATTGCTCTTCTTGGGCTGATATTCCTTTTTCTCTTCCTTACTATTATCTATCTTCTTGCCCTTTCCTTTCTCTTTCTTCCATTTGTAGCAATCACGTTTAAAGTGACCCTTCTTACCACAATGGTGGCATTCAACATCTTTGCCATGTGATTTACTGCATCCCTTGCAATCAGATTTGCCTTTCCGTTGTGATCTGCCCCTAGTATGCAAAGCGTTAGAGGACTTACTGGATGCATTGTTTTGCCGGTTCATTTCTTTCATGAGTAGAGCCCTCTCTACATCAGCATACAAAAGAATCGCATTGGAATTGCTCATAGCAGTCCTGAATGTATTCCAACTCTCTGGAAGAGTGCAAAGCAAGAACGTAGCCTTAAATTCTTCATCAATCAAGAACTTCAAGGCAACCAGCTGGCTGAAAATGGAGTTAAACTCACTCAAGTGAGTAGACATTGCTGTACCCTCTTTCATATGCAAACCCATAAGCTTTTTCAGCCAATACACTTTGCTTGCAGCACTTTTCTGTGCATACAGATCTTCCAGTCCAGTCCATATAGCTTATGCAGAATCCAAATCTTCAATGTTAAACAACGAGGTATCAGAAATCGATAGCTTGATGGTTGAGCGTGCAAGCTCATCTAACTCATCCCAATCTTCGTGCTCTATGTCTATGGGCTTTGCCCGTTTGGTTGTAATTGGCTTTGCTTGCTTCTTTTGCAACAGGATATTGCAGCATAGTTTTTGCCAGACTGCAAAGTTATGTGCTCCTTCAAGCTTCTTTATGTGCATGAGATTACTGTTGTCATTGCTGCCAGCCATGATTTTCAGCCCAAATGTGACCAAAAAATTCAACAAATGCAGGCCCAAACTGTCACACAAGTGACCAAGGTACAAATAAGTACCAACCAGCAATAAATGACCACGTAGAAGTCGAGATTTCAGATTTATAATTAAATTTTCAGAAGCAACAAACCATGTGCTACAACATTCCACAACTGATTACAGGTGTTCCAAGGGCATATACATCACATTACATGAGAAATCCCGAATTTTGGCTGCAATTTCTGTTGTACATGTACCCATGGGCATAAAATTTGACACGACGGTCAAAAGCCCCAAAATTTTTTGTGCTCAAAGCATCAACCACACATCTCCATTTTTGGTGTTATGCATAGAACATACCAATTTTGCCAAAATAGAGCAATTTTAGCAAAACCCCCAAATTTTTCAAGTGTTGGATGTCCACAATTGTATGGACTTGAGCTTGCACGTACATAAAATGACCAAATGGTGCATAAATTTTGCTCAAACTGCAAAAGCCCCAAATTGCACGGGGTCCAATGTGCATCAATATCGAGAAATTGGGTAAATTTCAGTCCAATTTGTGTTTATACATGAAAAGCCCTAAATGTCGGAGGCAAGATGTCACAAAATTCCTGCGATTTCAGAGACAAATTGTCTTGTCCTGCATCACAATCCCCAAATCCGAGAAAAGCCCCAAATTTTTGGGCCGAGATTGCACAAATTTTAGTGAAATTGACTCATCCAAGGAAAAAATATCACTTGCAATTGAGAATCCCAAAAAATTTTATGAGGCTTGCGCATTCAATGTCTGCAGTTTTTGGTCCAGAGAACACTGCGATGTGTGTCGGGCACAAATTTGGGAAAACACCCAAATTTCAAGACATAGATTTTTATTTGTGCTTGTAGGTGTGAACACCCGACAGAAGGGGTAAAAAAAAGAAGTAAATAAAAAAAAGGCCGTTGACCTTAGCCAGATGCCTGTCACATGGAAGATCCGCAGTCACGTTGCGTGTGTAGCTTGCCTCTAGTCCCGTCGCGTGTGGAGGCTCGTTGCGTGTGTAGCGTAGCCCTGTTGCCTGCCACACAGTCCTGTTGCCCACCATATTTTGTTTGACTGGCAACACGTCAGCTGCCCTGTCGCACACTCCTATTGACTATCCATGATGCTGCAGCTTGACTTACGCCGCCTAGTGAGCTGCCCTGTCGCACACTCCTATTGACTATTGCCCGCCAGCGACTCCTACTCGCACTTGACCGCTTGCTGAGGACTGGTGCCAACTTCGGAAAGCGTGCACGACCTGCAAGCTTGTGACAACTCTTGCTCGCCTGTGACAACTCTTGCTCGTTGAGTCCAACTGGGACTCTTGAACACCTGAGTTGTCTCTTGCCTACTTTGATACCAATTTGTAGTGATCGGGAGGCACAAAGATCGAGACAGTTGGTGCTCGTTACCCGCGGAGAGACAGAGAGAGTGAGAGAGAGCAGAGTAGAGAGTGTGCACAATTTCAGGGTACAATGAGGAGTGTACTACTTTAGGTTTTTAGATAGATATATATGTGTAAGTACAAGTGCTAAGGGTGTGTTCACATTCGAGCACATTAAAAGGCACGAGGGCCTTTATTCCCAACATATTACTTTTTTTGTCAAACGTCGTTTGAAACTCCCCACCAACGGTTCCTTACTTGCCCAGTCGCGAGGAAGGTATGGTCATTACTACTGGCCATTTGGTTTCGAGTGGTTGGGCTACCAATGTTTCCAAAGGACTGGGTCTTTGGATATCCCAAGTTTGTGGATCCCGTGTAGGCTGATATGAAAGTGCTCTTTCCTTTCTTACGCTTCTAGGGTGTTATTGGCATATATGGACCATGAGGAATGCATTCATCCTTGATGCTTCATCGGGCGTGCAAATCATATAGCACGCTTGAAAGGGTTTCTTCATTGGCAGCTAGACTTGATTGAGTTAATATATATTCTCCCTGGACAGCATTTGCTTGCTTGGCACACTGTAGTTTCTTTCGCCCCCCCTTAGTCACTCTGCTTCCTTTGTACCTTCATTGTGATGTCTCAGATTTTATGCACGATGGCCTAGAGCCATCTTGTATCTTGTAACTATGTAATCTTGTACTTTTTATGCGAGAGAGAGAGAGAGAGAGAGAGAGAGAGAGAGAGAGAGAGAGAGAGAGAGAGAGTAATTGTGGATGTTGCAATGTAGCTTCTACCATCAGTAGCTTATGCTGATGTTCCAGCATCGAGCTTTGCAACCAGATTTGTTCACGCCTCGACCAATAAAGTTCGGTGTTCAATCAATAAAGTGTTGGTAAGTGTATTGATTTGTTTATGGTTTCATGCCATTTGTCTTATTGTTTTTCCTTTCATTATAACAAGCTGTAATGAAGTGTATACGGATCCAATGCCAAATATTCTCTCTTCTCAATGTCATACTTTTGTACTTGTTCTCTTATTATGGTTTAGTGATTGAGAGGGTTGTTTGACATTTTCTAGGTAGTAAAACTTACTAACTTGTTTGTTGACCTTTTATAGGTAGGCTTAATAGTTTGATTGGTAAACTTTGCATCACGTTTTGTCTTCAAGCTCTTTTGTGTTGCTTGGTCTTAAGTTTAGTTTATTGCTTTTCATAGTCGAAGGCCTATTTTTACAAAGGCCGTCCACATAGGAATCAAGAAAGGCATAAGACTATTAAGTTGAGAAAGGGGTTCTTATGGGTTGTTCTCATTGTAAGAGTGGGTTGGAGCATGTTGAAACTTTTACATACATTCAAATGAACATGGCATAAATTTTTATAAATGTAGTTGCCTTATTTGAATTTGATTAAAGTTGTAATTTGACTGGGGAGGTCAAAATGTACAAATCATTTGTTGCTTGTTGAAATTTTAACAATCATGGTGTAAGCAATCATATATGAGAGAGAGAGAGAGAGAGAGAGAGAGAGAGAGAGAGGGTGTAGCTTGGTTGGTTAAGTTGAACGCATGGTGACCAGATGGTCTTGGATTCAATTCCCATATTTTGCATAGTCATTTAGTATAGGCGTTAGAGAAGGGAGGATTAAGGTAGCCATGAAAGAGATAAGATAAGATAAGATCTATTAATGTCTCTAAAAGGCCAGAATGGCCTATGGGACCATAACCAATACAATTGGTATCATCATCTCTCATTAGAGAAGAAGAGATAGAGATAAATTTATGTGTAGGTCTACATGGTAGATTGGGATGAGAAGTATGGAAAATTGAAAAAGCTGAAAAAACTATGTTTAAAAAGATCAAAAGAGTGTAGATAAATTTGAGAGAGAGAGAGAGAGAGAGAGAGAGAGAGAGAGAGAGAGGGTGTAGCTTGGTTGGTTAAGTTGAACGCATGGTGACCAGATGGTCTTGGATTCAATTTCCATATTTTGCATAGTCATTTAGTATAGGCGTTAGAGAAGGGAGGATTAAGGTAGCCATGAAAGAGATAAGATAAGATCTATTAATGTCTCTAAAAGGCCAGAATGGCCTATGAGACCATAACCAATACAATTGGTATCATCATCACTCATTAGAGAAGAAGAGATAGAGATAAATTTACGTGTAGGTCTACATGGTAGATTGGGATGAGAAGTATGGAAAATTGAAAAAGCTGGAAAAACTATGTTTAAAAAGATTAAAAGTGTAGATAAATTTGAGAGAGAGAGAGAGAGAGATCCACAAAATAATTGCTAATCTCATGAATTCTTTGCTCGATTACATCAGAAATACGCTCGGGAAAATATTGTGCATTTGAAGAATGAGCAAGGTGTTATGGTGACAGATCCTGCATCCATCATTCAATCCTGTGTAGATTGTTATAAATCACTGTTGGGCCCTCAAGAGACTCTCTCCGATGTTGTACACTCAGCTCACAAATATATTTTTGGCCTAGTTAGTAATTAGGTTCAACCAGAATGGGTAGCCCTAATGGAGGCTGATATTTCGGAGGATGAAGTGGAAGAGGTGCTGTCCCATTTGCCTAGAAGGAAAAGGCTTGGTTGGGATGGCCTTCCTAATCAGTTGTTTTCAGCCAATGTTGAACAATTTAAGGATCCGTTGACTTGCTTGTGTAAGCAAGTTTGGAATTCTGGTGTTATGTCTTCAGATTGGAAGATTGCAGTGATTTGGTTATTGAAGGAATCGATCAGGCACGGAGATAGAGGTAGACAGACCTTACACTCAGTGAGAGAGACAAAGAGAGTGCGAGTAAGCAGAGTAGAGAGTGAACACGTTTTTCGGTACAATGACGAGTGTACCACTTTAGGTTTTAGATAGATATATGTATGAAAGTACAATGTGCTAAGGGTGTGTTCACACCCGTGCACATATAAAAGGCACGAATGCCCTTTAATTCCCAACAACCTGCCACCTAAAGGCAATGTGCCTTAAGAGGAGAACAGAATCAGCTAAGTCTAAGTATGTACAAAGCTGAAGTAAATATATCTATCCAACTCCCATCATCTGTTGGCAATAAGCAAACCGCTCTACTGGAAGACCCTTTGTGAGAAGGTTTGCAGGATTATCATTTGTATGCACTTTGACAAGCTCAATGCTCTTGCTGTCAAGTACATCTCTAATGAAGTGATACTTCACCTATATGTGCTTTGTCTTTGCATGAAAGATATGATTCCGTGCTAGCATGATAGCACTCTGACTATCATAATGGAGAACAGGTAACTCTGTGATGCCAAGCTCTCCCACGAGATGTGAAAGCCATAAAGCCTCCTTGCATGCCTCAGTGGGAGCTACATACTCTGCCTCTGTAGTAGACAATGCAACACACTTTTGTAGCTTGGAGATCCAAGAGACCGCTCTGCCTGTGAAAGTCTGCAGGACCAGCATAGTCTGCATCTGTAAAGCCAACAACAGATGCCTTTTGCTTTCCAAAGCAGATGCACAACTTCTTCGTGCCTTTGATGTATCTCATAATACCTTTCACTGTATCCCAATGATTCTTGCCAGGGGTTGCCATGTATCTGCTAACCACTCCCATTGCAAAAGCAATGTCAGGACATGTAGCAACCATAGCATATATCAAACTGCCAACAATTGAAGCATATGGTATCTTGGCCATTTCAGCCTTCTCATCATTAAATGTAGGGTTGTCCTGTGCACTGAGTTTTACATATGGAGACAATGGAACCCCAATTGTTTTTCCCACCTCCATATTGAAACACTGCAAAACTTTGGAGATATACTCTTGCTGAGATAGATAGAGTAAACCTTTAGATCTATCTCTGAGTTTTCGCATGCCAAGAATGTGATTTGCATCACCCAGATCTTTCATGTCAAAGCTGCCATGAAGACTTTGATTCAATGAATCCAAGGCATGAGTATCCTTGTTAGCAATCAGCATGTCATCAACATACAAAACCGAGATAATCAGGCTGCCATCTGCTGCCTTCTTGGTGTACAAGCAGTGATCCACTTGACTTCTATGAAAGACTTGGACTGTATGAATGTATCAAACTTATGATACCATTCTCTTGGTGCTTGTTTCAGCCCATACAAAATTCTTTTGAATTTACATACCATTTTTTCCTTCCCTTGTTTAACAAACCCTTCACGCTGCTGCATATATATGTCTTCATGCAAATCACCATGTAAAAACGCAGTCTTTACATCCATCTGTATAAGCTCCATATCCTCAACTGCAACCAAGCCCAAAATGGTTCTCAATGTAGCCATCTTGACCATAGGAGAGAAAATCTCATCAAAGTCAATCCCATGCTCCTACTTGTATCCCTTTGCAACCAATCTTGCTTTGTACTTTGGTGAGGAACTAGAAGTGACCTTCATTCTGTAAACCCATTTGCATGGAAGGGTTTTCTGCCCTTTAGGCAACTGCACCAAGTCCGAAGTGCCATTTTTGTCAAGAGATTCCATTTCTGACAGCATGGCTCCATTTCTGACAGCATGGCTTTATACCATTTCTTGCTGTCTTGTCTGTCCATTGCTTCTTTGAAGCAAGACGGTTTACCACAGTCTGTCAACATGACATACTTAGCCACATGAATTGCACTAGGAACAAATCTGTCAGGTTGTCTAGTAGCCCTAGATGATCTCCTAATCCAATGGTCATTGCTTGCTGGCTATTTCTGCAAATTTCCATTTTGAGCATGCTGTCCTGGCATTTCAGCCTGCAAATCAGCATTAACAGCTTTGCCTCCCTCGCTGTTCATGCACATGTAGTGGCTGATTATCATGGGCAATAGCTGGCTGATCATTTCCAGCATTATTTTTTGCATTTACAGGTTCATTTACAGCAGGTATTTGTTGCTATACAACATGCGCATTTTGCTCTCCAAAAGGTATTTCTTCCTGGAATACAACCCTACGGACCTCCTCAGTCTTTTCGGGTTGTTTGTGCATGCGATCTGCTCGGAAGATAACGTCATTGTTGCGTACTATTTTCCTTTTCTCAGGATCCCACAATTTATACCCCATTTCTCCCTCGTCACCATATTCTAGGAAAATGCATTTACAGGACTTTGGCTCAAGTTTGTTGCGTTTTTCTTTACGAATGTGCACAAAAGCCTCGCAGCCAAACACTTTTAGATGAGCATATGAAGGTGGCTTGCCTGACCATGCTTCTTGGGAAACTCCCCCTCCCCAAAGACCTGTTTGGTGACCAATTAATCAAGTGAATGGTTGTCATAACAGCCTATGCCCAAAAACCATGGGGTAATGCAGCATGAGACATCATCGTACGGACCTTATCCTGTATGGTCCGATTCATACGCTCTGCAACTCCATTTTGGGGTGGATTATGAGGGGCAGTGAGCTCTCTCTTCATCCCTTTGCTGTCACAAAATGCTTGAAAGGCTTTGGACACATATTCCCTACCATTGTTAGACCGAAGACACTTAAGTGTCTTATTTGTCTGATTTTCAGCCAATGCCAAGAATTTTTTAAACTTGTCAAGCACTTCATCCTTGCTACGAATAGGGTAAATCTATACTTTCCTTGTAGCATCATCGACAAAGGTGACAAAATATTTCTTTCCTCCTAAAGACAATCCTGGCATTTGACATACATCTGAATGTACTAACTCTAGAGGAGAAGATTTCAAAGAAAGAGACTTTTTGTGAGAAGTCTGTGCATGTTTGCCATAAATACAATGATCACAATGCTCAAAATTAGCATAATGAAGACAAGGCAAGTAACCCAAGCGAGAAAGCACTTTCGTGTCCCAACCGGCCATGCCACAAAGAAACACTTGGTTGCTCGGTCACGGCAACAACATGGTCACGCACACTAGATACATGAAGTGGATACAACGTATCACTCTTGCAACCTCTGGCAATAACCCTAGATCCCTTACCGATCTTCCATTTTCCATCACTGAAGGTGGTATGAAAACCATCATCATCTAGTTGCCTTGTGTTGATCAACCTCTTCTTGAGCTGAGGTACATGCCGTACATGCTGAAGTGTAAAGACAGCCATGCTGAAATTGTAACTACACACTGCCAATACCTGCAATCTCACATGCATAGTTGTCCCCAAGATGGACAACACCATGTTGACCCCCTGTGTATGCAGAAAACCACTCACGATGAGGGGTGACATGAAAGGAAGCACCTGAATCAAGAATCCAGGTATGCATGTCATCATCTATATCTGCAAGTAGAGCATGAGCACCAAAATGTGAAGAGACAAAGAGTACATCACTCCCACTGTCACTGTCATGAGTGACTACATTCACCTCTTCAATTTTTACACTGCTTTTCTTAGGCTGACTGTCTTTCTTTTCCTTACAATCATCTGTCTTCTTGCCTTTTCCTTTCTCTTTCTTCCATTTGTAGCAGTCATGTTTAAAGTGACCCTTCTTGCCACAATGATGACATTCAATATCTTTGCCACGTGATTTACTGCGTCCCTTGCGATCATATTTGCCCTTTTGTTGTGATTTGCCCCTAGTATGCAAAGCATTGGAAGACTTACTGGATGCATTGTTCTGCCGATTCATCTCTTCCATAAGTAGAGGACTCTCTACATCAGCATACAAAAGGATCACATTAGAATTGCTCATAGCAGTCCTAAATGTATCCCAACTCTTTGGTAGAGTGCAAAGCAAGAAAGTAGCCTTAAATTCCTCATCAATCATGAACTTCAAGGCAACCCGTTGGCCGAAAATGGAGTTAAACTCACTCACGTGAGTAGACATTGCTGTACCTTCTTTTATACACAAATCCATAAGATTTTTTAGCCAATACACTTTACTTGCAGCGCTCTTCTATGGATACAGTTCTTCCAGCCTAGTCCATATAGCATATGCAGAATCCAAACCTTCAATGTTGAAGAGCAAGGCATCAAAAATCGATAGCTCTATGGTTGAGCGTGCAAGCTCATTCAATTGATCCTAATCGTCTTGATCCATGTCCGCAGGCTTTGCCCCTTTAGTTTTGATTGGCTTTTCCTGCTTCTTTTGTAATAGAATATTGTAGCACTGTTTTTGCCACACTGCAAAATTATGTGCGCCTTCAAGCTTCTTTATATGCATCAAATTACTGCTATCATTGCTGCCAGCCATGGTTTTCAGCTCAAAAGTGACCAAAAAACCAGTAAATGCAGGCCCAAACTGTCACCCAAGTGACCAAGGTACAAAAAGCACCAATCAGCAATAAATGACCATGCAGAAGTACAGATTTCAGATCTGTAATTCAGTTTTCAGAAGTACCAAATCAAGTGCTATAGCATTATCCAACTGATTACAGCTGTTCCAAAGGGCATGTGCATCACATTACATGAGAAATTCGAAAATTTCAGCTGCAATTTCTGTTGTACGTGTATCCATGGGCATAAAATTTGACACGAATGGTCAAAAGCCCCAAAGTTTTGTGCTCAAAAGCGTCAAACGCACATCTGCATTTCCTCTGTCATGCATAGGATTGTCCAATTTTGCCAAAATAAAGCAATTTCAGCAAAACCCCCAAATTTCACTAAGTGTTGATGCCCAAATTGCACGGAATTTAACTTGTATGTACATAAAATGACCAAATGTTGCACAAATTTTGCCCAAATTGCAAGAGCCCCAAATTGCACGAGGTCCAATGTGCCTCAATGTCGAGAAATTGGATTAATTTCACCCATTTGTGCATGTACATGCAAAGCCCCAAATGTCGGGGACAAAATTTCACAAATTCTTGCAATTACTGAGACAAATTTGCTTGTTCTGCATCAACTTTTCCAAATCTGGGAAAGGCTCCAAATTTCTAGGCTAAATGTTGAGAAATTTCACTCAGATGAGTAAAATTTCAACAATTTTGGCGAAATCCCCAATTCAAATGCGCACAATGCCTGCAATTCCGACGCAGATGCCTCAATTTTTCATGAACAATGCTTAGTTTGGCAAGCCCCAACTTTCTGGGCCAAAATTGCAGAATTTTGATGTTTTGTGCTTGCACGCGCGAACCCCAGTTAGGGGAAGGAGTTTGAGAAAAAGATTTTTTTTGGAAAAAAAAAGTTTCGAATGACGGGTTTGTTGATCCATCAGGCCTTCCCGTCGCGCGCTCGCCCGCTGGTCCTGTCATCGTCGCGCGTCCCATCAGGCCTGTCCTTGCCCGCTACTGGTTCCGTCATGCGTTGATTGCTGCCCACTACCCATCACATCACGCTGCGATACTGCAAACGTGCTCGACTGGTTGTCGTGTTACTCCACGCTGGGGCCACACGGCTATAGTTTTGGCTGCTCCACGCTTGGGGCCAAGTGCACACTCTCCACGGCCTGTCCGCTTTTTGCAGCTCATGACTGTCTCAGCCTGATTGACGATCGTGCTCAGCACGCTTAGCACCTTACACTCTGATACCAGTTTGAAGGAATCGAATAGGCACGGAGATAGAGGTAGACAGACCTTACGCTCAGTGAGTGCGAGTAAGCAAAGTAGAGAGTGAACACGTTTTTTGGTACAATGACAAGTGTACCACTTTAGGTTTTAGATAGATATATGTATGAAAGTACAATGTGCTAAGGGTGTGTTCACACCCGTGCACATATAAAAGGCACGATGGCTCTTTATTCCCAACACTTATTGCTTAGGATTCCCTCTCCTACCTCTTTGAAACAAGGGAGACCCATTTCTGTTATGGGCTCTTTATACAAAATCTTCTAAAAAATCATTGCCAACGGATTACAAAAAATGTTTCTACATTCGATTCAAGCATGTCAATACGGTTTCATTAAGGGTCGAAACATAATGCACAATATCTTGAATGGTTAGCTAGGGATTGACTTTGCAAAAGCTTTGGGCCAGCAGATTTTTATGCTTTAGCTTGATATTGAAAAGGCATTTGATCATGTAAGTTGGTCTTTTTTGAAGCAGCTAATGTCCACCATGGGGTTTGGGCCACGTATAGTTTCTCTTGTGGATACTATTGGTCAGGGGGTAGTGGTCCGTATTGCACTTAACAGAGGGATCATTGATGAAATTGCCTTATCTCGGTCCCTTCGGCAAGGCTGCCCTCTCAGCCCTTTGTTGTTTGCATTGGTCACTCACCCGATGCTTTCTTTGTTGGATGAGTTGGCTAATCAAGGTGAAATTGTTGGTTTGTCTCTTCCGAGTGGGGCCCAACTTCTGGGTCAATCTTTGGTAGATGATTCCTTTATGTTTCTAAAGGCAAATCGCTTGAATGCTGATCGGGCAATGGTAGCGTGGAGACTTTTTGCTATGGCATCGAGACTTCATATTAATGCTCAGAAATCCACTCTGCTCTCTTGTACGGAAAATGATTTGCAGGCTTTGGGCTGGAATGGTATTGTGATCCCCAAGGGAAATATAACCAGACATTTGGGTTATCCTATTGGTGTGGAGGTAGCTCCTTGTGCCTTGTTGGATTGGTGGCATCTCGTATTCATGATAGGTTTATGTACTAGAAGTCTCAAGGTTGGCCTTTCCATTTGAGACTTAAAGTTGCTCAATGCATTATGATCAACATGATTTCGTTTTTCTTGCCATTGCTTCATTAGACCAAGAAGTCCCTACTGGAATTGGTTTAGCCTATCCGATTCATGTTATGGAAAAAGAAAGGAAAGGGCCAATGTGATTTATAAGACAAAACCAAAGTACATCTATATCCAATGTCATCTCATCATCAAAGTGAAAGAAAAATGTATGTGGTATAAAGTTAACATCTAGAATGTAAAGCTCTCTTTGTCTAAAATTGTGTTTTCAAAATATCTAGCTATAGTAGCTCCTCTCTTCATCTCCAGATCAATACATGATTCGAGCCATGATATGGTACATAGCCACTCTACTAATATGTGGAGGGTTGAGTCTTGTGATATGACTATGGTATGGGCCGCTTAGTCGTCGAGCAGGTGGTTCAGGTCACCATACTTGGCAAATTGCAATGGCCCTATTTAGTATAACTTCGTGGGGTGGAGTAGGTGTAGTTTAGCATGATGAATCTATATCTATTTAACTATTAGTGCTTGTGGGGTTTGATCTATGGAAGAAATCCATCATTGCTCTCTTCGTGGGTTCCTCTCGGCAAGTTGGTCCCTTGTCTCGTAGTAGTGTTTGCGGTATTTATGGAGCTCTAGGAGAAAGAGCCCTAGATATCTCAGATCTTCATACTCCATGACATAGCCGAGGGGTTATGGTGAAGGGTTGAAACCCTCAGGGAAGAGGTAGTTGTACCTTTCCTACATGTTATAGTACAATGTATACTTGCTTATGTAGTGCTCCTCCGTCTTGGGCTCATTGTCACAAAGCTTGCATATCCTTGTTAGGAATATTTGTCCATTTGCATGCCTCTATCCTTAGCTGATGGGAGGATGTGCACATTTGTCCCATAGTAGCGTGCATATTGTGGGAGAGATGTGTATCCATATACTGTGGTTGGATGATAAGTTCATCCTCAAGCATGTGTAGGAAGTGGTTTTGGTAAAACTCCATCTTCGGTCCTAGAAGGAGAGAGAGGCTTGGATCCAATTTGTCCTTGTCTCAACTCTCAAGACATCAGCCCTAATGACTAAATTCAGCTTAGATTAGCTGCGGGGGAGTCTTGGATAGTCCAGAGGCTATAGTCAAAGGATGGGAGTTGGTTGATGTCCAGCCCATGTAAACTCATCCAAGTTGCCATCTGTGAGTACCAACATTCCTTCTCACCCATCTTTGCTAGTTGCTTGGAGGAAGTCAATGCCAATTTGGGATATCTATGGTGTGGGAGCTCCGCATATCCTGTGCAAGAAAGTCTGTGCTCTAAAGAGTACCTCTACAACATCCAATCTACAACTATGGATGCTGTTTCTAAGTTTGCTCTAATAGTAGGGAGTGGGGTGGAGGGCTTGCTCTTGATTATGGGTGATATCATCATCATCAATGGTCTCTCTATGAAGTCCTAGCCATCATCAATGGTCTCTCTATGAAGTCCTAGCCATCAAATTGTTAATCAAATGTGCAAATGTTAGGTGCACATTACTTCACAATGTCGGGCTGAGAATGTCGAGGTATCTATAGGTGCCAAAGGCAAAAGTTGTAACAAGTACTACTAAATAGGTACTAGGTAGTATGTGTTGATAGATTTTGGCCTAAATCATTTTATTAGCTATTAGTGTCAATAGCGACATTAGGGAGTAGGCATTAATTAACTAATTAATGCTAGTTCAAGGGCTAATAAATGCTCAAGAATACTTGGGTGGAAAATTGGCCTAGCCAACCTAATTGTTGGTTGGTAAAATTATTTTTTAAGCAAGAATTAATGCTTTAAATAATATTTTAGAATCAATATTTTGAAAGTTAATTTAATTTGGCTGAAAATTACTGGAAAATGCAATTACAAGGCTTCCACTTGGCAAAACTTGCCCATGCAAGTGAGAGCATGCTGGTTGGAGGTTGGGATAGGAAGAGAGAGTCATTTTGGAGGTCTACCAGTTGGGGAGGAGGTTGTTGGAGGTGATCGCTAGTTGATTAGGAGCATTTGCAACAATCGAGAGCAGCAATTGAACTAGGTGATAGCAACCCAAGAGCCTAGAGCAATTTTGGCTAGGGGACAGTCGGCGATAGCACCAAGGGTAGATTTGATAGGGCTGCATAGTAAAATTCAGCCATTTTTGCAACAAAATTCTGAATTCTCTCTCATTCTCTAGCCATCTCTCAAGTTATCTGAGTCATACTCGGCTATTCAACCACTGGAGGTGAAGGAGTCAGAGATTCATTGTTGTAAATCCTAGTTTATAGTAGAAATTAGGGTTTGACAGTCACCTTGAGAAGTGTGCTCATAATTTAGGGCCTAGTACTTAAAATTCAGCAGCTGAAATTTGGGAATTTTAGAGGATTTGAAGAGGCCAGCCAACCAACATTAAGTTTATTGCTTGCTATAATTAGTATATAATCAAGTCATTACCACCCTTGTCAAGAACAAAAGCTGGTTTCATGGTTCCATTGCCAGGATGTATCAACTCCCTTGAGTAGGTGGGCTTGAGGCACTTGCATACAAGTTAGAGAAGTTGCATTCTTGCTGAAATTGTGATCAACTGAGTGCATTATAGCAAGCATGTCTTCATATAGTAAGATGGGAGAAGCAATGATAACGTCTCTTTGTTTTAAAATGCACATAATGGAGGGGATAATGCAATGCGTGATCTTGACAAGGCATAAAATTGGGTAGCAAGCTGAAAATGTGGGTGTTGAGCAAGGAGTGGGTCCTTGTAGGCCACAAGATGTTGATGACCAACAAGGAGATGAATAATTTTTGACTTAGTTTAGGGTTGGGTTGAAAGCAATGGTCGACATTTTTTCCTAGTTGATCAAGGATCCATAGTTCATGAGATTTTGAATTCTCCAAAGAAGGACAAAAAGGACAAGAAGAAGGTGTAATCCTCTAAGGCTTTGGGACAACAAGAAGCTCCCAAAGAGTAGCCATGACATCCTTAAGATGCACCAAAAGTTGGTGATGAGCAAAAGCAATTGGTACCAATGGGGTAAGATATGCAAATGTAAGGCCATTTTGGTAATGCCAATCCAATGGATTTTCGTCGATAGCAAGGCGTTCATGCAAATATGGGTACCTCGGGTACTTCGGTGGTGGTACGATGTTCACGGTGTGGCTGGTCATGGACAACATACGGGGATATATGGTACAAATTCTTATGGTATGTAGCATTGGTTAAAATGATATTGTTTCCAATTCATTTGTATGATGAAGAAAAGATTCAAAGGTATCATAGAACAAAGATATAGATGTTCTACTACATATTTTGGCTCCATATTGTATAAATTAGTTGCAGATGGCATGTGAATAGACCTCAACTTTAAGAATAGGAACAAAGTAAGAATGCTATTGGAAAAAAATAACATTTTGTTATCATGGAATTAAAGGACTAATGTATCCAGGTTTAATAGTGGTATGCAAAACCCCATGTATGGTAGCATTGGTATGATGCTTGGGGCACAAAGTGGCATACATGATAATGTATCTGCACCTTGTGGTATGTATGGGGCTTAAGGAATGAATGTTTTTTATTGAAATACTTCATATGGTGTTGTTTGTAATGCGAATATAACAAATGTATATTCTTATAGCCGCTAGTTTATGATAACTTGTTTCTAAAGGATCGATGAAGGACTATGATGAGGGTGGTAAAGTGGCGAAGTTTGAGCTCTTAAGTGGTGTGCAAGATAGATTGAAAGCCTTGACTTTCATTCAACAGTTTGATGCAAGCTACCTCGGGAGGCGACTTTACTGAATCTTCTAAAATTTGAGAGGCACCTTTTGCAAGGGAAATGCATTGTAGTGGTGGCCCACACTTCTAATACAAGGTAGAGCACGGTCATCATGGATACAATTTAAGAAAATGTTTGCTTTAATTGATTGAGGAGCATTTTAAGTGGATATTAAGCTGCTTTGAATAAGTTGGATGCATCACAATGTAAACATTTGGAGCAATATAATAAGAAGTTTTGGGATGCATTGCTACTAGTTACTTCTTATCATCGTGTTCCCCTTCGTGAGCAAATTGAAAAGTATTGTTGTGGGCTGCTTAAACGAATCAGAAATTTTTGCATAAAGACCATCGTGACTAGCATGTCACAACTCATAGATGCAGGGCAAGTACATCCGATGCTTGCTGTGTGAAAAGGATTCAAGCTTTTAAGTTGATGATGAGAAGCCATCCAAAAAGTTTTCAAAGGCTGGAAAGAAGGGCAGCTTTGAGGATAAGGTTGAGAAGAGGCAAAAATAGCAAGGAAAGGCTTGGAAATTGGTTGCAAATTGTAGAGAATTAATAGTTGCTAATAAATGCTTTATATGTGAATAGGAGGGGCGCATGACTATCCCAATAGGTAGCAAGCTGCAAAAATTGAAAATAAGGGAGATCCCAAGGGAAAAAAACTCAAAATATCCATTGGTTCAATGCTCGATGTAGTCAGTGATGATAAGCCTAATGATGATATTACTGAGGTTTGTAGAGCATGGGGGGGAATCAAGGATTATCATGCATTGATTTTCTTTGATAGTGGAGCATGAGCCAATTTTATCTGCACACCATAGCAGCTCGTAGGCATCAGAGAGGATGAGATGGGATCCATGGGAGCATTTGATTGGGAAGCTTTGCTTGTATATATAGAGTTATGTGGACAATGAAGAGTTCATTGCAATGCTTGAGGGTTGTGATGTATGTCTTGGTATGCCTTGGTGCCATCATGTACATGTAGTGATCGACTCTCGAGACAAAGTCACTCAAGGGCAAGGCCACACCTTGGATGTAAAATTGAAAGGGGAATTTGTCCATACTGTATTAGCTTTTGCCATTTCAAAAGTAATGAAAAACCGTTTTTCAGCGTACTTGGTTTTTTCTAATGATAAAGATGATAATGAAAATGTTGGGAATGTGTCTAAGTTGGATAAGGATCTCATTTCATTTATGAAAATATATGCTGATTGCTTTTCCCAATCACTTCTGAGGCAACTATCACTTGAAAGACTAGAAGATCATCGCATAGATTTTATCCCTAGAAGTAGCTCTCTTGATAGGCCACCATACAAAGTGAGGGCAGCTCAACAAGAGGAGATTATGAGCCAAGTTAATGAGCTGTTGTTAAAGGGGCTGATTCAGCCCAACTTATTGCCTTAGTTTTCACTAGTTCTTTTGGTCCAAAAGAAGGATTGCTCATGGCGTATATGCATGATTACCTTGTGAAACATCTCTAAACATAGAGTTTTATTTAAATCTATATTCATACCGGACTGATTCTCTAAGGTGACTTATAGTTGGTCCCTGTATGGCTCATGGTGTATGTGCATGATTACCTTATGGAACATCTCTAAACATAGAGTTTTCTTTAAATCCTATTCATACCAGATTGGTACTCCTAGGTGACTTATAGTTGGTCCTTGTATAACTGAAGGAGCAATGTAGATGTAATCAGACACACAAAAAAATGGATTGTATGAACTTGTTGTTGGGCTTGGTGGAGATGTGCTAGGGTTTGCAAAAGAAATCATGAGTATATGACCATGATTGAAATGCAGAGAATTCAAATACAAATGCAAAATGTGAATGAATGCTATAACTGAAGGGAAGAGTGTATGAGATGCTCAAGGGGAGAGCTGTCCTACAGTCGATGGCTCTCACGGGAGTGGGCTAGGGGAGTAGTAGAAGTGAGTCGTCCATTGGAGATGGATTGTGAGTGCTGTAACCACCAGTTAGATGTGAGATGAGGCTGAAAACAGAAGGAAGCCGGGCTGAAAATCAAAACACAGCAGTCCTTGAGGTGGAACTCGTAAAATAGCAATGTAACCACTCAAAGATGATGGTACTTGATCACCAACAACAAGCTGGAGTTGAGAGACACATGTAGGAGGAAGATTCGATGTAGGTCAGCTTATTGATGCAGAAAACGTAGGCTATATGGCAGCCAACAGGGCGACTTCAAATGAGTCAATAGTATACAGCAAAACACAGCCTTGAAGAGAGTGCTAGGTGGCTGTGGCAACAGTTGGACTCGTGTCACTTGGTGTTGATGATATTGTTGTAGTAGTCATGAAGGTTGGATAGTCATTGGGTGTAGAGCAGATGGCTAGAATATGCAAGACAAGGGATGAGGTTGTGTATGGCCTATCTATTTATAGAGTAGGAATATGAAATAGTGGCTATATAGCATTAAGTGTTATTAAAAATGAGGGTAGGGCCAAAGGGCTAGGCAACTCTTTTTTTCATTGGAGGCCCTAGTGAAAATGGAAATTTGCCAAATGCCCATTTTGGATCAATTTTGGGTTACATGCAAGTGTATCTTCCATGTTGGGCTGTTTCTCTCCCATTTTGGGTTGTTCGGGGCACATCTTGGGTGGAGAATTGAGTAGTGGGTCGAGAGAGCACAAGTAAGCTATTGGGGACAGCAAAGAGAGATGATCTACAACAGGTTCTAGGTCTAGAACAGTAACACAACTACTATGCAAGTAGTTCATGTGGGAAAGTGTGAGAATTTTCTCTAATTTGCTTGCTCATCTCTTCTTCCTCAGTAGATTTGATATTTCTTAGCTCTAACTTGTTGGTATAGCTTTGAATTTCTGTTGAAATTAGGTGTTGATTTAGTTAGGGCTTCAATGCATAGAAATGCTGAAAATCAGCAAGAAGAAGAGGGTTCAAATGCATGGGGATCTTGGTTATGCAAACACTATGCCTTTTGGACAGCAAGCTATGCATCCAAATGTGGGACACCTATGATACTTTGATGGTGCATTTATGTTTCATGCAACTATTGTGTAAGCATTTCTCTTGTGGGAAAGTGAGTGAATTTTCTCTAATTTGCTGCTCTATCTCTTCTCCCTTAGCAGATTTGATATTTCTTGGCTCTAACATGTTGGTATAGCTTGAATTTCTATAGAAATTAGAGTTCTCAACTGTCTTGAGAAGGTTGAGATCAAATCTCAGCCATGTAACAATGGGATTTACTGGAAAATTTGAGAAACTACGGTAAATGTGAGAAGGATTGCTCATCTACAGACAAGGTTACTTACATGCAAGTGTAGAAGACCTGATCTGTGCCTTCATGCCCTTTAAATCAAGGGACGAATGGGGGGATTTTGTTGTTGGTCACTATTCGAGGAATGAATTGCAGAATTTTCCCTTGCCTCACCAACATTCTCTCCTTTCCAATAATCTCTCAAGGATTCTAAATCATTCTCAGTTTTTCTCAATTGTTTGAAGGTGGATAGCAGTGTCTTTGCTATCAAGACCCTTCTTTATAGCAGAAATTAAGGTTTTTCATCCATCTCAAAGTGTGTGCACATTTAAACAGAAGCCCAAAATTTAAAGCAGCTGCTAGAATTGAAGCAATTACAGCAGAATTGATAGATCTTGTATATCCACATTGAACTATGCAAGTGTTCTCGATGAAACTTGTGCTTGAATGCCATAAGAATCAAGGGGCAAATTGGATCTTTATGCTATTGGTTGTTTGTGACAGCCCAATGTATTGGAATTTGTAGAGAGATCAATCTATGTTTGAGTGTACTACAGATTCAAGGGAAAACAAGTTAGAATACTGCAAGAGGTGCCAATTTTGGGGCCGATTGGGTGTTAGCTATCCAATATTTTTGTGGTAAAGTCTTATTTCAGATTCATGAATTTATTTGCTTGCTGTAATTAGTATTAAATCAGATCATTTACCACCCTATCTAAGAAGGAAGGCTAGTTTTAGCTAGCACTCATGCATAGGATATTGGAAGCCCGCTCTTGACTATGATCAATCCACAAAGGAGAGTAAGCCCAAAGCTTTGCAAAAACTTCAAACATCTCATGACCTAGAGGCTTTGTGAGAAAATTTGCAAAGTTATCTTGTGTTGGTACATAGGCCAAGTTGATCTTTCTTGTAGAGAGTTTGTCCCTAATATAATGATAAGGCACCTCAATGTGCTTGGGATGAGTATGGAACACTGGGTTTCATACCGAAGTTCACAACTAGAAGTGACTAGAATGGATTGCTTTTGTCTTAACCATGATATGTATGAGATGCTAAGCATTAAGCAAAAGCTGCTTGTGGAACTTGAGTGTCGTGATGATCGATCCAGTCAAAATTCGAAAATGTATGTAAATCTAGTAGTAATGATCTCTCTTTGGGATAAAATAGCCCAAGGTATTGAGTATTACTCGAGTAACAAAAGATATGCTTCACCACTTGTGAAATCTTGGTGGCTGGGATGTGCATAAAGTTAGAAAGCTGCTTGTTTGTGAGATTATAAATTGAATCTTAGGCCTTGTAATGCATACATAGATTAAGTATTCAATAGCTTGGTGATAGAGAAAGACATCAAAGGAATCTCCGGCATCATAAAGGCTAAACTTCAAACTTGTCTCCATAGGAGTAGCAATAAGCTTGTAGTCCTCAAGACCAACTCTTTGGCATGATGTGCTAATATACTTTGTTAGAGAGAAGGCAATATTTTCACCACATTGCTTGAACTAATGTCCAAACAATAATCCAATAGGCCAAAATCTAACATGTCAAAAGGTGAATTCAATTGAAACCTTATAATCAGCAATATGTGTCTCACTTAGGACCACTTATCAGCATAGCATTGATATAAACCACAATGATCAAAGGCACATCACCATCATGTCTAACATATAAGGTGCTCTTAGTTGCAGTTGGACTATTTTGAAAACAATGTGCAGTCAAGTATGCATATATATTCACAATCGATATACATTCCTACCATTGTAAGTTGCTAACACACAAATGCTACAAATTGTTAAGTGGAAAGAAAGGTCTTTATAGTGATAAACAATACCATCTAGCCTGTTTTTTAACTTGTAAACCCAGTGTACCAATGGCCTTTTTATGATGGGGCAAGTCACTAAAAACCGAGTGTCATTTTTGACAATAACATTATACTTAGATTGAATAGTAACCATTTGATGTTTTGAAATTTCTCTCTTCAAAAGACATAGGCTTATGCTATCACATAGACTAAAAATAACCAATGCATAGCAATCAATGCATAAAAGGCGTTGTGAGAGCTATAATGAATACAATTGGACAAAGGTGTATCCAATTCACATGATGTAATATTTGCCAATACCATTTTGGCCTAGTCATAGATTGCTCAATCTTTTCTCTCATCAATAAGTGTGGCATTTACATTTGCATTAGAAATAGGTTGATTTGTGGATTTAGTAGAAACTTGCATAGGCTGAAAAACTACCTAATTTGTCGCTAGATGTGATTGCCTACCATTGAAAAGTGGCAACAAAGTGTTGTAGCTAAGCCTTGTATGGGGTGCTAGATTGCAATGCGTTGGTGGGACATGTGTAAATAAGGGTTGGTGTTGTCGCTAAATCTATGAAATGGGGGAAGAATTGGCCCAACAAACGAAGTGGACATGAAATAGTCTCAAACCAAAAGTTGTGTGGCACTCTTTGACTTTTAATCATGCATTGTGCCATGTCCATGACAGATCTATTCTTTCTTTTAGCCATAACAAAATATTATGGTGTATATAGCACTGTACATTGGTGTTTTATCCTTGTTGAGCCAAATATGCATTAAACTCCTTAGACATATATTCTCCTCTTGAAATAGAATGGAGAGTGTCCAGTTCACATCTTGGTAAATTTTAGCTGTACTTACAAATTGCTTGAAGCACCAAAACTTTTCAGACTTAGCTTTCAAAGCCTATACTTGTGCATGCTTGGAGTAATCCTTAAAAAAAGTCATGAAGCATAGATAGTTGCCAAAAGACGCTATTTGCATTGAACCATAAACATCTCTATGTATAAGCTGCAATTTTCGAACAACTCTTTAAAATATTGCCATTCACAACATTCAACATAATTTTGCAAAGTCCTTTAACAGAATAAGAGGAGTTATAGACATTGCCTTTTGGGCTAGACTCAAGAGAAGTGAACAAAGTGCATTGGGAAGTAATATATTTAGTGACACCATTGTCAAAACACCACACATTTGAATCCACAACAAACATGCAAGAAGGATTATAACTACATTGCACACTAAATGCCCCCTTTGTATCCTACACAACATTTGTAGATTCTGATATAGAAGAAGAGGTATTTGCAATAGCCATAGTAGTCTCTTTCTTCTTAGCCTATTTCATAGCTAGCCCTTAATGATAAATCTCTTGTGGTACAATACTTGCAATAGATTTTAATCTTATTATAGATTTTAATCTTATTTTTCTTCTCATGCTTATTAGCCTCCTTTGAATAATATTAGCAGATTTTTACTTATTGGTAGAAAATGACTGTTAGTGTCCATGGTTGGCAATAATGACACATTCAACATGTTGGCTATTGAGGACAAGTTGGATGGAACCAACTATCCATTGTGGGCTTATATGATGTAGCATATATTGGTTGCAAAAGGGCTTTGGAACATTGTGCATGAAATCAATGTACATCTTGGTGGTGTTTTGGAAGTTGCAAGTGCAGCAAAAACATGTAATGTTGTAGATTCTAGTTCTACTCCAATTATTATTAGAGAACTACCACTACCAATCCCTAAGCAAATTCAGTGGAATGACATAGGTGCACAAGCTTAGGCCTTGATTGCATTATCTGTTAAATGCACTATGATCCCGCACATTCACTTATGCAAGATAGCTAAAGATGCTTGGGAGCACGTTTGTATCAAGAAAGAAAAGAGGCCATGCCACCAAATTTTATTTTGTGCTGGTAGTGTTCAAGGTTCTTTCTTTTGGACTGTTGAGAGAGAGTTTTGAGGAATTATATGTTGGCCAGACATTGCCCATTTTGGCTGTCTAGATTTCAAATTAGTTTATCAGCTAGTATGAATTGTATTGAGGCACCTTTATTGAAGGTGTATGACCGAGGCAGACTTTGAATTGAACTAGGACAATATTTTTGTTTGTTGATAAGATAGAGAACTCAAAAAGTGGCTTGCTTCACACCTACTCAAGAAGTAGTTGGACACAATATGAGACTGTTTCAAGGACTCCCTTGCAAGCTACCAATCTTGTGTGCTCGTGCTTATTTCATGTACTTTGGACTTTGTACTGTGTTTCTAAAGTCTTAGTGATGATTTTTGCAAAGGGGATCTTTGAATTACCTTAAAAACAGCTTCAATGACCTAGTAAAGATGTATAATCTGGAAGGAGCTTTGGATGTTGGTTTAGTACCCTTTTGGACTGCAGGTCAAGGTTCTCAAGAGCTGGATCAAATCATTTACTGACTTGCCAAAATTAGATGGTGTTTTCACCATGTTGTTAGCCCATGAGATAGTCTTCTCATGGAACCAAAAGTACAGAAATAAAAAGAATCAAATGGTATTTTGTGGCATCCCTGGTCTATACAACATGAGCTCGGCTAGTAGTACCGTTCCCATGATGAATGCTGGATCTGTTTAAAAAAGAAGTCAGCGAAACTGCACTTATGGAGGCTCCTTGATTTCATGCTTTACAAGTACATCAAACTGCAGTATCTATATCTTATGTTATATAAACTTTGCCAAAGGCACAGTTGTCAAGAAACCCATTTCATAAGATTAGGAAACTTATTTCATACCCTGCTGTTTCACATACCTATGAAACACCTATTGTAGACTTTCAAAAGAAGCCCTACCCTAAAAATGTGTTGACTTTTGTAATCAACATTTATCATGGATAAATTTGAAATGCTAGCATGGATGTTGATGTTGGCTACGGGAATTTCATTCAAGAAGTTGTCCATGATGCATGTATATATTTATGGATTCTTCTATAGTAAGAAGGTAATGTTGGTCATAGATAATGGACCATGATGCATGTAGATATTGATACTATGTTAAATGCTCGTTTGCATTGTAGAGAATCATGAATTGTGATTAACCTTTGTTTGCTATGCTTTCTGAGTTATATTCTATATGTAAAGTCTATAGTTTTTCAATCTCAAATGAACTTACTCCTAACATTTTATGAAACTCAAATGGAACCTACCAAACTTGTTTAATATTTCTTGTTTCAGAAACCCTTGGCAACTATGGCCGAAGGAGTACATCCTTAAGAATGAGCGAGCTCATTCTCTCTTAGTGCTGCTATCAGGCTCTGACAATCAATGTATTTTTGCAGTTTTGGTGATAACGAGCTGTAGATACTTTATGAGAGTTCGTGCTTTGTATGTACTCTATGGAGTTTGCATGCTACACATGTTCCTTTAATTGCCTTAAATATGTTTGCCGGCTAGAAGCTTACCTTGATTAGTTGAATTTTCTGAGTTGAGTTGTATGAAGAAAGAGAGGTGATGTTTGAGGTAGAAAGAATGCCTTTTCATACTGTTTGTATGAAAAGTGGACGCCCACAGGACGGAGACTTATTACTGGATCTCAGAATGGAGAATTTACCTTGTGGAATGGCCAGTCATTCAATTTTGAGATGATTTTACAGGTTTGTTGCTTTGTACATATTCTTGCTTCCAGGAAGTCCATATCTGCTAACTTTTTGTACAGACTGTTGGACCTAAAGTGGGGGCTTCAATTTGGTTTTCAAGGCCCATGATGAAGCAATAGGAGCAATGGTGTGGAGTCATAATGAGAACTGGATGGTGACAGGCGATGAAGGTGGCTGTATCAAGTCAGTAGTAACATATGATATCTGAACGAATCATTTTATATGCTCTCACAGCTTGTAAAATCTTTTGAACCTATGCACTTGTGTTCTGAGCAGATATTGGCAAGCAAACATGAACAATGTCAAGGCTAACAAGGGTGCTCATAAAGAAGCAGTTCGGGATTTGAGGTATGAAAATGTGCCTTTTCTTCATGGGACTGAAGGATAAGCATAGATTAATGTGCTAATATATATTTTTTCCCTGACAAGTATATTCTATTAATGAATCCCCTTGGTACAAAGTATCTTGAGGCACAGTAATGGTGTACTGATGTTAGCTCAGATCACTTCCTGAAAGGGCGAGGCGAAATAGGAGCATTGATTAAGGTTAAATCCAGCACAATGCCAACTAACCATCATGCCAATAGCATTAGCACTGTCTTTAGAGCATCCCTCTGTGAAGTTCCATAGGAATCTTTGCATAGTCTGAGATATGAGCAGCAATAACCTTGTTTGAAAAAGGCAAACCAGTGTTAAAAGTGGATGATAACAACGGGTCAGTATTGTGTTGTCTAGATTAATTTGCACACAAATGGTGGAACCAAAGTTTGAAATTGAGCAATTTCAGTCCTTTGACTTAGTGGCTATAAGCCCTATATCAGCAGTGGGTTTTTGAAACCAGCCTTTCTTTTTGCAGAAGGGTGGTGAAACCCTAAAATGGGATCACCACACATGTATTGCTGTATCAACAACAGTCTCTCTCTTTTTGAAACATGTCAAATAATGCGTCTCTCCTCTTCTTGCCACTTGTTTTCTCTGCCCTGTATCAACACACTTTATCTCCCGGAGAGCCCATCGCCATCTCTATTTTAAATACATTAACACCATAGTAAGTAATTGAGTAGCACTAGTGCTGCCTTGCCTGCTCGGAAGATTGTTGGGGGTAAAGGTGCCTGTGCCTAGCCGCTCGTGTATTACTACATTGATAGTACCCTCTCTTGCACACTGCAGGCATGGGCACCAATTATTGTCACTTCATTCTTTATTCTTTCAGTTACATTTGAATAAAGGGAAGGTTGGTCACATGTTGTGACTATTGGAGTTCTTACATTTGGAGTCTCTCTCTCTCTCTCTCTCTCTCTCTCTCTCTCTCCTGCTCCTTCCACCATAGCCCTTGCTTCTGCTCGTGCTTTCACTTCAGGGCTCACCTCCCTTACAATTGGTATCAGAGCCTTCTTCTTCCCAAGCTTGAGCTTAGTCCGGCACACTCTCAACTTATATTCGAATATCTATAGTAGTCATCTCTTTGTTGGTAGCCATAGCCACTCCGTTCAAGCTTCCTATCGGTTGTATTCTTCTTGGGCACTCTTTGAGCCTTCTTGAGCAAGTTGGAGCAGCTCCCCATAGACCTTACTTTGTTGTGCAGCATCATGTTGCGTGGAACAGGCTCTTTTTTAGCAGCAGCTTACGTTTTTCATCTCCTATAGTATATCTTCTTCATTGGGCAGTTATATAAGCACTTATATACTTGGTTTTGATACTTGGCATTGATCCTTCCACTCTTGACATTCAATTTGAGCGTTAAGCTTCAGTTTTGGACTGTTATAATAGTCCATAGACTGTCATAAAACAGGGCAGCATTTATCTTTGATGCCTATGCTCATTGCCATTTGTTAGATGATGCCCGGTTATGCTCGGTTGATGCTTATATATTCGGGGATGCTATGTCATTACTTGGAGTTGATGTTGGACTCATTTAACCACTTCATTTACTTTGTTTTGGTTGAGGTTTGCTGGCTGGAAATACAGGGAAGCACCCTATTTGATGCTTCTATTGTCAACTTTGTTGGTCTTATGATACCCGGTTATGTTGGGGTGATATCTACATGTACGGAATGCTATGCCCGTGTTATGGGTTGGATTTGGAGTTGATTTTGGTACTGAAATAGCTTGGTTTGACAGTGTATTCAGTGTTATATACAACAGGGCTGAACCTCTTTTAACATGGATTTTATATGCCTATTGCTCTTGGCTATGATTTGGGTGTTCTGTATGCACTATTGATATGTACCATTGATGCTTGTGTATTGGTATATCATATGCCCATGATTTGAGGTGGCTTTGAGCTTGATGATGACTGATTTACTCAGTTTTGACAGTGAATTTACTGCTGTAATAACTAGGGCTAAAGCCTATTTGGTCAATGTATGCTCTACCTATTGCTTAGGGATGCTTCTCGGGTGATTATCTGACCATATGGATGTATATGGAGGCCGGAAAATGCCTATGTCAGAAATGGATGCTACTTGGAATATCTGTGTTTGACTAACATTTGGAGCTTCATCTGTGATTGCATTTGAGCATTTTGGAGATCTTGAACACTCTATTTGGTTGTGAGTTACTGGACTTTGGAAGCTTCAATGCTTTATGCTTTACGGGCTTGAGCTACTTTGGGATTTATGCTCCGAATGTATCTTACTTAGATGTCGGATGTTTGATGATATGCACTTGATATTTTTGAGTAGTGCTTGCTCCCGTCTACATCTGACTTTCCTTCCAGTGAGAGATTCTAGCCTATTTGGATGTACATAGAGCTTTGACTTTGCAGTTGAGCTTGAGATTGTGGGACATTAAGAAAGTATCTACTCTCTTTGTGCTTCATGTATACAGTTCATGCTTATTGGGCTAATCTGACTATACTCTTGGACAAGCACCTATCTCTGTCATGGTGTTGTCAGTTATGTATGTATCTTGAATGGCTCTATATTGAGCTTTACTTGCATTGTTCTATTAGTTGTGCCTGTGCTTGGTCTCTTTTGTTACCTTAAGACTTGTTAAATGCATGAATTTTATGTCTATGAGATGTATCTTGTTTGACACCTTGCTTGGTTGATAGTTCTTGCTGCCCATTGCTCTTTTTCACTCATTGTTAGATGTATTTGCTTCTTGGCAGTTGCAGTTGGTCATGTATTAGTGATAACTCCACTTTTGGCTTCTTTTATCTATTGTTGCGATTTATTACAGCAAACTGTAAATTGCAGATTGTGAGTATTTATTGAGGGTAGTCATTACTGTTTGACACCCTTTTGGTCATATTTGGTGGATAGCTAGTCATCTTAGCAGTTTCTCTTATTTTCAGCTTGTTTTGGCAATGGTTTTTGGCTTGTTTTCTGCTAATTATAGCAACATGTTTTTTGCATGGTTTGCCCTTGTTTGACTCATTATGGCTGGTCATTTCAAAGATATGGCTTTGTTTAACATTGCTAAGTTGGATGGCACCAACTATGGCTATTGGAAGTCTTAAATATGGCAAGTTTTGGTGCAGAAATTGCAGATTAAGCCACTAAGAAACAAGGGTATTAAACCTAAGAACTTGGATGATGATGACTAGGCTAATTTAGATGCACTATGCAAGTCCATTATCTTTTTATCACTCTATGAAGAGGTCCACAATAATGTTGTTAAAGATGAAGATCAGAGTGCATGGAATTTATGGGAAAAGATTCAAGAACTTTAGGCAAAGCAGAGCCCTGCTTCGCAGATGTATTGGCTTAAACAGTTGATTGATCTCCGCATGGAGGGTATCCCATTGTCTGCTCACTTTAGTCAGTTTCATTCTACTATGAAGAATTTGCTTCAACAGGGTATTGAGTTTCAGGATAATCTGGATCCTTTGTTTTTGCTTGGCACTTTATCCAAGTCTTGGGATGTATTTCGCATTGCGATCTGTATCAACAAACTTGATGGGTTGAAATTGAAAGGTGTAGAGAGTGCTCTTTTGATTGAAGAAATTAATAGAAAAAACAATGATGCTTTTTGCAGTTCACATGCTTTATGCGTTAGAGGTGGTAGAAGTGGCAAGAAAGATAATGATCGTCATGGGAAGGACTCTCTGAAGTCTCGGTCTAAGTCACGTGGATGTAGCAAGTCCCGTGGATGTAAGTTTAATCTTACATACCATTATTGTGGGAAAGTAGAACATATATGGCTGCAGTGCCATAAGATGCGCGATGACAAGCACAAAGAAAAGGGGAAAGAGAAAGTGCAGGAGGAATCCAATGATCACAATATTATACTTGCAAAGTCCAATGTAAAGATTGAGGAGATAAATGTCATGCAGCCCGAGGAGTACGATGGTGACTACATATTAGCAGCCTCTTTACGTGATGCCTCTCAGTTGGCGAAGGCTTAGTCTATGCATGCACAATATTGGCTATTGGACTCGGGTGCGTCTTTTCATGTGACCCTGTGCCATGAGTGGTTTCATACCTATCGCAGTGCATCTGGCTCTGTACGCTTAGGTGATGATCTGTCTCTTGCTATTCTTGGCATTGGTGGTATTACTCTACAATTTCTCTTTGGTAGTACTTTTGTTATGCATAGTCATGTACCCACACTGACTAAAAGCCTTATGTCTATTGGGAAGCTTGTTAATGCAGGTTATTATATATGCTTTGGTGATTTTGCATGGAAGATAACTTGTGGTAGGCTTGTTCTTGCAAGAGGTGCCAAGTTTGCTGGCAGTCTCCACTCCATTGGTTGTATCTGGTATTATTGACCATGTTTTGTCAATGGATTCTATCCCACATGTATCTCTTTGGTATGCTCGTCTTGGGCATATGCCACTTAAGGGAATGAAAATGCTTAGTGCTTTGTAGTATCTTTTGCCTTTTGACTACTCGCATTTTGAGTCGCGTGATCATTGTTTATATGGTAGATTGACTAGGAATTCACATAAAAAGTCTGGTATTCCACACATGGATAAGACTTTGGCTCTTGTGCATTCTGATATATGTGGATCCATGCTCTGTCAATCATTAGGGGTACGAAGTACTTTGTCACATTTATTGACGATTATTCATGTAAGGTTTGGGCTTATTCCATAAAGTAGAAATTTGATGTCTTAGTCTTCTTTCAGTATTGGCTTGCTCTCGCAGACAATCAGTCTGGGTATAGGCTAAAATGCCTAAGGACAGATAATGGGGATGAGTACATCTCACGTGCCTTTGAGCAGCTTTGTGACAAGCGGGGTATTAAGTGCCAGTTGATTGCCCCTTATACCCCTCCCCAAAATGGTATGGTTGAGCGCATGAATAGGACTATCTAGGAGAGGGTCGCAGTATGCCTAGCCAAACAGGCTTACCACAACATTTTTGGGGTGAGGAAGTTTCTACTACCGTGCATCTCATTAACAAGTCACCTTGCAGTGGTATTGACTTCCAAGTTGCAAAGGAGGTATGGATAGGAAAGTCTCCCTTACATGCTCATTTACGTATCTTTGGATGTAAGGCCTTTTGTCATGTGTGCAAGGACCAACGCAATAAGCTGGATCCGAAAAGTTTAAAATGCATTTTCCTTAGCTATGGAGATGCAAGTGAGATGTTTACTGTCTTTGGGATTCGCAAGCGCGGAAAGTCATCCGTAGCCGTGATGTAGTTTTCCATGAAGATAAGATGTATAGATAGCTAGAGAAAGTGGTTGAGATACATAGGGTTATCTTTTAGGAGGAGCCCCTGCTCTGGCACAGCCGGCTAGACAGCTTGCACCAGTAGCTGATGCTTATGGCTAGAATGTTAGAAAGGATATTGGACAAGTAGTAGTACGTGCCTTGAGGCATTGTACTAGAGATAGACGCCCTCCTAACCATTATACACTGCAAGAGAGCCTCTCATCTATGATGAGGCTATGCACAGGGGTGATTGTTACTCCTGGGAGAGGGCTATGTAGTTTGAGATAGACTCATTGCATAATAATTATACGTGGGACTTGGTTTTCTTGCCTAGTGGCAAGAAGGCTTTGCCTTGGAAGTGGGTGTACAAGTTGAAAAGTATCCATGGCTACTCCAAGCTAGTATACAAGGCCAGATTGGTTGCTAAGGGTTTTAAGCTGGAACATGGTGTTGACTTTGATGAAGTGTGGTCAAGATGACTATCTTGCGCTTAGTCTTGGTTTTAGTTGCCCAACATGACTTGGACATTTATCAATTGGATATGAAGGCGACTTTCTTACATAGGGACTTGCATGATGAGATATACATGGAGTAGCTTAAGAGTTTTGCAGAGCGTGGTTAGGAACATCTAGTGTGTAGATTGAAAAATAGTCTTTATGGTCTAAAGTAGACACCTAGAAAATGGTATCGCAAGTTCGATGCTTTTATGCAATTATAGGGCTATAGTCATAGTGCTATGGATTTGTGCTTGTACATGAAGAAATCATGTGATGGTTCATTATTGGTTTTGGTACTCTATGTGGATAACATGCTTTTGGCAAGGAAAGCTCATGATGAGCTGGATGCTCTTAAGGCTCAGCTTAAAAAGAGCTTTGAGATGAAAGATTGGGACATGTCTCTCATATACTTGGTATGTGCATTACATGTGACATGTCTCAGGGACTACTCTATTTGTCATAGAAGAAGTATATTTGTAAAGTCTTTGAGCACTTTCGTATGTAGGATGTGAAGCCTATTGGTTGTTCATTGCCTTCTCATGTGAATGTATCACATACTAATTGTCTGCAAATAGATGAGCAGAAGGTCGAGATGGCCAAGATCCCCTATGCATCTGTAGTGAGTAGTCTTATGTATGCCATGATAGCCACCCGTCCAGATATTACTTTTGCAGTTGGTGCTGTGGCATGTTATATGGCTACACCTAGTAAGAAGCATTGGGATGCCATGAAAGGTATCATAAGGTACCTAAAGGGCACTGTTGATATGTGCATTTGTTACGGCAGTTAGGATACATGAGTTGTGGGGTACATTGACTCTGACTATGCAAGGCATGTAGACAGAAGGAAGTCCACTTTTGGCTATGTGTTCACTTTTGCTGGAGGTGCTATTTCATAGATGTCTAGGGTGTGGATATGCATAGCCCTCTCCACTATAGAGATTGAGTATATTGCACCTACTGAGGCTTGTAAGAAGGCCATGTGGTTAGGCCATTTGATTGCGGACCTTGGTATGACAGATGCTATCCCTAGGGCCTACACTGCATTTGGATTCTCTAAGTGCGATCTAGTTAGCTAAGAATCCGGTCTTCCATGTGAAGATGAAACACATTGAGGTGAGGTAGCACTTCATTTGTGAGGTTGTTGAGAACAGGATTGTTGATCTTGTCAATATCTGGATTGATCAAAATCTTGCAAACTTGCTCACGAAAAGTCTCTCAGTGGAGCGTTTTGCCTTCCTTAGGAAGATGATGGGCATAGGATGAGATGATGTCTTTCCTTATCCTGTTGTACCTATGCATACTTGTACTTTTTTCTTTTTGGTGAGGTAGATTCGCCTTTAAGTGGGAGGTTGTTGGGGATAAAGGCACCTTTGCCTAGCGACTTGTGTATTACTGTACTAATAGTACCCCACACTTGCACAGTGCAGGTGGCGAGCGCCCAATACTGCCACTTCATTCTTTATTCTTTTAGTGACATTTGAATAAAGGTAAGGCTGGTCACACATTGTGACTATTGGAGTTTCCACACTCTCGTGCTCCTTCCACCATAGCTCTTACTCCCGGTCATGCTTCCACTTCAAGGTTCATCCCTTTAAAGATGACCACCATATGGGCAGTTGTAGCATCGTTGCCATCCATCTGATCACCACACGTTGTTGTGTCAACAATAGTCACTCTTTTTTTGAAACATGCCAAATAATGTGCTTTCTCTTCTCTTCTTGCCACATGTTCTCTCTCCCCCTTAGCACACACACACACACACACACACACACTCTCTCTCTCTCTCTCTCTCTCTCTCTCTCTCGGACAGCACATTACCATCTTTATTTTAAATACATTAACACTAAAATTGGACTTAAGATTAATCTCACCATTAACGCTGAATGTTAATGGATGCACTAACATTACGTGTTAAGATGAACATTAACATTTATTATATTATTAACGTTATATGTGAATGTGAATGATAATGCTAAAAACATATTTTATTGATACCTACCTGCCCATGTGACAAAATCTTTCCGGTTGCCAATCATGGTCTACCATGGCCTTGGAGTGGCAGCTCCCGAGGCCCCAATTGCAAGCACCATCGAATTTTTCTTTTGTGCAAAAGCATAATCCCAATGCGATCACAAACACAAGTATTGGGAAAAAACAATACACCACCTACAACATGTGTAGTTGTGTGTGCCTCTCACTAGTAGTGTCCCATACCACCCTAAATGAGATAACATTGTACTTGTCAAATGTGGACCATAACGGTCTCGCGAGTGAATGATGGTTTTGTGCATGTCATTGTATTCTACACTAGATGTTAGGTTGATGCTTTGATACCAATGAAATGTTTCCCTAGCATGCAACTTGCACATGGAGACACAACACAAGCGATACCCATGGCAAATAACGCAAGACTCACCTCCTAGCCATAAAGCCAAATAGGCTCACCCTTGAGCTTGGGAGCTAGAGCAAACTGAGTCACAATCATGTCCCAAGAGTTGGCATCCCATAAACTTTGTTGAGAAATAAACTTTGTGAAAATTATCCCGTAAGTGTAGAAGAGGGAAGTATTGAAGAGTTTCAGGATAGGTGACCTCCAAATGCAAGGTCTTCGCCCTTTAGGTGCTGTCGAGACTAGAAACACAACAACCAACAGTCCTCTATAGCAGAAATGCAACAATCCAGCAGCTGCTCCATTAGGAACTTAGATCTCCAGCATTATTAGAGGCCCACCATGCAGTCCAGCTTCAAAACACAGCACTTCCGGCCTTTGTCAAACAACCAGCAAGCTGCTGAGCAGCAAAACATAGGTAGTGGGCATGAATAGAGAAGATCGTAGAGGGAAGTTTTTGATTCTGAGAAAAGATGAAAGCAGGGTGAAAACAATAGGGGGAAGGGGTGGAGTGTTAAGTGAAAAAAGATGCATTCCACATGAAATCTTCAGTAGCTCATTAAAACAGCCCCAAAACTCAAAGATTACCAAAGTTTCTGTGCCCCATAATTGAAAACCCTAATTTGGGAGGATCCACATCTATAAATAGGAGGCTGCCCAGCCACCCAGGTCATCCTTCCTTTGCAGGTCATGCCTCTTCCAATGGCTGTTTGACCATTCATGATTGCTGCCACATCACCATCCCTCTTCCACTGGCTGTCTGTCCAGCCCTCACTACTACCACACACCCTCTAGTCCAAGTGCCTTGTTCTCAGGTGTCGCCTTGCTGTCTTGAGTCCATACACAGCTGCATTTACTAGATTCAGCTCAGCCTTTAAACTGTTGCGTTTTGGTTTCTAGTTTGCTGCCGTTCCACTTTCAGCATATTCTCAGCTCCAACTGGTGGGTATAGACCTTGGGATCCGTCTCCTATGGATGTCACTCTCTGACTACTCCCATTTCTCTACCTTTGATGTAATGTCCCCATTACTTAGTTTATTTTAATAAATAATGTGCGTATACATTCCAAAAATTGATTTATGTTGAAAACAAAATGGTAAAGATTGCACATTTTTAAAAAGCAGCTCTAACTATGAAAATAATTGATGAGGTATTATATGCCAGTTCATGGAAGGAAGGCTTGGGAAACTCTCCTAAGACAAGCGTATTAAAACTATGTTTGTAGTATAGAACAACAAAAAGAACTAGCCTAGTGGACAGCCACTTGGTAGTTAAGTGCACTTGGATGATGGCACTGTCGGGATGGGTGATCTCCCGAGAAGCTTCTCCTACAAGTTGGTGGGAGCTTCTTGCACGCAGCCAACGGTACCAACGAAGCTTTCGTAGCCTGTTGCCAAGTATGTAAGGCTAAGATGCCAAGGTCTATGCCTTGGTCGTTGCCTTGGTCGTGAGCTTTGGAGTGACGGTCATCTGACGACACGATGCGTGGTGCTCGCTGGTATGTTCGTAAATTTTGATCTTCACACTACTGAAATGGAGCCCTCTCTCTAACATCATCGATGATGTCATTGAAAACGTTAAAAGTAAGCATTTTGTCTTGTCATCAAGGATGTTCTAAAAAACGCTTAAAGCAAGCCTTTTTCTCTTTGTCATCGATGATATCATAAAAAACGCTAAAAGCAAGCATTCTCTCTTTGTTTCCCCTCCCTCCCCCTCCTTCTGATTACTATATAAACAGGGGTAGAGCGTCACGTGAAAAACCAACAACAACCTATGTAGAAGTCTCTTTGTTGTTGACACGACGAAGCTTTGTTGCAATCGGTTGATCCTCTCTCTCTTCACATCCATGTGGAAGCACTGCTCAAATTCATCAAGCTTCTTTCATGGCTCTCAAGAGACGTCGAGATGCTGAGCGAGGTCATGCTCGGAGAGCTTCCCAACGCGAGGAAGTAGTCATTGCTGAGGGAACTCAACACGAAGTTGAAGCGCAAGTGGAAGTTAATCTTGAATCCATTCAACCCGAAGGACCGGTTATTTCACAAGAAACTGAGGTTGTGGTCATAACCTGTCACAATGGATAGCCGAATGAAGAGAATAAGGTTTAGTACATAAGAAAATGATTACTTTTAAGCTATTAACTCTACAACTTCCTAAATTTTCTATTGCTAAAGAAGCCCATAGGATAAGTCTGCTACATAGATTATGATTAGTTAGAACGTGCTTAAACTTATAAAAACATGTTAGTATTATTAATTGCTTTTTAGGAAAGAACACGGGAGTTGATGAGGGGATAGATTCTATGTATCATATACATTGACAAGTATGTTAAAAATGTTTTATGGTCATAGACTGTTTTTTGATTTCTGAATGATGAATTATGTCTCTTATAATTTTGTGCTTGCACAGCTGGATGAATTGTGAATTGTGGTGGTTTGGGACACTGGGGTCCTCGACCCAATGCTCCCTCACACTCTGTGGAGCGTGGAAAAACTCACATGCGGTAGGGATCCTATGCTCTCGAGGGAGATAGGTGTTTTTGGTTTTTGATCACTTGAGCACCTGAGAGGGCAAAGGGCCAAATGATAAGTGTCCTTGTTATGTAAGACGGCTCTTGAGGCATAGGGAAGCTTAGAGAGGCTTTGAGCTAGTAAATTTCTTGTTGATTGTGAACGGAGTGCGATCACATATAACTCAATCCTCAGGGATTGGAAGGTCCTATCCTAGACTGGACAATGTCTTTCTGCAGAAAGACGGATTTTGTACCAGTCTGCGGAGGGATGGTTTTGCTTGTTATTATGAAATAAAGTATTTGATTTCCAAATTGTTTGTTATGTGCTAAAGATTGAGTTTAATGAATCCATTTTTACAGACTAATAAAAGGAAGCTGTTTTTATACGTCCAAACAACATGGTAGTATGCTTTGCTAATTAGAAAACTAAAGCAAACTGAATTGAGGAAAGTGGGAGGCTTTGATCCTGACAATTGAAGGTCTATGGCTGGGTGGACCCGATAAGTCGGGTAACTTTCCAACACTAGATAGAGCTGATTAAATCGTGACCCTCCCAATATTGATAGGATTAGTTACTAGGTTTAATACCGTTTTAGGAGGCCAGAGCTAAGATTTCACCTTATGCGTAGGGGGATTGAGTTACACTTTCCCCGTCTCTCACTCTCTTTGAACCAAGTGTGGTGTTAATCTCACTCTTATCTTTGATTGATTACAAAGTGGTCTTTCTTAGGTGGGCGTTAGATTTTTGTCACGGGTGACTTGTCCATGCTTCCCCTGTGAAGTAGAAGTGAGATTTCCATGTTCAACTAAGTCTTAGGTTTCCCATGGAGAGACTGGATGGTGATGTGCATGATTATGAATTTCGGTCGACTAGTAAGAGGACTCCTCTGGGTTTGTTGGAGAAGGCACCTCACATTTGAGCATCTGTACATTCTTTCATTCATCTACATCATTGGTTCATTTACTTCATAGTTTTTTTTCTTCTCTGTTTGTGTTTGTGTTTTTGCATCTATTGCATTCTTGTTTGAGTTTTTCAGTTTTAGTCATGCTTGTACATTTTGTGCTCTCTTAGTGCAAATCCTAGCACATAGTTGTCACATCCAATGGCGTGAGATTAATACCATCCGATACTAGTACAATTGGACTAATAAATCTTGGACCTATGTTTGATGCTATGCCAATGCAAAAAAGTTGTATATATAAGTTTCAAGCCTTTACTTACGTTGGGACATAAATAATAATTTTAAGGTCTATTCTTAATGTTGGGACTTAAAATAAGACACCTTAAACATTTAGAGTCTTTATACTAGGAGTTTACACATTAAGAGCTTGAAGATGGAGGTAGGGCGAAGGAGAGCTTGAGAGGTAGGGTAGAGAGCTCGAGGAAGTAGGGGGTATAGAGTAGGGAGCTTGAGATTTGAATTTGAAATTAGAGTAGAAAGAGAAGGAGAAAATATATTACCATAAAAGGAGAGAGAGAGAGAGAGAGAGAGAGAGAGAGAGAGAGAGAGAGAGAGAGAGAGAGAGAGAGAGAGATTGATTGGGACAACAAACACTAATTTAAACTTTTTCATGAAAATAAGAGATTGGGATATGTGCACCTGTATTGTGGAAGAGGAAGCCTAAACAAAACCTACAACTACCCCAAATGGTCACAAACAGACACTTTAAAACCGTCAGATAGTTTGGATGGGATGCATTGGATGTGTCGTATTGGACGGGATGGATCGGACGAGTCGATTCGTTCATTGGATGTGGACAACTAGGTGGGCCTAGCATCATGGTATTAGAGTTGGTGCTTTTCTAAAATGTATCTTGTAGTTATAGTGGAGACTTGCTTTATGTGAGATACATAGCTGACACATAATCAATTCCCAATGTTTGAGACTCCTTCCTCTTGGGATCCTAGTGTGTTTTTTTGGGCTTTTCCATTACTAGAGGCCTTAAGAGGATATTATGGTCCCAACAAGGGTGTGACATTAATGTGATATTAAGGTCACAAATATTGAATGTGACATTAAAGTGACATTTAATGTGACATTAAGGTAAATCAAGGGGAACATGTACGAGGATGACCGTCCGGGCTCTTGGGCGCCCGAATGGGGTTAAGGGGAGCCTAGAAATGAAGAGAGTCCAAGAATAGTAGGACTCACCAAGGTTTGACGGCTGGCAATCGGATCACGATGGTCTGGCCAGCAATATACTAGGCAAGGTTGGGAGGTGAAAGGAATGACTCGTGCTCACCCATCCCGACTGTTTTCTTCTGGCTTCATAGTCTTCTTCTGAGTCATTTGTCATTGGTATCAGTGTTTTACGGCCCTATCTAGGACATTTTGTAGTCGTCTTCTTAGATGATATCTTGATCTTTAGTAAATCAAGAGAAGAACATTTGGAACACTTACAATTAGTATTCCAACTGTTAAGAACATATTCCCTTTATGCGAAGAAAACTAAATGTGAATTTTTTGCACAAGAGGTCAAATATTTGGGGCATATTATCTCGAAAGAGGGAATCAACATGGATCCAGAAAAAGTAAGGGCAATTATTGAATGGCCACCTCCAAGGAACCTGGAAGAGCTGCAGATCTTCCTAGGTTTATCTGGATTTTATCGTAGACTCATTCGAGATTATGCAAAAATAGCTGTTCCAATGACAGACCAACTTAAAGGGAAAGGAAAAGTTTTAATTGGGGAACAGACCAAAATGAAAGTTTTCAAAAACTTAAGGTAGCTATTGCTACAGCTCCAATATTATTAATAGTGGATCCCAATAAACCGTTTGTGGTTGAAGCTGATGCTAGTGACAAGGCGATAGGCGTGGTCTTATTACAAGAAGATCGACCAGTTGCTTTTGAAAGCAAAAAATTAGACCGTGCAAAACTGAATTATTCTGTTTATGAAAGGGAGCTATATGCAATAGTACATGCAATGAAGAAATGGAGGCACTATCTGTATGGTGCCAAACTTTTGATTTTATCGGATCATGAAAGCATTAAGTGGCTTAATGATCAACCGGATTTACACGGGTGTAAAGCTAGATAGGCCGAACTCCTCTAAGAGTTCGACTATGAGATAAGATATAGAAAAGGAAAGTATAATATAGTAGCTGATGCACTCAGCAGAATGCCCATCATTAATGAATTGAGTTTTACTCAGTTCACTTCCAACTTGCTTGAATCTTTAAAAGGGAAATACAAGGTTGATCTGACATATTCCAACATATGGGAAGCAATAAAAAATGGGGATTCAAATGGAAGCGTCTCCACTGAGGAAGGAATATCTGAGGATGTTCAACAAGGAAATGGAGCATCGGGGGTTGCTCAAACCGGATTTAAGTGGAAAAATTTTACCATTGATAATTGTTATTTACTCTACAAGGATAGGGTGTGTGTCCCAAAAGATAAAGAAATAAGGCGCCAGATACTCTTTGAGTGTCATGATATCCCTAGCGCGGGACATCCAGGAGTTAATAAGACTTATAGTCTTATTAAAAGGCAGTTCTATTGGCCTGGAATAAATAAGGACGTCCTTGACTATGTGGTGAAATGTAATAAATGCCAGGTTAATAAAGCTGAAAGATTAAAAATGGGAGGACTTCTCCATCCACTAGAGATTCCTTCGGGAAAATGGGAGAGTATCTCCATGGACTTTATTGTTGCTTTACCCAGAACACAGAGTGGGCATGACTCCGTGTGGGTGATTGTGGATAGGTTAACCAAAATGGCTAGGTTAATTCCAACTTCAACTGATGTTAAAACACCAGAATTGGCTAGATTGTTCGTAGAGAACATATACCGATTGTATGGCCTTCCGGCAAATATAGTTTCTGATTGGGACAGAAAATTTGATAGCCAATTTTGGCGTGCAGTATTTAGGAAATTGGATACTAAACTTAGCATGAGTACGGCTGATCATCCGCAAACAGATGGGTAAACTGAAAGGGTTAACCAAATTCTTGAAGATATGCTTAGGGCATATGTAAGTAAAAGACAAACTAATTGGGAAGAGTATCTACCGATAGCAGAGTTTGCATATAATAGTGCCAAGCACTCTTCCACTGGATATAGTCCATTTATGTTAATGTATGGGTTTCAACCCAGAGCTACTTTTGCAGTAGGACTACATAAGGAAAAGGTTCAGCCAGCTAAAGACTTTTTGGAGGATATGAATAGTATGTTAAAATTTGCTTAAGAAAATATTAAAAAGGCTCAAAATCGAGCTAGAGCATATGCAGATCCTCACCAAAGAGACAGCTCCTTTGAAGAAGGAGAATTGGTCTATCTTAAGGTGCCTAAACAAACTAAAACTATGAAAAAGGGACAATGTCCAAAGCTTTCACCAAGGTATTGTGGTCCTTTCATAATACTTAAAAAGGTGGGAGAATTGGCTTATAAGATCCAACTACCTGCTGGTAGTAAAATACATCCAGTTTTTCATGTAAGTAAATTAAGGAAGAAGTTGGGTGATTTGGATAATCTAATCTTAAATGATGACATTGAGGAGCTGTTCAATGACCAATCTAATCCACATGAACCAGAATGAATATTGAATGTTTATAATAGACGAACAAGGAATACTATTTATCAAGAATGTTTGGTTAAGTGGAAAGATTGTTCAGAAGAAAGCTCAACATGGGAGCGAGTAAGTACTTTAAAGAAAAGGTTTCCCGATTTACAGTTAGACTTTCCAAGTATCGTTTTCAAGGACGAAACCAATTCTTAAGGGGAAGGAAATGTGACATTAATGTGACATTAAAGTGATATTTAATGTGACATTAAGGTCACAAATATTGAATGTGACATTAAAGTGACATTTAATGTGACATTAAGGTAAATCAAGGGGAACACGCACGAGGATGACCGTCCGGGCTCTTGGGCGCCCGAACGGGGTTAAGGGGTTCCTAGAAATGAAGAGAGTCCAAGAATAGTAGGACTCACCAAGGTTTGACGGCTGGCAATCGGATCACGATAGTCTAGCCAGCAATATACTAGGCAAGGCTGGGAGGTGAAAGGAATGACTCGTGCTCACCCATCCCGACTGTTTTATTCTAGCTTCATAGTCTTCTTCTGAGTCATTTGCCAAAGGGAGACTACAATCATCTCTTTTTTCTTCTTGGTTAGATGCAGGGCACATGACGGAAGATAATTTCAATGAAATCTTGTGCATCAAATATTCCCGTTACACTCTTCGGAACCTTGTTCATGAGTCATGATAAGTTGTTAGTAAGGCAAGCGACCTCTCCACTTTGGGAGGACATGTTTCATCCTAGACAATTGGCAATCCATCTTCTTCATTGGAGCCATGCCTTGTGTCAGGTTTGTGTAACCCTTTTGAGTTGTACGATACAAAATCCTTGTTTCTTTTTCTAGTTTGCACGATATCGATCATGATAGGTTTGACTATGTTAAGTTCAATAGAGTAGGCTCTAGACGTTGCATATATAGATGCGCCTTGCATCATATCCTTTGTTTCTTTACAGTATGGAGTTGGCACTTTTGGTTTATTATTCCTTCCCATCCCACTCTCTTTTCTTGATTTTCTTTCATTTGCGTTCAATAGCTCAGGATTTAATTCCATAGTTGGATCAAGTATGCTAAGATTAGGATCATCTGTTTTTGTTTCTACCACCATGTTTTCTCCAGCATCACATGGTAGCTATGCATAGGTGAATACGAATGTGCACCTTGGTACATTATTAACAAGAATGCCAACCATTAACACTGTCTCTTACGCACACCTGCAAGTAAGCACATTTGTCTATTATGGGATGACTTAGATGTAGGGATATCCATCCTTTACTTATGGTGGGTTGTTCCACACTGCATGGGTCACTTTCACATAGGGATTTTCATCCTCTACTAACAATGTCCCTATCCCCCTTCCTTCGGCTACTCATGCGGATATTATACCCTTGTCTTGTTAGCCCATACACACTTTTGGATCCATTGTGCACACATTGTGCATGCATAGTGGACATTCTAGGGTTTATTCCTAAGTGTATTCCATTCCCCTACCTTACCCACATACCCATGTCTAGTTAGCTTGTACCTACTTACACCCACTTTTGGATGCAGTGTATACACATTCCGCATGCATGGTGGATACTCTAGGGTTCATTTCCAAGTGTATTCCACTCTCCTACCTTACCCACCTTATCCACCCACTACTATTACTCCCTCAACACTACTACTCTTGTTGCTATGGCCAAGAATGCCTTTATGGACAAGACTCATTTCAATGGGTTGAATTTCACCACTTGGTCTAATCTAATGTAACAAGTGCTTGAGTCTTAGTGTCTTAGGGACCTAGTAGATGGTTTAGAGCTTGTGTTGAATCTTGAGCTGGCCCATCGTGACCATATTCATCAATGGAGAGCTCATGATGCTACAATAAATGTGGAGTTAATACAAAGATTACTTCTTGAGGTCCACTCTCAATTACAACATTTTTCCCTAGTATCCAAGGGTTGGAGTCATTTTGTTGACCATTATATGGTAAGAGATTGAAACCGACGCATGAATCTCGATTATGAGTTGCAAGACTTTTCTATTAAGGAAGGGGATGATGTGAAAGTTAAGCTGATTGAATGTAGACGATTGCTTGTCGAGTTCGCCACTATTGGTCCACTTTAGTCAGATGACTATTAGGTTACATTTTTTGTTAAACAAGTTACCTTCTAAATACTTTGACTTAATTCAGAACATCATTTTATCGGCTCGATTGTTGATATTCTGTGAGTTCAAATGCTAGTTTTTGCTTTATGTGAGGTTGCATGACCAAGTTGATAAGGAGTTCTCTTCTCATTTTCATATTGAGAGGGGGCTTTGGTAACCACTTCTATGAAGAGAAACACTTGGAGTTGGCTAAAACTCTAAAGCTGTAAAGGCAACTCAAACTAAGGGTGACACCTCTTTCATTAGATGAAACCAAAGAAACTAAAGCAATGTGGGAGGAGCTCCCTAAAAGGAATAGGTTTTGCACACAATGCTAGTGTTCCGACCATGTAAATGAGGAGTGGTGTACTAAGGGCCAAGGCCTTCCAGCCAATAACCTTCTACTCCCTTTGGCTCACATGTTGTTGGACCTAGCATATGGACTGCCATCTTCTCCCCACTTTATAAGTATCTTCATAGTTGTTAACATATATTTCATACTTCCATAAATGTATGGGTATGAAAGTTTGATTGTAGTATGAAGGGGGTCTGAATCATATGTTGCCGTGGTTTTTTACTTAAAAGGCTAGAAAAATATAAGAATGATAAGTTGAACCTTAATATGAATTATAAACAATTCAACAAAGCTTACACTTTGAAAAACAAGCATAAAAGACATTGAAATTTGACAAGGGGACTATATGAAATTTGAGATTATAATCAGCCCACTAAGATCACAAAATGTCATGACTCATAATACACCATAGTATGCAAGACTCTAGACAAGCCAAGAGGCTAAAGAGATTGAAGAGACAATGGTCAAGACTCAAGATTGTAGACTTGCTATGGCATGTGCTACTCAAGATGACTCATTTTCATCTGTGGCTTCCTCATCCTCATCCTCCACATTATCTTGTGGCACACTAGAGGTACCAACATTGGATACACCTATTGTCACAGGAGTATAATTTTCATAATCTTCATGTCTCATTTCATGCAAAGCAAGTAGCCTTTCATCATCCTTTTTCTTGTTTAGCATTTCCAAGGTCATTTCAATCTTCTCAAATCCTTTTTCTTTCAATTTGCTTATGAGAGGCAAATTGGTGTGTATAAAAACAAGCTTCTCTGTATTCTTTGGCTTGAGCTTGTTCCTTTTCTTCATATGAATGAGAGAAAAAGTGCTCCAATTTCTCTCACATGGTGAAGCACAAGTGCCTTGAGACAGTATCTTAAGTGCCAGATGCTGCAAATTTGATGTCTTTACCCCAAAAGTTTTTCACCATTTCACACCTTGATGCATCCTTTTCTCATCCTTTGCAATGGGATGCGCAAATGCACCTGACTTAGACTTACTACTTATCTAGTTCATCATATAACTCCCCTTGAGCACTTACATCATACTTTGTAATATGTTTAACCACATACATTTGACCCTTACCTCTTTGTCCATGTTAGGATTTTTCACTCTCCAAACAGGATGGAGCACAAACGTAGGAATGCAATGGAGAGTGCATCATGTTCCATCGGTCTACACAAAATGCCTTGGCTTGATGTAGCTTGGTAGCATAAAAAACCTCAAGATTTTCAGTCTTTTCTATCATGTGATCAGCGAGCTCATACACCAACCCCATGCTAATACCCTCTCTATCAGCAAGATGCAAAATCTTTAAAACTAGAGCACATAGCCCCACAATCATCTTAGCATTGATCCAAAATGAAGAACTTAAGATAATAGATGAAACTTGCAAACCCTTGGCACTTCTGCTCACTTTCTTTCAGCCGTCTCATCATTTACGACCATGCGGCACAATCCATTGAAGACTCTCATTCGATATGTTTGCCAAAATGATAAACATATATGCGAACCAAGTCTATGCTATTTTAAGCAAATCTTTGAACTAAACTTTCTATACACAGCAAGAATTATATTTTTCGTGTGACAAATGTCACTACTTTCACAGCTTCTTTGGAAACAAGCTTCACCCAAGAAAGTTCTTGAATACCCTTAAAGAAAAAATCAAGGCAGTGGCATGTGCAATGGGTGTAAAAGATGGTCGGTCAGTCTTACTCAAGCCTCAACCAAGTGACCGATATGAACACAATTGGTTGCATTGTCCATGCACACTTGGACTACGTTTTGAGGTCCCACTTCAAGAATGGCACTCTCAAGAATTCAAAGATATACTCTCTTGACTTACACTCACCACTTGTATCAACTCACCGCAAGAATTTGGAACCAAACATGTATGAAACCATTAGATTGATAATGGGTTGACAATGCTTGTTTGCGATGGAACCATTTTGATGGAAAAGATATTGATGAAACCATCACATTTGCTTGATCACAAACAATGCTGCAACCATATCTTTTCCATTTCTCTCTAAGATCAAGTGAATCTCTTTGCACACATTTGACCTCATCATCCAATTCTTTAGTGCGCAAGTGATTGTATGAAGGGACCTTGAAGCTTCGGCCAACATTTCCAATTGCCTTCATATCAAGAAAGTAAGGATTTCTCACCTTCCAATGAGGAATGTCCTCTGCATAAAAGAAACGACGAATAGCAATTGCTCTCTCTTTCCTTGCTTGTATGTCCCAACTTTGAAACAAGGGGTCTTTTTGCGCTTTTAAGGCATCATTCCATGAGCATCACTAGCTTGAGAGGAAGAATCAACCACATTGGCACTAGCACTTCTTAATGCATCTCCTAATTCAGAAACCTTTGCATCCAATGCATCACGTAAACTCATGGGAGCACTTACATGCAATCTACGACTTGCATCTTTTACATCTTGGGGTGCACTAGAGTATTTATCAACCTCAAATCCCTTCAGCCCCAAGATGTGGGCACATGGCCACCATTCCATGCGTGGGAACAATATTTGCATTGCGTAGTACACTGTTCATTCTTCAATTTCTGCAGTTCAGTGGAAAATTGCCACACTTTTCGTTGCTTTCAAACCATGGTGAATCATGACCTGAAAAATTGAGATGTGTGAGAGAGAGAGAGAGAGAGAGAGAGAGAGAGAGAGAGAGAGAGAGGATGTGGCTGTCTCTTTGGAGACATCTGATAAAATTGGAATGATACAGAGAAGATTAGCATGGCCCTTGTGCAAGGATGACACGCACAAATCGAGAAAAGAGAGGATGTGGCTGAGCACTCAGTAGTGAGCACACAACACATTGCGCAATAGGTTGCATATGTAGGAAAAGTGTAGGAGTCAATGATGAAAATTGCTGAAAGCAGGTCGGTAGGCAAAAAATGTAGTTGTGGGCTTTTTATTTAAGCCCTTAAAAAAAGCCATGTCTGAAATGCCATTTTGTACCTTCTCATACTAGACGTCTGCTAATGTTTGCTATGACCAATCATATGCATTTGAATCCAACTATGGTGTGTAATGCATCTATTTTTTGTTTAAGACCTTTGTAACCTAGAACCATCAAGTTTAATTTGCTCCTTGATCTAATGCATAATCAGACACAAATTGGGTCAAGAGCACTTGCTTGAATGTCTCCAATGAAGAGCCTTATGAAGCTTCAAATTGTCTCTAGTTTACAAGCATAGGTGGGTACAAATTGGGCCAAGAACACTTGCATGTAGGTCTCAAACAACTTGTAGCATCAAGCCCCAACTTGTCCTTTGTGGTGGCATGCTAATCAACTCCCATGTAGATCCAAAATCTCATGTGTTCTACTGTCCATTGCCAAAATTTGCATCAACAACCATCCTCAATCACAAAGGCATGCATGGATGCATTCCAATGCTGCAATCCAAATGCTAAATCCTTGCTGGTTACACAGTTAGATTAGCAAATCAGCAACCATAACACAATCAAGCTCAAATTTGAGGCTCAATTCTCCAGTTTTCTTTACTGAATGGTGCATGCATGAAGTTTGTATATGAGAGAGAAGAAAGAAGAGAGAGAGAATTCTGGATTTCAACCCTGGTAATGCTGTGTACAGCGGCCATCAGCTGGTTTTTAGGGTTTAGCAGCTATAGCTGAAACCCTAATCCACTTAAATGCAGGCGGTCTGCTGAATTTAGTGGCTTTCCAGCTGTTGCCAACGATATGATATGCTGCTGATGCAGTTGCTACTCCAGCTGCTCTTCATGCATTAAGATTGGTTGTCCAACTGTATCACACCTCAGCATCACTTTCATAACAGGTTGCCCTGCTGTTCCAGCCCTAAAACAGCAGAAAAACAAGTTGCTAGACTGTTCACAGCCCCTGATTCATTTCTTGCGTCAGGTTGCCCTGCTATCCTGAAGCTACAAGCTCTCTCTCTTCCCAAAATTAAGATGTCCATGATCAGATGTGCCAGAAATAGATTAACACAGCTTTGGATGGCATCTAAACTTAGCCAACTAACAGGTGCCAAATCTGCATGCAAACTCAGTCTCTAGACTTGTTTCCAGCCAATAATAATTCCTACCCTCTTTGAACATGAAAGTGTTAAAATTTTCCACAAATGTTAGTTTAGGAGATTAAACCAATAAAGGCTCCAACCTCCATGACATGAAAAGTCATTTCCAAGGGGAAATTCGATGTCATTGACCAAGATGTGACTTAGACACCCCATTGGCACATGCCAACAATACTTTTTGCCATTGTCCATTGCCAAAGCTAGAATTTTCTGTCATTGTGAACATGTTGAACTTAATCTTACCTATGCACCTCACATATGTGCAACATAATTTTTACAATTAATTGTCCAAATAGTATTAAGTTAAAAATTCACATCATGGTGACAAAAATATTGTTTTAACTCTTGGAAGTGTTTGGCACACTTTACTATTGTCATAATGTTGACACTTTTTCATTGTCGGTGTCTTGGAATTGATATGCTGAGCTTAGTGGTGTTTTTTAAAAGGAAGGTTACTATTATTTGTTCATTCTCAGACAGGAGAAGTTGATTTTGCAGCTTTTCTAGTACCGACCTGAAATTCTGTTCATGCTCTGATGATACTACTGTCAAGGTTTGGGACTTTGCACGGTGCCAAGAAGAACGTTCACTTGCTGGTGAGAGGATGTTTTTAATCTCTAATGCCTTCACGGTACTCAATCTGCATAGTTTTTTTTCTCTCACCTTTGTTGTTGTGCTTTGTTTTCTTCTTTAAGAAGCAATCTAGCTATCAGCTCCTTGGCAGGCAACCGCTTCATAAATTGCTATTATTAAAATCACGGGCAGTTGATTTTCAGTGCTGAACAGAGTTTATGATTTGACACAAAATAGATCAGGCTTCCTGCTTCTCAATCCTTTGAGAATGAATTAAAAATCTAATTTATGCATCTTATCCATGAATTTTGGTCTTCATAATATTAAGCATGGACACATTGAGTCCTTAAACTTAAATGATTGGTTTCAATAGGTGGATTCCTGTCATTACCAATCAGTGACATTTGCCAGCCAGAATAATGTTTGGGCTGTCTTTAATGATTAGAGAGACAATGATTATAGCTATCTGAAGATGTGATGTACAATTTGATATCTGTATGTTTGATATCTGTATGGGTCCAGGGCAGCCGAAAAATTTGATATGGTATATGTATTTCCAATGTGTTTGAAAGGAGGTTTCCAAAATCTCTTTGTGTCTTACTAGAGTCTATCACTTCAGATTCTGATTCAAGATAGTATAATTGACAGCATATATTAAACAAAGTTCGAATCTCAGACACCCCTGTAATGTAAATTTACTCTTCAAGCTCTCTGCCCAGATGACAGGAATCATTGTCTTTCCATACACACATGCTGTTGTTTATAAAAACAAGATGACTGATTAAATCTTTTTGATAAGTAGATACCAAACTTCATTAAGGTCTTTGCACATCTGCATTGTAAGTTCTATTATTTAACCACCTTATTATGGTTTTAGTGAGGTCTAATAGGGAACAAATAGTGTCTGGTTTTGTGGCAATCTGTAAGTGAAATGATCAGACAAAGTTAACATGAATGAATCCTTGTTCTTGATGCCTTGGAAGATCTCTCAAGTTTCCCTTCTAGACAATAGTGGAATTAGACTTGCATGCTCTGTTCCCAAGGTGGTTAGGGAAAGGAACAATGAAGTCAGATTAGTTTGTATTAACTTTGGGAAGCTAATAAGCCCTAAAGGTGCACTAAACTTGTCGATTAAAGAGAGGTAGGGCACCATTGACCAATGTCTGGCACGGTTTCGTTATCCTTCAAGGATGAGACAAATCAATCCCTTTGCTGGACTCTTTTGGTGTGCTACCAATATTTTGTGACCTTCTCAAAGGCAATAAGAATCCTGGACTGAAACTCTCCTTACATGTAGTGTTCAACCATTTTTCTGTTTTCTGTCCTAGGATGATATTGATCCATCCCCGGGCTAGGATCTATTCCATTCTGCTTGTGTCTATGATTTGGAAGGCAAGAAGAATCGTGGGTTGAAAATCTCCTGAAACCACTTGATGCAGGTAATTTGAAGTCTGTCCTTTCATAATGATGTTCCTTTTGGGAGTACCTTGAGAATAGCTAGAATCTCCTCTCTTTCGACTACTGCCATGAGAAAGTCATTGAGCTAGAGGTTGACTGCTGTTCTAGTTGTCTGCATGTAGAAACTCTAGCCTCCTTCCTTTACTTGAGGCATCACTGTCAACAATAAGCCTGTGTAAGAATTGTAAGCCACCTCTCTCATCTCATGCTCCTCTTCTATACTCCCATCGTATGTTGCGCTCCCTTAACTTCTCTTTGGTGTTGTTGCTGGCTAGTGCCTCTGAAATAACCTCCTCGTCACTATTTGGAAGATCTTTTAAGTCTCCAGTATAGGTATTAGGGGAATTAGACTTGCATGCTCTGCTCTCAAGGTGATTAGTGTCCACACACACACACACACACACACACACACACACACACACACACACACACACACACACACACACACATGTAATATATATGTGTGTGTGTGTGTGTTTTATCTTTACATGTACTGCAATTGTGCCAACAAATACAACCGACCAATGTTTGTATCTGCTGTATCTTTGTTTGCTAGGTGATTAGAAGACAAAACCTAGCTGGACAGGATTGACCTTTGCTTTTGAATTATGCAGTCTTTTAAAGAATTGGGCTCAGAATTAGACATTTGATTATGGCTATGTTCACTGTACAGGACATGGTTGGGATGTGAAGAGCGTAGACTGGCATCCTCAGAAGTCTCTGCTGGTTTCAGGTGACTCCCACAAATACCTTTTGAGTCGATTCTTATTTGGTATGATGCTTCCTGTTAATAACTGACATCTCGGCATCCTAATTCTGGCTAGGTGCGAAGGACAGTCTTGTGAAATTGTGGGATGCCAAATCTGACAAAGAGCTGTTTACTTTGTTTGTTCTTATATCCTTCATCTCTCAAGTTTGATTTGGCATAAAGAACTCTTTCTGTTTTCCTACAATTTCCTATGTATGTTTGAGGTGACTAAGCCTTATTACTTTATTTCCATTCAGGCATGGGCATAAAACTGTAGTTCTCTCTGTAAGGTGGAACAGCAATGGTAATTGGGTACTCACAGCCTCCAAGGATCAAATTATCAAGGTAAGTGGCGTGAGGAAGAAAAATGCCATTAATTAGATTAATCTGGCATAATGCACACTTACAGTATTCAATTTCTGATATTCGAGGGCAGCTGTATGACATTCGAACATTGAAAGAGCTGGAGTCATACCGAGGACATGAGAAAGATGTTACATGTAAGTTGTTTACAGTCAAGTCAAAGCAGTTAATGCCCAGTGTATTGGCTATATTGCTCTATAATTTTTTTGACTTATCTGTTCTATTCAATGTCTTATACTTATACTTGCATATCCATCACTCCATGATGGGTGGTTGCATTTTGCTTCACCCATGATATAGGAGGATGTCCTTCATGTCTTGTTCCTTGACCTCTCATAGAGTGGTTCTCCTTCCTTTTCTTGATGATCCTCCTCCTTTCCTCTTCCTGTTCCTCCTTTTCCTCTCCTTCCCTCTGTGTGTGTGCGTGTGTGCGCACAGCTAATGTGTGTAAGCACTATGATAAATCCTTGGGGTAGTGGAAATCCAATCTGATTGAATTTTGGAAAAACAAATTGCTTCTGAAGTAAGGCCCCTTTTTTTGGAGATGTATTGTGGGAATATAAGTTGTGGGACAAAAATTGCAAAGAATGGTATTGTATCTTCCTTCTGGCATTGATACTTACGTGCAAATGGGACAGTTTTGCATCTACTTTGGTTTGACCTACAAACTACAGCATTTTCGGATGGTCTTTCTTGAAAATTGCACACCCAATTTTTGGCTCAAAGATTTGGATTTTTTTTGGGGGGTTTTTTGAAAGGTTTTTTAGAGGGATGTCTCCTTGTTTGTCTTCTCACTCCCTGTTCATGCATTGGGTCAAGTATTGGGCTCTATGGAGTCTTTAGATTCATCTGAACCACACTTTTATGGGTGACCAGTTATTTCAGCCTTAGGTCCACGTTAGACTTTTACTGCAGCAATCATTGTATGATTGGTGCCATGGTGGTGATTTGGATGGTTTATCTATTCTCCTTGTACATTTTTGACTTTATGAGTTAATGAACATTGGTTTAACAAAAGAAGAATGTGTGTGGTTATGTGTGTTCATGCAGATCTATATTGGAGCAAGATTTGATCTGCTATTGGCTGTTGCTGAACCAAGAAAGGCTGTGTGTCTTTTCTTCAAGGTCACTGGGTGTATATCTTGGGTCATCATTACCTCTTTGGACTCTCATCCATAATATGATTGTCCTTTTTAGCCGGTTTCTGTTTTCAACTTTGGAAATGACTGGAGCATTCCATACAATGGCAAGGACTTTCTTTATGGAATGACAGCCAAGAGAATGTATGCTGTATTGCAACCTTAGCCTTAATATCTGAGCATGTCAGTGCACTTTGGCATAGTACAGATCCTCTGGTTCAATGGTATCGTAGAATCTCTGAAGTTTGGGCCACCAAATGGCTGCTAAAGGACATCTCTTCCTTTGTAGATGTATGCTTATTGCTGTCCCTTCCAGTATGATGCTTGCCACCAGAAAGACCACTTTTGCTACATGTCATAGATGTGGTTCCTCCATTCAGATATTTCCACATACTTTTTGGAGCTGCCCACGATGTTCGAGCAGATTCAAAGAGGCTATGCTTCTCTCAGACTTGTCTTTCCTCCTCTTAGATTTGGCGCATTTCTTGGATCTTTGGTTTGTTCCCATATAGATCAAAATCTTATGCTATGTTCTTTGCTTGGGTTGGCTTCTGGACACTGGACTATTTGGAAACTTCGCAATTGTGTTTGATGGATACACTTGTTTCAGGAGGTTGCTGCACAAATCTCTTGTAACAACATGTCAGTGTATAGACCTCAATACGATCTTTTTCACGAGTGCTTTCAAACATTATAGGCTGCACTTTGCTATAGTGTTCAACTGCTTTGTACATTGATTGTTTCTCACAAAAAAGCATGTAGATTGGAGTTTTGAGCTAAAGATGACAGAAGAACTAGAAGTTGTGTTTGTTTTGGGTCAATTGGATGGTCTTTGCAATAGTTGATGGTTTTAATGTAAGTGTTGTTGGAGTTCTATGTGGTTTGGGGCCATTTTTGAGTTGACCTTAGATAGTCACATTTGAAGCCTAGCCGGCAATTATGTGGTGGGATGATTGAGGTTGTGTGGATAGGATCAGTGAAATTGTTGGCAGGAGAGTGCTCTAGCTATCCTAATCAACAGCACTTTGATCTAAATGGATACAAGGATATGAGTGACTCGGAAGGCCCAACTCTATCTTGCAGGAAACTGAAGTCATCTTAGAAGATCTTCTTACCCTCAAGCCATGCTATATCAATTGACAATGGTTACTAGTTCCATACATTGTTCATAGAAGTGTGACCGCTTTTCCCTATGGATCGACACATTATTGCTGGGTCGATGCCCTAAAATGAGGCTCACTTGAGCTGCTAATTCCTATTTGTTGTACTCTAAGTTGAAAGCTACATGATCAAACAGGTTGAGCTTGGGTGCCTATCAATGAACTTTGCACCCACTTACCCTGCAATTTTAGTGCTGTTAACGAGCTTGCTATCACATTGCTTAGCAGTAAAATGCACCTCCTTGTTTTTGGTAAATGAGATCACAAAGCTAAATTTTTACAATCACTTCTTATTGAGTGTTTCTAACTTTTCAAAGTGCTTTCTTTTATTGGTAATGGTTTCACAAAGTTTGTAAAGACAACCCATTAGCAAGCAATGAGGAAATCATCTTTTAAGAAATATTTAAAACTGTAATTTCAAGGATCCATCGACTGAATTATCAACCTAGATGTTGGTTCTTATTTTCACCTGATGACATAGAATTTGGCCTTGCAACCTTTTGGCTAACCAAGTAGAACCATACACCCTCATCCTAAGTACCCCACTAGGCATGCCCAAGGTCTTGGTATAAAAAGATGTGCCTTTCTTTGGTGAAGGGGAATATGCATAAGAAGACCATATATTCCTTTCCGGGAGCATAAATCCCTTATTGAATGCCATACTTATCACAAGCAAAAATGGGTCTAGATGGAGTCCTAGGCTTCACTCAAGGTTCAACAAGTTTCTTTCAGCCTTTAGATCAGAACACCCGTTTAGATGCTCTGTCTTTTACCAGGTAGTTGCCACATGAATACCTAGTTCTTGCAACATGTATTTAACTTTTTGAAATTAAACACCCAAATTTCCTTCAGTAATTGACTAAGCAAAGTGAGTGCTAAAAAAGAGCAAAATAAATGTTGTGGACATCACAGATTGACTAAGCAAAGTGAGTGCTAAAAATAGTAAAATAAATATTGTGGAAACCACAGATTACTTTGATTTTTGTCACATAGTTGTCGAGATGATGATACTCATGAAAAGCAGGCCTCCTTCAATTGGGGGGTGGATTGTTGGCTTGTTAGGCCACTAGATCTTACTTCAATTATCAAGTATGATGAATGGGTAAGAGGCCTTAGAGTGACAACTTTCAAAGTTTGACCACACATAATTTAGTAGTCAAAGCGGAGTACCTAATTTGGTGTATTTATTTTTAGAGTTTCAGATGTATCAAAAGTTGGAGACTTGATTGAGAGTTCAAGGATTTGCAAGTCCACCAATTAGGATGGGTAAGGATGGGTGATGCTGAGTGCATAACTTAGTTTTTATGTGAAAGTGGTTAGACTTTGTCAAAGGACATGAGCACAATGGGGTGTTGTGCTAAGAAATGCACTTAGAAACTTAAACACCCCCAAAACATGCTTATTTTAGGCTTATTTTAGCCAAAACCCTAAAATGGGAAGTGGGTCGAGAGAGTTAAGTGGGAGAGGATCTAAGCCCTAATTTTCTATAAATAGATAGCCAACCTTCCACTCTTTTCATAATCTCGTTTCTGCAGATTTTAGGTGTTTCAGCTTGCTGCCCACACCCGGTTCTCCGAGGACATCTTAGCCGAAGCTGTCCATTGCTGTCTCCATCAGTTGGTGCCTGATTTCCAGCTAGGCAACTGTTGTTCCTGTGCAGACCTGCTACTGTACAGCCTGCCACGTCATCACAGTTGTGTTGCTTGTGTTTTTAGTCTCTCTCTCTCCTGCAGGCTGTTGTGCCTACGTTTTTAGTATTTCTTTCTCTTGCACGCAATTCTGCCCACGTTTTTCATCTTTCTCTCACATGTTGCCTGCGTTTTTAGTATTTTTCTCTTCTCACTGTTGTCTGCATCAGATCCAGCTTCTCAATGCTGCGTTTGCTGGTGTTCGACATTCGGAGGTTGCCTTGCTGCGATTCTGGATCTGTTCGGAGTACGACACACTCTCCAGCTCATTATCCCTGCCTTGATCCTTGAGGTACAGGAGTTCGAGGTTCAATATTCATTCACTCCATAGTGTGTTTGCTACATGAGCATCGTATTATTCAGTAGTTATGTCACTTTATTTATTTACTGTGTTCATTGTCTCTGAGTTACTCTAACTCTAATTGTGTTATTTTATCAGTCTGTGCTTTGTCGTACGGTTTCCGTTTATGTTTCTGTGTTATGGTATTTTTTACATGGTATCAAAGCCTTGTACTCTTTGAGAAATCTAGGCCTTTGATCTGAAAGCTCTACACAAGAAGCAAGAACAACAATATGTTCAAATGAGTTCGAACACAACAACATCGATTTAGTCTCTAGAATCAACTATACCGAGAACCGAGCCAGGGTGGACCGATCAGCTTGCTCCACAAAGTTCCGATATGGTGGAAGACACTTCTGATTACATGGAAGAAAAGCTAGGCAAGCTGACCTCTAAAGAATACTAAAACTGATCATAGCTTATCAACGAAAGAAGATTGAGGAGCTCGATTGAATGATTGCTCTTCAAGAAAAGCTTCTAAATGAAGGTATGCATGAATTTCTCTCTTCAGATGTTGCGTATAAATCTGATGATGTTGCAGGGCCGTTGAGACCTCCATTAGGGATGGGCCCCCCTCTTGGAGAATAAGACCTTGTGTATGTTCCTTTCTTTCATCCTCTTCTGTCCACTTTGGTTCAAGGTACTTTAGATTCGTATTTTGTTCCTTCTTCTTTTAGCTCTTCTGCTTTGCAATATTATGGTAGAGGTCATGTGGAAGAAAGAGTCTAGTCTGTTGACTATAGAAAAGGTCCTCTTGAGGACCAATTCCTGTATGTTAACACACGTCATGGGGATTATAAGAAAAATCCAGGTATCTCTTGTTCTACCCTTTCTTCTTTTCCGTCGACTTCACAAAACCAGAATGAATTTGGTGTTCCTTTTTCTTCATTGTATGATGTATCATCATCTTCACATTTTCATTTTCAATTATTAAATGACAAAAATGAATAAAATGCATCTACATCTCATACGCCTCATTTTCAAAACCCATCTATCCCACCACATTCATCCACTGCTTCTCCACTTCCATTCACACCATTCACTTTTCCAGAGAGTAGGTTGCGCCATGCACTATTCGTCTAGAGTTTGTGCCTTCATCAGATAATTTTGTTGACATTTTGACCAAAGTGGTCAACCGGTTGTTTCTTCCGTACCTGCTTTCCAGGATCGGCTTGGGTACACTCTCCCCTACTTCTTCAGCTTGTGTTACATAAATAAGGTAAATTACAGGAAACAGGCACGAGGGATGACCGTCTGGGGGCCTTGGGCACTCGAACGGGATTTAGGGGAGCCTAGAATTAAAGAGAGTCCAAGAATAGTAAGACTCACCAAGAATTGACGGCTGGCAATCGGATCACGATGTGCGTTGCCAGCAATTAACTAGGCAAGGCTAGGAGGAGAAACGTATCTCGTGTCTCTGTCTTGAATCGAAATGTGTGGTATTCTTTTTGGCCCATCATATCAGTTATCGGACCGAATCGCCCATCACGACTCTAATACTGGTACCAGAGCAGGCGTTGGATCCTCCGTCTTCAGAGCCGTCGGGTGATCCTTTCTTCATTGTCGTCGGGTCATTCTCTCTTTAGAGCCGCCGTGTCTCGCTTCTGTTTATGCGTGAAGTTTTTTTTTCCCGGCGCCCACATGACACGTTATATTAAATTTGATGTAAAATTGTTTTCCGACACGTCACCCGTCATCCGGTGTGAAGACGCTGCCTCACACGCTTACCACCTGTATTCTGGACATCATTTATTTCGTGAGGCGCTATCAATAAAAAAACAACACTACCGTCTGGCGTCTCTGTCACCAGCTCCGACTGCAGGTTACTCACTATCATCTAGCATCTCTGTCACCAGCTCCGACTACACTTGTATGACAAGTACAGGTTGGGCAGAGAACAAATTCAGGGAAGGCGTATTGATGGTTTACGTGACCATTAAGAAGGGGTATATTTAGTTCCCTTCTTACTAGCTGTTTCTGCCAATAAGCTTCATTTCCAGCGTGACCGTCTCAATTCGAGAAAGACAAATTATTCCTCTCTCTTCGGGGTTATTATTAAAACTAGCAACAGTTGCCCTGTCACTATAACCAGGGAAGTACTTTACTTTGTACGCAAATTTCTTATATTTGCTTTCCAATTGCAGTGTATTAATGGAAGAGAAAGGGAAAGAGGGAGTAATTGAGGGTTCTAGTTCTGGGGACCACCCTATGGTAGATCCCCATGACACGGAGATACAAGAAGAACAGTAGGAAGAATTTTTTGCCACACGAGAACAATTTGATGATCTAACTGCTCGTGTGCAGGCATAGGGGGTTCAAATGGAATTTTTAACTCAAACACTCACCGAAATAAAATCTCAAATAACTTTATTACTAGAAAGAGATAAAAATAAGATAGAAACCTCGGATAGCCCATCTTCATCGAAAGATTTGGATATGAGTATGCGAGATCCTAAGGAACCCCACCACAAGTTGAGGGATAATCCAGTTTTAAAAGATATGAAACCCCCTCAGTTTTACGGGGAGGAAAAAGATAGAAATAAAGACACTATCTTTAATTTTCTCTTTAAAATGTGAAGATTTGCTCAAATTTAAAAATACTCCACCACATCTCCAAGCGCTGGAGGCTAGTTTAACTTTGGGGCCAAAGGTGTATAAATGGTGGTGAACTTTAAAGGAGGCAAATAAAATACCTGAAACTTGGGCTCACTTTGAATCGGTCTTTTTGAAAGAATTTTTTCCTGGAAATTAAATGGAAAGAAATTGGAAAGATTGGGATTATGTCAGACAAAAGGGAAGACCCTTGCTGACATATTTGGAGGAATATTGTGAGATAATCCTCAAATTGGAAGGAATAGATGAATTTCAAAAGATGAGGATTCATTAGGGGACTAGATAAGGCTTGTAAAAAGAAAATAAAAAGCAGTTCACCTAAGACGCTTGAAGAGGCAATTAAATTTGCATTAATCAATGAAGATGGTACGCGTCCAGGTACACTCACTAGTCTCATTGATACGGAGCCCAAGATTAAGGAATTGGAAACCTCAAAATTTGTAGGTAAATTTAAAAGGAAAATGCTATTTTTAAAGGGCAAGAAACAACCTTTTGAAAAGAAACAATATGTAAGGTCAAAGTTAAGTCCAGATGACTTTGATAAGACCAAAAAAGAAAAGCTGTGTTTCAATTGCCTATCCCCTAACCATGTTGCCTGGAATTGCCCTCAAAGGAAAAAGGGGGAAGATAAAGAAAATGATAAGGACAAGGGCAAGAAAAAAGAAAAACAAATCCATGTAATGTAGACTCTAGAATTAAAGGGGCATGAAAGGTATAAATCTTTAGAGGTTTTGCACAAGGATGTACAACACAGGTGTTATATGTCAACTTCTATGTGGCAGCCTACCTTTGGGCCATATGATTTAGTTAGAGTGCATGGATTGATAGCTGGAAAGAGGGTTAGAGTCATGATTGATGACTCCGCTACCCACAATTTCATAAATTATGCACTTGTCAAAAAATTGAAACTTTCCCAACAAAAGAGTGGGCATCAATATGTTGTTCGTATGATGCAAGGTCAAGATAATAAAATATGGGATACAATGGTATTCAATTTGGAAATTGAGATCCAAGGATATAAAGATAAACTTGATTTTCAAATTATGAATATGGAAAGAGTCTATATTGCTTTAGGGAGGGAGTGGCTATGGGGATTGAAACCATGCTTAAAACGTAGTTATCATCATAATACATTGGAATTTGAAAGGGATGGTAAGACTTTTGTGATTCAAGGTGAACATGAAGTATTTGATAATCCTTTATTGTGTTCCATTGAGGTTCAGAAGCTGATAAAGAAAGAAGCTTGTGAGGTATATATGTTATGGTCTCTTCTAGTACAAAACACTTTTACTTTCTGTAATATAAAGCAACAATTTTCTTATGTTTGTGAGTTGAATGTAAATAATGAATTAAGTGCTTTGTTAGATGAATTTAAAGATGTGTTTCCTTCTGATTTACTAAGTGGCCTTCCACCGGATAGGGGTGATATAAATCACCCAGTTGACACAAATAAGGATACGCACCCTATTTCTAAGCCACCTTATAAATTAAGTGAAACACAACACCAAGAAGTTGAAAGACAAATTAAGGATTACCTTGATAAAGGGTTTATACAACCCAGTAATTCACCTTGGGCTTCGCCAATTTTATTAGTAAAGAAAAAAGATAGTTCTATGCGACTTTGTGTTGATTATAGAGCACTTAATAAAATAACGGTGAAGAATAAGTTTCCTATGCTCAGAATGGAAGATCTTTTTGATCAATTACAAGGGGCAAAATTCTTCACAAAGATAGATTTAAGATCAGGCTATCACCAAGTAAGAATTAAGGCACAAGATGTTTCTAAGACAACATTTCGTACTAGATACGGGCATTATGATTTTTTGGTGATGCCTTTTGGCCTCACTAATGCACCAGCTACCTTTATGAAGCTGATGAGTAGTGTGTTACGTTCCTATCTAGGACATTTTGTACTAGTCTTCTTGGATGATATCTTGATCTTTAGTAAATCAAGAGAAGAACATTTGGAACACTTACAATCAGTATTCCAACTGTTAAGAACACATTCCCTTTATGCGAAGAAAACTAAATGTGAATTCTTCGCACAAGAGGTCAAATATTTGGGGCATATTATCTCAAAAGAGAGAATCAAGATGGATCCAAAAAAAGTAAGGGCAATTATTCAATGGCCATCTCCAAGGAACTTGGAAGAGCTGGAGATCTTCCTAGGTTTATTTGGATTTTATCGTAGATTCATTCGAGATTATGCCAAAATAGGTGTTCCAATGACAGACCAACTTAAAGGGAAAGAAAAGAGTTTTAATTGGGGAATAGACCAAAATGAAAGTTTTCAAAAACTTAAGGTAGCTATTGCTACAGCTCAAATATTATTAATAGTGGATCCCAATAAACTGTTTGTGGTTGAAGCCGATACCAGTGACAAGGCGATAGGCGCGGTCTTATTACAAGAAGGTCGACCAGTTGCTTTTGAAAGCAAGAAATTAGACCGTGCAAAACAGAATTATTCTGTTTATGAGAGGGAGCTGTATGCAATAGTACATGCAATGAAGAAATGGAGGCACTATCTATACGGTGCCAAACTTTTGATCTTGTCGGATCATGAAAGCATTAAGTGGCTTAATGACTAACCGGATCTACAAGGGCGTAAAGCTAGATGGGCCGAACTCCTCCAAGAGTTCAACTATGAGATAAGGTATAGAAAAGGAAAGTATAATATAGTAGCTGATGCACTCAGTAGAATGCCTATCATAAATGAATTGAGTTTTACTCACTTCACTTCCGATTTGCTTGAATCTTTAAAAGGAAAATGTCAGGTTGATCCGGCATATTCCAATATATGGGAAGCAATAAAAAATGGGGATTCAAATGGAAGCGCCTCCACTGAGGAAGGAATATCTGAGGATGTTCAACAAGGAAATGGAGCATCGGGGTTGCTCAAACCGGATTTAAGTGGAAAAATTTTACCATTGATAATGGTTATTTACTCTACAAGGATAGGGTATGTGTTCCGAAAGATAAAGAAATAAGACGCCAGATAGTCTTTGAGTGTCATGATATCCCTAGCGCGGGACATCCAGGAGTTAATAAGACTTATAGTCTTATTAAAAGGCAGTTCTATTGGCCTGGAATGAATAAGGACGTCCTTGACTATGTGGTCAAATGTAATAAATGCCAGGTTAATAAACCTAAAAGATTGAAAATGGGAGGACTTCTCCATCCATTAGAGATTCATTCGGGAAAATGGGAGAGTATCTCCATGGATTTTATTGTTGCATTACCCAGAACACGGAGGCACGACTCTGTGTGGGTGATTGTGGATAGGTTAACCAAAATGGCTAGGTTCATTCCAACTTCAACTGATGTTAAAACACCAGAATTGGCTAGATTGTTCGTAGAGAATATATACCGATTGTATGGCCTTCCGGCAAATATAGTTTCTGATCGGGATAGAAAATTTGATAGTCAATTTTGGCGTGCGGTATTTAGGAAGTTGGATACTAAACTTAGCATGAGTATGGCGGACTACCCGCAAACAGATGGGCAAATTGAAAGGGTTAACCATATCCTTGAAGATATGCTCAGGGCATATGTAAGTAAAATACAAACTAATTGGGAAGAGTATCTATCGATAGCAGAGTTTGCATATAATAGTGCCAAGCACTCTTCCATTGGATATAGTCCATTTATGTTAATGTATGGGTTTCAGCCCAGAGCTTCTCATGCAATAGGACTGCATAAGGAAAAGGCTCAGGCAGCCAAGGATTTTTTGGAGAATATGAATAGTATGTTAAAATTTGCTCAAGAAAATATTAAGAAAGCTCAAAATTGAGCTAGAGCTTATGCAGATCCTTACCGAAGAGACATCTCCTTTGAAGAAGGAGAATCGGTCTATCTTAAAGTGCCTGAACAAACTAAAACCATGAAAACGGGACAATGTCCAAAACTTTTACCCAGGTATTGTGGTCCTTTCACAATACTTAAAAAAGTGGGAGAACAAGCTTACAAGCTCCAACTACCTTCTGGTAGTAAAATACATTTAGTTTTTCATGTAAGTAAGTTAAGGAAGAAGCTGGGTGATTTGGATAATCTAATTCTAAATGATAACATTGAGGAGTTATTAGATGACCAATCTAATCCACATTAACCAGAAAGAATATTAAATGTTCGTAACAGACAAACAAGGAATACTATTTATCAAGAATGTTTGGTCAAATGGAAAGATTGTTCAGAAGAAAGCTCAACATCGGAGCGAGTAAGTACCTTAAGGAAAATGTTTTCCAATTTATAGTTAGACCTTCGAAGTATCGTTTTTGAGGACGAAACCGATTCTTAAGGGGAAGGAAACGTTACATAAATAAGGTAAATTACGGGAAACAGGCACGAGGGATGACCGTTCGGGGGCCTTGGGCACGTGAACGGGGTTTAGGGGAGCCTAGAATTAAAGAGAGTCTAAGAATAGTAGGACTCACCAAGAATTGACGGCTGGCAATCGGATCATGATGTGAGTTGCCATCAATTAACTAGGCAAGGCTGGGAGGAGAAATGTATCTCGTGTCTCTGTCTTGAATCGAACTGTGTGGTATTCCTTTTGGCCCATCATATCAGTTATCGGACTTAATTGCCCATCACGACTCCAACAGCTTGCCAGGGAGAGAATGCTTCCCTCTTGTTTTTCCTTCCAGTTTGAGAGGGGGTGGCTTCTAGCCTTAATCGTGACAGTGATGATGCTTATAGTTTTTAGACATTACATTCATTTATTCTTTTGTATTGTATGATGGGCATTTATAACTTCATCCGCACTGTCAGGATGACTTGATTGTAAAAGGGCACTTGGACAAGTGAACAATTCCCCTGCGAGGACACTGTCCAGGTGATACTGTTGCATAGCATATTGCATGAGCATGACATCTTGCGTCTCCCTTTGCATTACCCCATGCATTGGCATTCTGTTTATGTAAACATGCATCTGTGTGCATTTATCCCTCTTCGGTCTTTTTGAGTGGTCGACTCTAGGATCCACCATATTCATGGTATAACACATGGCAATTCTCCTAAAGGCAGTTTCCCTACCCTTGCTTGCTTGCTTTCCTTGCCTTGCTAAGCCCACCATCATCTTTTTTGCCTCTCTCCATATTCACTACATGATTGGCACACATACACACTTTTATCATCCTTAGGTACTGTATTGATCCTAGTCAGTGTGAGAGATTGGCTTGCTAGTTTTGTAAATGACTTGGGTTTAAAACTCTCTTTATGTTTTCCTATCTATCACTTAATCGGTCGCTGCCTGTATATTACTTATATATTTTTAAAACACTTTTCAAACAACCACAAAAAAAAAACAAAAAAAAAAACGAGCCCATTGTTGTTTTCATTTGCCTTTGTAGGACTTGGTAGGCCCTCGGGCAGCTGTCGAGTACTCTTCGTCTAATGACTTGGTCTCTCTAGGGTGATCACTTGGGCTCCCTTGGTAAGATAACCGTTGTCCCTATAGTCTCGGTAGGCCACTGGGCAGCCGACATGCATCCTTTGTTTGATGCCCTGGCTGCTTTGGGGTGGGACGCCTTGGGGTAAATTAAAATTTGGGTTGGCCGATTTTTCTAGCCCTATTTTGGGCTTGAGAGGGGATGTTGTGCTAAGAAATGCACTTAGTCACTTAAACAACCCCAAAACATGCTTATTTTAGGCTTATTTTAACCAGAACCCTAAAATGGGAAGCGGATCAAGAGAGTTAAGTGGGAGAGGATCTAGAATCCTAATTTTCTATAATTAGATAGCCAGCCCTTCACTCTTTTCACAATCTCGTTTTTGCAAATTTTAGGTGTTTCAGCTTGTTGCCCACACCTTGTTTGCGGAGGATATCTCAGCTGAAGCTGTTCATTGCTGTCTTCATGAGTTGGCGCTTGATTTCCAGTCCTCTTCACGTAGTTTGGAGCTGATTCTAGCCAGGTGATTGCTGTTCTTGTGCAAACCTGCTGCCATACAGCCTACCACGTCATCACAATCGTGTTGCTTGCGTTTTTAGTCTTTCTCTCTTCTGGAGGCTGTCCTGCCTACGTGTTTAGTCTTTCTCTCTGTTGCTATCTACGTTTTTAGTCTTTCTCTCCTGTAGGCTGTCTTGCCTACGTTTTAGTCTTTTTCTCACGTGCTGCCTGCATTTTTAGTCTTTCCCTCTCCTCACTGTTGTTTGCATCAGATCCAACTTCTCACTGTTGCGTTTGCTGGTGTTTGACATTCGGAGGTTGTCTTGTTGCGATTTGAGATCCGTTCGAAGTACGACACACTCTCTAGCTCATTACCCTTGCCCTGATCCTTGAGATACAAGAATTCGAGGTTCAGTATTCATTCACTGCATAGTGTGTTTGCTACATGATCATCGTATTATTCAGTAGTTATATCACTTCATTTATTTACTGTGTTCATTGTCTCTGAGTTACCCTAAACCTAATTGTGTTCTTTTATCAGTCTGTGCTTTGTTGTACGGTTTCTGTTTATGTTTCTGTGTTAGGGCATTTTTTTACATGGGGTAGGAGAGGTGGTGCTTGGGCTGGTTTGACTAGTACATTTAGGTTGGTTAGTGATAACAATCGCGGTGATTATCATGGTCAGTGCTGACCCAAGATGCATCCAAAATGGGGTGCCTGGTTATTACCAAGCTTGGGAGGAGAATTGAGATCAGTAGGATTGGAGTGCAGCTAACTACATCTCACTGTGATAATTTTTTGTTAGACTTTTGGAGGAGGTTGGATCTCATCTTAAGGCCTAGGGAGATTTCTCTCTTCCTATGGTTAGTTGCTTATAGGAGCTTAGCAGTTGGACATGGCTCAGTATGGCTGTGTCCTAGAGATGTGTGAGATGTGGCGAGTTAGAGGAGATGTAGAGGCACTGTTTATGGGACTATCCTAGAGCTCAGGAGGTGTGCAGGAAAGCCCTTGGATTGTCTTGATCGCACAATAGACACTATGGTTGCAGCTAGAGGGGTACTAGCTTGGGTGACAGACTTCCCATGGGAGATGGGACAGGCTGCAGGGTGGTTTTGAGAGGATGAGGAGGAGAGATGCTTCCATGAGGACTTGGGATTCCGGCACATTCTTCCACCGAGCCTGTCATATGGTTACGCATTACATCTCACCTCATTGGTTGTTCTACAGCCATGGTAATTAACGTTGTATTCAACTGCTCTTGACAGGGTTCTTTGTACTTTGTATTTTACATCAGGGAAAATTTCACCAATGTATCATTACTAGAATTTATTCTCATTGAACAAAAAGGGTGGTTGGTTATTGCCTAATGTCAGCCAAATTGTGTGGACCATGGTTATCTGTATTCAAGGCAGTTATGACTGTGCCAAAGGTGGTGATGAAGGCAGATGCAAGGTTGATTATGACCAAGTCAAGGAAGTTGTGAACATCTAAAGCGAGAAAGGGTGGGCACATTCTAAGCAAAAGAGTGTGGATATCTTACAGAAATAGGGAGCCTTGCCATGGCCTTGACAATGTTTATTGCAGTCCAAAGCAGGAATCATAAGGGGATATGTTTTGGATCTATGGAGAAATGCCACATGGCACTATCTTGAACAAGGAGAAGCATTTTTCTGAGGAAAATGTGCTGTAGGATGTCCTGATGAGTTTTGGGCACTTGCAAGAGGTGCAGGATCAGGAGAAGCAGCTTCTTTTAAATCTGGTTGCATGTGTGAGGCATTTCAGCTCTGAACTGTATCAGCTAACACTGAAAGTCTCTTCTGGCAGCTCTCACATGTATGCTGCCGCCACCTCTGGGAGAGACCAGTGTTTTAGACCTGAGAATCCAGTTGAACATTGGAGGATGACGGGTGGCAAATGACTTTGCCTTCTTGCTGACACAGACATTATGTTTGAGCATTTTCATGACAATTGGTAGAGAATCATCAAAATTATTGTCAATGGTATGCATTGCACTTAGTTTTTGCCCTATAGAAACCTAATTTTCATGTTGTATCTTGATTGATAGTTTGTATAAACTTTTATCCATATAGAACTACTAATTTTGGAACTTTACTAGTGTCTATCAGATTTGCTGCATACATCAGTCCACTTTGAGACATTTACCTCGCTGGTTGCAGGTCTAGCATGGCATCCATTCCATGAAGAGCTCTTTGTGAGTGGTAGCTATGATGGAGTTATAATGCACTGGCTTGTTGGGTATCTACCTCTGTACTATTAACTTCTTTGCTTGTTTTAATGAAGCTGCATTGATAGATTCAAGCAAGTTCCTCAAATCATATTTAATAGGATCTGATGGTGCAATATTTTTTTATGTATAGGCATGAGGTTCCACAGGCAGAAGTCACTGCACATGAAAATAGTGTCTGGGATTTGGCATGGCATCCCATGGGGCATATTTTATGCAGGTAAATTTTGTTATATGTTAACCTTGCAAATTACTGGTCTATGTGGAACCTAAAGTTATGCTTGTAAGTTGGTACAAATACTTAATATTGATGTGCGTAATTTTTGCAGTGGAAGCAATGATCACACAACAAAGTTCTGGTGTCGAAATCGTCCTGGAGATCCTGTTCGAGACAAGCACGGTGGTTCTCACTCACAAGGTATCCATAGTCTTCACATATCTTTGCAGTAGGCAAGTCTTTTCGCACAGATCTTATCTGATATAAGGCTAATCTGTCTGCAGGGTCTTCTATTGATCAAGCATCTCCAGTAATTGGCCATCCATCAGCTTCCTTTCCATCTGCAGATGGGCCTGTTACACCAGGTCCTTTTGCCCAGGGAGGACCTGCTCGGGGGGAGGGTGCAATTCCTGGTGTTGGGATGGCCATGCCATTAGTTCAACCTAAAATAGAAACAGGGACCCCAATCGACACTTCAAACCAACTTTCAGTGCTTGGTACAGCCCCTGGAATAATGGTCAGGGGTCCTCATCCACCTTCTGCTCCATATCCATCAGTAATGAGCTCCAGCCAGCCTATGATGCAACAAGTTCAGATGCAGCCACCACTCCAACTGCCTGTCCTGTCTCATCCACCACCTCAACAGCAGCAGCAGCAGCAGCAACAGCAGCAACAGCAACAGCTTCAACTGCAGTTGCCACCACCCCCTCCACTGCCACCTCCTCGCCCCATGCCACCTCCTTTGCCACAACAGCCTCCTCCCATGCCCACTCTTGGTGGCAGCTCCAGCAATGTTCCTTCAGAACCCTTGCTCTCAAGGGCAGGACATCCTCAATCATCGATGATACAACTGCAGGGTCCAACCCAGCTAAGGCCTCAGCTTGGTCCTTCACCAACATTGGGTGTTCCTTCTGTGACATCTCTCTCTGGAAATCAACTGATTCAACCATATCAACATTCAGGTGCAGGTGGAGATTTTATGGGAAGTGGAGGTTTGCAAACTGGTGGATTTGCTTTGAATGGAGGGCAACCATACAGAGGGAGTTTAGGTGGAGTACAGAGCAACCCTCCCAACACAATGGCTCCACTTGGTACGGCACCATACTCAGGCTCTGCAATGCCGGGTTTGATGACTAGTACTCCTGAAGCATACCAGGTTAGTTGTGTGCTTAGATAATGGATTTGCTTTACGATTGTGGTTTGCTCTCTATCAGTCTTCTTGAAGAGATATTAAGGGTAACAAATTGCAACATTAACAAGGCGCTGAGGGTGTTGCACACGCTCTATTACTATTTTGAATGTTCTTGAAATTATGTAGACACGAAGTTTTCTCCCTGAGCATACAATGGTTGAAATGTCATGATTTTCCATTATTTGCATGTGATGCATATCGACATGAATTCTCAACTTTAGTTTGTAGGCTCTGGCCATTAAGTTTGATATTAGGTCTTCATCCAGGAGTGCACTGTCGTAAGGAAAGCGATCAGGTTATAGCTACACAAAGACATCTAACTGCATGTTTCATGATCATTCTTTTGTTAATGGTATCAGCAAACTAGCTGCATTCTGTAAAAAAAGCGGTGATAGACAGTGTACAAGAACGGGGCCTTGCCTGGCTTGGAAGAATCTTGTTGCATGTAGCCTTTTTGTACGGATCACCAGATACTGCACCTTTTTGCGAATGAGGCAACAGTTAATCCTTTGAGTGCAGAAATATAACAATTTAAGCAGCCTTCCACTTATGAATTATAGAGCTACTAGAAAAATTTGAGACAGAGCAACCTGTGGAAGCTGAACTTAAAGTTCGTTTCTGGCCTAAAAGTTTTTCAACAAAGTTATAAGGTCTAGGCAGCTTTGATAAAGTGGGAAGAATTGATGCTTGTTTATTGTGCTGGACTTTCCAAACGACAATCACATGAAATCAAAAACTGCATAGAAAATCTGGGAAAGGCCACTCTAACCACAGTGCATCCCATGCTGTATATCAAAGGCTAAAGTGACTCAGGATCTGCTGCTGCCTCATCGATTGCCTTAGCATGCTTGCTAGAATCTGCCTTTTCCTTCTTTTTTCCTGCCTGAATCTCTCCTTGTGACAACTGAAGGCATTGGTTGATGGCTTGATGTTTTGTCTCCTCAGTGTTGAGACTTGGGAAGTTCCTAATAACAATGCCTAATGTTCTTAGCAGAGTTGTAAGTCAACAGTTCATAAGTACATCTTGGCATATCCTATTAATGGGTGTGTACTTTCTGTAACAAGTTACCTGGCTTTTTCTTTTCACATGTCCATAGTCATATCCAAGGTTTAAAAATGGCGTGTTAAAATAGAGGGGTTTCCAGCATATGCTATAAAATGATACCAGAGTAATGATTGAGCTCCAAGGTTGGGAATAAAAGACCTGTAGTATGCAACTGAAATCTGATGTACTGGAGAAGTTTTTTCAAAAAAGAGACTCAGTGGGTGCCCTTTTTTCTGCACTATCACTCTCGTTCTCATGGTGTCTATCAAGTCCTGAACTCCTGAAGTGTTTTTATTTTCTAATATTCCATTCGGTCCTTTGCTTGGTGCTTTCAAGGGAGCTGCTCTGCCAGGGATGATGGATATGCGGACAGTTGGCGCCAACATGGGTCTGCAGATGAATATGGGGCTAAATGTTCCTCAATCACACGGGCCAGGACAACCCCAGCTTTGATACTGATAATAATCAAAATCTCTGATAACCTGCTGATATTTGCAGTGGAGCTCAAGAGCATGGGCCCATCTGTTGCAGCCTGCAGGTCTTTACTTCGTGCGCAGGAGAGCCAAAGAAAGCCTGTTGAGTGTCACAATTTTTCATCAATGTAACTCCGAACAGAATTCAATCATTCAGTGGTTATTGTATTGTCTACAAGGTGGTTTTGAGGTTGAGAAAAAGCTAGAAATTGTAGTCTTCAAGTAATTATGTTCATAAAAATCTAAAGCCAGGTGAAGAGCTGTCATGGTCTGTTTTTGTTTGAAACTTGTAAATACCGATGGATTGTCAGGTCACAATTTTGCATCAACATAACTTTCAACAGTATGAAACCATTCAGTGATTTTTTTATTGTCTACAAGGTGGTTGTGAGACCAATAAAAGGTTTGAAAGTGAAGTGTAGAAGCAATGATGTCCTTAAAAATCCAAAGCCAGGTGAAAGGTTGTCATGAAGTCTCATTTTTTGTGAAACTTGTAAATGGTGATGGATTGCGAGGCCGATAAATATTCATGGTATAGGAAGAAAGGATATATATACTCGTGGTAAATCGGATGTAGTCCCTATGCGTCCATATTCTGGTGAAGAGGTTGAGGTGGGAGTCTTCACACATTCTAGTGAAGGAGAGATGCAAGGTTTTCAGAAGAATCGGGGTTCAAGGTTTGCCGTTTTGTATTTATCCGCCTTCCATGGAGGAGGGGTTCACATAGTAGAGCAAGCCTGGTATGCTATGGGGTGTAAATTTGATGCTTATGTTTAGTACGACAGTTCCATGTTGTCCAGTACTACTGGATATCAGCTTGGGTGGCATGGATCCTTTCCAGCCATCAGATTGACGTCGATACCTTCCGGAAGCGTTCTACTACAAAAATACTCCAGCGTCGTGACGACCTTTGATATGCCTCTTAATGCTCTTATGCTCGGTCAGATGTCCCAATACACCCCTCCAATTATGTGTATGTCTAGAAAATTAAACAGAAGCATCTCGTGCTCGCAAAATGAAGAACTAGTCGGAAGGTCTTATCACAAGGTTTTTGAGGACGAAAAGAGTGTTGGGATGGAATTTGCACGAGCGCAGTTTGACGAAGACGAAGATCAACTCAAGGCAGTGCAAGAGAAACGGGCATGAAGCAATGGAGGAGTGTGACCACTCAAGAGACTGATTCTTGAATGCTTGTCTTGTCTATATCAATCAGTCGAGCAATCTTTTATGGTATCGATAATATTTTAAGTGGACCCTTCTGGGAATCCGTTTCCTGGCTACTTTGTATAAAGCAAGTTGCCTATTGAAGGCAGATGGCCATGGTTGCCAAATGCAAAACCAAATGTGAATGAAAGATGGCTGGATATGATAGATGTGTCGTGAGTAATCTATCTAAGTCGGTTGGAATAAGCCACGAATCTTCCTAGAATGGGTAGTTGTAATGCATGGGGAGAATAAAGAAATGATTGATAAGTATTGATCTCAGCCTGCTCATCTATCTATAGAGAGGCAATAAGCTGGTGTTATGCCATATAAGTTGCATAACTTCCATAGACATATCATTAAAAAGTCCGTAAATGTTGGCAATGTAGAAAGTGAATGGATGTTGGCTTTGTAGAATAGTGAATCTTGACTTGGGCAATATTCAGGTATAATGGTGAGATAAACAAGTTGTATGTTTATATAAGGAAAGACATAGGGTAATACACAATCTTCAAAGATGTCATGCCAATGTCTCGAGGTGGTGGCGGCTGACTTGTATGTTAATTTGAGATGGATTGAACATCTAGCAAGGCAAGAAAGCTATTTCTAGCTGATATCTTGATCAACTTTTGCACTAGACTCCATGAATTTTTTGTGTTTGGTTGGATTCCTTTAGCATGTGGCAACCCTGCAAAGAAACATTGAGCTGTGTGGAAGATGACACTATTTGTGGCCAGGGTGTGCCTTGGTTTATATGCACATGAGTTTGCTTGTGCAAATGTTGTCTTTGAAGGGTTGTTGAAGGTGATAGAGAACCTTCTTATGCACATGGAGCACGGTAGGTTTATCTTTGACACGTTCTCCCTTGCGACTTCATATCCGATTCCATTGCATACAAAGTCCTAACTACATGAATAGTTGCATGCTTGGTGCCTTTTGATATTCTTAGTATTCGAACGATATGAGGCAAACATCAACCATCTCTTAACATTAAATGTCAGTTTTGAATTAAACATGGAATAGTCCTAGGCCATGTGGTATGTAAGAATGGTATTGCTATGGACAAAGCTATGATTTGAGTAATCTTGTAGCTACCACCACGTGCAAATCCCAAGGGTAGTGAATACTTCTTAGGCCACATCAATTTAATTACTAGGGATCATGATGATGTTATTACAATTTTGTGATCCCATTTTAGTAACACATTATTAACTATAAGATTTTTCCTTAATAACCCTAAATTATTATTAACTAGGTAGATTTTGTTATGGTGGTCAACTTGTTGGAAATATCACATCACATGATTTTTAAGGAAGCTTGATGGGCTTGTTGAACATGGAGAAGAACCTCTATAAGTAGTGGAGTTCGATTCTGTTTGCCTTTCTTCTAGTTGCCAAGTGAGTCCCTTGGGAAGAGTTTCCTATGGACTAAGTGGATGCTTTTGAAAATCTTTCGATGAGCCATGTTCCATTCTTAGAGATACTTAAAATCAAAGAATCGAACCATGTTGCTGTAAGATCGAATGGCTTGTTCTGGTGTGAGCAAGAGGCAATCCTTGATTGTTTGCTAGTCTTGGTTCTTGTTTTTGTAGAGGCATTGGAACAATCACACAAGTGCTTTATATGTTGGGTATCTGGTCCAAAGAATCAAACCATGTGGCAGTACGATCAAGTGGCTTGTTCTAGTGTGAGCAAGAGGTAATCCTTGATTGTTTGCTAGTCTTGGTTCGTATTTTTGTAAAGACATTGGGACAATCAAAGAATCAAACCATGTGGTGGTAAGATCGAGTGGCTTGTTCCAGTATGAGCGAGAGGTAATCCTTGTTTGTTTGCTAGTCTTGGTTCTTGTTTTTGTAGAGACATTGGGACAATCACACAAGTGCTTTATATGTTGGGTATTTGGTCCAAAGAATCAAACCATGTGGCAATAAGGTCGAGTGACTTGTTCTAGTGTGAGCAAGAGGTAATCCTTGATTGTTTGCTAGCCTTGATTCTTGTTTTTGTAGAGACATTGGGACAATCACACAAGTGCTTTACATGTTGGGTATTTGGTCTTATTATGGGCTACACTTATCCTAGAGATGAAACATAGGTTAGTAGCGATAAAATGTGTGACATCTTTTAAATGGAATAACATCCTAGCTCGAGTAATGTTAGTTCATGGATTGGTGACTGTATAGTGCTAATTCAACCATGTTGTTTCTCATTGGGCAAAATTAGTTCAATAAGAACTTGTCATTAATTTAAACATGTCTTAAAATCACATTTATTCCTTGCAAGTTGCATTCATCATGTTTATTTCAATTGCGCTTAATTTCGCAAGCTTATGGTTAAAGTTGAAAGGTTTGATTGTTTTATGCATTCTTGTGTTGCTTGTCTTGTGCTATCATGAACATTCGATGTGGCTAGTAACATTACACATCGGTGATCATTGATTGCTTGCTTGTTACCTCCATGAGCATTGCAGTGTTAAGAGTATATGAGGGTACGGATTTCCAAGCTTTCAAAGATGACAAATGCTTCTTGGTTAGACAAACATGATGCAAAGTCAGCTTTCCCAACTATAAAAAGAAGTCAGTAAGGATAGAATTGTGACATTAAAAACCTATCAAATGGATATATACATATCAGTACTTAATCATCGAATAAGTAGTCAAAGACATTCGAGAGCACTATAGAAGTAAGAGGGATTCCACTTCAAGCGTGTCATGTATTGAAATTGATATTTTTGACTCACACATTGTCAATTAGGTGAATGTCTCTTGGACAATGCTTTCTTGTAACACAATGTAAGCTCCTCATCTAAAAACAAAGCAAGTGCCTTTGAAACCTCCATGAGAGTTTTTGTGTGACACACTTAGAAGAAGCAAAAATGGCTTTGGCCAATGCTATCTTATGTTTGGGCCATGCAATGACAATTGTGGACATCAATAATTGGAACATGCATGGAGGAAGATTGGGGAGTTTAGGGCTACCATTTTCTCTCGGCCTTATAACTCAATATAGCACGATGTTCTTGCTAAGTGCCAACCAAAGTTGAATGAGCAGGTTGAGAGGGTTGTTCAAGGAAAACTTAGACATGATTGGATGTACCATTGCATCAAATGGTTTTCAATGATGATTGGGTTTCACCAAGGGGGGAGATATTATTGAAAATCATAGATAGAATATTGAAGATCAAATCGGGAAACTACATTATGGAGATCTTATGGAAAACCATTGAAGAGATAGAGTCTCACCATGTGGTGCAAGTGGTTATGGACAATGCAAAGGATTGCAAAAATGTTGCTAGATTTGTACATGAGCGTTATCCACAGATTACATACAATGGTTGCAACATACACTTGCTCAATTTAATGTTTTGAGATTGGCTTGGAAAAGAGGATACAATTGAGTTTGTCAATTTTTTATTAATGATCGCATGAAAGTTGTCAAGTTTGTTCTTAGGAGCATCGAGTGCTTGATATTTACTGGGCTTGACATTATGCATGCTAAAGCTTTTTGCTTAGGACACAATTTTATACTTACCTTTACACTTTGGAGTCCTTGGTTTAAAAGGGTGATATGATGGAGATGTTCTCATGCATGGTCATGTATGGTTGGGAGGCTGGGCAAAGTGTGCGAGTAAGGGATGAGGTTGTGGAGTTGTATTCCGATTGCTTGAACAAAGGCAAGTGGTGCCAATCTCTATAATTGATCTGTATAATGTAATGATATATGCTACTCTTGCCATACACGATATGGATGAAAGAATGGTTAACATGGGGAAAGTACGGGTGACATGGTGGACAATGCAATAGAGTTTAGAGTCCCATGAGGGGACTAAGAAATCTTTTGCAAAGCCACGACAAAAACAAAACCTTTCAAGGCATCTCAAGGAAGTGTTGCTAGAGGGATTGGATTTGTGGAGCAACAATAAGGTGGTTGTAGATTTTTACACTATGATCAACATCTTCTATGCAAAAGATGATACAATGCACAAACAATGTGTCAAGTGTATCTCTAGATTTAGACTAACAAAAGGTTCCTTCTTTAATTGGTTTGTGAAGGAGATGGCCAAGGTGTAACTAGCATGGAAGTGGTGGAACATGAATTTATTTCAAAGTGTTGCTAGAGGGACTAGATTTGTGGAGCAATAGTAAGGTGGTTGTAGATTTTTACACTATGATCAACATGTTCTATGCGAAAGATGATACAATGCACAAACAATGTGTCAAGGATATCTCTAGATTTAGACTAACAGAAGGTTCCTTCTTTAATTGGTTTGTGAAGGAGATAGCCAAGGTGTAACTAGCATGGAAGTTGTGGAACATGAATGTAGGGGATGCTTGTCAACATTTGAGACCACTTTGAGTGTGTGTAGTAGAACAATGTGATAGCAACTCTAGCTTTGAGCGAAATTGGAGTACATAGAAATATGTGCACAACACTTTGAAATAAATTGTTGATAGACAAGGTCAATAAATTAGTATACATGTATTGCAAAATGATATGATCTCATGATTCTTAATAGTGGTGACTAGGAGGAGGATACACCTCTATGGATGTACAATTGTGATGAGTAGAGATAAAGGTATGAATATCTGATGGGGTTGACCATTTTGAGGGCATAAGGCTATTGCAATGAACATTGAGATCCAAATGAAGCTAGAGGTAGTGGATGTAGACATTGAGGAGCATGTTATCCCTAGACTGATCCAGTTCCTAGCAATATTTGAGAAGTTACAATAGTTTTGCAAGTTGACCCCAATAATGTTAACCATTACTCATCATTCAGAGTATGCAAAAATGAGATCACATTGCAATGCAGAACTAGGTTCTAATCAAAATTCAAGTTTTGAATAACAGGTTGTGTACAATAAATTTAGAATATATTTTATATAATGCTTTGAGAAATACATTGGAGCATGTGGGACACCTGCTAGACCAAATCATTCCTTGGACTAGGCAATTAATGATCACAAGCTAGAAAGTATGTGCATATTGCCCTGTCAAACGACTTGAAGCATCCCATACAAATATTGGTCGTGTATGCGGGGGCATTGAAAAACTACATGACGTCTTGGGGATGCAATATGGCACATGTGGGAGCTCATGCTCGACCCTAAGTCCCACGGACCCCTCATTGTTTCAAGCATTTCAAGTGAAGTGCAATGGTTACCTCTCACATAGATGTGCACACTCTCACACCTACAAGTGTAGTGAGCTTACCTTCATGCTTGATCAAGTTGCCTCCTCCCATAGGCTCTCCAGTAGCTCCATGATTCATGGTGCAAGCTCAAGCAAGCTTAATCCTCAAGCTCCAAGATCCAAGCTCTATTGCCGCGTATGAGACAAGAGAAGAGAAGAAGAAAAGAGGAGAATATGGAGAGCTTCTCCACCACTCCCTCACTCCCTCTCTCAAGAATAAGCACACACAAGAAGAAGAAGAGAACTAGTTTTGGCCATACACAAGAATGAGCTTCTTCATTCACTTTTTGCCTTTTATATATGCCCTACCTCCTCCTTGGGCACCCATCCCTTTTTTACATGACCGATCATTTTAGCGTAGGTCCTCTTTCCCTATTCCCTTCCTATTTACATTATTCCTTCACCCATGCCCTTCTACATTTGTAAATTGCATAAGAGGGAGCTTGGCATTCTTTTATAAAAATTTAGGGTGTGCTTTTATATTTAAAATGCACATTTCCTTTTTTGGACTCACCCTAAAATTTTAAAGTTGCTCGTGTGCTCTTGACATTTTTCCTCCTATTTTTTCGTTGGGCCACATTTTTCCACTTTACTTTGCATTTTTTGATTTTCTTTTGCTTTCTTTCTTACTTTCTTTGCACCGGGGCTAATATTACTCCCCTCCTAGCCGAGTGACAGTCCCATGGCACTTGTTGGTGAGAGGGCTCGGGTGGTTGAAGATTTGCTATGCGGGCCGATGATGGGGCTTTGGGGAGATTCACCGTGGAGAAGAAGCATAACAAAATGGATGTGAAGTTGTGGAGGTTGAGAAAAAATCGATGGGTAACGGGGATCTCTGAGGTGGTGGTTGGTTGTGGATTATTGAATGTATCTAAAAAGGAAAAGGAAGTGCACTACCTGGGGGTGTGCCTACCTCACTGTGTAGTGCATGGTGTTTGTGCCAGTGGAACAGGGAGTTGGGTCTGAACTTTAGGCAATCCTATGGTGTTGTCCCACACTTGAGGATCCACATCGTGGAAGGGGAGACACTATGGGTGTGAGTTAGGGAGACAGGTCTAATTGTAGGTAAGTGTAAACTCCCTAGGCATGTCTTACCCTTGATGTGCCCCAAGTGTAAAGTAGGGGAAAGGGGCTAGGGATATAATTGTCCTTAGGTGCAGTGTCTGTGGCACTCTGATGGTACATAAGAATTCCATTTCTTCCTTTCCATGTGCTTCGTCTTTGTCTTTTCTATGATTTCTTTCTTTCTCTCCCTTTTCAAGAAAAATATTTAATACATTAGGAGAGAGTACACTAGACGCGTAATCCCGGTGCTCTTCAAGAGCTACATTGCAAGGAGGCCTAAGAGACTTGGTAAGGAAGGATTTGCTTACTTGCCTTTTATGTTAATACATATGTTTAGGAGTGTCGTTGTGATGATAGGAAGGGGCAATTGCACTTGGTGAAGTGGCTATCATTCATATCTTCAAGGACTACAATACAAAAGGAAGGCAAGAGTGTGGCCCTCATCATGAGGTGTGTGGCTATCGATTCCTGCATTAAAATAAAAAAAGAGTGGTGGGAGTCGGGGCCTCTTCTGCTGTAGGCTTTTTCTTGAGCAAAAAGTTGAGTACCCTGAGATAATTATAGGTAGTGATGAATGTGGGGTCGGGGCGGGAAGTGCATGATGGATGGGCAGATGTCCTGCTCAGTGAAGATTAAGCATTCGTCTGGACATTCACAATATAGATATCAGAAAAATCATTCTTGCCATACACATTTGGATTACAGTCTACCCATATTCTCCGTGGATATGGCATGTAGGTGGTATGGTTGTGCTTCTCCAGTATGGTGTTATACAAAGCCATCCAAGCATTAAGGTTGGAGTCCTAGACACGTTGCCACCATTTTGATTGGGCTTCATATCCGTTGACAGTCTTTGGGATCTCCCAAACCATGGCTTGCTAGTAGTTCGTCGGCTCTTTTTGCCACCTTGTAGGGTATTTTTCTCTTTTATCTGTCTATCAGTTTCCTAGTCGTTGTGTGAGCTTGATGGCTTGCTCTACCACTCTTAGAGATAGAACCCTATCTAAGGAGCGAGGGTAGTGGAAAGAGAACTCAAAAGGTCGACATTTGTTCTCCCACTGCTCCTAGATAGCTAGTTCGTGGGCCTAGTTTACATGATAGCATTCTTCTCTTTGTGGAATTTGGACTTTAGGAACTTGCTACGATTGGGTTCTAAGCCTCCTCTGTGCTTGCTCCACCATCTCTCTTCTCTTCCTTTTTGCTTCCATCTCCCTGTCTGGAATTGTGCTTCTCTCAGGATCTTCACGCGGCGTCTCCTACTCTAGTGGGATAGATTCACGTGGTTGCTCTTCCTCATCTTGGCCTTGCTCAAAGTCTGGACCCTCTTCTTTCACTCGCTCTCTTGGCTTTTTAGTAGGGCGCTCCATTTGCTGCTCTTCAATGCCTAACTAAACTAGCTCCTTTGTTGAGAGCCCAACTTGCCTCAAGTATTGTCATTGTTGCTTTGTAGTTAGGCTAGTGTTGTGGCTGTGGGGGTGCAATCCTGGAGACCATACCTTATGGCTCTTCTTGTAATTTCTAGCTTTCTGTTTAGCCCTTCTATTGTGTCCTTGCCATCAGTCTGGGTCACATGCATCACAATATTAAGAAAGGCTTGCTGCTAAAATTCTATACCCGCCTGCATCGCTTTTGTCCTTGCTAGTTCCATGATTCGTTCACTTTCCACCAAGGCAAGGTGTTTGGTTGGGTCCTTAAGCCTTCCAACACTCATTTCTTCCCAAGCCCTGGCCTTCTCCTCCATCTTTTCTATGCCTTAAATCTTGTATTGAGAGAGCATCATTACCATCTTTTCTTGCTCCTTCCAAGTCTCAAGCGTGTTCTCCTAATACTATGTGCAGTAGTTCATCTGTTCTTCTAGTTGTTCTTGCTTTTGGAGGGTCATATGGAGTCAATTTTGTACCTTTGCCAACCTTTTAGGTGACATCTTGTCTTTTTGTGCCACCTCGGTATCATGAAGTTCTTTGAGCAACCATTCCTTTTGCTATTTCTTCATATGGAACTTTGCATAGGCCTAAGTCTCCACTCTTTCCAACTCCTTAGTGAGCTCATCTCAGATTTTCTTTAATTGATCGAGGTGCTCCTCCATGTTCTCATTTTGTTGTAAGAGGATTGAGAAATCCATCTCTAGTCATATCTCCTCCCCTGCCTTTGCATCATGGGGCTCTTTTGCACTCTCTTCTTCCTTCTCGACCTCCACTTCCTTCTTTGCTTCCAACTCCTTCTTTAGGTAATTTATTTGTCTATAAAGGATGGCTAATTGTATCTCTTCAAGCTAATAAGCTGAGAATGCATCTCTTTTCACCTCTAGTTCTGCCAGCACTGCCTCCCTCTCTTCTTTCACCTTTTCTAGTTGGGCTAGTAGCTATTTTACGTATTCATCATAATTTGTTGGAAATTGCATAGCCAAGGGTATGGATGTTGTTGAGGCTTCTATCCTAGGATTCTCCGCGGTCTTTTCTTGACTCTACATCTACAATAGCTGGTCTCTCTGTCCCTGGCACTTGGGCTCCTCCACTTGGCAGTGGGCCAAGTTGCTGCATTGTGCTTATTAGGTAACGCACCCAAGACAGCACATTGCTTTGGTTCACTATAGCTTTTGTGGTTTCCCGTGTGCTAGTAGGTGTGGACAGGTGGTGCTGGGTATAATAGAGCCTTCCCCTTGTTGCCTACCATTGCCGTCCTTGAGTTGCTTCTATAGTTGTGGCACTAGTGCCTGGTGCATCTTCTAGGCTCATCCTTTCTATCTCTTTTGATTAGGAGGTTTTCTCAACTGATAATCTAAAGGCAAGAGCCATATGCTCATCATATTCTCTTTTTAGTATTTCTTCTTCCTCTTTTTTCTTCCTTCTTCGTTCTTCTTCAGCCTTTTTAGACTCTTCTTTAGCCTCTTCCTCTTGCTTCTTGTTTCGTTCCTCTTCTAGCTTCCTTCATTCTTTTTGCACGGCTTCTAAGTCTTTGTCCCCTTTTGCTGTAGCTTCCTTGTTTTTTCCTAGAATTATCGATATAATCTTTCCCTTTTCTCCCTCGCTCGATGGGAGAGAGCCCGTCGCCTCACCTCGCTCCCTAACAATTCTTTCACATGAACCCTCCTATTGTTGTTGAGCTTGGAGGTGAGATTCCTTCATCTTTTCAGCTCGCTCTACATCTTTCTTGTGTACTCTTGTAGTTTCTTCATCCCCCAAGTTTCCAATCGAGAATGAAACTCGGGTGCTCACCTTAATGGTTGAATGCACTAGCGACCTATGAGTCGGTGATGCGTGCTTAGGTGTTTCTTCAACCACTTCTTTCCTCTCTACATCTCCCACAGCTTCTTGGATTATGGCAGTTAGCACACCCCTAAACCCTATGTTGGACACTTTGGACGTTGGTTTCTTTCTTGCTGTCTCCGTTTTGTGGAAGCCGGAGAATCTTGACCTTTAGCTCTAGGGCTTATGACTAGCGCTTTTGCTATTGAATTGATTGTCTTGGGCACATAGCCATTCTAGTTGATTTCATCCAAGGATCTAGCTACAAGGCTCTCAAGCAGTGGTACTTTGAGCCTACTTATCAAAGCATTGTATCTCTGGTTGGAGAACAACGCGTGGACCATTTTTGCATGCAGTTTGATGTCGAGGTTGGGGATGTCTGTGAAATTGATCTCATCATTTATGTACATCTAGCCATTGTCCATCCCCAACATGCCATGGACGCCTCTCTTTGGCCACTTCTCTGACTTGTTGATAAGTCCCATAACCCTTTCCACAAGTTCCTATTGGCATGGAAGGATCCTCATTGCCCCACTATCACTATGCCGCAGTTCCTATTGTCGTCTGCCTCACTATAACTATGCCATGGTTCCCATTGGCATTGAAGGATCGCAAGAACTTTGTGCACTTGTTGTAATCGATGGCTTGGTCGACCTTCTCTATATACTTGCTGAGGTTGCACTGGTCGATGATTTGTTTCATAGCCTGCTCTTCTATCACCATGTCTTCTAGCTTTTGAATGCTTCTGTATTTGAGTTGTTTAAAGGCTCTTGTTTCAGTATAGCCAAGGTGTATTTGACCTGCTTCTCTCTCAAGAATGGAAGCTTGCCACCTTTTTCCTGGTGGCCTACCATCTCGGGTTTTTGTCAAGATGCAACAACTCACTATTAGCTCACTTGAAACAACTTTTTGCAAAAAGTTAAAAGGATTACAAATGTATGTTATAGAATTGTGAAATATTCAAGTATAGAATGAAATTTTTTGCTTCAAGCAGTTCATACATTCTGACAAGAATTTCATGAAGTTTTCCTCAAGTACAAGATTACTTTAACTTCTTCTTTTTTTTGCTTTTGAAATCCGGTTTGAGGTTCAAATCATGTTTTCTTGGGCACCTTACCCTCCCACCCCCCTCGGGAATGATGAAGATCCTTCCTAGGATTGGAGGATAAAGTGTTAAGGGTGTTAAGTGTCAACTAGCAAGGCTGCATTTTTTCATAAGCTAAGAATAGAATTGTGGGTTATACTCTAAGTGGGTCTGATGGCCCCCATGTTATACGATCTAATGCCTACGTGTATAATGTAGGTCAAGACATCACTTAGGAAGTTACCAGAGTTCATCTTGCTAGCGATGTGCAGTTCTTTCTCGATCAAGATTCGGTCCAAATAGGGGTAGGCCATAACATGATCTTTTAATAGTCGATTGCGACGAGTAATGACCAATACCCTAAATGAGGTAGGAGTCACATAGGTTGAGTCACACTTAGAGGTTTTGATTGCACGTATCTCTGCTAAACATTGGTCATAATTTGGCATCCCACTTATTCCATTGGAGACAGAAAGCATACCATTTTTGCAGGAAGAAAGAGTCAAATTTGGCTAGCTTTTTCAGCTCTTCTAGCTCTCGGTTTGTTGGAGAAACTTTGCTCTTGATGTACGAGGTGATTAGAGCTATTTGAGAGATTGCTCTTGAGAAATCTCATTGGCAATCAATTCCTTGGCTACCATAGGAATCTTGACAAATGAATTCATATTCATCCCAGGTGCATGGCAAGGAGCGTACATCCATTGCTTATGGGTCATCTGGGAGGCCTAAATCCAACCGTTCATAGCTTTTAGCAAACATGGTGAAGGTTGCGTCCAAGCATCTGATGCATGTGATCAAGTCATCCCCTGCATTTGTGGCTAGGTTTGAGGCCAAAAAGTAAGGATAGATCTTTGCTTATAGGATGATCTAAGGCCTACGGGAGGTTGGGGTTTGAGTGGACTGGATATCTTAGGAACTGATACCTGCTTCATGGATTGGTCAATAGGGTGTTTGTCAGTTAGTTGTACAATGAGTTGGTCTTGCAGCTCAGTCTATGTGCTGCTTTTTGCTTGTGGAGCAATTGGGACACTAGAAGTGTGAGGTTGGGTCGGTTTTAGTGTAGAGGGTTGTGGTTTTGGTCGATAGACCTGTGGTGGTCCTATGGGTTTGGTACCTTTTGGGTCAATTGGTTTCTCATTCCTAGTTGGCTTACTATCTTGTGGAGATAAGCCAGAATGCAGTGTCTAAGGGACATGTGTGCCACTCATGGCCTTGGAAAACCAAATCCATTTACTGCCTTCATTTAGTAGCCTTGAGCACGCAATAGGGCTTCGGGAACCCATTGTGGCTTGTTAGCTGTTCGTTTGCTTTTGTAGTGCCAACTTTGTCTCGTAGGCCTATGGCATGGGTTTTTAGGATTATGAGTTTGTGTGTGTTGGCTCCTAGAGGGTATCCATTTGAATTGCTACTCTATTGTCTTGGGTGTGTCTACTAGGAGTTGCGACTAGTTTGCTTTGGTGGGGTGGGACAAGTTATGACCCCCCTCCTTAGGCTTGGCACTAGGTTCCTCTACCAGTGGCACTGCGAGCTTAGATGGAGCTACGCTGCCATTGTTGAAAGCAATCACTATTCAAACATTGCCAATGGTAAGATGAATATGTTGTGAGTCGTAATCAACATTGCAGTCTGCTTGTTTTTTGAATGTATGTCCTAGCAACGTTTCCTTACTGGTCGCCTTAGTGTTAGGCAACACATGCAAGATCATTGGTAGGGTCTTGATAGGGACCACCACCTTGTGCTTTCCCAATAGCGAGTAAGACTACCCTCCAAATAGGTTGAGTTTAGCATTAGTAGGCTACAACTGGGGGTTGACCAATGAGGGTCCAATGGTTGTGTGTAAAAATGTTGAAGTCGGCTCCCTCATCGAGTGCATCAAAGGCATGCGTCAAGTAGGCAAATACTATTACTTTTTCATCCTCATCCTCTATCTTATTGATGGTGGCGACTCTTGTGTTCATTGATTGTTCCAGCATTGGAGGCTTGTGCAATGGATGCATTGGAGGGTATTACTTCCTGAGGTGACTGCCATTAAAGAAGCCTATGCCCTCTCCCCCAAGAGTCTCGAGCTCTACATTGCCGATTCGACTAATGTTGCATACCTTGAAAGGTGCCAATCCTCTGAACTTCATCTTCTACTTATGGCTCTTTACAGAGTACAATAGCACTAGGTCACCCTGCTCCAAGTTGTGTTGTTTGACATGTATGTCAAACTAGCTGTTGCATCTTGCCTTCTCACAAATTACTGCATGTAGACATTCTAACTCTACTAGGCATTCCATCCCATTTCTCTTGGACTGCCACTCTCAAGCTTGTAACAAAGAACTCCACTGGTAGGATTGCTTCAATCCCATAGGTTAGTTTGAATGGTGTTTGCCCTACGGCCATCTTATAAGCTGTCCTATAAGCCCATGGTGCTACCATGAGCTTATTGTCCCAATTAGTGAGTGAGGTGGAGACTACCATAGTTAGGACATTTACAAGGATCTTATTTGTGGATTCCACTTGACCGTTAGTTGGAGGATAGTATAGTGAGGATTTTCTATGGATGATCAAGAAGGTGGATAGTAAATGTACAATCACTTCATTAATAAAGTGTGTGCACCTTGATTACTAACTAGTTTGATGGGGTAGTCAAATCATGAGATCACTTGCTCTCAAAGGAACTTGGCCATGGTCCTAGCATCATTCTTCTTGGTGGCCTACGTGTAATGCACATCTCAAGAATATGTGAGGCATGTCCCATGTCTTTCATCTCAAAGCTCTTCTTGAGTAGACTTTTCAAAGCATCCACCTCATTAGGAGCTCTCCCAGCAAATCAACATATCATCCACATAGAGTGCCAAATTCAAAAGGCTGCCAATATGAGCCTTCTTCGTGTATAAACAATGGATCCATATCACTGTGTGTATAGCCTTGTGAATGCATAAAATCATCAAACTTGTGGTACCATTCCCTAGGTGCATGCTTAAGGCCATAAAGGCTCTTTCTCAATCAACACACTAGGTGTTCACTATCTTATTCCTTAAAGCCCTTAAGATGCTGCATATAAATATCCTCATGCAAGTCTCCATGTAAGAAAGTCATCTTATCATCCATCTGATAAAGGTCCAGATCTAACTGAGAAACCAATGCTAGTCCGGGCGTAGGGTAGTCATCTTGACTATAGGAGAAAATTCTTTCTTGAAGTCAACACCATGCTCCTATTTAAAACCCTTAGCAACCAATCTGGCATTATAGGCAGAGGCTTGGGGCATCCAGGGGTGCTTTTCAACTTGTATACCCACTTGCATATTAATGCATGCTTTCCACTAGGCAAAGGAACTAACTCCCACATATGACTTTTTTGTAAAGAGTCAAACTTTGAATACATGGCCCTCTCCCAAGATTGACTATCACCATGGTGTATGGTCTCATCATAAGTGAGAGGCTCATCTGCATCTGTCACCATCACATAATCAATGGAGGGCTCAAACCGCTCAGGAGGATGTTTGGCTCTAGTAGAGTGTCTCAAGGTAGGCTAAGGAGCTTGCACATTCTATCTAACATCATGGTCATGGGCCAGTGGAGCATTAGCTAGTACTACAAGCTATCTAGCTACTTGTATGGGAGCAAAGAGACTCCTCGTAAAATATAACCCTATGTATCTTGACTATCCACTCAGGGTGCTTATGCATCTTTTCCTTGTGGAAAAATAAATCATCACTACATATGAATTTTTGAGCTTGTGGATCCCATAAGTGATAGGCCATCTCAGTTGCATCCCCATAACCAAGAAAAATGCATTTTACGGACTTAGGATCTAGCTTTGTGCACTTGTCCTTGGGTACACGACATGAAGCCTTACAACCAAAGACATGCAAAATGAGTATATGAGGGAGGTTTTCTAGACTGCACCTCCTCTACAACCTAAAAGTCAATAGTATTGCAAGGAGATTGATTGATCAAGTATATGGCAGTAGGCATTGTCTCAACCCAAAACTACTATGGTAAGCCTACCTAGCTAAGCATACTATGGGCCCTTTCATGTATTGTCATATTCATGTGCTTACCTATACCATTCTAGGGTGGGGTGTATGTGGCAATTAACTCATGCTTAATACCCCTCTCATCGCAAAACTACTCAAAGGATTTAGAGACACACTCATCCCCATTATTCGACCATAGGCATTTCATCCTATACCTAGACTGGTTCTTGACCAATACAAGCCAACACTCAAAGGTAGCCAAAACATCAAATTTCAACTTTATGGGATATGCCTAGAACTTATGTGAGTAATCATCAATGAATGTGATAAAATACTTTGTGCTTCCTAATGGCTGACAAGGTATAGGTCCATAGACATAAAAATGAATAAGAGCCAAAGGCTCACCCATGCACAAAGTGCCAGACTTCTTATGCGTACTACATGTCTTCTTGCCATACAAACAATGATCACATGACTCAAGACACTTATAGTCAAGGGGTGGAAGATACTGCTAGACTTGGCATCATGTGGCAAAACAAGGTTCTCATTGGTGATATTCCAAGAATAATCCCTAAAGGAAACAAAGTAACCCTCATCATCTAGTGTGCTAGTAGAGATAAGACTCTTCATGAGAGTCGGTACATGTCAAACATTATGCAAAGTGATCATACTACCTAAATCAAACTACACCCGGATATCACTAATACCAACTATCTGCAATGCTAAGTCATTTCCCAAACAGACAGATCAAGTCATACTATGATAGAAGTGGAACCACTCTCTATGAGGGATCACATGAAAAAAGGCCCCTGAATCCATCAATCAACATTGAGTAAAACGAGGCGAGGCATCAGTTAGTTGTGACTCATCCAAAGAAGAAGTTACAAATATGTAATAATAATCGAAGTCACATTGTTACATTACATTGATCTCTTTAATCTTAACATGGACTTGGTAGGGACAATGTTGTGATCATCAAGCTTGTCCTACACTTTCCCTTTGCCCTTTTCCTTGTGCTTGTCATCATACATTTCATGGCACTATAGCCTGATATGTCCTACTTTTCCACAATAGTGCATGTTAAATTGAACTTATGTCCACAAGACTTATTGTGAGACTGTCCATGGGACTTAGAATGAAAGTTCTGTGAGTCTCTACCATGGCGATCATTATTGCTCTTCCCATCATGTTGACTCTAAATAGTCAAAGCACGAGATCTACGAGAAGCATCCATATTCTTCCTATTTACCTCCTCTATTAGGAGTGCACCCTCTATATCAAACAATTTCAATCCATTCTCGAGCATATTAGCATACATAATAGTACACAAAATGTGTCCCCAAGTCTCAAGTAGTGTGGCCAACAAGAACAAAGATGGAAGATTGTCCTTAAAGTCAATACCCTCTGCGATGACATTTGATGGCATGAAACTCACTCAAATGCTGAGAAACACTTGTACCTTCCTTCATAGGAAGGTCCATAAGTTGCTTTAGCCAATACATCTGAGAAGTAGGGATCTACTTATCGTAAACCTACTTGTTGAGGGATAGGATAATCGTGAACCTACAAAGCTAATCTAAGTCATCCCACACATCTTGATCTTGACCTTTAGGCTTAATACATTTGATCGGCCTAATTTGATATTTCTACCAAAACTTTTCAATGTTGAAGATGGCACTGTCATTTGAATGAGTAGCCATACTGCAAGAAAAAGAGACACAATATAGACCAAATAGATTGTTATAATACTTGCAAACATTCCCAAAACCACTGCCAAAATAAGCTAAAAACAAGATGTATGAACCAAATAATGAGATATCCACAAACTATGACTAAAATAGCATTAAATGGAGGGAACTAGTCTCATAAATAATAAAATAGTTTGTAATTATAGCATGCTGAAAATGAGGTACAATAACAAGAAATCAATGTCAAATAGAAGTAATCACTGATACAAAACAACCTATAGCATGTGAATAGAAGTTAAAGTAGCTCAAGCTCGATTGCAAATAAAATCAAAAGCTCAATGTAATATTCAAGTGTCAAGTAAGTAGCTAGCTCCCCCCACTAGAACAAAAGCCAGATGCTAGACGAGCAAACAGTCTCAAATCCTCATGTGAGTGGCATCCAAGCATCCAAGATACATCAAGTACATAGCTGAGAGCATAAGACCCAATAAAAGCTTCAAGCGTGTAAGATCACAGATCTCTGAAGCATCCAATGAAGTAATTGATAACCAATGTCAAATTTCCTACGCTCAAATCAAAGCTCAAATGCATTCAATAGCATAACCAAGCATAGAGCTTCAACCTCGTGCACTAATACATTTGATAGTATGCCCTAATAGCATGAAAGAGCATTAGGTATAGACTGTCCATGTTAAAAGCTTGATGTCCATTGTATGTACAGTAGTAAAATGACAGTCAAGACTAAGCAAAATTGAGCTTAATCAAGGCCCAAAATCATATGGGGAGCATGGCCAAGCATGTGGCATCAACCATAGACATCAATATATCATCCCAAGTAACCAGGAAGCATCAACAAGCAATAGGCATATGATTTCATTGATAAAATAGCCTTCAGTTGTGCTTATTAAAACAATAAAAACGACAGTAAAATTGAGCCAAATATGGGCTCAAATCAATCCAAAAGCATTCCAATACATTGGCCAACCATTCCCCAAGTGTCCAGCATCAAATGAGCATCTTGGGAGTATCACACAAGCCAAGAGTATGACATTTCCCAAACAAATAGGATTTAGCCCTATCATGACAACAATGATATCTATGAGAAGATTGAGCTAAAAGAGTGCTCAAATTAGTCCAATAACTAAAGCTCAATGACTCAAAAACTAATTTTCAATATCAATGGTCAATGCCAGGAGGAGTGGTAAACAATGCCAAAGCCTTTGTCCAATGTCAGGGAGTGGTTGAGCAAGCACAAGTGCTTGAAAACGGACACAACTGAAAAAAAGTTTTTGTATTTCTAGCCTTGACTACTAAGTTGAATACTCCTTGAAATAAGCTCAATGTAGGTTCAAGAATGCTTTGAGATAGCCCCAATAGATCCAGAGAAGTCAATATGAACCTCAAGAGGTGGAGCTATTGCTACCGATAGTGAAACCCTGTTGTAGGTGACTCGAATGAGAGCCGAAGCAGTACTGGATTGAGATCAAGCTCATGGAGAATAAGGATTTGATACTAGTTGAAAGGAGAATCCCAAGTGGAAGCATGAGCAAGCAGAGGCAAGAGAGGTGTGAGCTATGGCAGATAGAGCAAGAGAGAGAGAGACTCAAGATGTGGGAACTCCAATTGTCACAATGTGTGATCGACCTTCCCTTTATTCAAATATCACTGAAAGAATAAATAATGAAGTGATAGTGATTGTGCCTGCAAAGTGCAGGTACGAGAATTATCAGCGTAGTAATGCACGAGCAACTAGGCACATACACCTTTACCCCCAACACACATAGAGGGGCTCAAAAGTAGGAAAGGAGGGAGAAAGAGGAAGGACTCCATGGAACCCAAAGGAGAAGTTGAAGAGTTAGTTCTTGATTAATGATAGGGTGGGCATTTAGGTACTATATTCCACCCAAGGAGATCAGTCATAAATATATGTATGTATCACATGGGTTCAACATAAGAGTATAAAAGCTATAAGAGACCCAATTTAGGGTATCCACACATATCACAATGAAACCCCAATGGATGTTGTAGGTTTTTTAAAATAGATTTGGAGCCCATTGGAGTTTTGATTAAGATTGATCATCTAAAAGGTTTTCTATCTCCTCTCTTTTCCTTTTTCCAATTTCTTGCATTTTAGACCCTTTGTAATGGCTACAAACAGGGCTCCTATACCTATAATAATGACCTTGGTGAGTGCACTATCAAAGTTAATCAAGCATTATTTTGCTTCTATCATTGTAAGCTTGGTATCTAGAGCCTTTCTCAAAACATTTTGAGCTTTGCTGAGGGATTCACAAATGCATTCTAACCACAATTGATTTAGGTCTTGCTTCACAATGCTACCTATCATGATGTCCTCCATCAATCCCTTTGATAGACTTGCCACAATAGTGTGGTGCTTGTTGTACATGAACGTGTGATAAAAAAATTGAGTTGTAAGTCTGAACTCCTCTTGAATGGATGCAACCTAGAGTGCATCTTCATTTACATCTAGTGCATCATCCATCTTTCATCCACATGGTCGATTCGTTATAGCCTTTCATATTTCCCTAAACCTACCTGAATCCCTAAAAAAGAATTGGACCTAGCATGGGGATAGTAGTTTCTAAAAGGATTTACTTGAGCTTATTTCCATGTCCGTCATAGTACTAGATTGGATGGCAAGGTTAGGTTTGGGGGTGTATTAGTTGACATGGCAAGGGAAGACAACAAGTTGAACTATGTGAGTTGGAGATGATGTTGCTTTCCATTGGGGTGGTGATGGAGGGATTGTGGCGGGATTACGAGACAATTTGATGATGCCATGTAAGCTTTTAATCTATATACTCTCTCTCTCTCTCTCTCTCTCTCTCTCTCTCTCTCTCTCTCTCTCTCTCTCCCCCAAAAAAACCCTTATTCATATGCTAGGGGGAGGATATCACATCCTCTCCCCCCCTTAGGAATCGAGATGTCCTCATATCGAGAGAAACTTAGAGGTTATTTTTCCTTAAGGTAAGTTGTTATTGCATACTAAGACATGTGGGTTAGGATCCACCACACTTTCACTGTGCTACCCAAATTGCAAACAAGCACTTAAACTTGAAGCTAATTCAATGAAATCAATGGCAAATTTACTTCAATGTATTATCACTCAACTAACATTGCAATAATAGGGGATCCTTACAAGTATAGAATTTATTATATTTGATGGAGAATTTTCCAGGATTTTAATCATCTTCAAATATTACAATGGGCTCTAGGCCTTGATCATTATCCAATTCTGGAGAGAAGCCAAATGTTGAACTTGTATGCTTCACTTTGTTGCCAATTCCTCCTCCTTTAGGATCTAATTCTCAAAGCAATCATCTTGTTTAAATCCTAGCTCATTGCAAAGGAAATATTGGTGATTGGAAAATATCTTTTGGATGTGCCCTATCTCACTATACTCATGACACTTCTTTTCTTAGTCTTTTGAATAATCATACTCTTCTTTGACATCTGTTGTGAGGTAGTTATCTATAAGAATTTGGTTTCCATTTTATTCAACTGGCTTGTATGAGAGCTACTTGTAAATTAGTTAGCCTTAGGGACTCTAGAAGATGAGTGTCCAATGGTTGATTCAATCAATGGGAGCAGAATTCTTCCACCTATTGGAAAATCTTCATTAGCGATGCATATTTTTGAAATGTCATGAATTGAGAATAATAAAACTTCAGGATTAATCCTAGCTAGCACAATAAAAAAACTCATTCATTTTGTCGGTACAATTGAAGGGTTGCAAGTGTCTCTATCTTATGGCCTTCTTGCATCTTCCTAGCTTACAAGGATTTCCCTAGTAGTGTTATCTTGGCACCATTGCTTCCACCATAAGTGTGCCTCATCTATCAGCTTTAGTTTGGCAATCATAGCCTTATTAGTAGTGCTTATTCTTGCCGTGTTAAAATAATCTTCAAGGGTTTCGATCCAGACTTCAGCATCAGTCTCAACATTTGATCATTTTCCTATGAATTCATGTGGCTTGATTTGCTTCAAGAGAAAATTCATTTTTGTTGTTAAGCTCAACATCCATACTTGCAAAAGGTTCTTGGCAATTAAGATCACATCATTGAGGCTTTTGCTTGTAGGATAGCTTCAACTCTTCGCTCCTAAACTTACAAGTCAACATGTTAAGGTAATGAATGCATAGCTGACCGCTAACTTATTTGTTTCGCTCTGATACCATATGCAATGTGCCTGATTGAGAAGCCCTTAGTGACACAAATTTAGAAGCCCAACTCAGATATTCCTAAGTGACACTGCCCAATACTCCTTGAAATAATATGTGGTTTGTAACCTAGGTTCATTTGAGTCTACTTCACAATGGAAGGTTCTTGCCACAACCCACAAGGTTTGATATGAGTCTAGGTTTTTAGAGTAGAGCAAAGTCATCTATTAGTTCATCTAGCATCAATTTTTGAGTGTTCGCTTATGCTATCACCCAAATTGAAGGTGACTCGTTTCTCCTTGGTTCAAAGAGAATGAGAAATGAAGGGATGTGTAGCATGTCAATCCTTTTGCATGTAGCATATAATCTCATTTTGGTCCCCTAAAAGGACACAAGTTGGGGCTCTATTTAATCTCCTAATTGGTTCAATGTGTAGCTTTTATCTATTTAATTTTGAAGAAGGTATTGGAAATTAAAGACCACCTTGCCTTAGGATGGACCTATCGGGGAACTTGCCCTCTTGCTTCCCTCTTTGGATAAACTTTAGTTGCTTATTTACCTACCACACTTAAGTTTCAACACATGAAGGCAGCTTCATTAATTAATCTTTTAGGGCCCTAGATTCATTCATGCAAATTAATCCACAACATAAAGATAATATTCAACATTGTTTTGAAAACAATTGCAAAACAATAATATTTATCTACACCTTCTTCAAGATGTAATGCCAAACTAGCATTTCATTCCTTAATAATTAGAGAATCATGTCCAAATCTCATGGCACATGATCTATCAATCCACCCTTATTTAGCATCAAGGCCTATCCTAGGCTCATAGGGGGGTTAGGTTAGTCCTTGATAGATCCAAGGGATTTACAGCTAGAAGCCCCCTAGCACCCTTATTGCCTCCTTACCTAACACCCTCCATATGGAGAGACTGCTTATATCTAGGGTTGATCTTAGCATCCAGTGTGGTCAAACTAGTCCCTTGGAGAAGGTTTCCTACCACTAACTTTTGGGGAAGTTTAGTGCAGAACTAGAAAACTTCCCATGAGGGCACAAGAACTTTTGTACAAATACATAACCAAGGCAATCAACCTATTATCAAGGAAGTACAATTCTGCTCAAGCTCATCAAGTACTTAGATGTTGTTCTTCACATAAGCATAAGAAGGAATGAATTGGCATGAATGCAATTGCTTTGAGGAAGGGTCTTAATCTATTCATCTTGAACCAAGAGACTTTTATGGTATAGGTGTTCACTCTCTTCCCAAGTGGGATGCCAATTGAAAGCGACTGGAACTACCTCATCATTAGCAAGTCCCAAATCAATTATTGCAAATAGCTTGGCATAAGTAGTGAATACAACATCAAATTGCAGTAGACATTTTTTTTTAGAGAATTAGATTTCTTTGCCAAATACGTAGCCACAATACTTAATGGTTGACATACTAGCAAATATTAAAGGCTAGAAGGAGGGTTAGATTTAGTAGCATTAATTTGGAGATGAGTTTGAGTAACCTCCTTTGGGGCATCTCATGGTTGAGCTACCTCAAATGGGACCAGTTGATGGGTAGGTTAGCAGCGCTATCAATAGGTTTGGCCATAGGGTCTAGAGTTTCAAGTATAGTGCTTGTAGCCATTGTATTAGTGTTACTAGAAGATTTATGTACATCGCTTTGTTGCACATCATGTAATTGAAGATTTATTCTAGATAGTGGAAGTAGTAGAGGAAAGATCAGGTTTTGTGTCACTCAACCTTGGAATAGATCATTTGTAGAAGTTGGGATTGTACTGCAATTAAGCATAGCCATCAAGAAGTTGTGGTCATATGTGAGGTAGAAAATATATCTAATGACATCAACCATCATGTTGCTTTGTCCCAATCAACTTACAATGTGTAGCTCTTCCTCTAAAAGGAGTTTGTCACACAAGGGATCTTTTTGAGGAAGTTTAGAAATGTTGCTATTGCGGACAATTGCAAGCATTCTTAAGGATGTGGGGGCTACATATGTCGAATAATTTGGACTGGCTATTTTAGCATGAGCAATATCACCAAGAAGTGGTTGCTTTCTTTCTTGCTCATGACTTGATGACTTCTCAGACACACTACTAATTCCTCAAGTAAATTAACAACTACCTCAAGTGGTTACTCTTTCGAAATTATGGATGCTAGTTTCACAAGAACTAGTTTTGTATCAATCACTAACTTGTTTGTTTTTGGCTCCTCAAGTATCTTGGTCCTTGACTTAGATCTCTTTCTCTTTCACTTCGATTGTGGTTAGTGGGGGTGGCTTCGTGGGTGGTTTCGCCAACCGAATCCAACAATTTCTTACATAAAACTCTTAAGCATGTAGCAATGCTTTGGGAACCCATTGCAACATTGTGGTAACTCTCCATTGACTATGTGAGGATATGCCCTAGATCTCCTCTTCCTTCTAGATGAAGTGCTCTTTCTAATAGCTTGAGAAGCTTTGGTAGCGATTCTATAAACTTTTGTATTTCCTTAGATTCCAAAAGGATTCTTATTGATGATTGGTTCCCTCTTGTCATCACATACTAGAGCAGTTCCTTCAAAAAACTCTAGCCATCCTCACTAGGTTTTTGGTCTAACTCTAAGATAGGTTGCTTTTCTTTCCTTGGAGAAGAGACAAGTTTCCCTTTATTGAAAGCAGTGACAATCTTAGGTCAAGTGTTTGTAGGCAAGTAAAAATTATAGCTTGGGTGCAAGATCCCTAGTCGTTGTCCTTGGGGAGCTGTAACACTAAACAATTCCACCCAACATTTGGGCATGGACTAGTCTTAGTTGAATTGTGGAGGTAAATCATAGTTAGGCCTTATTAAATACAATTTTTGATTAATAATTCCCAAGTAGTATTTTTTAAATATAATCACAATTCTTATATAGAAAATTGCTACACTTTTCCAAAAGAAAACATTTTTATTTTCAAAATTAAGCTAGTGACTATAGCGGTTTTGATTTTTAGTTTTGGTTGTTTCATTGATCTATCCAAGCTTTTCCCCTATGAATCCCCATTAACCCATCTAAGTCTCCATGTTAGAAACTAGGTTCTCTTAGGTTGATTGAGATCTATTCATTGGACTTAATAAATTCCATGGCATAATTATTTGTAAAACTTATATTGAAATCCCTATCATTTAAATGGGTTTCGATCCTCCTACTCTTGTCACATCCAAAATTATTATCTATTTGCATTTGGAGGTATTCATGGTAGAAATACATTATCTCTTTAGGAATTCTATCTTTTAGTCCCAAGTGATAATCCTTTCTTAATAAACTTATGTAATGGATTTCCCACTTTAAGAATTAGCTAGTTGTTTCTCCTTTTACATCCTGAATTTCCCTATATACAAGATGACCAATTCCTCTTCTTACTAGACATGCTAGAGAGCTAAGAGCAACTAGATAAGTCCCAGAAAACCTAATTTTAAGATTAGTCTTTTTGGTTAGCAAAGTTATATTATTTATCAAAACTAGGAATATTTTTATACTTTCTTCAAATATCTATACTCAATACTAGGTTTGTTAACTAGTTATAAATCTTAAGGATTTATCTACTTGTATATTTACCAATTCACCATGATGTGGAATCAAAGACGAGAAAATCAATAAGTATATTAGCTCCATCACATTTAAATTAAGTTTGTTGTTCCTAGTGACTTCCAATAAAAGTGGTGCTTCAAGGATTTGTTCTTGTGGGTGTTCATGCCCCTAGGAATTCAAGCCACTAATGATTATATATTGCACATACAATATTCTATAAGAAGCTAGAAATCATTGAAAACTATTAGGAAAGTAATTAATTTGTAGATGAAAAAGAAAAAGATGTGAAGGGAGAGGGAGATCAATTTGCCCATCATGGAGGGGGGATCTACTTGTAAATTTATTGGAAGAGTTTGGGCTGCATTTTTTCTTCTTCATCTTCAAGAAAAAAAAAGAGAATTTCACATTTTCTTCAATTCATAAAGGGAGGGGGAGAGAGGTGTTGACAACCATATGAGAGAGAGAGAGAGAGAGAGAGAGAGAGAGAGAGAGAGAGAGAGAGAGAGAGAGAGAGAGAGAGAGAGAGAGAGAGAGAGAGAGAGAGAGAGAGAGAGAGAGAGAGCTTAGCAGCTCCCTCCCAATAATTGGGGGTCTATTATTTTAAAACATTATTTTTTTTAAAGTATGGGGGTGGGATCATGGTGGCCTAAAACGGCTACCCCCTTCCATTTTCCCTCTATTCTTCATTCTTATATAACCCTCCCACTAAGTTTTTAAAAAATCATTCATATGCTCATTGTGGTGATGCAATTTTTTCATTTTTGTTCAACCACTTGTTTATTTTGGCTCACATGCCAAAGTGCACATACCAATAGATTTAAAAGAGAAGTGTAAATTATGTGCCTTGCAACAAGGAGCTAGCATATTACATCCTCTTCCCCTTAGAAAAATCAAGATATCCTCATCCCAAGCTTAGGATGGTTTCTTCTGAGAATAGACTCCTCGATTAGTGTAGCATCTTATTTGGGAAATTTCTTCCATTCAACAATGTTTCTCCCTAATTTCTAGAATCATAGTAGGTTGTACTTTAAGGTTTCCTTGAGTTGGCATAACAAATTTTCCATCATCTAGGGCATGTCCAAGGTTAGAGATGTAGGACTTTAGAAGAGTCACATGAAATACATTGTGTACTTTAAGATGAGGTGGAAGTCTTAGCATGTAGCTATTCTTACCAATACATTTGAAAAAGTTTTAATGTCCATAGTTCCTTGGATTGGGTTTCTGCGCATGAATAAAGAACTCTTATTTTATTAACTCTCAAGAAACCATGTCTCCTTCCTTGAAAGTTTGAGGAGTCCTCTTGGGATTTGCATAGGCCTTCTATCTACCTTGGTTGCATTAATGTATTGGCATATCACCTTGGTTTGTTATCCCATCTCTTCCAAATTTTCTTGGATGCTTCAACCCTCATGGTCAAATCATACAAATTCAAAGAGGACAATCATTCTTGTCCATACAACGTTGGAAAATGAGTCATACCAATACTGCTACAAGCTCTAGAGCAGATGTGGCATAATTCTTCTCATAGGATTTGAGTTTGTGGGAAGAATATGTTGCCAAGCATCCTTCCTAAGAATGCATGTGAGTGCCATGATGCTAGCATCAACGTAACAACTTCGAATTCCTTTGTGAAATTTGGCCACTTCAAAACGGGAGCAATAGTAAGGCATCCTTTGAGCTTGTCAAATCTTTCCTACTCTTGTGTTGTCCTTGTAATCTTTTCTTCTTTCTTAAGTAACTTAGTGAGATATGCTACTATCAAGGAGTAATCCTTCATACAAATTCAATACCACCATGTCAAGCCTAGAAATCCTTAGATTTCTCTAACCTTTTGGGGTGGTGGCTAATCTTGGACATATTTGACATTTGTGGAATCCACTAGGATGCCTTCCTTTGAGACAATGAATCCCAAATACTCAATTTTCCTCTTGAAAGATGCATGTTTTTTCTTCTTGGCAAAAAGCTTGTTTTTGCAAAGAATCTCTAAGATAATCCAAAGATAGCTTAGTTTGTCTTCCTCTTTCTTGAAGCAGGTAAGAATATCATCAAATATATTTATGATAAATTTAATAAGGTATGGCTTAAAAATATCTTGGACTAGCCTATGGAAAGTAGTAGAAGCATTGGTGAGCCTAAAGGACATTATAATGAATTCCCAATGACTATACCTAGTGTTGAAAGTTGTTTTTAGGATTTCCTCTTCTTTAATCTAGATTTGGTAATATCCTAACCTCGTATCAATCTTTGAAAAGATCATAGCTCATTGTACCTATTTGACAACTCATCTATTTTGTAGAATCAGATATTTATTTTAATAGTAATTTGATTTAATCCCTTGTAATCAATAAATAGCTTGAGAGTTATGTGTTTCTTCTTTTGGAGTAGAATAGGAGCACCCCAAGGAGAGTTGCTAGGGCATATCCATCCATGATCCAATAGTTACTTGAATTGCTCCTTTAGTTTGATTGCTTCAAGAATAGACACATTGTATGGTTTTGTGATAGGTCTGAACTCAATCTCATGATCTACCTCATGCTTAGGAGGTAATTCAGTTAATTCCTTATGGAAAATATCTAGATAAAACAAATATGAAGTTCTTTTCTCATTCCCTTTAGAATTTGGCTTTCTTTGGCTAACTAAATTCTAGGTTTGCCTGGTTTTTCTTGTGATTGGAGCATTTTCCCCAAAAGAAAAATAGAAATTGACTTGCCCCTCACCATAGTGTATATTTGCTTGATTTGGCACTAAGAAGTTCGTACCTAACAAATAGTCTTAGAATTCTAAAGGAATGACCCTAAACTTTACCTTTGTAGTTTTCCCACCTAGTTGAAACATGATATTATTGATTATCTGAGTTGATAGTGTTTTTAGTCCATTGCTAGTTCTATGACAAGTTTCCTGTCAGGCTTTGGATTTAAGTTTAGCTTTTGAGCACATTTAGGGAAATAAATAAATGGGTAGCTCCCCAATCAATGAGGATTTGAAAATGAGTACCTTGGTGTTCTGTTGATATTTGGATTATACAAAACTGTTGCTCAATACCTTGGCTATATTTATGGTATCTCTTTATGAGATGATCTATTTTATCCATTGTAACAGTGCATATGTGACCTCTAGCTCCGCGTCCTACCCCTAGTTTAGCTCCACACCTTGCCACATGTGTAACATACCCAGTGCATCGTAGCATAAGGTAATGTTTGGTAGTCACTTAGGGTCTTGCCCCAGCCATCACCATTCATACTCCATAGGAATTGTCAGATTTTGACTTTACTAGGTGGGTCCACCTCGGAGTGCAAAGCTCCTAGCTTCATCCCATGAGGATTAACCTAAGGTGTCCTACAAATGAAACACTCACTAACAAAATTCTAGCATCGAACCAAGATTACCACATTGTAATTAATCATTGCTAAGAGCAGACTAATCGCACCACACTTGGTCCAAAGAGAGAGAGACACAAGGGTGAGTAGAACTCAACCCTTCTACCCATAAGGCCAAATCTCAACTTCACTCCCATGAAATGTCGCTTAGTGAGGACCTAAGACCATGCCCAAATAATTCAATGTTTGACTCTAATCTAGTTTCCATAATTAGAAAGCAAGTCCACCCATCCTTCCAATTGTTTTCATTGAGAAAAATCGCTCACCTATTTCCAATTTGTAAATGCAAAGTCCTTTAGTTTTCTAAGCACAACATATTATGCATATTGTTTGACACTTAATAACCACTTCATTTAAGGGTGGAACTTGGGAAGGGGTTGGAATATCTAGTGATGGATATCAATCCTGGAGATTAAGCTTTGTTATAATAATCACATCAAATTGCTTCAAGTAACTATTTCAAAAAGGTTTTTTTCAATTATTTTTGTACTTAGGCCTAAATAATATTTAGTGAACCTGGTGTAATGTGGTAATTAAGGAAGCTATTTTTACATATGTTCTAAACTTGATAGGATCTTAATTAGATAACTAAAGATTATGAGTGGGTTGGGTGCAAAGTCGGTGGATAACTTTTCCAATGATACTATCCTATGGATGGGTGGACATGATCATAGGAAGGGGCCAAGTTGTTATGAATACCTAGGGTCAAGACATAGAACCCAACAACTAGCACTATTTAAGGGAGCTGGAGTGAGATTATGGTATGACACATAGGTTGATGCTTAGACTCCCCCTCATCTCTCACTCTCTTTGAACCAAGTGTAGTGCTAGTTCACTCTCGATCTTGATTGCTTGTAAAGTGATCTTTCTTGATTGGATGCTAGATTATTAATAGAGATCAAGAAGGCATATGAGCCTCATGATGATCCTAGTGGATCAAGGTTGTAACATTTTGCTATGAGGTAGACTCAGAAATCACTCAACTAGCTAAATCCATGAATCCTACAAGGATCTAGATAGTGTTTCTTGGGAAAAGCTTCCAAGTGATTACCAAACATTATCTCCCTTAATTGGGCTAGGGGTGGGTATGTTACAAAGGAAAATGAGATGTTTGTTAAATCACTCTAGCAACATAAGAAAAACCATAACCTTGTATCATTTTCTCTTCTTTATTTATCATAAATCATGGCTTCTAGCCATTTTTTAGATAGAAGATCACATAGTGATAAATCCATGATAAGAAGCAAACATTCTATGTAGCATAAAAAACTTGTTAGCTATCCTCTTCTCTTTTCTCATGACAAAACAAACCTGCTTTAGCACACTAAATCACATATGATCAACTTAACTCACTAGTAGCTTACTTATCTTATTATTCAAGTTCCTCAAAGAATCAGGTGGATTTTTCCACTTTACTACTATCCTTCTTCTATACATCGCTCTTCTAATAGCTCTTCTCAATTATTCCTCCCTTGTATCCTCCATCTATGTATTTCTTTTACTTCCATTATGCACCATTGGTTATGGGTAGAGTCTAGGTATGAAGGAGAAGAGATAATTGAAAAATGTACATAAGGGGAGCCTCCTATTTGTAGTTTACGACAAGTAGATTCTCCCCTCATCTTACAAAAACATGCCCTACTTTTTGTTTGATTGGCATGTTAAGTCACCATCTACCTCACTTGGTTAGTGGAAACTTCTACAACCTGTGTTGAGTGCACTTAGGTGGCTGATCCATATTTACATACATTAGTAATATTGTCATGGTAAAGCATTATTGGTTAGATTCCAAGGCTAGTAGTGCTTATGGCCTTTTTAATATTGCAAGCTATAATTTGAAAAGTGAAATGCATTTTGGTAACTTTAAAATATTTTTGAGCATAAATTTAAAATTTTAGTTTTACTTAAGTATTCACAATAGTTTCCATTTTTTTGAGTCATCTAATGCATTCGAGTGAACGGTTTGTTCCATCCTCAACTTGAGATGTTGGACTTAGTTTCATAGTTAGCTTAACTATATTCTAGCTTGATCGAAAGGTAAAGCATGGTTAAAGAACATATTTACTATTTTGAATCATGTCAAAATCACTTTGTTGATATTTCAAACACATTATTTAAGGAAATATGTATGCCTTGATAATAAAGTTGGTTATACTTTAAGAACGCTAGGAAATAATCAACCTTGATTATTTGAATTAGAACCTTGATAATTACAAATTCATTAATATGACAACAAACAATTTAGTTTTTATTAGATGCAAATAGATATAGTTATCAAACAAAAAAAAACCTTACAACAAAATCATGCCTTGTTTCTACCTTTTTTCTAGATAGCTTTTGTTTCTTCTCCCCTAAATAAAGAAGCATCTGGCCTCCCATATTTCAAGTAATGTGAATAATTTGACCATGTGGGTCTAATATTTCCTTTCCTTGCTCTTGGTTTTTCATTCTTTAAGTATGCACATATGCATTGCTCTAGCATATTCTATACTACAACCTAATTTTGGTATGACCTCTTGCCAAGCTTTCTTTTCAATGCATCCACTCCAAAATAGAGGTTGCAAAATTTATATCTCTCTACATCTACATTTTCCATAAGGCATTCCTCTTCTTTCCAAGTATTCTGCTATTCTAAAGCGTCCAAACAATTTGTATCTAAAAATCCAAAGTAAACTACATCCTATTGGCATTCTTGCAAGAAGTATTTACTATGATTTGTAACTAAGAATCCATAGTAAATTTCATCCTATTGGCATTCCTCAAGAAAAATGGGAGTGAAAGAATGGATTTCATTGTTGGGGGTAAAGGTGCCTATGCCTAGCCACCCACGTATTATTTACACTGATAGTACCCACACTATGTATTAGTTACCCGTACACCTATACACTTATAGATGCACAAAATAACTTGATCAAACTATTTGGTGCAAATACCAAAAGCCAAGAAGCTGCAATTAAAGTCTAAGAAAGACAATATCAAGTGTGGAAATCTATGTATCAATGATGGTGTATTGAAGATCAAGACCATTATTGAAGCTCTTGGGTCTATCAAAGTGTAGTTTGATGATGATGATATATCGAATGCATATTGGGGTGGTCTAGGTGAATAGTTTCAAACTTCCATCAACATAGCGCATACCATTCCTAATTGTGTAGATTTGAAATCTATGTTGATATTAGAAGGGAAAAACTTGGGTCTTCTACATCCTTCCTCACAAAGTAAAAACAATCTAGAAAAGATGCTCTACTCTAACCTTGTAGAGGGATAGGTCATATTGGTAGAGGTTGCGGTGGCCATTATGGGCAAAGTCAGGTTTGGTCTTATGACTTGCAAGAGTAGTCACATAGAGGTGGTAGAGACTATCTCAAGGTAGTGGGAGCCATAGAGGGAGTGGTAGGAAAAACATAGGTTATGGTAACATGGAATGCAGTTGTGGTGAAAAGGGTCATATTACATATGACCATCCAAAAATAAAACGAAACAAAAATGGAAGATGATAGCATAACAATCATGTGTCTAGAAAAAATCAATTTGAGCATGAGAAGTTATATGTTATGAAGCACATGATGAATACAGTGATCAATGTCACTCCTGGGAAGCTTAGTCATAAATATATGTATTTATCACTTAGGCAAGATATGATGTCACATGGAGATTTGTTTAGAGAGATGAAAGATCTTAAAATGCTTGGTTTTGTCAAAACATGTGATGATACAACACATCCTATTGCTCATGTTAGGAGTGTCCCATTATCTATGCAGTTAGAAAAGTTAAGTGCTTAGGGTTGATGTGTTGCATGTGGCAAATATTATGAAGAATATAGTCTCTATTGGCCAAATGGCTGAGCTAGGACTGTAAGTAAAGTTCAATCAAGATGGATGTTTAATGAAAGATTTCAACAATAGTATGATGATTTAAAAATGCAAGTGTATGGATAGAATGTTTGCCATGGATGTTAATGTGCTTGAGGTTAAAACTAGTAAGTTTGCACAAGGTGTTAGAGTTGTGGTTGATATTGACATGTGGCATAGACATATTGGCCATGAAAGTGTGTAGAGTTTGAAGAATAAGTGGTGACATGAAGTTAGACAAACTTGCCTAAGTTTAAAGTGGAGGATTTGTAGAAATTTTTGAATCATATCAATTTTGAAACCAAACAAAGCATGTATTTCCAAAAGGTAAACATATAAGCTAGCATGCACTTGATGGTGTACTTAGATGTGTGGGATCCTACGAATTTTCCATCAATAGGTGGATGCAAGTATTATGTAACTTGAATTTATCACCATAGAAGGAAAGTATGGATCTATTTGAGGAAGTAGAAAAGTAAGATGTTATCACACTTTCAAGATTTTAAGAATCTAATTGAGAAAAAAATGTGTGTATAGATATAAGTGTCTAAGGTCAAATGAAGAGGGGGAGTACTTCTCCAATGAATTTAGAATTTTTTTGAAATAGCAATGGAATTCAAAGGTAGTTTACATGTAGATATACTATGTAGCAAAATGGCATTGCTAAAAGGAAAAACATTCACATTGTAGGAATTGCAGAAGACTTAATGGAGATAAAGAACATACCTCATTCTTATGAGACTGAAGCAAGCTCTATAGTAGTGTTTATTATAAATAGAAGTTCCACTATTGTAGTGATACCAAAGGAGAAGTTTATGGCAAGAAACTAGATTCCTCACATATTAAAGTGTTTGGATGCATTGAATATATACATGTCTCTAATGAGTTCATGAAGAAATTGAAACCAAATGCTAAAAAGTGTGTTCGGGTCATAGGTGTTATAATCTAGTTACATATATAATGTGGATGGGCATGCAATATTTGGTGAGATGAGTGGTTGGTATAATAGTGAAAAATATATTATTGTAGATTATATCAATGAAAAGGGAATGTCAAAAAATATAGTCCAAAATCATGCATATTGAGTGGGCAAGGAGAGTCTTCTTCTAATAGGTCTATTGAGAAACTATGAAGTGGCAAGTTGCATGTAGATAGTAGTACTACAAGTGCAAAAAATATGTCATGAAATAGAAAAGAGAAAGTTCTTGAGTCACTTGGTGTGTCAAAAATTACTCCACATCACTCACATGTAGATGTGAGTGTGATGATCAAAGTTTGATTGAGGAGTTTTGGATTCAATTTTTTTAATGCATTGTGTAAGAAGAGCCAAGGATGATATAAAGACATCATAGAGTGCCCCAAAGGTGCCCAAGTCAACTAGAGTGATGTATCGCAAGTAACAGAGGTTTTGATATATAATGGTTATGTTGCTTGCCATTATATGACATGTGCATTAGGAGAAGTTTTGATGGAGCAACCATAATATCATTTGAGTTATGTAAAGGTATGTTGGGATATATCGACAAAGTTTGGTATGCTAATTGCAATCCAATCTCAATGCCATTGAATCAATATGCAAAGCTAAGTGTTAATATGGGTAAATTCTTTCTCTCTCCATTTTTAGTATCAGGTAGATTAAGCATCTTAGATCCATAGTATCCAATAAGGGAATTGCAATGGATCTTGCCAAAGTCAAGGATGTGCAAGAATGGGCACCTTCAACAATAGCTAAGGAAGTGCACATGTTTTTTGGTTCTAATCGGATGGTATAGAGTCTTTATCAAGGACCATGCCTTGATTGATGCATCCCTTACTGATTTACTCAAGAAACAGGTTGCTATTGTATGGACTTCCATTGAGCAATCTGGTTTGAGAAGCTCAAGCAAAGCTTGGTGATAGCTCTTATTTGTGACAGATGCAAGCTCTCTTGTGTTAGGTTGTGTACTCATGTGAGAAGGATACCTCTCATGCTATGAAACATATAAAAACAACTTCCTTAATTAATCTTTATATGGGGTTCCTTGGCATGTTTGCCAATAAGAGTACAAAAAATATATTTTGAAAAACATTATACTTTATATTGTTATCATAATTACAAGCACATCCAAAACAATCCAAAAAACAGATTGCCACCTTGACCTATTCATCTTGGGCCTTCCAATGCTAAACCATGTTGGATTCGTATAGGTTTCCTTCCCTATCACAGGACCATGATCAAGATTATAGCCTCTGACCATAGCCATGCTAATCCTCACCTGCCATAAGGGAGATCTTCCTATATGGACAACCATACATATCTCAGTGGGTGGTTAGTAGCCTTATGTAAATTATTTAATACTTTGAGTGAAGAGTATTCTAGGCATAGCTATGGGGATGACAAAACACGTCAATCCCATTCGGAAGTTAAAGGCATATATGTCATTAGAATCTATTTCAAGATTTATTATAACCAAAATTAGTCAAGTAAAAAAAATTGAACAAATAGTTATTTCTACAAAAATATATGTGCAATATGTGTAGTTTATAAAGAAACTACTTTTTAGATATATTTTATAGACTAAGGCTTCAAAAATACCAATTTTTTTCTCGACTAGTTAATAGTATTATGGATAAAAGCCAATCTAAGAGTCCAATTATTTCCAAAGTAAATTTTGGAAAAAATTTGACACTTATAGGGTTAAAGCCTAAATTTTCATTTTTAATATTTTTTTGCTCAATTAAATGATTCATTGAAATTAATTAACTTTCTAACCATTAATTTAAGTTTTTATAACTTATTTTTTTATTTAAGTTTCTTTTAATTTTTAAATTTACTAATTATAAACTTATCTAAATTATTTTATTTATATTTAATTTTTTAAATTTAAGTTATTAAAATTTACTAATTTTAACATATTTTTCATTATGATCTAATAAGCTTATAAATTTAACAATAATTAAAAAGCATCAAAGAGAAGTAAAGTCACATTCTTATTTTATGAGAAATTTTATCTTTGATTTTATAATAACATGAATTATTTAAGATTTTTGGAATAAAAATAATAAACTTGCACCATATCAACGATTGTATTTTTAGCATTTTGAGTGGATGAAAATTCTGCTACATTGATGTGCTTATGTAGAACCATGGTAGTCGAGAGAAGGCGTTAGAATCAAGAGGTTTGCAAGCAGGGTGTTAGCAAATGAACAATTGCTATCTCCTCGATGCATAAATTCAATTGCAATTCCGTTTTTTTTTTTTTGTCTCTCTTTTACGCTCTCTCTTACTCTCTCAAGAGTATCATCTTCTCAAAAATGAGAGAATTTATGAAGACAGGGGGGTCCTTTATCCCTTTAAGGAGAGCTATCTCCCTTAGCCTCCTTATAAGGGGCTTAATTAACCTTGTTTCCCTCTCCCCTGCCCCCCAAAACACACATACACACACACAAATTAAATGAATCACATAAAAAGGATTAAATATTAAAAAATTTATTTAAATTTACATAAGAATTAAAATATATTTGAGAAATATTTATGGCATTAAAAAGTTGCAAAATTTCTCAAAAATCTTTGAATAGTTTTTAATAAATAAAAATAGCAATAATTTAGAATAAGCTTAAAATTTATTAATAAATCAAGATAAATTTGAGATGAATTGTTATAATAGAAGAAAAATTAAATTAAATCAAATTAAATCTTTAAAAATCATGATAAATAGACATGATTTGATTTAATTTAATTAGAAAAATCCATAATTATATCTTAATAAAATTTTGAATTTGATTAAAAGAAAAATTAAGTAAAATAAATTAGTTAAAGCTTATATGAATGTATTTAGTGGATATGTTACATTATTTTTTCCTTAGAGAAATCAAGATGTGCTCATCTCAAAGAACTCGAAGTGATCCCTTCGAGATGCTTCTTCCGAGAAATCCTTTCACTGTTTATGTAAGATGTGGCTCCTTAAACTCCTTTCCCTAATTTCCACGATTCTCTCTAATTGGACCTCAATCATTCCTTGAGTTGGCATTACCAATTTTTCATCATTGAGGACACATGCGGGATTGGGAAGATAGCATTTTAGTAGGCTTGCATGAAATATATCATAAATCTTTAGATGAGGAGGTAGGGCTAGCTCGTAAACATGTGCCTCAATGCATTTTATGATTTTGTATAGTCTACAATATGTGGGATTGAGCTTCTTAAATTTCCTAAGGAATAAAGAAAGCTTCTTGGATCAAATCCTTGGAAAGACGTTGGCACCTTCCTTAAAGACTTGATATGTCCTCTTTGTGTCTATGTAGGCTTCTACCAATCCTAGGATGCCTTGATGTCTTGAGAAATTACCTTGACTTAATCGTGCATGTCATCTAGTATCCTTTTGGAAGCTTCAACCTTTATGGTAAGGTTAGAGAAATTGAGAGGAGACAAGCACTCTTGCCCATATAATGCTTGGAATGGTGTCATCTCATTGCTTTATTAGAATGAGCATTGTAGGGGTATTCCAAAAATGGAATATATTCAATCCACCTTTTTGGTTCCCTACTATAGTAGGCTCTCAAAATATCCTCCAATACTTGATTGACTCTTTTAGTTTGGGGATGATAGGCTATGCTAAAACATGGCTGGGTTCTGATGGCTTGGAAGAGACTAGTCTAGTATTTGGAGGTGAAGATAGTGTCATGATTAGTGATTATCCTTTTTAGGAGCATATGTCATTGAAATATCTTCTTAATGAATATCTTAGTGATATTTGAAGCCTTATGAGTTGATTTGATAGGGATAGCATGAGCTACCTTGGTTAACATATCCACAGTCACTAGGACGAAATTGTACCCTCATTGCATAATGAATAGGGCCAAGATCTTGGCATAGCATAGATGTTCAGCCACAAGGTTGTCATGTGTAGATAGCTCTTGAACTTAGCCTTACCCTTGGAGATCTTCTTCTCTAGATGGTTAATCTCTTGATCTTAGGTATTCCGGATCATTGGGGGCATTAAGAATGGGGTTGCTAGGCATTAAAATAAGACTTGTGAGGCTTCCTTATCTTAAAGGATCTTTGATTATTAGGGAATTTAGAAAGGCTTTCTAACTAAGAGCATTAGCTATCACATTTTTCTTGCTATCACATTTAGAAAGGCTTTCTAACTAAGAGCATTAGCTATCACATTTTTCTTGCTATCACATTTAGAAAGGCTTTCTAACTAAGAGCATTAGCTATCACATTTTTCTTGCTAGGGAGTACTTAATCTCGAAGTTAAATGCTTGCAAAACTTTGATCCATCTTCTTTATCTCATGTTGAGATCTGACTAAGTGAAAATCCACTTAAGGGTCTTATGATTAGTTGAGAGTGAATCTTCAACCAAGTAAATAATGAGCCAAATTCTAAGAGTATTAATAAATGCTAGTAGTTCCAAATCTTGTATAGTATACTTCTTATAATATGGTTTGAGTTTCTAAGAAGAGTAGACTATGGGTTGACTTTCTTATGAAAGTACATAGCCCACGCCTTTATGTTGGCATCAATGGCAACTTTAAGCTCCCTAGAGAAGCTAGGGAGCTTTTGTGTTGGAGTGGTAGTGAGACATTCATTTAGTTTATCGAAGATCTTTTGCTCAATGGGAGTGTCAAGAATCATGTGGTGGGGGAACTTGCTTGAGCTACTATGCCAAACACACACCATACACATAAGAGGAAGCTCACTCAAGAATGCAAGAAGAGAGATGGAGGCCAAAAAAATTTCTTGTTGTTTTTTTCTTCTTCTTCCACAGACAATATAGTATACACAAGGTATAGATAAGATACAACATAAAGAAAAGTGGCCTATTAAGTCAAACTAAATATAACTAACTATAGTAATTGACTCTAGTGCTATATCTATGCTAGCTATAGGTAGGTGTAACAAACTAAATATAATAAGTGATAAGTTAGTGTCCATGTGACAATCATAATGACCACTAACGTGCTAAGTGTAGATGTGTGGATCCATCTAGCTAGACAGTCCATCATCAATGTCCACACGTGTTGAGATTGTAATCTCAATACTCCCCCTCAAGCTCAACTATATCTTGGCAACTTCAGGTAAGCTTAAAACTTTTGAACCTTCTCTGCACCCAATGCCTTTGTGAAAATGTAAACTATCTTATCATGTGTTGACATATACCAAGTCAATCTCTCTTACAAGTACTTTCTCTCTTACAAAGTGGTAGTGCACCTCAATGTGTTTTGTCCTAGCATGGAGCACTGGGTTCCTAGCTAGCTGTATGATGCTCACATTATCATAGTGAATGACAACTAGACCATCTCCCTACACATCCAAGTCATTGAATAACTTTTGCAGCCATATCACCTCACATGTTGCCATAGCAGCACTATACATAGCCTCTATACTCGATAAAGCAATTGTAGCTTGCTTTGTGTTGCTCCATGTAACTAATGCACTACCAAGGAAAAACATGAATTCAATGGTAGATCTTCTGTCTAATCTGCATCTATCTATCCAAACACACGTAAATCCTTGCCTGCCTCATAAAAAAGTCTATAATGTAAAGTGGATTTCACATATCTCAATATGCATCTAACTGCATCTAAAAGAGGCTTTCTAGGCATTTGCATAAACTGACTGACAAGGCTAACAACATAGATTAAGTCTAGCCATGTGATAATCATGTAAATTAGAATCCCTACCATCCTCCTGAACATAGTAGGGTCTTCTATCTCATTCCCAACATCAGCACTCAACTTCACATTTTTCTCCAATGGTACTAAAAAAGGCTTACATACTCTCACACCATACTTGGATAACATATCCAAGCCATATTGCCTTTGGAATAGCCATATACCGTCATCACATCTGATCACCTCAATACCAAGAAAGTGTCTCAGCTCACCCAAATCCTTCATCGCAAACTTCTTCTTCAAAAAGTCAACTTCAACAATCCCATTAACATGGTCACTTGATAATCAAGGCATGATTATGATGACCAAATGTGCATCTCCCCTTTTCACATAAAGTGAGTAACCAACATCAGAAATATAAAAGCTAATATTTGTGAAAAGCATGGATCTAGAGCATGGCAAGAGCTATGGAGGATGGAAGATGAATACACAACTCATGATGACATAGACTTAGATAGACTAATTATTACACAAGTGATTTAGGTTCCAAGATGGAAGCTTAGACTCATAAACACATTCTTATGTAAGATGGACAATGACAATGACAATGACTCAAACTGATAGTTCCATTACTTTAAAATGAGTGTCAAGTACATGCCTTTATAGGTTCTGGATAGTACCACTCTCTCTCACTATGCTTATGGGATTCTAAACGTCTCTTCCTAGAGCATATATTATTGGTCTATCTTCCAACCTCTTCAGGGCATACATCATTTTCTTTTCTCAACACCCCCCCCCCCCACTCAAATGATGAGTCTCTACCCTTACTGGCTTTTGCCCCCCCTACATGATGACATGGCCCAGGAGACTAGCTCTTTGGCAGCTAGTCAAGTTAAGGCTTGAAACTTTGCATTTTGGTAAGGGTTTACATCCACAATGGGAGACAAGATCCACTATGGGAAAACATGATCCACATATTTTGTTGTCAGTAGCAGCGGAAAGTATATTCTTCATTTTTATTTTGCTTCTTTGGCATCCTTTGGTGATGTCCGCGATCTTCTTGATCTTCATATTGTTGTCTTTGGTATTCTTGGTCTTTTCTTCATGCTCTTCATCTTTGACTTGTTCTTCATTATCTGGTGCTCTAGTCTTCTTTGTAAGGTTCTTTTTCTCGGTGAGTTTGAGATGGATACAAATAAGCACATTGTTGTGACTTGACATGACTTATTGAACCATTACATAAATCTGGGATTCCATGTGACTTTGCATGACATATACATTTCTCTTTGGATAGCTTTGGGACTTGCTAGAATACAAGGCTTGGTATCACATTAGCATTGGATTTTCTATCTAGGTTGGGCACTTGTGCATAAAACATCTCCTCTTCCAAAAGACAGGAAGGTATTACCAACTAGCATTCACACTTAATGGCAGTGTCTAATCCCTTTACAAATAATGAGTCTTTTAATTCATCAATGTTAATTTTAAGTCTAATCTAGGTCAGTAGAAAAATGACTAAAAGCTTATGCTTAGTGCTTACAAGCACTAGTTTTACCGCTTATGCCTCTTGTTTGTCGCTTTCTCACGAGCTTTATGGATGACTTTTGAGCTTCCTTGGGCACTTCCAGATCTGCAATGAACTTCAAAGAGTGTAGCTCAATGATTGAAATCAATGTTAATAGCTTCAGTAAAAAACAGTGAAAATGTCAAGCTTTGAAGCTTTGGCTATGGGTACCCATAGAGATGGTAGTTAGGGTTTCACAGATTGTGATAGGTAGAAAAAGAATTTGGGGAGCCCTTTTATCTTGAGATTTTCCACTTGAGGATTTTCAAATGTCCCACAAACATCTGAAGCATTGCACCTTGTGCTGGATGCTAGATTAGGTCAAATCCCTACCTACAAAATCTGTGCCAGATTCACACATTTTTGCAATGTGAGTCTTGCAGGGCACAATCTTGATGTCTGATGTAACAAGGAGCACCTCAAGCTGGCAAACAATATCTTGAAGAGATCAAGAGCTAAGATAGCTTACTTTTCTCACACTACCTCCTCCAAGGTCAATAGGTAGGACAATCTGTAATAGGCGTAGTTAGGATAGTGAGTGACAATTTTCACAATGTTGGGGCTGAGAGAGGCCAATGTTAAGCTTTGATGTGACAATAAGTTACCCAAGGAGTCAAAATAGAGATCTCTAGAAGAGAACTTGAAGAGACATTCTCTGGTTTGAAAGATCTAAGTTCTCAAACAAAGGTGGGTGCAAGCTGGCTATGGCAGACACAAGGTCAAGATGAAGATGAAGTTGAAAATAGAATCAGGAGCTGGATGTGAGCTGGATAGAGATGACTAGAGGTGAAGAGAGACTAGAGAAGCAGTGTATGGAGCTATGGCATGCTCTACTGAGCTCTAATACCATGTGAAAACCATGGATCTAGAGCATGGCAAGAGCTATAGAGGATGGACGATGAATACACAACTCATGATGACATAGACTTAGATAGACTAATTGTTACACAAGTGAATTAGGTTCCAAGATGGAAGCTTGGACTCATAAGCAGATTCTTGTGTAAGATGGAAAATGACATTGACAATGACTCAAATTGATAGTTCCACTATTTTAAAATGAGTGTCAAGTACATGCATTTATAGCTTCTGGATAGTACCACTCTTCCTCACTCTGCTTATGGGATTTTGAACATCTCTTCCTAGAGTATACATTGTATGTCTATATTCTGGCCTCTTCAGGGCATACATCTGCTCATATATCATTTTCTTTTCTCAACAATATTGACAAGATACTCTCCAATCTTATCAAACCATGCTCTAGGTGCTTGCTTCAACCCATAGAGTGCCTTTTCTCAACAATATTGAAGCATAACCTGTTGGCTACTTTATATACACCTCTAAATCCTCATAACCTGTTGGCTGCTTTATATACACCTCTTCTTGCAATTCACCATGCAAGAAGGCATTCTTAATATAGATTTGCTACAAACTCCAACCTTTGGCTGCTGCTAAAGCAATCACACATCTAACAGTTGCCATCCTAGCAACTATACTAAATGTCTCTTCATAATCTATGCCATATGTTTGAGCATAGCCTTTTGCAACCAACCTAGCCATATACCTACTAATTGAACCATCTACATTATGCTTGATTTTGTAAAACCACTTACATCCAATAGCTTTCTTGCCCTTAGGAAAGGGTCCCAAATCTCAAGTCTTATTGGCTTCTAATGTAGTCATATCCTCGTCTATTGTTGCATCCCAATTAGCATAACCAACAGCATCCTCAAAACACGTGGGCTCAACATCTTCAACAACCTTCACCATATAAGAATAATTATGAGCTACATAACCTTCAAAACCAAATCTTTTAACAAGATATATGACCTTGGTAGACTTGTGTACCACTGGATCACTTAGTGGAGCTTTTACATTACTATGTGCTCTATGTACACTCAGTGTCCTGACTGAAAGAATACCAAGCTCATCATCCAAACTCTCTGAACCATTAGAATCTCTCTCAAATACCAAATGACTAGTAGATGCATCATTACCATCCAACACTCTTCTTTCATTTATCTTTACCTGCAACACTTGTAGATCCACTTGAAGATGTGGGGCTACTCCTTAGTCTCCCAGACCAAGAACTAACTATAATTGTAGTGCCAGTTGATGTTTCTGGTCCAATAAGGCTCAGTGATTCTTTCTTTTCTTTCTATACATAGCTATCATGATCATTATCATCATCTAATCTATCACCAGTAGATGCATACCAAGTGCTCATCTCATCAAAAATAACATCCATGCTCACTCTAAACTCACCTATACAATAGGATTATAACAATGATACCCTTTCTGCTTTAAAGAGCATCCAATAAGAATACATTTTTTAGCCTTTGGATCAAGCTTCTTTCGGAGCTCATCAGACACATGAACCTATGCAATATAGCCAAATACTTTCAAGTGTGACACATCGAGCTTCTTGCCTATAAGGCATTCTTTGAGGATCATGCCATGAGCTACAGCTGTGGGAGTTCTGTTCATAATATAGACAATAATATGAATAGCTTTAGACCAAAAATGTTTTGGCATATTCTTTTTAGCCATCAGTGCCCATGTAACTTTCGTAATATGCCTATTTCTTCTATCTACAACCCCATTTTACTATGGGATATACCTACAAGTAAACATAATTTTTATCCCATGAGACCTCAAGAAGCCACAAAACTCATTTGAGAAGTACTCCCCCCCCCCCTCCATCTAATCTCAAGCACTTAACTTTCAAGCCTGTTTCTATTTCAATAGCTCTCTTGAAATATTTGAAGTGCTCAAATACATCACTCTTTTTCTTCATGAAATGTATCCATAGCTTCCTTGAACAATCATCAATAAATGTGACAAAGTATTTGCTACCACCAAAAAATAGATTCTATGTAGACTCCCAAACATCTGCATGCACAATATCAAGTATATTTTTGCTCACATTTCTATCATGCAAAAAGGGTTGTCTTACCTTACCAAACTAGCATGATTTACACACTTTATGAAATTCTGCAACTCTAAAAGCAAGCAACTTGTAACAAATCCTTTGGACTGCATTAATTTTAGCTTTTGTACATTTGCATATCCAATACATGTATGCCATATTTCAATGTTTACAACCACTCCTTTTTCTTTAGCATACATAGCGGCATTCATTGCAAGAATTCCAACATCCATAGTGAACATGTGGCCAACTCTACTTCCTTTTGTGACCAACTTGCACTTATCATTAAAGTCTTCTATAAAACAACCTTTTTGCATTAAATTGAACCTGCAACCATGGCTCTACCATTTGGCCAACAGACACTAAATTCTTTGTAATTGATGGCACATGTAATACATCTAACACACTCTTTGTTTGGCCATCATGCAAGGACAAGGAAACCTTTCCAATGTGTGAAATTGGGTGGCATGAAGATCACCCCTTTGCACATAACTTGGATTCTGTAAGTCTTGTATCTCTCTAAACCATTCGACATTACTCATCATATGATTCGATGTACCTAAATCAACATACCATGCATTATCATGTGCCCCTTTTCCTATAGCAACATTCATCATATCTTGCATAATAAATAGATGCTCATTTTTGTCTTCATTCTATCGTCAAGATGACACATAGTTTCCTTTGCTGCAATTTACTATTGCGGATATCATCCTTCTTAGCATAACAATGGGCTATAATATGACCTATTTTGCTATAATAGTAGAATTTATAGAACCTCTATTTTTCCATCCACCTCTTCCTCTAGAGCTCCCCATATCTCTAAAGTTTCTATGGCCTCTTGAAACCTGTATTTCACCAAATTACTGATTTAACCTGTTTTGCTAATTATCACTAGCACATCCTATACCACAACTCTTTGAAGAGGATCTGTCATTTTTCCTTCCTAGACTTGAGTAAAATACTTTAATCTATTCACCATTTCTATCAAATGAGTCACCCTACATATTGATCTCTTCAAAAATCATGAGAGAGACCAACTCATCAAAGTTTGAAAATGGCTTCTATATATATACAAAAGTGATAAATGATTTCTAAGCCTTCTCATTATTAAGGTCACCAAAGTATATGAAATCAAAATTTCATCATCAGGCATTGCATCAATCATCGCTATTAAAGTATCTACAATGCTCCTTGCCTTCAAAACATACTCATTGACAAACATTTTTCCTTTCTTCAAGGTATTCAATTCTTGCCTGAGTTGAATCTTTTGTGCCTTTGTATTTACTTAAAACATGTTCTCAAAAATTATCCAAGCTACATGTGAAGTTTTTTCATTCTTGATATTCCCTAGCATAGTATTATCAATGACTACAACGAATACATCACCTTTTTGTCTTTTGTATTCCATTCTTTCACCGATCTGCAGCACATGAATACTCAACTCTGGCTCCTTTTCACAAGGAAACTTCCATGACTCATAAGGGCCCTATCCAATGAGGAAATTTGTCACATGGAACTTCCATGAAGGGTAGTTGTTCTTGTCCAGCTTCTCAATGATGGAATTTCCATTGTTCTTTGTCATTATCACACAAATGATAGAAAATAGCAAGCAAGTCTTCTACAACCTATCACAACTAGTGCACAACAATACACCAAGCAACCTTTATCACTGATTGCATGTAATTAGCAACCTATTTGCATATAAAACTTATGTTAACTTCCTGGCAAACACCTCAAAATTTAAATATATTAAATGTGCAACCTATGCACCCACTTTTGATTGATATGGTTGAAATCACAGTATACTCTAAAACTGTTATCTATAACCTTGCGGCTCTAAAATATAATCCCTAAAGGGCTTACATGCAAAATATGCAATCCTCTACTTGCACATCAAATCTCATAGCAATTTGATATTTTCATTATGCCCTACTTCTGATGCCTCAACGAGCACTATCTAAGAGAAAGAGTGGAAGAATGGAAGAGCTTCTTACTAGTTACTTGCTTGCTCAAATCCTTGCTTCTCCTTTATTTTAGCCTTCAAAAGCAGCCTCTATCAATGGCATCGCTTTGGTACCATGTCAATAATCGCGTGCTGGGGGGGATTTTGCTTGAGCTATTGCACCAAACACATAGCATACACATAAGAGAAAGCCAACTCAATAATACAAGAAGAAATATGGAGGCCAAAACATTTTCTTGCTAGTTTTTTCTTCTTCTTCTACATACAATACAATGTATATAAGGTATAGATAAGACATAACATAAAGGAAAGCAGCATATTAAGTCAAACAATGAATAATTGACTATATAATCGACTAACGCTATATCTATGCTAGCTATAGGTAGGTGTAACAAACTAAATATAATAAGTGATAATTCAGTGGGCCATGCTAAGTGTAGACGTGTGGATCCATCTAGCCAAGTAGTCCATCATCAATGTTCACACATATTGAGTTGGCCATCTCAATAGGGAGTCCACACTATCATGGTTTGCTTCTTAAGAAGTTCAATCAAGGGGGCAGTGATGAGAACATAATCTTCAATGAAGATATGATGTCATCATGGGAGCCCTTAAAATCCCCTAATTTCATAGACAATCTATGAAGGTAGCCAATCATGAACATCCTTTATCTTGGTTGGGTCAATTGATATTCCTTCGGTTGAGACAATGAAGCCTAGGTACTTGATCTTGTTTCTAAAAAAGATGTATTTCCTCAATTTTACATAGATCTTATTCATCCTCAAGGTTTCACGGATGATTTGAAGGTGGTCTAGATGGTCTTCTTCTTCTTTAGAATAAGCCAATATATCATCAAATAATACAAGAATGAATTCTTCAAGGTAAGGTCTGGAAATGTCATGTACTAATGTGTTGAAAGTAGCTGGAGTACTGGATAAACCAAAGACCATAATTGTGAACTCAAAATAACTATACCTAGTGTTCAATCTGTGATCATCAAAATCTTTAGGGTTCCATCCTTTTCCTTTTGGAAAAGCATGGGGACACCTCAATATGAGTTGTTAGATTGGATGAATCCTTGTTCTACTAGTTGCCTGAGTTGCTCTTTTAGTTCAATGGCTTTGGGAATAGACATCTTATAAGGCCTTTTTCCAAAACTAGTTCAGAATGTGAGTTTAATTTAGTCTCATGATCTACTTCAAGACTAGGGGGCAGCTCTATTAGAACTTCAAGGAAAACATTGGCATGTTTGCCAAGCCATGAGGGTTCTTTATAGGCAAGATTAGGATTTTTGTTGTTGTTGGGAGGTTTGGGGCACTATTGACAAGATTGAGATGATCCCAATTCTAATCTTCCATTAGAAAATTGTCTCTAGCCCTCTTTGAGTTGAGAAATCGTCAGTTTGAGAGTTGTGGGATAGCTTGAAAATTGCATTTGGAAAGCGATTCCACCAAGGGTATAAGCTCGCAATAGAGTAGCCTCAAGGTCAAAAGATCTCATGGATTTAAGCTACACATTCAAGGATGGATTCAAGCCTTGACAGAAACGAGCTACTTCCTACATTATTGTCATCTTGGGGGCATATTTTAGGAGGGTAACAAAGTGGGATTGGTAACCCTCCACCATCAAACCTTGCTATCTCAAGCTAAAGAACTCATCCATCTTTTAGATTTGGTAAGATGGGGATAAGTACCTTTCTTGAACTACCATTTTAATCTACTTCCAGGTTTGGGAGGTTTCTGATGACCTTGTCATGGCACCATTATTTCCATGAGAGATAGGCTTCTTTGGTGAGATGAAGTCAGACATCAAAGTCTAATTGACTATGCTCATCCTAATAGTAGAGAAGTAGTCCTTCATTTGGTCAATCCACCTTTTATTGCTAGTTTCTATTTTGGATCCCTTGCCATTAAATTTGGAAGGCTTTACTTAGTTTAATAGAAACTTATTTCCTTATTAGTTAGACAAATTGTTGGAGGTGGGGGTACCTGAAATGTTTGATTGAATTTAGATGTGATTATTCACACCATAAAAAGCTCAAGTTTTATCACATAAGATATGTACATTGAAGAACCAAAAGACTTTAATCCAATTGAGTTCTTCAAGGACCTCAACTCTCTTTGCATCTTTCTTCTCGATGTGCCTAACTTTCTCAACATCAACCAAGTAATCTCCCTCCCGCAATTCCAACTCTCAGCTTGGATTTTTGACCATTTTGATCCAAGGATAGCCTTGAAGGTAACCAAGGCCACATTGCATCGAAATAAAAAAATTACTTGATTCACAAGCCACGATGTACATTGCTTGACACACATTGTGATTCAACAGTTGGTTAAAGAAATCCTAAAAAACTATCTCGACTTTAATTAGTTGTTCACAAGTACTCATTGTTTTTAAAGTTAATGTATTTACTTATATTGAAAGAATTAAGAACCATAATAAACTGTTATTTAATATCATTTTTATCAATGGATTATACTAAAATTTGTGCTCTGATACCATGTGAAACATAACGACCCTAAAGCAGAAGGGGGTATTTCAGTAGTTGTCTACAGATCGAATCCCAGTTGCCACCATCCATGCTACTTATGAGTGTGTAGACTACTAGATATTCCCTAGGTCTATCTTGCACAAGTGAAGCATCGAGCCTCATCCCATGAGGATCAACCTATAAGTTTCTAAAGACACAAGTATAGTCTCTAATAGTAATCTAGCATCAAGCTAAGATGATCACTATTGTGTGAGGCGCAAAGACTCGAGGTGGGCAAGCACTGCATTTGGTTCAATGAGAGTGAGAAATAAGAGGAAGTTGAGCATCAACCCCTTTGTCTATAAGGCATAGTCATACACTGGCCCCCTAAAACAATGCTTAGCCAGTTCTAAGACTCGTCCTTAGGATGGTCAATTTTTTTAAACTTTTCTAAACTTTAGGGAAAGCTACCCAACTAACTTGGTCCACTCAACCATATAATAGTTTCGTCCAGAAAAGACCATCCACCTACTTCCCATTATTAATCTAAGCATATTATCCACTCTATGAAACATATAAAAACAACTTTCTTAATTAATCTTTACACATGGTTTTTTGTCACATTCTTAAATATGAACACAAAAATACGTTATTTGAAAAAAATGGTAATTTATAATATCCAAAAAACAAATTGGCACTCTGCCCTATTCATCCTAGGCCTTCCAACACTAAACCACATTTAACTTATAAAGGTTTCATTCCCTATCATAGGACCAAGATCGAGATTAGAACCTCTGACAAAAGCCTCACTGGTTCTCGCCATTGTAAGGGAAAACCTTCCTGTATGGATGACCATATATACACAAGCGATAGTCAGCCACCTTATGCAGTCTATTTACAGTTGTGAGTGAAGAGTATTCTAGGTGTGGCCCTAGGATGACACAATACCTCAATCGCATCCGACTATCAAAGGCATGGATGTCATTGAAATCTTTTTCAAGATTTAATACAACCAAAATATGTTAAGTAAAAATAATTAAACAAGCAATCCTTTTCAAACAATGATCAAGATAACTTTTCCAATGGAATTTTGGTACTTTTTATTCAAATAATAATAGCTAACTCATGACTAAATTTTTTTAAAAACTAAGTTTCTAACTACTAGATTTGTATAACTTATTCTATTTAACTAAGTTTTTAATTTAAAAATAAGTAATTACAATTTTATGCTAACTATATATATTAGATTAATTTTTTTAACTTTAAATTATACATATTGAATAAAATTTAACATAATTTTTAATATGATTTAATAATTTAATAAATCTAACGATAATAAAAAATTATCAATGAGAATTGTTCTATATGATTTAATAATTTAACAAATCTAACAATAATAAGAATTTATCACTAAGAATTTTTGCACTTAATTTCAAAAAAAATATAAATTTTTAAATAATTTTTAAATAAAAAATTAAAATTGCATTGTATTAATGGTGGCTGTATTTTCAACATTTTGATTGATCTAATTGCATGGGATTGTGAAAGTCAAGAAAATGTGTTAGAATGAAGAGATTTGCAAGTAGAGTGTTGGCATAAAAATATCCACTATCTCCTCAACATGCAAAATCTCTCATTTCTTTTTTCCCTCTCTCTTTTACTCTCACTCTCTTTCTCTCAAGAGTATCCTCTTCTCATAAATGAGGTGAATTGTGAAGAGAGGGGGGTCCTTTAGATAGTTTTTCAAAGGGGAAGGGTAGGGGGTTTGGTCTTTTTTTGGGGAGCAAGGCAAGTGGGGGGGGGAAAGTAGAGGGGGATTTGATTATTCAAGTGGAAATGAGGGCAAGGGCTGGGTGGGGGTTTTGTCTTTTTTGGGGGGCGAGGGGAAGGGGGGTTTGATTATTCTGAGGGAGGGAGGTTTCCTTAGCTTCCTAAGGGATATTTTTGATTTATTGAAAGAAGGAAGATTGAAAGGTATAAGTGAGCTCTAGAGGAAGCATCCAAGAAGTACCATGAGAGAAATTAGGAGAAAAAGAAGGGAGTTCAAGTAGGAGGCAAAAAAGGACAAGAAGAAGGAGGCAACCATAGCATCCCACATGAAGGATGACAAGAGACAAGGCACAAATGATGGAGAGGAGAGTGAGATTTTACAAGACGATTATGAGATTTACAAGATGCCACAACCTACCAAGTATAAGGGAGAGAGAGATGGCTTGATTTTGAAAAAATGGATAATAATGGTAGATAGGTACTTGAAGTATGCCAGGATAATTGAAGAGAGGAAAGGAGGTGGCAACCATCTATCTCAAGGAGGATGCGGCTGGTCTCTATACTTGTTGGAACAAGAGCAAGGCTACACCATCTTCTCATGTGAGGAATTACATGAGGAGTTGAAGGGCTATTTCATTCCAAAGATGGAGAAATTCAAGGTTAGGGACCAGTGGAGAAACCTTAAGCAAGCATAAGGGAAGATAAAGGAATATGTTAGCAAGTATAGGTAATTGATGCTTCAACTCCCAAACATGGATATGCACAACAAGTCAAACAAATTCCTATTTGGCATGCAAGAGTGGGAGAGAAGAGATGTAGAGAGACAAGAACTTGAGAGTAATTAAATATGAAAGGGAATGAGCTACTTGACTTAATGTATAGTGATATATGTGGACTATAGGGGGGGACATCCTATTTTATCAATTTATTGATTATGTAACTAGAAAAGTATGGGTTTTCACTATGGTTAGGAAAGATGAGGCTTTGTTTTGTTTCCAAAATTTTTTGGCACTTGTAAAAAATTAGTTTGGCTGAAAACTTAAGTGTCTCAAAACTGATAATGGTAGATAATATGTCTCTCATGAGTTTAGAAATTTTTGTGAAGCATGTGGGATAAAAATAGAGCTCACTACACTTGGTAATCCTACTCAAAATGGTGTTGTAGAGCATATGAATAGGAAAATAAATGAAAGGATGATGAGTATGCTATCTAATGTAAGGCTTAGTCAGGGATTCTGGGCTAACACTATGGCAAGTATTGTATATTTGATAAACAAGTCACCTAATACTATTTTGGATGGTGACATTCTTGAAGAGGCATGGTCAGGGAAGAAGCCCTCTTATGATCACTTAAGAGTGTTTAGTTGTAAAGCTTATGTTGATGTGTCAAAGGAAAAGCATAGCAAGGTGGAGCCAAAATCCATTAAGTGCATTTTCTTGGGCTATGTATAGAGTGGGAAGATGGGTTATTACCTTTGGGATTTAGAAGGTAGAAAGATTGTATGTAGCAATATTGTGATCTTCAATGAGAAGAATATGCATAAGCAATCTCTCAAGAAAGTGGAAACAAGAAATGTTACTTTCCAGGATACAATGCCACTTATTATTTGGCCACATATGGTAAGTGCTAGTGCACCAAGTGCATAAACAAAGGGCACAAGTGATGCTTCAACTACTGAGTAGGAAGCAATGAGATTTATTGAGCAACAAGTTGAGAGCCCTATGATACTCTATGCAAAAAGAGTGGAGGTTGAAATTCCCACTCCAAGTAAGCCCATTATGCTATGTACATATACTCATATCTCTTGTTCTCCTTTAGAGATTTCAACCTGGGTTGACTAAATGTTGATAAATTGTGGGAAGCCATCTTCTTATGAAGAGGCCATGACTTGTGATGATAAGCTTAAGTGGGAGAGCTAGCTATGCTATGTAAAATGGATTCCATTATGAAGAATCAAACTTGGGAGTTGGTTACTTTGCCAAAGGATAAAAATACTTTACCATCTAAGTGGATCTATAAGTTGAAGGTTACAAGTGATGCTAGACCAAAGTATAAGGTAAGCTTAGTGGCCAAAAGGTTTTGAGCAAGAAAAAGGTGTAAATATTTTCACTTGTGGTGAAGTTGACTACTCTTTGCATTGTGCTAGCCTTGGTCACTAAGAAGGATATGGAACTTGTACAATTGGATGCCAAGACACCATTTCTACATGGTGATCTTCAAGATCTACATGTAGCAACCTGAGGGTTTTATAGAATACGACAAGGAAAACCTGTTTGAAAGCTAAAAAAGAGTCTTTATGGATCTCCTATGGATTAAAGCAAGCCCTATGGGAATGGTATAATAAATTTAATGCATTAATGTAGTCTCATGTCTACAAGAGAAGTGAGATAGACCACTGCTTACACTAGAAAGGATTAAAATGGCATCTTGATACTATTGATCCTTTGTATGTATTATATATCGATAGTTGGAGAAAACAAGTCTGAGATTGATGCCCTAAAGAAAATGTTAATGGAATCCTTTGAAATGAAGGATTCAAGGCATACAAATCACATTCTTGGAATGCACATGATCAGGGCTAGAACAAAGAGATTGCTCTGTCTGTCCCAAAAGGATTATGTCAACAAAGTGTTGTAGCATTTCAATATGGAGATGGGAAGGCAATAGTACTCCATTGCCTCCATATGTGAAACTTGGTGCCCACAACCATAGTCTCAATTTGCAAAGGATGTACTTGAAATTTCTCTCCTCCAAAGTTGTCAAAGCCTATTGAGACTTCTAGAGTAGGTCCTATGAGATTATCCATGTTGTTTCCATCTGTTTTCTCAAGCTTCTAGAATTGATGGACAACAAGTTATCTAATGCTCATTGACACTTGATACACTACTGGAAACCTTGGCAAAGGCATTGGTTCTCTCCCCAACATGAGAATCTTGGTTTGGAGCTCCACATTGAGTGGTTTTGCTCAATCATTAAATATATGTTGCAGATAGGGTGTTGTCATATACACAGGGACAACATATACCTCACTTTTTGAAGCTTATTAGAGCCCATGTTGATGTCCATTGATGTCTTGCTTGTTCTAGGATGCCATCCGCGACACTTTGAGCACTGGCTATTTAGTTCAAAAGTGTCTTATTGCTAGTATAACAAGCCCTTTGGCTAGTTATTGACAGAGTGAAAGCCTAAACCATACATTCATAAGCATATACATCATGACAAGCCAGTATCCAAAGTATATAGAATCATATCGACTCACAAGTGGAGGTTACTAGTCCAATAGCATACAAGAGAGCATATACATGAACCAAGAGTCCCATTGTCTAAAAGAACCAAGCTCTACCAAGTCAAGATAAGCACCTCCCATTGAAAGCAAATCTAGAATGTAAAGTGAGCAAGCAAAGCTCAAAGCATCTGAGAAGCCCAAGTGCATCACAAATACATTCAGGAGCTACGTGTCCAATTAAGCTTCAATACTTGTGTAAAAAGTGAGTAAGCATGGAAGCTCAAAGAAATTGAGAAAAACCCAAGTACATCAAATGAGCTCAAATCCAAGTACCAAAGCATGTGATAACCATATCCAAGCTCATATATCAATGTTAGACATCACCATAGACATATAGCATACCTAAAATACCATGTAGGCACAAATAGGCATTCAAAGCATGAAGCTTGCTACTGTATGCTCGCTATCCAAACTATTATGACTACAATAAATCTCTACAAAATTGAGAAACTATGTGAGTATTGAGATCTATAGCTCTTATTGTACTCTTTTTTTCTAGCTATAAACCATTTGAATCCAATGTCATATGCAAATGTTATAGCCAAAATACGAAAGTGATGTCAAGTTACCATAGCTATCCATGACTTCTATAGCATGCTCTCTATCCACTCAAAATGGATAGAATGGATTCTCCTTAGCTCAATAAGCACTTAATAAGGCTCAACTAACCCTTGGGAAGTTCCTCAACAAGCTAGGAGCAAGTTGGAATAAGCCAAGAGAAGAGAAGACTCAATGCATATCTTGAGAAGAAGAAACAATGGCTACTCCTTAGCTGAATAAGCACTCAATAAGGCTTAACTAATCCCTAGAAACCTCCTCTACAAGTTAAGAGCAAGTTGAAAAACAAGTTGAGAGAAGGGAAGACTCAATATATACCTTGAGAGGAAGAAACAATGGGTTCCATGGAACCTTGAGGTGAAGCTTTAAATCTAGACTAAAGTAGAGGATGAAGACGCTCTTCAAATACCCGATCTGATACCAATTGAAAGGTAGAGCCCAAGTGGAAGCACACAAGCAGAAGTAAGAGAGAAAGACACCATATATGGAAACTCCAATAGTCACTATGTGTGACCGGCCTTCCCTTATTTAACAGTCATTAAAAGAATAAAGAATAAAGTGATAGTGATAAGTGACTGCCACTTGTCGTGTACGGGTGTATGGTCAGGGTGGCACAGGAAGAGGCACCTTTATTCAGAATAGTCTTAAGTCTTAGGTTCAAGTTTAAGGCTTACTAAAAATCCTTTTTACCATGAAATGTAGCCATGAGTGTCCAAAACATGATGCCAAACTTCACAGTAGATTATTCTATTTTTTATACATTCAATTTAGTAGAACCCAAGTTCCACTATCTTGTTTCTACATCCAGGGCATCAAAACTATTAAGAAAACACATTCTCCTTCTCTTTTCTTTCTATGTTGCATAGGTGGAAAGCCCCCTGCTTAGACTCACAAATAGGCCCTATGCTCAAAGTGTTTTATTAAGTCGTATGCTTCTGATAAGAGCCCCTACTTCCAAATGACAAGTTGTCCCTTTGCTTAAGCAAGGCTTATGCCTACATATATCACATACCAAAATCTCTTTCTAAGCATTCAAATCCAAGCTATCCTATTTTGATTCCAACCAGTAATGGCTTCCCAAATGCAACCGAATCAAGTGATAAAAGCCTCCAAATCAAGCCTCAATGACTCCTCAAGCCATAACACCTATTTGGCTCAAATGTAGAGCTTGGTAACAAGACTAGTATCTCTATCAAGATGCATATTGAAATCACCAACATCAAAGAAGAAGCTTGAATCCTTGATCTTTGTGAGACAAATCTTCACTTTCCACTTTAAGCACAATCTCCCATGAACATTTTGAATGCCACTATGATACTAATTAAGATGGAAGCAATGGTGGGATGTGAGATAAAAGCTATGGAGTGTAAGAGAATTGAAAGAGAGAGGAATACAATAGAGTTTTGTGAGTACATTGAATGGCATCCTTATTCTTTGTTATCTGCACTTGTATATGATTGTATAGTGTGTACTTATACAAGGAGTGCCTGCCCCTTGGGTGCCCACATGGCCATCAGCCATTGGCCTTTACCCTAATATTGGACACATTACATTATTCCCCCTAAGAAAATTTGAGACATCCTCATCTCAACTAAAACTAGGAGTATTGTTTTAAAAGGGTGGCTTCCTCTATTTTGTAGCATCTTTTTCTCGATAGTTCTTCCTTTTATAAGATTCTTAAAAAGAATATACCCTAAGAGGCTTTTCTCTAATATATATATAATAGACCCGACTTTTCCAATTAATCATGCATGACTATCCCTTATTTTTATTACCTCACATATGTAATATCAAAAATTTTACATTTTAAATATATTCATATATCTTAAAATATCCAATTATTTTATTTTACTAAATTTATTATTTAATTGAATTATAATATTTTATTATGACTTAAATACTATTTATTAATTTGATTGAATTGTTTCTATTTATAATAATTTTATTTAACTTTATTTTAATGTGCCTTGATCTTTTCATCATAATGATTTATCTCAAATTTTTCTTTATTTATTATTAATTTTTCTCATTTATCTTAATTATTTATAAATACTTCTTATTCATTATTACTTTTCTTGATTTATTAATACTTTTCATAAAGTCAATCTTGCTCTTCTAAATAGAGGCACTTCACTAGGAATATACAGGGTTGGCAAACAAGCATTCTCCACTACTAGTCCCTCCCAAAGTATTGCTCTCAAGTGCTTCTCACCTTCCACAAGTTGTGGCTCCCATCACTCCCTCTCTTCCCTTGCCTTCTTTTTCTCTTCTCACTGTCTCTTTTTACCTTTGATGCCATCCATCTTAGCTTTCTTCATTTATAGCCTCTCATTTCATCTTTCCCCTTTTGATGCTTTCTAGTTCTTCGCATTCTTAACCCTCATGAAATCTTATATTGATATAGTGTGAGTATAAGTGAGTGAGAATAGTCAAAAAATGCCTCTCCGTTAACCCTAATGATGACATCATTCTCTCTTGGTACACAAAAGCTCAAGCAAATCAAGGTGATTCTATTGGTATGTATTTTTTCAATCTATTATCTCCTACGTGTGATCTCCATTAGAGTCTAATAGAGTCTTAGAAGCTCTAATTATTTCAACCGATTCTTTTGTATACATTTCCTTTTTTAGTGATTTTTAGGTATGTTCACATTGTGAGAAATTGATTTCTAGCCTTTTGCATTTCTTTTTTTGTGGTTGTGTGAGGTATTCGCTAGTCTCAATGCCAATCTCAATCTAGGCACACCTTTTAGTAGTCCATCAGCAGATTTTCCAAAAATGATGCCACCCGGCGCTTCCTTGGAACATCATGGGGTTTGTCACTTAGTCTCTACTTAGTTTGCTTCGTAACGGAAGAGTTTCAACCGAACCCACTAGGATCAACCTAAATTTTCAAACGAGTCTTCTAACAGCTAGCTAGCGTTAATAGTTTCGAGTTTCCACTTCTACAAGATTACTCAATCTGAAGTGGGCTTGCCATTGCACTTGGTTCAAAGAGAATGGGAGACAGTGGGTAGTGCGGTATGTTAACCCTCCTGCCCATAAGGCAAAATCCCATTCCAACCCCCTAAAACAATGCAAGTTGGTTCTACCTAACGACTAGTTGGTCAATTTATCATCTTCCTATTTCTATTGCCTATTTAGAAAAGCTCCCAGCTAACCAGGATGACCCTACCACATTGGACGAACCCGTCGAGGGTTACGCCCACCCCCTTTCCTTTGATGATGGAATCATCTTTAGTTTTTTAATTACCTACAACACATTTATTGGAACATATACAACTAGCTTCCTTAATTAGTCCATTAAATCACATGTTCCTTCACGTAATTTATCTCATGGGCACCCATACAATTCAAACAATCCTTGAGTAAAATAAATCTCTTTACTATATTGAAAGTTTACTACAATTTTCATCTTTTCGACCTAGTAGAAGATACACAAAATTCTACGAGGGTATTATGCCCATCGAGACCCTTGTAACTAGTATTTAGGGTTCCAAGATCCCATCCTGGGTCACGAAGGGGCTCATCAAATTCTAGGAACAATGCAGGATTTACAGCCAGAGCCCCCCTGGCACCCACATTTCCTATTGTCCAAGACTATCCCTACTAACAGACCTTTTGCTAATGGAGTTGGTCTAAGCCTTATGAATCAATAACCATGATACCCTTGGAGTAGGATCTCGCAACTAGCTTGGGGGTAGCCTAGTGCGATCCTTCATTTTATCCTGTTTGTTAATATTTTCAATCAAAGATCTAGATTCTAGCAAACACAAATAGTCATTTCAAAAGTATATCAAATGATGCAATGATAATCACACCATCGTGCAATTCACAGCTTCCATAGCCAAGGTAGACCTTATCCTAAGGTAACCTTACATTCTAATGAGGATTCTCCTCCCCATAAAGAATGTTGAGTACATCTCTTACCACATCTTAAACAAGGCATGAATTTCCCATTTGGTCTGTCTTACCCAACATAAGAAAAATTCCTTAAAGAAGTATATTGTGCCAATAACTCAATGAGATGACTTATAGATCCTTTAAATAGAGTTTCACTTTTAGCATTAGTCAACACTTAACCTTGTCACATTTGACCATAACTATATCAAATGCACATAAAGATATATGTGCAATAACCTCTGGCAATTATTTTCAACATGATTCTATGATTTAGAATCTCAATTAATGTAGCTACAATTCATAACGATTAATCGTTTATGCTTATACTAGTATGCTTTCTAGATGAAACTCTCAATTCATGTAAGTGTAAAATATAGAGTTAATATTTTATGTAATTATTTTTATGTGGCAAAATAATAACCTAGTAATGAATAACCTGGTTTGGTACGACGACATTGGGAATTTCATCTTTGCTTGCGCTCGCATTTGCAACACCTAATGCTCCGTTGTTGGTAGTGGCAACTCCAACAACCTTGGGCACTCCTGTATCTTTGGCAATACCTATCGTTCCTTGACCGGTTGTAGTGGTTCCCATGGTCCTTCCACCTCGTCACTTTGTAGTCATCATCCACAAGGGTATTTGAGAGAGAAAAAGTGGAATAAATTTGAGATGGAAGAGCATAAGAGAAGATGGCCTAGTCGAAGACCTCGCGATAGGGGGAATTGAGCTCTCTCTCTCTCTCTCTCTCTCTCTCTCTCTCTCTCTCTCTCTCTCTCTCTCTCTCTCTCTCTCTCAAGCTCCTTCTCGCAGCCTCTCAAGGGGATATCCTTCTACCTCCCTCTCTCTACCTCTCTCACACAATCTCTTGGGGTCTCCTTGTGCTTCCTAAACTACTCACCATGCATCATATTTATAATTGAATTAGAGAAGAAGGGTTGTGGCTGAGAAGAAGAGCTCTTTGTGGAGGGGATCTTGAAAAAAACAATGATCTGATGCTTAAATCATAAATTAGATTGGCTCCGAAAGGGGGATAAAACCCCAATACACTTGATTAGAAATCTTCCAGATCACTTGTTCTTCTCCTCCTTGTTCAAAGTGTTGTTTGTTGCATGTAAACTGACGTGTGCAATTTCACCAATCATTTTTTGCATTAAATCTCCAAAACTAGCTGAAAAAACCAATTGCATTTTTTACATGACATCTTGTTCTAGAAATTTCCATATCCTTTTAGGATATTTACAATAATATCCAAAATATCTAAAATATGCTAGTTTTATCCAAAAATTCAATATTTTGGACCATCCATACTATACACATTAACACTAATGACTAATATGGCTCATAACTCTCGTTCACGTAGTAACTTCCATGATGGGTAGTTGCAATCCTTGTCAATTCTGGAAAAAATATCAAGTTACAACTCTTAGTTTCTTTTTATATTTTTAATTAAATAAAAATTGTTAGTTATTAATGTTAGTTAGTTCTTACTTTAGCTAGTCTTTAGTTAGTAATCTTACTAACTTATTAATTGACTAACTAACTTTTGAACTAACCCACTAACTTTTAGTTGTGTGGAAATATTACAGGTTGGAGGACATGTTCACACTTGATAGTTTTGATTAGCCTTAGCAAGCTACTATCAACATTTTGTGGTTGCAAACATTATTGTATTGTTGGGTATTCAATTGGCCAACATTTTCATTATTTGTTTGACCAGATCGGGCAGTTTCCAACTTGTATTGATATGGAAACTTGCCATTTTATTGTAGGTCTATAACAATCATAATAGCTCTTAAATCCAATGAAGTGATAAAGTAGAAAGGGATGAAGAATGTTCTATCACAAACAAAAAATAAATCTTCTCTTTTTACTAAAAGCCTTGGTACAATTGGTGTTGTGCTTTAGTAGGGCCTTAGATCTATCGCAATGTGACTCTAGGTTGGAAGAGGCACAATTTTTTACCAAGCATAGAACATCTACAAGTCCTAAATATGTGCTTCTAAAAATATATCAAATTTGTAGACTTGAGCAATTAGCTTACAAGCAATTATGCATGCTTGCAAATTTAAGGTAATGCTATCATGTGTTGAAACTTGATAGTAAAGTTAATAATGTGAATGCCCTTTGCTAACTAGCTCTAAGTTAAGATCTCTACACTCTAGTTTCAATTTTATCCATGAAAATCAAAATTTTGTCTTCATATGTTTTATAGTGCAAAGAGATCTTGTAAATTTTGATAATAACTAAACATATTAAAATTTGATTATAAAATCTTAAGAGCTAGTTTGACATCCATTGTATAATAAAACTAGTGTTATATATCTACTATATATAGATCTGTCAAATTATTTTGTAAAATAAATAAATTTACAATAAGGGATTTACAAATTATACTAAAAATTAAGATAAGAGGGAAGAAAATTTCACAAAATAGATTAGATAGAGATATATAAAACCTATCTTCAACTCATGCAATACCTAGAATTTATTCATAGTGACCCCTCTTGAAGAATCTCACTTTTTTTACCTCATGCCTACACTAGGCATGGTGTTTGGGTCCCATGTCCTCGTGGCTTGGCACCAAAGGGGCACCATGATTAGTGCAGTCGTGCACTTGACCCAAGTGGATTGTAGCTTTCTCATTTCAGGGGGAGAGAGAGAGAGAGAGAGAGAGAGAGAGAGAGAGAGAGAGAGAGAGAGAGAGAGAGAGAGAGAGAGAGAGAGAGAGAGAGAGAGAGAGAGAGGCTCGAGTTATCTTATATGTACCTAGTAAACTTAGCAGGTGTATATACCATTGAGAAAACAATGCAACAAGAAAATCTATGTAAGTCTGATAGGAAACCGCTTGTTGAAATATGTAAATACGAGCTATTTAGTGTCATTTTAGCTATGGACGATGGTGAGATGAGGGAGGTTTGGTGGAACCTTGGAAAAATGGATGTGTTAAGGTGCAAGGTGATTTTTGGAACTAAAAAACACATAGAAACTGAAGGTCTTGGACACTTGTTGGGAAAGATAGACTTAGATATCACCATGACTAGATGGATTTCTAGCATGATTGAGAATCTTATGGAAACTTGGAACAAGAGTAAATCTAGTTTTAGGGAAGAGTTTAATGGTGAGAAAGTGCACAACGCACAACCAAGATTGCTTTTATGATGAAGTACAAGTTGTCAAAAGCAAATCTAATAAAAGTGTCAACTAGGCAATTTCTTGGCAGAAAAAGATGTGCTCTATGTACGCGCAAAGTCTCACATCCACTCCAAAGACAGGATGTGAAGCACAAGATCTCCATAGTCTTTGTGCTTGCATACCCAATGTATATACAATGACATATGTGAGTGAAAATGAGATAGTCCAAGGAGAAGAATTGGGAAGAGGTATGTATGGTACAGTATTCAAAGTGAAAATTATAGGTGTAGTTGGGTTTGATCCCAGTAAAATCTATGTCGGAAAGTGTTATAAAGGGAAGAATTATAAAAGGCAAGCAGAGCAACGCAGGGAGATTGTAATGTAGATTAGACACCAAGTACTAGTGTGTGTCATTGTAGCCACTGCTGAAGAGCCCTTGTGGACAAATACATTGTACTTTAATGGAGATAGCCTTGGGGACTTCATGACCCAGCTCCCTTCATCACGTGGATGATTCACAAGATTTTTTCACCCATGCAGGGGCAAGAGAAGGCGTGATGAAGATAGTCAATTAGCAAGTGATCAAATACAACAAATCACTATATTTTTCAAATGTGTCTTGTCTATTATGTATACTTTAATTTTGGGAATGTGTTGGCTACACAAAGCAAGGTGGATGCACACAAATTTACATCAGAGGAATATTGTTTTGGATTTTGTTGGTGAAGTGTGCGGTGTGGGAATAATAGACTAGGGCAAGGCTCTGGATTTCTCAGAGCAACAAAGGCCATTTGCAAAGCCACCTAGAGAGTGTCACAATGATGATGAAACATATGCATGAAAATTGAATTAGTGCAAAGTAGATCATGCATGAAGCAAATGGCTGGCCCTTGAGTTAGAAGATATAGCATTGAAGGGTTGTTATACACCCATGTGTTGTTTATGCACTGGGATGGGTGCTGAGGGAGATTTGTCAATTCTACGAGGATTCCTCAGATGCTTTGACTCAACAAAAGCTATCACTCCCTCCTTTCAAATGATAAGACACCTGTCTCAAATTTTTGAAGAAAAAATGATGAATACAGATCTAACAAGGGCTAATCTTCTCAAGGGCTCATAAGAAGCAAGAGCATATATGGAAGTGTTTGAATATACAAGAAAATATTTCAAAGGCAGATCTAGGTAACTATGAATGTGTGGCTTCAGATGAAATAATAGTAGACGCATTGAAAGAGGGCTTGCAACAAGCACAAACGTTGTGTCAATCATTGGGATTGAAACCCAGGAATGCAAATAACTTAAAGTGGTGGTCACAGCCATGGGAGGATACAGATTCTATGTGGTCAAAGATAGACGATGAAATGGGGGAAGCTGATGAATATGAAGACTTTGGACAACCAACCAGTGATGAAGAAAATTTAAAGGATTCAGATGGGGATGATGATGTTGTTGCTCTTAGTGAGATTCGACATGAAATTGATGTTCTCTTAGGTCAGATTCATGGCTCAAGTATTGTTACAGAAAGTTAGAAGATCAACCCAACGATGGAAGTTGATGGAAAGTATATCTTCAAGACCACCTTGGTCATTCAATTGAATGGGAGTTTGAATTGGTCAAAGGATCAATTGACAAGAGTGAGGCAAGGTGTCAACTTTGACACTAAAATAAAATCACAATCGTCGAGCAATGTGAATTTCTTTGGGATAGGTTCTGATTGTGTAGTATATTTTGTGTATAATAGACAAGATCAAGGAAGTTGTAAGCATCCAAAGAGAGATGGAAAAGCCAAAAACTGGAATAAAATGGATGGGTCTCATAGCAATGGTACCTTGGCAGAGTCCAAAAGATGAGGAAAAAAGTAGGACGTAGATATGTGGATTGTAAACGAGGCTTTGGTTTGACAGATCAACCTCAAGGTATAGAAGTTCAACTTGGTTGGTACCAGAGGGTGAAAGGATCATGGATGTTCACATATGACTTAATAGACTTGAACATGATTTCCATAGAGTTGGTGATCGCATTGGAAAATCTAGCATACAATCCATCAAATGAAAGATATCAACTAGATGAGAAGGATTATAAGTTGTTTAATGACTTTCTCAAGCGTGTTGAGTAATCACGTGTGTGCTCAAAGTAAGTGATTTGAATTTGGAATGAGCTTTGTATTTTCTTTCTAAATAAGCTTGTTACTCTTTTTATAGTCCTTTTTCCTGTAGGAAATGGATCTTCAAGCTAGCACCTCACAAGGCTAGGACATTCTCTTTGTAGCTAAAGTATTGCTACCAAAGGGTTTTTTTAGAACTCTTGATGTTAAAAAACACGGATCTAGAGCATGGCAGGAGCTATGAAGGATGAAAGACTAAGAGAAGACTCATGTTGACATAGACAAGGATAGACCAACTGTTGCACAAGTGAATTAGGTTCCAAGATAGATTAGCTTGGACTCATAAAGACAATCTTGTGTAATGAACTAACACTAACAAGACACTAAGTAAAAGAGTGGTTTTAGTAAGCATGTGTGTGGCCAATAGCCTCATCTCAAACTTGAAGAAGGCATAAGTTTTTGGATTATGCTTAAATGATAAGGGGAGGCCATGGTTCACTATGATTGATGCAACTAAGAAGCATCACTTCTCTATTCTCAATCACTTTTTTGTCATGTGCTTCACTTGAAGGGTACACCATAAGAAGTCATCCATATAACATGCATATTAAATGTTATTAAAAAGATTATTTCCTCACATGCTATAAGGAAATACATTGGCCCCTTTTCCTTTAAACTTATGGATTAAAAAAATCTAATTAAAAGATCCCTTTTGTAAATGTAACTTAATATAATACAATCCATTTCCATTGATACAAGAACCTAGGTTAACTTGCATCCTTGTTGCTATTTGTGTTTAACATTCCTCCCTAGATGAGTGCTAGTCCCATTGCACTCATCATCATAGGTGGCATGCTTCCACTTGCACAAAGACATGGATGCTAGGGATAACAAAGGATAATCCTTGGAATAATAGTGGCATTTGGTGATGAAAAATACTTCTTAAAACTTAGTAAATGGTGGTTGGAGTGGTGGATGACAAGGATATTTAATGGCGGATCATAATTAATTGACTAGAGGATTGGATTAAAGGTTGTAGAAGGAAGAAGAGTTAGCGATGAAAAAAAGATGATGGAGTGAAATTCCTTGCAATCTTCTATACTTGCAACAACAAATCTCTCATACATTTTCTCACTAAAGGAAGTACTAGTCTTCTTTTTCATGCACAAGACTTATAGGATACAAACCATGCATATATTGTTGTGCAATCACTATGTGGGTGTATGTGCGTACTTATGTATTACTTAGTTAGAAGACTTCTTCATTGGTTCTTCATGGTTACGTAGTTGATGAAACAATGAAACTTAGTAGTCAATGATGGGAAGGATTGTTGGCATTGAGGGAAAAGGTACTTGAAAAAGTTTATGGGAATATGCCATTAGTAGGTTAGATAAGGCATTGCATCCAAAATGAATGGTTTTGAAGATCAGGGTCTCCAATGGTCATAACCACTTGTGGCAATTGGAGAAATTGGTTTCTTTTGTCAAGTGGCTCCACCTTGCTTTCATGGTTAATGTGATGATATTGAAGTGAATGATAATTAGACAGAGAAAAGTGCAAGTGATTTAGGGAGAAAGTTTGAACCGTAAGAGAGTCAAGGTCCCTATATATGTTTTGCCCTTGATATGCCTAGAGCAAATGTGGGGGAATTAGAAGAAGGGCTAGGGGATTAGAGATGGAGCTACCTAACGAAGGGCACTAGGTGTACCTAATTTGAGGATCCCTAGGTGCAGTGCCACAGTAATGTGCTCATAATTATATCTTTTTTCCTGTTACTTAGACATCTCAATAATACCTCAGGCTATTGGTAATATTGGATGGATATTTCCTATCCTTCTTTGGATTTCCTTTCTTGGGTTGAAGAGCATCATGGAAACATGGATACCTCATGCCCTTAATTTGAGTTGTTGGCTCTTTATATACATCATCAATTTTTCTTGTAGACCCAAGGAAATTGGATGCTAGTTAAGGTAGACTTCTAGTACCTTTTGCTAGTAGATGCGATTTGGCTTTTAGTTTTTGACTTTGGTACCTTTTGTTGATAAGTATGATTTGGTTTTTGATTGTCCCAATTGTATTGCTCCTTGATCTATGTTTTAATATTTTTCTTCTTGGCATCTTTTGGATAAAACTTGGGTTGTGGTTTGCAAAGGTGGTAAGTGTGGTTTTGCCAATCAAATCCATCGATTTCTTGCATAGTACCCTTGACCATGTAGCAACACTTTGGAGACCCATCACATCATTGTGCCACCTCTCCATGCCGAGGAGTCCACCTTGGATAACCCTCTATATAATGTGTATTCAAATGGTATTTTTAAAACCCATTTTTAAAAAACTTGCACCATTTTATATACCCCTTTTGTGAATTTTGAAGGTAATATTTATATTCCTTTTGTAAATCTAAATTTTGAGATGAGGTTCATTTTTAAAACCCCTTCTATACAATTCAAATAAAAACACAATGCCACACTACTCTACATCGAGTTTTTTCATGATAATTTGTGTTGAATATCCAAACATCATATCAACATTTTAAATGTTGTATTATAATATATCCAAAAACCAAAGCTCATAATATAATTTAAACTCAAGAATTTGCACTAAGTATCATTAGACCCTCATTACAATTTTCTTATTCTTCAATTGATACACACATAAACACTAGAGTGTGTAGTCTTATACACTTTACAACCCTATACACAAGAGCCACCCACTAGAGAGCAAACTCCTATGTGGGAACTACGTACAAAAACCATAGATAACCATGCCTATATCATGGGTGCAAGAGCCAAGATAAGATACAAGGTAATGACCTTGAGTAGTAGATACAACAAAATATACAAAGGACAAATTTTAGACTAGCTTAAGACATGAAATGATATCAATTACACATTTAGGGAGATTTGGAGGGGCTCTCATGTAAGTAAAAGTTTCTGTATTTGGAAAGGTGAATACATCCCATATCAGAAACATCCATTCCTTGGATTTTCTAGAACCATGGATCTAGTTACACAACATAAAACATAGATTTTCATTTCAAGACCAAGACCATGGCTTGGGATCAGATTTTAAAGAATTTTGTGATGATGTGAGAGTTTCCCCTCTATGAAGGGGTCTCTAGAAACCAATGGATTTCCCAACTTTAGGTGTAGCATCATCTCGATCTTCACCATAGAAACAAGTGATAAACTAAGACATAAATTATCCATATGAATTTTCAAGGTAGCCCCAATAAAAGCTTGTGATTGTAACCTCTAATCCATGCTTGTAGTTCTTCCATGCGGTTGAAGACCCCATCTCTAGTGTACCTGTCCATGTCAAAGGGCCCCAAAAGATCTACTTTTTCAAAGGTTTCATAAGAAGGTTAATACATATGAAAGGGAGGAGGTCTAGTCTAACGATCAAGAAATGAGGATAGAAATGCATCACATCATCATGGTGGCCTATTAGCATACCCCACTATCAATCAAATGATGCATTTCTACATATTTTATAATTGTTTGGCCATAGAAGTCCTTCACATGGCAACACGATGCTACATTCATGCAAGGAGTCCATATCACCATTAAGCTATCAATTCTTCTTACAAAGGGATAATCTCACTATTTACATGCAAAGTATGATTTGATTCATCTCAAATCCATGCCTCCATCTCACATAGCTAGATAGCTCATCCCCCCCCCCTACATCCCTTACACAGGATTAAACTTAAAATCTTTTAAATTCCCACACCCCCATTCACACAAGGATTTATCTACATAATATATAAACCCATAATAGTCAATATATAACCTCCTCCCTCCCCTCCAAATAGATACAACTTCATAACATATGTAGATGGCATCACATTCGCCATGCTGAAACCATGTCTTTTTGAGTTTTTTTTTTAATTCTTCTCTTCAAAAATGTTCCAATGCACCCAAGGCCTCATTGCATCACTAGAAAATAAATTGAAGCTTTCATCATCTCCCGAGATCTTGGCCTTAATAGTATGACATTTTAACATAAAAACCAACACAAGAACTAACACCATGTGCTAACTAGTTGTACAAGCATTCTAAATTTTCATATTCTAACTTTAAAAAAACTTGAGGCTTTACAATATGTGCAAGAATCCTTTCTTTACTTTGCAAAAAAAAAGTTAAAACATTTTACAATAGCACTATGACATAAAGCTATATGCAAAAATCTCCAAGATCCACATGTCCAATGTATATCCCGTACATTTGGACTCTATAGTATAGGAAGATCTATATACATGTACTATATAAAAGAAGTGAACATAAGTATATTGTCTCCCATTGCTTTCATCACTATTTATCTCCATGCATAATGTTGTCGGAGAATCCCAAAAGATTAAAATGTGACAAAATTGTTTTGAAAGCAAGACAAAAGCAAATCTCTTGTGTCAAGCACTCATCAACAACACATACAAAGTATGTAGCATAACTAAAATCAAAAGAAGACTATATAGTACAAACACTATATACAATATAGTTTGGCCATGATGTAATCCCAATACATCACCTTAATACTTTAGCAACAAAACAATACTTCATTCAACCTAGTACCTTACCATAAGACTAGTTTAAAGTGTTGATAAATAACAAATTATGTATGCTCTAGGAAGAGATTTCCTGAATCCAATATGCACAATGAGGAGAATGGAACAACTCAACTTCTATAAAGCATTGTAGTTGACTATGGAATGAATGCAATATCATGATGCTTTGTACTTTCACTTAGTGTCTTGTCAGTGTCAGTTCATTACATAAGATTGTCTTTATGAGTCCAAGCTAATCTATCTTGGAACCTAATTCACTTTGTGCAACAGTTGGTCTATCTTTGCCTATTTCAACATGAGTCTTCTCTTAGTCTTTCATCCTCCACAGCTCCTGCCATGCTCTAGATCCATGTTTTTTAACATGGTATTAGAGCTCAGCTGAGCATGGCATAGCTCTATACACTACTCTCCTAGTCCCTCCTCACCTTTGGTCATCTCTGTTCAGTTCACAGCTTGCCCATGACTCCAGTTCTAGCTTCACCTTCAACTTGACTTTGTGGGCCATAGCCAACTTGCACCCACCTCTAGTTGAGCTCTTAGATCTCCTCAACCAAAGCATATATCAACCTGCTCTCTTCAAGAGAGTTGTTTCCCAACTTCATACGCTCCTCCTTGTCACATCAAACGTCAAGATTGTGGGCCCCAGCACTCAGCATTGCAGAGATTGCAGCTCGATGCTAGAAACACGACAACAGACTTCATACAGTTGAATCTCCCCGTGCGCGCCGTTGGATGCCCTATAACCATAGGGCTTTGGAAGCTTGGGTTATAAGCTTCCTCTTCATCAAATGATTCACCATATAAGTGTGTCTACGAGCTCCCCCAAGTGGAAAACCAATGGCATGTCTAATTAACCCTAATTTCACCACAGCCACTTCAACTACAAGCTCATTCTCATCTCACTCCCTCACTATCTGCAGTACACTAATGCTATTGCCACTCTAATTGCACTGAATTTGAAAGTTTCAACAAGAATCGGGATACTTTGAAGATTCTTTTTAAGTCTTGAAGATCTCAAGCAATAGTATCAACACCAAAGCTTCTTTCTTTGCCTCATTCTTCCTCCATTTGGCAAGGCAAATACTATCGCTCTGATTTGAGTGTTTACTCAGTTATTTTACTAGCAAGGAGGGGACTCAAGTTGAGGGAAAAGACAAGCATCAAACAATCACCATCAAGAAGGAAGAAGAGTCAACCCTAAAGACCAAGCATAGTATCTCTTGATACTATAGAGTGTGCATTCACATTACCTTGCACTTGTGTCACTTGACACAGTGAAATACAACTCTTTTGCTTAATAATTGAAGCTTATCAACATGGCAAATCTTGAGCAAATATCAAATTTTAATGGAGAAGGTTTCCATGCTTGGAAGGAAAAGACCATGTACCATCTCCTGAGGAAAGACATTTGGGATCTCTTTGAAAATGATGAAGGTGATGCAGATGATAGGGAAGAAGATTCAAAAAGCGAGATCCTTGCAATAACTTCATCAAAAACCAAAGAATGGAAGAAGATGAATAACAAGGCACTAGGCATCATTGCGTGGGGTCTAAGTAATGATGTGCTACATCATATCTTTGGCATTAGAGATGCTAGAACCGCTTGGGAGGAACTTGACACGATGCTTGGTACCCAAGCAAAGAATTCAAAGGTAAAATTACTCATGAACTTTTATAAACTAGATATAAAAGACAATGCTTCCATGACCATACACATTAACAAGTTCAAGATGCTAAAACCCAGCTTGCAACTCTTAAGAAGAATATTGATGAAGATAAAGCAATAGCTATATTGCTTGCAAGTGTAAATAAGGATCTATATGAGAATCTTGTGTCCACCTTAAGTAATGTTCCAAGTCTCTCACTAAAAGATATTGAGCACTCTCTTCTTAATGAAGAGAACAAACAGAAGAACAAGAATGCAAAAGATGGTATTCCATCTAGGGAAAATCTCTTATACACCAAAGGAGCTGCTGGACCCAAAGGAAGAGGTCAAGGATTCAACAACGACAACAAAATTTGGATGACATGCCATTATTATGGTAAGATTGGTCATATAGCTAGTGAATGTTTCCACAAGAAAAGAGCACAGCAGTTGCAAAATGATCACCACCAGAACCAATTCATGAATGAAGAAGAAGAAGAAGATGCTTCCGCTACCATCAACAACTCTGATAGATTGTTCTAAGGAATTTGTTCCCATAGTGGATCTCTCTATTTCCCTTAGTGGATTTTCTTTGTAAAAACCCTTGCCAAAGATGTAAAGTCTCAAGCTTTAACTTGACTAGGTTGCCTATGAGCTAGTCTCTCGGGCCATGTTATCATGTAGGGGGGGCAAAATCCAGCAAGTGTAGAGACTCTTCATTTGAGGGGGGGTGTTGAGAAATAACAAATGATGTATGCTCTAGGAAGAGATGTCCTGAATCCCATATGCACAATGAGGAGAATGGAACAACTCAACGTCTATAAAGCATTGCACTTGACTATGGAATGAATGCAATATCATGATGGTCATCCTTAAATCTATACTTCTCCAAACTCTTGGCTACTAAAGGGACTTTTGCATTGGCCACATGTGCCTTGATTTGGAGGGCATCAATGTTGTTGGGCAACTTCTTTTGCACTATATTGGTTCCTAATTCTCTCAAAGATCCTACAAGCCTTGCATTCAAAAATAGACTTTGAATGACATTTATCTCTTGCTACATACTCTCCTTCCCACACTAGGTGGCTATGGTCAAGTCCATGAGTCTACCTAGTGTTTCCCTACTCCACCATACTAGTTCATAGGATTGTTGTTCCATATCTATTGCTATCTTTTTTCTAGTATCCCTATAGGTTTTCACTTGAATATTATCCAAGGTATTGCTCAAATATACAAGCATATCCTTCAACAGCTATTCCTTATCCATTGTGGTGTTGGGCTCCTTGGTCTGCTAACCTAGCTCCTAGTGTTACTTGGTGTAAAAGTTCAACTATCAACTAGTTTGGAGTCTCCTAGTCTATCTCATTGACACATACACTTGCACTATGTGACCCATAGTGGTAGGATCTTTCCTTGTGTATGTTATTCATGAGTTGTATAAGACTCCTTTTAAGTTTATGGGATTGATTTTTATTACAAGGTTTAGTGTTTCTAGTTGTTTTGAGGCTAGTTCCATTGCTTATAGGTGTTTTTCTGGTTGCAAAATTTGTTCACAAATTCAATCAATCATTTAATTTAAAACCCTATTTTTCTCTCATGCTCAAGCAAGTTTTCTTCATTTTATAATTTGAGTGTGATTATGCATGTGTAGTTATCCTAATGTGTTTGAACTCTTATTACTCCCTACATTTGCTAATTGATCTATGTCTACTCCCAACCACCTATGTCTCTAAGGCTAGTGGGAGCTTGCACCTCAAGTGTACCTCAATCAAGTGGGATCCTACTAGTATTTGAGAGGATCCCCAATAGATGGTGGTTCTTTCTAGGGCTTAGACTCAATTGCTTCACTCAAGTAGCAAGTTATGGTGAATAGGATCTTGGCTTCTGAGGACAAAGGATTTAGGTTCAAGCAATTGACTCAAGGATGCCTTATTGATCAATCTTCTTGTTTCTTGAGGATGAAGTTTTTTCTTGTTGGCATTGAGCGTGAGGCCTTCTATACTCACTCAAGGGTAGTTGGGAGGGTCTCTTGATGATTTATGAATCGTGGGACTTGAGTGTCTAGCTCTAAGATCCCTTGAGCTAAATTTTAAATAATCATTAGGATGAACCCAATAAGTTGATTAGCTTTCTTAAACACTAGATAGAGCTATTAGTATGTGATCCTCTAAGTTTGATAGGATAGTTACTTGTTTAACACCATTTTCTAGGGCCAAAGCTAAGGTTTTACCTTATGGCTAGAGATGTTGAGTTACATTCCTTGTCTCTTACTCTTTTTAAACCAAGTGCAATGTTAGCCCTACTCCCACCTCTAATTGGTTGAGAACTGACCCTTCCTAGGTGGGTATTAGACTACTATTAGGGGTGATCTATCCATGATTCCCCTTTGAAGTAGAACTGAGATTCCCATTCTCACCTAAGTCCACATTTCCCAAGGGAAGACTAGGCATTGATGTGCATGGACATGGATTTTAGTCAATTACTAGGGGACTCCTCTATGTTTATTAGAGGAGGTACCTTACACACTTCTTCCATAGTCGTAAGGAAGTTATAAGCTCAAATATTTACTAAGCTTCCCAGAGTCTCCAAAGTCATCCTACATAATAGGGCCAATTACCACTTAGTCATTTGCCAAGCACTCAAGTGACAACAAAACAAAACACCTAGCTTTTACAAGAGCATAGGACCCTCATCTTGCAATGCAATTTTTTTAAGCATCTTGTAAGATGCTACACTATATTGGTGTTGAATCCCAATGTCTTGAACTATCATAATCTCTTTTTCATATGGTTCTCACAAGCGTGTATTTCTAAGGACATACAGAATACAAAGATAGTCATTCCACAACTAGAAAATATCGCTTTTTCATTTCACTAGCAATGCATAAAAATACCCTTACTACTTTTATCCCATGTTATATTCCTAAAAAGAAAATATCTAACTAAAGTTTATTTGATCTCCTTTGTAAATAATAATGAAACTACTAAAACAGAAAACTGCCTACACACACTATGACCTACTCTCCCAAATTGGGAAGCTTGCTCCAATTTTGCAAGGGGGAGGAAGAGAAGACGATACTCCCAAGACCAAACAATAATCAAGACCTCAAAGAGCAAGAGACTAACTCTAAAGTTTGGAGAGTCATGCCTTCAAAGACCTTTAGGAATCTAATAGCAAAATCAAGAAACAGAGAACTAGACCATAAACAAGTAACCATTAATTGTCATATAAAGGTAAACTAATGGGTAAGACTTGGGATTCCAATCTATGTAGTTTAAATTTCTAAAATTTTGTAAGAAAGGTAAAAGATTTTCATTTTATTGAGTCAATTCTTAGTTATCAAATTGTTTGGGACCAAATTATCAATTTTACATGCCTTTTTCGAGTACTCTCAAATTTTGAAGTAAAATTATTTAACCACAATTTACCCAATTTCAGCTATGCTCGTTCAATCATCCATTATTGTGTAGAACCATCATGCTTCAAGTTGGCATGTGACCAAGAATGTAGAGATGTGTTCATACTTCAAATTTCATCATCAAGAATAGTTATTTAGAACTTATTGCACATTAATTTAATTCTTTTGAGACTCCATTGTTTTATTACTATCCTAGTGATTCCTAAGTGTGTGCTCACACATCACTACCATAATACGTGTACATTAGAAAAGATACCCCATTGATTCTAAGTGTGCTCACACATACCACTCCCATAATATGGTAACACCAACATATTTAATTTTGGTGCCATTAAGTTGTATGAGTGATCACACTTGGGGATATTTCCTTTTGGTTTGATTTATTCTGAATCAAGATATCATAGGCCTCAACTATGAGAGCAACTGTGTATGAATCTTGTTCTCAATGAGATCCTTAGTTATTTAGATGGGCTTAGGTTGTTTAGCTCCATGTGCTAAGTTTACTTCCTTCATCTTTGCAAGTTATTTGATGGATTCGTTGGTTTTCAATTGGTGCTTTATACTTAGCATGATGATCACCCAATCTTCTATTTTAAATATGTGAAGCATTTAGTGAGACCTTGTGGTTTTTCTTATTCTCTAGCATTGTTAGCCTCTTCTTAACTTCTTTATTCTTCATGTTTTCCTTTACAAGTGAATAGGTAAATCTCTCTTTGATTTTTTGACATCCTTCAGTCACATCTTAATGTTGCTCTCAGTTCTACTATCAATTTGGGACTCTATAGAGCTAGTGGTCAAATGTACATGTAGAGGTGGAACTTTTACTCATCTTTATTTCTAATAAAGGCACCATGTCCATTTTAGTAATTCCATCTTGTATGTGTTTCAAGTCCTTAAAATCATAATCAACCAAGATTTGAAGTTAGCATAGTCACTCCTCCTAGAACCTCACTAGGCCTAGGATTGGGTAGGATTTTTCATATAGTTAAAACTCATTAAATTCACAATATGTGGTTCCATAAGTGTCTACATTTGTAGTATAATCTCTATGTAAGGTCTAGTCAAAAGGGTGCAGTTGTATCCAAAGTTAAGTTAATGAACCAATCTCCAAAGATTATCTAATTGGTGTAGCTTAGCTAGAGTATTGTCTCCTGGTATATTCTTTATCATCATGAGAGCTCTACTTAATCCTTCATATTTCTAAGTATCTAATGCATCTCCTCATTTGTCTCATGCAATATGACTAGCATAGATATGTACACACTTTGAACTTCATTATCTAAATCTACATCTTCTCTTATTGTGACTCAAAACATAAGTATCATCTCATTTTGTGTACCTTGCACTCAATTTATCTCTTGAAGCTTGAACTCCTCATCATCTGTAGATGGTAGATTCAATGTCTCTACAATATGCACCCACTCCTAATCATACGTAGATTTTAAGATATACTTATTCACCAACCTAGCCTTTTACCCCCTAAAAGAGTTCTTTAAGTGGAATCAAAATAGAATTTTCATGCTTCCATTTCATATTAATGATAGGCTTATTCTTTGATGCATTGGCCTCCTTTAGATGGAATTTCATGTTATCCAAGTGATGTGTCCACACTTGAAGCGCTTATTTCTTAAATATGCTCAACTTGGCTCTGTTGTCTATCGTTTCTTAAAGAGTAGAATGTCCATAGCATGTCACTCAACCCCTTTCCAAATGGTACTAACTTCTAATGCTCAATGGGTTCTACTAGGAGTGAAGTCTATGTATTGGTAGATTAGGCTGACCTTCCCTTCAAAGATCCTAAAAATGGCTAGATGTCCCCTAATAATTATACTCCTAGAGGTGTAGTCACAAAGATTGAAGATATTTTTGTGGTCATCATGGTAGTGTCTATCTCTTTAAACCTTTTGTGCCTTGTCAATTTGGGTTTATGGTGTTGCCTTCTAATTGATACTATGTTGTCTTCTTTATCAAGAGAGATAGGAATTGGATCTCTATATGACAATTTCATGAGAGTCAACATTAAATGCATATTCATAACCTCATGAGCATTGTAAGACATCTCCTTAATTATTGATTCTAGCATTTTTATTGCTTCTTTGACTCCTTTTTTGTATGGTCTATAGTTGATTGTTGGGTTTGAGGTACTCATAAGAAAGTTCCACTTTTTGGTATTTCTAAATGGAGTTTTGTTGCACTCCCTACATAAGCTACATCGGTTTGTAAATTGTACAATGTTGGTCTTTCTTTTAAATAGCACCTTGTTTTTTAAGAATAAAATCCTTGTTCATTGTTGTTCTTCTTGACCTCTTGTTGGTGTTTTTCTTGCTTATGATTATTCCATTCATCATTTAGGGTCATTGTTTGAAGACTAACTCTTGCTTTCTTGCTTTGACCTCTTATAGTAATACTCAAGTGGATGATAACAAGGCTCCTCTGTGATCATATCCAAACCAAATAATTTTTAATGGCATAGAAGAAAAAGACATTCTCTTGTTGATGCTTTTGTGTTTGGCACAATTAGGATATAGTGAGCTTTTCTTATTGATGCTTTTTGTATAGCACAATCAAGACTTAGTGAGTGATTCCATAACCATGGCATTGATTCTCTAACTTGTGTTGCTTTTGCACCTCCTACTTCTTTGAACATTTGGTGAATATGTTACTAGGTTAGCCATGATTCCAACAAGTTTTCTCCTCATGAAGGCATCTCATTCATCTCTTTTGTCATTTTCCTAGTACTATCATTAGGATTGATCAATAATCCATATGGCATTTCTCTCCTCATCATAGGACATATAGGGATTAGTATGCATGTCTACTTCTATTGAATCTTCAACTTGATGCACTAGGACATTGTTTGAGATTCAAGGTGCATCACAAATGGTCCAAGTAAGCTAGTTATGTCAAAATTATTAATCTCTTTCTTGGGTATATTCTATCTCAATTCTAGGGGAGCTAGAAACACTAACATGCCTCCCCTTCCATGTTGTATGTCTCTATTGAGACATAGAGGGATTGGATGGTTACAATAGGCACCTTGGGGCTATACATTGGTAGTATCATTGCATTTGCTATAATCCATGCAAATCCTTATGTTCTTAAGTTTATGGAACTTATAAGGTAAGTGGTTTCCACCACAATGGGAATGTTTGAAATGTTATCAATAACCAAGTCTAGACTCAAGGCTCTCAATGAGCTTCATTCATTCTTGAGTAGGTTGCATGAGGATAGCCATCTCCTAAGAGATGCTTCACTCCTCTTTAATCAAACCACCTTCGCCTATGCCTAGGGATGAAATGCTCTACTTGTCCTTACTCTTTCTCTATGTAAGTCAACTCTAATAACATCACAAAGCATTTTTATTTATGATGTCTTTGTCTAAGATGGAGCTACAAACTACAGCCCCATATAGCCACTCATTTTGAATTCCATTAATGAAAGATTGACATATGGCTTTCTTAAGAGGTCATTTTTTTGTGGATATCCTTTTAAATTAGTACACATTTCTAGATACATAATTACATGTTGATTCTTCTTCTTCTTGATTTGCATTCATGAGTATGCTAGCTTACATTGTAGCCATATCACATTTCATATTTCCCTCCTAGACATAAACCAAAGGCATGTGGCCATTTCTACACAATAGTGAGGCCATTAGCTTCACAAACCTACTCAAACTACTATGAAGCTATAGGAATTTTTTCTTCATCGATAGTTGTTTAGTTGTTATGCCATCAAGCATGATTTTTGCTTACTCCTTAGAAGTCGCGCCTACTTCCACCAACTCAGCAAACTTGGTCCCAATCTTCCATTACTCTCTACAAGGGAGTCATTATTCAATTCTTTTGTTTGACTAATGTTTTATATTAGATCCATTGATATACTTACCACTCTTGCATTTTATATCAACTTCTAATTCTCTCCCTCGTCAATCTCTTTTCATATATCACCTAATTTTCCTTGGATAGCATTCTTTCTTTGACTACAACCCTTGCTATGGACTATCAAATTTGTTGGCTCATCTTTGCTAGATATCCTCTATTTCAAAAAGCTTTGTTGTCAATCATTGTTATAGAAGGTCCATTATTCTTATTGAGACCTCTAGATATATCTATAGGTCATACTTCATGATCATGCCCAGATATGCTTATAGTCCAAGGGCATTTTTTGGCTTGATGATGCAATTGATCATTGGAAGCCTACATGCAAGTGTTCATGGAGTGCCCTATAGGCATCCTTGACCATAGTTGCAATGCTTCTTTCCAACAAGTATCTCATTATAGGGTCCATCCATGAGTTTTTCCATGTTTATTAGCATTGTTATGCTACCTACAATGTCTACAGCAAGGCCCTCTCATAAAGGAGGATTTAGGTGGTTGAAGTCACTTGATCAAATGGGACATCTAGAAGGTTCATATGAGTTTATCCTAGAACTAATCCTTAAGTCCATACGCCACACATCATTGTTGGTTGGTTTGATTGATGTTGGAAAGAAGGTTGCTTGTCTTTTAGCACAAATTCTTAGATTAGTTTCTTCAATGGTGCCCTAAGTGATTTTTTTCATTGAAGTTTTCAACTAAGTCCTAGGATGGGTCTTTGGTAACATATCTGCACTAGACTCATATTGCACATTCACATACTAATACTACAACATCATGACATTGACTTTATAATGCACATCCAAAAATTTGTAGGCACTCGAGGTTATTAAGGCCATTCACATGTATAGATTGTCCCTTGGCATGAACCCAAGCTAACTAGGGATGGAGAATATTCAACCTGAGTTGAGGCAAAAGAACACTTAAACCAATATAGTGAGCATGTAGTATTGATACTATAGTATTGCAACACTATCAATATCATGATGTCATAACTGAGTAAGGTTGTGATGAGCACAACACAATGAAATAGTAAGTAATGATCTGTGTAATCCAACACTAATCATATCTAGTCTCATGCTCAAAATGAAGGGAGTGAAATACTAAATGCACATAAATTGAATTTTACCCCATGGCTTTTTCCATTTTAATCAAAATTTTGTGCTAACCTGCCACTTTCTAAATAAGTTATAATTGATTCTAGAGTGCTAAGCCTTATACCCTCAAGCTCATTAAGTCTCACAAGCTCACTCTCTTCCCGTCACTTGAGCTCAAGATATGGTAGAGGTAAGAGGCAAAGCCACAAGATAGCATATACAATGCTAAACTTCTATTATCTCTTTTGGAGCTGTAATTTTCAATTTTTTTTAACTTAAATGAGATTTTTTAAATGGAAACTCCTATATCTCTTCAAATAGGCACAACTACCTATATCTCTTCAAATAGGCACAACTACCTTTGTTTTTTTTAGCATCTACCATATATGTGACACAACTACACAATAAAAAAGAAATGACTTAAATGAGAGGCATAACTCTTATACAATAAGCAAGAAAGAATAGTACACAAGAGGGAAGTAAGGTATCAAGGTGAAAAGATATAGAGATAATAATTTGTAGATCAAACATAGTCACACATGCATGCACACACAAGCTAGTATTATCACACATATGTTTACATTGACTTTATTGAAATTTCAAATTGTACTTATTATTGTCTTTGGTACTAGCCTTCAACTCGGTGAGTTCCTCCAGAAAAGCTGTAAAAATTCAACCAGTTCTCCTCCCACTTCTTACATACTTAGATTTAGAGTGGGGTGGAGATAACTTAAGTTGTGATTTGATGATTCTAGTCTCTTGTGAGTGGACCTCAATAGAATCAAGATTTCCAAATGTATCTTTTGTTTCTTTTTATATGTTTGCATTCTTCTAATGGTTTAAATAATTGTTTGGTGCTTTATATCATAATTTGAATCAATATTACAATCATTTATCTTTTATGATGGATCTCGATAGTTTTCGCTGTAAAGTCATGGTTTCTCAAGATAGATCAAGAAATATGACAAAGCTTCTATCGATATAGAATCTAAAAAGGATTAATACACGCATCTATTCTACAAATTGAGCTTGTTATTACTATACATCAATGATCCCTAAAATATCGAATATGTACACTACATCTTGTTATTACTTGTTAAATTTCTTTTAATCATGAAAAAGCTCTTGATGTTGACACCCATATGAATCCTTGGGTATCAACAATACTACTATTTGTATTGATACCCTCCTAAATCATTGGGCATCCATGCTCCATTCATCAAAAGCACACAAGATACTATAGGAAAAACCCAAATTAGTAATCGTCAATGACTAGTGCCATGGCTACAGTTATTGAAGGTGAGATGCTAAAAGAGTTGTCAAATATGTATGACAAAACCAAAGAAAATTGAGAGCATGTGCCTCACCCATCATCCCTCTATCATCCTTATATATATGTGACACAAATTCCTCCCTATGCAATAATTTTTTGGGAATTTCTTAGGCTTGGTTGTCTTGTCAGATTTCAATGCACCTTTTGTGTGTGCAATGAGGTGTTGACTAGCACATTTATTATGATCAAGTTGAGATAGTTAAACTAGGTGTAGGTCTAATGGGAAATCTAATGATAACAGTCATATAGCTTGTATGGCTAAGGATCTACACTCATCAATAGCTTCTTGTGATATGTTTTCGATTAAGGCTAAGGATTGGACTATAGAAGGACTATATTGATTGATTACTTCAAAATCCCATTGCTTGTGCTCAAGCCTGATAAATCCAATTCTAACTATCTAGGAAGAAGGAGTGGTACCACTCCAACAAAGGCAAGGGAACAATCCTATTTGTATCTTTTTGAAGTGCCTTTCCAATAAGAGATGAAATGTATTTTTCTTCTCCTAGGTCAAGAAGATCAGGGACTATGAGATAGAAGTCTTGAGACTTAATAGCATTAGAAGGTGGTGGGATTAATGGGAGACCATTAACATGATACAACTTAGTTACTATGCCAAGTAGTGAGGAGACTTAAAATTCTAAGCCACAAGTATCTTTGTATTTTATGTTTTACTAATAGGGAAATCCAATCATTTATTGAGGATACTTTGAGGCTAGAAAAGGAATACTTAGCTAAGGCTCTTGTTTCAAGATGTAGTAGCTTCTTGTGAAAGTCTAGGCCCTTGAAACATGCCAACACTGTGACTAAATTGCAATGGGGGGAGGTTCAAGTTTAATAAGAGTGGTGTTATAGCCTAGCTTTGCCAATGATTGAATCCTATTATTCTAAAAAACAACAAGTATGCAAGATTTAATTCAATACCCTATGCAACATACACTTGGCATACTTATTTCTTAAATATATATGCTAGTAGCCTTTGGCCAAAGGATACTAGCAAGGATGGCAAGGATATGTGTGTTTAGTAAATATTTCCCTTTCACAAATTTTGAACCATATATAATTGAGAAAAGAGGATCCTCAAGACACAAATAAAATCTTGATTGATAAACTTATGAAAGGAAAATACTATCCAATATAGTTTTTCTACTTTGGAAAGAAAAATCACGTTTGCAAGATTTTTAATCTTTAAGAGCCCTTAGTCAACTACAAGCACATACCAATGGTATTGTAAGGTTAAAGACTATACATGCATCCATGTAAAAGAAGGTCATAACCTTACCTTCAAATATGTTTTGCAAGTGTTATCATTTTTAACCACCTATTATCAATGTCCATGATAACAAGGTTAACTAGATCTAGCTTTTTAAGGACTTAATATAAATATAAATTATTATCATTTCATAATATCTTCATATTCAAGAGGCAAGCATGCATATATAGAAGCAAACTATAGATAAATAAGTGCATTATAAAATAAATGGGATTGGACCACAAGAAGGGAGGCTCCTATGTTGTCCAATATCCTTAGCTTATCTACAAGAAGTTGGTTAGCTACAGCTCATTAGAGCTACCATCAAGTCAATTTAACCTTGTGTAGGATTGGTTATTCAAGGAAGCTTGAAATGGAACTATAAGTAGATGGCCATACCCTAGCCATCAAATAAATATCATTCTCAATGTACTTCATCATAATCTTACTAAGAAGACTCCATGGGTTGTCATTACTACCTTGAGTGTATCGGTTCATCATAATCTATACCTTGTGTAAGCTCAACAATATCGATATCACTTTACACTTACAAAGTTCCCCTAGGTCTCAATTTGAGATAGCATACACATTGTGCTCACAATAGTAGCAATCCTATCATGCCAATCATAGGATCACAATCTACCTATAAGGAATCTAAGAGGTTCAAATCATCAAGTGCTATTTATTTCATACTACCTTAAAAATCATAGATATTTTCTTATGCATAGTATACATAAGAACAAACCTAAGAAAATTAAGAATTGAGTGTTAATCATTCATATTATCATAAAAAATCACCAAACATGTTATGTACATGCATTAAGTTCATCTACTAGTTCATAGCCAACTTCAAACCCTAATGTTATTTATAGCTTTGAAACACCCTAGGGTATGTCTCAAATCAAAGAATATTTCATATTCAAGTCACTATACTAATCTTAACTAGTTTTTAATCAATTACTTATTCAAAACAATATTATAATTTTTGTAACAATGCTCAAGCCATTATCTTTCATTTCATTAGTGGAGGCAACCCCATCAAGCAATCAAGTATGCCTCTCATGGAGACTATTTTGTTAGTTTAGAACCAATCAATAAAACTTTTTACTATCTAAAGTGTCTAGATCCAATCCTAACTACCTAGGAGTATGTCATAGACCATAGCCATTCATGCCATAATCTAGATCAATCATTCCAATCAAATTAACCCCTACGTTTGTTGAATGTAATGGAACAAGGGATATAGACATTCACGCCATAATCTAGACCAATTATTCCAATCAAGTTTACCCTATTCCAAGCAACCTCAAACCTTTCATATGTTTGCCAAATACTATATTCATATCCAATTACAATTGAGCCTAGTTTTTCCTTTAAAAACTAAATTATACCAAACAAACCACACAATCTAAAATACTACATCCAATTAGCCAAGTTATACAATCTGACTGACAAGCTTTCAATGGTGGGCTATCTATCAAGGATCAATTTTAGGTTGATATAGAAGACATAATAAATTATTGACTCCTATTCAGTTAAGTGACATTTTGTCATTGATACCTTGAGATGTAGCTAGTACTTGTTACTTTATCTATAGTATCAATGAGGTTAGACACCTATTAACCATGTGCATTAAACTCCAAATAACAATGTTACATTCTTAGTTTTAGTTTTAAACACCTTGGGAGCATATACCCAATTTCTAAACATTTTAACATAATTATTCCCTCCATTTTGAAGGTACAACTATGGCTTAATAGACTTCCAGCTAAGGAGGAAATTCCAACAAGTAAACTAGTCTGCCAACCATGAAGTTACTTCATATTTCACTGATAAATCTTATTCTCATTTGATTATTACAAGGTGTGCCTAGATCCAATGCCAACCTACCATAGATAGAAAACCTAAACCTATCTCACAATCATTTGTTTCTTCTATTTTTGTATGTGTTTACTACCAATCTCTTAGCCACTCTCAGGCCTTTATTAAAAGGAGGAGCTTCCACTATGCATAATAGATGTTATATATTTATATAACTTGGATTTTATAATACATCAAAACCCAATATGTCCAATATCCAAAGTACGAAGCAAACTATAGTTCTTCCCAACCAAAGACATGTGACTACCATGTATGCCATACTATTTCAGGAACAAGCTATTCATATATTCATGTCATAACCTCAATCCAACCATATAGGGCTTGTATACCCCATTTGAGGCAAGTTAAAACTGCTTATATGCCTACTGAGTTTTATGCTAAGCATATAAGTAAGTTAAAGTTTATAACTCAACTCCAAGAAAAACATACTCAATTAGTTGGAGTACCACAACCTTAGCTAGCCAAATCAAAGTCCTTAAGATGCTGCAAACATGCGTTAGTTGTTCCAACACATCCTAAAGGCCATTTCATATGCTAATACCATGCCAAATTTCAATTTCAAGGCACTAGGATTATACACCCTAATTTTAGGGTTGTATCTAGTTGTAGAGTTAGTATTTTTTATATGTGTTTAATAGTATCATTTGAACACAATTATTCATGGTGCCTACAGTTCCAGAGTGACTGGTCCTTTAAAAAACCAAATGTTACAAATGTACCCTATTAGTAGATTTAGCCATGCATCTACAATCCATTTATCATAGACCATAAGTTCAAGATACAATCATAAGAAAAACATTTAATTAGCCATATGTGGTCCATTACTCTAAAATGAGTAGCCAAGAAATTATAGCATCTATTGCTTTAAAACAAGGCCATGTACCAAGATACACCCATGGATTTTTTTTTAATTTCAAGAAATGCCCAAAAGGAGTACTTCAGTCCATTAATAACCCAACAGTAGACATGTGTCAAAGCTTCTATCAATACCCAAGAGGAGGATCAATACATACTGTTGTTCTACAAATTGAGCTTGTTATTACTACAAGTCAAAGATCCCTAGAATATCTAACATGTATACTACATACTACTATTATTGTTTTTTCTTTTAATCATGAAAAACTCTTAATGCTAAAACCCATGTGAATCCTTGGCTAGTAACGATACTACTATTTATATTGATATCCTCCTTAATCATTGGGCATCCATGTTCAATTTATCAAAAGCACACAAGATACTACAAAAAAAAAACATAATTAGTAACAAGTGCCGTGATGGCTACAATTTTAAAGACCATGTGCTGAAGGAGGTCTCAAAGATGTATGCTTTTTTATTTTTATTTTTATTTTTAACACACACACACACATACATTTGTTGGGGGTAAAGGTGCCTCCGTCTAGCCGCCTGTGTATTACTACATTGACACTACCCGCCACTGCACACTACAAGTGGCAGGCACCCTTCATAGTCACTTATTATTTATTCTTTTAGTGACAAATTGAATAAAGGAAGGCCCGGCCACACATTGTGGTTGTTGGAGTTCCCATTTCTTGTCTCTCTCTTTCTTGCTCTTGCTCTCCCGCCATAGCTCTCACGTGCAAGCTTTGATCCTTCTCACCTTTAAACTAGTATCAGAGCAAGTCCTTCGCGAGTGCTTCCTGGCCCTCCTCGGCATCTACATGAGGTATGAGAGCTTGCTTCTCACTCAGTTCTCAGCTATTCTTTGACATGAACAGTAGGGTCTCATGAAGCGGCAGCCATAGCTTCCATCATTGAAGCTTGTTCTCTTCACCTCTTGCTTGGACTTATCCTAAGCTTATGTAGGCCTATTGTAGGCCTTCATTGGGCTCTTGCTTATCCCCTACCCACCCTAATTTGGCCCCTCAAGTACAGCAGCATGCTCACATTTTATTTGCACATGTTTGTAAAAATGGCTCAAAAATCACTCTTTTTGTCATATCTCGGGCATTCGGAACCCAATTCAGGCAAGGTAAGAGTCTAAGTTGGGATTTTGGTATGCTCTGGATGCGATGGTGATGTCAGATTTACCAAATTCTGATGACAAAATATTATATAATAGATTTCAAGTCTGAGACAGCATGTATTTGTATGCCTATGGCTTATGTGATGCTTCTACTGATGTTTATTGATACCAGATCACTTGTGGATGTTATGCCTCTTATGTGAGACGCATTTGGAGCTGATTTAGATCATCCATTGACTGTTTTGAATAGTCCTAGATCTGGCCAAAACAGGGCAGCACTTATCTCTTGAAGTCTATGCTTATTGGGATTGATCACTTGATGCATATTGATGCCCGGATGATGTCTACATGTATGGAGATGCTATGTTAATGGATTGCCATCATTTTGGTACTGATTTGAGGCCTAAAATACTCAGTCTGGAGTAGTGAATGTTTGCTATAAACAGTTGGGCTGAAGCTATTCTACTCATGTATGTGTATGCCTATGCTATTCGGGTCATGTCTTAGACATGTACATCGATGTATTGACCATCGGGGATTGGAAAAGAGTTCAACATTGCTTCTTAATCATTGGTTGAGCTTGAGCTCCGCTTTTCATAGCATTTGGATATTTATCTTGGATGTATCTTGGCACTTATCGGTCTATGCTTAACCGCTTTGGACATGCACTTATGCTCATGTCACCTACCTATGTCAGTTACATTGTTTGAGCTTGGATGCTATTGGAGCTTTACTTGGGCTTGACATTCCATTTTCTAGTTATTAGCTTTCCAGAGTTTATTCTGGGATATACTTGATGTCTATGGATGTTACATATGGATGTCACACTGCCTCCATGTCCGGGATGTCTCATTGATGCTTGATCTTGGACACTTTTCACTAGTGCTTGTACATGCTTTGTTCGAGCTTTGTTGCTTGATATTTACGGCCTTTGTGCTAGTGGGAGCATCTTTGGATGCTTGACAGACATTGAGAAGGCAATCTATGCTATTTGATCTTTTGAGACTGTTTGGGATTTCTTACCCTTTGGGATGATGCATGGTTCATATGTCTTGGTTCCTTCCGATGCTTATGAGCTGACTCTTTGACTTGGGTCCCTTTCCTTGTGAGTTGACACCTACCTGTGTCAAGTCTTGGTAGTGGCAGGCATACTTTTCTCCCTTGTGACTAGGGGGTGTGCCTACTCACTGGCAGATATTTCATGATATGTTTGGGTGTTGGATTCATGCTTATCAGTTGTCATGTGCCTATGTTATGCCCACATGATGTCGGTTATGGTCTTGGCAGTATATGATTGACTTGGGATTCACTTCTGGCACAGGTAGCTCTCATTTACTGAAATTTTTCATTTATTGCAGCAATCTAAAATCTACAGATTTTGAGCACTTCTCTGAGGATAATGCTTACTATTTGATGTTACCTTGGTCATATTTGGTGGATAGGTGCTTCTCTTGGTAAAATCCACTCTTTCATCCAGTTTTCGCAGTGGTTTTAATGCATTTTCTGCTAATTACAGCAACATGCAATTTTTTCTTTTTGCATTGATTTGGGACAATATGGCTGGTCATCTAAAAGACACAACTCTCTTTAAGATTGCCAAGTTGGATGGTACCAACGATGGGTATTTGAAGTCCCAAATATGGCAGGTTTTGGTGCAGAAGTTGCAGATTAAACCCTTGCATTTCAAGGGTCTCAAACCTGAGGATATGGATGATGATGTTTGGATGGAAGTTGATGAGCTATGCAAGTCTACCATTATGTTGTCACTCTCAGAAGAGGTCCATTATAATGTTGTTGAAGATGAGAGTCAGAGTGCATGGGACTTATGGGGGAAAATTCAAGAGCTTTATGCACAAAAAGCCCTGCATCACAAATGTATTGGCTGAAGCAATTAATGGACCTTCGCATGAAGGAGGGGTCATCCCTATCATCTCATTTCAGTCAGCTTCATGCTATCATGAAGAATATATTGTCACAGGGTATTGAATTCAACGATAACTTGTACCCGTTATTTTTGCTTAGCACCCTTCCTAAATCATGGTATGCATTCCGTACTGCCATATGCACGAACAAGCTTGATGGGCTAAAAATCAAAGATATTGAGAGTACTTTATTGACTAAGAAAATCAACACGAGAAAAAATGATGCTTCCCGCTCTTCACATGCATTGACCGTTAGAGGTGGAAAAAATGGCAAGCATGATAATGATCATAAGGGCATGGACTCTCAGAAGTTCAGGTCCAAGTCACGTGGTTGTAGTAAGTCCCATGGACAGAAGTCTGATCTTACATGTCATTATTGTGGGAAAGCGGGACATATTAGGCTGTAGTACCATAAAATGCACAATGATAAGTGCAAGGAAAAGGGAAAAGATAAAGTGCATGAAAAATCTTCTGAGTGTAGCATAGTACCTGCAAAGTCTAGTGTGAAGATAGAAGAGGTTAATGTCACGCAAGCCACTGTTTCAGATGATGATTACATACTTGTAGCTTATTCATGTGATACCTTACAGACTTCTAAGATACATTCTATAAATGCGTAGTGCTGGCTCTTGGATTCGGGTGTGTCCTTTCATGTGATACCCTGTGGAGATTGCCTTCATACCTATCGTACCATGTCTGGTTCTATGCGACTTGGTGATGACAGGTCTCTTGACATTGTGGGCATTAGAGATGTTAGGCTACAGATTTCTTCTGGCAGCTCTTTTGTTTTACATGATATACACCATGTACTTGCGTTGACATGCAGCCTTATGTTAGCTGGATAGCTTGATGATGCATGGTATTTTGTACATTTTTGGAAACTCTACATGGAAGACTACTCGTGGTAGGCTTGTACTTGCAAGAGGTGCAAAGTCTGGCAGCCTCTTTCCCTTACTTGTATTAGGAGCTACATTGGATCATGTTTTGTCTGTGGGTTCTATTCCCCATGTATCCCTTTGGCATTCTCATTTGGGACATATGTCTCTTAAAGGAATGAAAATGCACTGTGCTTTACAGTATCTTCCGCCTTTTGTCTCTTCGCATTTTGATTCTTGTGATCATTGTTTATATGGCAGGCAGACTAGAAATACTCATAAAAAGTCTGGTAAGAAACGCATGGGTGAGCCCTTGGCTCTTGTGCACTCAAATGTATGTGGTCCCATGCCCTGTCAAACACTTGGTGGGGAAAAGTACTTTGTTACTTTCATAGATGATTACTCACGTAAGGTTTGGGCTTATCCCATAAAGAGAAAATCCGATGTCTTAGACACATTCAGCGTTGGCTTGCATTGGCAGAGAACCAGTCTGAGAAAAGGCTCAAATGTCTAAGGTCAAATAATGGGGGTGAGTCTATATCACGTACTTTTGAGCACTTTTATGATGAGCGGGATATTAAGTGTCAATTGATTGCCCCTTACACCCCACTCCAGAATGGTATGGCTGAACACATGAATATGACCATTCAAGAAAGGGTCCGTAGCATGCTTAGGCATGCTAGCTTACCGCAGCACTTTTAGGCTGAGGCAGTTACTACTGCAGTGCATCTGATTAACAGGTCACCTAATAGTGGCATTGACTTTCAGGTTGCACAGGAGGTGTGGGCAGGCAAGCCCCCCTCTTATGATCATTTGCATGTCTTTGGCTATGAGGCATTATGCCATGTGCCCAAGGACAAACGCAATTAGCTGGATCCTAAGAGTGTCAAATGAATTTTCATTGGCTATGGAGATGCAGGAGAGATGGGTTACCGTCTATGGGATCCGCAAAATGGAAAGTGATCCGTAACCATGATGTCATCTTTCATGAGGTCAAAATCTATATGCAGCTTGAAAAAGTGATTGAGGTACGCATAGTTATCTTTCAGGAGGAGCCACCTACTCCCGTTAAGCCCGCCGCTCCACGGCCAGCTCTAGACAACGTGCAGCATCACCTGATACTCATAGCCCAGATCTTAGACATGCTGATATTAGACCAGATGTCGGTCAAGCAGCAGAGCTTGGGTTGAGGCATTCTACTAGAGATAGATGACCTCCTGACCGTTTTGCACCCTCTATGGATTATGTACTAGTTACAGATGCAGGAGAGCCTCTTACTTGTGATGAGATTATGCGCAGGGGTGATTGTCACTCTTGGGAGAGGGCTATGCAGTCTGAGCTTGACTCATTGCATAAGAGTAAGACTTGGAATTTGGTTTCCTTACCTCATGGTAAGAAGGCCTTTCCATGCAAGTGGGTGTACAACCTGAAAAGTACCCCTGGACACCCCAAGCCAGCATAAAAGGCTCGATTGGTTACTAAGGGTTTTAACGCAAGAGCATGGTGTTGACTTTGTTGAAGTATTTTCTCCTGTGGTCAAGATGACCATCCTACGCTTAGTCTTGGCCTTGGTTGCACAGCTTGACTTGGACTTGTACCAATTAGATGTCAAGACGACTTTTTTTACATGGGGACTTGCATGATGAGATTTACATGGAGCAACCTAAGGGCTTTGCAGACCCTGGCAGGGAACACCTAGTGTGCAAGCTAAAGAAGAGTCTATATGGCTTGAAGCAGGCACCTAGAGAATGGTACCATAAGTTTGATGCATTCATACAGTCACAAGGCTATAGTTGCAATGCTATGGATCCGTGCTTGTACATGAAGAAAGCCCATGACAATTCTTTACTGATTTTGGTACTCTATGTGGATGACATGCTTTTAGCAGGGACAGCTCATGAGGAGCTCGATGCTCTTAAGGCTCGGCTCAAGAAGAGCTTTGAGATGAAAGATCTAGGACAGGCCTCTCATATACTTGGTATGTGCATCAACTGCGATAGATCTCAGGGACTCCTCTATCCGTCACAGAGGGAGCACGTACATAAAGTCCTTAAGCGCTTCTGCATGCACGATGTTAAGCCTATTGGATGTCCATTACCTTCTCATGTGAAGGTTTCACAAGTCGATTGTCCGCCAACAGATGAGCAGAGGGCCAAGATGGTCAAGATTCCCTATGCATCAGCCATGGGCAGTCTTATGTATGCCATGATAGACACCCGTCCAAATATTGCTTTTGCAGTTGGGGTTGTGGCATGTTATATGGCTACACCTAGCAAGAAACATTGGGATGCCATGAAGGGTATCATGAGGTACATGAAAGCCATAGCAAATATGTGTCTTTGTTATGGTAGCCAGGATACAGGAGTCATGGGGTACACTGACTCTGATTATGCAGCATGTGCAGATAGTAGGAAGTCCACTTCTGGCTATGTGTTCATTTATGTTGGAGGGGCTATCTCTTGGATGTCCAGGGCGTAGAAGTGTACGGCTCTTTCTACTACAAAGGCCGAGTATATTGCAGCCACAGAGGCTTGCAAGGAGGCTATCTAGTTAGGCCATTTGATTGCATACCTTGGTATGATATATGCTATGCCTACAGTGCATTCGGATTCTATGAGTGCCATTCAATTGGCCAAGAATCAAAGAATCCAGTCTTCCATGCGAAGACAAAACATATTGAGGTGAGGTATCACTTCATTCACGAGGTCGTTGAGGACAGGTCTGTTGACCTTGTCAAGATTCCGACTAAGCAAATCCTGCAGACTTGCTCAGGAAAAGCCTCACTACCGAGCACTTTGCCTTCCTCAAGAGATTGATGGGCATCGGATGAGATGACGTCTTTTTCCTCATCCTGTTGTACATGTGTACATGTTGTACTGTCTTTTCTTTTTTCTCTCTCACTAGGGCAAATTCGCCTTTAAGTGGGAGGTTGTTGGGGGTAAAGGCATCTCCGTCTAGCCACCCGTGTATTACTACACTGACAGTACCCGCAACTACACACTGCAGGTGGCGAGCACCCATCACAGTCACTTATTCCTTATTCCTTTAGTGGTAGTTTGAATAAAGGAAGGCCCGACCACACATTGTGGTTGTTGGAGTTCCCATTTCTTGTATCTCTCTTTCTTGTTCTTGCTCTCCCGCCATGGCTCTCGCGTGCAAGCTTCGATCCTTCTCACCTTTCAACATTCTATATATTTTTTATATTTTGTGTGTGTGTGTGTGTGGTAAGAGCAATCCCAAGATGCATTAAAGGCATTCCCACAAATCCAAGAGTAGAACCCTAGTTGAATCAAATTTGAAAATATTGGAAAATATTTCACTAATCATTCTACCCCCATAAAGGTCATAAAATGGTCAGTGGAAAGTTTTGTCTTACTTAAATATCTTGCATATTTAGTTCTTTTATTGGTTCATGGAGGTTTTACACACATGCACACACACACACCCATGGTTAAGAGAGTAGTTTTAATGTGGTATGAACAATCCCAAGATGCCTTAAAGGCATATCCCCCAAATCTAAGACTTAAGCCTTGGTGGACTTAAACTTTAAATCTTTAAAAACTATGAGAGAGAGAGAGATAGAGAGAGAGACTTTTTTAGCCTCTTGGCCCCCAGTAAAAGAAGTGCTACCACTTTTAAAACTACCACTAACTCCATTGATAACCTCACCTATGCCCCCCAAAACTATTTCCCCATTATAGTGCAATGCCATCTCCTCTAGGATCTAGCCTATAGTGGTCTCCTTCAACATCACCCTGCCACAATTGAATCATCTCTATTCCTCTTGCTTCTCATCAAGATCTCTTTTGCCTCCTCTTCAATCGCTATCACCATCCTCTACGCTATCGTCAATTTACCCTATCAAGTTAATTGTATTATTCTTATTATCCTCATTATCACTAGCATTACTATTATCACAAAACTATTTACCCTTACTGCCACTGTTATCATCCTTGATGTTATAATCATCATCATCATCATCATCTCCTCCTCCTCCTCCTCCTCCTCCTCCTCCTCCTCCTCCTCCTCCTCCTCCTCCTCCTCCTCCTCCTCCTCCTTCTTCTTCAACAAACCCTCATGTTATTTTCTTATCAAATATCATCATCTCATTATCTACTTTATTTTTCCCACCATAGTTATTTTCATAAACTTATTATCACCATCATCTTTAGTTCTCCTAGTCGTGACTTTTGTCAATCATGATCCTCCCCCTCTAGTCATTAGATCTATTTTACTACCACAAAAGCACAAGAAGCTGAGTTTGTAAGGGTCAAAGTTATTCAAGACAACCAAGATGGCACCAACATGGCATGCAGTCTCTTGGGGATCTTCTTTGATAGATACCCCATCAAACATAGAATCTATTATACCTCCCCGATAATCACGATCTCCTAATAGCCTATTCTAATCAACATAGTGTCCATTTGTATCATAAAGAATTATTATATAATATACAAATAAACAAAAGTAGGTATTACGGAATGATATTGATTGATCAATTGGGACTTATCATAATACAAATTGGAATTTAGACAGATTGGAAAATCTCGATATTTCTTAAATGGATTTTCTTCTATTCAAAAGTCTAGTGATTGATCAATCTTAGTGAAATCAAAAGGGAACATTAATAAGATTGACATGACTCTTAGGGTGATACTAGCTTGAGAAAAAGGAACTTAAAGTCAAAAGAGACTAGAAGATATCCTTTCTCATAGCTAGTCATAAATCATAATTATATTATCATGAAGAAACCTTAGTAGCAATGTACCCAAGAATGTCAAAACTTATTAAGCAAAGGATAGTCTTTATACTTGACCAAAGAACTTGTAAGCCATTATATCCCCTCCAAATTTAGATTTAACAAACTTTGCTAAGTCTATTAGAGTAAGGATGAAAGTGAACAATAATTCAAGAGATTGTTTAATTTTGAAATTACAAAAACTGATAGACTAGGGGGGACTTTGACCCTAAAATCATTAAGTTTACAAAATACATCCAAAATTCTAACTTGAGAAAAAAGATTATTTCTAAAAGACCAAACGTCCATAAAAGGAACTAAAGGACTTGAATATTTAGACTAGCAAGCTCTACGCAACCATTCATTAGCAAGACCCTTAGAATTCTTAGACCTTATCCCTCTCAAGGGGAAGAAACAAATATCTTTGTAAGGTAATAAAACACTTGGATAGGTAAATATATGGTTGCATAAAGTTTTTTCAAAAGGCTAAGGGCTATATGTTGTTTAGAAAGGATTGTTGATATGTAATGTTCTAGTCAGACAATCAAAATAATATTTTTCAAGGATTCGATTAATGTATGGTCACAATACCATAGCCTTCAATCATGCGAGCACACTCTCCTTAAAAGCGAGAAGGCCAAAGCGAGTAAAGTACGAGTGCGGGAGTACAAAGAAGTACAATGTGAGTGAAAGGGGCCTAGGGTCGGGGCCGAAGACAAGAGGAGTAAAATCTTAGGAATGAAGAAAATTAATAAAAGCTTTAAATTTTCTACTATTAGTTAAGAGGAGGTCGGGGGCTGCTGCCACATGGCAGCCCCCGACCTCCCCTTGACTTTATCATGGGGGTCCCATGCGTCCGGCACCCCCTCGCCGCGAAAAGGGCACTAACAGTCTCCGAGTCGACCTGCGCCCCCAGCTCCTCGAGCTGCGTCCTCCTCGAGCTGACAACCCTCCTCGGCCAACGACCCTCCTCGAGCTACGCAGGGTGAGCTAAGCTCGGAGAGCTACGCAGCAGCCAGCTCTATATAAAGAGCTGCTCCGATGATCATCTACCTGCTGCGACTATCATCAATGTGAGTGAGTGTGTGTGTGTGTGTGTGTGAGAGCGTGTGAGTGTATGTGCATGTGTGTGTGTGTGTGTGTGTGTGTGTGTGTGTGTGTGTGTGTGTGTGTGTGTGTGTGTGTGTGTGTGTGTGTGTGTGTGTGTGTGTGTGTGTGTGTGTGTGTGTGTGTGTGTGAGCGTGTGAGTGTATGTGCATCGATGTGAGTGAGTGAGTGTGTGTGTGTGTGTGTGTGTGTGTGTGTGTGTGTGTGTGTGTGTGTGCGTGCGTGCAAGTGTGTTGTGTGCATGCCATTGTGTGTGTGTGTGTGTGTGTGTGTTGTGTGCATGCCATTGTGTATACACATATTGTGTGTGTGTGTGTGTGTGTGTGTGTGTGTGTGTGTGTGTGTGTGTGTGTGTGTGTGTTGTGTGCATGCCATTGTGAAGAATGAGAGAGGGGGATGTGTGTAGGCATGTTAATAATTAATGTGCATTATTACATTGCCAATGTTTATGATGCACTTAAATATGTTTGACGTTACTCTCTAACATCATTTTCATTTTTCCATGCAGTTTTTGTACTTTTGCTTTCGTCATCGTCAATACTTCTCAGGTGCATCTCTCTCTCTCTCTCTCTCTCTCTCTCTCTCTCTCTCTCTCTCTCTCTCTCTCTCTCTCTCTCTCTCTCTCTCTCTCTCTCTCTCTCTCTCTCTAAGTTATAAAAGTTAAAATTGCAATATTTTAATTTATTGGATGTTTAATTTTTTTAATATGTACATGTCATGTCTTTTGATATGAAAGTGTGTTAATATTATTTCTTAATGTGTTTGTGCGTGTTATTAATTAATGTGTTATGTGTGTCATTAATTTATGTGTGTATGTGTTTTAGTATAATGTGTGATAACATTATTATGTTTGTGTTAATAGTATGTATTCATATGTATATATGTCCTAATAATTAATGTGTATTATGCATTTGAAAATGAATGTGTGTTATTAAATAATGTGTATTATGCGTGTTATTAATGTATGCATGTCATGTCTTTTGATATGAAAGTGTGTTAATATTATTTCTTAATGTGTTTATGCATGTTATTAATTAATGTGTTATGTGTGTCATTACATTGTTAAGGTGTATTATGTGTTTTAAGTGTGTTATTAATTAATGTGTGTTATGTGTTTTAGTATAAATGTGTGATAACATTATTATGTTTGTGTTAATAGTATGTATTCATATGTATATATGTCCTAATAATTAATGTGTATTATGCATTTAAAAATGAATGTGTGTTATTAAATAATGTGTATTATGCGTGTTATTAATGTATGCATGTCATGTCTTTTGATATGAAAGCGTGTTAATATTATTTCTTAATGTGTTTATGCGTGTTATTAATTAATGTGTTATGAGTGTCATTACATTGTTAAGGTGTATTACGTGTTTTAAGTGTGTTATTAATTAATGTGTGTATGTGTTTTAGTATAAATGTGTGATAACATTATTATGTTTGTATTAATAGTATGTATTCATATGTATATATGTGCTAATAACTAATGTGTATTATGCATTTAAAAATGAATGTGTGTTAAGTGTGTTATGGTGAGGACGTGTGATAATATTGTTATGTTTGGGTTAATGTTATGTATTCATATGTGTATGTGTGCTATTAATTAATGTGTATTATGTGTTGTCTAAAAGTTACAAAGTTGAAATTTAAATATTGTAATTTATTGCATGTAAAATGTTTTTCTTTATCGACACACACTTTGTCTTTCTCAAATACCTGTGGATATTCGTGGTCTAATATAGAGTTAAAGATGTGTTAATGTCGATGAATAAAGTAATTAGATTATTTATTAAAACTTAATTAATATTTTATTCATTTAAGTTTTAATTAATGCTTGAATACTTTAATAGTTTAATGCTTTTATGATGTCCCTCATGTGTGTATGGATATTCATGCTTTGATGTGGAGAAAAAGATGTGTCAAATATTTTCTCGATATAGTCTCATTGTGTCTCTCTCATGTATGCATAAATATTGTAATACTTTGGTGCACCTAGGTCATGAAAGTATTCAATTACTTTTTAAAAAATTTCTCTGTGTGTGTGGTGTGTGTGATCTCTTAATACTTTATGTAACCATGGTAGTATGGAGCATGCTGAAACATCTAATGCAAGAAACAATGTCCATGTACCAAACATTGTTTTGTGTACTCCCAATGCACGAATGAATGTATGTAAAGTCAAAGACATGGCTAGGAGGAAGTCAGTATGGCGTGCCCTCAAACATGTCAAAGGACACAACACTTCCGTCGTATCCCTAAAGCTCATGCATCGGTTGGATGTGATTGAGAAGCAAATCAAGAGTTTAAACAAACATCAAAGAGCTTCGAACTCCTTCTGTCAAAACTTTGGTGATCACCTTGAAAGGATCGAAAAAATCCTGGCAGAAAAATATGAAGGAGGCTTGGCTGATGGGATAATTTTGCAAGACGAGATAGATGAAATAAAGGGTTATATAGGAGAAATCTATGAGTTGGTTCGCAAGCACTGGCCACGGTGTGCTTTGGAAGACCATGCAGAAAAGCTATGAGACCTTGCTAAGAGCAATGATCGTATAGAGGATCGAGTGTGTGAATTACTAGCTCAAAAGAATGCAAGCGTGCTTGCACTTGAGAGCATTTGCCTCGATGTGCATGTCACATCTCTAAAAGTTTGCCTCAATAAGTTCTCTACAATGTTGAACCTATTGAATCGTCGCATGAGTTCATCGAACAATGCATAGTTCTCTTAGCATATCTAAGGATTTCAATAACTTTTTGTCGGATCCTCCGATAGATATGTCATTCTATTGTTGCGTTTGAGAATTTTCATGTGATTTGGACTTTTGTATCCCCCATGATAGTGACATAATATTTTCTTTCAATTTATATTATTACATATGTAAGATTATATTGTTGCTTATGTGATGTTATAATCTTCAAATTTTATATTGAAATAGTGTTTAGAACAAATTTATCTTGAGGTATATCTTTGCTAAAGTCTTCCCTAAGAGATAGGAAGAAATTTTAGTACGCCTAGGTCATAAAAGTATGCAATTACTTTTAAAGAATGCTCTCTCTCTCTCTCTCTCTCTCTCTCTCTCTCTCTCTCTCTCTCTCTCTCTCTCTCTCTCTCTCTCTCTCTCTCTCTCTCTCTCTCTCTCTCTCTCAAAATACGTTGTATAACAATGACCATATGGAGTGTGCTGAAATATCTGATGCAAGAAATAATGTTCATGTACCAGACATCGTTTTGTGCGTTCTCAACGCACGGATGAATGTTCGTAAAATCTAAGGCATGGCAAGGACGAAGTTAGTTTGATGTGCCCTCAAACATGTCAAATGTCACAACAATTGTGTTGTATCCCTAAAGCTCATGCATCGGTTGGATACACTTAAGAAGCAAATGAAGAGTTTAATCAAACTTCAAAGAGCTTCAATCTCCTTCTGCCAGAACTTTGGTGTGAATTGTCATGCGAGCTCATCGTCCAATGCATAGTTCTCTTAACATATCTAATTCCTTCAAGACTTTTTGGACAAATCCTCCAATAGATATGTCATTCTATTGCTAGGTTTGAGAAATTTCATGTGATTTGGACTTATGTATCCCTCATGACAATGACATAATATGCTATTTCAATTTATATTCTTGCCTATGTGAGATTACATTGTTCCCTATGTGAAATTATAATCTTTATCATAGTATAGACTATAATAACATTTCAAAAAATTTCGCATTTGTAAATACTAATATCAAAGTATATTTTTCTTTTTATCTCAGGTTTTTTCTCGACAATGGTACTTCCAACACATTCTGTGCCTAGAGATCGTTATTATGTACACGTAGGGAAATGCTCAAAATTAATAGACATAAGTGTAGGCACGCTGCAAGAACTAGAACTGAATTACATGTTCATGACCATGCAAGAGATATGTATGAACAACATCATGCAAATGGAAACAATATGGATGTTCAAATCCCAAATCAACTATATCAAACCAATCAATTTCGCGCTGCATCTTGCTCTGCTCCTCATGATTTGGTATCCTTTCAGGCTCAGATGTCTACCACAACTCAACAATACAATCCTAATGGTGGCTTGAGTGTGCGTATGCAAATGCTTAATGTTACGAGAGTTGAACATATGCACATGGCAAGAGTTAGAACAGAATTACAACAACTGCATCATGCTACCATAGATAGAGATAGATACAATGGCATCCAAGCTATAAGTGTCCAAATGTCAGTTGCACCATTGTTGCCATTAGAAGTTCAACCACCTCCTATTCGTCAAGGAGACAATGCAACTATCCATAATATAGATGTTGAGATGTTGGATAACCATGAATTGCTACCCTTCGAAGTGAGGATACGTAGCACAAGTCGACAAAGAAATGGAAACACAAATAATTTAGATGGTGGATTATGCAATTGTAGGCAAATGCTTGATGCTACTAGAGCTAAACGTAGACGCCGGGCAAGAGCAAGAACGCAATTACAACAATTGCATTGCACTACAACAAATACAATTGATATAAGTGCTCAAATGCCTGGTGCACCATTACTATCCTTAGATGCTCAATTGCCTCGCATTATTCAAGAAGAGAATGAAGCTATCCATAATGCAGGTGCAAGTGTAAGTACTGAGATGGTACATGACCAGTACAGGATTCAAGCTCCTATATTTCTACCTCAAAATGGTGGATTTTGTTCGATTCTCCATGACATGCCACCTAATTTGGATGTTCATCCATCAGTAACAATTTTGCTCTTTCAAAAACCAAATTTGCATGCAATTGGTACCCTTTGCAAGGTTTGCCACCATTGCATGGCTAAGTTGTGGCACGGTGAAACTAAAACAATGCGTACAACTTCAATTGGAAAGCATTGCTATAGAGAAGGGAAAGTAATTTTACCACCTCTATAGCAGCCACCACAACCTCTATGTAATTTGTTTGATGGCACACATCCAAAAAGTAGAGAGTTCAAACAAAATATACGTGCTTATAATAGCTCATTGGCTTTTGTTTCAATGGGTGCAAAAATTGATGAGTTTCTGCCTCAAAATGGAAATGGTTATACTTTTCGAGTTCATGGATCAATATATCACTGAATAGGTTCCCTATTGCCAAGTGAGGATGGACAACGAATACCAAAGTTTGCACAACTTTATATTTATGACACTGATCATGAGTTATTGAATCGCATGGGGATTTTACCTGGGCTTTTGCCAAACTTACTACAAGAGCTTCAACAAATGATGCATGATCACAATGCTTACGCACAGGCCTTTATAGCAGTTGGTGCAAGCTTGCAACGCAATCCATAAGTAGAAATAAGAATGTCCATTTTTCAAAATCAATCCACCTCTAGACGATATTCAGTTTCCACTACAAGTGAGGTTGCTACAATCATGCCTGGACAAGGTGATGATGATACACTTGATCATCGTAGCATTCAAGTTCACACACGACAAGGCCATTTGATTTATATTTCTAACTTACACAAGGCATATATGCCACTGTTATATGTTCTTCTTTTTCCAAATGGAGAGGATGGATGGCATACTAAAGCTCCATATGCATTTATGGATGCTTATATTAATGCCAATAATCTTGCAAATAAAGATTGTAACACTCAAATGCAGTATTACGCTTTTCAACTTCAGATTCGAGATGATACTAATGCATGTCTTTTGTGTGGTGGTCGCTTGCTACAACAATACATTGTCGATGCTTATTGTAGCATTGAACAATGTAGATTGGCTTGGTGTCATCGTAATCAAGCAACATTGCGAGTTGAAATGTATAGGGGATTGGCTGATATGGTCAATGGTTCAGATGCAATTGATATTAATATCGATGGGATTGGTGTGGGCAGGAGAATAGTGTTGCCATCTAGCTTTACAGGTGGACCAAGATTCATGTACCAATTATATCAAGATATGCTATGGCAATTGTGCGTAGCAAAGGCAAACCTGATTTGTTTATCACCATGACATGCAATCCTAAGTGGTCTGAAATTACAGATGCTTTGTTGCCTGGTCAAACTGCACATGATCAACCAGATTTAACTGCTAGAGTTTTTCATTTGAAACATAAGGACATGATGCAGTCGATAGTGAAGAAGGAGCTGTTTGGTCAAGTTGCTGGATATGTGTCCTCATAGAATTCCAAAAGAGAGGCTTTCCTCATTCACATATGCTTTTGATATTAGAACCACACTTTAAGCCACTAGAAGCACGCCATTATGATAGATTGGTGTGCACTGAGCTACCTGATAAGGAAAGGTTTTCGGATTTATATCAAATTATTACTAAATGTAACATACATGGTCCGTGTGGTGAGTTCAATCCAAAAAGTGCTTGCATGGTGGATGGAAAGTGTATAAAGGATTATCCAAAAAAGTTAATACATACAACTACAGTTGATAAAACTGGTTATCCTTTATACAAACGTCGAGAGGATGGAAGGACTCTTAATGCTAATGGTAACCTCTTGGATAGCCGATGGATAGTGCCTTACAATCCTTATTTGAGTTCCAAGTATAGTGCTCACATAAATGTTGAGGTTTTCTCAACAATTGCAACTATCAAATATTTGTATAAATATGTATATAAGGGCCATGATCGAGCAACCATTCGGTTTACAAGTACGTGTGGTTCCGGATCCAATGATATTGACACATAAAATATTGATGCACAAAATATTGATGATATTGAGAGGTACTTAGATGCACGATATATTTTAGCTTCTGAAGCATGTGGGCGAATATTTGAATTCAAACTTCATGATGAGAAACCCGATATTCAACGATTGCAAATACATTTACCTAGAGAGAATATTGTTTCCTTTCGTGACTTTCATAACATTTGTGATGTAGTGCAAAATGAAAATGCTCAAAAAATAACTCTCACAGAATGGTTTACATGCAATCGTTTCCACCCTGATGCTAACATAGTTCTCTATCAAGACTTTCCAATGTTTTGGGTTTGGAATGCACACAAAAAAATGGGGACAAAGAGAAAGCAAGAAAACACATGTGGTCGAATCTACTTTGTTTCACCTACATGTGGAGAAAAATACTATTTGCGCCTACTACTCACTGTATGCAAGGGGTGCACATCCTTTGAGGCATTGCGTACGGTTGATAATGTGGTATATTCAACTGTTAAGGAGGCTTGCATTGCAAAAGGAATGTTGGAAACAGATGATGAATGGCAAATGTGTTTGCGTGAAGCTGCATTGATGCAAATAGGTGCTCAATTAAGAAATTTGTTTGCATCCATCTTGGTATTTTGTTCACCTGCCGAACCTGGGGCTCTATGGGAAGAGTTCTTAGTTCCACTAACAGAGGATATAAAACATTGACTCTCCTTGCAAAATAGGCGAAATGTTGATATGCAAGATGAGGCCAATAATCATGCGTTGATGCATATTCAAAAACTTTTAGATCAACATGGACTCAATTTGGCAAAGTATCATGGATTGCCTGAGGTGACAATGCAAGAGTACACAAATCCTTTGATCCTTGATGAACAACTATATGATAAGGTAGAACAAGAGAATACCTTCTTAACAATGCAAGCTATGTTGAATGATGGACAAAGAAATTGTTTTATGGCAATAATGAATGCTATTGATAGTGGTTTGGGTAAACCATTTTTCTTAGATGGCCCAAGCGGTTCTGGAAAAACATTCCTATACAAATGTTTGCTTGCAAAGCTTCGCAGTCAAGGTCGCATTGCAATAGCTACAGCATCCTCTGGTATTGCTGCATTGCTTTTGCCACATGGTCGTACTACCCATTCAAAGTTCAAAATTCCATTGCAAGTAGATAATAATTCTACATGCAATATACCTGTTCAAAGCCACCTTGCAGCACTGTTAAAAGAGGCAAGTCTTATTTTGTGGGATGAAGCTCCTATGTTGCATCGTAATACCTTTGAGGCACTAGACAGAACTTTGAAGGATATAATGCAATGTGATATGCCATTTGGTGGTAAAGTTATTCTACTAGGTGGAGGTTTTAGGAAAATATTACTTGTTCTACCAAAGGGTACCCGTGAGGATATTATCGGTGCTGCTATATGTTGTTCCAATTTGTGGCAATATTTCAATGTTTTGAAACTTACACAGAATATGCAGGTCACATCAGATCAGGATCAGTTTGTTGCATGGTTGCAAGACATTGGAGATGGAAAAGATTTGACACATACTAATAATATATTGCGAATTCCACCTACATTGTTGTTAAAGGGAGGATCTATGCAAGACTTGATCAATTTTGCCTATTGTGAAATGAATTGTGTAATTGATTACAAAACGTTCTTTAGTGGACGTGCCATTCTTGCACCTCGAAACAATGATGTGGAAATGATAAACAATCATGCATTGCAACTGATGCCGGGAGAGGTTAAACAATACTACAGTGCTAATTCTGTGGATAGAACTGAGGAGAACTCATTCCTCTATTCTGTGGAATATCTAAATTCCCTTAACCTCGGTGGAGGTATTCCTCCTCATATCTTGCTGCTCAAAGTAAATGCTCCAATAATATTGCTCAGGAACTTGAATCCTTCTAAAGGTTTATGCAATGGTACTAGGATGGTATGCAAGGCTTTCAATAACAAGGTCATTGATGCAGAGATAATTGCAGGGACCAATATTGGTGACAAAGTTTTTATCCCAAGGATAACTTTCATCCCAACTACACTGGAACTTCCTTTCTCAATGAAACGCTTGCAATTCCCAGTCCGTTTGGCATTTGCAATGACAATCAATAAATCTCAAGGCCAAACGTTATCGTGTTTGGGGATATATCTAAAAACCCCAGTCTTTACTCATGGTCAACTCTATGTTGCTTTCTCAAGAGTAAAGTCTCCGGACAGATTGAAAGTCTTGATTGATGAGAAAGAGGACATAGTAAATGGTACCATCGATATTGTATATAAAGAAGTTTTACAGAAAGTATTGTAACCTCTATTTTTTCAAAAGTGTAATCTTTGTTCTCTCATATTATATTTGCACAATATTTTTATTTCAATACAATCAAAGCCCTTTTTCTTCTTTGTTCACATATCTATAAAATTTAGTGTTGTACTTTCTTATGCTCTTTTTTAGTAGTGAGTTCTTTGTCGATGAAAAGCAAGTTTGACTTATTTTCTCTAATTTAATACTTGAATGTTTTAATCATATCTCTCATGTATGGATAGATGTTCATGATTTTATGTGGAGTTAAACGTATGTTTGTTTTACTATATGAGAACATTGTGTTTAAATTATTTCTACCATAAAAAGTTATTTGAACTTTCTATCATAACTGTAATGTTTTTTTTCTCATATTATATTTGTAAAATATTTTTGGTGCAATATCATCAAATTTTATTTATTCTTTTTTAATCATATATTTTCAAGAAGTGAACTATTTTACTGTCTCCTGTTCTTTTTAAGTATTAAGGTTTTCAAAGAAAAGTAAATTCAACTTTTTTCCTTTAACAAAAAATGAAATGTTTTAATCTCTCATGCTCTTTTGAAATATTATATTCCTTGAATAAAACCATGTTTGACTTATTTTCTATGAAATTTTGTTTACATTTATACAAAAGTAAATTTTGAGAAATTATCGAGAATAAAGTTCTCTTATACAATATGCATTACAAACTATTTTTCTCTTTTAAATTGGTCTTCTAATTTCAATATTGTAAAGTCATTTTTTTCCTTTTTTAAAAATTTGATCAATATTACTAATTTTTATGTTTTCTAAATTTTATTAATAAATGGCCCAAATAGTATTCGAATATTATCTTGCCTCTTCTTATCAAATGAGACTTCAAGAAGCATTGCAAACTATTGCTACGGATGATATTATCCATAGAACTTTGGCTAGGGTAATCGAAAGATTACCCAATGATGGATTTACTAATGGAAACGCTCCTTTATATGCAGAAATTATATATTTTGGATGGATCCAATACTACTATGTTGGACAAACAGATGTTGAGTACTTCATATCTTGGTCCCACACTAGACACATACCGAATGACTGGAGTAAATGGGAGTTTCAAGATTTATCATGTTTTGTAACTTTGCATCAATTTCATCCAAATTCCGCCGACTACTCTACTAATGTTAGAGCCAATCATATCACATCCCAAGTAATACTTACTCACCATTTTCATTAATGTTTTGCTTTATAAATTTAATATTATTATTTCTAAAGTCTTTTTTTTTCGTTTTTAGATATTGCAACACAATCTGGGGCGGGGCGTGTCACAGCTTCACCCACACATGTTCCCCATGCTAGATCCACTGTTGATAATTCATCTAAGAAGAGAAAGCTTTCTTTTCGATAGTTGATTTTCGACAGTACAACTATCTTTTTGAAAACATTATATACTTTCTTTTCCATTTACCTATTGTTATAGTTGGAATTCTTTCAGTGATATTTAAAAATCACTTTTGCTTCAGTTATCTTTTCCAATTATTATGGTTGAGATAATTCATGTTATTGTATTGAATTGTTAGATTTTATAATGAAGTTTAAAAATTGCAAGACTATTTGATTCATTACTAAGTGGAAGAATGTGTGAACAAATTAAAACATTTGTGCTTCACATCCCGGAGCTTCGCACCGGGAGAAAACTGGCGCGTAGCACTGGGGCTAAGTCTAGGCGCGGAGCTCCTAGTTTGTTTGATGAAAATCTTTTAACTATTTAATTCATTTATCCTCACCATCGTCAACGTCAAGCGCCGCCAAGAGAGAGAGAGCGAGAGAGAGAGAGAGAGAGAGAGAGAGAGAGAGAGAGAGAGAGAGAGAGAGAGAGAGAGAGAGAGAGAGAGAGAGAGAGATGACTAGACTAAAGCTTAAACCACCATCGAGAGAAAGAGAGGACGAGGAGATCAAACTAAAGCAAGCACCATAAATCGGGAGACAGGGAGCACTGGAGACTTTGACAGCGAGGCTAAGAAGAATAGAGAGAGGTAGGGAAGTAGAGGAGAGTTTGGAATCGTTGAAGGCATAAGGGTTGAGATCATCTATGGACTATCCCATTAGATTAGACTATCGGTGGGATTCAGTTGTCTCCCCAAACATCAACTCTATCCTCATATGATAAGTGATCATAAGAAGAAAAAGAAGAAATAAGGAGAAGGTGAAGTCAAGTGTAGCTAAGAACTTGGAGGAGAGAGAGAAAACAACGGACTGTCGAAGCAACAAAGGAGAGACGAACTGTTAGGAAATCAGGGTAGATACAAACTACCTTGTCAGTCCAGTACGGTTTGAAGTGGCGCAACTAAAGCATTCAAGTGTTTTTGTGTCGCCACTTGGGCACCAAATATGCACGCAGTCAGGGACTGGTAAAAGGCAGCGCATAGAAGCTATGCCCAGTGAGCAATAGAACACACAACTTGATTTCAAGAATGCATTATGCAGCCAGGAGATTGATATGGCGGAGGTAGACAAAGCTCTTCGTACTGATCAAGCCAAGCATAATGCAGTGTGCAAAGCAAAGGCGCATGAAGGGGCCAGGGTGTATAAGGCCTCGGTTTCCCTTTCGTTGGATCGAGTCCAACAACGGTATGCTACGCTCCTAGGTACTAGTGTCTACATGTATTTTCTTAGACGCCCTCCAATGGAGGACTTTTGTCGATGGTTTGACAACACATACCATAGTAAGGCATCTCTTGTGCAATTAAAATTTGTCAGTAAAGGCTTCTACATGGTCATTTTGGGCTCCAAAGCAAAGAGGGACTAGGTTCTTGCTTCCCTAATGGGACACAGAGGAAATCTGGTATATGTGTTGCCATGGTCCTCGTCTTTTTTCCTGGAAGGAGTACTCCAGCATGAATGCCCGGTGTGGATTGAGTTCTCTGACTTACCACCTTAGCTGGTGGAGGAGGCATCAACCATTGCAGTGACACTGGGTAAGGTGTTGTATTCTCCTTCCCCAACAACATCTTGGGGATTTCTTAAGGCAACCAAGAGAGTGTGTATTCCATGGGACAGAAGAAACGAGCCCCCAGAGTTCTTGCAGTTACAGGATGCTAATGGGATGGACGTGGTTCTCATTGTCAAGTTCTCAGCATTCCCAGATGCATGTTATCACTGTAAAGCTAGTGGGCATTTTGCTCAAGCTTGTCCAATTAAGGTAGGCATTGAATCTAAAGCTGATGCTAAAAGGTCGAGGAATAGCACAGGCACTGTAGAAAATGATAAGGCGAAACTTGAAGAAAAAGACAAACAGAAGGTGGATCAACCTAATGCTATTGAAAAACATGGCAAGGACACAAATATGGATGAAGCCAATGCTGATAAGAAAGCACCTAGTGAAAATAAGGAGAACTTGGGTCCTTCAACATCTAAGGACAGCTCTCTATAGCAAAAGGAAAGAGATAGTAATAAAGAAAATGTTGCTCCAAAAGGATTGGAGACTAAAGGCTCCAAGAAGAAGAATCGCAAGCCCTCAATTAAGAAGCTTTCCCGTCAACCTCTTATGGATAGAAATCATTGTGCCCCTCTTGATGGTCATGAAATGCTAGATGAATTGTCTTCACTGCAGTGAAAGGACGGCTATGTCACCCAAGCTGAAAGTAGCCTCTTGGAATGTACAAGGATTCTCCTCTTATCTACACAAGCAGATTACCTATGGGATGATAAGGAAAAACAAGCCCTGTGTGTTGGCCTTGCAGGAAATTAAATTGGGTGAGGATGATTGTAATGCTTTGCATGTTGATGGCTATTAGACTTTCTTCGATGTTGCCACTAGAGCCAAGAGGAGTGCACTACTCTTGGTTGAGGAGTTGAAGCCACTTTTCATGTTCCGCTCTAAAGAGGGGAGCTGTGTAGGAGTGCAAATTAACTTTTCAAAGGAATCCTTCTTGGTATGTTTTGTCTATGCAACGAATGCTTTAGCCAGCAAGATTGCACAATGGGATTTTTTAAAGCAACAGCTTAATGGCAAGAATGTAGTGATAGCTAGTGAATGGAATATGATGGTGAGGGACTGTGATCGGTCACATGGTAATGGCACGATGATAGGTGCTAAGAGAGAGGCCTAGTTTTCATTGGTGACTACCTATGAATTAGAAGACATGGCACTATTGTCTAATAAAAAAAGAGAAGCTGAAGTACACTTGGCATAATAAACATATTGGTTCCGCGTGGAGAGGAGCAAGACTAGATAGGATGTATGCTACACATGGTGCAGGTGGATAGGGGGAGGAATTAAATATCGAATGCTTGAAGAAGTCACAGCCTCGAATCATATTCCAATCTTGGCAACCTTTAGGGTAATATTACTTGGGTAGACTACTAATAGCCCACCACCCTTTCGGCTAAATATATCTTTTTTGGATGATGAATGCTTTCTCACTAAGTTGCAAAATGCATGGCTCCGAGAAGTACTAATGGATGCTACTCTCTAGCTAGCAGATGGATCTCAAGGCTTGGGGCTATTACTGAAGTCTCTAAAGAGCATGGAAGGCATAAGGCCTTCCTTAGGAGACAAGCTTGGAATGGTGCTTGTTGTGCAAGTTCAACAATGAATATAGTCTTGACTGAGAACCCCTACGATGAAGTGATGCATGCATGTCTTAAAGACATTGAAGGTTATCTCAAACTACAGGAAGAGGAGGTGGTTAAAGCTACCAGGATTCAGCTAAAAGGACGTTGGGAGGTCCTAGGAGATGGACCTAATGAATTTTACTTTGCAAAGTTGAAGACCAAGCAGAAGAAAGAAGCCACTATTACTGTTGAGAATCAAAATGGTGAAATGGCCTCTAATCAGCCCTCTTTGGCTAAAGTATTCCAATAACACTTAGCTACTATTGTTGGATCTGATCCATTGATCCCCAACGATTACACTGCTAGATTGCAGGCCTTTTTGGAAGATGCCACAATAATGGGCACTGAGCAGTCACTTCTTCTGGAATGCCCCTTTACTCTTGAGGAAGTGAAGGAGGTTGTGTTTAGCATGAAGACTAGAAAGTCTCCTAGTAAAGATGGCCTCCCTGTTGAGGTCTTTCAAAGATTGCAGTCTGTCTGTGGAGCTAATCTTGTAGCTTTTTTGAATTACATGAGACACTCACTCAGGACATATGCATCCGGAGTTCAATTGTGGAGTCATCAAGCTAGTACCAAAGTCTCAAGATAGGTCTAAGGTTTCCAACTGGAGGCCTCTGACCCTCCTAAACTTCACATATAAAGCTCTAGCTAAAGCATTAGCTATGAGGGTTAAGCACCTATTTGCTAGGATCATACATGAGAGGCAATATGGTTTTGTTTTTGGGAGAAAAATCCATGATGCTGTGTTGAACCTGATATTTTCTATGGACTATGCATTGAGTATGCAAATTGACTTTGCCTTAATCAACATGGATTGGGACAAAGCCTATGATAGAGTGAGCTAGACTTTTGTATTGAGTGTCTTGGAAGCCATGAAGTTTGGACCAATCTTCTACAGTATGGTGGCTTCATTGTTCAAGAATGCTTTAGAAGTTATTAACATTAATGGAGTTTTTACCCCTGCCTTTGATCTCAAGAGATCTATTAGGCAAGGATGCCCTCTAGCCCCTTTACTGTTTGCACTGATCACCACTGACCCACTTCTCTAAAAAGTGGACAATGCGATATGAAAAGGTACTATCAGAGGCCTTCCCCTCCCTGATGGCTCTCAAGCTGTTGTTCAATTTTTTACAGTTGACAATGCTTCAATTGTTGAAGCTGATCACCAATCTGTGGCTCATCTGCTTGGAATCTATGATGAGTTCTCAGCACTTTCTACCTCCAAAATCAATCAATCTAAGATAGAGTTGTTCCTAATGTCCTGGAAAGAACCCTGATTAATGGATTCTTCAGCTTGGTCTCAAGATTATCAAGCTGGGAGAGATAGTTCGCTATTTGGGTGCACCGATTGGAGTTGGGGTGACACTATCCCAACATTTTAACTATTTTTTTAACAAACTGCAAGTTAAAATGAAAGATTAGATGGAATCGACATTTTCTTTTGCAGGTAGGCTCACCATCGTCAAGACTATACTTATGTCTATGACTGTCTATGTATGATCATTGTTACCTTTCAGCCAAGTAGCTTGGATGAAGGTGGAGAAGTTGCTAAGAGACTGTCTCTAGTCAAGAAATGGCAAGAGATTGCAACCTCGGATCAACTGGGACATACTCACGGAGGACTGATCTAAAGGAGGAGCAGGGCTGGAAATCCTACCTAGGAAGTCACTAAGCTTAAGCCTATCACTACTTAGGAGAATGTAGGACTTAGAGCCTTGGTCCATCATCCTAAAGTACTAGATTTCAGCAACTAAGATCAAAGGAGCTCCATGGTATCAGCTACCATGGCAAGATGTTATCTCTTGTCCTCAACTGAAGATATACATCCTGCAATCGGATGTGGCACAAGCTTTAGGGAAAATTGGCAGAAACTCTTATTGAATGCTGAATGGTAATCTAGGGGACCAAGACAAGGTGACACTTCCTTGAGTAAAAGTATTTGGCTATCCCCCTTTGCCTATGACCCCGCCCTTTCACCAATCCACTAGAAGCCCAAGCTTGCAAAGGCCATTCATGAGAAAGGCATCAGGATCTGGGATTGGAACAAGAATAGCAACTCATGGGTCACAGTTGAGGAAGCTCAAGTTAGATTTCTTCTTTTAGATAAGGAAAAGGATTTTTCAGTTGCAATCTTGCAACATAGGAAAGTGGAATGGCCTTCATCAGTTGTTAAAAGAGATGACTCATGGTTGAAGGACCTTGTTTCCTTAACATGCAAGCGATTGAGTCACTGCAGATCATCTAGAAATATCTACTCTCTGTCTCCTACTAACTACATGAATTTAGAAGCTAAATGGAAAAAGGAATCCCCTTTGGCAAGAGTGGATACATGGACTTGACAATGTATGTTGAAAGTGTTAGTGATGATGCAAAGTCACATAAGGATATCTATGGGCTAGAACCAAGCCTCTTTGTTGACGTAATGGCTCAAAAACCACCCACCTTGTTTGGTGCAATAAAATTTGCTAAAAGATATAAACATAAGTACTACAAGAATGATAGTATGTAGCAAGGTTATGGATATCAAAGTGCTCCCATAAAGGTAGGGCCAACATGGAGGGATATATAGAGGAAATAACATGCCCAATACCACTCCAAAATTCCCTACTTACCTTAAGCTTTAATTCTAAAAGAAAATAAGGCAGATCTAGGATGATATTCACCCCAAGAGGAGAAAATATGTATATTAAAACATGCCAAGAAATACCTTAGTCCTAGGTGGACAAAATGTTCAAAGGCTTATTCCATTAGATATAGTAAAGGAAAGAAAGAAAACATGTCTATGTTTCAAGTGTGGAGATAAGTGTACAATAGATCATGCCTCTAAATGCCCTTATAAGACAACCAAGGTTAAGTTTCATTGAATGTATGTCATGGAAGATTGGGAATATAAGGATGAGGGCTGGAATGCTATGAATGCCATGCTACATTTTGAAAATGATGAGTATGAGGAGGATTTTGAGGAAGAGCAATTGTATGACTTGTTTGATGGTTTTCCTATTGACTCAAGTGGATGTTTGCCTTATGACCCTAGTGGGATTGCTTCAAACATTACCCTCACATGTTGCCATTTCCATTTGCTCCATATCTATGGATCCATGGATAGGATTTAGGAGCCCTAGCACATTGATTCTATTATACCTTCACATGTTGCCACTTTCATTGATTCCATATATATGGATGCATGAATAGGCTCCAAGAGCCCTAGCACAGTGGGCATTCAAGGGAAAATCAATGGAAATAATGTTTTAATTTAGTGGATAGTGGTAATACTCATAGTTTTGTAAATAAATCAACCATTGATAGGCTAAAATACTTTCCCATGGAATTACGGCATCCCCTCAAAGTAAGTGGCTAATGGTGATGAGAAAATCAACATTGAAATATGCTCTCAAGTACCTCTATGTTTAATGAAGAATTATATGGAATCTATAGATTTGATTGCACTAGAAATGGGACTCGTTCATATTGTCTTAGCGAAAATACTTGAGAAAAAATTGCTATGGATTTTTCTTAGTTATATATAGATTTTTTCATAGAGGGGTAGCTCATGTGCTTAGAGGGGGTTCGTGATAATGCAGATGTTCAACTTATTATAGCTAAGCAACTCAAGATGAAATTTAAGAAATGCTCATAGATCTTTGCCTTACACTTGAATAAAGAATTCAAGATCAATCCTCCTCAAAACAGGCTAGGAATTTAACATTGAAACTTTTTTAGAAGAGTACAAGGATTCATTTCAAATTCCTACAACCCTCCCTCCTAAGAGGCAAATGGATCATCACATTGATTTAGAGTGCTATTTTGAGCTAGTGAGTAAGCCACCTTACAAGTTCTCAAAACATGAGTGTGAAGAAGTTATAAAGTAATTCAAAGAGTTGCTTGAGATGGTTCCTCTCCTTATGCATCCTCAGTCTTGTTAGTTAAGAAGAAAGATGGTTCTTTTAGAAAGTGCATTGACTATAGAGACCTCAGCAAAATCAGGGTCAAGAACATATACCCCATTTTCAAGATTGATGACTTGCTTGATGAGTTGAAAGGGGCAAAGTACTTTGCCAAGACAGATCTAAGTTTTGGCTATAATCAAATTTGCACAAGAGAGAGTGATGAGATAAGGATAGCATTTAGGATTTATTGTGGGCTTTACCATTTTCTTACAATGCACTTTCTAGAGTCTCATGAATAAAAATCTTACATCATTTTCTTTTCAATTTTGTGGTCATATTCTTTGATGATATTTTATTTATAGGAAGTCACTAGAAGAGCACTTATTACATGTTGGCATATTGAGAGATCATAGATTGTTTGCTAAGGAGAGCAAGTGTGTAGTCATGTAGATACCAATGGAGTACTTGAGCCACATTGTGAGTAAAAATGGGATATAGGTTGACCCCAAAAAGGTACAATGTATAAAGAATTGGCCCACACCATTAAATATCACTTTCTTGTGTGGTTTTCTTGGTCTCTCATCATTTCATTGGAGATTCATCAAGCACTATGCAACCATTGCATCACCCTTTTGATAGGCAGATTGAAAAAAGAAGCATTTTTTTGGGATACCGTAATTGATTGCAACTTTAATCAATGGTAGGAAATGCTCACTTTAGCTCCCATCCTAGTATGCCTTGATTTCTATAGGGCAATTTAACATCTAGTGTGATGCCAATAGAAGAGGTATTGGTGATATTTTATTGTAGGAGTATGGTCTAATTGCATTTTATAGTCGTAAGCTTGATGAAAAGGAAATACAAATGAATGTTTATGACTAGGAGATATTAGTCATCCTTCATGCCATAAGAAGTGACACCATTATCTCCATGGCACCCATTTGAGTAAGGAGTAACCATAGAGTCCCCAAGTACTTCATAGCTCAATCTACTTTGACTTCTAAGTGGAGGAGATGGGTGGCAACCATGCAAAATTATGATTTTTATATCTCTCACACTAGAGGAAAATATAATGTAGTGGCTAATTCACTCTCATGGATGTGGGCTTATAGAGCATCATTTATCAAAACTGCATAATGATTGGATTTAGGAACTCTAAGAGGCTTATTTGCTAAATGAAAAATTCAGCCACATATTTTAGAAAATTACATCATGGGTTAATGGAAGAAAACTCCTAGTATCAGCTTAAGAATAGACTCATATGGTCTGATGGCAAGATTATCATTTCCCACACTTCTCATTTCACACAAAAGATCATGAAAGAAATGCATTCTTGTCCCGCTACTAGCCATCTAGGTGTTTTCAAGATATATGATAAAATTGCAAAGATTTTGTATTGGAAGAGCCTATTGATCCGTTAAAGACTTTGTCTCTTGCTACATTCCATGCCAATAGAATAAGAAAAACACTCTTAAACAATTTGATTTATTGTAGCCCTTGCCTATTCCTAAGGGAAAATGGATATATATTACTATGGATTTTATCATGGATCTACTCACCACAACCAAGAAAGAATGGAACAATATATATGTGATGCTAAACAGACCCACCAAAGTAGCCCACTTCATTTTCATAAGGACTCAGTATACAACATGGCTTATTGTAGGTCATGGTGCATGACAAGGATGCCAAGTTTACAAGTATTCTTTACTATGTGGTTTCCAGCTCTATAAGCATCAAACTAGCTCCATCCATGACATATCACCCACAAAATGATGGCAAGATAGAGAGGATTAACAAATGGCTTGAGACCTACTTGAGAAATGGGAGTAGAGGGGAGTTTGGGGACAAGGAGATCTTTGAAGCTGCAAGGGTCAAGATCACATCAATCTGTCTACTTCTCATTTCTACCATCGAGCCTCTCCCATTCTTATTGATTCCTCCCCTCCATCTATTAACTATCCGATTATGTTATTAATGACATTTTTCTTATCGGCTTTACTGTAAAGAAGAGGATTGAGGAGAGAGAAGTCTCTAGAAAGAAGGAAAAAGGATTAGAGAAGGAGAGAGAAAGAAGGGAAGCTATGGAAGCTATGAGGAATATGAAGAGAATTAGCTGACTAATTTTCTATATACTCTAACGGAGTTACTTTACACCTTTTATACCCTATTAGTATGATTGAGTATTTCCCATGGTTCCCATGCTATCCCACTCTTGACATTCCATCTTGACCCATAAGGTTTTTGCCCTCAAAAATGAAAAGAGCTCTTATTGCTATGGCTCAATAGTGAAACTACAAACTTCCACTCTATTCAACATTACAATGAGATAAAAATGAATGAAAAAGCTCATATCTAGATGGAATTGGGGCATATAGTATGTGTGTGAGTTGTTCATCAATGGGACATTGGTTAGGTTGTAAGCTTGACCACCAATTCTTCATAGATGGGCTCCTAAATTCTTCCTCTGTGTGTGTGTGTGTGTGTGTGTGTGTGTGTGTGTGTGTGTGTGTGTGTGTGTGTGTGTGTGTGTGTGTGTGTGTGTGTGTGGGAGCGTTTTAATCCATAGTTTTGGATGGAGGGATCAAAACTTTAATGGCTTATGAAAGACATTTATATAGCCTTCTCAAGGCTATTTTCTAGCCCTTTCTTCCCATTCTTCTAAACCTCATCTTTATTATCATCACCTCGTCCTCTCTTTCTCTTCATGATGGTTCTGTGTGTGTGTGTGTGTGTGTGTGTGTGTGTGTGTGTGTGTGTGTGTGTGTGTGTGTGTGTGTGTGTGTGTGTGTGTGTGTGTGTGTGTGTGTGTGTGTGTGTGTGTGTGTGTGTGTGTGTGTGTGTGTGTGTGTGTGTGTGTGTGTGTGTGTGTGTGTGTGTGTGTGTGATATTGACGATGGTGGGGAGAATATAAAAAAATAATTAAAACATTTTAATCAAATAATTTTAAAGTTTTTTAAACTCTTATTAATATTTTGATTCCTAAGGTTTTAGTCATCTTTTTACTAGCCCCCCTTTCAAATTCATTGTGCTTATTTGTGCATGTATACTTATACTTTACTCTATTTGGCCTTCTTCTGTTTAAGGAGAGAGTGCTTGTGTGATTAAAGGATATGATATTGTGACCAATCATTGATCAAATCCACAAAGGAAATTTATTTTGATTATCTAGCTCTATAGAACATTATATCCTCTCCCCTTAGAGGAATCGAGATGTTCTCATCTTGAGAAAAATTGGTGTGTTATTTACATAAAGTTCCCTCTTATCAAACCAAGTGATATCCTCTTTAGAATAGTCCTTCCACTAGATAAGGTATTCTCTAAGAAATCTACTCCTAATAATCTTCTCTTTTACATAATGTACTTTTTCAGACTATATCTCAATGACTCCTTTGCTTGGCATTACAACTTATTGGTCATCAAGAACATGTTCAAGATTGGACACAAGCTTTTAACAAGGTGACGAGAAAGACATTATGAATTTTTAAGAAGTTGGGAAGTTGCAACTTATGAAAGATCCATAATACCTTGTGCTTAAGTTCTTGAATTTTCCCAAGGATAGTAAATTCTTTTTGGAGTAGATGTGGAGAAACACCATGTCCTCTCCCTTGAAAATTTACTCTTGTCTCCCTAAATTAGCATATGCTTTTTGGGATGGTCCTTAGCAACTTGAATGTCTTGCTTTATAGCATTGTCTTGTTCATTCAAATCTTTTAGTATCTTTTTGGATGCTAATACCTTTAGTTTGGATTTGAGAAGTTGTATGGAGATAAATAGTCTTACCTATAAAAAGCTTGGAATAGAGTCATGTTAATGCTTTGACGATATGAGGCATTGTAGGCAAAACTCTACTAATGGTAGATATTGCATCCACTTCTTAGGCTCTTTGCAATAATATGCTCTTAGTATGTCTTCTATCGCTTGATTGAATCTTTTTATTTGACTATCCATTTGTGGGTGATAAGCTACACTGAAACACAGTCATATCCCAATGGCATCAAATAAGCTCTTCCAAAATCAAGAAGTGAACAAGGAATCTTGATCACCGAGGATCTCTTAGGAAACCCATGAATATTAAAAATCTCCTTAATGAGTGACCTTGCAATGTTAGAAGCATTGTAGGTTTTCTTAACAAGAAGAAGATGGGCTACTTTGGTTAAGTATCCACAACTATCATGATGGAATTAAACCCTCCCTAAACCAAGGGCAATTCTAGCACAAAATCCATACTAATGAATTCCCGTTTCATTTGGGAAATGGCAAGTGGTTGGAGTCTTCTTGGCATCTTTACATGCTTTGTTGACGGCGGTTGAGACATTGGATAACATATCTAAGCACATCACTTCTTAGCTTCTCCCAATGATAGCTCTTTTTGATAGTGTTAAGTGTCTTCTCATAGCATGGCTATCCTAAAAATAGAGAATAATTAGCATCCTAAAGAATCTTCATAAACTCTCAACTCATTGGAACACATAGTATTCTTTTGAGATGCACAAGTTCCTTTGCAATAGAGAAATCTTGGCGTTTATGTAGAGATTCGGGGCGTTGCTCCTTAAGCTGAACATCTTGCCTTAGTTTTTAGTACCTTGGATCCTCCTTTGTCAGTTGTATAATGGGGTTGCTAGGCATCTTACTACTATATTATTTTTGTTACAGGTTCAGAAATCCCTGAACCTCCAGAGGGATTCCCGAACCTACCCCTTTTTTCAATCAAAACCCCCTCCCCTCCCCTCTTTCTCATGTGTAATCTCTCATTTTCTCTTCCCCCTCCCTTTTTTGATTAAAGCCTCCCCCCCGGCCTCTCTCTCTCTCTCTCTCTCTCTCTCTCTCTCTCTCTCTCTCTCTCTCTCTCTCTCTCTCTCTCTCTCTCTCTCTCTCTCTCTCTCAAATTAAACTTTTTAATTTAAACTTTTCTTTTAATTATATACTTTCAAAAGTTTTTTAATTTAAATTTTTTCGAACATAGTTTTTCTTTTTTATTTAATTTTTTAATTAAATATTTTTAAAAGTTTTTAATTTAAAGTTTTTCGAACATAGTTTTCCACACACTTAGAGAGAGAGAGAGAAGAAGAAGAAGAAAAAGGAGAGAGGAGAGGGAAAAGAGGAAAGAGAATAGTCTTTTTTTTAATTAACATTTTTCTTCTCCCTCTTCCCCCTCTCTCTCATGTGTAGGGTTCTCTCTCTCTCTCTCTCTCTCTCTCTCTCTCTCTCTCTCTCTCTCTCTCTCTCTCTCTCTCTCTCTCTCTCTCTCTTTGATTAAAATTTTTTTAATTAAAATAAGGGAAGAGATACACACACACACACACACACACAAAGAGCAAAAGAGAAAGAAGAGGAAAGGGAGGGAGAGAGAGGGGGAATAGAGAAAAAGAGAATTATAGAGAGAGAAAATAAAAAATTTAAGAGAGAGAGAGAGAGGAAAAGAAAAAAGGAAAAGAGAGGAGGGAGGGGGAGGGGGAGGGGGGAGGGGGGAGGGGGGAGGGGGAGAAGAAAAGAGGAGAGAGAAAATAAGAAGAAGAAGAGAGAGAATTTGAATATAGAGAATTATAGACAGAGAAAAGATAAAATTTAAAAGAAAGAGAAAAGAAAAAAATTAAAGAGAGAAGAAGAAAAAAATAAAAAAGAGGAGAGAGAAGGAAAAAAGAGGAAGGGGGAGAGAGAGAAAGAAAGAAAGTGAGAAAAAAAGAATAAGAAGAAGAAGAAAGAGAAAGAGGAAAAGAGATGGGGAAAAAGGGGAAAGAGAAAAGTCTTTTTAATTTAAATATTTTTAGAGAGAGAGAATATAAAATTTAAAAGAGAGAGGGGGAGAAGAAAAAGAAAAAAATGAAAAAAGAGAAGAGAAAGAGAGAAGGAAAAGAGAGGAGAGAGGGGGAAGAATAAAAGGAGAGAGAGAGAAAGAGAGAGTAGAAAAAGAGAAAGAACATAAACATAAAGAGAGAATTATATATAGGAAAAAGATAAATTTTACATACTTTAAGAGAGACTGAGGGGGGAGGAAAGAAAGTGAAAGAAGAAGGAGAGAGAGAAAGAGAGAGAGAGAGTGAGAGAGAAGAAAAACAAGGAAAAAAGAGGAGAGGGGGAGAGAAGGAAAAGAGAGCAGAGAGGAGGGAGAATAAAAGGGGAGAGAGAGAGAGAGAGAGAAAGAACTAGGAGAGGAGAAAAAATAAAATAAAATAGAAGGCGGAGAAAGAGAGAGAGAGAGAGAGAGAGTAAATTAAAAATTTAGAAACAAAGAGAAAAAAGAGAAGAAAGAAAGATGAGAAATGGATTGTTGAGTGAAGTTGTCGTGCGATATCGGCAACGCTAGTTGACACTATAGAAGCTAATGGTTATACTCTTGAAGGTTCTTTCGAGATAAGAGCATTACTTTTTTTTCGCCTATATTTAATTTCAAACTCATATATCATATAGTTGCTTACTCTAGATATATTCATTTAGAATAGCTCCCAAATCAAGCAACCAACCTCCTTTACTTTAAATTTCCAATGACTACTTTCCACTTAGTTTGTTGTATAATAAAGAATGCACAAATTAGATGCTATGAGGGGCACCTAAGCTTGGATATCAATATAGGTGGGGGCCTCATGGGCTTGGGCGATTGTTGGTTCCAACATTTCTTCTTTTAGAATGCGTCACAAACACATGAACTACTCCAATGTGCTCCTTGCCTAGCTCATTTTTGGATTCTTTATAGTGCTCCCTAGTTTGATGCTTGTATGACCTTTGAAATGGGATCTTTGGCAATGGCCAAGAAGAGTATTCGACTTGGAAAGAGGATGCTTTGATAGGTGTTATGGAGAGGATTTAGTAGGTGAAATAATGCTTTAGGGATTTTTGGAATAGATTCAAAGTAGGGTAGGAATGGGATTAGAATTTGAATAAATGTGAGCAACAAGTGGTGCTAATTTGGATACTTCGGAGGTGGAATTTCTACCTTGAATGCCTATATTAATAGGTTGGGGATAATAATTAGACGAGGATAGAGTTTTTTTTCGTTTGTAATGTGTATTATATTCAAAGCAAATCAAATAAGTAACTACATACAACATCAATTAGATGCCACATGGCACTAGGCCATGTCCCTCAACTTCTTATGGAACAACTTAAAGATCCAATGCTTGAATTTCAAGACCTTATGTATATACTCTCTCACTGTGAGGTTTCGTTGGTTAAGTTAGTACCAAGGTCTTCCAATTGCTCTTTTCCACTAGAGACACAAATACTTGTACCATTTACATTATAAAGTCTTCCAAATCAATTAATTGCTAATTTTTATGACGTATATAACACCAGCATATGTGAGCAAATCCCTCTAAATGGTAAGAAGCAAAAATAATCTTATAATCATTGAGATGTGGGTAAATATTAAAGTAAGACTCTAACTTAGAGGTCCATTCTTTCAAGTTAGATGGGATGTTGACTATCCATTATACTTTGTGAGAATGATCCTATCATGGACCTCATTTGGGCCATACTAGTTAAATCCTTGCTACCCATTAAAACCATGTGGCCCATGCTAAAAATTAATGCCATGCTACCCATTAATGCCTTGCTGGCCATGATTTTATTGAGCCAAATAATTTCCACTTGGGCCACCATTATTTGAACGGCTCCTGGGATAAGATGGTGGGTTCATGCCAATGACTAGTTGTTGTCTCATTGGGGTGCTAGGTGCATTTACAATAAGAGAGCTCAAAATAGTCTCTTCATTCCTATGCAAGAACCTCACCAACTTCATAGGTGCTAGATGGGATATCCCTAGCCCCAATAACACCTTACAAGCCATGTACATTCTCTAATGGGGGAGGCCATCTAGCCTCATGCTCAGACTTGTTTACTTTCTCTTGCACCTTAGTGGCTAATTGAGTAACAAGAGTTGTAAGCTAGTCAAGCATTTGTTAAGTGTGAGAGTTGGAGAGGGTCATTTTCTCAATCATTTTATCCATTTTAGAGATCATATCTCTTAGAATGGCAAATCTCATGTTGACATAGAGTATGATTTAACATGTTGTAGGGGTCTACTTTAGGTACCCCTTCCTACATCTATCCATGGTACTTACTACTCTTGGCTAGAGCTAGGATCATTCATAGATGCCTAGGAGTCTCTTATTTCCCTCTAAATTTCATCCTAGGTCTTTCCTTTTCCTCTATGCCACGTCATTTGTAATGCATTCCGCAAGACCTCCCTACACAAATTGCTATAAGTTTCAGCATGTAACTCTAATTGAGGAGTCTTTTGATTCAAATCGAATGGGGAATGCTTTCTTTGCAATGAGCTATAGGTCTCTCTCATGAAATTAATACAAAAATTTTTATAATCAATTTTCTATGACTGTCCAAAATTTTCTGCACCCTGTCGTCTTAGACCAAAATTCCACAATTTGACCTCTTTATGGACAGAAATCACTATGGGACCCACTATGTGACATACATATCACTACAAGTATGTTGTGAAATCCATACATGGTTTGCAATTGCTTGCAATTTATTGAGAAACTCTTGCAAGACTCTGATGTACCATACATTCAGCCCCTCCACAATACATTGTAGAATATATCCAATTTCCACTTTCAATCTTCTTTTAATGGGTAAAGGGGGAATTTACATGCACCTGCAAACAACTTTGGACTCTGAGACTTGAGGGGTGTGAAAAGTCCCTCTTCAATCTAGGTTTTGCATTCCTTCAAGGTTAGTGGGGCAAGGGAGTGTCACCTCACTCTTGTCTTGCCATGTTGATAGGCATCAACCATTTTCCTCCATCAAAGTAGACATGTCAGTAGCATACTAAGCTAATCAAATAGCATGCAATGTAAGATTGATTGAAAGATAGCTTTTTCTTTCAATGACATGTAGTGGAAATAAGGAAACTAGGGTAAGGAAAGGATTACATTACTAACTTACCTCTTTTACAAAAAAAAAAAAAGATTTACTCAAGGATCACACAAAGCAAAAATAGTATATTAGGATTAAAATTTTCAGCTCAAGGAATGAGGTTAGACTGATCCATGACCATTTATGTATGCAATAAGTAACTAAGTGGGATTGAAGTAACCATTTGACCCATTCTATGCAAAGGATAATGACTAAAATAGAAAAGGGTTGAATTCTTAATGGCTCTCCAGCAATTGGTATGGGCTTAACAAATGGATAAAAGAGAGAGATTAGAATGCATATGGCATACCTTTTCCATTCTTGAAGGAGTTGGATTAAGCTTCCACAATCAAGGGACCCAAATCTTCTTCCAAATTGCATATAGAAGTAAAATGCCTTCAATTCCTTGGATTCTCTAAACATGAGGATCATGTACTATTGTAGATGATTTCCTTGAACCTTACTCAAGCCCTAGTTCAAGCATTGGAAATTTTATGCAAAGCTTTCATGGTTATATGAAGAATTCCTTGAATCTTGAGCTCAAAATCCTCAATTTTGAGCAATCTTGAGAAAAAGTTGATGAAGGTAGGCCCTTGGGATGAGAATTGAAGCTATCTTGAAGATTTGCAAGTTTACAATTGTGTGGTTATGGCTACCCTTTGCTATCCACTATAGGATTTACTTCCAAAGAGTAAGAAATTGCAAGCAAGGGAAAGAAGGCTTCAATACTACCCAATGAAGGTGCCTATGCTTGGGGAAGGAGGCTGGAAATGAGATTGGAGTGGGGTGAGTAGTAGAGCTATAGCAAGGCAACCAACATGAAATGCAATGCAAATCAAGGGCAAGTCTAGAGACTCCATGTGGACTCCTACAGCTCTACAATGATTGTAAGGTTGCTCTACATATGCTATAGAACACTCCTATCGAGTCCTTTCCCCCTTGGAGTAAAGATCAAGGGAGGGGGAAGCAAGATTTCTTTTAGGGAATCCATGGTAGCTTGGCAAGAATAAGAGAGAGGAAGTCTTCAACAAAAAGTGGTAGTGGTTTTACCCTTCTCTAACTCTTATGGTGGCCTCCTTTACCAAGAATCCCTAAAAATTTGCTTGAAACTTAGTGACAATATGTTAAGGTAGCCTTCTTACTTCCAAATATGTCCACAGTTCCAACCATAGCTCCTATGTGTTTTTCAAGAAAGCTGCCAGCTACTTGTGAGGGACTACTCACTCATGTGGTTCTCCATAGTTATACCAATGCTTGGTGGCTTGAGCAAATAGGGTGGGTTTCCTACTTTGAAAAGGGAACTAGATATGAATTTTGAAAAAAAGGAAGAAAGGACCAAAGCCTACAACTCTAATACCAATTGTAAAGAAGAGGACTAAGGAGAGAGAAGAAGACAATAGAAAGAAGAGAGAAGGACTAGAGAATGAGAGAGACAGACTAGGAAGGGAGAGAAAGAAGAAAGGGAAGTCATGGGGCCATTAAAAACATGAAGAGACTTAATTAATTAATTTTTTGGATGCCCTAAATGAGTCCCTTACACTTTTACTTGTGTGATCGAGTATTTCCTGTGGTTCCCATGCTATCCCACTATTTACATTAAATGATTGAATTCACATGTAGAAATAAAGGGTGGCCAATTAATGATCTAGTAAGAAACTTGTTATTATGGGATTATGAAAGTGAGCACTGGAATTGAAACTTAAGAGGTCGTGCAAGGAACACCAATATAAATGAGGTATGATAAAAGCATTTTCACACTTATTCCATATTTAAATATTTCCTAGAACAATCAAGAAACCTTGAGCCTTACATTTGGAATTATGTTAGGAAAATTATTATCACTTAGAGATTATGTACTATTTAGATTAGATATATCTTCTTCATAGAGCCCAAGCAAGCTATGATTAAGGATTGTGGAAAGTTGAAATCGTGAAAAGGGAGAACTTTTCCCAAGGTTTGTTTGCAAAAGGGAACCTTTAAACCCCAGAAAGGATCCTTCAAAAGGGATCTTAGTCTAAATGAATTAGGAATTAGGAGTTAATAGGGAAAGAGACCCTAGACTTGGGAAGATAAGAACTCAAAAGCAATGGAAATTTCCAAGAGGAAGAGTACATCCAATATTCTTGTTTCTGACCAATCCAAGTTTTAATTCCCTTTCAAGAGGCATAGACTAAGGCTAATCTCAAGCTCATGACTACTTGAAAGTTGAACAAGACCCTTTGCTAGATGGCTATCTACTTAACTTGATTTCATGCATGGATTTGCATAGAAAGAATTGCTTAATACATTGGAACACTATTTGATTCTAGTTATGTATTCTTCTAAATGATATTCTTCTATATAGGAGGATTTTGAGGGTTGCACTTGTCACCCACATCAGGCTCCCTCAATAGGAGCCAATTGTCTATTTTGAGTGCTAGTACACCAACATCAAACATGGGAGGTCTCTTCAACACTTGTGTTAAGTGAATTGATTGAATAAATTGAATAATAGACTCACCAACATCATTTGATGTGCCATCAATTAAGGTGATGAATAAATAAGACACATGGGACATTGCTAAGTATGTGGTGGTACTTGAGGCCTCCGTGAGTGTGAGTGAGTGAAAAGCTAGTTGGGCTCTAGCCAGTAATCTTTTACTCTTGCTTAGAATGAAACTAAAACCCTCATAAGCCCAATGTTGAAAGATATGACAAATGATGTATGCTCTGGACCAGTCCTGACTTCTTGCTGTAGGAGGCCAGAAACTCATCACACATCGATGGATCCTCTGGAAGCAGTGGAAAGGAGGTAGCCACAAAAGCAGCGAGTCCCGCCTTCGTGAGGGGCTCAAAAGTGAGTAGGGAAGAGTAATCCCTACTAACTAGTGGGACATACTGGATAGGGGGAGGAGCGTGAGAAGGCGCCATTCAGATGGTTACACACACACCACAAACACAGACAATCAAGGAGAATGCTTGTAAAGTAACAGACAAAAAACCAAAGATAAGAGAACAACCAAAACAATAAAACGTGACACGACCAACTATCCCCAAGCAAACCACAACCTAGAAAAAATTCGACATGACCTCTAGACATATGCGACCGAAAGCTTCACGCTATGCATCATACAAACACCCAAATCCCCGTATCAGGCAATAAAGAAAAAACTACACACCGTACCCTTAACCGTAACAAATACACTAAACCAAAACATCACCACAACCTACACACATCAAGACCACATCGTTGATAAACCGGTGTTTAACCATGGAAATAACTCCAAAGACTTCGCATACCCATCCCACGAAACGAGTTCGTTAAAAAAGGGGAATTAAGTGCATTGAGGGGGAATTAATTTAATGAAAGGGTCCTTTTAATAAATTATTAAGAAATGGGTGAAGTTTTATTAAGTGATAAACCTTAGCAAGAAAACAGCGGTTCCTTCTTAAAAATTTAATTACCAATTATTAGGTAAAAGCACTGCTTTAATTCGAATCCCAGACTTCGATACCCAGACTGGGTCTCTAAATGCAAGTTTATTTTTTAAAAAAATTAGGGTGATGTGGAGCGCTTTTTTACCGGCGCGTGCTCTTGTAACGGTTGGTTCATTTTAATTAAAAATATTAAAGTGCCTCTTTAGCGCACTTAGCGCATGCGAAGTGAATGGCTTGTTTATTTTTATTTTTTTTTAAACATTGTGTGTTTAGCGCGAATGCACATGCCATGGTGGTATTGAGGGTTCATCATTTTTTTATTATGTGTTTGTTTGTTTGTTTGGTTTTTCTTTTTCTTGTTTGTTTTTTAGTTTTATATTAACCGTGGGTTTTGGGGTAGCTGAAAAAATAACAAATAAAAGGAAAAATACCTGGTAGTGGGTGTATGGAAATGCAAAGAATGCGCTCTCCTCAATCCAAAAATATCTGGATTTTTTTTCTAGATGTTTAGTTTGTGTTTGGATGAAAAATGTTAGTTTTTTTTAAATATGTTTAAGGAATTTAGGTGTGAAATGAAATATTGTGACAGCTTAGAAAAATATACCACAAATAAGGAAAAATGTGAATGGAAGTGTTAGGAAATTTTTAGAAATTAATTTGGAATTTTTTAGCATTTTTAATGAATTATTTTTTTTTGGGCATTTTTAAAAGATTTTGGAATTTTAAAATGGTCGAAACTGTTTTTTCTGAAATTTACAGGTGTAGAAAAATATGGCCATGGGTTGTAGAAATAATAGGATTTTTTCTAGATTTTTTTGAAATTTTTGTGTAGAATCTTTAAATGATTTTGTTTAATTTTTCAATGTTTTTTTTTGTGTGGTTAGTTTTTTTTAATTTTGTTTTTGTGTTTTTAAAAGGGTTTGCGGGTTGGTGAATGAAAAATCTGGGAAAATACCCAAAAATAAGTTGCGTGGCAGCAACGAATGAACAAAGTCCCGCACCCGCGCACGATCAACCGCAAGCTCCCACGCGCGCGTACACATCGACGCGTGTGTCGATGCCACGAGGGTGTCGACGGGTGGAACGGGGGTTGATGGAGGGGGTTGCAATGGTTCAGCCGTGCAGCGGGGCTACAGCGTGGGACATGGGGCTTAAAAGGGGTGCGTGTTAGTGGGGGACACGTGGTAATGGGGGGAATGGGGGTTAGTGGAGGGTAAGTGTGTGTGTGTGTGTGTGTGCTGGGGGGGAATGGGGGCCAGGTTGGGGAGGGCGCGCAGGGGGGGGGGGGGGGGGGGGATGTAGGAGGCGGGAAGGCGAGGTGAATGGCAGGGGCGACCTGACAACCAGAGGACAGGGCGGTTGCGGTAGGGCGAGGGCGTCGAGGACACGCAGAGGTGGGGCGGGGCAGAAGGGGCACGTAGAGGCGGGGCGAGGCGTTGCACGGTGGGGGGCACCGGGCGAAGGGGGTGCTGACGAGGCGGGGCGAGGCGCTGCACGGTGGGCGGCGCCGGGCGAAGGGGGTGCGGACTAAGGCCAGCGGGCCAGAGCGGCACGGCAACCTGGAGGGCGCTGGCGAAGCCCAGCGCGAGGACGAGGGCGAGGGGCAATCAACGTGGCGGGGGCGCTAGTATAGGGTACAGCGTGGACGAGGAGGCGGCGTGGGCACTGGAGGGCGGCGCGGGGCACTGCCTGGAGGACGAGGCAGGCGCTGCCAAGGGTCAACATGGGGCAACGGCCAGCGGGCTGGTGGCCATGGCGAGGGATGGAGGGCGCTGACGTCCAGGGCGGCCTACGGGGGCACTGCAGAGGGGCGGGCAAGAGAGAGAGAGGGAGAAGGTGGAGGGGAAGGAGGGGAAGAAGAGAGGAGCAGAGGAGGAGGGGATGGAGAAGAGGGTGGAGAGGGAGGAGGAGGGGAGGGAAGGGAGGACGCAGGACAGGGAGGGAGAAGGTGGTTAGGGTGGGGAGGGGTCGGGGTAGGCGTAGGGGGGGATAGGGAAGGGTGGGAAGATGGGCAGGGGCCCATGGGGGAGGGTGGAAAAGGGTAGGAGGGGATGGGCAGGGGCCCATGGGGGTGGCCAAGGGATGGGGAGCCCCTGGGAAGGGTAGGGGTAAGGGTTAGTGGGCGGGGTAGGGTTAGTGTGCGGGTTAGGGGTAGGGTTAGGGTAGTGGGCGGGTTAGGGGTAGGGTTAGTGGGCGGGTTAGGGGTAGGGTTAGTGGTAAAATTTATCGTGATGGGATTGAAAGGGCGCCCGGATGCTGAGACGAGGCACGCGGATGCGACCGGGACACGTTAAGACGCGTAAAATCGAAAATGGGCGCGTTCACGCGCGGGACGGGGAGCGCAAAAACACATAAAAATAAAGAAAATTTAATAACTCCCAATCCGATCATCAAAACGAAATGGCGTAAAAACAAAAAGTGGGCAGGACGGCAGGGGGAAGACAGGGAAAATGTGCAAGCAACGGAGGTTTCGGGGGGGTAAAGGGCGGTCACGTGCAAAAACACAAAAAACAGACCAAAAAACACAATTAAAAATTAATATCGGAAGATCCGTGCATCGGAACTAGGTGTAGAAAAAAGGATAAATGTGCAAAAAGACGTGCCCGAAAATGCTATCACATCAAAACATAGTTTCGACTGAGATAAGACGCGTTCACGTGGGAAAAACCCAAAAAACAAACCCAAAAATGGGATCGGAAATTAATATTGGACGAACCGGTCACCGGAATGACATGCAGTAAGAAGGAAAAATGTCCGCAGGAAGGGGTGGCACAGGGTTGTTAGGTTAAAACGCAGTTCTCGTGGAAGGAGGAGGGGTTCACATGCAAAAAATACCAAAAATACGCCCAAAACGCATTTAAAATTTAATAATAAAAAATCCAGAAGGCAAAAGAGGGTGGAGAAAAAAGAAAAAAGGTGGAGGAAGGCACAGGGAATACGACTGTCAAATCAAATTGGAATTCCGATGCAAAGAGGGCAGGTTCACATGGAAAAATGTCAAAAAGACGCATGAAAAAGTCTTTAAAAACTGAAAAATTAATATTGGACAAACCGTGCATCAAAATGACATGGAGTAAAAAGAAAAAATATCAGGGGGAAATTGGTTGTCAGGGCTATGATGTCATATCACGGTTCCGAAGCAAGCGAAGCGCGTTCATATGAAAAATCGGCTAATTTGTGCAAAATGCTTCAAAAATTAATAACTCAAAAACCGTGCATCTGAACAGGGTTAGATAAAAAGAAAAAATGGTCAGTTCAAAGGGAGGAACATGGCTATAAGGTTGGATGTGGAGTATGGTGAACGTAGGATGCATTCACATGACAAGACAGCAAAATCAGGGAATAAAGGAAAACTGCAAGGGAACAGTCCCAAGGGCAGGTGGAAAATGAAAAAGTAGGTGGGAAGGGACCCCATTAAGATAACAGCATGTCATGGCATAGAGGCATTAGCAGGTTGAGGCATATGCAAAAGGGTAAGCAATGTAAACGCGCAGGGACGCGTCCCCACACTTAAGACCTTAACGGATAGGGTTAACCAAGCAACAGGGACCTAGGACCACGCCACAGACCATCCACTAACATCCCCGCACTTAAAACATGAACGTCACTAAGAAATAGAAGTTGTAGGGTTAGAAAAACTTGGTCCATTTTGTCAAGAATCAAGGTTGATTGTCAATGGCACGTCCTGTGTCGTTGTCGGCTACTACTGGAGGTACCAAGGCATCTTTTCAGCACACGTCCTTCATGGCAAGGACCACGTGGCAACACCCAGGGAGATAGCTGATTGAAGGAAGCACAGGAAATTCGTCGATGATGAGGGATATTGCACTCAACTCACAAGCACTCATATGGAATGAAAGAACTGTCACTCGCCCCATAACTAATATCACTCGAGGAAGAATGATTGAAAACCCATATCTCGTACCCAGTTTAGAAATCGACAGGGGGAATGGTGCAGAGGGAGTATGCCAGGGTGCACAGTTGATGGTGCATTAGTGCGTCCAACCCATCTGGCATAAGTGCAAGGAGGAAGGCAAGGGAGTCTTACAGTGTAGTGTAAATATCAGGGTGACGTGTCATGTGATGAGAGCAGAGACCCATCCCGTGGGTGCATAGGGAAACGGGAACATACCTAACTCCAAGTGTCATAACGTCCCTCAATCTCACCTCTCGGTAATTGATTGAAGAAACTCCAGTCACACTCAGCCCACCCTCTGTCTCACGCTCTGTTGATAAATACAGGAGGGCAACCATCTCCTGAAACCCATTGATGTAATCCTCACGGTCACTTGTGCAAAGGTTGTATGCCTTGTGCGCATTTGATGGTGCAACTGTGCATCCCGCCCTGTGCCGGCATGCGGTGCGAGAAGGAAGGCCAGGGAGTCTTATAGTGCAGTGCACAAAAACAAATTGTCCTTTGTGCATTGAGAGGCCCATCCCGTGCGTGCAAGACTTCATTTACACTACTCACCTCTCATTTGATTTGAAGGGAAAAGACTGGTCTCTCGGCCCACCCTCTGTCTCACTCGTTGTTGATAATTACAGAGGGCAACCCATACTCACGTCCCCATCCAGTTAGGATGAAAGCTCACGTCACTCGATTATTTGTCGATGAAGATCGCGTCATCAATTGTTGAAGAGATGTACCTAGGGAGATAGCCATCAAATCGAATGTTGTGTTGGATAGGAACATGGCATCTGCTAGAGGACAGTTAGACGCTCTGCAGAGAGACCCAGGACACAGCGTACCAAGGGAGGTAGCTTCGGAACTGGATCCTGGGGATATCAATTAATGAATCCACTTTCTGGACTGCTGGGTGTTTCCACCTTTTCCACAGCCAGCTTCCCGCCCAAGGGTGTTGTGCCACCTTGTCTTGGAACGAGGCCTGCCATGACAGGGAATTGCTTCCTTTTCTCTCATAACAGATTTGCTTTTCTTATCTTTTTTTTTCCTTCTTTTTTTCTTTGTTTTCCCCTATTCCCGAGGGTGTTTCCACCTTTTCTCGAAGAATAGGTCAGCATGACAGGGACCTAAGTCCTTTTCTCCCATGACCGATATGTATATTTTTTTCTTTCTTTTTGTTTTTTTTTTCTTCAAATTAAGCAAGGGAATGGTAGAAAGACCATGTATCAGAACCAACCTCGCCACTGTCGTTGGTGGAAAATAGAGGATAAGAAATCAAGGCTGGAAGGTAGGGTTGAGGGGACAGAGGGTTGTGTCCACCTCATCAGGAGTGGCTGAAGAACGGCTATCAGAAGTAGCATCATAAGAAGTACAGTGCCGTGCCAACGAGGGAAATGATCAAATAACCATGATTGTCAAGATCCCCAAGGAGGGAAGTACTTCTTCAGGCGATATCCATTGATCAGGAAGGGATCATCATAGGCATCAACGGTCTGCACTTGGACAGAGCCATTAGAGTTGACAGCAAGTACCTTATATGGGCCCATCCACCGCTGTTGAAGCTTGCTAGGAAACTTGCCAAATCGTGAATCATAGGCTAGGACCAAATCACCTTCTTTGAACTCCTTGTGCTTGATGAAGCTGTCATGGTAAGCCTTACGTCGAGCTTGCGTGGCTTCCATGCACTGTAGAGCCATCCTGCGAGTTTTGTCCAAATATTCCAAGTGCGGGAGACGGCGTTGTAGTGAATCATCATCCCCCAAACGCTCTTTGATAGCCACTCTCAAAGAGGGTAATTCCAGTTCAACAAGGAACACAGCTTCTGTACCATACACCAGCTAGAAAGGGGTCTGTCCTGTTGCTACTTTATGGGAGGTTCTGTACGCCCAGAAGGCCTCTGTAAGTCGATCATCCCAATCACGACGATGTGCAACAATTGTTCTTGTCAAAATCGAGTAGATGATGCGATTGGTGACTTCGACTTGGCCGTTGGCTTTGGGGTAATAAGGAGTGGACTTGCGGTGGCGGATCCTATACAACTCTGTCAACTCTTCCATGACTTTATTAATGAAATGAGTGCCTCTGTCACTTACCAGCTCTAAGGGACTGCCAAAACGGGTGTTGATGTTCTCGTACATGAAGAGGGCCACGCTGTTACCATCGTCCCGCTTTAGGGCTTTAGCCTCACACCACTTTGTGATATAATCCGTACATACGAGGATGTATCTATTCTGTTTCCTTCTGGTGGGAGGATCAATCAGACCTACGAAGTCGATGCCCCACTTCTCAAAGGCTTCAAAGGAAGAATAGGCTGCAGTGGCATAGCACTTTTCTTGGTGGGTCTCCCCATTCACTGACAAGCATCACATCTTTTACAGTAATCATAGGAATCCTTATGAAGGGTAGGCCATCGGTATCTTGCTAGCAGAGCCTTCCTGGCTGTAGCTTCTCCTACAAAGTGGCCTCCACATGGCTCGTCATGGCAAGCCTTCAAAACAATCCTAATCTCATCTCCTGCAACACATCTTCGGAGCACTTCATCTTTGCCTTTCTTGTATAGTGCACCGCTTAACAGGGTGTAGGGGGATGATTCTAACATAAGCTTCTTCCTCTCCCGACTAGAAATGCCAGGAGGGTTACTGTTGGGTTGCCAACAGATTGGCAATGTCTGCATACCAGGGGGTTACGGTTTCTACCAGGAATAGGGAAGCATCAGGGAGGTCTGGATCATCCTGCTCTTCGTATGTTGTCTGTGGGATACGTGACAGATGATAAGACAGAACATGGGAACGACCAGGTTTGGTAATTACCTCAAAGTCGAACTCCTGGAATAGAAGGAGCCATCTCATCATTCGTCCTTTCACGTCTGCTTTATTCATTAGGAAGGATAGGGCCTCGTGATCCACATAAAATTTAAAGTGGGTAGATAGGAGGTAGTGGCGGAACTTCTCTAGGGCAAACACCATTGCCAAGTACTCCAGCTCTGTCACTGTATAGTTCCATTCCCTATCAATGACTTTTCGGCTTGCGTAATAGATGGGTTGATCCAGCTTCGAGGAGCCCTTCTGGCATAGGACTGCGCCTAAACCTTCAATAGATGCATTAGTGTGTACATGAAACTCCTTCGTCCAATCAGGAGGTTGCAGAATGGGCGCCTCAATCAGACACTGCTTCAGAGTGGTGAAGGCTTTGTCACATTCTTCCGTCCAAGTAAACTCTGCATCTTTCCTCAGAAACTTGTGCAAGGAGGTTGCCTTTGTTGCAAAATGAGCTATGAACCTTCTGTAGTAACCCACATGGCCTAGGAATCCCCTCAACTGTTTAAGGTTGGTGGGTGCTGTCAGAGCTGCGATCTTTTTTATCTTTGCAGGTTCTGTTGACATCCCTTGTGCAGAGACAATGTGGCCCAACAGAACTCCAGAAGAGACCCTAAAGATGCATTTGTCTGGGTTGAGGGAAATCCCATACTCCCGGCATCTGTCAAAGCATTGTTCTAGGTGTCCCCAGTGTTCACGGATCAAACTATAGACATAGAAGTCATCCAAATATACCTCAATAAAATCGTGCAGATGATTTTGGAATGCAGCCATCATGACTCGCTGGAAAGTAGCAGGGGCATTGCAGAGCCCAAATGGCATCACTCGATAAGCATAGGTCCCCCATTCTGTGGTGAAGGTTATTTTGGATTGGTCTTCTTCTGCGATCTGCACTTGGTTGTATCCGCTGAACCCATCCAGAAGGGAATAAAGCTCATGTCCTGCCACTGTGTCCAACAGTTGGTCTGTGAAAGGAATCGAGAAGTGATCCTTCTTCGTCTTAGAATTCAACTTGCGGAAATCCACACATATATGAAGCTTGCCATTCTTCTTGGGTACCACCACGATGGGTGAAACCCATTCACTATTTGCCACTGGATAGATGAACTCGGCTTCCAGAAGCTTCAGCAGCTCTGCTTTTACCAATGTGGAATAATTCGGGTTCATTCGCCTCTGTTGTTGCCGTACTAGCTTGGCATCAGGCTCCAAGTCAATATAATGTTGACATATTGTGGGATCAATCCCCTTTAGGTCTTTGTAGGACCACGCAAACACGTCTAAATTTTCTTTCAACAAGTTGTACAAGGTTGACAGCTCCTCTTCTGGGAGACTGCTACCCACATTCAAGTGGCGTTCAGTGCCATCTACATCCACAAAGGTTAACTGCGTTTCACCTTCTACTTCACGGATGAAGGTCCCGTAGACTACTTCTCGGTACAGATCCGACTCCTTCAAGGGAGTGATGTCCTCTTTTGATGTCCCACTAGAACCAACTTCCTCTTTTGGTGGAGACTTAATTTTCTCCTTGAGATGTTGGAATGGGATTAGAGCCGTTTCGTGTTTGGTTTCAAGATTAGTTACCTCTTGGCTTGAAGACTCATCTTCTGATAACACGTCCAGGAATGTCACATAACAGGGACCCTCTGATGCCTGTTGGGTTTGTGGAACTGGTGCTTGTTGGCACGGTGCATCATCATCATCTTTCTTTGGCAAGGATGGATGAGGGAGACAAGAGCCACTGCTGAAAGATGGCTTATTCTTCTTAATCCATTTCTTATAAAGATTTTGCATATGAGAAGATCCATTTACCACGCCAAATGGTACCATCGCCATTCTGTCCCATAGCATGAACTCATCTGCTTCTGATGCTTCTGAAACTTCTTCTCCAAATGTATCCTCTTCGGGTGGAATAGACTCTTCCATCTTGCTTTCATAACCTTCTTCGTCCATATCATTTCCATCCTCTTCTGTCTTTGGCTCTGCTTCTGCTTCTGTCTCTGTCTCTGCTTCTGTCTCTGTAGGAGCTCTGTAAGAGAAGAACAAGCTCTATGTTTCATCTTTTGCCTCTGTCTCTGGCTCTGCTTTGGCCATGTAATAGGGAGAGCAGTACATCCATGCTTCTATCTCACTGTCAGAAGTGATTTCGGAAATCGTTCCTGGTTCAGGCAGGAAGTATTCTCCCATTGACAGGGACTTTGCATCTTTTGGGAGTCAGCTTACAGTATCCACTGTTAAGGAACGTGCCACTGTTTTCTTGGAAAGGATCTGTTTGATAGCATCTTCGTCTACTGATGTTCCATCTGTAACCTCATTAGGGGAGTCAGAAGATAATTCCAAGGAGGTGGATCCATGTCCTTTTTGAGAACCATATAGCTTCAGCACCACTTTGTTGGGTCCTCGTCCCAAGGTCAAGGTTCCTTTGAACCAATCCATCCTTGCTCGGGCTTCAAAAAGTCATGGTCTGCCCAGTAGCAGAGGGTAGGATGTACCATAAGAATTTGGCTTCACCACCAGATAGGTTAGCCAATAATCTTTTCCAGCCACTGTAGTCTTCACATATGGGAGAATGCCCAAAGGCTTGTTTCTGCTCTGATCCGCGAGTTTGATAAGCCATTGGGTGGGTTGCACACCTTGCAGGCCTAGATCCTTCATTGTCACATCCATCATAATGTTCAACGATGAACCACCATCAATCAGTGCATTTGCAATGAAGCATCCTTCTATCCACACGCCAGTCTCTGGGGTACCCGGATCTAGGAAGGCGTTAGCCACGTCCACTTCTTTGACAAGCGCTGAAGCTTTGTTGGACTTTGTTGCTGTTGAGGAAGCAATCCTTAAGCCACGTCTTCTTGTTAGTATACTTTTGAACCGTTTTCGACAACTGGGAGACAACATCAATAATTGTCGGAATGTGAGGTTTGGTTTAAAGGTATCTAGATCTCTGACCAGATCGTATTCCTTAATAGGATCCACTAGCTTCTCTAATCGGTTAGGGAATGGGGCAACACCCATTTTCATCTTCCCTCTTTCTTCCAACAGGGGCATCATGGGAGCTTCTTCTGCCACTTGTGGCACTTCCTCCTCTTCTATCTCCTGGACCTCTGGTATTGTCTCTGTAACTGTCTCTGTAACTCTCTGTGGCACTGTAGTGCTCTGTACGGCACTGTCAGGCTCTATTCTATTATGTTCTTCTGGTATAAGATTGAACTTCCCTATTCTGGCAGGAGGATTATTTTCTTTCTGGATAGGTGGTTCCTTCTTCTTTGCATGCGTGATGGCAGCAACTTCCAATTCCACTAAATTGGAGATAGGCTCTTGGGCCTTAGCCGGACTATCAATAGCACTGTTTTTCACTGGGGCTGGGCTTGGACAATCTTTTGCACTGTGGCCTTCTCCTTTGCATCGACTGCATAAGGGCTTGTAATCCACTGACCTTCTGGGATTTGGACAATTTGATGAGATGTGTCCCTTTTCGTTGCATCTGTAACACTCCACTTCTGATCTCTGACCACCGCCAGACTGTCTTCCTCTGTAACTTTGGGATGGAAATCTTCTGGGTCCGAAATTAGGACCAAACTCCCTAGGCTTGGGTCCAATATCCTATGTTGTCATTTTGGATTCCAGCAAGTTGAATCTTGCGTCTTCTTCCTTCCTTCTCCTATCATGCATCTCTTTTAGAGAGCAAATATCCTCTGTATGGTTCTTCCGCAAACAATAGGAACAGAAAGCTCCAGGAATGGTTGGTTTTCGTGTACATTCGGTGGCTAAATGGCCTGCTTGATGACACTTACCACACCAAGTATTTGACCGCATCACATCTCTTCCTGCTCCTGCAACATTGGATATGCTAACGGTATTCACTTTCAGCGTCTGTAGCTGCTCTGTAATCACATCCATCAACTCCTTTTTCATATTTGCAACTGAGTTGGATAAATAATCCTTCAAGCTTTCTCCTCTTGAGATACTGGCAGTAGGGTTTTGAGGAGTCTCTGTAATCACTGCATAAACAGGTTGGGCTGGTGCACAGGGGTCTCTATTTTGATTCTGATTCAGAGCTCCTGTTTGAACTGTTGGCTGTTGGCTCCAATTGGTAGGGTTCCACTATTGCTGCTGATTTGGCATTGGGAAAATTGGTTGGGACCATTATTGTTGTGGTTGAACCATCATTTGAGGCATTGATTGTGGCCACTATGGATTTGGTGCACTGTACTGTGATACTGGGAGCATCTGTTGGTAGGGATAAGGGACTGTCCCTAGGACTGCATTTGGTGGGTACATCATTCCTAGCATTAGAGGAGGTAGGACTCCTCTTCCTGGATTCATCACCAATCTAGCTTCCACTTCATCGTACAGTCTTGCACCTTCTATTGTAGCTTGCAATGTGGCTGGTCTTTGCAGCTCTACAAACTTACGGACTTCTGGTTGTAATCCTCTGAGAAACACCCCCTTCTGAATGCCATCATCTAGATTATGGTTAGTCCATCTCTTCAGGATGGATTCCATTCGTGAGACATAAGCTTCTACTCTTTCTCCAGAGGACTGACTTAGGTTCATAAATTCATCTCCATCCGCTCTTCAAAACCTTCACGCCTGAATTTAGTGAGAAAGGCCAACTTCAGGTTGTTCCATGTGCCAAAAGTTCCTGCTGCTTGTCTCTCATACCATTGAAACGCCGCGCCCTTGAAAGTGGCGGGGAATATTGCTAACCAATGCTCAGGGGTTTTGGCATTGTTAGCCACACATGCTACCATAAACTCTGCTACATGAAGATCGGGGTCTTCATTGTACTCTCCCTTAAAAACTGGCAATGGAACTACATTCGCTGGCTTGGAAGTGGACCTCCAGTAGGAGGAGGAAGGGCTTGATGTGCCATTGGGACTTCTGTAAAGAGTTCCGCAAGGGTGTCAAAGGCGGCTTCTGCTGCGAGCTCGTTTTTTGCTCTGATTTTTGCTTTCTCTCTTCTCACGTACCTCTGGACTCGTTCTAACACTTGCCTCTTTATTGCGTCATTCATCAGGGGGTTGGCTCCACTATGTTGTTAGTGCTCCACAGAGGGTTAACAGAAGGCTTCAGTCTCTAGAGGACTCTCTTGCCAACATTTCTTCTACTTCTTCCTTTTCAACGTCTCCGAATTCTGCTTTCATGCCACTGCACAGAGGAAGGTATTCGGTTCTAAAGGTGTCAAAATGCATACGTCTAAGCATTGTGGTGGTGCCATCATCATAGTAATGCTAGCTTCTGATGGTTTCAACAGTGTATGTTGTAAAGAACACTCTGTCTACCAACTTCCAATAGGTTGCTAATTGAACAAACAGAAGGTTATCAGTGCACCAAGCATCCCACGTATCTTGCTGTTGAGCATCTACGAACAAATTCCAACTCTTTTCCTTCTTGTCTTTGTGAACTTCCACAGCCCAAGACTCCTGAAGTTTCTTCACAATCTCCCACTTGATGATGTTTGGAAACTTCTCAATGAATGCCAAATCTTCCATGTATGGTCATTCTCTCTATTTCTGCTCTTCAGCTTGTTCCCAAACAGTTTGCTACCAAGATGCAAGTTTCTGCTGCTTCAACAAGAAGAGGAAACTGTCCACCACATAGAGCATGCATCATGATGGTGATGTGTTTCCGCCATTGTGGGATGAAATTCTTGTGGAAAGTGGCTTTGATTATGAGAACATCCAACTCTTCAGTGGAAGAAGGAACTTTACAAACATCCATTGAATTCTTCTCCTCTTGGCAATGCCAATTCCTTCATTTTTAGCCTCTTCTGGTGCTTGTTGATGGCAAGTTTCCCCGGCTGCGCACCAAAAACATGGTGCCCCAAGAGGAACATCAAGGAAAAGGGAATTCTTTTGCAAGAAAATCTATCTGGTAACATCAACAAGCTTGTTTATTAGGTTTCATATGATCACAATGAAGAAAAGAACACCAGGCACAACAAATCTTCATACAACATCATGTAGATCTCCCACGAATTTGATAGAATCAACCATATTCTTCAATATCTTCACAAAATCCATCAATAGAACAAAGAATGCAAAGGAATACACCATCTTTGAATGGAAATACATCACATAGTATTCATCTTCAATATCTTCATAGTCTTCTCTCTCAATCTCTCACATACAATCACTCTGTTTCAGTAGAATTGCCTCTCTCTCTCTCTCTCTCTCTCTCTCTCTCTCTCTCTCTCTCTCTCTCTCTCTCTCTCTCTCTCTCTCTCTCTCTCTCTCCATCAATAATACATCATATCCTCACTACAATCTCTCATAATCACTCTCGATAATCCTTCTTAGGTCGTGGATACCCCTCCCAAGAGGTATGTCTGATATGAAGAGTCACCAGAGCCACTACAGTGTCCTTTCATAGCTCACTACTGTCACTTCACTCCAGTCTTCACTTGAGTCTTTAGCAGCTACTTCTTTCACTTCATTCAGCTCTTTTGCACTTGTATTCACCTCTTTCCAAGGCTAGAAAACTTTCCCAAGCTACACTCTCATCCAATAGAACACATACAGAAGCATACAGAACAGTACCAAAACAGTTATAGTATAGAACAGAACAGAGACAGAAGCTCTACAGAAGACCTACAGAAGGTTACAGAAGGTCATCAAAACCTCATAACTCATACTCAAACCATTCCAAACTCTCGAAAACTATTCAATAAGCTTTCACAAGATCTCAATCTTCATCAATCAATACTCCATCCCTCCTTACAGAAGACAATCAGAACAAAACAGAACAAAACAGAAGCTATACAGAACCAATCAGAACATCACAGAACCACTAATAAACATCATGAACTTCCAAAACACAATCAATATCATCCAAAACACTCTCAAATCACTTCCAAACCAATCAATCATCTCATAAAATCAACCATTCAGCTCTCAAAAACAACAAAAATCAGCCAAAAAACAAGTCATTTCAACACTCAGTAGTAAGATATGTGAATTTTTTGGCTTGAAGGAATGAAGCTCATTCTTAAAGGCCTATTATTCTCAATTTCTCACCCCTAAAAAATATGCACCTTATATGGCAATAGCTTAGTGAATATCCAAATTTTGCCAATGCTTGAATGCTCCCCTAAATACCTCATGGAATCAATAAGATCTAGAAATTTGGAGGATGCCCTATCATTGGTCAAAAGGAGTAAATAGGGGGATGTATTGCAATAGAATCACTTAATGGATGAATGAATAGGGGGATGTTTTTTCCAAGTGAGATCAAGTCAACTATTAAGATGATAGTAGAAAGAGGGCCCACAGAAGTTATACTACCCTCCTAATAACATCAACAATACCAATAACATCAATGCTCAATGTTCTTACTTCCTTGCCAATATTTGCAAGGTGTCTCCTCTAAAAAACTAAAGGAGTTCTTTAGTCATCATCAACCAAAACTTGAGTCCATGTCCAACATTGTCCAGTCTCCCATCAAGAAATGGCAAACTTAGTTGGACATGGGAATTCCTATTCTACTTCAAAGGGGAAAAGTGGAACACTCACCCCTAGCAATAGTCGAAGGACCACCTAAGAAGAGTGTTTGAACCCTCAAAGGTGAAATTGTGGGCTAATATCACACTTGGTTTAAAGAGAGTGGGGCTACTTTTTTAAACTTTAACAATCATTAAAACCAATACTCAATCACACTCCAGTCCCCTAAAATGGTATTAAGCTAGTTCTATCCTATTATATTGGGGGTCGTATTCTAGTGGCTCCTTCTAGAGTTTAGAAAAGTTACCAAACATATCGAATCCACTCAACCATAGGTGCTTAATTGTTGGGACCAAGGCCTCCCACTATCCTTGGCATTTTTGTTTTAGTTATCCAATTAAGCAAGGCATACTACCAATAACATAACCTTTAGGTAGATAACAAATAATTTGGAAAAAGTTTATTTATATTAATTCAAAATTTTTATATAAAATTAAAATTTCCCACCTAAGACAAGACCTTTCAACCTTGTAAGGCTATATGTGACTACACTCCTTCCATGATCATAAGGAATCTATGAGCTTAGAGCCCTACAAAGCTTTTGAGAGCCTCCAAAGTCATCCTACATTACAAGGGCGCTTACCTTTGGTTCTTTGCCTCACTAGGTACTTAAGTGATCACAAAACAAAACACCTAACTTCTAACAAGGGTGTAGGATCCTCACCCCAAAAGGTGAGTTTCTCAAGCATCCTACAAGATGCTAAGACATCTTAGTGTGAGGATCCCAACAATCTATGCCACCATAGCCTCTTTTCTAGCTATCTAGCTATAACACAAGCATGTATTTCTAGAGTAAGATAACCATCACATTCAAAATCCAAAGATAGTCACACCACAATAAAAATTTCACTTTCTAGTACTTTATAACCATATTGTGCATGAAACTACCTTTGCTTTTATCATGTTTTATATTCTTGAAAAGCACATATTCAACTTAAGTTATTTTTTACATTTCTTACATTTTTACCAAGTCAATTCTTAGCCAGTGTAATTTTAGAGCCAATATAATTCTTTGCCATTATAATATTTAGAGTCATATAATTTTTAGAGCCAAATTACCAATTACATGTACCCTTTCAACAAATTTTAGGTTTAATTTAATCTTGCTAAAGAACATATGACCATCCATAAGATTTAAGAGAGAAAAACATCAGGAATTTTAAGTGGGATTTGAAGTAAAATTATTTAATCATAATTTATTCAAACTTGATTATCCTTATTGAGTTATTCAAGCTAAAGTATATATGACCATCCATAAGATTTAAGGGAGAAAAATGAGAAACTTTTAGTGGGATTTGAAGTAACATTATTTAACCATAATTTATTCAAACTTGGTTATCCTTATTTAGTTATTCATCCTTTTGTAGAACCACCACAACTTCAAGTTAGCATGGTACCACCAATGTTATCTCACATTGTGGGCCTCCATGGCCTTGTTAAGTTGCATTTCAGCCTTGTTATACATCTCAACTTTAGCCATGGGTTCTTTGATGGCATGTGCATTATCATTCTTGCTATATCTCTTTGCAGCCATTAAAAATAGTATTCAAGATGTAATTTTCTTGCACACACATGGACAACCCTCCAAACCCCAATTTGTTGTTCATCATGCTAAACTGAGGGTACAATAGCATGCTTAAATTTATGGAAGTTGATCCGGAGTCATTTTAGAATTCAAATAACCTCTTAAGCCTTATAAGCAAAAACATAGGCTTATGTAAGTGGCTTCAGGGATTATTTAATGCTACCTTAGTTATCTCATGCAACCCTTGTGCCAATTCTCTTGACGTCTAAAGTATACCATTGATATAGCTTATTTCTCTTTGGAGTTCTTGCCTTGGTCACTTTTGTAACCATAGTCTTTTGTAGGAACAACTCAGGAACAAACCCCCCTTTGACATTGGTAATTTTTCATGGAACTACTCATGCGCATTTATTATTCAATGGCAAATCTTATTTCATAAGTTTAATGGAGAAATTGAGTTAGAGTAGACCTGAATCCTATGACATAGTGGGAGGCAATCTAATAACCCGCTTTTTTAGATTGCCATCCAGATTTCGCTAGGCTTTAGGTCAATCAAATGTCATTTTGCATTGGTTTGGAGTACACAGGGTGTTTAGGAAAAAACCCTAGGTGTTATTAGTAGCTTGGAGTAGACTTGAGTATTTTGGAGAATACTTTTGGACCTTTAAGAGTATACTCTTCAAAAATTCTTGGGAATGGAAAAATATCACATTATTAGGACAAGTCGTAGGACTGCACAGTCGGATTGCCACGTGGCAGTCCGACTGACTGCAGTCCAGTCGGCTACCTTCCGCATAGGACTGAGAGAGAGAGAACGCAAAGAGAGAGAAGAGAGACAGAGACAGTGGAAGATGAAGATCTGTTGTATAAAGTGTGCTGTATACAAAGATATGCAGATATGTACACGGGTGCAGTGCGCTGGACTACGTGTCTCCACCTCGACGATGCAACCTGCTGTTCACCTCGAAGTCCGCTGCAGTCTGCACTGTCTCCTGTCTAAAATCTACGAGCAGAGACGAAATCTACGTGTGCCACCAGTCTGTAATCTACGAGCAGAGAAGTGCGGGAGACTACTGAAAACCTCGGCTATAAATAGCCAGAATTTGGGCGAAAAAATTAGGTAGGTCAGCTGCAAGAGAAAAATAGATGTAAGGGGAGAAGGGGAAACCAGAAAAGGGGGCACAAGAGAGATAGAGAGCTCATTTGCATTCAAAAAGTCAGAGAGAGAGAGAGAGAGAGAGAGAGAGAGAGAGAGAGAGAGAGAGAGAGAGAGAGAGAGAGAGAGAGAGAGAGAGAGAGAGAGCTTGTGGGAGAGAGGCAGAGAGTTGTAGGTTGTAGGTTACATTGCCTACGATTTGTGGTTTGACACATTTGGCCTTAGCTAATATACTTAAGACCCATGTTGCAATCTATTGTGTTATTATGGAGTCATTGTAGCATTAACTAGCATGCATTGAACACAATAGAATCATTTTTCTACCATTCGGCATTTTTGTGCGCCACTTGAATGGCGACTGTAGGCCTCAGATGGCCACATTAGGACAAAGCAACTCGGCCTTGGATAGCCGAGTCTGGGCTTCAGATAGTCGACTCTACTGAAACTGGACTCAAACGGCCACCCCCTCGAACACTCAAACAGGTACCCCTCATCCAAGTCCGAGCTCGATTGCTCAGATGTTTGAGCCTAGGACTCATACTAGATAACCATAACCCCGTGTTTGATTGAGATTTTCAACCTTTCAAGGGCTACTCCAACTAACCAGTTATGCTAAGAACCCAAACCCATAAACGAGCCCTTAGAAGTGGTTGCACCTAGGAAAATGAAGGAACCTTGGCATAACAATCCATAGGGAACCAAAAGACCCAACCTTCGGCGATGGCTAACTTGACTAGAGACCCAAGCTGACTCTTAGAGCTAGACGCATGACAAACCACCTGTAGCAGCTTGTAAAGAACTCGGGCTCAATTGGTTAGGACTAGTCAAACCCCTTCTTCTAATTGAGTCAAGATCAGGATAAATCAAGGTAGTTGACTTCATTAAAAGTCACACTTGATAGAATAGGCACATAAGCATGTATAGAAACTAGAAAGTCTGATTTTTCATAGCGCACATCATGATGCATTGCTAGAGCATAAGTGTTGCACAATTATGAACAAATGGATGAATAAGGAACACACTAAGGGAAACTAACCTAAACATGAATCCACCGATAGGAGTACAACCCATTAATCAAAAGAAAACTAGAAAACCACAGATAATGTCACGAAGAGGACCAAATCGTCACATTGCCAAGTGAAGGGAAGGCTCACTAGGTTTAGGAATACATCCTTAGCCAACTTAATTGATCTCATAGACGCTCTAGTGGATCAAGAGGCAACTACCATGGTAGGTACTGGCTCAAATGTGAACAACCTAGACTTGGACCTTCACCTCAATTTGGATGAGCACCTGATGACATCTGATGACTTGTCACCCAATACGACCAACAAACAAGGATAAAGCACCACAGAAGATCGATGGCAGATGTTGTAGCTGACCTTGAGGAAGAGAGGAGACTGGCAAGAATGGCATTGCAACACATGGCAAATTATAGTTAGGAGCAAAGGGCTCAGAGGCTACATCATGAGAGGGAACTAAAAGAGGTTCATAGGATCCTAGCCATATCAGGTAGGAACAGAACATGAGGTAATGTTGATAGGGAGAGAGTTCTAGAAGTCAATCTCACAATGAGTGAGCTACTCACCAAGAGGTTGCTAGACACTACTAGTGTTGACCAGATTGGGGCAACCTTGGTGGCATCATTGCTAGCTAGGTTTGGAGTTACCCCAAACGCCAAAAGCCATATGAAAATACCCATAGTTGTAAAGCAACTTGATAAATACCAAGCAAGGAATGAACCCTACAACTTTGTCAAGCAGTTCGAGTAAGTGTGTGAGGTGAATAGTCTCATAGATCCCGCTCAACGAGCCCAAGCATTCATTCTGTGCTGCCTAAGAGATAAGGAACGGACTTAATTCTCCACCTTGGACAATGTTGAGCGTAGTGACTTCACCCAGCTATTGAAGAATCTCTTTATCAAGAGATTCATGGAGGTAGGATACTCCAATAACATGTTCATTATGCTAATGAATGTCAGCTAGAAGGACAAGGAGAACATATGAGACTACGTTACCCATGTGAGGAGTCTCTATAAGAGGATACTTGCAACTGAGCGGTCTCAATAGTGTTCATTAACAGGACCCACAACAAAGGGCTATATAAGGCCCTAGCAAGCAACTCAAACATGCAGAGGGACATGCTTGCGTAAGTCTTTGAGGAAGCTATACAGGTAGACAATTTGCTTAAGGAGAGAAGCTCTCAGATTGCACAACAAGGTAGCAACGCAATTAGCAACACTCATAGAGTTGCACCAACTAGTGAATGAGCAGTCACCAGTGAACAAGAGAAATGGAAGGATATTGACCAAACCCAAGCTATAGCTGATCTGAGGTGGTTAGACTGCAAGAGTCAATGCAAAGACCTATGCGATCCCACGTACAGTGTGTGCACTATGGAGGAAATCACCTACCATCTGAATGACTCGATCTGAGAGCAAGGCCTTGCAACAATTGTGGAAGATTCAAGCATGCACTATGTTGATTGTCAAGATGGTTGCCGTACTAGCAACCTTATATGCAACCTTACTATCTAGGGGATAGACAACCCTATTTGGAAAGGGGAGCCCCTTTGGCAGTCCTCATGCCCGATGACTCAAATCCAACCCCACCAAGAACAGATATCAGCCATACAGGGATCCCTAGACCTCATATACCATCATTACCCATCCACCAAGGGAAGCCCCAGTGCACTTGTTGGAAGAACCCCTAGAGGAAGATTCTTATTTGAATCCTTACGTTTCTTATGATGAGAAGAAGGCAACCCAATATTGATGGACTATAGACGCGTACCAATTATGGCCTTAGGTAGAGGAAGAGGAAGAGGCCTAGGAGGAACTCAAAACTAGGGACCCATAGCATGTTGGACGTGTAGCCATCTAGGGAATATCGTCTTATTGCCCTAAAAAGGAGCAAGAAAATGGAGAGAAGGCTGATTTGAGGTGCCCCAAATGCAAAGTTACTCATCTATTTATTGATTGCCCATGTGGAAGCCCTCCACTAGCTTGACAATTGTACCATATGTGCCACTTGGGCTGTTTTGTGTCAAGATGCATGACATCGATGCCACACCTATATCCTTGAAAGTCATGACATGAGCTCAAACGAAGCAAGCCGGTATATCACTACTGAGGCCTAGCAACTTAGATGCATCCTCTATAGGGAAGAAGAATCAACAACGATGGAAGAAAAGAGCCGATGCAAAAATATTGCTCAAAACCGAGAGTGAGACCACATTAACCAAAGGTAAGCAAGTTGTGGATGCTAAAGCAGAAACATCTACTCCTAAGACAAGAGAAAAGGGAAGCACTAATGTTGGAGAGTATCCTGACCCCTACCATAAGCTTTAAGTTGCAAATAAGGTCAAGGAGTGGATAAAAGAAGCCCATGCACACTTTCAAGTGTGCATCTTGTAGGTTGAGGAAAGTGTGCATCTCTTTTTTCTTGCTCCATCTTGTAGGTTGAGGAAAAAGAAAAGGTTGCATTCGCAAACTACAAGATGGAGCAAGCAAGGGTGATGACAATCGTTAATAGGAAAATGATTTCATTAAAAGAGGCCCTAAAGGCAAGAGAGGGAGAGCAAAGTCTCAAGAAGCTATATGAGAGGGAAAATCGAATCTCCTTGGGAAAAACGTGCACCTTCAACTCCCGCAAAAATAAGCACCTAAAACTAGAAATAAAGGAGCTAAAGAGGCAAAAAGAACATACTACAAAGGAGTTGTAGGATGTACGGAACCAATGAGATGAGGAGAACAAGAGAAAACTAGTCAAGCTACACAATCAGCTGCAGTCAGTTCTCCATGAGCAAGGCATACTTAAAGAGCATGTGACAAGAAAAACCCATGAGCTTGAGCAAATGAATACACTATGGCAAGAGCAAGAGCAAGTCATTGCCACTTTGGCCTAGTATCAAAACCAAGGGTTAGAGCAAATGAAGGAAAGGGCAGAAGAATGGGTGGCCAAAAATGAAGATCGAGTCAAAAACTTGGCCTACAAGCTTGCCCATGCTAAGAGTGAGCATCTCCTAGCAAAAAGCAAAGATGTGGCTATTGAGATAAGAATGTTGGAGCAACAACGTGTATTCTTATGAACAATGTTGAATGTCATGTAGCTAGGAGGAGAAGAGACGACTGAACAACTCAAGAGAAAATTAGAAGTAGAAAGAAGATCTCTACAACATGGACTACATGATAGGACACCTAAGACTAGCACCAGTTTGGGACTAGAGGAGCAATGCACTCACCTACTCTCAACTAGATTAATAGCACAAGAACTTACTTTGCTAGGACTCGGGGAGCCATAATGATCAATACAACCACCGCAACAAGAGCCAGTAGTAGAGCTGGCCCAAGAGGAGGGACATGACTTTGAAGATCATCAATAGGAAGAGTTAACGAAGGAATCATATCCCCCTATGCTGTCACAAGAGCAAATGAAAAAACAACAAGGGGAGAAAGCTGAGCCACCCAAACAAATGGTGGATGCAAGGCACAGGTGCAAGGAGCAAGTGGAAACTGCCCACAAAAATTTTCAAGCTAGGACACCACAAGTTCCTCAAGTGTCCATCCCTCAAAGCACAGAGTAGAATCCCATCAACTAGGGCCACGAACTTGTGGTGAATGAAGGTTAGACCCTTTGGAGTCCTAAAGGATTGGCCACTAAAGATAACAAGAATCCAAATCTCAGTAAACTTCATAGTCATGAAGGGAGTGGATTATGATATCCTACTAAGAAGACCATGGATGAGAAATGCTAGAGTGATAGAGGACTGGGTTAATGGTCTAATATTCTTGGGAAATAGATCTAAAGTAGTTCGAGTAGAAATGGATACTTGGAAGACCTCACCCATGGATTTAGAGGCTATCTCTACTAGACATGAAGGGAGTGGATTATGATATCCTACTAGGAAGACCATGGATGAGAAATAGCAGAGTGATAGAAGACTGGGTTAATGGTCTATTATTCTTGGGCAATAGGTCTAAAGCTGTTCGAGTAGAAATGGATACTTGAAAGACCTCACCCATGGATTTAGAGGCTATCTCTACTAGTCATGAAGGGAGTGGATTATGATATCCTACTAGGAAGACCATGGATGAGAAATGCCAGAGTGATAGAGGAATGGGTTAATGGTCTAATATTCTTGGGCAATAGATCTAAAGTAGTTCGAGTAGAAATAGATACTTGGAAGACCTCAACCATGGATTTAGAGGCTATCTCTAACTTGCTGAAGGGGAACTCAAAAGCAAGAAGCAATTATGGGATTTTAACAAGGTACATTCCTTGCCCGAAGGATGAGCAAGATTGGATGCATGTGTTAGCAACCATCGACCTCCCATTCTTGGAGGAAGAGGACGAGTATAAGCAAGTTGTGAATTCCATAAGCAACTCTAAGAGTGCCATACCTATGTGCATGATGGCTAGAAGTCCCATAGACCAATCAACATCAATCACCCATCAAGTCCCAACAAACAAACTTGAACTTCAAGGAGTCCTTGAACACTTGTCAAGAAAGTTGGCCAACAACCCAGCCACTAATCTGAAAACCCTTAAGGATCTTATGGAAAGCAAGGAGTGGCAATGGACCAAGGTGCACAACCTAAATTTGTTGTCTAATTGGGCCCTCTTGGCAAGTATGACCGCATCCAAGTGTAGGGACCTTGTAAGCAACCTACAAACCCAATCTAGAAGTTCCAATGATGAGTACAAAGATTGTTGCTCCACCAATGAGGAGAGTAAGGAGGAAGTGCAAACCATAGAGTATGATTCGAAAGGAAGGGTAATTGAACAAATCAGGGTAGACTATAAACCTCAAGAGATGAGCATGCTCACAAACCATAGCCCCTTTGATTTCTCCTTCATCTTCCTTGCTCATTGGATAGAGTACTAACTCCTAGGGTGGTGGAGGATGTCATCAAGCTCTCAGGTATTCTGGGAAGGAGATGGCTAGAGGATCAAAGGAGGCACCCCACTAGGTGGCAACAGGAACTTGCCAACTATTGGGAAGACAAGGCGGCAGGGTACCTCGGAGGGTGGAGGGATATGAGGCCCAACCAAGGTGGCGTTGAAATATCTAGGACTCTAAATTGGAGGCCTGGATCACTTTCTGTAGCACACTACCTTACAAGCAAGATGATCCTATCTGCATGCCCTATCCAAGAAGAATTGGAGTTAATTTCAACTTGAAAGTGCATGGCAAATACAATTTCCCATCGATCTATAATGTAAATGCCTCAATTCCTGAAGAGAGCCTAGTTTTTACCAAAAGGGATCTCCGCCCCTCTATAACAAGTTTTCTAAATGAATTCTCCTCATGCCCTGACCTTGCTTTCATCACCACCTTATATAGTTCTAATTTCCATCATTTCCACATTGCATTGGGTCAGATATTGCCAAAGTCCAACATTCTCAATGGCATTGTCTTGGACATTACCGAAGTTGGAGAGAAATCTTTTGGGCTTTACTCCTCTCATTGATGTAGTACTTAACACATCAATCAATTTTTCAAATCTTTCTATTTCTTGATACATGTGTTTTGAAAGTGATATAGGCTTAACATAGTATGCATAATTGAAATATAGACTTATGACTTAATTGAGCATTTGTATCTTTGCATGACATGTACAAATATTTACTCTTTCCAATCAAATTTTTAGGATGGCCTCCTAATTTTGATACTATAATCCTTGAAGTGCACTTATTTGTGTTTGCTTTCCTCCACGGGTTAGGATTGTCATCACAATGTTTGCTTTGTCCCTTGATGAGGCTACATCTAGGATGCTTTTGTCATTTAAGCCCAAGGATGCCAATCATCCATACAATACAAGCATAGGTTTGCCATCATTGCTCCCCCTGTGATCACACACATGCATCTCAAGGGCTTCAAGTTAGCATAAAATGCTATTGCAAAGTGTAGCCAATGTCTTCTACTTCAAGGTACTCTCCTTTTGCTTGTGATTCAATTATGCTTGGGTGTTTATATAATGGAAAAGCCATTTCAGAGTCTAGTTCTCATTGGGCACTTGTGCTACACCTATCCACTATAAATCATTCTTGAACTAGACAACTGAAGTCTCTCCTTGAAACTACAAATATCTTGTATGTCATAGAGTTGTATTCATGAGTGTAATACTAACATGTTCTTATTTCTAGTGTTTTAATATTGGTGTCTCATAGGAAGATAAGTTTGCCCTCCATATCTCTAAATTCATGTTACAAGCATGTGCAGTGTGCACCACTACAACTTGCATCCTCCTAAGATCTACATAAAAACTGTTGAATATAGTATACAAAAAGATAAGCATAACTTTTTTCTTTGCCTTTGTAAAAGGCATCGAATATTTAATGCACTTGTCATCACCTAGATAATATTTTATTGCAAAAATTTTCTTTTGTCTCTCTTTGCAATTATATATGATCTAGGAAGAACAAAAGTTCTTAGATCATGTTGATAAAGATCCTTCACCACCACCTTGTTAGGTACCATGTATCCATTTCTACAATTTGAAGAATCATCGAATGCTTTCAGAACTCAATTTGGTTGAGCTAGAATTTGAAAATCTTTGCTTATATTCTTCCATACATCTTTGTGTAGATTGCTTGAAGCTTGATCCTTGATCAAATTGATAATGGCTTCTTTATTTTGGTATGCTATTCACTTTCTAAAATATTTTTTTTTGAAGTCAACTCATGCTATATCCTTTTTTATTCGTTTCTTAAAGATATTTCCTTTAACACTCAATTCTTCAGGCTTTTCAATTTCATTTGTTTAAACCTAAACCCAAAAGAAGTCAATGACACTTTCAATTTAGCCATTTACTTATTTTGTTTGTTATTCTCCTCTTAAAGTCTCCCCAATTCCACATTCACTTCTTATAACTTTATCTCTATCTCAACTAGCTTTCTTGCTTATTTTTTATATTTTTCCTCCTAAATATAATGATTTTGATAAAGCATTTGCCTCACATTGTGAACCTCACTTTCAAGTTGAGAGTACTAATGATTATGATATCCATGCAACCAATTATTTCCATCTCCAATAAACTTAATTGTGTTGTGAAGTGTTCAACGTTTGGGTGATTAACACAACAAAATTTTCTAGATATGACCCACCATCCACCCATAGATCAATGTGCTTCTTACCTTCATTTCTTGACCTTTTGGCTTCAACGATCAATGAGAACCTTATGGTTCTTTCTTCTCCATGTTTATGAATTAGTATGTTTTGGAGTGTTTACTATGTGCAACATGCCTTGCTTAATTAGATAACTACAAAAGTGGGAGACCTTCTTCTTGATAATTGTACACCTATAGGATAAAACCTGATTAGCATAGTTTTAGGGGATTTGAGTGTAGTTGAGTTTTGGTCCTAATGGACATAGAAGTTTAAAACACAACTCCACTCTCTTTGAACGAAGTGTGGTGTTAACCCACTCTCACTTTTGATTGGTTGTGAAGCAATCCTTTTTAGGTAGGCATTCAATTGTTGTTAGGGGTGATCATCCCATAGTTCTCTTACAATGCAGAATTGAAATTTTAGTGTCTAAGTGAGTCCATCGTTTTCTAAGAGGAGACTAAATGGTGTTGCATATAGACTCAAGTTTTAGTAGATTATTAGAGAAATCCTTCGATTTTAGAGAGGAGGTACTCTGATATGATATTAAACCAATGGTTTAAAGATTTAAAAAAATAAGGACTAATTAAGATAACAATACCTTTTTGAATTGAATCCTTGATTGCTTTCAATTGACTTTTTGGTGCACACACCATGACCAATAGGAAATTGGAGATGAGGAGGTTGTCCTGTTGAGAGAGATCTTCCCATTGATATATTAGCTAGCCTTGGGCTTAAATGACTGTTCATACCATGACATTGTGTTTGGGATTATGAAGAAGATATTTGTTCCTTTGGAAGTTTTGCAACCCCCTCAAGGTAGGTGGCATATGAGTAATTTTTGGCCATGCAATCAATCACACATGGGATTTTATGTAAGCTAATTGGAGAATCCATTGGGTGGAAAGACTAAAGATATTATATACCTCTTGTATGATTCATACAAGAAAATGTTACTTGACATCGGCAATGCATTGGTGCTTGAAACACCGTGGTTTTATTGGCAAGTACTACAGATAGTACCAAGCGAAAGACTAGCTAAAGTACCAAAAAAGCCCATGTTTGAAATTGGATGTCAAGGTTACTCTCAAGTGCTTGGGTGATATATTTCTCACACCCAAGGAAACCATTGACTTATGAGAAAATTAGTTCTTTAGATAGAAAATTTATGAATTGATTCATTAAATGATTACAAATTGACTTTGAGACAACATTTTTTGTAAAGCATGTTGCATTAATAAAGAAGACCTTACTACTTTTGTAAGAACTTATGAGATGTGCATGTGCTTAATGATTGGGTTATTTTGACATAAGCTCATAATATCTGGTTCATTTTTTAAATCATATCCATGATTGCATGTCAATTACTTGTGTTAGAATTTTGAGAGAAATTTATAAGTATCACAGCTAGGATGTACCTTTGGACCTACCATAGTCTATAAAGAGGCTATGGCTAGGGCCTGACATGGGGACATGCGGATCTCTACTTCTATCTAGGTGTGAGCCTTTCCAAAGACCTAGGAGCTCACCTTAAATTGTTGAAATGGATCAAAAAACTTGTTGATTGGGCTTTATAAGTACAATGATCTTTAGAAGGATGTTGCAAAGTATATAAACAAGAAATTTGTAATCACAAAAAAGTGTATTTACAACCAATATACCACCATTATTTTGCCCAACATGATTACTCTTGTTGGGTGTTTCAATTCGAAAGGTTATAAACTCTCTAAATAATCTAATATTTTGAGTCGTCATCAATTCTTGGAAGTTAAAGCTAATCCTACTTTTGTAATAAAAGAACTCAATGAAACTAAGGCTAATCTTCCTACTTTTCGTAACAAAAGAACTAGATGAAATGCATTGTTTAATTCTTATACTCATCCAAGATGAGTAGAAATATCTTTACCTTCTAATGAGTATACTATGACCTTATATGATGTTGATCATGTGTATAATTGAATTAACATATTCAAGATTGTGCATTAGATTGCTTACCAATCCTCGAATATTGAAATTCATGAGACCATGATGACAATTCTTGAGAATCTTTTGAAACCACACTATACTCGAATTTAGTCACAAGGAATGCCATGGAGAATATATTGTAACTTCTTCACAAGTAATCCAAGCCACATTGGAAACTTTTTGAGTGGATCTCAGGAGAACACAATGGATGGAAGAGCTGAAGCTAGTTTATTGTTTCCTATTCAAAGGAGAGAGGACTAATGATACTAGAACCATTGATGGGAAGATGATGATCTTGCATCATTGGGTGTACAATCATCATAAGAGTCGCACCCCTTGACCGTATTGTGGTATATGGGAGACACACTTGGAATGGATATGCCATTAGGGGATACCTTATTTTCTTACAATTTACATAGCCTTAAAAATAATGGAGAAATCTCCTACTTTTGTAACCGTGTCACCTGACAAAGTCCATGGTTAAAGCCCTATTTTATTCTATCCCTCTTTTTTGCAGTGATAAAAATCGTACGATCTTGTTGTGCTATTGTACATTGTAAGAGAGGGAGGTTTGATACTCTTAAGCAACTAAGTGTTGAAACTATTGACTTGTGTGTTAACTAGAATTGCCAAAGCTTGCAAAATGGATAAAGCACTTATAAGGAGCTCTAATAAAAGAAATCTTCTAAAGCAAACATTGCCACTAGAATTCAACAGAGAAGGATCCAAGATAGAGTAAGATGTGGAAGCCTAGATTTATGCCATGGATTATTATTTTGAGGTGCTGAAACTACTATTATAAATCAATCCACGATCGCATGCTTGCATCGTAGAGGTGAAGCTAAGTTGTGTTGGAAATAATTGTGTCATGATATTGGAGTTACTAATGTGTTTTGAACTTGAGAGCATATCAAGAAATATATGAAAGGATGATACCTACCCCCATCCTTTGAATAGAGAGTTCTTCTCACTGGCTTATTGGTTGCAACCCAAAGGTCAAGTTCTGAGATTATCATGTGAATATATAAGTTCTAAGGATTTTTTTGCCTTCAAATGCTCTGGAGATTATCTATTTATTGATTGATTATCAGGTGGATATATAAGCTCCAATGATTTTTTTGGCCTTCACATGCTCTAAATATTATCTGTTTTATATTGATTGATTGCAATAATAGGGGATTTTTTTGGCCTTCAAATGCTCTAAAGATGATCTATTTTATATTGATTAATTGCAATATAACTACAATAATAGGGGAGATCGTGTTTCTTAGTCCAAGTGAGTAGATTCTGGTTAGGCTATGTTTTAATGGATTAGTAGCTTGATTGACGGTCACTCTCTAAGAACAACTTCAAGGATCTTGTAGCTCCAGGGCTAAGCTTATTTCACTTCAATCCACACCCTATGGTGGGGTTTCAATCTTTAAACTTTATCTGCGGTGGACTATATTTTCTCTACCTGCCACTTTACAAGGGCCAAGATGCTTTATCATAAGTCATCACCGAGCAACCTTTAGCTCTCTTGTGCAACATTGGGGCTTAATGTTCTAGATGATCCGCATTGTTGCCGGAAGATTGGAGCCAACCTTTGAAAGTGACACTTGGAAGGCGTCTTATGCAATGTTAGAGTTGTCGATTTCTATCCTATTGCCTTTAGGTGGTGCCATTGCCTTCATCACCTCCCAGCTTGTGAATTATTTTGGATTGGAACCTCCTTGTGCATATATAGGATTCTCATATCCTGATTGTTCTCAAATCGACAAAAACATAAACATAAGATTTCTTGGTATCCCTTCTCATGCATGCAATCTGTTATGGTTAGACCTTGTCTCAATTACAATTACAATAATCCAACATACTATTCAAGGTTGTAATTTGACAATGTTTCCTTGTCAAACTATAACCTTCCAAGGATGATGCAGGTAGCCTAAAGATCATCCATGCAGTGATGAGTTCTACTTGAGATGCTTGTATTGTAATACTCCCCCCTACAGAAGATTGAACTAGCATGGCCTTGTCAAAAGAAGTAGAACGTACTATGCCAATTCCTATGGCTCAATCAAAGATAATAATCTTCCATTGTTACTTACAAGAGGTCTCCTTTCAGGTGATGTAATCCCAATTGGCATTCCACAAGCATGATTCCATCTAGACTTGCATAGCGCAGCATTGTAATCCTTCTCTTGCAATTGCTTCATCTACAAACTCTGAGTTCCACACCAACATGGATGTCAACATTGATGCCTAGTAACATGGCATGATGACGCAAGCCAGCACACACAACCATACTTGCTCAGCTTGGAGCACCCACAGAGAGAGAGAGAGAGAGATGTGCTTCAATGTACACACCCTCCCTTTCAAGTTTTTATCAAGATGGGAAGAGATAGAAAGATATCCAAAAGACTAAAAAGTTTTTATCAATTGTTTTCCTTGAAAAGTTAGCCTTGGAGTTTGTTCTTTGCTGGCCATGTAGGGTTCGTAACTGATATGTCGGGTTTGGTTTGTGCCTTGTGAGATGCAAAAATAAGAGAGTATGAATATATAGTTATTACTGAATAATAGAAAAATGACTTCTGTTAGGCTGGGATGGGGAATGCATTTCAGGGTGGATAGGACCCAAAAGTATCCTTCCGGCTGGCCTTAAATTCACACGACATAAGCTACCACAGCAGGAGAGTGCCAAAACAGGACGGTAGCATCGATCACCTTGTAGTCTGTACAAGAACGTTCTCATTTTGACCAAGCCCAGCTATGATCACTCTGTCAATCGGTATGTACCACCTGACTTTCCTGCTGCCTTCGTTCGTCCTCCCTACAGTCGTTAAACGCGGAAACAGCTGTTCATGGCTCTGTGCATTTCATCATATGTCGTAATGCAATGCGCTTGCATGCGTCGTGACTGTCACGCGGTAACCTTTAGACTCCCTTTCCCTTTGTATAGTTAGTCCATGGATACAGCTTTTATGAACATTCTTTCAAAAGGTGTACGCTTTACCATCAAAACGATGAGCGACCTGTGAGATAAGAGTGACGCTTAACTGGACCTATATGTAACGCATAGATTCAAAATGTATTATGCTGCACATTTTGTCTGTCCGTTGCTGGCAAGGCTGGATTGGAGGCAGAGGTGCAAATTGGTGGTCTGTGAATGGGTATCTGTATAGTCATCTCGCATTGACATGAGAAAATGGCATGTAGGGCTGGTCTTCGCATGTTGCATGTATGAGGTGTGGGAGGTTCCTCAGAGTAGTATGCTCGCTTTGCAATCAATGCATATGCCTCCGAATTCCTTTATGTTTCTTGTTAATACGAAGATGATTGGGGAGGAAGGTTTGGCGAAGAGGGGAGAGAAGTCTAGAAAGGAAAGGGGAGTCTAGAGGAAAGATAAAATATACTGTACAGAAGTTAGATAGAGAAGTTTGGATGCAAGAAGTCTGAAGATAGAAGTTTGGGAAAGGGGAGAAGTCACTAGAGAGAAGTTTGGGGAAGAGGAGAAGTTAGAGAGAGAAGTTCGGAGTTAAGAAGTTTGGAGGTGAGAAGTTTGGGGAAGAGGAGAGGAGAAGTCACACAAAGAAGCCCGAGTCAAGAAGTCTAGAGAGAAGAGCCGAGGTAGAGATAGAGACGTGAAGTCTAGAGAGGAGCCGAGATAGAGATAGAGACATGAAGTCTAGAGAGAGAGAGGTCTATATTGGGAGAGAAGTAGAGGCAGGGTAGGAAGTTTGGAGGAAAGAGGAGAGAGAAAGTGAAGTTTGGAGAGAAGAAAGAAGAGAGAGAAGTTTGGAGGTAAGAGGCTAGGTATAGGAAGTTTGGAGGAAAGAGGAGAGTTGTAATGAAGTTTGGAGAGGAGAGGAAAGAGAGAGAAGTCTAGGGACAAGGGACAAGAAGATTGGAAGAAGAGAGAGAAATGAAGTCTGCGGAGAAGAGGAAGAGTGAGAAGTCTGGAGACAAGAATGAGAAGCTTGGAGATAAGAATGGTAGAGTAAGATAGTGATGTTTGGAGTGGAGAGAGACAGAAGTACACAAATTTGCAAAGAGTATACCTTTATTAGCGCAAAATAGTTGTTTGATACATTTGTTGTCTCTCCTATCTTTTTATAGTTGAAGAGAGGGGAGGGCAAAAGATCTTCATACAATATCAATATGTAGAGACGTTGGAGTGGTGAAGGACATTTTCTCCATACTATTGTAAAAAATCTTTGGGTTAGGTACAATTTGCTTGAAAAAGTCTCAAAAAGAAAGAAGGAAAAAATATCTAGTGAGGCGGTTCTTAAGCAGGTCTAGGTTGGGTTTGCCTAGGTCCAAAAAGTCTCCAAAGAAAGTCTAGTCTGGAGAAAGTCGAAGAATCTCTCTAGAGAAAAAACATAAGTTACTCAAGTACATGAGTAAAAAGTAATCTACTAAACTACCTTGTACATGATAGAAGATTGCTTCTACGCTATATACGAAGTGAGTATAACTTGAACAAAGTAATCTACTAAACTACCTTTTTCATGATAAAAGATTGTTTCTATGCTATATACAAAGTGAGTACAACTTGAAGAGTTGCTGCTATATACAGGTGTGAAATACAACTTAAAGCTTTTTTATTCTGTACAAAAGAGCTCATGTGTGGTGTTTTCATGTGGTGTATGTAAAAAATAATAGGTATGCTTTGATACCATGCCAAAATAAGTGGCGGTATAGAGTGACTATAGGGTTTTTGGGGAGTAACATAGAGTGTGTACGGGAGATAGAAGAGAGACTCAGAAACGCAAGAACATGATGATGATGCACTGAATCATGCTATGAGAAGAAAAGCTGATATAACGGAGCTGAGGCTCAGAAGATAATTGCACTGTCTTGTCTGAATTAGGTGGCAGCAGCTATGGGAATCTGCACAGTGAAGGGCGCGAAACGCAGTCCTTCGAGCAATGAGCTATCGAAGTAAATCACTCAAAGGTGAAAGATAACTGTTGAGGGAGTGGACCTTAATTCTTTGATGTCATCGGAGATGTGGAAGATGATCACCAGTTGTCGAGGGAGCAAATTGCAATCTTGTAATGCCGAGGAGTGCCTCGGCAGCAAAACGCAAATCCATAATGTTGGGGCTATCAAATGCAAGGAGAGCAGCCTAGATACTGGTGCCAGGTGGATAATGATGAGCCAGATGATGGAGGATGAGCTGGGCTGTAAAAACGCAGGTCCAAGTAGTCTCTATGATAGATGAGTGATGCCAAGTGATGGAGGAGGAACTGTCAGAAGTGGAGCAGCGGTGGAAGCATAAACATGTGTTGAAATAAACTGCTGAAACACAAGACAAAAAGAGAAAAGAAAGAACACGATACAGATGAGAACTCAGATGTATGCACGGGAAATGGAATCCATATATCTGAACACGAGACAGTCGCATACAACAATGAGTCACTAGCTGCGTGGGTACTAGCACTGGCTCCTCTCTCTACAGAGTCTGCAGATGGTGAAATGAAGTTACTGACTGAGGAGGAGCCACTGAGTATAAATAGGCTGAAAAAGTGGGGAGCAATAATGCTGGTTGGACAGCATTAAAGCTGGCCGACTGGTGCATAAAATGCTCCACTGGCATAAAATGCCACACCAGAAAAATACCTAAAATACCTAATAAAAAATGCCCAGCCCAGATCAAGCTCAGACTCACACATGAGCTGACAAATACTCTGCTAACACCCTCTCTCAGATCATGAGTGATTTGATACAATACAATAGTACAAGGAAAAGGGATCAGAAACTATACAACATAGAACCACCAAGTAGAACCATGGATACCCAAGCAGTGGGTGATCAAGCCACCACCAAGGTGCCTCGGAGAGAACCTGATGTCGATGTCGATCGTACCAAACACCTGAAAATAGAGAAGATCATAGCATGTCTCTGTGTCCATCACCAATGTCTCGCAATAGCATACAAGACCATCCTGTCAAAAATGCCTCTGAACATAGGTGACCATGGATTCCCCGCCTTTGGCCAGACCGCCAAAGTGTCCCCTCATGTGAGCTCCAGACGAAAGCCTCTTGCTCTCTGTCAGAGAACCAGCTCAGCATGAACCTGGATGTCAATCCCAGTGCCAGGATTTGATTCCGCCAGACGGAAGTTGATGCGTCAGGAACATCCCTCTCTGGAACCTGTGCACCTGTATAAAAATATAGATGAGGCGCGGCTGCCCCATCTAAACACCCGCTCGCACTCCCTCTCTGGCACAAGAGAGTCGTGAGGGATGACCTCATCACCACCACTAGAAAGTAGCCGAGGAAGGGGCCACCAAGCCCTTCCCACGATCCAAAGAAGAGGATCCCTTCCGCGCCTTGGACTTCACCTTGGTCGGAGGATCGGAGTCGGAGTCTGATGAAGGAGAGGACTCATCGGTAGAGTCAGCATCCCGCTTCGTCTTCTGCTCCTTCTTCTTGGAAGCCGCTAACTTCTTGCAGTCCTTCCGCAAATGTCCCTTCTTGCCACAGTGGTAACATTGGGCCTTCGACTTCTTCTTCCCGGCACCCCTCTCTGAAGCTACATAAGCCTCACCTCCATAATGTGCCGGAAGCCGCCCCTGTAATCTCAAGGATGCCTCATGCTCAAGAAGCATCGAGGTCATATGTGTAAAATTGACAGGAGTCAATGATGTCTGCACCCGCAAAGCATTGGCCACTCCATCAAACTCCGGGGGGAGCTTGTAGAGGATCGTCTTGACGAGATGCACAAACCAAGCTTTCATGACAGCACTCCATGTGAGATAATCAGGTCCATGTAACTTATCAGCAGTGGAAGTGCACGGAGGAGCCATATGGAGAGGATAAGAAGAGAAGTAGAGAAGAGATGGAATTTAGAGAGGAAACACAGCCAAAACACAAGCACAGACTACAGAAAAAGAGAGTTCACATGCAATATAACCCAAAATTTGATCAATAGAAGACAAAATCTGCTGCAGAAAGTCAAAAAATCAGTCAAAAACTGCCAAAAACAGCAAAAACGGCCTGAAGTAACAGTCACCCAGCCACGAGAGATGCTGAATCAGCAAAACGCAGGCTGTAAACTGGAGAAAAACAGGTAGAAAACTGTCGCCAGCAGCTGCAGATGAAAAACGCAGGCAATAGAGGGTGCGGAGGCAGCAGGCGATGGCAAAACTGCAAAAAACGCAGGCTGAAAACAGCCCCAAAACAGGTCGCCTGGCTGCGACAGCAGTCGTCTGATCAGCAGGGGTACAAAACAGTCCTGAAATCAGCAAGAAAACATAGCAGAAACACAAGTCCTGAAAACTGATACCATGTCAGAAGTGGAGCAGCGGTGGAAGCATAAACATGTGCTGAAATAAACTGCTGAAACACAAGACAAAAAGAGAAAAGAAAGAATACGATACAGATGAGAACTCAGATGTATGCATGGGAAATGGAATCCATATATCTGAACACGAGACAGGCGCATACAACAGTGAGTCACTGGCTGCGTGGGCACTGGCACTGGCTCCTCTCTCTACAGAGTCTGCAGATGGTGAAATGAAGTTACTGACTGAGGAGGAGCCACTGAGTATAAATAGGCTGAAAAAGTGGGGAGCAATAATGCTGGTCGGACAGCATTAAAGCTGGCCGACTGGTGCATAAAATGCTCCACTGGCATAAAATGCCACACCAGAAAAATACCTAAAATACCTAATAAAAAATGCCCAGCCCAGATCAAGCTCAGACTCACACATGAGCTGACAAATACTCTGCTAACAGGAACTAGGCTGGAAAAACGTAGATCCCAACAGCCCTTGTGATTGACGAGTGATGAAATCACTGATGCTCCGTGATGTAGATTGTTGCTAGAGGCCAAGATGTTGATGCCAAGTTGGAGATGATGACACTAAGCAAGAAGACCTTTAGATTGAAAAACGCAGGTAAACGTGGAGTTTGAAGGAGAAGGGTGTTGATGCCAATCAGAGGATGGTGACGCTATGTGGAAGATGCTTCAAATGCAAGGCCTGATGATGGAACAAGGCGCTTGAAGTAGAAGAGGAAGGGTGAAGGAAACCATGAGCCACAAACCACAATGTCCTCATGAAGGGGTATGAGGCAATGGAAGGGGTTGGGGAGAGAAGGGAAGTGTTGGTGACCGAAGAAGGTGGTGAAGAATGATTGAAGAGAGAGTGGTAAAGAACGAATGAAGTGACTGCCTATTTATAGGCATAAGCTGTTTGGGGTGGTGCACCATTGTGTTGATGCCCACTAAAAAAGTAGCCCAAAATGTGGATATCAACCCTTTTTAGGGCTATTAGCACGAAATCCTAAATGAGGTGTGTGAATTGAAGAAGTGGTTTCTCAACACCCTCTCTCAAGCCCAAAAAGGGATGAAGAAAGAGAAGAGATACGATAAAGAAGAAAAGGATTTGAAAGATCCAAGGGTGCTACCTGAAAGATAACCTATAGTAAGAAACGATAGATGGGATGAACTATAGAACCGGACTCCACCTTCGGAGAGAAGCCACTAGCTCCATAACTCCATGTTGGGAGGAATTTGAAGGCCTTGTCACCAAGTCGTAGTGGCTGGGCTTCCAAGGCCCCAATCTAGGTAGTCTTTGAAGATCTTGGGTATAAATAGGAGAAATGACTGCTCGAAGACAATCATCGCCAAAGAGTAAATGGAGGGTGACGAAGTTGAGGATGAGTAGGTGTCCCCCTAGAGGGTGGAGATGCAGGGGCCCCCTCTGAAGCCGAAGAAGTAGAAGCCCCCTCTAAGGGCAAAAAGAGTGTATCCCTCTCCGAAGCCCCCTCTCGGAAAGAGAGGGAATCTGAAACTCATGGATCATGGAGTTTGAATCATCTGATGATGAAGTGCCGTTGGTCGTGCGAAGAAGGTATCTGGGATACTGAAGAACTCCCAAAGGTTGGCCTCTCGAACCTGAGTAGTTGAGGCTAGGAAAAAGGGAGGCTCAGGCGGAGCCAAGGGTGGGCAACAGTCACTGTCTCTTAGTGGAGTAGACTGCGGAGCCGAAGTAATAGAAGGGATCGAATAATCACTGTCTCTCCAAGAAGCGGACTGTTGAGGGGATGGTATCCCACAATTACTATCTCTTGGTGGAGTGGGCTGTGGGTTATCGAGGTGGCATTCTTGAAACCCTAGAAGAAGTAGAAGCAACCTTTGTAGCGCATCACGGTGGTTGCGAGGAGGCCATGGTACCAATTGATCCTCTTGTGGCTCGAAAGGGCTTAGTGCACATTGGATGCGTCTCATTGCTATGAGCATAAAAATCTGAAAGCTAGTGCATAATAAACTTTGTGGCCTAGAAGAGAGAGGTGGCACTACGAGTGCCTAGGGGTAGACGCATATACTTCGGCGGGGTAGGGAGTAAAGGTCCATAGCAGCAAGCATTGATGGGTTTCCAGTGATGCCAGAAGAGGAGGACCCAGCGGTGTGTCCATCTACGTGTGGAGAAGTCATAGCATCGGAGTGTCAACCTGTAAAAGGGAGGGTGGGTGGAAGAGGAAGACAAAGGTATATCTATCTCTTGGTGATACAAGAGAAATGAAGGGGGAAATCGGTAGATGATACCGAATCCGCAACTTGTCTTTTCCTTCTTTGATGAATAGGGCTTAGCTCTTGCGCTCTGATACCATGTTCAAACAACAGATATGCTTTGATACCATGTCAAAATAAGTGACTGTGCAAACAATAGGGTTTGTGGAGAGTAACGCAGAGTGTGTACAACAAACATTGAGAGACAAGAGAAACTCAGAAACACAAACACATTGATGATGCATTGAATCATGCTATGAGAAAAAAGTTGATAAGCGGAGCCGAAGCTCAAAAGATAACTGCACTGTCTTGTTTGAATCAGGTGGCATCAGTTGTGGAAATCTGCATAGTGAAGGGAGCAAAACGTAGTCCTTCGGGCATGAGCTATCAAAGTAATCATTGGAAGGTGGAAGACAGTTGTTAAGGGAGCAAACTGAAGTCCTTTGATGCTATTGGAGAAGATGTTCACTAACTGTTGAGGGAGCGAATTGCAGTCCTTTGATGCCAAGGAGTGACATGGGCAGCAAAATGTAAATCCCAAAATGTTGGAGCTGTCAAACACAGGGAGAGCAGTCTTGATGCTGATGCTAGGTGGATAATGATAACGCCAGAAGATGGAAGATGAGCCGGGCTGCAAAAACGCAGGTCCTAGCAGCCTCTGTGATAGATGAGTGACGCCAGGTCATGAAGAAGGAACCAGGCTGCAAAAACGCAAGTCCTAATAGCCCTTGTGAAATGATGAAATCATTGATGCTTGGTGATGTAGACTATCGCTAAAGGCTAGGTTGTTGATGCCAAGCTCGAGATGATGATGCCAAGCAAGGAGAAGACCTCTAGATTGAAAAACACAGGTAAAGGTGTAGCATGAATGAAGTGGGTGCCTATTTATAGATATAAGCTCTCTAGGTTGGTGCACCGCTGTGTGGGCGGCCATTGGAAAAGTGGCCAAAATGTGGACACTAGGCCTTTTTGGGGTTGTCAATGTGAAACCCTAAATGAAGTTTGTGAACTGAAGAAGTGGTTTCTCAACAGTTTACAAGTTGCCCACTCCTAGACGGTGCACCATCCTTGGTGAGCATTAGCAAGTCTATCCTCTAGGCCTTGAAAGAAATCATGAGTGTGTTGAAAAAAATCCTTGTCTCGATTATGATTAGCCTCTATCGTGCGGATTTTCTATTGTTGTTACTCAACAATCTTTGCATCTTTCTGAAGAAGTGTTTGCTGAAGCTTGATCAATCTGTGATCTCAGGCATGTATCTGCTGATGATGGTCAACAAGGTTGAACCTAAGAGTATCCATCTTTTGGAGATCGTGTCATCTTGGTGGCAAGGGTAGGGAGGTCTAGGGGCAAAATGTGAATGACTAATTGTGTTGGCTTTATGTGCTGAATGAAATTGGTTAAATGTTGGGCCGTTCCCTAGAGTAATGATGTTGCCATGAGGAGAGGTCCACCAAGAGTAAGTATTTGGGGGATGGATGTTGATGTTTCTTGGGAGGAAATCGGACGATTTGATTTGCATAAAGAAGTCCGGTTGTGAAGTATATTGAAGGTGATATACTTCACAACTGGGCTTGATGATAAGGAGAGGGGTACAGAAGATAGGAAGGAAAATTAGAAGTTATGGGTGAAGAGGAAAAAGGGGAAGTAGATGGGAGAATGATCACAGGGGGAGTGATGGAAGTAGTTGTGTGAGTTTCGGCGTTCTTGGCATGTTTGGAATCGTGCTAATAAGGAAGGACTTTTGGGCGATACTTGGACTTTTTGGGTTTAGAAAAAGACGGGCTTGATACAGATGGTAATAGGGAAGAGAGGCGTTGAATATGGTAAGTAAAAAAGCCAGCAGAAGAAAAAGTTATTTTGGAGTTATATTTTTCATTTTGTCTAGCTTGTTTGAGCTTGTCATGAAGTGACCATGTGAGAAAAGCTGCCCAAGAATATGTTTTGATTGTTGAAAGATGATAGAAGGCTTTTTGAGCTTGGACAGCTCTAAAGAGTGTGGGATGAAGATAAAGGTAGTAGTGAAAGAAGCAGTAAGCTTAAGAGTGGAAGAGGTGGGATTGTCGAGATTTTTGACATGGCTATGGGTGGCTAGATCAATGATATTAATGTGGCAAAGATGATTAGCAGTTAATTGTTGCTTGGGAAGGGTAAGGATGGTGGCAATGGTGTCAAAATCAAGCTTTTGACCTTTGGGGAGTTCAAGATGCTTAGGTATATAGTTTCTACAAAGATTTTCATTAGGAGGGGTAAGTTTAGAGGTGAGAGTATTGAGATGTGTGAGTGAAAAAGAAGCATAGGGGGGATGGATGGAGGAGAGAAGAGGAGGGGAGTGATCTACAAATGTGTTGGTGGAACTTGGCTGAGAAGATGATGTTCAACGTACTTGCTATTGCAAAAGGGGATTTTCCTAGGAGTATGTCTAAGTTGATTGGTGAGATGGTCGATACATCTCATCATCAGTGTCACCGCCTATACTCGTAGAAGTGTCTATGGAGGAGCTGACCTCATTGTCATCTTGATGGGATGAAGAACTTGAGGATGCTGAAGTGTAGGGAGGGTTTTGTGAGAGGGCACCCAATAGATTTTGTGTTGAGCCGATTGGATGGGGCGAGAGGAATATTGAAGGAGTAGGGTAAGTACCGAATTGAGAAGACGAGCCGATGCTGAGAATGCTTGTAGAACGAATATGCTCAACGGCACTGTGGGTTGCTGCAAAAGCATTGTATATTTAGTGTTTAGTCATTCATTCAAATTTCCATTGTGTTCATTGTCTTTGAGTTACCCTAACCCTAACTGTGTTCTATTGAATTTATGCTTTGTCGTATGCTTTTATTTACGTTTTGCATTAGGGTATTTCTTCACAAGCAATAGCATCCAAAGTTTCGGGAATCTTTTGTTGAGTGCTTGGCAGAAGCGCTCTATTAACCCATTGTTGTACCATGAAGTTTCCAAGGTAAATCGGAAGGTGCACCACTAATAACTTTGCTTGTGTGAGGAGATCGGGGACCATGTCTTCATCAATGTATTTCAGTGAGTTGAGCTCTTGGATGTCTTCACGATTTCCCGGATGGTAAGCCATAAGGAACTCATCCTTGAGGGATGCCCAAGTTACAAAGTGGGTCTTCAAAAATTGGCTATATCACTAATTCGAAGTGTCCTCTAGGGTGGAGGGGAGAAATGCATCCTCCCTATCTACCCCTCTACTTTGACATAATCTGTCCAATCGATGGACATGGTCTTTAGGATCTTCAATGGCTAGCCCCTTGAAGGTGGGTAGCTTTATATTTACTCTTCCTAGTGCCTTGTAGAGGCTTAGGGGCATCAACCCCTACCCCCATCCACTAAAAACTAGAAGAGGAGTTTTAGGAGTGCAAATGGGAGTTACCTCAAAGGATTTGCCGGAGTGGATTGTAAGCATACACTTCGGACTTCCAATGATTAGGAAATTATATCACTCTACAATCAATGCATATGCCTTTGAATTCCTTGATGTTGCTCTTTAATGCAAAGAGGATCAAGAAGGAAGGTTTGGCAAAGAGAAGAGAGAAGTCTAGGAAGGAAAGGGGAGTCTGAAGGGAGAGGGAAAATGACATATTGAAGTTAGATAGAGAAGTTTGGATGAAAGAAGTTTGAAGATAGAGCAACTTTGGGGAAGGGGAAGCAAAGAAGTTTGGAGGCACAGAGGTCTGGAGACAAAGAAGTTTGGGGAAGAGGAGGAGAAAAATAGAGAAGTTTGGAGATAGTGAAGTCTAGGAAAGAGGAGAGGAGAAGTCAAATAGAGAAGCTTGAGTCAAGAAGTCTAGAGAGAAGAGCTGAGATAAAGGCAGATATATGAAGTCTAGAGAGAGAGAGAGGTCTATATCGAGAGAGAAGTGTCGAGCAAAAAATGTATTAGTTTCACTTAAACAACCCCAAAACATTCTTAATTAAGGAAGAAACCTTGTTTATTTAAAAAGAAATGCGTTCCTAGAAAGTGTTTGTATCCCATAAGCACAAATCCACTTGGGAGGGCCCAAACTTTCTATAAATAGGTATGCTGCCCTCCATTCAGCCCTAACCTCGTTTTTGTAGATTTTAGGTCTTTCAGCTTGCTGTCCACACCTTGGACACGAAGCACATTGCGGTCCAAGTTGGTCATTGTTGTCTACAACAATTTGGCTCATGTTTTCAATCTACCATACATTGTTTGGAGCTGATTTCAGCATGCTGACTGCTGCTGCTGGTTTTCCCTGCGTTTTTAGTCTTTCTCTCTCCTGCAACTTGCATGTTTTCTCTCTTGCAGCCTGCGTTTTTAGTCTTTCTCTCTCCTCACTTGCATTTTTAGTCTTTCTCTCTCCTGCATTGCCATCTGCATTGGATCCAGCCTTTCTTGGTTGTGTTTGCTGGTGTTTGACTTTCGGAGGCTGCCTTGTTGCGATTTGGGATCCGTTCAAAGTATGACACACTCTCCAGGTCATTATCCTTGTCCTGATCCTTGAGATATAGGAGTTCGAGGTATAGTATTCATTCACTACATAGTGTGTTTGCTACATGAGCATTGTATATTTAATAATCATATCACTTCATTCATTCTTTGTGTTCATTATTTCCGAGTTACCCTAACCCTAATTGCATTCTTCTACGAGTCTGTGCTTTGTCGTACGGTGTTATTTGTGTCTTTGTGTTAGGGTATTTTTTCACAAGAAGTATAGAGAAGTAGAGATAGAGCATGAAGTCTGTAGGAAAGAGGAGAGAGAAAGTGAAGTTTGGAGAGAGGAGGGGAGAGAGAGAAGTCTGGAGACAAGGGGCTAGATACAAGAAGTCTGTATCCCTACCGACGCGCTACGTGCCGCCATCGTGTCTCCCCCATCTCTCCTGCCGCCATAGCGCCTCCCTCCTTCTCTGACCGTCATCACGCCCCTCCCTGGTTGCCACTGCACCGCCCTTCCATCGCTTGGCCGCCTCTGCGCTTCCCCCCCTTCCGTCTGTCTGCCATTGGGCCCCTACCGATGCGCTGTCCTCCCACTGCTTGTTTGCTGGGTCCCCTACCAGTGCGCCGCTCTCCCACCGCCTGTCCCCTCCCCCCCCTTTCAGCCCGCCACTGCGACTTCCTCTTCCCATTTGTTCGCCTTGGGCCTCCCTGTGCATTGAGTGCCCCATTACCGTGATGGGCTCCCCCTCTCGTGAGCCTTTTCTCACACACCTGTTGCTCCCCTCCCCAAGCCCTCGCATCCCTCGCCTTGTGGCTCAGTCATCAGGCCCCCACTCGTAGGATCAAGCCACTAGTGGAGAACAATACTATCCACCGCTGGAAAACAAATCCCCCCGTCCCACATCCATCTCCCCCCCCCGGTTGCTTCCTCCTTTGCAGCAACACCCCCCCGCCGGCAACACTGCAGCGTGATTGGTAGGTTCTCAGCAGGGACGTGCAATGGAAACCCCTGGTTAGATGCTGGTGCATTCAATGAGTGCCCCCTAGTCAAACACCTTGCGTGTCGTCCTCTCTAAGGAATAGCTCTTAGCCATCCGTGCCACAGAGCTGGAGCTAAAAGAAACAACGATCTTTGGTCAGGTAGTAGGACACTCCCCATCCATGGCCCAGCTTCGAGACTGGCCTCACTCCACGTTGCGCATCGGCATAGCGCAGATCGTGGAGGCAGTTCTAATGGGTCTAGGGATCTTCATGGTACGGCTCACTCGTCAGACGCAGCCCGTGAGTTACTGTAACCGGCCTGTTCATTGGAAAGGGCGGTAGTGTACAACCAAAATACATAAATGCTTTCACCCAATTTACAGTTGTCCACTTTACCTGAACTTAAAGACACAGAATCAAGAAGAAAAACAGGAAGCTAAAATGCTCCTGTTGCCACACAGACACCCTGTTGGCCCCTGAGTTAGGTGCCCCTTGCGGTATTTCTTTATTTTTTTAAAAAAGAGAGAGAGTACAATGGGCTGTCTTTCACCTATTTTGGGTGAAATTTGGCAGCATAATAGTACAATTACTGACCCAAAACAAGCCGACCAGGAGGGGAAACTCTGCCCAAGTCTGAAACTTCTGGTTGGAGTGCAGAATTGATCATTTCAGCCTGCTGTAATTACAAGGTTCAGACCTATTCTGAGACCTGTTTTCAACTCATACTGTTCCCTGTAGTGTTCAGCCCATTGTAATTACTGGTTCAGACCTGTTCTGACACCTGTTCTCAGCTCATATTGTTCCCTACACTGTCTTGCATCATGTGGGCCAAGTGCCCCTCGATTCTGACATCGATTGGGCTCTGAATTAACCTCTGAACAGTCCAGAATCAGAACTGATTTAGTGCTGTTTCAGACACTCGCTTGGTGAGGTTACCTCCCTCACCTGTCCCTGCTGGGACAGCATACAACTGCTCCTGTTCCTGGAGAAAAGAGGCTTTTGCCTCATGCAAAAACAGCATATTCCACACAGCTATACCTGAATCAGAAGAAAGGCCCTTGATTTTGTAGCATAACCGCACTGTCAGGGAGAGAAAGAGAGAGTAGGAAGCAAGCTCAGCCTTTTGTGCATCATGGACAGGGTAGACCAGCTCTCAAGAGCTCTCCATCTGCAGCAATCCATCTCCCTTTCACCAAAAATGAGCCCCTTTCACCCCAAAAACTGCACTCCAGCCCCTCTTTGAAGAGGTAAGTGCACAAATTTGTGCCAAGTGGCAGCATTGGAAGATATTTCCCATTCCTGCCTTCCGATCTAAAATTCTCCATCCTCGGTGCAGAATTTGACCTCGGCACAGACGAGAAGATTGATCCTCGTGCATAAACAAAGATAATGACTCGAATAGATTTTGAGGCCCAAAAATAGTATTTCCCTAAATTTTAGGAGTTACTTCCATTGCATCCCACTAGTTTTCTGACCGTCTTTGCAGACCAAGGCTACATCCAAATCTGTAATGTAGCTCAACTGAAAGTGAATTTCCACTGATGACCCCATATGGACTAATCTCTTGCAGATTTTTCCATCTTCACTTTGAACTAGTTTCTTCCAGGCTAGTTCTTCAACACACTTGTCCATATACACTTTCACAAGTCTCTTCCAGATTCGTCAATCTACAGTGCCATCAGTCTCTTCCAGACTTATACTGGACCTTAACTGTCCAGTCTTGACTCACTAGACATTCCTGTCCGTTTCACATACTGGCCATGCAACTCAGGCGTTTAGATTTCAAGAGGGATTCTTCCAAAAAGAAAAACCAAATGAAATATGTAATAAAGAAATCAACAAAAAGGTAATAGTTGTCACAGTCTTGTGACATACCTCCCTCTCGAAATCGCAAACGTCCTCGTTTGCATGAATGTTATACATGCTATCAGCTAACCCAGTGAACTTACACTTGGCAGCACATGTACAACACATACATGCTATCAGTCAACATTGTGAACTGAACACACTGTTAACACATGTATGTTCTAACTGTGAAACATGGCAGACTATCATCATGTGACTCCACATCACTGTTTCCAGATATAGTGGCCGGTACACCACAATGATATCCCCATAGTGGCAGATTCTCATTTGATGACTCCACATCACCGTGACTAGAGATCTAGTGGCCGATGCATCAAAATGATATCCCCACTAAGTCAACTCACAAAATACATGCCCGATCGAGTAACCATTGTTACGTGTATTCAATTTAATAGAAGTAAAAACTGTATTCTTGCAATCAATACTTACTTCTTTAGCACTGAGAAAACCATATGGACACAATAAGTGTTAACCTGTACAAAATCTGTTTCTGTACATAATTTCTTTCTAAAGCAATTGTCACTTTGACAATCTATTTCAGCTTAGAGATACAAGGGGTCAAGGTAGGTTGCAAGCGAAATGCTTCAAGGTAAAGTTCCAACACATTAGGTGACTCTGCAAGTTCATCTTTGTCCATCCACTTAGCATCTATAGCTGGATAGTTCTTGAACTTAACCAAATACCTTCTAGCAACTTTGCCTTTCACTTTCCTTTCCTTGTGTGCCAATACCTGTTTTGGAACAAGAATTTCATCAAGTTCCTCAACTTCGGGTTGTTCCTCAGCTGGCATATCTTCTGGCACATCACCCACATAAGGTCCAAGAAGACTTACATGGAAAGCATTATGAATCTTCCAATTGTCAGGCAATTTCAGCCTATAACTGACATCACTAATCTTCTCTGTTACTTGAAAAGGCCCATAGTATCGCATACTAAGCTTAGTGAAAAGACTTTCCTTGCCTTTCCGCTTCTTTAAGCGTGCCTTTTCAAACCGTAACAGACCCAATCACCAAGTGAAAACAACAATTCACGACGGTGATGATCAACAGCTTTCTTTTGCTTTGCCTAAGTCCTTTCAAGGGCATGCTTAACTTTCTGATACATTTCACCCATACTCCGCACGTACTGATTTGCCTGAAAAATCTTTTCCTTTGTATGCAAAATGGGAGGAATCTTTTTACCACCTTCAACAATTTCAAAAGGGGCTTTGCTTGTTGATGAATGCACAGTATTATTGTATGCATACTCGACCAAAGGCAAATACTGCTCCCACTTTGACTTGTGCTCTGACACATAGCACTTAAGCAGATCCAAGACAGTAGAATTTGCCTCTTCTGACTGTCCATCAGTCTGTGGATGAAATGACGATGAGAACTTGAGCGTTGTGCCCATGTTCTCAAATATGCCTCTCCAGAATAGACTTGTCATCCGTGGATCACGGTCAGTGACAATAGACTGTGGCATACCATGATACTTGAAAATATTGCACATAAACAAATGTGCCATCTGATCTGGTTTTATCTTCTTCCTGAGAGGAATGAAATGAGCCTGTTTGCTAAACCTGCAAATAATAGTCCATATCCCATCATTTCCTGTCTGTGTCCTTGGAAGATCAAAGATAAAATCCATAGCTATGCTTTCCCATGTTTTATCTGGAATAGACAATGGCTGTAAAAGCCCGGGTGCTTTTTGCCTGTCAAACTTGACCTTCTGGCAAATCAAACACTGCCGTACAAAAGCATCCACGTCTCTTCTCAAAGTAGGCCAATAAAATAATGTCTCTACTGCTTTGACTATTGCATCAATACCACGATGCCCTGCATACGGTGGAGAATGACTCTTTGTCATAACTTTTCGTCTCAATGGCATAGCCACACATAGTCTACCATGCATTAACATGAAACCATCCTTGAGAAGATAATGCTCATGATGTTGTCCATTGACAAGCTGATCAAAAATCCTTGCAAAATCTTCATCATCAGCATACTGTTCCTTCATATCATCAAGCTCATGATGATAAGGAATTGACATAGCTGAAATTTGTGGCTTCCTTGACAAAGCATCAGCCACAACATTCTTTTTGCCTTCCACATGCACAATCTGAAAATGGAACATTGACAAAAAGTTTGCCCAACGCATATGCTTTTCTGACAGTTTAGTCTGAGTTAAGAAATAACGCAATGTTTGATGATCTGTCTGGACAACAAAATCTGCCCCAAGTAGGTAGTGTTTCCAACAAGAAAGCGCATGATTCACAGCCAGCAATTCTTTCTCATAGACCTGCATAGTCTTCTCTGGCCCTCGCAAGATTCTGCTTTCATAAGCCACTACCCGGCCATCTTGCATTAACATTGCACCAATGCTATTGCCATAGGCATCACACTGGACAACAAATGACTTCCTAAGATCTGGCAGAATGATCACTGGACTAGAAGTCATCTTTTCTTTAAGAAGGTTAAAAGCTGAAATCTCTTTCTGTGTCCACTGGAAAGAGACTCCTTTCTTCTGTAAAGCATGTAAAGGTGAAGCAATCTCTACAAAATTGCGAATGAACCTCCTGTAGTAAGAACACAAACCCAAGAAGCTTCTAATCTGGCCATGTTCTAATTGCTTCAACCTTAGCAGGATCCATTCGGACACCATCCTTTGACACTATGTGCCCCAAAAACTGGATTTCTTCCAAGAAGAACTCACTCTTCTTGCCATTGATAAGCAACCTATTACTGCAAGTCTCATCAAAGACTGCTTTCAAGTGTTCTCTATGCTCCTGTTCATTCTTTGAAAAGACAATCATGTCATTAAAGAATGTACCAACAAACTGCCTGTATGGATGAAAAATCCTGTCTATCATTCGATTAAACGTAGCAGGAGCATTAGTAAGTCCAAATTGCATTACCAAGAACTCATAGAGACCAAACGTGGTCCTAAATGCAATCTTATGCACATCCTCTCTCTTAATCCTGATCTGATGGTATCCACTCTTCAAATCTATCCTGCTGAAAATTGACGCTCTTTCCAAACGGTCAAGGATATCGTCAATTCTTGGAATGGGGAACGTGTTCTTGATGGTACTCTTGTTCAATGCTCGATAATCTATGCACATACGCCAAGAGTCATCCTTCTTCTGCACTAAGAGCACTGGTGAGCAAAAGGGAGATGAATTGGCTGAATTAGCTCTTTTCCTAACAGCTCATTGACCTGGCTCAATATCTCTTTCTGTTGGGCTGCACTAACCCTATACGGAGGTCTATTTGGTGGGCTACTTCCTGGCACCAAATCTATCCCATGATCCTCAGACCTCTCTGGTGGCAACTATGATGGTAATGAGTCAGAAAAACAATCACTGAACTGAGAGAAGAAAGCAGACATGTCTCTATTTAACATAGAGAAATTTGACTCATCATTATCCTTGACATCATGTGCAAAAATCAAGTATGCAGAAAGATGATTCTTTATTACAGATGTAATGACAGAAGCCGATACAAGAGGTATAGGCTCTCCTTTAAGCTTCACATCAAGCACATGAGTTTTTCCCCTATGTTCCAAAGTTAGTGTCTTGTTAAAGGCATCCAACACACCATGCTTTCTGAACATCCATGGCATTCCCAACAAGACATCACAGCCTTCAAGTGGCATGGTATAAAATTCTTCTGCATCAACATAAGACTGTATATGAAGACGCAGCTTTCCAAGAATGGGTGTCACAGACTTTGAGTGGCCAGGACATGCCAACCCTGCCTCTGCTGTGTAGCCCATCTCATTTGCTCTGATGCCCAAAGTAGAAGCCAACTCTGGTGAGATAAAGTTTGCCTTAGCTCCAGGATCAAAGAAAATGAGTACATCTTGATCCCTAACTTTAACCCAAGCTCTGCAAAGCTCATTAGCATCCGAGTGTGGCTTGTCTCCTAGCATATCTGGCACTAAACCTGCTGAAGGTTTGGGCTTCTTTCCTTTCCTGTCCTCTTTATCATCATCAGCTGATCTCTTATTCTTGTTCGGACAGTTAGATGCAATATGACGAGTCTGCTCACAGATAAAGCACTTCCTCTCAGCCATTAAAGCCTTTCTCTCTTCAAGAGACTTGCGCACAAAAGGTTTCTTCTGGTCCTTTGGCTGTTGTCCAAAGAACTTAGCTGGCTTCTTCTTGAACTGCCAAGGTTTACCTGTGCTTTGAGAATTCTGATAAACCTGTGCTTTGAGAATTCTGATAAACCTGTTTGCCAAATGGATTCTTTGCTGAAAAATTTTCAGATTTGTCTTGTTTAATGCTGCCCCAAAACCACTTGACTGTCCCAACAATAATGCATTTCCTGTGCTGGCATTCTCAATTAATTGAGTCAAAGTGGTCACCTTTGTCTTTGTACAATAATTCCGAAGTTCCTTGGGCAGCCCACAGCAATATTTCTCTATCTGCTCAGTCAATGGCACAACCCTGTAAGAAGTGATTGGAAGTAAAGCCTCCCAAAACTTCTTGTTATAGTCTTCTAGATCCTTGCATTTAGATGCATCCAAATTGTGCTAAGCTGACATAACATCGATCTCAAATTCATTGGTCAACCAAGCAGAAGCAAATACTTGCTTAAAGTAAGTCCAAGTGGCAGGAGCCTGTCCTTGCATCAACAGTGTACTCCACCACTGACTAGCATTGTCCTTAAGAAAAGTGGCAGCTTTCCGAACCTTAGAAGGCTCTGTAAAGTTCCCTCTTGCAAATGCGGCATCAAACTGCTGTAAGAAAGAGAGTGCCTTAGTCCTATCTTCAAACCCTCGAAAGATATCAAACTGCACGGCTGCACCACCTTCCTTGTATGGCTTTGGCTTCTCATGAGCCATCAAAGGGTTTGTAGGATATGCCTGTAACATAGGAACACGAACAGATGGCATGGAAGTTGCCGGACCACTGACTACAGGGCTTGTAGACACAATACTTGCTTGCTGATTTTGATAACCAGCCATACCAAAAGTGCCCTGTGGCATGCCAAAACTGCCCTGAACTCCCTGAAATCTAGGCTGCATGCCTATATTGCCATACATGGGGTTTGGCATAAAACCCTGTGTACCCCCAAACACTGTTCTTGGTACATAAATCTGGTTTCTAGGTGCATAACCAGCCATACTCTGAAATACAGATCCACCTCCAAAGTACCCAGGATGTACAGAGGTCGGTGGGAAAACCTGTGGTAAAGCCTGAAAACTGTTTCCCTGTCCTTTTAAACCAACATTTGGCTGCTGTAAAGTGGCGAGCTGAATTGGCAATGCCTATGTAACTAGCGTTTCCACCACTTGTTCCTGGACATTCGGAACCAATCTTGGAGTCTCCATTGACTCTGCAAGCTGCCTTGGTGTTTCCATTGAATCTGCAGCATGCTTACCCTTATCTTGGACCTCTACTGGATCCGAAATCTTTGCAGATTGCCCAACTTGCTGTAAAGGAAGGGAAGGCTGCAAAAATGCCAAAAACCTTGGATTTTGCATCACTTGAGTAAACATACTCACAGCAGCAACTAACTGAGTCTTGAAAATGTCTTCATCCATAGAAGAAGCCGTAAGAACTTGTGGCTCAACACTTACAGGAGGAGTAACAAACTGTGGAGGTCTAGAAGACTCTCCCACCTCATGAACAACAGGGATCTCCTGTGATGAAGACGCTTCCTCTCTGGTGTCTTCCTTTCTATCAGCCATAATGCACAATTCTGTGTCTTACACCCAAACAAACCTTGGTTCACTCTTTAAGGAAAAAGTGATTCGATCTCGGCAATGGAACCATGTAACCGGTCTGTTCACTGGAAAGGGTGGTAGTGTACAACCAAAATACATAAATGCTTTCACCCAATTTACAGTCGTCCACTTTACCTGAACTTAAAGACACAGAATCAAGAAGAAAAACAGGAAGCTAAAATGCTCCTGTTGCCACACAGACACCCTGTTGGCCCCTAAGTTAGGCGCCCCTTGCAGTATTTCTTTATTTTTTTAAAAGAGAGAGAGAGTACAATGGGCTGTCTTTCACCTATTTTGGGTGAAATTTGGCAGCATAACAGTGCAATTACTGACCCAAAACAAGCCGACCAGGAGGGGAAACTCTGCCCAAGTCTGAAACTTCTGGTTGGAGTGCAGAATTGATCATTTCAGCCTGCTGTAATTACAAGGTTCAGACCTATTCTTAGACCTGTTTTCAACTCATACTGTTCCCTGTAGTGTTCAGCCCATTGTAATTACTGGTTCAGACCTGTTCTCAGCTCATATTGTTCCCTACACTGTCTTGCATCATGTGGGCCAAGTGCCCCTCGATTCTGACATCGATTGGGCTCTGAATTAACCTCTGAACAGTCTAGAATCAGAACTGATTTAGTGCTGTTTCAGACACTCGCTTGGTGAGGTTACCTCCCTCACCTGTCCCTGCTGGGACAGCATACAACTGCTCCTGTTCCTGGAGAAAAGAGGCTCTTGCCTCATGCAAAAATAGCATATTCCACATAGCTGTACCTGAATCAGAAGAAAGGCCCTTGATTCTGCAGCATAACCGTACTGTCAGGGAGAGAAAGAGAGAGTAGGAAGCAAGCTCAGCGTTTTGTGCATCATGGACAGGGTAGACCAGCTCTCAAGAGCTCTCCATCTGCAGCAATCCATCTCCCTTTCACAAAAAATGAGCCCCTTTCAGCCCAAAAACTGCACGCCAGCCCCTCTTTAAAGATGTAAGTGCACAAATATGTGCCAAGTGGCAACATTGGAAGATATTTCCCATTCCAGCCTTCCGGTCTAAAATTCTCCATCCTTGGTGCAGAATTTGACCTCGGCACAAACCAGAAGATTGATCCTCGTGCAAAAACGAAGATAATGATGTGAATAGATTCTGAGGTCCAAAAATAGTAACTCCCTAAATTTTAGGAGTTGCTTCCATTGTATCCCACTAGTTTTCTGACCATCTTTGTAGACCAAGGCTACATCCAAATCTGTAATGTAGCTCAACTGAAAGTGAATTTCCACTGATGACCCCACATGGACTAATCTCTTGCAGATTTGTCCATCTTCCCTTTGAACTAGTCTCTTCCAGGCTAGTTCTTCAACACACTTGTCCATATATACTTTCACAAGTCTCTTCCAGACTTGTCAATCTACAGTGCTATCAGTCACTTCCAGACTTATACTGGACCTTAACTGTCCAGTCTTGACTCACTAGACATTCCTGTCTGTTTCACATACTGGCCATGCAACTCAGGCGTTTAGATTTCAAGAGGGATTCTTCCAAAAAGAAAAACCAAATGAAATATGTAATAAAGAAATCAACAAAAAGGTAATAGTTGTCATAGTCTTGTGACAGTTACTGACCAATTCACCCTATGCTTCCACGAAGGGGGTCATCTATATGGTCCCTTGGTACAATGGCTTCACAATGGAGGCATTTGCGCTCCACAATAGGTTCCTTAGGCACCTAGTCACCCTTCTCTTTCTCAGACTGGCGATAGAGTATCGCCAGTTGGTGGAAGACTTTGGACGGCTCTTCGGCATTGTCCTTCCCGCCTCTTTGGCAGACGTAGTGACTGTCATAGGAGTCCCAAAGGTACGGGTGGCAGTGAAAGAGAGAAAGAATATACCATAGTTTCTAGAGATTGAGGCAAGTAGACACTCCTTGAGGCAGGAGGTCATTGTTACTGGGCAGCGAGGGCAGTGCTTGCATTGCCATGACTTTGGACACCAGGCAGCAAATTGCCCACTGGTGGATATGGATGGTTTTACACGGGAAGACGACAGAGAGGGAGACAGTAGGGGGAGTTGCAGGCAGCCCCTCAGACACAGCCATGGCTGTAAGGAGCAGGAGGGTGAGCGTCACCCCCTCAATAGAGCACCACGCGGCGGCGCCCCACACACACACACACACTCGTCGTGTGTCTCTGACCACCCCACCATCCCTTGATCCCCCCCCCTCCCCACCATCACCCCCGCCAACGAGTCCCCTTGATCCCTACCCAGCACAAGTGACCCCTCCTCCCCCCCAACCTATCAAGGAGTCCCATACATTGACATCCTCCACCCATCGGCAGTCTAGCCCCCCCTCCCCTCCCCACATAGCCACTAGTTCATCTATCTATGCCGCCTATCACACTTTCTTGAGACAGATACAAGTGCTACCATAGGAGTTTTTTCGTAGTGGGCCGTGGTCTTACTTGAGAGTTGCAGAGCGCAAAGAGTTTCCACTACCCTTAGAGGTGGGAATCTTCGTGGTACGCAAGTCTAGGAGCGGCAAAGTCTATCTACTAGCACCACTGGGTGGACCAGACTACACCTTCTTCCTTTAGACCTCTCAATTGGAGGCTGGGCGACGACTTAGATAGAGGAGGAGGTGAAGAGCCAGGTGGCAGACGATGGGAGAAGGTGGACTGACACTTTTCTCCCAGCAGTGGCTAGGTTGCATGATGGACATTAATTGTGGGTTGGGGCCAAGGTCCCTCATTTGAGCATTATCTTTCGAGCTTCTTCGCAGTGGAGAGCGTCGATGGATGTGATTTAGTGGCCCTTGGCATAGGCGGCCTGTTTTTACTAGTGTACGGAGTCTCGCCTCTCAGCCTGGTTGATTGATGCCTTGGTGGTACCACAAGGCGCGTCCATCACCCCCATGGGCCGCCCGAGGGCCACCATGGGGAAATGGAGTTCACTATCCAAGCTGATAGCAAAGTGTATACACATGCCTAATAGTTCCTCTTCTTCGTCAACAGCTTCCACACCGAACTGATGCTTGTTTGGTTAGTCAAAGGTCTCCCTATGAGTTTACACCTTGCATCCTGGAATGTGAATAGCCTCCACTATAGTGGGGCACGAGGTTCTAGGAAGTTGAATGTTTGGCAGGAGCTGCAGCGTGCCCTTGCCAGGCGGATTGACATCTTACTTCTACAGGAGCACAAGCTCACTCCCGCCCAAGCCTAGTGGGTAGGGAAGGTACTCCCGGGCAGTTCATACACTTACTGGGAGCATGCCATCGGTGCCCACGGAAGGAGTGGAGGTATATGCACCTCTATTGGCCTGAGTCTCACCACGTGTGTACGAGATCATGAGATGATAGTGGCAGGAGGGTTCTATGGATCTTATTGGATATTGGGGACTCGTGCCTTGGAGTCCTCAATGTCTATTTTCCTATTGAGGTTAGGACACGCAACAGATTTTGGGTAGAGATCGCAACAGGACTCCTAGAGGTGGACTCTTGGATTGTTGGAGGAGGCTTCAACAACTTGGAGGCTTTAGAGGACCAACAGGGCCGTAGAGACAGAAACTACCAGGGCATGGCTGGGGAGGAGCAGAGGAGGCATGGGAGGTCTTTCTGCTGGTAGTAGGAGCACGTGATGCTTGGAGAGACCCTTCCTTCCACAGGAGGGAGAGGTCGCTGAACTTCTCTTGGGGATATAGGCGGCTAGGTGTTGTGCTGGAGCGGTTGGACAGGTTCTATATGGAGAGTGGGGATGCTCTCGTGGAGGCCAGGTTGGGCAGTTGGCAGGCACCACGTTGTCCAATCATTGCCCAGTTCTCCTGACACTTGATCCCGCAGCATCTGCCCTAGATACATGATCTTCTCAGATCCCTGACTCGATCTATAGGAGGGAGGAGGTGAAGAGTCAGATTGAGCAGATTTGGACCAGGGAGTGGGGCAAGAGGGACCGGATCATAGAGGAGTTTGCACAGGTCCTAGCCAAGTCGAGCAGTATCTTCCAGGAGGCAGCCCTACAGGCCAGGCAGCAGAGCTGGGAGGAGGAGAGAGCACTCCGGCGGGACCCTGCAGCCACGCAGAGATTATTGTAGGAGGCACCACAGGATCCCACCCTCCACGCACAGGAGGTGCACGCGCGAGTAGCCATTGCCAACCTAGAGGATAGGTTCTTGGAGTTCTCATTCCACACCTCAACAACATTCTGGGCGTGGAAGGGGGACACGATGTGCAAGGAGTCTTTTTAGGTGCGCCAGCCCCGTACCTCAGGAGAGCAGATATGCAGCCTTCGGGATCAGTATGGGAGGACTTGTTCGAGCTCAGACGAAGTGACGGAGATTGCCACCGACTACTACAGAGGCCTTTTCTAGTAGGAGACAGCCTTAGCTACCACCCCCACAATCCTCTTTGTTGGGCATCATGTCCAACACCTTAGCTCGCTCCCATGAGAGCCATCAGCTGTTGGACAACTCTTCCTTTGAGCATTTTGTATAGACAGACATTCACTTTTAGCATTTATTTAGTTCCACTAGAGTCTCTTTCTATCTATTTTGCGTGTTTGTACATTTTGTGTTTTCTCATCACAAATCCTAGTGTATCTTCACATAGTATCAGAGTTCGTGCTCTTCTAAAGAGTATTTTGAGGCTATTGTGGAGTCTTGGTTTGTGTGAGATACATGAGCGATATGCAATCAATTCACAATGGTTGAGACACCTTCTTCTTGGGAGGCTCTTCTCATATTTTTTCTTCATTAGAGGCCTGGAGAAGGCATTATGGCCTCAACATGGAGGACACGCATCTTCTTTCAAAACATAAAGCAGATATTGGATGCGGAACTCATAGAGTACTTGTAGAAAAATTGGCCCAATAGTACTCCTCTTTTGTATCTCTAGAGTTCAAAGATCACTGGGCATGAATTAGGATCAATTTTGGTGAGGCTGGCCACCTTTGCAGATTGGGAGGATATATCACTTTTGGAATGACTAGCTAGCCATTGTCTTTGCATGGGGTAATACAAAGGGGAATGCAAATATTCATGCTAATGCAAAATGCGATGCAATGGTGCCACTTGGGAAGTGCCCTTGTAGGGAAATTGTTCACTTGCCCAAGCATCCTTTTACAATCGTGTCATCCGGACAGTGCGGATGAAGATAAATGTCCGGAATATACAATACATAATAAATGAATGTCTGAAAGTGAAAAGCTGTAAACATCATCATTGTTACTATCAAAAGAAGGAAATGGTCCCCTCTTAAAGTGGAAGGAGAAGTAAGAGGGAAGCACCCTCTCCCTATCAATCTGAAGTAGAGGAGAGTGTACCCGAGGTAGAAAATATTGGAGAGTCGGCCGGTTGATCGCCTTGGTCAAAATATTTGCAAAATTGTCACTTGGTGGCACAAATTCTAGGCGAATGGTACCTAGCTCAACCTGCTCTTTGGTGAAATGGTAATGAACTGTTACGTGTTGTGTCCGAGGGGAGATAATAGAATTGCTTGCAAGGGTAATGGCACTTTGGTTGTCATAGTAGACAATTATAGGTGACTCGCAAGGAAACTGAAGTGCAGCTAGTAAGTCTCTCAAATAGGTGATCTCCGTAGTGCCATTGAAGAGAGTTTGATACTCAGCCTCGACTGTGTAAGCCATTGCCGTCTCCTACTTACAGCTGGCCTTAGAGATGGGTGTTGTGTCCAAGGTGTAGAGGTAGCCTCAGTGAGAATGCAGAGTGTCAGGATCTCTCACACACAATTGGAATCAGTGTATCCCTGCAAGCATAAACCATGTCTAGAAGTTAGTCCAAAATTATAGGTACACCTTAAATATCTTAACACATGAAGACAAGTAGTCCAATGAGACTAGGTGCATTAAAATATTGACTAAGCAAACTAATTGAGAATGCAAGATTTGGCCTAGTATAAATCAGCCAAAGTAATTTCCCTACAATAGAACAATAGGTATGAGCATCACAAGACAGACCTGAGGTATCCTTCTGCAGATGGACAATGGGATCTAGAGGCATGGCCACTGGCTATGTCTGATCAATGCAATATTGTTCCACCAGTTCTAGGGTATACTTCTGCTGTGACAAAAAAATATTTCTCTCGGATCTAAGAATCTCCATCCCTAAGAAATAAGACAACAATTCTAAGTTTGTCACCTCAAAAGTAGCACAAAGCTATCCCCTAATGTTTGCTAGAGCCACAAAATCTGAGCTAGTGAGTAGTATTTCATCAATATAAAGTAGATTATAGCTGATCCCCGTGCTAGTGGTGCGCATATATAGATTTGGATCATAGGGAGTAGAATGGTATCCATGAGTACGTAAAATCTCGTTCATCCTATGTTACCAAGACCTTGGCGCTTGCTTTAGCCCATAAAGAGCTTTCCATAAGCGAAATACCTTGTTAGTCTTGTCAGTGGAAGAAAAGCCAGGAGATTGCTCCACATAGACTTCCTTCTCCAAAAAGCTAGTCAGAAAGGCACTTTTGACGTCCATCTGATAGATTGGCCAATCGTGGTGAGCAATGAGTGCAACCAATAGATGAAATGATGTCAGCCTAGTAGTAAGTGCGAAGGTTTCTTCATAGTCAATGCCGTGCTTTTGCCTGAGACCTTGTACTATAAGGCGAGCCTTGTATTTCTCCAAAGTACCATCAGCCTTTAGCTTGGTCCTAAAAATCCACTTTGTCTTGATGACCTTTTTGTGATTAGGATGATCCACTAGGGTCCAAGTCTCGTTCTGGTCAATACTGTCCAGTTTCTTTTCCATGGCCTTATGCCAAAGAGGATCCTAGAGAATCTCTTGACAACTGCTCGATTTAGAATGTGTAATGTAATCGGCTGTAAACAATGATGCATATGAAGCATGAGGGACGAGTCAAGCAAACCTTCTAGGGCCCTCTGAAGTGAGATCCAAAGAATGCTTGAATCCTGCATGATGTGTTGGTACCGAGGTAACGGGTTGCATGGAGGAGGCTAGGGAGTTGAAGTATCTGCAGGAAGGTCTGGAGCGGGTAGTAGACTTGGCTCAGTAGGCATGATCCCAAAGGATATGAGCGAAGAGAAGGACGAAGAATCCAATGCAAAGGTTTGCACGATGTCCCTCTCATCAAAGACGACATCCCTCCTAACGACCACCTTGTTTGTCGGAGGATCGATAGACTTTCGCTTTAGAACAATAGCCCACAAAAGTCAAGAGATTTGCACAAGGGGTGAGCTTTTCTACCTTGTCATCAAAAGTGTGTGTATAAGCACGACTACCAAAAACTCTGAAGTGAGAAGTAGAAGGCCGACAGCCAAAGAATACTTTGTACAGAGTCTTTTTAGGGACCGTTATGGTTGGGTATCAGTTGAGGATGTACACTGAAGTGTTAACCGCCTCGACCCAAAGGTGCTCAAGGAGCTCTGCTATGAATAGCATAGAGCGTGCCATATTTAGGGCAATCCGGTTTCTATGCTCTACAACTCCATTCTATATAGGGGAGTTGATAGAGGTGAGTTGGCATGTAATGCCCTACTCCTATAGAAACTCAGAGAACTCATGGGAGATAAAAGACTCGTCCACTAGAATCCTTCCTTATAGTACCTACACGATAATTAGTCTGGTTATGGGACAATAGCATCCAAGCACTCAAATAAGTAAAGGCATGGATCTTGTGCTTGAGGAAGTACATCCACATGTATCTGGAGAAGTCATCAACTATAAAAAAGAAGTATACAACACTATTTAGGCGGCGGTGGATGTGGGACCACAAAGATCTATATGAATAAGCCTAAGGAGTTCAGTAGCACGAGTGATAGACTGATGAGGAAAGGGTGTACGATGCTGCTTACCTTGTTGACATGCTTTATAGACCTCTCGAGATAGTTGGAGGCACGGAGGCTCTCAACCATCCCTTGATGCGATAGCTCATAAAGAGAGTTGTAGCCAACATGTCCTAAGCGAAAATGCTAAAGATGCTTAGAGTCCTTGGGCTCCTCTGTAGTGGCCAAAGCATGGAAGCAATAAAACTTTGAATCATTGGTAGTTGGCATGGTAAGAAAGTGGGTCAGGTAAAGGCCATTAGGCTGTGCCTTGCTACGGGCAATTACTAAACCAATCTAAGAGTCTAGGACCTCGATTGTGGTCGTAAAGTTGTTGAATGGACAACAAGTTTACCCCAAGTTGGGAGACATGATAGACATCATCAAGTGGAGCGAGATTTGAACCCAGGTTAGTGGGAACATTGATGCGACCTTGGGCTTGAATTGTGACCGAGAAGTTATTTCTTATGTGGACACTTGTACAGGGGCTTGAGATGTAAAAATGTCCGCTCTAGGAGTCATGTGATGGGTAGCTCCACTATCCACAAGCCAAATAGGTATAGACATGCTTGATGGTGGCAAGTGAGTCTCTACAAGCACCTCATTAGCAGGCAACTCGCAGTTGTGAATGAGACTCGCATCCGATGTCTCTAAGGAGATGATGTGGGCCTTTATAGACCAATTAGACAAACCCTCTAGAGTTGAGTAGTTTGCTGATTGTGAAGATGGACCAATGACAGTGTGGGTCTAGCCTTGCCATTGGCCTTGCTGAGGGTTGCCACCACCTTGATTTCCTTGTTGGGGGTTAGTTGACTGGGGTGTGGGGTTTGATTCTTTGATTTGGGCCGTGTGCTTCTTGCCTTAGATCGACAGTTGTCCATCATAATGTCTCGCCTTTTGGCAATCTTGACAATACCAATTCTTTTTAGATACATTCTGCCATCCTAGTTTAAGTGTTGATTGATTGTTTCCTTGGGATTCACTAGCCCTATTTTGATTTTGATTTTTTTTTGAGTTTTGTTTGCCCTTGCCCTATTGCCCTCTCTAAGAAGATGCAACAAAAGCCCCCTCTAGTGAGGACATGTTATGAAATTGATTGAATAACCGTGCATAACACAACAATTGATACTCAGACTCACAAAGTGTGGGCATCTGAGATTGTGAAATCACTTGTTGCACAAAATGGAAATATTTTCTATGTAGCTTGTTAAGGAATAGGGTAGCTTGATTGTCAGAGGACTTAGGAGCCCCAGTGGTTGAGAACTCGGCAAGGAGATGCTGATACTCGGCCAACTTGACTTTCAAGTCATCCTTGTTTGTGATTTTGAAATTTTGGATCTCATGATTCAAATTGATGTGACGGGTCCTATCCCGAGCCGCATAGCGGTCAGTCAAGTGCGCCCAACGCTTGGATGAAGTCGAAATGTTGAAGTTGAGAGTGAAACTTAGGCAACAAGCCTTGCATAAGCTCGACAATATTGGAGGCGTTATGAGCCTTCCATGAGCAGACGACCTCGCATAGAACAAGGGCAGGATCAGGTTGGGGTTTCAACCCCTGTACTAAATCCCATAGGTTCTTAGAGTCTAAGACATGCCTCATCAAATTTGACCAAGTGGTGTAGTTTGACCCATTGAGACGAGCCTTATCATTAAATACATGCTTGGCGGATGGCGGATGAGGAACTAGAACCATGAGGTGTTTGTGAATATGGATAGATGGAATAAGGTGAAGGATAAGATGGTGGTGGTGGTGGATAAGGAGGAGGGGGTAAAGATGGATAGACAAAAATAGATTGTGGATGTCCAATGAGTGTCGATTGTTGTGGAGGTACCGAAATGGACATAGGTCCATATGATACCATAGATGTAGGTGGAGTCATTGGGACATGATAGCCTTGTCTAATGTTGGTTGGAGCACTATAGAATGATTAGATGGTCCATTAGGTAATGCCATAGAGGCAAACTACGATACCAAACAATCCACACTTGAAGAATGCCTTGGAGGGGGAAAATTTGAAAGTATGTGTGGGAGGTTGAGCCTCCATCATAGATACACCACCTAGAAAGGGATATGTGGTTCTAAAGGATGTGCCTAAATGTGCAGAACCCCTCGGTGTGGTGTGTGGTGGATAATGTGGTGTACTTAATGGAGGCTGAAAGGAATGTGCAGCAGAAGATGAGGGAGGCATGGAGGGAGTCCAAATGGATTTGTGATAAATGTTGTCATGGGAAACATCATAGGTTCCCTTTGTCCATTAAATGCACTAGATGAAGATGCAACTACTCCATATTGACATGAGAAATATAATTATTTGAAGGAAAAAGAAGTGTAGGAATACTTACAAGTTCTTTTTTAGCTTCTTATCTAGTTAGGAGTTCGTGAAGAAATACTTGTCTTTCTCATCACTCACAAACCAAAGCTTGTTTTGAAGAGTCTCTTCTTGATGAGTATCTCCTGATCCAACAGTAAATATAGAATTAGTTGGCATAGAATTTAAAATAGTAAGGTTCATACTTGGCATTGGAGAAAAGAAGTACTGGAAAGTGATGTGTAATCCAAGCCAGGTTCCACTTGCAGATGGGTAGTTCGTAGTGGAGATTTGAAGGTCCTGCAAGATCATTAGTTTTGTGCACTGAATCTAAAGGAGAAAACTCGAGTTTACCTTCAACGTCTTGCTGAGACCTATACATAAGGATGAGATCACACTCAATTGGTAGAAATTTGATATGGTTTGTGGACTCCATGGTAGTTAGATGGCTCTCCACCCATGTTAGATCGGGCAATAGCAAGCTGGGAGGCCCACTCTTGATCGTTTCTATCCATGTTTGGCTGTGGAGATTGGAGCGGTGTTGTGAATGTGTTTGAAGTCATTTGACCCTTCTGTTGTTCTTGCTTTCATGAATGAGCTTTTCAATCAAAGGCCAAGGTTTCTTAGAGAGTACTTAGATTTGATACCATGTGAAGAAATGCTCTAAACGCAAAAAAGGATGAAACCAATTGTAGGACAAAGCACAGACTGATAAACTTAGAACACAATTAGGGTTAGGCTTAGAATAACTCAAAGATAGGGAACACTATGAATAATAAAGTGAATGAATAATGAATATACAATGCTCATGCAACAAACACACTATGCAATGAATATTGAACCTTGAACTTTTATATCTCTAGGATCAAGGTAGAGGTTATGAGTTGTAGAGTGTATCGTACTCCGAATGGATCCCGAATTGCAGCAAAGGTAGCCTCCGAGTGTCAAACACCATCAAACGCAACCAAGGAAGGTTGGATTTGATGTAGAGGACAATGCATGAGAGAGAAAGACTAAAAACGTAAGTACGTGAGGAGAGAGAAAAATTGGGCAACAACTGTTAGATACAAATACAAATGTTAGAGGTGAGAGAATGTTAGGCATTAGCTAAAAATTGTGAACATAGGGTTTAGAGGAGAGAGAAAGTCTTGACGATTGCAGACAATAGGTGGTGACGGCATTGAGTAGTAAGTGACATCTCCATAGGCTTGGCGATAATAGCATAAGTGTGTAGAAGGTTGGAATCAGGCGTAGGATGATGATAGGTGGTTGATGGAAGCTTTGACCACGATATTCTCCGCAAACAAGGTGTGGGCAGCAGAGTTTTGGCTCCTGAAACTTGCAAAAACGAGATTAAGGGAGAGTTGTGGACTGTATGTATATTTTGTCAGAGGAGAGAGGATCGAGGTGCAGCTGAAGTGCAGTAGACAGTGTGAGAGTGAGAGACAGAGTTGAGCACGATACCCAATGCAATAGTACTGAATAGAGTGTTAGCTGAAAGTACAAATGATAACCCTTATACCTTAGGGTTATAAGGGGCTGTTCACACCCGAACACTTACTTACCTTAGGGTTATAAGGGGCTGTTCACACCCGAACAGAGTAAGTGCCCGTAAGTGTGCACCACAAGCACATACAAAATAGTACACATAATCTGGGGGAAAAAACCTCTCCTACCGAGAGTAAAAAGTGCCCCGGTGTCCTAGTGATCACCCGCACACTCCCATATGAGCGTAGGCGTAAGTAAGGCGTGTGAGATACCCAACAAACCCCCCTGGAGTGAAGAGTGATCAAGTGTACAAGGATCATCCGCCACCAAAGGGCGTCAAATTCAAAGCATCGCGAAATGCTTCAAATTTGTCTCGTGGAAGAGCTTTGGTGAAGATGTCTGCCACATTGCTGGTGGTAGGACAGTAGACAAGGCTGATATCACCTGCATGTAGCCTCTCTCTGACAAAGTGGTAGTGAATCTCTATGTGTTTCGTGCGAGCATGAAACACAGGGTTCCGTGCCACTGCAATGGCACTCTGACTGTCAGTATATAAAGGAGTAGGCTCCGTAACAGATACATCCAAATCAGCAAGTAAGCGTCTAAGCCATACGCACTCAACTGCAGTAGTGAAGGCTGCCTTGTACTCAGCTTCACATGACGACGTGGCAACAGTGGATTGTTTCTTGCTAAGCCAAGAAATGCATGACGAGCCAAGAAAGAAACAATTGCCACTAGTGGAGTGACGAGTATCAAAATCACCAGCCCAATCAGAGTCACTGTAAGCATGTAACTGCAGTGGTTTCCCCTTGGCATAAAGCAATCCAAGAGCTCTAGTACCCTGCAAGTAACGAAACACACGCTTCACAGCTTGCCAATGCGACATACGAGGCTGATGCATGTACCTGCTCAAAACTGAAACGGCAAACTGTATGTCTGGCCGAGTGTGGCATAGATAGATGAGACATCCCACTGCTGGAGCATAAGTATGGATATCAAACAAATCACTGTCATCATGTAATGACAGTTTGAGCCCAGGTTCCATGGGTGTACAAACTGGCTTGCAATCCTGTAAGCCAAACTTCTCAAGAAGTTGCCCAATGTACCTTGACTGACATAATCCAATGCCTCTAGCATCATGTACAAACTGGATGCCCAAGTAATAGTGCAAAATACCCAAGTCAGACATGTCAAAAGTTTGCTGTAAATTATTTTTGAATGCTGAAATCTGATCAGCACGTGTTCCAGTGAGCAAAAGGTCGTCTACATATAGACACAAAATCAGCATGGATCCCCCCTCTTTATGTACATAAAGGGTAGACTCAGATGGGCTGTTTACAAACCCCTGACTAAGCAAGAAAGCATCTATCTTTGCGTACCAAGCTCGTGGAGCTTGTTTCAAACCATATAGAGCTTTTTTCAGCTTGCATACTAAATTTTCTGAGCCTTCAACTGCAAAACCAATGGGCTGCTGTACATACACTTCTTCCTGAAGTTCCCCATGTAAGAATGCAGTCTTTATATCCAGCTGATGCACTTTCCAACCAAAATGTGCAGCCAAGGCAATCATAGACCGAATGGTCGTCATACGGGAGGTAGGAGCAAAGGTCTCCTCATAGTCAATGCCCTTTTTTTGTGCGTAGCCTTTAGCTACCAGCCGTGCCTTGTACTTATCTATGGATCCATCTGCATTCCTTTTCAATTTGTAGACCCATTTTGTACCAATGGCACGCTTGCCAACTGGCAAAGACACCAAATCCCAAGTATGATTCTTATGAATAGAATCCAATTCAGCTTGCATGGCTGCCATCCAATGCACACTATGTCGTGCATCCTCAAAACATTCAGGCTCCTCATTATCATGAGTACATGCTGCCATAACAAACTCCATGGAATGTGCTGAATCATGCAGTCGAGTTTGCCTTCGAGTACGACCAGCCAAGGGTGTTTCCAAATGACTATCTCTCATAGTCTGCGTGTACCATCTAGGCACCTGTCTTGCTTCCGGACTGTGTACAAGTTCCTGCTGAATTTCAGTTTCAGCAATGTGCTGATTTACTGCATGTTCCATAGGAGCAGCTGGCTGAACATTAGGTTCATTTGCTGAAGTACCAGCTGAATCACCAAATGTGATGGGCAGCAGCCCTTCAAAGACATCACGGGCAGCCTGATATGTATCAAAACCAGCCAAGGATAATTCTGATTTTTCATCAAATATAACATCCCTGCTGACAAAAACCTTCTTGGTCACGGGATCATAGAGTCTATAGCCTTTGCTTTCGCTGCTATATCCCATAAAGATGCATTTTACAGCCTTGTTGTCCAACTTCTTTCGAAGTACCTGTGGAATATGGGCATATGCAAGACACCCAAAAATACGGAAGTGGCCAACAGAAGGTTTGCGGCTGTGCCAAGCCTCAAAAGGTGTGACGGTTTTCAAGGCCTTGGTAGGGCATCTGTTCAAAATGTGGCAAGCGCACATGACGGCTTCCATCCAAAAACTATGAGGCAAACTCTTTGCCTTCAGCATACATCTGGCCATCTCCATGAGTGACCGATTTTTCCTCTCTGCTACCCCATTCTGCTGTGGAGTATATGCAGTAGTGTACTGATGGATAATGCCCTTCTGCTGCAAATAAGAATTCAGCATAGAGGACATGTATTCCCCCCCTCGGTCCGAACGGAGAGTCTTAATCTTGCAACCAGACTGAGTTTCCACAAGTGCACTGAAAGCCAAAAATGCATCATACACTTCTGACTTCTTTTTCAAGCAGTAGACCCAGCACAAACGTGTAAAGTCATCAATAAATGTTACAAAATAGTAACAACCACCCAATGACTGTGTTTGCATGGGCCCACAAACATCCGAATGCACAAGCTGCAATCTGGCTGTTGCTCTAAAAGCAACATCACGGGGAAAAGAGAAACGATGCATTTTCCCCAAAATGCAACCCTCGCATAAATGCTCAGGAGGTCTCTCCAAGAGAGGTAATCCATCCAACATCTGAGTACGCTGTAATAGCATCAAGCTGCCATAGTTTACATGCCCCAAACGAGCATGCCATAACTCTGCCTCTAACATAGCAGGAGTAAGAGTGGATGTCAAATATGCAGACTGATTTACCGAAAGAGCATCCAACTCATATAACCCATGACACAGAGAACCTGTCAAGACCAATGTCATGTGTTCCTTGTCACGGACCATGCAACGGTCATCATCAAAGGTGACCTGCAAACCACAACGTGCCATAGAAGAAATGGAAAGCAGATTCTTCTTAATGCCAGGCACATACAAAGCATCCTGTAGGCGGAGAATAGAGCCATCAATGGCTGTAAGCTGAATCTCCCCAATACCACGAACAGGGTATGATGCATTATTAGCACACTGAACAGACTTCCCAACGGGAGGTGCACCAAGAGAAGCAAACAAATCTCTACGAGATGTGATATGCCGTGAAGCACCACTGTCAAAGAACCAAGTGTCAGCATCCTCTGTAGAGCTAAATGCTCTATCAGCCCAAGAGACATCATAACTGCAAGTGTAAAAACAATAGTCCCTGTCTGCAACAAAGGACGCGGACTCACTAGCAGTGGAAGGAGCTGCAGAAACAGACATCCCTGACTCCTTCTTCTTCTCTTTGGCGATGCGCTTCCTGCACTCAGTGATGTAGTGGCCAGGCTTCTTGCAGTAATGGCATTTTCCTTTCTTGGCTTGCGTGCCCCCCTGTTTCTGACTTGTCTGTGAAGTGTTACTACTACCAGAACTCTGCGAAGCATATTTCCCTTGGCTGTTTTTACCCTTCTGCCTTGACATAAAAGCCTGCTCAGAGGCTATACCATCCACACCACTGTTCCGTCTAGTTTGTTCCTCCTCTAGAAGCAAACTGACAAGCTGAATGAAAGTGATAGGCTCGTTCGAAATCCTCATAGTGAGGTTCAAGGCAGTATGAAAAGCCAAGTAAGAGGGAGGCAGTGAATTCAATGTCGTAGAAATCAGCTGCGCATCTGAGTAGTACTCATCCACATTCATGAGCTGCTCCCGCAAGTCCTGAATTTTGTTGAGATGATCCTGCATAGAATCACCCTCATTCATCTTTAGAGTCTCTAGCTCTTTCTTCAAGAAAGAGATGCGAGTCTCATTCTTTCCTGCAAACATCTGCTCCAATGTCAACCAAGCTTCTTGTGAAGAAGCTGCTGAACGAATATGAGGAATGATGGTCCGTTGAACTGCCAATGCAATCAGCGACATAGCCTGTGCATCCCGTGTATCCCAAGCTTTCTGAGCTGCAGTTCTTGGGGGAAGTGGCTGAGCGGGCTGAGGTGGACGGGGCTGAGGTTGCCCTCTTGCACGTCCTCCTGGAGGAGGAGTAGCGGGAGCCACAACTCCCGGTCGTGCTTCCTCTCCACTGACATAATCCCACAAATTTTTGGCCACTAATACATTCTTCATCATGAAAGACCAAAGGGAATAATTGTTCCCATCCAATCGGTCTTCCTTGGACACATAGGTGAATACATCTCCTCCCTGATTTGCCATTATTTCCCAAAAGGCAATAGAGCAATGTCAATGCAGTACGGGCTGGAAATCTGCAAATTTCCAGAAATTGCAGCAAACACAAGTCTGCAATTAATGTGCAAAGGGTACTCTGTCAAAAAACTGTCACTGATGCACGCTTCCCAAGGTGCAATTAGTGCTCAGCAGCACTAAAACATCAAAAGCCCCAAAATTTTCTGCCCAAAATTTCTGTCACAAATGTCTGTTACAAAAGCCCCAAAATGTGCATTCAATGTGTCACAGACTGACACAGCACGTTTCCCAATGCTGAAAACTGAACCTGCTGTTCAGCACGTTTCCCAATGCTGAAAACTGAACCTGCTGTTCAGCACGTTTCCCAATGCTGAACCTGAACCTGTTGCACGAACTCCTGTGTAAAAGAAAAGTGCAGAATGTTACCTCTGCGTGTTGACAACGGGCACGATTCCCGAGGTAATGACTGCTGGGTACAGTCGGGCTGACGCACAGGTACAGGCGTGCAGGTCAGTGACACGCGCAGGCAGGACTGGTACGTGCTGGGCAGATGGCGCGCTGCGCAGAATTGGCGGCACGCTGTGCAGGACAGGTGGCACGCTGGGCAGGGCGCGCTGTGCAGGACAGATGGCGCGCTGGTTGTTGGAGCTGCACGCTGACGGACTGACAGGCGCAGGCTGGACTGGGCAGGAACAGGCAGCTGGGGCTGACGGCACAGTCTATCTCAGCGCAGGGAGGCTGCGCAGGCAGACTGACAGGCGAAGGGGCACGCTGGGCAGACACAGGGCAGAGGACACGCTGGGCAGAGGTGGCAGCACGCAGGTACAGGTGGCTGGGGCAGAACTGGCGGGGGCTGGCTGAACTGGAGTGGGCTGCAGACTGCAGACTGAAGACTGCTCTGAGCTGAGCTCTGATACCAAATGTCAGAGGAGAGAGGATCGAGGTGCAGCTGAAGTGCAGTAGACAGTGTGAGAGTGAGAGACAGAGTTGAGCACGATACCCAATGCAATAGTACTGAATAGAGTGTTAGCTGAAAGTACAAATGATAACCCTTATACCTTAGGGTTATAAGGGGCTGTTCACACCCGAACACTTACTTACCTTAGGGTTATAAGGGGCTGTTCACACCCGAACAGAGTAAGTGCCCGTAAGTGTGCACCACAAGCACATACAAAATAGTACACATAATCTGGGGGAAAAAACCTCTCCTACCGAGAGTAAAAAGTGCCCCGGTGTCCTAGTGATCACCCGCACACTCCCATATGAGCGTAGGCGTAAGTAAGGCGTGTGAGATACCCAACATATTTATAGAAAGTTTGGGGCAACCAAATTAGGGTTTTAACTCTCTAGGATTGCGTTTCTTTTTAAAATAAAATGTTTTCTTTATTAATTAAGCATGTTTTGGGGCCATTTAAGTCAGGCTAAGGAATTTTTACTCAATACCCCTCCCACCATCAAAACGGGGGAAAAAGAAAGTTGGTAGAGTATTCTTCTCACTTCCTTGACAGGTGCATACTCCGACTTGGTGAATCACCTGTGTCTTTAGTGCTATTGCCTTCATCTTTAGCATGATCCAATGCCCTCACTAACACCTTGGGCTGCGTGTAGGGATTGATCAATCCTCTTCTTGTATTCAGCTTTCTTCCAATGTTCAGTGTAGATTTTCTTCTTTCATTCTCTTCTTTTCTTGTAGTCTTTTTCTTCCCTTCTTTTTTTTTCCGTAATGGATGTTATATTTATAAAGTACTAAACGACAAAAGAGTTACAAAAGTCATGGCAAAGACACAAAGGAAATTGCCATATGCTAGGGAAGTAAGTCCTCCCGAGGGAGTAAGTCAGAGTGTTGAATGAGATCTATCTGCCAATGCAAGAGACCTTTAAGCCTAGCAATATGTTGCTGAACATTAGAGGCTGAATCAAAAAGAAAAGCATTTCGAATGGTCCAATTGTGCCAATAGCCCCAGTATCTAAGAAAGTGAAACAAGATCTTCATATGTGACTGTGCCGGTGTGGGGTATTTGGGCCGCACAAAAACCCAATCAAAAGGGCTTAGTGAGAAACCAATCACTGCTCGCTAAACCACAGACAAGAGTGACCAGATTTTCTTAGCGAGAGGGCAAGAAATAAATCGATGATGGACCGAGTCCACACTGGTGGTGCAAAAGAAACAATTGCCGTTGGAGATTCGACGCTTGGAAAGGGCTAAAGCAAGAGGAAGACCACCAATCATCACCCTCCAAAGAAAGACCTTTCATTTGAAAGGTGTCTTGTTCAACCAGCCCTCCATCACAATTGCCTTCCACCATGATTGAGATTTACACAATCCTCATATAGTATTAGCTTTAGTAACCAGCCATTGATGATCTTTAATCAAAAGATGATACACTTGGTTAGCTGAGGCCTTTTCCAAATTCAGTCGGCCTGCAAGGTCCCAGTCCTGCCAAGGACGATCTGAAGCAAGGGCAGGAAAGGGCTGTCTGCTCTGGAGCACCAGCAAAAGCTGATCCCATAAATCACGATATCCACAAGGGATCCTGAAAAGCCTCCTGGCTGTACGAAACGATATCAACACATTGCGACTGGCAAGGGTGGCATCTGCAACTGAAGTTAAGCCCAAATGTGCCATGCGGTTAAATTTGGGTCTGAGCTCATGTTTGCCTTCCCAAGAAAGTAATCGCGAGGCTACCAATAATTCCAGTTGAAAAGAGTTAGTAGCTAAGCGGTCCTCCGCTGGATGCCATTGAGCCTTCTGGAGAACCAATTTCCAGGAACATACCAAATGAGCAAGCAAGGATGAAGAAGGACTAGAAAACCGAGAGTCTGCATTAAGAACATGCCACCAGGAGCTCCGAATTTGGGTATTACCATGCACAAGCCCATGATCCTCAAGAAAATAACGGGCTATAAAGACCCAGGGGTGATGATCCAAGCGCATGGCACAAAAAGAGACCAACAAAGTGCCAGCATATGAGTTTCGGCATCTAAAATAGCCCCACCACCCATTACTTTGGGGGTATTTTTCTTCCCTTCTCTCTCCTTGTTTGTGTTTCCTCTTTCATTGCACACTCTCATAGCAACAAGAGGATTTGCTAGAAAATTGAGAAATTATAATAGGTATGTCATATGAGAAGGATTACTCATCTATTGCTAGGATGACCTGCATGCAAGTGTAGAAGTCCCAATTTGTGTCTGCATTTGCTAAAGTCAAGGGGCAAATTTGGGGATTTTGATGCTGGTCATGGTTTAGGGCTAGAAATGTTGAATTTTTTGTTTTCAGCCATTTTTCCCTTTCTTTGATAAACCCTTAGCCATTCCTAGCAGATCGAGGGTGGATAGTAGTGTGTTTGTTGTCAAAATCCTAATTTACAGCAGAAATTAGAGTTTCTCAGCCACCTCAAAGTGTGTGCCCACTAAACAAAAGCCCAAAGGTCAGAGCACTTCTTGGAATTGAAGCATTTACAACAGATTTGATAAAGATTACATCTAACATTGAACTTGAGTTACATGCAAGTGTTCTCAATTCCAATGTGTTCCTGAATTGTGTTAGAAACAAGGGACAAATTGAATCTTGACGTTGTTGGATCATTGATGACAGCCCAAAGTATTGAAATTTGTAGAGAGATCATTCTACACTATAGATTATAGTAATATGAGTTAAATAAATACTGCAAGGGGCACCAGTTTTTGGGTCAATCAAGTGTTGGTTCTTAGTACTTTCACATTTATAGCTGGCCGACCTGATCATATTTATGGTATATTTTTGTGCTATATATTCAGGCTCCCTCCCCCAGAGTCATTAAGTCATCACTTGCAGATTCTAGGCTAGGCTATGTTGGAGAGAGGGAGTCGATGCTAGTGCCCATGCAGCTAGTGACTTATTGTTGTACGTGATTGTCTTGTATTTGGCATATGGATTCCATTTCCCAAGCATATCTTCCAGTTCTCCCTTTGTAGTTTCCTTTTGTTTTCTTGTGTTTTTCTCTTTTCTCGTGTTGTGCAGTCTATTAGAGTAGTCTTCTACGCTTCCATTGCCACACCAAATTTTGACATGTTATTAGATGTTTGTGTTTGGGCTTTGGGTGCTATTTTCTGCTATGGGCGGTCTACCCTCACAGTTTTTTGGTGTTGGTCACACTTCTTCTGTCTGTTGCAGCCCGGGTGAGGAGTTTCTTGGTACTTTCAGCCTGCCTTCAGCCTTTGTATGCTGCAGTCTGTGTTTTAATTTTCTGCAATATTTTAATGCTGCATGCCTGCATTTAATGCTCTCGCTGCCTGCATTTTTGTCATCTGCATTCGTGATTTCCACATTTCATGCTCCTGCAGGCTGGGCGATAGTGTCTCAGCCTCTTGACGTTGTGAGCAAACTCGTATTTCATGCAGTTTGTGTTGTGCTTGTTTGTACTCTCTCTTTTTTTCGTAAAAGGTAATTGTATTAATTACGAAATGAGTACAAGATTACATGATTACACGAGTACAAGAGACACGAGGGCCGTAGGCCAATGTGTGGGAAATCCCCGGACTAGGATACTAAGAGGTTACACCAATCATGGCAAGGACCCAGAGGTAATTGCCAAATGCCAGGAATGCAAATCCTCCTGAGGGAGCAAGTCAGAGTGCCTGATGAGATCTAGCTGCCAATGCAAGCGCCCTTTAAGCCTTGCAATATGTCGCGGTACATTAGAAGCCGAATCAAAGAGAAAAGCATTTCGGGTGGTCCAAATGTGCCAGCATCCCCAGTATCTGAAAAAATGGAATAAGATCTTCATGTGTAACGGTGGCGGTGTGGGATACTTCGGACGCACAAAAACCCAATCGAAAGGAGTCAATGAGGACCCCACCACCGCGTGCCAGATTTGTGACAAGAGTGACCAGATATTCTTGGCGAGCAGGCAAGAAAGAAAACGATGTCGGGCCGATTCCGCCGAAGTGGTGCAGAAGAAGCAATTACCATTCGAAATTCGACGCTTGGAAAGGGCCGAGGCAAGAGGAAGACCACCAATCATTACCCGCCACAGAAAGACCTTGCATTTGAAAGGTGTCTTATTCTGCCATCCCTCCATCAGCGTTGCCTGCCACCATGACAGTGATTTCCGCAGGCCCCAAACATTATTAACTTTCACACCCAGCCATTGGTGATCTTTAATGAGAAGATGATACACCTGATTAGTAGAGGCCTTTTCCAGACTCAACCGGCCTGCAAGGTCCCAGTCCTGCCAGGCGCGATCCATAGCCAGGGCAGGAAAGGGTTGCCTACCCTGAAGTTCCGAGGAAAGCTTCCCCCATAAATCACGGTATCCGCGCGGGATCTTGAAAAGTCTCCTAGCAGTCCGAAACGATGCAAAGACATTGCGAGAAGCAAGGGTAGCATCCGCAATTGAAGTCACACCCAAACGGGCCATGCGGTTAAATCTTGGTCTAAGCTGATGTTTATCTTCCCATGAAAGTAATCTGGACACTGGCAACAATTCCAGCTGAAAAGAATTAGTCGGCACGCGGTCCCCTACAGGATGCCAACGGGCCTTTTGGAGCACCACTTTCCAAGAGCTGACCAAGTGCAGTAACAAAGAGGAAGAGGGATTGGAAAATCGAGAGTCAGCATTAAGGACATGCCACCATGAGGCCCGAAGCCGTGTGTTACCTTGGCGGAGCCCGCTGTCCTCAAGAAAATAACGGGCTATGATGGTCCACGGGTGATGATCCACACACATGGCACGAAACAGAGACCAACGAAGAGCCAGCATATGAGTTTCTGCATCCAAAATAGCTCCACCACCCATGCGCTTAGGGGTACATGCATGTGACCATGAAATCCAGGAAATGCTTGCCTGCAGTGAATCTTTCTTCCATAGCATGAAATGAATGGGATGAGTGAGAGCCTTCAAAGTAGTGGGCGTCCATGGCAGTAATGGCAGGAAATAAGCCAGCATTGGTAGCATAATTGTCTGAGCCACTTTGAGGCGGACATGGAACGGCCAGGCTTGCGACTTCCAATACATAAACTTCGCGGCCAGTTTGTGTGAAATCCACTCCAGCAGGTCCTTTGGCCGTACATCCACCCCCAATGGGTATCCAAGATGCCTGACAATTGAGCCACGAGAAACCACCTGGCCCTGCCAGCCTAATGACTCTAAATCAGGCTCCGTGTAACTGAGAATGGCTGACTTGAAGGCATTGATGCGAAGACCAGAAGCTTGACCAAAGAGCGTCCAAACATCTAATGCCTTGCGAATGTTATCCCTGTCTGCTTGCAAAATCATAAAGGAGTCATCAGCCAAAGATTGGCTAATGAAGTGCTGCCCCAAAGGAAGAGATAACCCTGCCAGTCGGGCAGAAGCCGCCATGGAGGATAACATTGAAAGGACCGGGTGAGTCGCCAAGGCAAAGAAGAGAGGACTCAAAGGGCAGCCCTGTCTGAGCGAGCGTGCAAGGAGAAATGGCTCTGTGACTCCACCATTAAGCATAACTCTTGAAGAAGCCTCAGTACTAATGGTGTAGATCAATCGGGACATGCGGATACCAAAGCCCATAGCAGACATAAGATCTGCAAGGAAAGACCAGTCCACACAGTCAAACGCCTTTTCCAGGTCCAATTGAATCAAGATCACTTGCTGATTGGAGTGCCGCGCATAATCAATGGCCATTTGCACATTTAAGATATTATGCAAAATGTTGCGTCCCTTAATAAAACCATATTGGAGAGGGTGCACAAGAGCTGGAAGGTGCTTGTGAAGCCGATTTGCCAGCACTTTGGAAAAGATTTTATACATCACGCCCATCAACGAAATTGGTCTCCAGTGTTGCAGCTTTGACGGCGAGGGGACCTTGGGGATCAGTTTGATAAGGCCTTCTTTCCATGAAGAAGGCATGACCCCTGTTTCCCAAACCTGCTAGAACATGACCACCAATGGCTTTACCAACTGCGTGGCCGAGTGCTCAAAAAATTCATTAGTGAGACCATCCCAACCAGGACTTTTATCCTTAGGCAGGTGTAACAAGACATCCATAACCTCCTCCTTGCAAATATCCGCCTCCAAAGAGGCTTGCATATCAAACGGAACTTGCTGGTGGACCAGCTGATAGAAGACCGAGCGGGCATGCGTAACCTGGCTAGACTGCAAGGAAGAAGAACCAAAAAGATCCATAAAATAATTTCTGCACATATTGATAATGGTCGGCGGATCAGTGACCATGTGACCTTCCGAATCCTGAAGTCGAGTCATATTTTCGCGAGCCGGAAAAGCATGCAAGGCGCGAAAGAACTTATGAGACTGGCAGGCACTATCTTGCAATGTGTCAGTCAAGTTATGCAGCTTGGCCTGCTGATAAGAATTCAAGCTAAATACTTGAATAAGATGGGCCAAACGCCGTTCCAGTGACAGCAGAAAATCATCATCTGGGGAATCCAGGAGCAAGGAACGGACCAAGGCCAATAAGTCCTCTGCTGCGAGTCGACGTCGGCGACAAAGAGAGACATTGTGAATCCCATACTGCCGAGCAACCCGCTGCACATTAGAGAGCAGGCGTGCAAACGAAGCCAAGCCCTCAGAGGCGAAGTCCAATAAGAACCTCTCAATGAGTTGCTGCATATAACCCTGAAAAACTGGATGCTTCAAATAAGAGGAGTTGAAGCGTAAAGGGAGCTTATCCAGCAACTGCATAAAAGGTGCAATAGATTGTGCTCGCATCTCAAGCTGGAGGGGAAAATGATCCGAGAACGCATATTGCTGCAAGACCTTCATCTCCAGCATCTCGGGAAGAAAATCATCCCCCTGCATAATATACATTCTATCCAACCGCGACCAAGTGGTTGCGTATTGTGCAGAATGAAAAGTAAAACCTGAAACAGAAGGATGAAGCCACGACCAAAGATCTTGCTTAAGTACGTGCAAAGCAAAGGAGTTCCACACCCGGCTTTCTGGCGTATCCATTACCGAATGCCCTGAGGTGGACGGAGAAGAGTCAACACACATATTGAAATCTCCCAACAAAAATCCTCTGCGACCAAGTGCCATGGAGCCCTGCAAAGTCGACCATAGATCACGTCGGGATGCAGGATCATTCGGAGCATAAAGTCCCAGCAACCATAAAATCTCGCCTTCAAATAGGACTTCGATTACCAGAAAGCGGCCCTGCACATCATTTTTAACAAGCACAGGCTGGTATTTCTCATGAACAATCATCAGCACGCCCGAATAATGCTTAGCATGTGTCCCTGCATAAAACAGACGGAATCCACGACAATCCACAACTTTTCCTGCCTCACCGTGACTTTTGTGCTCCACTGCACACAATACATCCCACTGATTCTCATGCAAAACAGACCACATGGTATGTTGCTTATGGCGAGAGCAAATGCCTCGCACGTTCCACATGGCAATCTTCATATATTTTCAAAAAAAAGGAAGTCAGGAACGAGGCGCCTTTTGCCTTGATTGCACCTTTTCCGGGAGGGCATCCAGGACACCCTCATCCAGAAAATCAGCCAATACTGCAAATGAATTCGGGCGACCTGCTTTAGAGGTAGTAGGGAAATCCACTACCTTGGGAGTAGGGCGGGGATAACGCCTATCCCAAGGTGTAATCACATTGCCTTTTGCATCAAACGCCAGCTTAGCAGGTGGGCCCTTGGGGCCCTCGGAATAGACTTTCCTTGAAGACGGATTACGGGGGGCAGACGGGGCCATGGTACGCGCAACTTGCTGTGAAGTGACCATGTCTTTCCTGCGCGTATACGTGCGCACGGAATCCGGGGAAGCATTAGGCCCAGGATCTGCCAGGCCTGCGTCCAACTTTTTACCTTTTTTTTGTCGCGCCTCAATCTAGTCAGAGCTAGGAGAATCCAAACCCCGGACCTGTTGTTTACCTTTATCCATGACAGTAGGTGGCTGAAGGGTCTCCTGTGTCTGGGCATCAAGCACCATGTCATCCTTGGGCTGCACAACCTGCGCCTCCTCAGAAGACGGTTGCCGTTCCGGGCATTCAGCTACAAAATGCCCTAATTTACCACATGAAAAGTAGTGCCCGGCAAAATTGCCCCATTTCAGGCGAAAATGCAAGGGATGCATGCCAAAACAATTGAGGCGAAGCCACGCAGGCCTTTTCCTGGCCGTATCCCATAACATGCATAAACGGTTTCGGTTCATAGCCCTGAGGCTTGGGGGAACCAGCACTGTGCCCACAACCGCCATCGCGTCCTTCAACAATGGCCAATATACCGCTGGACAATTTTCCACTTCCACCCACACCGGGCATTCTCGTTGAAGCAGACGCTGGAAGTCAGCCATAGGGCGCCATGGTACCACATGGACCAAGCGGCGATCAAAGAATAGTGGCAACTTGGACAGGAGCTCAGCTCGATGCGATTCCGATTTCAACAGCACCTCATAAAAGCCGCGAGGTCCAAGGAAGATCTCCTCAACATACTCCCCTTGCAATAAATGGTGCATCCACTGGCGAATATGTGAGAGCACTGGGATCCTGCCGGTGAAAAAAAGTATAACTGCACGGTCATAAAACACCGAGAGGACCGCAAGACTGATTTTGGGTCCACCGTCGCTTCCAACACATCATCCGCAGCCGCAGCAGAGAAGGTTTCATTATTGTGCTGGACATAATCGCCAAGCAGAGTATTGGCAAAGTCCAGCAAGTGCTCCCAATCGATTTCCTGCGAATCCACAGGTTCAGAGGCAACCTGCGCATAGGAACGGTCCTGAGGATCCATTGGCTCGTCTGAAGTGTGCTTAGAGCGTTTGCCTGCAGGCGGCAGTTCAGAACCCGGAGGCGGCTCCTCCGTGCATGGCACCATATCCTCCGGCTCCTCTGTATCGGAATTAGGGCCAAGGGCTGCCACCGTCCGGTCGAGAAAATCCATATCTAGGCCAGCCATACTGCTGTCTGCTCTCTTTCGCTCGCTCCCTCACTACAACAGCAGGATGTACTGTCTACAGTCTCTGCTTGTCAATAATCTGTTGCCTCCTAGGCACAAATCTGTCCTTGTAAAATGTCTATCTGCCTGTCCCTATTCTGTCGTGTCCCGGCCTGCGCAGGGACGTATTCTGCAAGCACACCCTTTGATCCTGGCGATTCTCTGGTCAGGGCTTCCACGATGCAGCGCAGCACGATTACAGGTAGACAGTGTGCAGGTCACGTTGGCGGGCCAGGTAGGCAGTGTGCAGGTCACGTTGACGGGTGCCCAGGGCCAGCGCAGGTGACAGCATCCCCGATTCGCCCTCTCTCTCTTTCGCTTTCTCTGCCTGAGCCCTGCGCACAGGGGACCACGCAGAGTTGCACAGGCCTGTGCACGTGATGCTGGTTGCGCAAGAAGGCAGGGGCGCAAAGCTGAAAACGATTCGCTGTAGCGAGCTGAGATGCGACGAGGACAACAGGACGATCTGCAGGAACGGAGCAGCTATGGCGATCGCGACCTCCTCTAGCAGTCCGTCGCCATCTCGTCTCTCTCTCTCCACACACACTCTCTCTCTCTCTCTCTCACCCCTCCCTCTCTCTCTCTCTCTCTCTCTCTCTCTTTTCCTTTTTGTAAAAGGTAATTGTATTAATTCGTTTGTACTCTCTCTCTCTCTCTATTCTTTATCTTCTCTCTCTCCTCTCCAAATGGCTTCTTGTTGTTCTACTGATGATAGGTGTCATGTCCCTAATTGCTTAACATAGAGTGCTGTTATGAAAGCATGATTTGTGGAGATACGCTTATGGTATGTGGTTTATAGAGCTATTGAGTGTGCTTGGCCTTCCACCTCTCTTCCAAATGATTGGGACTAGGACACAATGGGACTAGGACAAGCACGAGGAAGTTGTGCTTACATGGGATTTTGATGATGTTCATACATATTGTGCTATTCTCCAATGTATCTCTATAGAGGTTCTATTGGTTGTCACCTCTCGTAGGACAGCTTCAACAATATGGGCGAAGCTTTAGATATTGTATGAAGCTTCCTTGACCATGCACGCAGTTACCCTCTATGGATAGCTCTAGCAAATGAAGTTCGAGCCAAAGGATACTATTCATCCATTCTTACTTCGGGTTATGTAGGTATAGGATCAGCTTCGTTACATGCAATCCACCCTTCCAGAGGTACACCTTGTGGAGATTGTGCTCTATAAGCTTTGTTTGGAGTTTGATGGAGTTGCCAATGCTTTGTGGGCCTGAACATCATCGACGCTAGTGAGCTTTACATAGATATCCTGCTTGAGCATGAGACATCTTTGCAGTTACATGGAGGCTTCCATCTTAGTATGGTGGCTCCAATGAGGCATTTGTAGCTTCAAAGCAAGGTGACAAGAAGAAGTTGAAGGCCCAATGCTATCATTGTGGTAAGAAGGGACATTTTCACAAGGATGGATGGTAAGGAGTTGGTGGCTTCAAGGAAGGAGGAGGATACAGAGTCCTTTGCTGAGTCATCATCCTTCTCCTTTGACTCGGATCCTTTGGCCAAGACCAAGGCATAGAAGGGGTCTTCTTCTTTAGATTGAGGGAAGGGCTTGGCAGTCCCTTCTTTTGTTGCTTTCTAGTACATGCGATGCGGTCATCTCTCATGACTCTCCTGTGCCAGAGAGAGAGTGTGAGTGGGTGGTGAGGTGGGCTAGGCGAGCCTCATCTATATAGGTATATAGGTGCACAAGTTTTAGAGAGGGACTTCCGTGATGTATCGACTAAAGTCCGACATGTTTTGAAATCCTGGAGTTGGGATTGACATCTAGGTTCATGATGAGCTGTTAGAGAGTAGGATTGACTCCTAGTCTGAGCTTACATGAGAGGACACTTTGGTAGTTGGCCGAAGGTGGGCAATCCATGGTCATGTATGTTGAGAGGTATTTTTGACAGGATGGTCATGTATGCTAGTGGGAGGCATTGTTGATAGACACAAAAAGCTGTTATGATTCTTCTCTATTTTTTGGTTCTAGTATGATTGACATCAACATCAAGTTCTCTCCGAGGTACCTTGGTGGTGGCTTGATTACCCATTGCTAGGTATCCATGGTCGCTATTATCATTGCATCATTGTATTGCATAAGATCATGCAAGATCTGAGAGAGGGTGTTAGCATCTTTGGTATATGGATTACATTTCTTGAGCATATATTTGAGTTCCCCCTTGTTTTCTCCTATTTTTCTCCTCTCGTGTTGTGCAGTCTATTACAACAGTCTTCAATGCTTCCATTGCTGCACCCATTTTTGATATTGGCTGTCCAAGATTATTGTGGTAAAGATTATATTTCAGATTTGTGAATTATTTGCTTGCTTAAATAAGTGTTAAATCAGGTCATCTACCACCCTATTTGAGAAGCAAGGTTGGTTTCAAGGTTCTATCCCCGTAATTCATCAATTCCTTTGAGCAGGTGGATTGTGGTACTTGATTGCAAGCCAGTGTACTTGCACTTGCAATTTGCTGAATTTGTGATCAGCTGAGCGCAAATCAGCTACATGTCTTCATCTTACTCTAGTGATATGGGTTCAAGCAATGATGATTGTTGAGATCTCGAATTGCACTATATTAGTACTTTTATACCTTAGTACTAGCATACATGTAGAACCAGCATATGGAAAGTGACCTAAGATGTCATATGAAGTATTCAGGTTTTTACCTGACATTTAGGCGCCTTCCTGACAGTCAGGAGTTTGTGTCTTTTGTATTCCTGCGCGATGAGAAATGAGATATTCTTCAGGACAACGCCAGATTTTGGTCGCTTATGTCTGGTTCTAACACTGTGTATCTGTGTCCTGAATATTCGTGATGTTTGTTTCAAGTTATTTGATCAGGAGTGAATATGATGATGATAAACTGTGTGATAGTTTTCAGGACAGTGGTTCAGCATTGACGCTTACGATATGTAGATCACGTTTGCATGGTATTCCTGAAGATTAGGTATGTGTAATGGCTGTAAATTGTGTCAGGAAGTTCCATGCAGTGCTAATTTCCTGCATTTTTTGTTATGGTCCTGATGGTCCATAACACTTTGGCGATCTTTGCCAGGTTCAGGAAAATAATTTCTTGATTTAGGTGCAGATCTGGAATCAGGTCCTAAGAGATTCATGCGACATGAATACTGAAGCAAGAATTTGTTAGGATCAGTCTGTGAATGAAGACAGTGATGGTAGTTCTGTAATGACTGATAAGAGAAAGACAATCTTTTCCAGGAAGACATAGGAGATATGTTTTCGTTTTTGAGGAAAAATGCTTCAAGATCTTTCACAAATTCAAGGCGTTTTTGTATTTTCAGGCATTTTTTTGCACTTTTACAAGTTGTAGGTGTCAGGTCATCTTTGCATAAGAAAAACCGTGCAGTCAAGTTATTTGAAGCACAACATCTTGAAGTTCTTATTTCTTAAGAATTTAATCACTTCAAAAGTTATCATGCTGTGGATTCAAGGCAGATTATTTAGGATGGCATGTTCATAAAGAAAGGCGGTCATGAAGTTCAAAGATAGGAAATATCAGATTTGCAATTTTCTGGATAGCATATTGCTGTGAACAATAATGCTGTGTGCTATATATCTGTATGTCATTCTTGAAAATCAAGTGCTATTTGTGGTTGATATCAATTCAGGCAATAAAGGGGCTGTAATATTCAGGGCAGTGTGTTTATGCAGTCAATTATGATGTCTACAGCAAGTCTATATGGCATTCTTGAAGATTATATGTTGCCCATGGTTGTTCTTGAATTCTGGAACCAGTATGCTATTTATGGATGTTTCAAGTGGTCCTCAAACTCAGATTTGTTGGTGCAAGAATGGAGATGATTATGAAGGATAGGATTTATGTTCACTTGGATAAGGAAGAAAGGCAAGATGCAAAACGAAAGGAATTTTCAGGACTGGCCTAAAGGACTGTCCTGAAGTGCAGGAATTTTCAGGTAGTTTCCTGAAATGCAGAAATTTTCAGGCAATTCCTTGAATTGCAGGAATTTGCAGGTTTGTTACCTGAATTGCAGGAATCTGCAGGTCTGTTACCTAAATTGCAGGAATTTTAGATTGGTTATCTGAATTGTAGGATGAAAATGACAGGCATAACGTGAATCATATGAAAGGTAGAAGGAAGCTTGATAAAACTGAGAAGTCTTGTCAACAAAGGAGTTTTTTTGGCATTTTTCAAGATCTACCTGCAAATGAGTGCTTCAAGCATCCTAAACTGTTAGAATTGCAAGAATATCCTGAATACCATAGGCTGAAAACTTCTACTCTATCACTGTAGAGTTTCGAGGTTGGTTGAAGGAAAAGCAAGTTATTTTCAAACAGTAGCTATGCTTCATTATGGGTAAATCCAAGAAGAAGGACAAGAGATGCAAAATCTGTTTTGAGCATGGCCATACTTCAAAGTGTTGTCCATATGTTCATGAGTCCTGTGAAAGAGGAAAGTCATGTAAGTATTTCTGCATGTTTGATCTATGTAAGCAGTTCAATGGTATCCGCAAGGAGTTCTCTTCAGCAGCAAAGAAATGTTCAGATTCAAGGCTGGATAAAGCATGGGAAAAGCTTACTTCTTTTGAGACTGTACTTAATGATGCTTATGAATGGCATGATGATCATGAAGGCCAGAAGGTTAAGTCTTGCTCAAGTTTGAAGCAGGTTCAGAGATTGCTTAGAGCAGTTGAGAAGCTCAAGGGGAAGTATTATGATGTTTTGGATTCAGATCAGGATTTAGATTCAAGTGATGATGATGATTGTTACCCTTTACCTATGGTTTTGCCAAAGATTGAGGCTGAGGGAGTGAGAGAGGACAAGAGCCAAAGTAGCCAAAGATCTTGGAGTACCCCAAATCCAACACAGGAGCTTACCAATGGAAGAGTGGAGCATCACACACCTTGTATTGACAACTTGACGGTATTTTCCATACTTTGGAGTCTTGCAAACTGTTATAATCAATCTCGAATCTGTTTTATTGAAGAAGAAAGAAGTGATGAAGTTATCATCAAGGAAGTTGATCAGTTTGATGATTAGTCTGGTGATCAAGAAGATCAGTTGCATATTCAAGAAGATGATGCTGTCATGTATGACAAGCATGAGGTTGATGTTTTTCTTAATGAAGATGCTGTTATGGATGATTTTCTTTGTTCTCTTACTAGTTTTGAGGAAGATTATGCATCAAGGGAGTCAGATTTCACTGAAGAGGCTTTACAAGTACTTGAAATGCCATTGCCTGTAGTGCAAACTCCATCATTTCAGGGTGTATTTTTCCAGGATACCTATATTTCCAGCATGCTGAATACTATTCCAGGTTATTTCAATATTCAGCCTAAAGAAATTCAGCCATTTTTTACTGCTGTCAACTCTCTAGTTCATTGCCTGTGTGAGCAGTTTTCAGGACAGCAAGCTATGGGACAACAGCAGATCAGTTTTCAGCCAGTTTTAGGACATCAAATGAACAGTTTTCAGCAAGGTACAGGTCTACCACAGCAGGCTGAAGGTTAAGAATTGCAGAAATCAGTCCATTCATGTGGTTTTCATGAAGATTTGCATGACTTATGTCCTATGACTCAATCTTCAACTGAGATGATTGAATGGCTTTCTTCTGAGTTGGAAAAGGAGAGGAATACAACTGAAATTGCGGCAGTTGAAGCTTTATCTGTCATTAATCGGCTTCAGGAAGAGAAAGCATTGCCTCAACAAGAGGTTTTTCATGTCAGGACTGTAATGGATTTGAAAGTTTCTCATTATTCGGAGGTCATTAATGCTCTTCAAGCAGTTGTTTCTTAGAAGGATAATGTAATTGCTGATTTGCATACTCAGTTGGCTTGTTCTTATATTCCAAATCATGATGTTATTCTTGAGGATCTGTATGCACAGACAATTGATATGGTAGATGAAGTAGACAGTGATGTGGAATAATTATTTTTTCAAGAAAATGATTCAATGGTACCTGTGTTCGAGATAAATGTTGATGGTATCATTCAAGGGTATCAGGAGCAGCTCAACATGGTTGGAAATGCAGTTTTAGAACAGCAAACTGTTCAATTTGCAGTCCGAAATCTGTCAGGACAGCATTCAGGCAGTTTTCTTGAACAGTAGGAGCAGGTTGAATTTCAGGACAGCATATGGAATGAGAAGTATAAATTAATTCAGGACCAAGGCACTACTTATCCTGAAGTTTTTCAGCAAGAAACTCCTGAAAATCAGCAAATTGGTCTTATTGCAGTTTATGACTGTTCAAAAGAGCATCCTGAAGACTTTTTGGCAAGGAAGGAGCAGTCTAAAGTTCAAAAAAGTTTAGGAACTGAATTGGATAAATTATTTCAGAATTCTGGAGCTATGTACCCTGATCCTGAGCAGCAGGAAAATTCCCAAAATCAGGATACTAAAGAATTTGAGCCTGTAGTGGACAATGCAGATGTGAATGATCAAGATAATGATCAAGCTGTTAATGTTTTAGTTCATCCTCATATTTTTGAAGTTTTTAAGTATTCTAATCAATTTGGAAACGAAGTTGAAGCCAATAGTATTGTGCAAGTATCTGCCGTAGTGGATATCTCTGCAGTTGATGTTTTGGCAGAAATGGTTGATATTGTTCAGGATAATCAGTTTTTGAGCATGGCAATGAGGATATTGGATAAGTTAGATGATATTTCCAGAAGTATATTGCAGTTTTCTCTATCAGGAAGTGCTCAAGTTCTTTACCCGCAAGATGATTTTTCAGGTTTGCTAGAATTTTCAAGTTTTCAGCAGATTTCAGTAATTCAGAAGTGTTTAGGTCTGCTGGTAATGTCAGAATCACAGCATGGACAGCAGATACCTGAATTCTTGAAATCCGAATTTTTGCAACCCGAATTCCTACAACAACAATTTGAGTTCCTGATGCAAGAAAACGTGTGGCAACAGCTTAAAATGCAGGAATTAGACCAGAACGTGCAGCTAGAGCATGGAAAACAGCAAGTAGAGAAGCAACCTGAAGATCAAGATTTTCATGTACCTGAATGTCAAGAGATATATGTTATATCAGTTTGGATTGATGCAAAGCAATGTTTTTGGGGTGATATGGTACAGATTGAAGCTATGGATGAGTATGATGCAGATGCGGATGTAGTTCTTTATTGTTTTCTTTTACAGGTTTTCTTGGATTATCTTGCATATTTCTTTGGAGATGCAGTTTCTTGTTCGAGATTCAAGCTGTGTGATATATTGCCATATATTTCTTATGATGCAGATGCTGAAGCGTCATCGACATATTTCTTGATTAAATTTTCTACTCTTTGCCATTGGAGTAGTGATTTATTGATTCATTCATGGTTCTATATCTTTGTTCTCTATGATGTAGTATGGATGTCATTGTACTTGATCGGTTTCTGGTACTGGCTTGTTGCCTTGAAATTTTACTGACACTTAGGGCTAGTTATGCAACTACACGAGAGGGCTTTGAGTATCCTAGAGGGGCTCTACTCACTGTTGCTCAGTGTGGCTTGTCAATGGGTGCAAGGCCTCTGGCAAGGTATAACTATGTTCTTTGGGTTAGTCTACATATCATTTAGATGCATACTTGTGGGTTCGAGTCATGATTGTCCCAGTCATCCACCGGGCTGTGCCAGGTGTTGAGGCTCGAATTGCACTATATTAGTACTTTTATACCTTAGTACTAGCATACATGTAGAACTAGCATATGTAAAGTGACCTAAGATGTCATATGAAGCATTGAGGTTTTTACCTGACATTCAGGCGCCTTCCTGACAGTCAGGAGTTCGTGTCTTTTGTATTCTTGCGTGATGAGAAATGAGATATTCTTCAAGACAGCGCCAGATTCTGGTCGCTTATGTCTTGTTCTAACACTGTGTATTTGTGTCTTGAATATTCGTGATGTCTGTTTCAAGTTATTTGATCAGGAGTGAATATGATGATGATAAACTGTGTGATAGTTTTCAGGACAGTGGTGGTTCAGCATTGATGTTTACGATATGTAGATCATGTTTGCATGGTATTCCTGAAGATTAGGTATGTGTAATGGCTGTAAATTGTGTCAGGAAGTTCCATGCAGTGCTAATTTCCTGCATTTCCTGTTATGGTCCTGATGGTCCATAACAATGATGCATCACAATATGAAGGATCACAGAGTGTTGAAAGGAATGTAATATCTGATCTTGGTATGGGCATGCAGGATGGGCAGCATGCTGTTAATGTGGGATTTGAATAAGAGGTAGGTCCTTCAAGGCCTTCAAATGCTGATGACCAGCAAGAAGAGGAAGAATATGATGATTATTTTCAGCACAATTAAGGATAGTAGTTGTTATCTTTGCACAATTGGCGAAGGATCCTCGGTTTTTGCAATTTTTGCATGTTCTAGCACAACAAAGACAAGAAGAAGAAGTCATCTCTAGAGCTTTAGGAGCATGAGCTTCCAAAAGAAGAGGCAGTTCAGCCTCAAGATGCACACAATGCTGAAAATGATTAGAAGCAAATGATGCCAGTGAGACAAGCACAATGGATGCAAGGCCATCTTAGTAGTACCAATGCAATGAATTTTGTATAGTAAGGCATGCATTCAAATGTTGGGCATTTGGCACACTTTGGTGGAGATTCTATATTCCATGCAATGGCCGGTCAAGGTTCAACTGGTTATATGAATGCTCCATTTAATCTTGGTCATGATGTAAATGCAGCCAATGTACCTTTTTTGCAGCCATCTGTTTATGACAATGTAGCACCTAAAGAAAGGAAAAAGACTTTAATGAGGGTGGCAAAGCAATGAAGTTTGAGGCATTTAGTGGTACGGAAGACAATCTGAAGGAAGGGTTTGACCTTTGTTTAGTAGTTTGATGTAGCATACTCAAGAAGGGACTTCATTGAGTCATCAAAAGTGTGCAAGGCAGCCACATTCTTAAAGGTTAATGCATTGCCATAGTGGACATCACTTCTAATGCAAGGTAGAGCATCGTCAACATGGGTATAGTTTAAGCAAGTGTTTACTTGTGCATGGTTCACAAGTACCTTTGAAGTGGATGTAATGATTGTATGGCATGAATTGGATGCTTCTCAGCACAAAAACTTAGAGCAATACAATACGAAGTTTTAAGAGGCATTGCTGTCCATTACTTCCTATCATGTTTGTCCCCTTTTGTAGTAGGTAGAGAAGTATTGTAGAAGACAAAAAGGCCTATAACCTATTGCAAGTTTTGGCACAAGTGAAGTTAGAGGTAAAGTTTCCGTGTGTTGTTTTGTGAATTTCCAACATTATTTCATGTATGAAGGATGCAAATGGACGGAGGAGGGTGATGTGGCAGATCATCCTTAGCATTGTACTGTTCTTTGATATGTTTTAGTTAGAGTCTCAGCTCACTTAGGTTTAGCAAAGCATAGATAGAGAGTAGAGAGTACTACCGAATGCTCAAGCGGGAGGTTGCACCTCCATTTCCTAGTTATGGACAGCTCAGTTATGTAGTGGATCTTGGGTGTACTTGGTTTGCATTCAAGGTACTTTATGCTGATAGCATTTTGGCCATGGGGATCACTATTCAATGTACTAGTCACTTTGAGTACATAGAAATTTAGAATACATGGAATGTACATATGGATATGATGTACATTTGCAAGGCCTGTATGGAATACATGGATGGTATGTGTAGGCAAAAAACCCTTTCTATTATTTTTAAATAAGTCAAGAGAGAACTGAGAATTTTGACTTATATCTACTATTTCATCTCAATCTTGAGAAGCCTTTGTAAGGGACAATGATGTATTTTAGCTACACACTCCTTTGCATCTAACAAGAAAAACACATCATCTCATTACTATATAGCTGATTTACAAGACACATCATCTGTAAGATCACGCCCTGAACTAGTGTAAGATCATAGTGTAAGATCGCCTGTCATAATGTCTCTGATTCTATTAGGTGTCCTCTCTTAGGTCTTCCGTTCGAACAGCACGAGAGAGATCCCTCGATTCACCTCCCAGCCTCGCCTAGGAGATTGCTGGCTCCTCCACCTAATCCGACTGCCAGCCGTCAGCTTCAAGTGAGTCATACTATCTTTAAACTCACTTACTCTCTAGGCTCCCCTTGAACCCGTTTGGGTGCCCAAGGCCCCCGGACAGTCATCCCTTGCGCTTGTCTCCCCATAAGTTACATTTATTAATGTAACATTTCCTTCCCCTTAAGAATCGGTTTCGTCCTCGAAAACGATACTTGGAAGGCCCAACTATAAATTGGGAAACCTTTTCCTTAAAGTACTTACTCGCTCCCATGTTGAGCTTTCTTCTGAATAATCTTTCCATTTGACCAAATATTCTTGATAAATAGTATTCCTTGTTCCTTTGTTACGAACATTTAGTATTCTTTTTGGTTCATGTAGATTGGATTGGTCATCTAATAGCTCCTCAATGTTATAATTTAAGATTAGATTATCCATATCACCTAGCTTCTTCCTTAGCTTACTTACATGAAAAACTGGATGTGTTTTACTACCAGCAGGTAGTTGGAGCTTGTAAGCCTATTCTCCCATCCTTTTAAGTATTGTGAAAGGACCACAATACTTGGGTGAAAGCTTTGGACATCGTCTCGTTTTCATGGTTTTAGTTTGTTCAGGCACTTTAAGATAGACCAATTCCCCTTCTTCAAAGGAGATGTCTCTTCGGTGAGGATCTGCATAAGCTCTAGCTTGATTTTGAGCTGTCTTAATATTTTCTTGAGCAAATTTTAACATATTATTCATATCCTCCAAAAAATCCTTGGTTGCCTGAACCTTTTTCTTATGTAGTTCCATTGCATGAGGAGCTCTGGGCTGAAACCCATACATTAGCATAAATTGACTATATCCAGTGGAAGAGTGCTTGGCACTATTATATGCAAACTCTGCTATCGGTAGATACTCTTCCCAATTAGTTTGCCTTTTACTTACATATGCCCTGAGCATACCTTCAAGGATTTGATTAACCCTTTCAATTCGCCCATCAGTTTGCGGGTGCTCCACCGTTCTCATGCTAAGTTTAGTATCCAACTTCCTAAATACAGCCCGCCAAAATTGACTATTAAATTTTCTATCCCAATTAGAAACTATATTTGCCGGAAGGCCATATAATCGGTATATGTTCTCTATGAACAATCTAGCCAATTCTGGTGTTTGAACATCAGTTGAAGTTGGAATAAACCTAGTCATTTTGGTTAACCTATCCACAATCACCCACACAGAGTCGTGCCCCCTCTATGTTCTGGGTAACGCAACAATAAAGTCCATGGAGATACTCTCCCATTTTCCTGAAGGAATCTTTAATGGGTGGAGAAGTCCTTCCATTTTCAATCTTTCAGCTTTATTAACCTGGCATTTATTACATTTGACCATATAGTCAAGGACGTCCTTATTCATTCCAGGCCAATAGAACTGCCTTTTAATAAGACTATAAGTCTTATTAACTCCTGGATGTCCCGCACTAGGGATATCATGACACTCAAAGAGTATTTGACGCCTTATTTCTTCATCTTTCGGGACACATACCCTACCCTTGTAGAGTAAATAACCTTTATCAATGGTAAAGTTCTTCCACTTAAATCCCATTTGAGCAGCCCCTGATGCTCTATTTCCTTGTTGAACATCCTCAGATATTCCTTCCTCAGTGGAGGCTCTTCCATTTGGATTCCCATTTTTTATTGCTTCCCATATGCTAGAATATGCCGGATCAACTTGGCATTTCCCTTTTAAGGATTCAAGTAAATCGGAAGTGAACTGATTAAAACTCAATTCATTTATGATGGGCATTTTGCTGAGTGCATCAACCACTATATTGTACTTACCCTTTCTATACCTTATTTCGTAGTCGAACTCTTGGAGGAGTTCGGCCCATCTGACTTTACGCCCTTGTAGATCCGGTTGGTCATTAAGCCACTTAATGCTTTCATGATCCGACAAGATCAAAAGTTTGGCACCGTACAAATAGTGCCTCCATTTCTTCATTGCATGTACTATTGCATACAACTCCCTCTCATAAACAGAATAATTCCGTTTTGCATGGTCTAATTTCTTGCTTTCAAAAGCACTGGCAGACCTTCTTGTAATAAGACCGCGCCTACCGCCTTATCAGCTTCAACCATGACTGGTTTATTGGGATCCATAATTAATAGTATTGGAGCTGTAGCAATAGCTACCTTAAGTTTTTGAAAACTTTCATTTTGTTATGTTTCCTGATTAAAGCTCTTCCCTTTCCCTTTAAGTTGGTCCGTCATTGGAACAACTATCTTGGCATAATCTCGAATGAATCTACGATAAAATCCAGATAAACCTAGGAAGATCTATAGCTCTTCCAGGTTCCTTAGAGATGGCCATTCAATAATTGCCCATACTTTTTGTGGATCCATCTTGATTCCCTCTTTCGAGATAATATGCCCCAAATATTTGACCTCTTGTGCGAAGAACTTACTTTTAGTTTTCTTCGCATAAAGGGAATGTGTTCTTAACAATTGGAATATTAATCGTAAGTGTTTCAAATGTTATTCTCTTGATTTACTAAAGATCAAGATATCATCCAAGAAGACTACTACAAAGTGTCCTAGATAGAGCCGTAATACACTTCATCAGCTTCATAAAAGTAGCTAGTGCATTAGTGAGGCCAAAAGACATCACCAAAAAATCATAATGCCCATATCTAGTACGAAATGCTGTCTTAGGAACATCCTGTGCCTTAATTCTTACTTGGTGATAGCTTGATCTTAAGTCTATCTTTGTGAAGAATTTTGCCCCTTGTAATTGATAAAAAAGATCCTCCATTCTGGGCATAGTAATTTTTTTTTTCACTGTTATTTTATTAAGTGCTTTATAATCAACGCAAAGCCGTATAGAACCATCTTTTTTCTTTACTAATAAAATTGGCGAAGCCCAAGGTGAATTGCTAGGTTGTATAAACCCTTTATCAAGGTAATCCTTGATTTGTCTTTCAACTTCTTGGTGTTGTGTTTCACTTAGCTTATAAGGTGATTTAGAAATAGGGTGTGTATCCCTATCTATGTCAATTGGGTGATTTACATTACCCCTATCTGGAGGAAGGCCACTTGGTAAATCAGAAGGAAATACATCTTTAAATTCATCTAACAAACCACTTAATTCATTACTTACATTCAACTCACAAACATAAGAAAATTGTTGCTTTATATTACAGAAAGTAAAAGTGTTCTGTACAGGAAGGGACCATAACATATATACCTCACAAGCTTCCTTCTTTATCAGCTTCTGAACTTCAGTGGAACACAACAAAGGGTTATTAGATACTTCATGTTCACCTTGAATCACAAAAGTCTTACCATTCCTTTCAAATTCCAATGTATTATGATGATAACTACGTTTTAAGGATGGTTCCAATCTCCATAGCCACTCCCTCCCTAAAGCAATATCGGGTCTTTCTATATTCATAATTTGGAAATCAAGTTTATCTTTATATCCTTGGATCTCAATTTTCAAATTGGATACCATTGTATCCCATATTTTATTATCCTGACCTTGCATTATACGAACAATATATTGATGCCCACTCTTTTGTTGGGGAAGTTTCAATTTTTTGACAAGTGTATAATTTTTGAAATTGTGGGTGGCAGAGTCATCAATCATGACTCTAACCCTCTTTCCCGCTATCAATCCATGCACTCTAACTAAATCATGTGGCCCGAAAGTAGGTTGCCACATAGAAGTTGACATACGACACCTGTGTTGTACATCCTTGTGCAAGACCTCTAAAGATTTATACTTTTCATGACCCTTTAATTCCAGGGTTTGCACTACATGGATTTGTTTCTCTTTTCCCTTGCCCTTGTCCTTATCTTTTCCTTTATATTCTCCCTTTTTTCTTTGAGGGCAATTCCAGGTAGCATGGTTAGGGGATAGGCATTTGAAACACAGCCTTTCTTTTTTAGCTTTGTCAAAGTCATCTTGACTTAAGTGTGGCTTTATATATTGTTTATTTTCAAAGGGTTGTTTCTTGCCCTTAAGAAATGACATTTTCCTTTTAAATTTGCCTACAAATTTTGAGGCTTCAAATTTCTTAGTCTTGGGCTCCGTATTAGTGAGACTAGTGAGTGCACCTGGACGCGCATTATCTTCATTGATTAATGCAAATTTAATTGCCTCTTCAAACGTCTTGGGGGAACTCCTTTTCACTTCCTTTTTACAGGCTTTATCCAGTCCCCTTATGAATCCTCTTGTCTTTTGAAATTCATCTATTTCTTCCAATTTGAGGATTATCTCACGATACTGCTGGAGATATGTCATCAAAGGTCTTCCCTTTTGTCTGACATAATCCCAATCTTCCCAATTTCTTTCCATTTCATTTTCATGAAGGAATTCTTTCAGAAAGACCGATTCAAATTGAGCCCAAGTTTCAGGTATTTTATTTGCCTCCTTTAAAGTTTTCCACCATTTATATGCCTTTGGTCCCAAGGTTAGACTGGCCTCCAGCGCTTGGAGATGTGGTGGAGTATTCTTAAGTTTGTGCAAATCCTCCAATTTTTGGAGAAAATTAAAGATAGTGTCTTTATTTCTATCTTTTTCCTCCCCGTGAAATTGAGGGGGTTTCATATCTTTTAACATTGGGTTATCCCTCAACTTTTGGCGGGGTTCCCTAGGATCTCGCATAGTCACATCTAGATCTTTCGATGAAGATGGAATGTCCGAGGTTTCTATCTTTTATCCCTTTCTAGTGACAAGGCTTATTGAGATTTTATTTCTGTGAGTGCTTGAGTTAGCAACTCCATTTGAACCCCCTGTGCTTGCACACGAGCAGTTATATCATCAGATTGTTCTTGTGTAGCAAAAATTCTTCCCATTGTTCCTCTTGAATTTCTGTTTCATGGGGATCCACCATAGGATGGTCCCCAGAACTAGAATCTTCAGTTACCCCCTTTTTCTCTTTACCCTCCATTAATACATTGGAATTAGAAAGCAAATATAAGAAGTTTGCATATAAGATGAAGGACTTCCCTGATTATAGTGATAGGGTAGCTGTCAATGGCTTTAACAATTTAGTGATAACAAAAAAAAGTAAGGAACAGTTTGACTTTCCTCGAGACTGTGCCGATTGCGTTGAAATAAGGCCTGTTGGATAGGAACACAGAATAAGAAGGGGATTAAACAAGCCTTCCCCCCCCCCCCCCCCCCCCGCCCCCCCCCCCCAAAAAAAAAAAGGTCACGTGTGAACCGTTGTGACCACAACTATAATTTTAAACGGGGCTTTGCTTGACTTGCACCATCCTGCCGTCCACGCTAGGTACACGAGCTTTGGCGACGGCGCCCACACGAACGTAATCTGTCAGGTGACGGTGGCCAACACGGACGTAATCTGTCAGGCGACAGTGGCCAACACAGATTCGAATCCGGACTCGAACTGAAGACCTGTAGTGTGTGAGACCAACATGATAACCGACTACACCTTGGAGCCATTGCCAACATGAAAGCATTTGCCTCAGGTTAAGACGGGACCCAACGACTCTTCCAAAAAGACGGGACCCGATGGCTGTGATATCAGTGTAAGATCATGCCCTTAACTAGTGTAAGATTATGCCCTGAACTAGTGTAAGATCACAGTGTAAGATCGCCCGTCATAATGTCTCTGATTCTATTAGATGCCCCCTCTCAGGTCTTCCGTTCGAACAGCACGAGAGAGATCCCTCGATTGACCTCCCAGTCTCGCCTAGAAGATTGCTGGCTCCTCCACATAATCCGACTGCCAGCCGTCAGCTTCAGGTGAGTCATACTATCTTTAAACTCACTTACTCTCTAGGCTCCCCTTGACCCCGTTCCGGTGCCCAAGGCCCCCGGACGGTCATCCCTTGCGCTTGTCTCCCCATAAGTTACATTTATTAATGTAACATCATGACATTAATATATAGTCACAAATGGAAATAGAAGATGTAGCCAAGCAAGTATAAGCCTATTGGAAAGAGGATCTAATAAGGCAAGGCAATTACTATCCACTTTAACCATATTCTAAGAAAGGATAGGGGATATGTTCTCCTTCATGTTATAGGTTTCTATTTGGCTAGGTGATGTAAGAGAAATACACTTGCATAAGTTACACATGGTTTGTAGCCGATGTATGCTTTATGTGAGCATCATTTGGTATACCAATGCTATGAGGCATTGTTTATGCTTGGTTTATATGTATTGCTTTGCCTTGATGGTCAAATAAGTGTTGGGTTTTGACATGTGGATGCATCCCTTATGGTTCTAACAATGGTTACGATTTATGTGTATGGATTGTGACTAGTTTAAGTGATTGTAATTTCAAACATGTAGAGGGCATGAGCATGGTTAAGCAATAGGTGCACATACTGTTTCACTATGATGCTGGCATGTATTTCCAATGGTAAATGATACCTTTGTGACATTGTTAAAAAATCAAGGGTAGTTGCAAGGATTTAAGGGGGAGCTCTATCATGAGGACATGAATTTGTCTTCATGCTCTTTGGACACTTAAGTTGTAACACTTAAGTTGTGCAGATGTATCTTGGCTTTGGCAGTGGGGTGCATTGCCAGAAGTTGTGATATGTGCTAGTGAGATACTAGAGTTAGATTTTGGTCAAGGACATTGAATTTCCTCTTGGAAGTAACTTTTTGTATCATGGGGGTTAGACATTCAAATGATTTAATGTCCTAGACTAAGGTATGTGAAAAGTTTCAAGAAAAAGAGGGAAGGGCCAAAGGGCCATGTGGAGGCCTCATTGAAAATAGAAATTTGCCAAATGTCTAGTTTGGGACAGGCTTGGGCTGCATGCAAGTGTTTCTTCCAGGTTGGGCTCTTTCACTCCCATTCTTGGTGGTTTAGGACAGGTCTGAGGGTGGAGAATTGAATGGTGGGTTGAGAGAGAGTAGTTGAGCCATCAAGGATAGCAAAGAGACCTGATCTACAACACTTTTTAGGGCTGGAACTGTAGGGAAACTGTTGTGCAAGCATTTGTTTTTTGGGAAAGTCAGAGAATTTTCTCTAACTTGCTGCTCATGTTATTTCCCCCAATAGATTTGTAATTTCTCAGCTGTAATTTGCTGGTACAGCTCTAAATATTTGTAGAAACTAGGGTCTCTTAGCTGTATGGAGAAGCATGCCATCAAAATCTCAGGGGATTTGCTAGAAAGCTGAGAAATTACAGCAAGTCTAAGAAGGATTGCTCATCTATAGCTAGGATGAATTGCATGCAAGAGTAGAAGACCTGATTTATGCCCACGTGCTAAAATCAAGGGGAAAATTCCGGGATTTTGATGTTTGTCACTCTTTAGGGCTGGAAATGAAGAATTTTCTCTCGCTTCAGCCATTTCTCCCTTTCTATGATAGATTCTCAGCCATTCTCAGCCATTCACAGCAGATTGTGGGTGGATAGTAGTGCATTTGCTATCCAAACCCTAATTTATAGCAAAAATTGGGGGTTCTTAGCCACCTTGAAATGTGTGCCCATTAAACAGAAGCTAAAAGATTAGAGAAGCTGTTGGAATCAAAGCATTTACAATAGATTTGATAAAGATTGTACATTCATATTGAAGGTTACTTGCATGCAAGTGCTCTTGATTCAAATGTGCCTGAATTTTGTGAGAAAAAATGGGTAAATTGAATCTTGATGTGCTGGTCATTGGTGACAACCCAAAGTATTGGAATTTGTAGAGAGATCAGTCTACAACTCAATGTACTACAGATTTCTAGCAATACGAGTTAAAGAAATACCACAAGGGTGTTGGCTTTAGGGCCAATTAGGTATTGGCTATCCAAGATTACTGTGGTAAGTTTTATATTTCAGATTTGTGAATTATTTGCTTGCTGTAATAAGTATTATTTGCTGTAATAAGTATTAAATTAGGTCATCTACCAGTCTATCTGAGAAGGAAGGCTGGTTTTAGTTGCTCATATGGTAACCATCCCTATGGCTAGTCAACTCACACTTATATATGGATCCACTGTGCATAGATCTCGATACATGGTGGGCACTTTTAGGTCAATCCCCAAGTGTACTCTAGTCTTGCACCCTACCCACCTACTTCTCACTCTGCATGAACACTCCAATTGTGACAGCTAAGAATGCTGTCTAGAGGATATGCTAGATCCTCAATTGGCCCACTTTGATCGTATCCTCTGACCTGCCAATTGTGGGCTCGCAATGCTACCACAAATGCCGAGTTAATGCAAGGGTTGGTTCTTGAGTTTCACTCACAATTACAACACTTTATTTACTTTAAGCATTCATTCAGCTTGAGCAGAGTGTTTTCTCCTCTATTTCATGTTTTTGCATTTTTGTTTGAGTTATTGCAATATAGCCGTGTTCATCATTCTATGTTTTCTAAGTGCTAACCCTAGCATATCTTCACAAGCATTTCTTGTATTCATGTTGTTCATCTACTGGTTTGGGGCTCCTTTAAAGTATGATGGAGATGGAGGAGCTCTTACAGCCTTTCGTGCACGTGCATTTGACATTCTATCTTGATCAGTTAGTTTGTAGTTGTGTTACACATTAGCTGAGTATGTGTACATTTCAGTTTGAGCTAAGTTGCAGGCTTGTAGCAGTTTTTTATGCAGATCGGCCAAGCACTTTTGCACCAGCAGCAGGTTGGACTGGATTTTTGCCATGAATAGCAGTTGGTCGGCTAGTTTTGAGTGCGCTCAGCTAGTAATAGCTATTGCCTAGCTATGCCCTCTCAATAGTACGTCTAGTTCTAGTACTTCTACCTCTTGGCATGGTAACCATTGCTCTAGTAGTGAAAGATTGACATTAGGGCATGTGGTGGATAAGTATGCAAGCTATGTGGTAGAAGGTTAGGGCAAAAGGAATAAAGTGCAATGTGAAACCTTTTTTAGATTGAAAGTTTGCACCTTAGAATTGAGCTTATTGAAAGTTTTACCCAGTAAGCAACTCACTTAGGGCACATAAGTTATATAGCAAGACTTGAGCTTAAGTTTGGTCTAGTGAAAAGCTCACTTATGATTAATGGTCAAGTCATTAATTAGCCTTTAATAAAAAACGAGATTTGATTGAGAAGCAATTGGCTACTCATTTAAAAACTTGATCTTGGGGGATACACTCTCACTTTCTCTCACATTTTGGAGCAACCCAATTTTGGTGAGTTGTAACAACAAGAGGAGACGCATGCTTGTTGGTTTTCTTAGTGATCAACAAGAGGAGGGTATTTTTGCAGCCATTGAGAGGTGTTGGACAATCATCAATCAATCTCTTTCTTCTCGTTTCTCTCTCTTAGGCTTTGCAAGCTCTATTTTACAGCAGATCAGAATTAGTGTTTGTTGTTTATAAAAGGTCATTGGCTAGGGTTTTGCACTAATGAACCATTTTGGGTGTGGAATTGCTTGTTGAAGATATTCCAACAAAAAAATCCCCAATTTTCCCAGCTTTGTATGCTTGAAGACACATTGGTTTAAGTGTGTAATCGAGGCAGATTCAAAGCTCATTGTTCAAGGTTGGTGAGAGCAAGTGAGGACATAGTAATTGGAGTGAATCTAGTCCATTGAAGGGCTAGGCATGCGAGGACCTATTGGTAAAAAGAGTGTTGTCTTTGACAACCGTATTGATCACATGTGCAGGTGTCACAGGGAAGCATATCTTTAATGCTTAGCCTTGGGATTATCAAGTTGTGCACATGTGAAGTGCAAGTCAATTAAGTCACGGTGATGGGCTAAGTAAGTACTGTAAGTATGCAATGGGTCACGGGTGACATTGACAAAGTTGTATTAAGTAATGTTGGACCGGTGGTTGTGAGTGCCTAGTGTCAATTTGGGCCTAGGACATTAATTGGGCCTTTAAAATGTCATGTGGTGACATTAGGACTAGACATGAATTAATAAAGTAATGCTAGTCTAAGGCTATTTATTTATTTAAACACTTTAAAGTTCCAAAGGGGTTGGCATATTAAATGTGGATGGGCACAAGCCAATTAATGGGTAGGGTCAAATGGATGTAATCAAACTCTTGAAATTTAATTATGAAAATTAGTTAATTAATGTTGGAAAGCGCATTTGGAAGGCTACCACTTGGCAAACTTGCCCATGCAAGTTGAGAGAGGGTTGTATGGGGTTGGCTGAGTGTGGAGGCAGCCATTTAGAGGTTAGGAGAAGGAAGAACGATTGGATTAGCTTTGAGACTAGCGATAGTTGATCATGCAGCATGGCAGGATAGGGCCAACAGGTTCTCTTTGTCATCTTAGTAAGAGGCGGTGATAAAAGAGGAGGGCTTATCAAAGCCGCACTACATTTCTACTTCACTTTTGAAGTTGTTGGTGCCATCAGAATTGCCTTTAGAACTAGTGCTCAAAATATTCTCTTTGGAGCTGATTGCCTATATCATTCTTTGACATTCCCTTGGCAATTCTCACCATATTCTGGCCATTGGTGAAGAGCTGCAATGTTTTTTTTACTGCTGAAACCCTAATTTACAGCAGCAAGTAGGGGTTCTCAGCCACCTCGGGATCTATGCCCAATAATTGAAAATCTTGTACTCATAGTAGCAGTTGTGAATTGGGAATTTACAGCTGATGTGAGGGGTGAGTTGTCCTCATTTATTTGGCTCACATGAAAAAGCCCAAATATCAATTTGTGTCCATTTTCAACCAAATCAAGGGGAAAATTGATTATTATTGCTGCTGGTCAATTGTGACTACCCTTTGTATTGATTTGGAGAAATTTATCCAAATCTCAGTGTACTTCATCTTAGTGTAATGCAAGATAAAGAAATACCACAAGGGTGCAAGTTTTTGGGGTCAATTGGGTTTGGGTTGTCCAAGATTAATCGGCAAATGTAGGTTCAGATTAGTGAGTTTTTTGCTTGCTGTAAACCATGTTAAATCAGGTTATCTACTACCCTGCCCGAGAAGGAAGACTGGGCCACAAGTGGTTCTTGTAAAGGCTCATCTTTAATATTTAAAAAATTACAAGAAGGTGCGCTCACCTTGAGGGCCAATTTGGTTTGGTCTATTGTGCAAGATGGCTGTAGCTCTTGGGTTCTTTATCTTATTTATTTTCTTTCCTAAATAGTGTGTATGTTGTAAGTTTATGTTCACTACCTTATAGATCTATCTATAGGCCTGTTTCATGGTTCGATTGTTAGGAAATCGCCATTTTTCCCAAGGGGGCGAGCTTTGGTTGTCTCAATGTTCTCACAAGTCTTGGCATTGGATATTTGGCCTTCCCAATGGAGACCATATCCATAGGACTGCACAAGTTGGTATGCACCGACTCAAACGTAGTAGTAGCCTTGTGTGAAGCAACATGTGGATGAGCCTACCTATGTTGCTTGCCCTGTAAGCATCTAGGGCATAATGTGTGAATGGGGACAAAATCTAGAAGTCCCTCCACTAACTTCTTTCGAGAAGCTTGTCTAATGGAGTCAAAATCTAGGTGTCCATAGCAAGCATGTCATCTTAGCCCAAGCTCATGGAAAGTTTGCACAGCAAGGAGAGTGAGCTTATGAATCCCATGCTTTTGAGTACTTGTCCAAAGAATAGAGCCAATAGAAGAGTCCTTAGCGGCCATAGCATACTGGGTGAAGACCACGGGTATCTAGTTGTGTCAAGCCATGGACAAAAATAAAGGTTAAAACCTAAATCTGGTATATAAAGAACTTTGGCGGAGGAAGTGTCTATTTAGCAAAATGGGAATAGTCCCCACTCCACGAATGGATATAGAAGAATTGTCAACAATGGTGATGGAACCCCACTAAAATCTTGAAGCCAATCCTGTTTGTAGGTCATATGTGAAGAGGCTCCATTATCAATGAGCCATGGCTTCTCCTTGGTGGAAGAAGTGTGTGCTATATCTTCAACCTCAAACAAATGAACAAAAATTGATTTGGTAGCAGTAGGAGTAGCCTTTGAGTCCTTGGAACCTTCCTTTGGCTTCAAATGGGGGTACTTCTGTCTCCTCTAGATGAGTGCCCTTTCCACAGTGTGGACATGTAGGCTTGGACTTCTTCTCATCCTTCTTTTCATCCCGCTTCTTGTTTTTTGCCTTCTTGTCCCCCTTCTTGTTTCCCCCTTCCACACCTATGGTAAAGGCCCTAGTAGAGCTGGATCCATTGGCTCCTATTTCTTTGAGTCGCTCATCACGCTTCAAAACAAGCGGAGCTAACTCCTCCCAAAGAAGAGGAGTTTCACCTATCCTGGAGGTAGGCAAACTAGTGTAGAAGTCATCATACTTAGCAGATGGCAATTGGGTAAGAAGACCCCATCGCCATTTCCTCTAAAGATATTGTCTGGAGGGATGCAAGTTTATCCTGCATATCCTCAATCTTGTTGATGTGATCCTTTATAGAAGGAGAGTCATCAACGGAAAGCATTCTGAGTCTCTGCTCAAGAGTATTACAGTCTCTTCTCACGAGTATTTGAATGAAAATTTTTCCAACCCTTGAGACTTTGTATGACAACTAGTGCTGTGATTAATAGTCTTTGGTTTATGTTTAGAAAGTAAAGGAAGTTCTTGTAGGAAGATAGGCCAATTTCCATCTTGATACTGGTGTGCAGTGCCTGCAATGTCCCTGAAATACATTTTAATTCTTAGTCTTGACATGCAGGCTGAATTTAGTCACCTTTCTAATATTGGACGCTTCTGGAGGACTTTTCACTTTATTGGCAATCCTGTTTGTGAAGCTGAGTGAGAATGGGTTTAAAGATAGAGTTAGAAACTCTCCATCTGGTTGCCATTTACAGACAACTGTGACGATCTGTGTGTGTGGGGGGGGCATGAGGTCTGACATTCAGTTGAGCATGTATCATATTGTGGTGCATTACATGATCTGTCATGGGCTAAAGGATCATCTTCCTAGAAATTTTCTACTTTCATTTTTTATCAACAACAATCAAGTCGTTGAATGGTATAACATTGCTCTACTTTGATATTTTTGTTGGATTTTTAGAGTACTTCAGCTTTATGACGTTTCAATAATTTTTCGCAGGTGTTTACATCCTTTTCTAATAGGCCTTGGACAAATTCTGAACTCTAGCTGATATTTTTCTCAGGTTCATTGTCAAAGCAATTTCACCCTGCTTTCTCTTCTGGGTGTTTCAATCTTTGTCTCAAGGCTTCTTGGCAGACTTGTTCCACTATGGGATCTATGACAGCTGATGCTAAGAAGACAATTTGGCTGTGGACGAAAAACAAGGATGTTATGACAGCTTCTGTAGAGAGAGGATTTAACACGTTTATTTTTACTCCGGAGACCCAAGGTCTTTCAGAAGAATGGTCAGGTTTGTGGGAAATTCTTTTCGCCTATGCTTTATAGCAACAATTATGAACAGAACCAGTCAATTAAAGTTATAAGGCTTTTGAGTCCTTTTGGAGCATCATGCATGGGTTTAAACTTTCAATGTATGCTTTACAGAGTAGTTAGAATCTGTATACATACATGTACTGTCAGCTAGACACTTTTCTTCCTTGTGAGGCTGTAAATTTCATGACATCACAGATAAGTTAGAATTTGTATTCATACCTAATGTTAGCTAGACACTTTTTTTCCTTGTAAGGCCATAACTTGTATGGCATATCATGTGTGCAACTCTCAGGACAAGTATTTGGGTTGAGTAATGCATTGTTTGATGGGCATTTATCCTATTCTTGTTACAAGTTTTTAATGTGCCCATTTCACTTGTTTAATGTAGACCTTCTAAAATGTACCATAATGTTTTGTTTGTGGAGTCTTTTTAAGTTTGTGCTCATTTCACTTGTTTAATCTAGACCTTCTAAAATGTATGATAATTTTGTGTTCATGGAGTCTTTTTAAGTTTTGTTTGCTCAATGGCTGAATGATGTTCTCTTGTAACTATTCCTTTGATTGTCTTGTGGCAGACACTTTACAACTAGACTCAAACCTAGTGTTGCAAAAGACCCCAAAAAGGCACAACCTTGAAAAATAGGTCTTGTATTATGGAAGTGGATTTAGGAGACTGTTTGTGGTGATTGTTCTATGTGGGAATGCTGAAGCAAGCTTTGTAGGAGTTATGTGGGAACTAGGCCTAAGAACTAATGTAATGATCAATATGCATAAGCATGAAAGGCATATAAAGGGCCTCTCACACTATAACTATTTATATCAATGGAACTTGAACGACCATTGACTTGAGAATCCAAGTCTGTGCACGTAAGCCTTTTTTGTTACTACAAGCTAGCGTTAAGGGGCCGACCTCTTAATGGTAGTATTAGCCCTGGTGTTTGACCACGTTTTGCAGCTTTCTTCTGCTCTGCTATTGGTTCACAAAGAAGATGTCATCAAGCCTTGCATTGTTTTAACTTGTGTTACTACCTGTAGAAGCCGAACTAACTATGCGATGGTGGCCGAATGGAGCAGAAGCCTTTTTGAGCATCAAAGAAATCTCTCTTTGGCCACTGAAAACAACTTCTTAAAGCCACAGCCATTTGCCTCTAGAAGCTTGCCTACAAGTTCTCTCACAAGCACAATCAAAGGATCTCGAGGATAGCAAATTTCCCTCATAAAAGACCCTGTTGCCCAATAAAAGGTTATTCTCAGAAGCAATAGAGGGAGCCATTTGAAGCTGCTCTTGCTGTAGATGAAATCCATAAATAGAGACTGTCTCTGCAAAAGGGCCTTGCACACTGTAAATATTTTATATTGATGGAAGTCGAATGACCATTGACTTGAGAATCTAAGTCTGTCCATGTAGTCCTTTTCTCTTGTGACAAGCTAGCACTAAGGGGCTGACCCCTTAATGTTTGTATTTGACCTGGTGGTTGACCACGTTTTGCAGCTTTCCTCTGCTTTGTTATTTGCACAAAGAAGGTGTCATCAAGCCTTGAGTTGTTGTCTTACAATCCATAGAAGCCCAACTAACTATGCAATGGTGGCCGAATGGAGCAAAAGCTTTTTGGAGCATTGAAGAAATCTCCCTTTGGCCGGTGGAAACCACCCATTAAAGGTCACCTCCATAGCCATTCGCCTCTAGAAGTGCCTACAATTTCTCTCACAAGCACAATCAAAGGATCTCAATGATAGGGAAATTTCCTAGTAAAAGGTCATGTTGACAAGAAAAGATTATTCTCAAAAGCCATGGAGGGAGCCATCTGAAGTTGGTCTAGCTATAGAAGTAATCCATAAATAGAGATTGCCTATGCAAGTCATAGTAATAGGGGATGGCCATTTTTTAGCTTCTAGTCCGAGTCTCATCCTGTCCCCACATCATTCCTTCCGAGATAGTGTCTTTTGAGCCGGGTCTACTACCAACTCTTGATCACTCACCCTACTCCCCGCCATCGCGACGCAACACTGCATTGTCTCGACTGTCGGCTGTGCCATCCCCCCCCCCCCCCCCCCCCCCCCCCCCCCCATCCCTTAGCCGTCCGTGCCACAGAACTAGAGCTGAAAGAAACAACTATCTTCGGTCAGGTCATTGGATACTCCCTATCGAGGGCTCAACTGCAGGATTGACTCCACTCCACATTGCGCATTGGCCCAGCGCAGATTGTGGAGGTAGTCCTCATGGGCTGATGGATCTTCATGGTTCAACTCACCTCTGTGGATGCAGCTCGCAAGTTAGTGGAGAGCTTGCCCTATGCCTCCACGAAGGGGGTCATCTACATGGTTCTGTGGTATAGCGGCTTCACTGTGGAGTTATTTGCGCTCCACAATAGATTTCTTAGACACCCAGTCACTTTACTTTTCCCTCAACTGGTGGTAGAGTACCGCCAGTTAGTGGAGGACTTTGGACTCTTCGGCACAGTTCTCTTTGCCTCCTTCACAGATGCAGTGACAGTTGCAAGAGTCCCAAAGGTATGAGTGGTTGTGAACGACACAAAGTGTATCCCAAAGTTCTTGGAGATCAAGGCAGGAGGTCACTTCTTTAGGCAGCAGGTCATTATGATTGGGCAACTGGGGCAATGCCTGCGCTGCCACGACTTTGGGCATCAGGCAGGAGATTGTATGCTCTTTGGAGCTAAGGAGGCTCCGTCGATAGGCCTGTAGGTGGACGCTGACGGCTTCACATGGGTCGAGAGATGACAAAGAGGGCGAGGGCAGGGGAGGCCGCATCCAGCTTCTTAGACGTAGCCTCGACAGCAGGGAGCAGGAGGGCGAGCGACGCCCCCTAGGCAGCACGCTCTGCAGCCCCTCCCTCCCCCCCCCCCAACCACACACACACACACACACTTGCCGCGTACCTCCGACCATCCCTTGATTCTCTCCTCCCACCACCCCCCTGATCTGCACCCGTTCCAAGAGATCCCCCCTAGGCCCACCCCCCCCTCCTCCCATAGGTGGCGACGAGCCACATATGCCCATATCCTCCTCGCACCAGCAGAGTTTCCCCGCCCACACAGCCATTAGCTCATCTTTCCTTCCGCCTGTCACACTTTCCCGAGACAGGCACAATTTTTACCATAGGAGTTTTTCCGCAGTGGCCCATGTTCCTACTTGAGAGTTGCGGAGTGCGGAGAGTTCCCACTACCTCTAGAGGTGGGGATCTTCATGGTTCGTAAGTCAAGGAGGGGCAAAGTCCATCTACTAGCACCACCGGATGGACCAAACTACACCTTTTTCTTTCAGTCCTCTTACTCAAGGGATTGGACGATGACATAGATTGAGGAGTTGAAGAGTCAGGTGGCAGACCACATCTCCCAGTGGATGGGAGAAGAACTAGCACTGACTGCACAGTAGTGGCCTGGTTGCATGGTGGACATTAACTGGTGGGTTGGAGCCAAGGTACCACACTTGAGCATGATCTTTCGAGCCTCCCCATAGTGGAGAGTTTCGAGGGATGTGATCGAGTGGCCCCTAGCATAGGCGGCTCATTTCTACCAGTATACAGAGTCACGACTCTCAGCATGGCTAATAGACGTATTGATAGTACCACCTGGAGCATCTATCATCCCTTTGGTTCGGCCGAGGGCCACCTTGGGGGACTGGAGTTCGCCGTGCAGACCTACGGCAAAGCGTACTTGCATGCCCCATAGTTTTTTCTCCTCATCAGCAGCCTCCACACCGAACAGATGCCAGGTCGGTCAGTTGCAGGTTTCCCCATGAGCTTACACCTTGCATCCTGGAATGTGAATAGTTTCCACTACAGTGGGGCATGTGGTTCCAGGAAGTTGATTGTTCGGCAGGAGCTACAGCCTGCCCTTGCCAGATGGATCCACATCTTATTTCTACAGGAGCACAAGCTCACTTCCACCTAGGCCCAATGGGTTGGGAAGGTACTCCCGGGCAGCTTGTACATCTACTGGGAGCACGCCACACGGGACAATAGTGGCAAGGAGGGTTCTATGAATCAGATTGGATATTGGGGACTCGTGCCTTGGAGTCCTCAATGTCTATGCCCCTACGGAGGTTAGGGCACGCAGCAGATTTTGGGTGGAGATTGCGGATGGACTCCTAGAGGCGGACTCTTGGATCGTTGGAGGAGACTTCAACAACCTGGAAGCTTTGGAGGACCAGCATGGCAGAGGCAGAAACTACCACGGCATGGTTGGGGAGGAGGAGAAGGCATGGGAGATCTTTCTACTGGTTGTAGGAGCATGCGATGCTTGGAGAGACCCTGCCTTCCACAAGAGGGGGAGGCCGCTAGACTTCTCTTAGGGATACATGCGGCTAGATGGAGTCCTACTGGAGCGGTTGAACATGTTTTATGTGGGAGAGTGGGGTGGCTCTCGTGGAGACTAGATTAGGCAGTTGGCAGGCACCACCTTGTCCGGTTCTCCTGACACTAGATCCCCTAGCATCTGCCCTAGATACACGAGTCTGTCGGATCCCTGACTCGATCTATAGGAGGGAGGAGGTGACGAGACAAATTGAGCAGGTTTGGACCAAAGAGTGGGGCAGGAGGGATTGGGTCGTAGAGGAGGTTGCAGAGGCCCTAGTCGAGTCGAGCAGAATTTGCCAAGAGGCAACCATACAGGCCAGGCAACAGAGCTGGGAGGAGGAGAGAACACTCCCGCAGGACCTTGCAGCCACGTAGAGATTATTACAGGAGGCACCAAGGGGATCCCACCCTTCATGCACAGGAGGTGTGCACTCGAGCAGTCATTGCTGGCCTAGAGGACAAGCGCTTGGAGTTCTCTTTCCGCACCTCAGCAGCTTTCTAGGTGCGGAAGGGAGATACGATGTGCAGGGAGTTCTTCTAGGTGCACCAGCCTCGCTTCTCAAGAGAGCAGATACGCAGCCTTCGAGATCAATATGGGAGGACTTGTTCTAGCCCAGACGAGGTGATGGAGATCGCCACCGACTACTACAGTTGCTTGTTCCAGTAGGAGACGGCCCCAGCTAGAGGGCAGTGATGTAGACAACAAGTATGGGATCACATCTTGTCCCTCGTCTCAGAGGAGATGGGAGGCTCCCTCTTAGCCCCCTTCACAGAGAAGGAACTAGAGGAGGCTTTCCATACACAGGACATGTAGAAATGCCCGGGAGAGGATGACCTCTCTAAGGCCTTCTTCACTACCTACTGGGAAGTGGTGAAGGACCCCCTATTGATGGCCTTCCAGGAGATCTTCACTTCAGGACAGATGCTAGGGAGTCTTTCGGCAGGCCTTATGAATCTTCTCCGCAAAGGGGGAGACCGGTTGGAGCTTTCCTAGTGGAGACCGATCACATTATTGTCAGTGGCCTATAAGGCACTGGCAAAGATGATTGGTAGACGACTACGCCCTGTGCTGCCAGACACCATCCACAACACAGAGACAGGATTTGTCTAGGATAGGAGCATCCTGGACAATATATTCACCTTCTTTGAGGCAACAGAGTGGGCTCAGCACAGTGGGGAGAGACTGGCCGCACTACTCTTGGATTTTGAGAAAGCTTATGACAGGGTGGACTGGGACTTCCTAGAGGGCACCATGGTGAGATTGGGTTTCTCCCAGGCTTGGATTCATGGGGTCTCTGCACTTTACAGATCAGCCACCAGCAGGGTTCTCAGAGGTGGCAGGCGTGGGGAGGAGTTTCGGCTAGAGAGATCGGTACGACAGGGCTGCCCTTGGCCTCGTATCTGTTCCTACTCTTTGTAGAGGCGATGTCCCATTTCCTCAGGTCACGTGTGAGCGGATTATGTGGCCTCCAACTTCCAGTGAGAGAGGAGACTGACTTGTTAGACTCATAGCATGCAGATGACACACCACTCTACATAGAGGATGATGAGCTGATGCTGGAGAGAGTGAGGTTGGCTCTTGAGGTGTTCTGTTTTGCAACAGGAGAGAAAATCAACTGGCGAAAGTCGGCGGGTTTTCTCACAGACCCGGACTCTAGCACAGAGTGGGGCGTCCACCTGGGATTTAGATGGGTGAGCAGAGGGTAGACTGTCCGGTACCTAGGGTTCCAGGTGGGACTTGACATCACCCCCGCCCAACAGTTTCTTTGTGTCCTTGATTCTATTCGGAGAAGGAAGCTGACCTATTGTAGCACGGCTCACTTCTCACTAGCAGTCGAGCCCTGATGGTCAACAAGGTTCTCCTAGTGATGGCCTAGTATATCGCCTCGTGTTGGTGCTTCTCCTTATCTTGCGTAGTGCAACTTCGTCGCCTAGTGTGGAACTTCCTTTGGTCAGGGTCGGATGGCTCCAGGGATTCTAGGCCAAGGTGGCATAGGTGACCATCATACGGCATCAGTCAGAGGCAGGGCTTGGGATCATAGACCCAGAGTATCAGAGTATGGCCCTCTTGGGCAAGCTACTTGTCTGCGGCCTCACACCAGGAGGGCAGACGTGGAAGGTTTTATTACAGGAGGGTCTTCAGGATTGTAGACCGAGGCTTGGCGGTGAGTGGAGGCCGTCCCTGAGATGGATCTTTACGTTAGCCCAGATCACCCCCTTCAGATCACCTTTCCTATGCAACTTACTCTGCATGTGGCAGGGCCTCTGTAAGGTCCTAATCCAGAGTCCCCCAAGCTGCCAAGAGGAGATAGACCGTCAGCTGGTGATCTAGAACCCCCAGATCAAAGATCGGGAAGGGGCACAAATTGGCGAGTGACCCCACATCCAGTGGGCTGGTTGGGAGGCCGGCCCCGGCTCGTACCATCAGGACTTGACGAGAGGTATACAGGATGGCGGACGAGGAGGTGCTATAGCGAGTATCGGGTTGCGAGAGAGGAGTGGAGTTGAGGAGAAGGGAGATAGACGCAACAATACCTCTAGAGTGGCTTGCTTCCCTGATACAAGTGCTGATAGAGCCTAGGGAGGTATGGGCCGCTAGGTTTTCACCAGCAGGCATCCCCCTATAGGTGGCAGGTAGAGTGGGCAGCGTCTTGCAGGGGACTTTTTTCACTGTTCAGGAGGGGGGGCGTCCAGCCCTTGATAGAGGGCAACAGGATGAGGGGATAGTTGCCCTTTCTTGGAGGAGGATTCGGGTGGTGGGCCTTTAGGGGAAGACATGGCGACTGGACCCTTATGTTTTCTGGAAGGAGCTCAAGGAGTGGCACCTTTGGATCCGGGAGGGCAAACCACTTGATGAGCTGGAGTGGGATCCAAGAGAGTGGCTATGGCCGGCAGCTGCCGCCGCCAAGAAGCCATCGAGGTTCCTAGAGTACATTGCTAGGATTGATAGACACGTACTGATGTATGAGGATATGGATTGGGCGCCGTCATGTAGCAAGCACTGGGCGAAGCACAGCATCACGGAGCTGTTCCGACGGAACTTCTGGCGTCGCCTATGGGATAGCTAGAGGCCGAGGGTATCGTATTTCTTATGGTTGGTGGCACATGGAGGCTTGGTAGTGGGAAGTTGGCTTGCCTAGATGCAGAAGGAGGGAGGTTGTAAGTGCTGCACACAACAACTTCTGGAAACCTCATAGCACTGCCTTTGGTCATGTGAGGAGACGTAGCTTGTGTGGAGAGGAGCATGCCATGTCCTTCGCCGTATAGCACCCAACCTTGGTTGCATCTCATGGGGAGCTTTCTGCAAGTAGGCAGTCAGCTAGGGCTGTCACGTTCTGTATGAGGTCGCAGGATGCAGGACACGATATTCATCATCAAGGCAGGGTCGTGTGGAGCGGTTGGTTTGGAGGCTCTACCCATCCGCCGGGTAGTGGAGCCCATAGCAGACCGCTTTGAGGTATGGGAGATCATAGGGAGTCTTACTGGATGGCATATTTGGAAGGCCGGTGTTAGGAGGCTTTCGGCGGAGAGAGACTTTCAGTACATGCGACCTTAATAGAGCTCTGGACCTCCATCATCCACTTCCTCAGCGGCCGGTGGGATCAGGTGTAGGGCGAGTCCAGGGCTCGTTAGGAGCTCCGTTGTCATTTCATGCGTACTTGGGGCAGCCAGGACCCGGTTTTTGTAATGCAGGCAGGCAGCCCCAGATGGCGATACACCTCCCCCCCTCCATGGCTTCTTGCCCCCATCCCCCCCAGACTGCCTTGAAAGGCTTGTATACATGATGTATTTGTGACTTTGCATCAGCACTCCGTTGTAATCAGTTTTTTTGAGTGATATAATCAGCCACATTTCATTTGCAAAAAAAGTCCCATCCTGTCCCCATACCGTCCCAGTCCCATCCCCATGTTAGAGCCCCCTCTCATGGTAATAGGGGATGGGAATTCTTGGCCACGTCCTTGTCCCCAAAATCCATCCCATGTTACTATGATGCAAGGGGAAGGCACTCCTCAAACCTTTAACATTGGAGCCTAATTAAGCTTAGTGTTGGCAATAGAAGCTTACTATGACTTTGAGAAGGTACTAAGCATCTCCTACAAGGAAATCATGTTCTCTTGTAGGCTGTAACAATATCAGCAATTGCCCTATGGCAAAGCCTTACAACTAGCTTCTAGTTGCACTCCAAGAAACAATGTCACAACAAATGCTACAAAGATCAAGCGTTGAGAAAAAATTCTTGAATTGTGAAAGTAGATTTAAGGGACTCTGGTAGTGATTGTTTTATGCCGGAATGCTATGAGGCAATCCTCATAGGGGTGATGTGGTAAGTGGGCCTAAGGACTCAAGTATCATGATTGCCACATGTGATTAGGGTCAAGGGGCAATGTAAAGTAAGTGAGGAACCATTGAACGGAGCATGCTCAAAAGTAATGGTATGCATAAGCATATAGAGGACCTCACACACTATAAAATGAACCAGTGATGAACTAGGATGACCATTGGCTTGGTGGTGATCATTTTATGAACATATGCCAAACAACCAAAGACACGGATGTGTGACATCATTAGCTTTCGGCCATTCAAAGTCTCATAAGGTATACATTCAACCAATGCTTTAGTGGGATTGTGATTCAAGACCTATATTGCACACGTAATTGCATCAAGCCAAAACTTTGGGGGCTGCTTATTACGTGAAAGCATAGAACATGCCATCTCCATCAAAGCTCGATTCCTTCTTCAAGGCACACCATTTTGTTGAGGTGTCTAAGGCATAGTAACATTGATGTATAATGCCCTTTTCAACCTAAAAAGAGTTAAAACTCTTGTGACATTTATTCTCCTCCTAAACCTATGCACAGAATAATTAGCTTGCATCTACTGCCATTTTTAGCAAAGCTAGGGCTGTCACCTTTTGTATGAGGCTGGGATGCAAGACATGATTTTTATCATTGAGGCTAGGTCTTGCGTTGTGGTCGGCTTGGAAGCTTTACCCAGTCGCCAAGTACTGGAGCACACAGCAGAGCGCTGAGAGGTATGGGAGATTATAGGAAGTCTTACAGGATGGCACATTTGGAAGGCACGATGTCAGGAGGTTTTTGGAGGGGAGTGCCTTTCAATATAGGTGACTTTGGTAGAGCTTTGGACTTCCATCATCCACTCCCTTTGCTACCGGTGGGACTAGGTGCAGGGTGAGTCTCGAGCTCGTCAGGAGCTTCGTCTTCACTTTCTGCGCACTTGGGGCGGCCATAATCTGCTCTTCATGATGCAAGTTGGCAGCCCCAGATGGTGATACACCCCCCGTCCATGGCTTCTTGCCCCCATCCCCCCCAGACCGCCTTGAAAGGCTTGTATACATAATGGATTTGTGATTTGCATTAGCTCTAGCTAGTCTGTTGAGCATGAGCACTCCGTTGTAATTAGCCTTCTGAGTAATATATCTAGCCACATTTTACTTGCAAAAAAAAAAAGAACCCGAGACCATAAAATGGGAGAAAATAGCAAAATTTGCCAAAATCTTGCAAAAGCCCCGAAATTCTTAGGTCAAAATGTGCACCAATGTCAACAAATTTGACTTTGCTAAGAAAAATTTCATTGATATGAGAAAAGCCCCAAAATTATTGGAACCAATGTGCGCAATTTCTACAATTTCTTGGTCAGATTGTCTTGTTATGTATGACCAGCATCAGATTTGGGAAAACCCCCAAATTTTTGGGGATAAGAATGCACTAGTTTGAAGACTGTGCTTGCACATGCGAACCAAGGCTTAAAAATAAACCACTTTAGAAAACAAAAAAAAACCGAATTATTGGCTGGTCGCCCATCTGCCTGAGTGGTCGCCGGTCTGCTCACAGCTGCTGACGTATGATGTCTACCAGTCAATCCTGGGACCATTGACCTGACACATGATGTCCGTCAGATTGCGACGAATCTGCCGTGTGCCTTCACTTGCCCCATTGACCCATATTGCGAAGTCTACCTGGCTGCTGTGTTGGTCAGTCCCTGTCTGATGTTGGGCCAGTCAAACCAGGTCACCCGCCGGTGTGACTGATGCACACGACCTATGTTGGTCACCTTCACCTCAACTCCGTCTGCTGCACGCTGTCCTGGTCTGCCTCACGAGTCGAGTGCTACATGTTGACTGCTGTCAGTCCTGCGACCTGACACACTTGTCAACTACTACTTGTCCCGTGACTTGGCACGCTCTCGGGAAGCGCGAATGCTGTAACCAATGCTCTGATACCAGTTTGTTGAGCTTGAGTGCTGGCCAGAATGCTAGACTGAAACGAGCAGGGATAGAGCTGAGAGCTGAGAGAATTGAATAAGAGTATACCAGTGTGTTGCACGGTACACAAAGAATAAAAATGTATTTATATGTGTGTTCACACCCGTAAGTTTATACACACGGGATAAATGGGAGTTTACACCCAAAGGGGCCTTACCCCCAACAACAATGATAGGTCATGCCATCAATGAAGGTAACAAAATACAAGTATGTATCCTTCGATGGATTTGACATGCACATCATCAAATATCACTATATACAAGCTGTACTTTTGTGATCTCAGCATGTATAGATCCACTTTTGGGAAACAAAGCACGATGCATTTTTCCAAGTACACAACTCTCTCATACAATATGAGTGTTGAAAATGGAGGATGAGAGAGATTGAACACAAGATAGTGAGCAAGAGTGGGCAGTAGTTCCACACTCAAAAGATGCATGTACTAGAATTATAGAATGAAAGTACAACAAGTCTTAAGTAAGTTAGACCTATCCCTAACTCAACTGAAGCTAGCTAACTCTAGAAGTGGTGATACAACTTATTAATGTAGTTGTGTTCACACTACAAATCAACAGACCAAAACATTGGGCAGTGCCCATAGAATTGACAAATTCTAACACCCCCTTGCAGTGCTAATGTGGTGGAAGTACAGGAAGATCAATCACCAAAGGGTAGTAAGTTCAAGGACTTTCGAAAAGCCTCAAACTTAGTAAAAATGTCTGCAACATTCTCTTATGTAGAGATATATATCAAAGTAATCTCTCTTGCATAGCATCTCTCTTCTGACGTAATGGTAATGTACCTTGATGTGTTTTGTGAGAGCATGATACACATGATTCCATGTCACTGCAATAGCACTTTGATTGTTAGAAAAAACGGGTGTAGGACCCTCCAAAGAAATCTATAGATCAGCCAACAATCTTTGTAGCTATACACATTCCACTATTGTGGTGAAGGCTGCTTGTACCTAGCCTCACGAGACAAGGTAGCCATTGGTATATGCATTCTCAATGTTTGCAAGTCGTTGCCTTTCTCTAAGAAAGGCAATTGGCCCACACACATTATGAGGGGCTTGAGAGAGAGGATTGCTTTTCCGATGCTGCATAAGCCTCCACTCTTTGTCTTTTGCCAAAGCTGGACCCAAATGCGGAGTTGGCACCATGAATGGTGGAGGCATTGATCAAAGATAAGCCTATACTCGAGACATCCTCATGAGTAGCCATAGGTGTTGGTGCTAATGTGCCACTTTCTCCTCCTCCTCTAGTGGATTCTCCTCTTATCTCGGCAAGAATCTTGTTCGGGATGCTTTGAGGATTTTTCTTTCATGGAGAAACTTACTCTCTCCCTCAGGGCATCTTCGAAAGATGTTGGAGAAGTCAGGTCACACCACTTGTGTAGCGTTTTCCACAATACTTGCACGTCCAATGGTGTGAGTTGGACTTCTTTGTGTCCTTCTCCACATGGATGGTGTGCAAATTGAAGGCCTCATGCTTCTCATGAGTCATGATGCCAATGTAGGCTTCAAGCCTGGAAGTTCGAGTGGGGGAGATGAGAGTGAGAGAGGCTTGAGAGAGAGAGAAGAGTAAGATGTTTGACTCTTGAGAGAGGGGGAGAGGGTTGGGGGAAAGAGGGAGAGTGAGAGGCTTGAAACCTAGAGAGAGAGGGGGTGGGAGGAGCTTGATAGACTGATGCTTGAAGAGGGAGGGGTTTGGGGTGAGAGGAGAGAGTGAAAGATTGATCGCTAAGATTCAAGTAATACTTAGGAGAGGGAGATCAAAATGCTTGCTGATTTGTTGTGAAAGGATTGAGGGGAGGAGCACCTTTTATTGACTAGAGAAGAGTGTAGAAGAAGAGAAAGATCCAAGACTCAAGTGCATAGATGAATCATGGTTGGAATTCAAGGTTGAAGGGTTGGAATTATGGAATCTAAGGGCCAAGGTTGGAGCTTCCGGTGTGTAGATTCAAATAGTCAAAGAAGGGTCAAGGTTGAAGTGAGAAGGGTCAAGTGTCAAGGTTGAAAAGGTGGGCAGATTCCGAGGGATTGGGGGAGGTGTGCACAATTGGAAAAGGGTGTGGACTATGGTATCCAAGGCCTAAAGGCTCCCTAAGGTGCCACACAAAACACCAACGATTTAAAAATGTGCAGTCGAGACATGGTTCAACAACATATGAATGTGCCCAAATGTAGTGGCAAAAGTAGCTCTATTTTTTTTTATGAAACTGTATGGGTATGTATGGCACTATACGATACAAACTATACGGTATGGATAGGTTTGTATGTCGTACGGAGGCAACTATGCCTCATTGTCATTGGCACATTATACAATGGTCTATATCAACTTGATTTATATGATAGGAAAGCATCAAAGGATGCATTATTTGTTGATGCAACCATTATGGATGACACCAAGTTATGGCGTACTCGATTTGGTCATTTCAATTATAGTATTTTGCTTCACTTGAGAAGCAAGATTGTGATGCTTGATCTCCCTTCGTTGAAAGCACCTACTCATTGTAAGAATTTACCAATTCTATAGGCAATGCCGAATATTTTGGTTTGTAGTGTGAATACCAGTGCTCGAATTTCATAGTAGCCATCCAATTTTTTGAACTCTGTGCTTTTTCAAAAGACATGGGCTTGTCCTCATCATACAAAGTAGAAATAGCCAATGCATAACAATCTAATATATAAAAGGCACTATGAGAGCGTAAACAAGTATGACTAGCTAATGTTGCATCCAATTTACTATCACGCAATGTTTGCACCAGCCACTTTGGCACAGTCTTGGACTGCTCAATCTCTACTCTCTCTTTACGAAGTGCATCGCTCACATCCACATTAGAAATAGGCTAATTTGTGTTATCTTGAGAAATTTGTGTAGGCTGAAAAACTACCTCATTTGGTATTGCATGTGATTGCACACCATTAAAAAGAGGCAACAAAGTGTCATAGATATCTTGTGAGCATACATCTGTCTCTTTCATACATGAAAGTAAAGGTTGAACAACATTTTCCACAAAGACAACTTACTATACCCAACAAAAATACGTTTTATAGCGATGTCATCCAACTCCTTGTGTTGTTGCATTGAAACCAAGACATTGTTGTGTATAAGTTGCAGTTTGCGAACAGCTCTCACTAAATCATCTTTTGAAAATGAAAAACATTACATTTCGCCCAATATGTAGCCTTTACAAATGTGTTTTCTAGGTGTCTCAAGAGTAGGCATTGAAGACACCATATCAACTTTCTATAGGCGCAACAAACTAGCAAAATTCAAATGATCAAAACATGCATGCCAAATGTTTGCATTTGAAATAGTTTACAAATCTGCAAAAACTGCACATGCTAACCACACATTTACTATAACGATTGAGCTTGCAGAGCCCATGACAGTGTGAAATAGATACAATAATTATATCATTAGAAGAGAGATCATGAACTCTATATCTATCACATCAATAAACTTCACGATCAAACCAATCTTGGCAAGTGCAACAATTGACAACAAATTCTTTTTGATCTTTGGTACAATACATAAGTGTGAAAGTACTGTCATTTACAGGAGTCGGCATAAATTTTCCAACTCTTTTAACAAGATAACAGGAGTTATTGACACATGTCAAAGTACTATCCTTAGGGGTAGGCTCAAGAGAAGTGAACAGATTGCGTAATGAAGTAATATGCTTTGTGGCACCACTGGCGAAGATATGCTAGGTTTTGCATAGAGAAAACACTGAATGTATGGACACGATTGAAACATGATAACTCAAACAATAATGCAATAAATGCTAACCTTGACCGCAAAGCCCGAAAATACAAAATGTAAAATGTAAAAACACAAACACAAACAAAGAAGAAAGAGAACTCTGAAGTGAATGAATCAATATTGTAAATGAATGAGAGAATGTATGGAATGCTCAAAAGGAGAGCTGTTCAATAGTTTGTGGTTCTCATAGAGGCGGGGTGAGGGAGGTGTCGATGTGTGTCATCCATTGGAGACAGATGTTGAGTGCAAAAACCACTAGTCAGAGCAGAGGCTGATGAAGAAAAGTGTTGGAAACACAAAAAACGGCCTACTATAGATGCAAATGCAAATCAGACTGATGTTGGAAATGGAAGGGCATCATGCTAGAAACTAGAATACAATAGTCTTTGGGGCTGGAACTAGTAAATGTAGCAATGTAACCACTTGAAGATGAAGGTAGGTGATCACCAACAATAGTAGGAGATTGGGTGATCACTGATTGCTGTAGACAATGTAGTAGTAGTTGCTCGGGGCTGGATAGCTAGTGGAAGAGGGGTTATGGCTGAAACTTGCAAGACAAGGATAGGTTGAATGGTGGGCAGCCTATGTATTTATGGATGTAGAAGGATCGCAGGGTTTTACTTATGGGACACAAAAACTGTCTAGAACCGCACATTGTTTAATGAAACTTTTAGTAATTTACATGTCTCGGGGATGTTTTAAAGAGCAAATCAGTTTGTAATGCAGCTTTAGCTCAACACCCCCTCCCAAGCCCAAAATTGGAACCAAGAAGGGACTGGAAGAAAAACTCAAGCCCATTTTTACCCCAAGGTGTCTCACCCCAAAGCAACAAGGGCATCAGACAAAGTGTGTATGTTGGTTGCCCAATGGTCTATCAAGACCATAGAGGTGATGGTTATAGCTCAAGGTTTGCCCAGGTTTGCACTTTGCACAGTGAGATGCAGAGTAGTGTGCTTCGTGATGAGCATACGTATGCAACAGATGCCACTCGGACAGTGTCTCTCATGGGGAAATTGTTCACTTGCCCAAGTGCCCTAGGACAAAGATGATGGTGATAATGCAATGCAAACGGGAAGTACAATAGGGGAGGCCTCTCAACCATGGATGCCGATACTGAAGGAGAAAAAGGAATCTTATGTTGATCTTTTTGTGGTGCCAAGAACCATGAATAATCTTATGATGAAGATAAACTTGACACCCCTTATAGTTGGAATAGCCAAAGGAGAGTATCCATCTAGATATGCAAAACATGCCTGTACTTGATCTTGAGAGATGGCTCCAATACTGATCAAGTGGCATAGGCAAGCCCGAATCTCAACCTCAAGTGATGGCTCCATGCTAGTAGAATAAGTACAAGGATAGCATTCCACCATGCAAACGGATCTAATGGATGAAGAAGGAAGAACAGACCCTTCCCATCTAGAAGAGCAGGGAAAAGTCAGCCACTAAGGCAATTGGGATATACTCGTACTTGATCTTGGGAGAGGACTCCAGTCTTTACCAAGTGTCATAGGCATGCTTGAAACTTAATCTTGGGAGATGGCTCTGATGCTAGCCAAGAATACGAAGGCATAACCACCAAAGTAGTAGTCCACCCAATCTTGGGAGAGAAGATACTATCTTTGTCTCCATGTTGATGGAGGCAATACTCGCCAAGGTAGAAATAAAAAAAACAAACCTTGTGGAATATCTTTGAACATAGAGACCCTACAAGAAAGCTTAGTAGGAGTGTTATCCTCCAAATGAAGACCATAATACCTCCTCAGGGCCTTCATTAAAGGAGTACCTAGAGAAAGGATCAGAAGATCCAAAGATGGAGTCATTTGAGCCATCATGAATCATATACATGTCGTTTGTATACCTTGCACAAAACCAAGCTCTCCACGACAGCTACAAGATACTCTTTAAAAGAGTATTGACCTTGATAACATGTGAAGATATGCTAGGGTTTGCACAGAGAAAATGCAAAATTGTACGAACACAGCTAAAACTCAATAACTCAGACAATAATGCGATAAATGCACCCTAAACACAAAACACAAAACACAAAAACAAAAACACGAACAAAGAAGAAAGAGAACTTTGAAGTGAATGAATTAATGCTGTGAATGAATGAATGAATGTACACAGTGCTAGAGGGTAGAGTTGGTCAACCACCCGTGGCTCTCATAGGAATGGGCTTAGGGAGGTGTTGATGTGTATTGTTCACCAGAGATGGATCTTGAGTGTAGTAACCACTAGTTATAGCAGAGGTTAATGAAGAAAAGTGCTGAAAAAACAAAATTGACCTCCTATAGATGCAAATGCAAATCAGGTTGATGTGGGAAATGGAAGGGCAGCAGCAGGCTAGAAACTAAAATGCAAGTCTCTGGGGTTGGAACTAGTTCACGCAACAATGTAGCCGCGTGAAGATAATGTTAGCTGATCACTAGCAGTAGTGGGAGGTTGGGTGATAGTTGTAGACCATGTAGGAGCAATCGCTCGGGGTTGGATAGCTAGTGGAAAAGGATTGATGGTTGAAACCTGCAAGACAAGGGTAGGTTGAATGGTAGGCAACCTATCTATTTATAGATGCAGAAGGATTCTTTCGAATTAGGGTTTTGCTTATGGGACATAGAAAGTCTCCGGGACCACACTTTGCTTAATGAAACTAAAGAGCTAATCAGTTTGAAATGGAGCTTTAGCTCAATACCACTATCAAAGTACCATACATTGGAATTCACAACAGACATGCAATAATTATGTAAAGAAGGGTCTTAACTGCATTTTGGACTAAATGTCCGCTTTGTATCTTGCACAACATTTGTAGATTTTGACTTAGAAAGAGAGGCATTTGCAACAACCATATTAGCCTATTTCTTCTTAGCCTCTTTTGTAGCCAATTTGGAATAGTCCTTAATGACATGATCTTTTGCCTTACAACACTTGCAAAATATTTGACTTTCTTTTCTCTTTTCATCCTTATCAACCTTCTTTGTTTGAAGAACATTTGAAGATTTGTGCTTAGTAGTAGAAAATGAAGCTTTTCCTTTACCTTTCTGGCTAGCCACAAAAGCTTGATCTACAACATGCATAATGGGCTTGTTTTTCCTAGATTGTTATTCTTGCTCAAAACAAAAATCAACTCATCAAATAACAAAGCATTTGGATTACCTTCCATCATCAAATGAAGAGTAAATGCAAAACTCTGATAAGAATTAGGCAGACCATTGAGAATAGCCATCTTAAGTGAACTATCTAGCAACATCTCATCTGCAACAACCAACTACTCCTTAAGATAATTGATCTTTATCAAAAAGTTGTCCATGGAGTTATCTTCATCCATATGTTTAGTCTCTAATTGCTTATGCAAGTAAGCAATACAAGCCTCATTCCTTCCTTGATACAAATGTGCAAGTATATCCCAAGCATCCTTAACTGTCTTACACGAGTGAATATGTGGGATCATGGTACATTTAATAGACAATGCAATTAAAGCATGAGCCTTTGTATCTCTACCATCCTAACAAATTTGCTTAGGAGTAGATGGTGATGCTGGTGCTCTAGTATTAAGTGGAACAAAACCTACGACATCCCAATAAATTTTCTTAGGAGTAGATGGTGGTGTTACTGTTCTAGTATTAACTGGAGCAAAACCTACAACATCCTCAACAATATCTATTTTTGCTATTATTTCTGCACTTGCAGCTTTTGAAATAGCACCAAAACATCTTTCAATTTCATTTGCAATGTGCCAAAGCCCCTTTGCAACAAATGCATGATGCATTATATAAGCCCATAGTGGATAGTTGGTTCTATCCGATCCTCAACAGCCAACATATGGGATACATCATTGTTGCTAGCCCCATTGACTGTACTTGATACAAAAGTTGCATGTATGGAGGAAAATATGCACAAAACCAAGTCTGCTATGTGGCACAATATGAAGGAGACTACAAGGGTTCTTACTTGTTGCAGAATTGAGAGAGTTCGCAAATTCTGCACAAAAGGACAAAATAGCTTGTGTAGTATAGGTAGTAGTGCAAATGGAGGCCAAAATGGACCCCAATCGAAAAATTTGACGATGCCTACACATGAAGGGCTTTCTCATAGTATATGTTGACCTGAGAGTGCTCGTTGAATTTGATTTCAATATGAGGAAATCAAGAATGCAAGTACATAGCTAGGAGAAGAGGAAAGTTGATAGAGCACAAATCAAAGTATATTAAGAGGTGTAGAAGAAACATATTTATGAGACTAAGTATGCCCTTAAGTGAATAGGTATATATACAAGGCTAGGGGAAAAAGCCTCCTAAAGAGGGAAAAAAGTGCTCCGGAAGTCCTAAATGTGTTCATGCACATCACTATCGAAATATGGTAATAGCTAGGTGGTGGGCAGCTTGTCGTTGGGCTGCAGAAGCTGCAAACACAAGTAGGACAAGTGTTGGAGAAGAGGAAACAACTCACGATGGCAGCAAGGCTGTAAACACAGCTGTATGGGGACGTGCTAGCAGTGGGTGGCATCAATAGTCTGGACGCTAGGGGAAAGAAGATGTTGAATTGCAGTGGATAGGGACTAGACAATAGATGGTTGGTGGCTAATGGCTGAAATCTACACGTAGGAGTGAGAAACTTGTACACAAGGATGGGTTGTATGGTGGGCAGCTTGTCTATTTATAGATGCAAAAGGATTCTCCCAAATTAGGATTTTGCTCATGGGACATAGAAACTCTCTAGGATTATTGAATACACATGCCATGTTTCCAGCCCAGGAAGGACTGATGCAAACCTATATATTAGCCCTACATTGAAAAACAAATCCATGCAAGAGATAAGAATACTCAAAATAAAGGTTAGTAGTGAGATGCTTCAAAGAAAAACAAAACAAAAAGTAAGTCTAAATGAAATATGTGCAATTTGTATGTGTGTATGAGTGAATGTAGCGGAAGACAAAAGAAGCAAAACCTAAGGATGAAGTAACCTATGGGTTGATGCATAAGCCTAAGGAACTAAGAGGTCTAGAGGATGCTAGCTAGAGTATCATGAGGTACCTAGAGTGATGCTAGCCTAAGGATCTGGCCGCCATCGTGTTCTTCCATTAGTAGGTCTCTGCTAATGAAATGCATGACAAGGTGGGGAAGTGGTCCTAGATGGAGGTGTAGGGGGGGACCTTGGAATAGATGCAAAAAGTGCTATGGGAGAGAAGCTAGCAAACCAATCAGCTAATCCTCTAGGGATAGTGAAAGATATGGGCTACTAAGGCTGTGCAACTAACCGTGCTTTGTACTTTGGCAAAGAACCAGAAGTGACCTTCATCTTGTAAACCCACTTGAATGGAAGTGTTTTCTGCCCTTTAGGCAATTGCACCAAGTCCCAAGTAACATTCTTTTCAAGAGATTCCATCTTTGATAGCATAGCCTTGAACCACTTCTTGTTGTCTGCAGAGTGAAGGCTCGCTACTGGACCTGCAAATCTTCATTTACAGGTTGATATCTTGAAATATAGGCCTATAATTCTGCATGTACATGTTGTTGTCCTGAAATTCTTTGTGTCACATGTCCAGGGGCAATTGTGCTAGGAGCAAATGGGGTAGCAACAAGAGGCGTAGCCCCATTGGACTATGTAGCAAGAGTGGAGGCAGTTGCAACGGTTTGCTGTGGTTTCTTAGATGGGAGACTCTAGACCTTTAAACGACACTCCTCGTCCACATGGCCCAATCCTTGGCAATGTGTGCAAATCCTATTCTTTTTAGGGAGTTGTTGCCAGATGGGTTTAGTTTCTTTGGTTTTGGCGTTTGAGGAAGGGGTGTCACCCTTGTTTTAAGTTGTCTTCCCATCCTATGAATTCTTGCCACCTCCAGTTTTCCCTTGCAAAGAAGAGGCAACTAGATCCCTCTTTGAATAAGAATGTAGGGAGGACTTCTTGTGGACTTGATCAAGCAGTGTCGTGTAATGCAAGAACTAACATTCAAACTCATAAAAGGTCTGCAATCAAGGCAATGAGATGATGTGCTGGATAAAGTGGAAATATCTTTTAGACAGCTTGCTTAAGAAAAAAAGTAAATTCATTGTCATTTGACTTTGGTGAGCCACAAGTGGCGAACTTGGCAAGTCGCCGCCTATATTTGGCCAACTGGACTTTCATATCATCCCCTTTCTTATTGGAAAAACTATGAAGCTTAAGTCGAGATTGATATGTCCAGTACGATCACGTGTCGCATAGTGGTCAATGAGATGACTCCCATGGAGTAGCCCATGGAGAAGAGATAGGGACATGTGTGGCAAAGGATGGAAATCCGTGTGGTGGATGCAAAAGTGGAGTGCAATCCTAGATTACTAAATTGAAGAGAATAGATTTGGGAGAGGAGGGTGGGATTGAAGGAAAGTGTGATAGAGAAGTGCCAACTCCATACTCAAAAGAAACATAGCATACAGTTTCAGGTATATCTATAGATATATGTCTAGACAAATGCAAAGGAGAGGGGTATTGGTGAAGGTGGGCAGCTTGTCTCTTGGATGTAGAAAGTGCAAACGTAGGTAGGGCAGGTGTCAGAGACTTTTTGCGGTTGCGGGTGACTTTTCACGCCTGCGGATCCCAAAGACGGTAGATATCTCACTTGCATCTCCATAGCCAAGAAAAATGCATTTCATACTTTTTGGATCCAGCTTATTGCGTTGGTCCTTACGCATATGGTAGAAGGCCTCATATCCAAAGACATGTAAATGAGCATATAAGAGAGACTTTCTTGTCCATACCTCCTCTGCAACTTGGAAGTCAATAGCATTGCAAGGTGCCTTGTTAATGAGATGCACAACAATAGAGACTTCCTTAGCCCAAAAATGTTGTGGTAAGCCTGTTTGGCTAAGCATAATGCGGACCCTCTCTTGGGTAGTCCTATTCATACACTCTGTTGGGAATAAAGGCTCACCGTGCCTTTTATCGTGTTTGGGTGTGAGCGCATCCTTAACTTGTTGTACTTTATATATATTCAAAACCTAAAAGTGGTACACTAGTCTTTTTACCGAACATCGAGTGTCGTGCTCACTCAGTCACTCTACTGCTCTCAACTCTCTGCACATTCACTCTCAGTTGAGAAACCTTCACATCAAACTGGTATCAGAGCGCAAGGAGTGCACGCTTTCCGAAGTTGGACAAGCTAGTCAGGCGACCTCAAGTGAGAGGTGTCCAATAATCAACGTTCAGTAGGTGTAGGAGTGGCAGCTGGATTAGTGGGCACAGTGTTGTAGCTGTCGCAGGAGTTGCAGACGGGCTGATGCGTAGCCGTCGACAAATCGTAGGCTGCATGCGACACGTTGCATACGACCAGATTGCAGGTGACTAGGCCCAGGCGAAACGCAACCAAGTTCAGCACGGATGTGATGGGCAGACACAGTGACAGGCTATAGACGTGACTGCCAGGATGTGACGACTAGACGGGACGATGGTTATTGGGCAGCAGACACGGAACAGGCAGTTAACTTTAAAAAAAAAAAATCTTTTTTTTTTTTTTTTTGGCAGTTTCCTCTCCCTTCTCTACCGGACGTTCGCGCGTACAAGTACAGAATACAAATTTGTGCAAATTTGCTCCTGGAAAATTGAGGCTTTTCTTAGATTTGGGGACTTTAATGCAAAACTGGACAATTTGACTCAAAAATTGCAAAATCGGTGCACATTTTCTTGTGAAATTTTGGGGCCTTCACATTTCAGTGAAATTTCTTCAATTTCATTGAAATTTGTGAACACGGGACTTGAGAAATTTGGGGCTTTTGCAGAATTTCATCAATTTGTGCAAGAATTGCCTGGTATATGCACTTGGGTACTTGAATTGATGCAATCTCAACCGATTATCCTCTAAAATTTGGGGCTTTTGATCCAAATTGTCAAATTTGTGCTCAGAAATGCCTTTGGAGCAGAAATTGTAGTGAAATTTTGGGAATTTCACATGTAATTGGTGGCTTGGTCTCTAAATGTGTTAGAAATTGCTTGAAGAGTGCAGCAAACAACATTTTTTAATTCTGAGATCTATTTGCAGATCTGAAATTTCTGCAATCTTGGAATTTTCATTGCTGGTTGGTACTCTTGTGTATTGTGGTCACTTGTATCACATTCGGGCTTGCCTTTGGTGACTGGTTAGTCAATTTGGGACTGCAAATTATGGCTGGAAACAGTGAGAGCAGTAATCTTTTGCACATTAAGAAGCTTGAAGATGCACATAATTTTGCAATTTGGCAAAAACAATGCTACAATGTCTTGGTGCAAAAGAGACATGTAAAGCCCATCAAAACAAAGGGAATCAAACTAGCAGATGTTGAACAAGGTGAGTGGGATGACTTGGACGAGCTTGCTCGCTCTACCATTGAGCTCTCAGTGTCAAACAACTTGCTCTTCAACATTGAGAAGCTGAATTCAGCATATGCAATGTGGCAAAGGCTTGAAGAATTGTATGCTCAGAAAAGTGCAGCCATCAAGGTTTATTGGTTGAAAAAACTGATGGATTTTCACATGAAAGAGGGTATAGCCATGTCTGTACATTTGAATGAGTTTAACTCAATTTTCAGTCAGCTGATTGCTTTGGATACTCTCAGCTGAGAAACCTGCACATCAGAAATAGCTGGCAATGGTAGTAGGGCTATAAATGCAGCCATAGGGGGACCTCTTGGTAGCAAGCGATAGTAGTAGTAGACTAGGTGCCAAGGGTTGGAAGATGCGACAAGGGTTGCAGAGTAGATGGTAGGTGGCTGATGGCAGAAATATGCACTAAGAAGTGAGAAACCTACATGCCACATAGTAGTAGTCTCAGCCATGTTTGCTCATGAGCTGGCTGCCAGTGCTATTTCTCTTTACTTTGTTGTCGTGATTGATAATGCTCCTATAGGTTGTTTCTTGCTGCTCCAACTCACCATTGCTTAACCAAATGAAAAAAAATATCCATTGGTAGATCTTCTATGCATAATACTTCCTTGCCAATCTGCGTTTGTAGATCCAAAGAAGGTAGGCCTGATTTCTTTCTCATAGACCAAGCCAGAACTCACCATCTTCTTCACATACCTTAGTGATTTTCATGGCTTTTGCATAAATTGGATTATCACTCCAACTGCTTTAGCTCAACTTTGGTTTTGTTATGGTCAAGTAGATCAGACTACCAACCATCTTTTGGATGGGCTGAATGTTGGGTAGTTGATCTATTTATATATGCAGAAGGATCCTCCCAAATTAGGGTTTTGCTTATGGGACACACAAACTCTCTAGGACCATGCCCTGTTTAATGAAGCTTTTTAGTAATTTGCATGTTTTGGGGCTGTTTTAAAGAGCTAATCAGTTTGTAGTGCATTCTTAGCTTAACATAATTACACAACACAATGGCTAGTGGGTGGTTGTGCTCCTTACGGACTTCGAAAAGGCCTATGATGGGGTTGATTGGGACTTCTTAGAGGGCACCATGGCATGGCTAGGCTTTCCTCAGCAGTGGATTAGTGGGGTGTTTGCACGATGTAGGTCTGCCACTAGTAGAGCGATCATCGGGGGGTGGAGAGGGGCAGAGTTTTGATTGGAGCAGTTTGTTCGTGAGTGAAACTCTCTAGCCCCTTATCTCTTCCTAGTCTTTGTGGAGGTGATGCCCCATTTCCTCCACTTGAGAGTGAGTGGCCTATAGGGCCTTAGGCTACGATAGAGGGCTGAGAGAGAGTTGGAGTATGTACATAACACAGCTCTCTATGTTGAGGATGATGAGCTGATGCCAGATAGAGTGAGATTGGTACTACAGGTGTTTTGCATGACAATAGGTGCAAAAATCAACTGGTAGAACTCAGTTGGTTTTCTTGCAAACCCAAATTCTAGCAAAGTGGGGCGTCCACTTGGGTTTCAGATGGGTGAGCAGGACAGTTAGGTACCTTGGTTTTCAAGTGGGACTTGACACACATGACACAACAATGATGCAGGCAGGTGGCCCTAGGTGGCGATACATTTCCCCTCGGCTTCTTTCCTGCATACCCCCAGACCACTTTGAGAGGCTCGTATATATGAGTGTTTTGTGCTTTGGAGACAGCTCCAACTACATTGTCGAGCACATGCGCTTCATTGTAAAATTCTTTTCACTAATATAATTAGCCACATTTTTTATCACAAAAAAGAGTTTCATAGAAGATCCTGAATGCTAGTTCCTATGGCCATAAGGAAAGCCTCACTGTCAGCGGTTTCGCAGGCATGCATTTGAATAGGTAAAGAAATCGCTGTAAGTTGTTCTAGAAATGTAACTGTGAGGGGTGGCTTCCCAAGGACATGCTTGGACTATTTTACATGGAGTATATGCTACTTAGAATTAGGTCAGCTTCATTTTGTAAAATGCTAAAGACATTTCTGTGACCTATATTATTTTTGAAACTCTAAATGATTGCCTGAGTGTTTGCTTTATGAATTTTAAGGGTGTAATTATGAACATGTGTGTCGGTTTAATATGCTCCGAGTAATGACAGTACACTAGTAAACTAATGGAAGCCGTGTGTTGACTTTTCTTGGCCCAGACATGGCAAAAATCAGGCCTTTGTTTTTTAACAATGGGCAACTTTATGACAGCAAAAAGAAACAAGTTGCTCTATTTGGTGAAGTCTCTTGTGCTGAAGATTTGCATGTCTTGACTGTGTTGTCTGGAAGCACTGACATTGTCGTGATGGATGCTCGTGAGTGGCGGGTGAGGTGCTTTTATGGCAATTATGCAACTGGCTCTCTTTTTCCCATACATATAATATTTTCTATCGTAGGTCATCTTATTCTTAGCATACAGGAGATTTATGCAGATAATCAACGCAGAAAATATGATTGCCTTTTTCCAAAATAGTCAAGCATCAATTTTTGCCACTGCAAGGACTGCCAGTGAAGCACAAATTTTTTTAGAGGTATGGATCAAAATGTGAATTGAGCATACGTTTTTAATATTTAAAACAAATTGTAAGACGTCTAAATGTGTAATATGTCGATAGACTGCATTCAGTTCATCCAGCTCTTCAGCAAGCAAATCGTCTTCTTAAATTGGGAGTTATAGATGAGCCCTTCATATTTTCTGGTGCTAGTTTTCAAAAATGTTGGCTGCTTGACTGCCAGTAGTTTGTCTGTGCTTCTTTCTAGTCATTGGAGAAGGGAACAGATGGTATTGTGCTGCAGACCGATGATCCATCTGAAGTCTACGAGTTAAAGGTGACCAATTACTCCTTTGAGAAAGGACATCAAGGTTTTAGAAACATGATACAGCTAACTCTGTTTGGAATTTTCCTAACTGGGGAAAAGGCAGGCGTTTCTTGAATCAATCACACAAGAAAAGATGACATTGACTCCAGGAATAGTTCAACGAGTCGAGTTGATGGGCATGGGTGATCGTGTTTGTGTAGATCTGTGCAGTCTTCTGGTTCCTGGAGAAGGTCTTCTGGTGAGTGGCTATCATTTATCAAAAGCATAGTTAAAGGCTCGAAAGGCTTTATAGACAGAGTAGATTGACAGGTGGGATCATTTGCAAGAGGTCTTTTTCTTGTTCACTCCGAATGCTTAAAGACGAACTATGTTGCGAGCAGGCCCTTTCGTATCAATGCTGTGAGTTATTTCACCAACTTGAGCTTTTCTGACGTATTTAGCTTTGTCTCATGGTTTCTCATTTGTTTGATCATTGTACTTTGATACTTTAAGTTGATATCAAAGTTCATTCTAGCAATAAGCAACATCAGTCTTGTCCTATATCCACTATTTAAGGTCCAACTTCCAAGTGAAAGAATGTTTTGTGTGGCATTTATAATGAACTTCAAGAGGAATTTCATGAGATAGGACACTCTTTTTGTTCCAATGGTGGTTCCTTTTCAAGAAACTTCGGAGGGTGTATATAGCCAATAACAAAAGGTGGTTGTTGACAGATGGTGTCTGCAAAACAGAATACTCGTGTTGATAGTTGGACAGGTCTACCTTAGACTGGTATACCAGACCTTTAAGTAGTTTATTTATCTAAAGTTTATCTACAGTAGTGATGGAGAAATTTAGAGCCTTATACAGATAGATCACACTACATGAACTTTCAATAAGTCATTGTTAGATGGCTGACCAGGCAATTGAGCGATTGTGTGCTTCCAGCCATATATTAGGAAATCAATGTCAAAGGAGCCTTATGCGTGTCTGAGAACTATCAATGTTTTAGTGACCTGGTACTCAATAAATCCGTTCTTGTGTACAAATGAATTCTATTGTAAATTCCTTTGAAAGTGATGGGATTCTCTAAAGTGAATGGCCTTGAGTGTGACACCTTTAGGGACACTTGGCAATACTCTTTGTGATATGTGGTGAGTGTGGTGGCATCTTTTGTAAAGGGAACTTTGTGTATTTGATTATTTATCAAGCTTTCAAGATGTAGCCGCTTGTGCTTCCCTCTAGGAATGCTTATGCTTAATCTTGTCATGCTTCTTTCTTCTTTTCTCCCCAGAGAATATCATGTTTTTTTCTTGATCTTTTTAGTCAATAATTACCCCTTGATTTCTTTCACACTTGCTGACTCCAAGCTTTGTCAACACCCCTTGCAATCCTGAGCTTGGATACAACTGCTTCCAGCCACACAAGCTTGATTTGGCTCCCACAATGGTGACGTCTGATGTAGGACAGATGCTGCCTTGACTCGGCTGTTGCTTGTTACTTTCCACTGCTCTTGGTCCTCTCTTGGTCAGAGGTGATGAGTGCAAGGACAACATGGTGCCGCTTCCTGAGAACATGTTGTTCCCCCTTGTCAGTTTATTATGTCCTAACAGAAGGTAAAAATGTGTATATCCTTCTAGTATTGAGTATTGTCTATTATGGGCTCCAATTGGTATTGTCTAAGACTATTCCAAATACTGGGCATGCCCCATAAATGCGGTCTTGCTCTTAAGCTCTGCATTTTGGGCTTGCATGTCTTATGTTTAAAATTTTGGGATTTCTAGGCACCTGATTCTGGTTATGCAGATTTGATTTTGGAATTCTCATGGCCATTTCTACACACCTGTTTGCATGAATCTTCTGATCTTATTTCTCTATCAGTTTGCATCTTTGACATACCATCTCATAAGAACAGCCCTTATTTTGTGATGGTTCCTATGGTATCTCTGAAAGTCCTTTTCAGCTTTAAACACAAACATCACATGAAAGCATTATTTTCTATGTGAAATGCATATGTGGCACGTACCATGCTTGAGCAATGCCAATGCTCAAGATTACTCCTTTGCAAGACCAAGTGCTTGGTTTCTATATTGTGTTAGCAGCACTTTCTTCAGTTAGCAGGCCATTAATCTTTCATTAACAGCGCATCTTTTATGACAGGAAGTTTACTCATTGATCTTGTTTCAACCTGCTAAATACGCATTACAATTTTGTTATTGTTCAAATGCCATCATGACCACTTGGTGGCATAATGGGTTATGTTGGTCCCCCCTGCAACCTGTTAATCTTGATACAGTATGTTTTCATCCAGAATTTGAGCCACAATCGTTAAGTACATTTGGCAGCACTCTTTGAAACATGTGGCATGTGTGATCAGAAAACATGTACACACCTATGAAGGAGATCTGTATGCTTCATTATTTATCAAACTGTGAAGACATGGCCTCTTGCACTTCCCACTTTTATACAAAAGTGGAAAAGTATAAAGGCTTAATGCTTTGTCAAAAGGGTGTGCAGCTTTACTTTCATAAGTTTGTACAAGTACAAATGCTTATGTAATATGAACTATCACATCCCATACTTGTGGATGTAACGAAAGGTGGACTTCAAGATGTAATACAATTTGGAACAAATGTTTACAAAGGGGTTTTGAGGTCAGATTTACAGCAACCATTTTAGAGAGAGCTATTATGAGTTGATAATGGGATGAGGCAGCCTCTTTCCTTCAACCATTATGCCAGGCCATAGTTTGCTGCATGAAGGTTCCATCTCTCTTGGAAAATTCCTGTTGGGGGTTGGTAGCACAATTAGAGAGTTGTTCATGTTTATACACACTGTCCAACACAAGATATGCAAAGATAGAGGCTATAAAGGTTTCGAGAAAGCCAACTTACAGGCAAATATGTGTACTCTTACGTCATCACTAAACTTTTCTTGATAGACTTCACCTAGATGGATGGATGAGAAGACATTGTCATATTTAGATGCAGACCTTTTTTTTGTATTGTTGCTTGTTACATTTGGACATTGAGATTCAATGAGAGCGTAGAGCAGCAATATACAATGCCCTCTAAGTCCTCTAAGTTGTTCGCTCACATTTGTGGAGAGGACATTCATATTCTCAAAGAAAATGGAAGAGACTAAAAGGAGATTTAGAGTGGACGAAAAGGTGAAGGGCCTTTCTAGACATATGGGATTTAATCACCTTCTTTTATTAGTGATACCTCACGTGGTTTTACATTACAGACTTTAGATTAGTTATTTTGCTAACCCTTGTATTAAACACACACACACACACACACACACACACACACACACACACATGTATGTATGTATGTATGTGTAACAACAATTTGAAAGATGTCTATTCCTTATGCTTATGGTTATTCCATGTATTTGGAAATTTACATTATTTTTACTTGAGTAATGCTCATCTCTAAGGAATTTTAAGGTTGCCTTTTAATGGTAAAAAATAAAAAGTGAAAGTGTTAAAAAATGACACCTTCAATTCTTTAAAAAAAAGGTTGCCTTCAAGGTTACAAGTGAGGGAGACATGAGGGAGTAGGTGAAGGTGGCCAATAGGTTGCCATCCATATAACCATAGTGGTTAGATATTTAAAAAACCCTACTTATAGTATATAGATAATAATTATTATTGAGAATCCACAATGTGTACTTTAAAAATTACACATCATAACGAACAGAATTTGAGCAAGGAATAGAGAGTACATAGAAATTAAGAGAAGAGCAAAAATTTCTTCAATTCCAAACAAATTGATACAAAGATGGCTTTGTACATGCGTACGCTTCCAGTATGAAGCTTAGATGGTGATCTAGATAGATGATAGGTGAAGAGCTTAAGGCTAGCTAGAAGAAATCTAACTAGGTGAAAGATAGATTGATAATTGCTTTGTAGGGGTCTTTCTTTTATAGGGTAGGAAGGTGGTGAGGTTGGCATGTTTGACCTATCGTGTTACAAATCTTTCCTAGTTGGCTGGAGAATATTTCCTTTAGTGTTGAGCCGGAGGTGCTATCCTCAGACGCTCGTTAGGGAGGCCGTTGGTCCTCCTAAGACCCCCCTAGCTAGGGGTCACTTCCACTTCCTTGGATGTCAAAATAGGGGTACTTGATAACTCCCATATCTTGCAACTCTATGCAGTGTGTCTTGAGTTGCTATCAACTTAACTGCTCTATCCTAAAGGTTAGACCCACAAAGGTCACCTTTTTGCTATCCGGTCACGTAGATCCCATTTTATATATAAGTTAGGACCCAATCAATGTTTAGGCTCATACATGGCTTCTTCCCATAATGGGGATCTTACAACTTTGAGCACTATGGATCATTGGTGGTACCTTACGAGGGTGGGGCATTGAGCATATCTAATATATAACCCTGTCCCCCCTACAAAATATCCACCTATAGGTGAACTACATCCTCGGCTTAGTGCTGAGTCTTTGAAGATGAACTCAAATTAAATCTTGCGTAAGAGCTTTGGTAAAGATATGTGCTTCATTCTCCTTTGTTGGATAGTAGACCAATTTTACTATCCCATCCTCGATCAAATCATGCATATGGTGATATTGGATTTCAATATGTTTGGTGTGTGTATGAAACATTGAATTTTTTACTATGGCGATGCAACTTTGATTATCATATCTTAGCATTGTTAAATTTTCATCTTGCACTCCTATATGTCATAAGATCCTCCTTAAACATATTGCTTCACATGCAACAAAACAAGCTAGCTTGTACTCTGCTTCGGTAGAAGATAATGCCAGGCATGGGAGAAATCATTAGCAAAAAGAGTGTTGGTTTATGACAGCTACATATCTTAGAGGTAGGTCACAAGTGGTTTGTGTAAAGGCTCATCTTCAATATTAAAGGAATACTATAAGGAACGCCCACCTTGAGGGCCAATCTAGTCTCATCTATTGTGCAAGAGCATCCTAGCTCTCAAGTCCTTTGTGTCATTTATTTTCTTTGTTAAATTGAATAGTGTGTGTGCTATAAGTTTATGTTGACTGTTCTATAGATAAGATCTACATGCTAGTTTTAAAAGAAATAAGAGAAATGTCTTGTTATAGAAATTCTTTTTTGTATTCCCTTGTTGTGTATGATTTTATGTTTCATTTGAGAGTTTAAATTTTTGAAAGTGAAAAGGAATGCTCATTTTGTAGCCAAAATGTGTATTATTTACTCTCACGTGCATTTTTTGACAAGTGTTATGACCACATGCTTGCATTTAGAGCATGTGACTTATGTCCTATCGGCACAAGTCTCTATTTTTGAGATGGCAGTTCATTGGGCTTTCAAACCAATGTAGTTTAGCAGCAAGAGTAAGCAATCAATAGTCTAGGTGCAATATTTCGAGGGGCTAGAGTGGATGTTGATAGGGGCCAGCCATATCGTGTTGTGGCTTTGGATGGAAGAAATGTTGAGATGGCAAGCTCAATACGTGCGGACATTGATGATAGACTGCCTAGTTAGATTGGTCCGCATGTCTATACTTAACATGTCGGTGGTCATTATGATTCTCACATAGCCATTGACTTATCATTTACTATATTTGGTTAATTACACCTAGCTATTGCTACCATAGTTATAACACCAGTTGATTAGTATAGTCAATGATGCATTGTTTGACTTAGTAGGCCACTTTTCTTTTATGTTGTATCTTATCTATACTTTGTGCTCATTGTATTGTGAGAGAAAGAAGAAAGAAAAACCAGCAAAAAAACTTTGTGGCCTTCATTTCTCTTCTTGTGTTCTTGAGTGAGCTCTCTCTTGTGTGTATTGTGTGTGTTTGGCATAGTAGCTCAAGTAAGTTTCCCTATTACACATTTCGTGATATAGTATCAGAGCAGCGCCACTGAGAGGTTGGTTTTGAAGGTTGAAGTAATGAAGAAAGAGAAATGATTTAAGTAAGCCAACAGTTGGGTAGAAGCTCTTCCGTTCTTTTTTTCTTTCTCTTGGATAGTGCTTGTAGAGATATAGGAAGTAGAGTAGAGCAAAAATCTCAGATTACTATGAGATTTGGTGAGTAAGCAAAACAATGTATATTTTGTAGATCATTTCAAGCCATCTGACATCATTTAAGGTATCATTTTGGCTCCGCAAGGTTGCGAACAATAATTTCAAGACATACTATAATTTCAGCACTATCAGCTGTTCTTTGATATATAGGCTACAAATTTCAAATTTGTAAGTTTTGAGATATTTATCAAGAAGTAAACACAAGCTTTATCTGCACAAATAAGTTGTAGATTGTATTTATAATTAAGCAGTAAGTAAAAAAGACTGCTCGGTTTATTGCTATGCACATTTTGTGAAGGGTTGCAGAAGTTTTACTTGCTATTTGATACTCTGTTGTGTCATAATGGTTGAGAAGAGTTGAAGTCTAATTATCGAGAAGCTAGACAAGAATAACTACGCATTATGAGAGTTTCGTATAACAAACTTTCTTTTTGGAGAATGTCTCTATGCATTTGTTTCAGATGAAGGAAAGAAACCAGAGCCAAGTGATCTTGCGATTGTAAAAGAATTAAAGGTTTGGAAAGAATGGAATACAAAAGACAAAAAAGTAATGTGTTAGCTATCTGCAGTTGTTGATAATACTATATTGAGGCATATCAGAAATGTATAAAGTTTACATGCAGCTTAGGTAACCTTCGAGAGTGTGTTTTCAGTAAATATAAATGCACAAAAAATTCAACTTAAGCAAGAGTTGAATATTTTGAAGAAATGGAAGATGTCTATAAATGAGTATGCTTTGAAGGTGAGGAGCATTGTAGATGCCTTAGTAACTATAAAGAATGGAATGCAAAAGACAAAAAAGTAATGTGTTAGCTATCTGCAGTTGTTGATAATACTATACTGAGGTATATCAGAAATGTATAAAGTTTACATGTAGTTGGGATAACCTTCAAGAGTATGTTTTCAGTAAATATAAATGCACAGAAAATTCAACTTAAGCAAGAGTTGAATATTTTGAAGAAATGGAAGATTTCTATAAATGAGTATGCTTTGAAGGTGAGGAGCATTGCAGATGTCTTAACAACTATTGATGTAATGTCTAATGATGATGATTTAGTTAATCTTTTATTACTTTCATGTACGTATGTATGGAAGTCGTATTTGGATTTTGATGAGTTGGTCTCTCTCATGATTATTGAAGAGATTATTATATAGAGTGAATCATTTGAAAGAAGTGGTGAATAGGTTGAAGCATTTTGCTCAAGTTCAGTAAGGGGACGTGACATATACTCTTCAAGATGTCATAGTATGGGACGTGGTAGTGGTAACTAGCAAAATAGGTTAAATTAAGAGTTTGATGATATGTAGAATTTAGGAGGCTGTGGTAATTCTAGAGGCAGAGGGAGCTCTAGAGAAAGATATAGATAGCAAAATAGAGGTTCTAATAATTCTGGTATTGTTTGCCATTATTGTGGAAGAACAGGTCATATTGTATCCTACTGTTATGATAAAAAGGATGATATTCGTAATTGCAAATTACAAGAAGAGAATTATGCATAGAGTTTAAGGCATAATGATGTCAAAAAATGAGTGTTTATTTATAATACAACATATAATGAATATTGTTACAAGAAAGGAGGTATATGATAATGTATGGTATGTTGATTTATGTACATCTAATTATATGACCAACCATATTGAATAGTTTGGAGAGATGCAGGATTTTCAAAGTCGAGGTTATGTAGAGATAGATGATGATTCATATCATCTAATTTCACATATTGGAAAAGTTAGTTTGTCCTTGCATGTTCAGACAAAGTGTTTGTCGGATGTTTTATATATACCATCCATCACAAAGAATTTTGTATCTGTTGGTTAAATAGTAGAGCAAGGGTTGTAAGTTAGATTTAATGCAAAAGATTGTTTTGGTGAAGACTTCAATAATAAGTGCAAGTTGGTTACAAAAGAAAGCAAAGTTGGCCGCATGTTTACTTTGGATGTTGGAATTCTTGCTACTATAAATGCTGTTATGTATGCTAAAGGAAAATATGTGGTTGTAAACATTGAAATATGACACAAACATATTGGACATGTAAATTTGTAAAGACTGAAATTAATGTAGTCCAAAGGGTTGATTACAAGTTTGCTTACATTTAGAGTTGTAGAATTACAAAAGATTTGTGAAGTAATGGTTTTCACAATAAAGATGTAAGCAATAATATACTTAATATAGTGCGTTCAAATGCTTGGGGGCCTATTCAGAATGGCCTATTCAGAATGTATTCCTTGGTGGTAGTAAGTATTTTATTATATTCATTGATGATTGCTTTAGGGAACTTTGATATATTTCATGAAGAAAAAAAGTAAAGTAAAGGCTGTTGTTGAAACAAAAACAAGCTTAAAAGTTAATTGTTTGAAGTTAGATGGAGGGGGAGAATACCTCTCTAATGAGTTCAATGATTTTTTGCGGTATCATGGGATAATGCAATAGCTTGCATGTAGATATATCTCTCAACAAAATGGAATTGTAGAAAGGAAAAACAAACATATTGTAAAAGGTACACGTGCATTGATAGGTGAGAAAAATATACCCAAGCATTTTTTAGCTAAGGCTATTCATATGATTGTCTACATTATGAACAAGTCTCTCATGGTTGCAGTTTATGGTTATAGGAAATAAACCTGATGTATCATTCTTAAAAGTATTTAGTTGTATTACATATGTTCATGTGCCTAATGAGTTAAGGAATAAGTTGGACCCAAAGACTGAAAAATGTATTTTCTTTGGATACTCTATTAAGCAGAAATGGTAGCATTGTTATAACCCTATTACTGGTGAGTTTTGGAATGAGTAGGGATATTATTTTTTATGAGATGAGCAATTGGTATGTGTCTAATGTTGCATTAGAGACCAATATGACTTGGAATCTAGTACCATTGCTCAAAATTAAGAAACCTATTGGTTGTAAGTGGGTCTATAAAATAAAGCATAATGTAGATAGTTCTATTAGTAGATATAAGGCTATGTTGGTTGCAAAAGGCTATGCATAGACATATGACATAGATTATGAAGAGACATTGAGTCTAGTTGCTAGGATGACAATTGTTAGATGTGTGGTTGCTTTGGCAACAACCAAAGATTAGAGTTTACAACAAATGGATGTGAAGAATGTCTTCTTACATTGTGATTTGCAAGAAGAGATATGTACAAAGCAGTTGGCATGTTATGAGAATTTAGAGCATTCCATGTATGTGTGTAGGCTAAAGAAGGTACTCTATGGGCTGAAATAAGTATGTAAAGCATCGTCTAATAAGATTAGAGAGTATCTTGTCAACATTGGCTTTTATGTTTTAGATACAGATCACTTACTTTATGTAAGGAAGAGTGATGCAAGTTTGGTCGTCATAGTTATCTATGTTGGTGACTTGATTATTATAAGTGATAGTGACAGTGGGATTGCTAATGTGAAGGGCTTTTAAAGCAAAAGTTTTAGATGAAGGATTTGGGTGAGTTGAGGTATTTTCTTGACATTGAGATGATTAGATGTATTGATGGTATATGGTTGTCTCAATGGCAATATGACTTCGATATGTTATCCAAGTATGGTATGACAACATGTAAGTTTCTTTTAGTGCCATTGAAGCAAAATATAAAGTTGAGTGTTGATATTGGGGATGAGATAAAAGATCCTACTATATTTAGGAAGATAGTAGAAAGTTTGATCTATATGACTATACAAGGCTAGGCTTGAGCTATACGATTAGACTTGTGAGTTAGTTTATGTAGGTACCTAGGAAGTCTCATTTGGATATAGTGAGACGTATATTAAGATATGTAAAGTCCACCTTCTATTATTGACTTCTTTATGAGATAGGTAAGGATGTACAAGTGTTTGGTATATAAATGCAGATTGGATTGATAGCAAGTCTGATAGAAGATCTACTAGTGGATTCATGTTTTCTTTTAGCAGAGTTGCAGTTACTTAGAGTAGGAAAAAACAACCAACGGTTACTTTATCTAGTACAGAGGTGGAGTGTAGAGGTGCTGCTATGTTAGCATGTGAGGTAGTATGGTTGCAAAAGTTATTGGGTGATTTGGATGTGTAGGGAGATTGTCTAGTTATCATTCACTGTGACAACATGATCAAAGATTAACTTGGTATATGTTAGCACACAGGATCAAATAGCTAATATTTTCACAAAGGTATTGGGTACAAAGAAGTTTCAAAAATTTCGAAGCTTACTTGGAGTTGCAGAGATGCAGTTAAGCTTGAGGGGTTATTGAGATGGCAAGCTCAACATTGGCAGACATTGATAATAGACCACTTGGTTAGATAGGTTTGCATGTCTACACTTATAGCACATTTGTAGTCATTATGTTTCTCAGATGTCCACCAACTTATCACTTATTATATTTAGTTCGTTACGTCTGCTTGTAGTTGGCATAGTTATAGCGCCAGTTGATTAGTATAGTCAGTTATGCACTGTTTGACTTAGTAGGTCACTTTTTTGTTATGTTATATCTTATCTATACTTTGTGTATATTGTATTGTGAGAGGAAGAAGGAAGATAAATGAATAAGAAAATGTGTTGGCCTCCATCTCTCTTCTTGTGTTCTTGAGTGAACTTCCTCTTGTGTGTATTATGTGTGTTCGACGCAGTAGCTTAAGCAAGTTTCCCTATCACACATTTTGCAACAAGAAAGGCAGACAATCGGGCACCCATAGCAATGAGGCATGTTTAGTAAAGAGGGCTGGATCTAAAGGAGCTTGCAAACAACTCTGAGGTTGAGTATAACTTAATAGGTTGAAATATCACAAAGTTATAGGTTCAAATATCACGGTAGACATCTTTGTCATTGATGAGTTTGCTGGTATAAGCTCTTTTTCTCACCTTCTGGAACCACTGATCTTTTTTAGAGGAATGGCCATACTCTGGCTAGTGAACCTGTAGACTGAGGTTCAATTCTCACTTTCTCTCCCTTCTACAGACCATGTGGACTGTAGGGTTGCACAGACTCTCTCTTTGTCTCTCTCTTGATTTTCATTAGTAATCGTCATTGTAGGGGCCAGATAAACTGTATTTGAAAGGGGAGAAGCCTTCTCCTTGTATCTACCGTAGCAGCAAGGCAGGAAAAATGAGAGAATAAGTGTCTTCTATTTTTGTACTCAGTCCATTACTTACGTACATAAATTCCATTAGGAGGCCCAAAAAATTGTACTTGAAAGAGGGGAACCTTCTTCCTGCATCTATCATAGCAGCAAGCAAGACTGAAGAGGTAGTAGAAACTCCTTTCCTTGTACTCCATTCGATACTTCTTAACATCAAATCCTTACTACTTGCTTAGTGGTGCTGTTGTTTTTATATATTAATGTTTTGGAAGGCATCTTGTTTCATTTTTACATGTAGTATTGGCATGTATGGCAGTCTGGCAATGTTGTCTTTGACTTTTAGGCAATAGTTCATTGTAGGTCAGGGCATGCCAGAGTAGGTCAGGCTGTGTGGTTACAGAATTACCAGTTTTTCTGAAACTCGTGCCATTGATAGCAGTTATATTTATTAAAGGGATACACATTTGATACCTTTTTTTTTCTTTTTCTTTTTTTTTTTTTGGGGGGGGGGGGGGACAAATTCAGGGCCCAGTACATGCATATGTGGCTGTTCCAGGAAGTAGAACTGCATACTTGGCGGAGTTACAAAGTGGAATGCAAGTCTTAGTGGTGGATGTACAGGGTAGACAGCGGCCTGCTACTGTTGGCCGTGTGAAAATAGAGACAAGACCTCTTATTCTGGTTGAAGCAACGGTAACATTACTCTTTTTTTGGGGGAGGAGGGTAGGGGGTTTTAATAATGGAGCTACAGATATGAAGGTATTAAAAAATGTCTCTCGTAGTGGCTTATTTTCAAAGTACACACATGGAATATTTTTGTTATGTTTGAAATGGTTGATCAACAGATTCACGGTATTTGACATCATTTCAATACTAGGCTGAACTTTGACTAGTCAGTCTTCTGTTTATGTTATCAGCAAGCTTCAACAGTATCTGCTCTTTTAACTGTGGAGTATTTAAAGTTCCTTCATTGAGTTCACTGATTGTTTCAGGTGGTCAATGATGAGTCTACAGTTTACTCTTTGCTCCTACAAAATGCTGAAACAGTCAATTTAGTACGTCCAGCATCTACAGGTACACAGAATTTGTTTACAACAGATTAGGATTTGTATACTATGTACAGTTCCTATATAGAATTTCTCTTACAACACTTATTTCACAGGCACTGAGGCAGACATAAATTTGGCTGTGCCTGTTACTGACTTGAAAGTTGGTGATAGAGTGCTCTTGAGCTTACACAGTAGTGCGCGTCATACAGGTATGGCGATTGAAGAATTTATACTTGAAAAATGAAAGTCTATGGCCTATATTCAGTGCTTCCATCTTGTAAAGCATCTTAGCATTGTGCAAACCTCATCCTTACCAAATTTTCGCATCTTCCCATGAGATGTATGGGAGGTTCAGGTAATGTAGAAAAAGCAGAATCTTCGAGCTGAAGAGGCAACAAGGCTTCTGACATCAGTTAGTTTATTGATGAATAATTTGGATGCTGGCATCTTGGAAAAACTGCAGGAACTTAATTTTATGTGCATCAATGTGAATTCATTTAACTGTCCAAGAAATACAAATTCTCCTTCATGACTTTTACTTGGTTAAGTTCTTGTCGACACAATTTGTCATGGACATCAGAGACATCAAGGAAAAGCATCGTGATGTCCATTAATATCTGTGTATTTTGATTGGGATAAACTAGGTTTCATGCGCCCAATCTTCTCTTCAACATTATTTTGATGTAACTCTGTGAGGTATCAAATTTATTTGGACTTTTAAGTGAGCAAAGAGAGCAAGAAAGGGAGACACAAATTCAATTCTTGAGAATGACATGGAGGAAGGTAAGTTTGTGGAGTGGCAACCATGGTGATGCAACAGGTCACAGGTGTTTGCCAAGAAACATATGAGTCTCTCAGCATGAACCATTTGCTGTGAAGATCTGCAAAACCAAGATTTTGATTCACGAACCTGGTATGTATGCTCTTTGCATACATGCACAATGTATGGATGTATATGTATTTATGTAAACATTTTTTCTGTTGAGGATGACAAACCAAATGCGCATATTGAGATCAAGTATCACTATGCATGTGATTTGATTGAAGATGGGATAGTAGAACCTATCTACTATTCAATAAAGGAGAATTAAACAAATACCTTCACCAAAGCTTTTATAAAGGATTTGCTTGGAGACTATCTTTAGAGACTCAAAATTGGACCAAGGATATAGTTCACTTGAAAGTGGGCATTGAGAGAGAGAGACAGAGAGAGAGAGAGGATAGATATGTGAAATGCCCCATCCTCATAAGGTGCCACCAATAATCCATGGTGCTTAAAGTTATAAGGTTCCCCTTATTAGGAGCAGCCATATGTGAGCCTGAAAGGACTTGACTTGTATACCAAAGAGATCTATGCAATTGGATGGCCAAAATGTTGCCTTTGGGTTAGATAGAGTAGTTAAGTTGGTAGCAACACGAGATACATTGCATCAAGTTTTGGGGTGAGGGAATTATAAGGGATCCCTATTTTCATGATAGTAAAGAAAATATTTCTTGACCAACTAGAAAAGATACATAATATGATAGGTCGATTAGGTTGACCTAATTGTCTTCTTGGGCTAAAAAAGGAAGACCTCTTCAAAGCTATCACAAATCTATATTTTTTCCAATTAGAGTTCTTTTAACTATTCTTAAACTCTTGGTCTATCATTTGTCTAGATCGCCATTTAATGGGAGTGCATAGGTGGACAGAGCAATCCTTGTATCAACTTGTTTGGAATTTAAATAGTTTTTGTTTTCATATTTGATGTGTAATCTATTAATATCTTACATTAATCAATTGAATGTTGCTAGGGTATTGATCATTTCAAAGGGTATCAACAAGAACTCATAATGTCCATATCTAGTGCCAAATGCAATATTTACAATGTCTTATCCTTTGATTTACATCTTATAGTGCTTATATCTCAAGTGTATATTTGAAAAGACTTCGGCTCAGTGTAGTTGGTTTAAGAGTTTATTAGATATGGATATGGGATATTTACTTGATTGTTACACAACTCACTTATTTAAAGACCACTTGAGGGATCTATCTTTTTCAAAAAAAGAAAAGGATATGTGTGTACTAAGGTGAATTGCTTGGCCGGATGAATTCTTAATAAGTTGCTTAAATTGTTCCTTAAGCTTGAGGAACAATTATCGCAATCAAGCTTAAGGAACAATTGCGTCAACTATTTCTTAAGCTTGATGGCTTTAAGTATGAATATCTTGTACAACTGTTTGGATATCGGTTTGGTTCTAGAAGTCACTTATACTTCATGTTCAACCTTTGGGTTTTGGATAGTTATGTTAGCCCTTTGGGGAAGACATCTTTGAAATCATCCATGAAGATCAAATGCCTTCTTTAGTCTTTTCAACTTTGTTTAGCTTGGTAACATAAACTAGTTATTTTTTTCTAAATCCCTTTTGGAGTCAGTTTGACTTAGCTAGTTGGATTTGGTTCTCCTAGGTTGGATTTTACGATGTTTTCTTCCAAGTCTTTAAAGATAACTTCATTTTTAGCACACAAGATTTCTTATTGAGCCACTCCATGCTGAAGATACAGTCATAGAGATCCAATGGTAAGGTTCAAAAATTGGCATTAGTTTCTTAGCAATCTAATTTGAATCGGGCTTTTCTTATACAACTTCAGTAGAGGTGATTTTCTTTTTCATTAGCCGATTTTACTATCGTTTTCTTCATTATGAGGGATTATAGATGTAACATTCTATGTTCGGTGCAAGAAAAAAGTGAGTATACAATCAATTAGGATTTTAAAAAATTTACTCAAATATTTAAGTTGTTGGCATTTAAATAATAGAGTATTATCAGTTTGATTCCTTGTTCTCGATGGTCCTAAGCATAACTCTTTATTTGATTTCTTCACCTATGGTATACTGTTCTTTTTCAAGCTAGCCTATCATGGTGTTTACTCGAGCTTTGACCACTCTTCCTTGTCCATGGCCTCTAGTGTTGCTATAATTTTCAAAGCCTTTCTTGATTGGTTGGTTTGGATTAGGGTTTTGAAGATGGTTAGGGTAGTCAACTTTGCGGTGTCCAATCTTCAAGAGAGATTTTTAAGGCTATATAAACTATAATCAAATAAGGTATCCCCTAATGGCATATCCATTCCAAGTGGGTCTCCCATACACCATAATATGGTGAAGGGGCATGACTTGTGTGACTTGATCATACACCCACTGATGTAATGTCATGATCAATGGTTATAGTATCATTAGTCCTCTCTCCTTCGAACATGATACAATAGACTAGCTTTAGTTCTTCCATCTGTCGGGTTCTCTTGAGATCCACTTGAAGGTTTTCAATGTAAGTTGGATCAATTGCGAAAAAGTTACAAGACATTCTCGAAGAAATTCAAAGTGACTAAAATTGAGTATAGTGTGGGTACATAAGATTCTTGAGAATTGTCATCTTAGTTTTATGAAATTCAATATTTGAGGATTGACAAGCAATTTTATACACGATCTTGAATATGTTAATTCTATTACATGCAATATCAACATCTTATAAGGCCGTAGTACACTCATTATAAGGTAAATATGTCTCTACTCATCTTGGACAAGTATAAGAATTCAATAATGCATTTTATAAATGTCTTTTGTTACAAAAGTAGGAGGAATAGCCTTAGTTTCATTGAGTTTGTTTGTTGCAAAAGTAGAATTACCTATACCTTCCAAGAATTGATGACAACTTAGGAGATTAGTTTATTCGGAGAGGTTATAATCTTTCAACTTGGTTCGCTCCACAAGAGTAATTGTGTTGGGAAAAATAGTAGTGGCATATTGGTTGCAAATACACTTTTTCATCATTACATTTCTTGTTTACATACTTTGTGACATTCTTCTAATGATCATCGTACTTATAAAGCCCAATTATCTTAAGTTTTTTAATCCATTCCAACAACTTTAGGCGAGCTTCTAGGTCTTTGGGAAGGCTCATATTTAGAGAGTAGATATTTGCGTGTCTCCATATAGGACTTTAGTCTAAGGTAGGTCCAAAGATACATTCTCTTTAGGATACTTATAACATTCACTCAAAATTTTAATACAAGTAATCGACATGAAATTGTGCATATGATTTCAAAAATGAATTGGAAAAGATGACCTTTGGTCAAAATAACCAAATCATTAAGTAGAGGTATACCTTGTAAGTTCTTACAAGAGTGGTAAGGGTTTTCTTTATTAATGTAACATGATTTACAAAAATCTTTCACTCAAAGTCAAGCTATAATCATTTGATATATCAATTGATAAATTATCTTTGCATAGAACCGATTTCCTCATTAAGTTCGGGTTTTTGTTGGGTGTGATAAACATATCACTTGAGCAATTAAGAGTAACCGCGACATCCATGTTCCAAACATGGGCTTCCTTGCTACTATAGTTAATCTTTCCCTTGGTATTATATGTAGTACTTTGCAATGTTCCCATTACTTAGTTTATTTTAATAAACAATATGCGTATACATTCCAAAGAAAATTGATTTATGTTGCACATTCACATATGGAAAAAAAACTACAGAATCTCTACATGATTTATAGGAAGGAGAACTGGTTTACTAGAATAGTTTGAAATCTGTAGTATCATGTTTAGATGACTTAATTTCCACTTTAGATGGATCCAAATATATACTATGACTTATTTTAAAGGAAATAAGTTGTCCAAGACAAAAGATTGGTAAAAATAATGTGATTTACAAAAATTATTATTTTCGTTCATTTTTAATGGATTTTCGCAATTCTAACTACGCAAGCTTATCAACCACGTATTCCGATCGTTTTAAGTATCCAAAAGAATATCTTTGGAGTTCATATGACGAAGTTATGATCCAAATGAATTGCAAGGTAGAAATAAACGAAAATCTTTGTTATCGATGATGTCATAAAAAAAGCCAAAAAGCAAGTGTCCTCTCTTTATCCTCTCCCCTTGATTACTATATAAACATGCGTAGAGCGTCACATCAGAAAACACAGACACAACGATCCATGTAGAAGTCTCTCTGCTACTATTGACTCGACGAAGCTTTACTGCAATCAGTCAACTCTCTCTCTCTCTCTCTCTCTCTCTCTCCACTCTTACGTGGAAGTGTTGCCCAAACCCATCAAACTTCTTCCATGACTCCCAAGAAATGTCGAGATGTTGAGCGAGGTCACACTCAGAGAATCTCTCCCTCTCTATCCACACCTATGCGGAAGCGTTGCTCAAATCCATAAGCTTCTTCCATGGCTCCCAACAAATGTTGAGATGCTGAGCGAAGTCATACTCAGAGACCTCCCCAACATGAGGAAGTGGTCACCGCTATTGCTAACGAAATTCAACACGATGCTGAAGCACAAGCAAAAGTTAACCCCGAACCCATTCAAACCGAAGAACCAGCCATTCCATAACAAATCGAGGTTGCAGCTATAAACCGTAGTCACAATGGATGGCCAAATTGAGATAATCAGGTTAGTACTTATGATATGGATCATGATTGGCTAGAACTTACTTAGACTTGTAAAAGCATATTAGTATTATCAAGTGCTTTTTAGGAAAAAACACGAAAATTGATGAAGATGATAGATTCTATGCATCGCATTGGCAACTGTGTTAAAATGTCTTATGGATATGACTACTTTTGGATTTGTGAATGATGAATTATGGCTCTTATGATTCCGGGCTGGCACAACCGAATGAATTGTGGATTGTAGTGGTTTGGGACATTGGGATCCCTGACCCAATGCTCCCTTACACTCTGCGGAGTGTGGAAAAACTCACCTACAGGTGGGGGTCCTACGCTCTCGAGAGAGGTAGGTGTTTTTTATTTTGATCACTTGAGCACTTGAGAGGGCAAAGGGCCGAGTGGTAAGCGCCCCTGTTATGTAGGATGGCTCCTGAGGCTCAGGGAAGCTTAGAGGAGCTTTGAGCCAATAAATTTTCATGTTGATCGCGGATGGAGTGCGATTACATATAGCCTAATCTCGAGGGATTGGAAGGTCCTGTCCTAGGTTGGACGGTGTCTTTCTGTGGAAAGACTGTTTTGTACCACTCTGCGGAGTAATGGTTCTGGATGTTACTATGAAATAAAGTATCTGATTTTCTGAATTGTTGTCATGTGCTAAAGGTTGAGTTTAATGAACCTAGTCTAACAGAGTAATAAAATGAAGCTAATTTTGTATTGTTTGTCATGTGCTAAAGGTTGAGTTTAATTAACCTAGTCTAACAGAGTAATAAAATGAAGCTAATTTTATATGTACAAACAGTGTGGTAGTATGCTTTGCTAATTAGAAAACTAAGCAAACCCATTGAGGAAAGTGAGAGGCTTCGATCATGATGATTGGACGCCTATGGCTAGGTGGACCCGATAAGTCAAGTAACTTTCTAATATTAAATAGAGCTGATTAAATCATGACCCTTCCAATACCGGTAGGATTAATTACCAGGTTTAACATCATTTTAGGGGGCCAGAGTTGAGATTTTACCTTATGGGTAGGGGGATCGAGTTACACTCTCCCCCGTCTCTCACTCTCTTTGAACCAAGTGCAGTGTTAACCTCACTCTTGCCTTTGATTGATTACAAAGTGGTCTTTCTTAGGTGGGAGTTAGATTGCTATTAGGGGTGACTTGTCCATGCTTCCCCTGTGAAGTAGAACTGAGATTCCCATGTTTAACTAAGTCCAAGGTTTCCCATGGGGCGATGGGATGGTGATGTGCATGGATATGAATTTCAATCGACTACTTGAGGACTCCTCCAGGTCTGTTGGAGGAGACACCTCACATACTTGCCGTTACAGCCACAGTGTTTTAGGCACCAATGCATTGCCAATGTTACAAGTTTCTCACATGAATCATACGAGAGGTATATATGAACTATATTTAGTCTCTTCACCCAACATATTCTCCATAGCTTATATTGGAGTAGGAAGTTTTAGTTTACATAAATTCCCCTTGTGTGATTGATTGCAAGTCAAAAAAGTACTCATATGCTACCTATCTTGAGGGGATTGCAAAACTTCTAGAGGAATGAACATCTTCTCCATAATCTCAAACACAACTTCATGATATGGATAGTCATTTAAGCCCAAGGCCATTAGATGTATCAATGGGAAGATCTCTCTCAATTGGACAACCTCCTCTCCAATTTCCTATTGGTCATGGTGTGTGCACATCGAAAAGTCAATTGAAAGCAATAGTCAAGGGTTTGATTTAAAGATGCATTGCTATCTTAATTATTTCTTGATTTTTAAAATATTTAAACCATGGGTTTAATATCACATCTGATTAATCTCCTCTAAAAAACCAAAGTAATCCTTTAGTAGTATAGTAAGACTTGATTCTATCTGTAACACCATTTAGTCTCCACTCGAGAAACAATGAACTTAGTTGGACATGAAAATTTCAATTCTACATTATAGGAGAATCATGGGATGGTCGCCCCTAATAACAATCTAATGCCTACCTAAAAAGAGTGCCTTCATAAAAAATAAAAAATGAGAGCAGACTAACACCACACTTGGTTCAAAGAGAGTGGAGTTGTGTTTGAAACTTCTATGTCCATTGTCAGACCAAGGCCTTCCACTTTTGTGGTTATCTAATTAAGCAAGGCATGTTGCATATAAGAAAAACTTCAAAAAATAGAAATTCATAAACATGGAGAAGAAGGAACCACAAGATTCATATTGATCAAGTTCAAGCCGAAGGCCAGAAACACAATCTCCCAAATGTTGAACATTGCATGACATAATTAGGCTTATTGGAGATGGAAGCAATGGGTTTCTTGGATATCATAACCATTTGCACTCTCAACTTGAAAGCGAGGCTCACAATGTGAGGCAAATGCTTTATCAAAATCATTATACTTGGGAGGAAACATATAAAAAATAAGTAAGAAAATTAGTTGAGATAGAGGCAGAGTTATAAGGAGTGAATGTGAAATTAAGGAAACTCAAAAAGGAGAATAAAAAGTAAAACAAGTAATTGGATAAATTGAAAGCATCAGTGATGTTTATTGGGTTTATGTTTAAACAAATGAGGTTAACAAGCCTTAAGAATTGACCACTAAAAGGAGGGATTTTTAAGAAAAGAATAAAAAATGATATAACACGAGGTGACTTTAGAAACCTTTATTTTAGAAAGTAAATAGCATAACAAAATAAAGAGGTCATTATCAAATTGATCAAGGATCAAGCTTCAAGCTCTCTACGTGAAGATGTATGGAAGAAGATAAGCAATGTTTTTCAAATTCTAGCTCAACCAATTCGAGTTCTGGAAGCATGTGACAATTCTTTAATTTGTAAAAATGGATACATGATAGCCAACAAGGTGGTGGTGAGATGAATAATCTTTATCAACATGATCTAAGCACTTTTGTTCTTCCTAGATCATATATCCTTGCAAAGAGAGAGAAAAGAAAAAATTTGCAATAAAAATCTTTTGGGCAATAACAAGTGTATTAAATATTCAATGCCTTTTGCAAAGGCAAATAAAATAATAATGCTGATCTTTTTGTATACTAAATTCAACAATCTTTAGGTGAATCTTAGGAGGATGCAAGTTGCAGTGATGCACATAGCACATGCTCATAACACGAATTTAGAGAATATGGAGGGGAGACTTATCTTCCTATGAGACACAATATTAAAGCACTATGACATGTTAGCCTTGCACTCGTGTGAACACAACTCTATGACATATAAGAGATTTGTCATTTCAAGAAAAGGCTTCAAGAGTCTAGTTTGAGAATGATTTACAGTGGATAGGTATAGCATAAACACCCAATGAGATCCAAGAGACTCTAAAATGGGTTTTCCATTGCAGAAACACCCAATCATAATTGAATCACAAGACAAAGGAGAGTAGCTTATGGTAGAAGCATTGGGTCCACTTTGCAATAGCATTTAATGCTAACTTGAAGCCCTTGAAATGCATGTGTGGGATCTCTGGGGGAGCAATAATGGAAAATCAATGATTGTATTGTATTGATGATTGGCATCCTTAGGCTTAATAAGAATCCTAGTTGTAGCCTCATCAAAAGGACAAAGCAAAAGTTGGGATGACAATCCTAACCTGTGGAGGAAAGTAAACAAGAATAAGTGCACTTCAAGGATTATCAAAATTAGGAGGTCATCCTAAAAACTCCATTGGAAAGAGTAAAGATTTGTACATTGCATGCAAAGCTAAAAATTCTCAATTAAGCCATAAGTCTTTATTTGGATTATGCTTACTTTCTTAAGCCTATATCACTTTTAGAAACCATGTATCAAGACATGTGAATAAATCCTTTCAAAAATAGGCTTTCATGGGAGCCATGTGTAACTTCAAAAGGATATATAGTAATTTGAAAAATCGATTGATGTGTTAAGCACTATATCAATGGGAGAAGTGAAGCGTAGAGATTTCTCTCCAACTTCGATAATATTAGACTTTGGCACTATCCAACCCAATGTAATTTGGGAATGCTAGAAATTAGAACTCTATGAATCTATAGCCAATTTAGCTAGTGATCCCATGATAGCAAAATAAATGTATGAAGGTTATATTTAGAAATTGGGTAGGGGAGATTGACACCTCCCCTTCCTCCTTGAAGGTCACCCATCCCAATATTGTTCATGCCCATGTGCATTTGACTAGAAGTTTCTCACAATTGAAGTGGCCATCTAGCCCCCAAAACCTTAAGGTGATGGATGACCTTTGGTCTATCGTGTTATAGAAATCTTCCTCTATTTGGCCTAGGATTCAAACCTAGTTTCAACACACCAGTAATTCACTAGCAGTGAGCTGGTTTCCTCTAGTAAAGTGTGGATCACATTTCTAATAGTTTTAATGGAACTTGGTAACTTCATACAACTCTTAAGGCAAACCAAGGAGATAGTGAGCTAACCTTCAAACTTTAAGAGGGTAATAAAAAGTCTAGTATAAACATTGTAAAAGCTTGGGAAAAAGAAAGATCACATCAGAATTCATTTTTATATTTTTTCTTGAGCACTTAAGTTTTACATTTTATTATAGCCTTAGTAAATCTTTTTTTTGTGAATCACATTTTATGACAGTATGAAATATACTTTGTTGACAATTATGGGTCATTGTAAACATGGAACACTCAAGACATGAATAACTCAAATGATCAAAAACAAAAATATTCCACTTTAGAACCACAAAACATGGTGGCAAGTTAACAAAAAGAAAATTCCTCCTACAAGATGCTCAATGATTTTTACAAAAGATGACTTTGGTAAATAAGATAATCAAACAATCCATAGAAAATATAAAGAAAACACAAGATTATTTAATATGAAGGTTCTCATTTGTATAACAATAAATATAAAGACTGGGATGGCACTGAAACCATGAAAAATACTCAGTCACATTGATGGGCTATAAAAGGTGTAAAGGGACTTAGTAAATAATCAACTAAGTCTCTTCACCTTCCTCACATCTTCCATGGCTTCCCTTCCTTCATCCTCTCTCTTCCAATATTTCTCTCTCCTTCTCTAGTCCTCTCCCCCTTCTATGATTCTCTCTCATCAGTCCTCTTCTTTATAATTTGCATCAAAGATGTAGGGTTTGGTCATTTCTTCCTTCCTTTTCTTCATATCTCGTTCCCTTTTCAAAGTAGGAAACCCTATTTACTCAAGATAGCAAGTACATGTATAACAATGGAGAAGGTAGCTAGCAAGTTTCTTGGAGGACATAGAGGAGCTATGGACATATCTGGAGGTAATAAGGCTATCTTAACAAACTATCACTAAGTTTCATGCAAATTTTTACAAGTTCTTGATAAATGAGGCCACCATAGGAGTTAGAGAAGGGTAAAATCATGCTAATTTTTGTGGAAGACTTTTCTCTCTCTTCTTCTTGCCAAGCTACCATGAATTCCCACGAATAAATCTTGCTTCCCATCCCTTGATCTTCACTCCTAGGGACAAAGAACTCCATAGAATCATTCTATAGGGAATGTAGAGCAACCTTACAACCATTGTGAAGCTATAGAAGTCCACGTGGAGTATCTAGACCTACATGTAATTTGCATGGCATTTCATGCTAGTTGCCCCGCTCTACTTTTGCTGCTCACCCCATTCCAATCTCACATCTAGTCTTCTTCCCCAAGGCACCTTCATTAGTCAGTGTTGAAGCCTTGTTTTCCCTTCTTGCCATTTTCTACTCTTTGGAAGTAAACTCTAATGTTGACAATAAAGGGCAACCAGAGCCACATAGTCCCAAACTTGTAAATCTTCAAGAGAGCTTCAATTTCTTATCCCTAGGGTCTACCCACAACTTTTGCACAAGATTTCTCAAGATTGGAGACTTGAAGCTCAAGATTCAAGGAATTCTTCATGGCAGCCATGAAAGCTTTGCATAAGCTTTGTAATTCTTGAAGTAGAGCTTGAGCAAGGTTCATGAGAGGCATCTAGAATAGTGCATGATCCTCATGCTTCTAGAATTCAAGGCATTGAAGTCATTTTGCTTCTATTGGTTGTTTTTGGAAGAAGATTCGGGTCCCTTGATTGTGGAAGCTTAATCCAACTCCTAAGTATGGAAGAGGTATGCTATACGTATTTTAATCTCTCTTCTTTATCCATTTGCTGAGCCCATGCAATTTTCTTGAGAGACATTAAGAATTCATTTCTTTCCTATATTAGTCATCATCCTTTGCATAGAATGGGTAGGTGGATCACTCCATTGATTTAGAACCCCATTCTAAGTTAGTGAACAAACTACCTTATAGACTCTTAAAATATGAGTGCAAAAGAGTTGCAAAGCAAATCAAAGAGTTGCTTGAGATGGGGTTTATTGAGGCAAGCTCTCCTAATGCATCCCCACTCTTGTTATTCAAGAAGAAAGATGGTACTTTCAGAATATATATTGACGACAAAAACCTCAATAAAACCACAGTCAAGAACATGTACCCATTCCTAAGATAGATGATTCTTAATGAGTTGAAAGGGGGAAAGTACTTTACTAATATAGATATGAGATCTGGCTACTATCATCAGATTCACATGAGAGAGGGTGATGAGATAGAAACAACATTCAGGACTAATCATGGGCTTTGCCATTTTCTTATGATGCCATTCGGCCATATGAATATCCCAGACACTTTCCAAAGCCTCATGAATAAAATAGTATACCCTTTTCTTGCCAAGTTTGTGCTTTTATTTTTTGACAATATTCTTATTTACAAGAAGTCATTGGAAGAGCACTTGTCATATGTTAAAAGAGTGTTTTATATATTGAGAGAGCATAGATTATCTGCTAAGGAAAGCATGTGTGTATTCATGTGGACATCAATGGAGTAATTGGGGCACATTATGAGTGAACATGGAATACATGTTGACCCCAAGCATGATTTTCTTAGTATCTCATTGTTCTGTTTGTAGATTCATCAAGCGTTATGCAACCATCGTTGCAACACCCTTGACATGGATAGATTGAAGAAAGAAGCTTTTTTTTAAAGATGCCATAGCTGGTCATAGCTTTAATCAATTGAAGGAGATTCTCACTTTAGCCTCCATCCTAGTATGCCCTATCTTTTCAAAGAAGTTTACTATCTAGTGTGATGCCAATGGGAGGGGTACATATGTTGTTTTATTACAAGAGCATGGTGTAATTGTATTTGAGAGTCACAAGCTTGATGAAAAGAAAATGCAAATGAATATTTATGATAAAGATACGTTAGCCATCCTTCATGCCATTAAGAAGTGCCATCAATATCTCTATGGGAGTCAAATTAGAGTAAAGAGTGACCATAGAGTCCTCAAGTATTTCTTGACTCAGTCTAGTTTGACCCCTAAGAAGAGGAGATGGATATCAACCCTACAAAATTATGATTTTGACATATCTAACACTAGAGGCAAATATAATATAGTGGCTAATTTACTCTCATGGATGTGGGCATGCAACATATCATGAATAACAAAATTGCATAGTGATTAGATTGAGGAGCTCTAAGAGTCCTATTGTTGAATGAAGAATTTAGCCACATATTTTAGAAATTACAACATGGGTTAATTGAAGAGAACTCCTAGTACCAACTTAAGAATGGCCTCATATGATCCCATGGCAAGATTGTCACCCCCATACTTTTCATTTCACACGAGATCATGGAAGAGATGCATTCTTTCCCCACTTCTAGTCACTAGGTGTTTTCAAGATATGATAAAATTGCCAAGATTTTGTACTGGAAGGGCCTATGGAGGGATGATAAAGACTTTGTCTCTTATTTCATTGCATGTCAAGAGAACAAGGGCATCACTCTTAAACCAACTAGTTTATTGCAGCCCTTGCCTATCCCACTTGAGGAAAAATGGATGCATATTATTATGCATCTTATCACGAGCCTACCCACAACTAAGAAAGGATGGAATAATATATATGTGGTGGTAGAAATACTTACCAAAGTAACCCACTTCATTCCCACAAAGACTTAGTAAACAAGGTCTCAAGTGGCCACTCAATTATGGAGCATCTGTTTAAATTGCATGGATTACTACAAGTCATAGTGCATAATAAGGATGCTAAGTTTATGAGCAACTTTTGGTAGATGGTTTTTAGCTATGGGCACCAAACTAGCTCCATCCATATCATATCTCCCCCAAATTGATGTCCAAATAGAGAGGTTTAACAAATGGCTTGAGACCTATTTGAGACACTTTTTTCATGATTTACAACATACTTGGGATTCGTGGATCCATTTGGTAGAGTAACTGCACTCACTCTAGTATTGGAGTTTTTCCTTTTGAGGTGTTGTATGGGTATAAGGTCCCCCTTCCTACAGTCCTCTTCATGACAAGATAAATCCTCAGAGCAAGGAGGAATATGCATGTTCTACTTAAATAATATAAGGTGAATCTTAGAAAAGCCCAAGACCACATGAAGCTCTATGTAGATGAAAAGAGAAGGCACATAGAGTTCCAAGAGGAAGATTTGGTCTTTTCGAAGGTACCAAAGTCCCACTATTTTATTCTCAAGGATAGCACTAAGAATAAGCTACCCCATAGATTTTATGGACCATGTGGGGTCATAAAAAGGATCGATGACTAGGCTTATTTCTTGGAAGTCCCCTTCTTAGCTAAGATTCACAATGTGTTTCATGTCAGTCAATTGAATGCCCAAATTCCATGTAGATATGAGCTTCTCCATAAAATTTTCTCTCATTGTAATGCTCAATAGAGTAATACTTTGTAGCCCCACTACTAAGCCACAACAATAAGTCCTCTTTTTATTTTTGAGGGCAAAAACCTTTAGGATTAGAATAGAATGTAAATATTTGGATAGCATGGAAACCATTGGAAAATACTTGGTCACATAGATGGGTATAAAAGGTGTAAAGGGACTCAATTAGGACATCTTGAAAATTAGTCAACTAAGTCTCTTCACCTTCCTCACAACTTCCATGGCTTTCCTTCCTTCTTTCTCCTTCCTTAGCTTCCCTTCCTCCTTTCTCTCTCCTTCTCTAGTCTTCCTTATCTCTAGAATCCTAGGGATCTTTGTTTGTTGCTTGTAAGTCATTTGTTGGAGCAACTAGGTCACTCTTATTACCACTATTGAGGGGGGACAACTTCATGGTCATTATGGCCTGTAAATGCCAAAGTGTCATCATCTTGTGGTTCCTAATGATCCCCAAGAGACAATGAGTCATGGGGCGAACCAGTACCCTTAACAAGAATATAAGAAACAAGAGGAGGAAGCATGGAATTACTTGTGCCATTCATCCCCAACCACCTTGCCACCGGCCTATGCACACAAGAGAAAGAACTCGTTGGTTCACCCCAAAAATAATATAATCAGATAGTTGATAGATGGAGGGGGGGGGGGGGATTGATAAGGATGGGAGAGGCTTGATGGTGGAAATGAGAAGTAGATAGATGGATGTGATCTTCACTCTTATATATTCAATGATTTCCTTATCTCCACACTCTCCTATATTCCCCTGTGTGTGTGTGTGTGTGTGTGTGAATCTATAGGTTGGAGAAAAAGGGATCAAGACCTTGATGGCTCATGAAAGCCATTTATATAGCTTTCTCAAGGTTATTTTCTAGCTCTATCTTCCCATTCTTCTCAGCCTCATCTTCAGTCTCCAGTGTCCCTCTCTCTTGATTTATGATGATTGTGGGGAAAAAAGAAACAAATACTTAAAATGTTTTAATAAAATAATTTTCCAATCTTTTTAAACTTTATTATTTTTCTTGATTCCTAAGATTTGACTCCTCTTTCATCTAGGACTCCCTTTTTACACTCATTGTGCTTTTTTGTGCACGTGTACTCATACTTTACTCGCTTTGGCCTTTTTGTGTTTAAGGAGAGAGTTTTTGCAAGATTAAATGATATGATGTTGTGACCAATCATTAATCAAGTTCTTGCAAAAAAATTCTTTTGATTGTCTAGCCATATAGAACACTACACTACATCCTCTCCCCCTTAGAGGAATTGAAATGTCCTCATCTTGAGAAAAATTGGGTGTGTTGTCTACATAAAGTTTCCTCCTAAATCCAAGTGGCATTCTTTTTATTATAGTCCTTCCACACGATGAGATATTTTCTAAGGGTCCTATTCTTAAGAATCTTCTCAAGTAATTTTTAATGCTATAGCTCAAGGACTCCCTAGCTTGGCATTACAACTTATTGGTCATCAAGAACATGTTCAAGATTGGATACACAAGCTTTTAGCAAGTTGACATGGAATACACTATGAGTTTTAAAGTGGTCAGGAAGTTGCAACTTGTAGGCATTTGTTCCTAGACATTGGATGACTTTGAAAGGTCCATAATATCTTATGCTCATCCTCTTGAACTTTCCCAAGGATAGCAAACCCTTTTTTGAGTGGAAATGGAGAAACACCTTGTCCCCTTCCTTGAAAATTTGTTCCAATCTCCCTAAATATCTATCTTGGAACCTAATTCACTTGAGTTACAATTTCTCATTCTAATCATGTATCGTGTGTTTGATTTGCATCCACCACAACTCATCTAGTTCTAGGTCCATGATTCACAACATGGTATCAGAGCCATGGTTGAACTAGGTAGCTAGTGGTGTGATTTTTTCTTTATTACATCCACCACCAACGCTGTCAGCATAATAGAGAAAGAGAAAGAGAGAGAGAACAAGGACCAAGGACAACAACCTGCTGGGGAAATTTGAGCTCTTGGGCATCCCCCTGCTCCTCGTGGTGTGCCTCAGGTCACTATCTGCTTCGACATTGATGCCAACATCATTCTGAATGTCTCTGCTAAGGATAACATGACGAAGCAGAAGAATAAGTGCATGATCATGAACCAGTCCTAGTCAGCCCACTGCTGCATGTGAATCAGGGACTAAGAGAGTCGAAGGTGAGAATATAGAAGGTTGGGATCTTTGTGCTTTCTTAACAAGGAGTTTGCGCTCCACGTAGTAGTGGGCGAAGGGGACAGACTTGGAGATCTTGTACGTGGCTATCGTACAGTTGTTTGCTGAAGTCTATTTTGCCTAGCTTGAAGAAGCAGGTCTTATCCTTGGAAAAGAGATCATTGGTCTTCCTCCAAGGCCTGTCTACTTGACTCGGCAGAGTGAAGCATAGAAGGAGATCGAGAAGATGGTGCAGTCGAAGAACTCACTGGAGAACTACGCATACAACATGTGGAACACCATTCAAATGAGAAGATAGCTAGATGCCGCAGACAAGAAGAAGGTTGAGGATGCGGTGGAGCAGGTCGCTCAACCACAACCAGATTGCCAAGGTGGATAAAGTCAACACCAATTTGAGGGCAGTGAGGTGAGCTGGAAGATTGACAATATTTTGTTTTTTACTTCTAAATGCTAAGGTTAAAGACTTAACCCTTAAAGCCCATTCTCTCTCCCCCACACTTACTTATTCACAAACCACTTCACTAAAACCCTTTCACACTATCTCTCCAAACCTCATTGACACAAGCCTACTCATATCATACTCATTCATCCACATCATCTTCCTTACATCTCCATTAAAATCCTAAACATTAAGGTGATTTACCATTTCTTTATATTTGCCATTGAGTGTCTTTTGACATTAGCATTGTGTGCTTTCTCAATTTCTCTGAAGCATTTTGTAATCGAGATTAGACACACTACCATTAAGCAAAAAGCAAATTGGTAAGACCTTTCTACACTTGAAAAAATGATTTGTCTACACCATGTGCAATTGATCAATGCCATGTATGTTAAAAAAATTCCGATAAGACAAAGCCATGTACCCATCAATGTATCCATTTGTAAAAGCATGAAGTAGAAAGAATGTTTTGAGAAGACTGGAGTAAAAAGCACGTACCAAACATCGTCAAAAGGGATAAGGAGCACAACAAAAACCAAGGAGCATGAAGATAAAGAAGTCCAAGAAGACAGAGAATACCAAAGATTGGAGCAAAAAGACCAAGAAGAAGATCAAAGGTTGCCAAAGAAGCAACAAAACAAAAAGGATAAAGAAAATATTTTCAGCTGCTACAAATCGAAAAAATGTTTTTGCAAAAAATTCCCATAGAGGATCTTGAATTCCCTGAGTGGATCTGTTTCCCATATTGGATGTAAAAACCCTACCAAGAATGTGAAGTTTCAAGCCTTAACTTGACTAGGCTGCTAAAGAGCTAGTCTCCTGGTCCATGTTTGCATGCAAGGGGGGAAAAAGCCAGCAAGGGTAGGAACTCATCATTTGAGGGGGGATGTTGAGAATAGCAAATGATGCTTTTATGTACACCCAAAAGAGGCTTGCCCATAAGTGGCTTTGTACTAGAAGATAGACAAATGATGTATGCTCTAGGAAGAGATGTTCAGAATCCCATATGCACAGTGAGGAAAGTGGTACTATCCAAAAAGCTATAAAGGCATGTACTTAACACTCATTTCAATGAAAAATGGTCCAATCATTTTGAGTTACTCAAGATTGTATTTATGAGTCCAAGCTAATCTATCTTGGAACCTAATTCACTTGAGTTACAATTTCTCATTCTAATAATGTATTGTGTATTTGATTTGCATCTACCATAGCTTATCTAGTTCTAGGTCCATGATTCACAACATGAATGTCTTGCTTTATAGCCTTGGCATGTTTATTAATCTCTTTGAGTATCTTTTTGGATGCTTTCACCTTTAGGGTTGGAATAGAGAATATTAAAAATCTCATTGATAAACTACCTTGCAATGTTAGAATCATCATAGGTTGTTTTAATGGGAAGAAGATGAGCTACTTTGGTTAATGTATCCACAACCAACATGAGGAAATTATACTCTCCTTGAACCAAGGGCAATCCTACCACAAAATCTACACTAATGAATTCCCATTTTATTTGGGGAATGTCAAGTGGTTGGATTTTTCATACCATCTTGACATGATTTGTAACATATTTGAGCATATCACTTCTTAGCTTCTCCCAATGATATCTCTTCTTGAAGGACTTAACTTTTGGCATAGCCTAGGTGTCCTAAAAATCATTAGCCTCCCAAAGAATCTTCTTGTTAAGCTCTCAACTCACTAGAACAAATAGTCTCCTTTTCAAATACACTAGTCCCTCTACAACATGGAAATCTTGGTGTTTATGTTGAGACTTGGGGCCTTGCTTAATTTGATCTTGCCTTAGTTGTCAATACTTTGGATCCTTCTTTGGTTCTTCCTTTGCCAATTGCATAATGGAGTTGCTAGACATTGATACTATAGAAGCTAACGATTCTACTCTTGAAGATTGTTTCAAGATAAGGGCATTAAGAAAAGCTTTGTTGCTTAGTGCATCTATAATCACATTCTCCTTTCCTAGCTTATATCTAATCTCGAAGTCATATTCCTATAGCTAAATACTCTAGACATAATTCTCCCAAATCAAGCGGGCCAATGTTTCCTTTAAATTTCCTACTAGTACTTTCCACTTAATCTATTTTAGAATAAATAATGCACAAATTAGATGCTACAAGGGGCACCTAAGCTTGGACCAATGTAGGCAGGGCCTCATTGGCTTGGGCAATCTCTTATTTAGTTTCAATATTTATTCTTTTAGGATCCATTACAAACACATGAATTACTCCATTGTGCTCCTTGCCTAGCTCCTTTCTCAATTCTTTACAATGTTTCCTAGTTTCACGCTCATATGATCTTTGAAGTGGGATTTTGGAAAATGACTAAGAAGACTATTCAACTTCGTAAGGGGGTGCTTTGACAGGTATTATAGATAGGAATTAGTAGGTGAAATAATACTTTGGGATTAGAGAAGGTAGGATTTTGGGAATAGATTCAAAGAAGGGTATGAATGGGATTAGAATTTGAATAAATCTGAGCAACAAGTGGTGCTAATTTGCATACTTCTGAGGTGGGTTTTCTATCTTAAATGCCTTTATCAATAGGAAGGGAATAGGAATTAGATTAGGATAGAGTTGATATTTGGGGAGACAATTGAATCCCACAGATTATAGTTGGGCAGACAATTGAATACCACTGCTAATCTAATTGTATAGTTGATAGATGGGGCAGTGGGGGATGGGGGGATCGATAAAGATGGGAGAGGCTCAATGATAGGAATGACAACTAGATAGATCGATGTGATCTGAATCCTTGTAGCTTCAACAATTACAAACTCTCCTCTACTTCCCTTTATTTCTCTGCCCTCCCCCCCCCCTCTCTCTCTCTCTCTCTCTTTGTGTCAATTTGTGGGCTGGGGACATGAGTCAAAACCTTAATTGCTTATGAAAGCCATTTATATGGCCTTCTTTGTGTGTGTGTGTGTGAATCCATGGGATGGGGATGGAATGATCAAAACCTTAATGACTTATCCTCTAGTGCTCCCTCTTTCCCAATTTATGATGCTCACTTTAGTTTGATCATTTGATCACCTCATCCTCTCTTTCTGTTGATGGCTGTTGACCTTGTTCTCTCCTCATGGTGGCACTTGATGTTGATGATGGTGGGGATAAAAGAAATAAATAAAATTTTACTATTTTTCTTCATTCCTAAGATTTTTATCCTCTTTTCACTAGCCCCATTTTCACATCCATTATGCTTCTTTGTACACCCACACTTGTACTTTACTCACTTTGGCCTTTTAGCTTTTCGAGAAAGAGTCCTTGCATGATTCAAGGATATGATATTGTGACCAAACATTAATCAAATCCTCGAAAATATATATTTTGATTGCCCAACTCCATAGAACATTACAAAAAAAAAATCCCTTCCAAACAACATATAGCCCTTATCCTTTTGAAAAAGCTTTATGCAACCATATCTTAATCTATCTAAGTGTTTTATGTTAAGATGGCAAGCTCAACACGCACTTACATTGATGATGGACCACATGGCTAGATGAGTCCGCACGTCTACACTTAGCACATTGGTGGTCATTATGATACTCACATGGCCATTGACTTATCACTTATTCTATTTAGTTTGTTACACTTACCTACAGCTGGCAAATATATAGTACTAGTCGATTGGTGTAGTCTGTTATGCATTGTTTGACTTAGTAGGTCACTTTCCTTTATGTTGTATCTTATCTATACTTTGTGTATATTGTATAGTGTGTGAAAAAAGAAGAAGAAATCAGCAAGAAAACGTTTTGGCCTCCATCTCTCTTCTTGTGTTCTTGAGTGAGCTTCCTCTTGTGTATACAGTGTGTGTTTGGCGCAATAGCTCAAGCAAGTCCTCCCACCACACGATTCTTGACATGATATTAGAGCTGCACCACTAAGAGAGGCTGATTTTGAAGGTTGAAGTAAAGGAGAAGAATCAAGGTTTGAGCAATCAAACAATGGGTAAGAAGCTCTCCCATTCTTCCACTCTCTCTCTTGGATAGTGCATGTGGAGGGCACCAGAAGCAGGATAGAGCAAAAATATCAGATTGTTGTGAGATTTGGTATGCGAGCAGAGCACTGTATGTTCTTTTTGGCATCTGAGGCCATTTCAAGCCCCATTTTAGAGCCGCAAAGTTGCGGATAACAGTTTCAAGGTACACTGTGATTTTGGCTGTATTGACCGAAAGTGGGTGCATAGGTTACATATTTTGAATTTGTAATTTTTGAGGTGTTTTTCAAGAAGCAAACATAAGGTTTATCTGCAAACAGGTCGTAGATTACATGTACTATTGAGCAATCAGGGAAAAAGGTTGCTTGGTGTATTGCTGTGCACTTATTGTGAAAGGCTGCAAAAGACTAGCTTGTTGTGTTGTATCCTTTTTTGTGATAATGGCAGAGAACAATGGAAATCCCATTATTGAGAAGGTTGACAAGAAGAACTACGCTTCATGGAAGTTTCATGTGACGAACTTCCTCATTGGAAAGGGCCTTTCTGAGTTTGTTTCAAGTGAAGAAAATGAGCCAGAGCTGGGTCCCACTGTAGATGAATTAAAAGCATAGAAAGAATGAATACAAAAGACAAAAAGGTGATGTACTGACTATCTGCAGTCATTGATAATACGATGTTGGGACATATCAAGAATGCAGAAACTTCACATGTAGCTTGGATAATTTTTAAGAACATGTTTTCAATAAATACAAAGGCATGGAAGATTTATTTGAATACCTTGAAGAAAGGAAAAATGTTTGTCAATGAGTATATTTTGAAGGCGAAAAGCATTGCAAATATTTTAGTAGCAATTGGTGTAATGCTTGATGATGATGATTTGGTTTCATCCACTTTGAGTGGCCTTAATAATGAGAATGTATGGAAATCATTTGTTACTTCAGTATATGTACGGAAGCCATTTCCAGATTTTGATGAGTTGATCTCTCTCATGATTATCGAAGAGATCAATATGCAGGGTGACTCATCTAAAAAAAATGGTGAACATGTCCAAGCATTTTACTCAAGTTTTGGAAGGGGACGTGGTAGATCCTTTTCGAGAGACTGTGGTATGGGACGTGCTGGTGATAACTAGTAAAACAGGTTCAATAAGCAATTTGGTGAAATGCAGGTTTCAGGAGGCTAAGGAAACTTTAGAGGTAGGGGAAGCTCTAGAGGAAGAGGTGGATGGCAAAATAGAGGTTCTGAAGATTTTTCTATTGTTTGCCATTATTGTGGCAAGAAAGGTCATATTGCAGTCTATTGTTATGCTAAGAAGGATGATATTCACAGTGGTAAACTGCAACAAGGAAACTATACATCATCTTCACGATAGAATGAAGACAAAAATGAGAGTCTGTTTGTTATGCAGCATATGATGAATGCAGTTACAGGAAAGGGGACACATGATGATATATGGTATATCAATTCAGGTGTATCTAATCATATGACCAGTCATATTGAATGGTTTGGAGAGATGCAGGACTTACAAAATCCAGGTTATGTGCAGACAGGTGATGATTCATGTCACCCAATTTCACACATTAGAAAGGTTCCGTTCTCCTTGTATGATGGTCAGACAAAGAGTCTGATACATGTATTACATGTGCCATCAATGCAGGTTGGTCGCAAAAGGAAGTTGAGTTGGTCGCATGTTCACTTTAGATATTGAAATTCCTGCAATGGATGTTGCTATGTATGCTAAAGGAAAAGGAGTGGTTGCAGACATTGAAATATGGCATAAACGTATTGGACATGCAAATGTGAAAAGGTTGAAATTAATGCAGTTCAGAGAATTGGTTACAGGTTTGCCTTCTTTTAGAGTTGCAGAATTTCATAAAGTTTATAAAGCATGCCAGTTTAGTAAGCATGCGAGACAACCCTTCTCACATGATAGAGAAGTGAGTAGAAATATACTTGATGTAGTGCATACAGATGTTTGGGGGCCTACACAGAATGTATCTCTTGGCGGCAGCAAATACTTTGTCACATTTATTGATGATTGTTCAAGGAAGCTATGGTATATTTTATGAAGGAAAAGAGTGATGTATTTGAGCACTTTGAATCTTTCAAGGTAGTTGTTGAAACAAAAACATGCTTGAAAGTGAAGTGCTTGAGATCAGATGGAGGGGGAGGGTACCTCTCAAATGAGTTTAGTGGCTTCTTGAGGATTCGTGGGATAAAAAGGCAATTTACTTATAGATATACTCCATAGCAAAATGGGGTTGCAGAAAGAAAAAATATGTATATTGCAGAAGTTTTTTGGTCTGAAGCTGTTCATACTGCTATCTATATTATGAATAGAACCCCCACATCTGTAGTTCATGGGATGACTCCTGAAGAATGCTTTACTGGCAAAAAGCCTGATGTATCACACTTAAAGGTATTTGGCTATGTTGCATATGTTCATGTGCCAGATGAGCTACGGAAGAAGTTTGATCCAAATATTAAAAAATGTATTTTTATTGGATACTCTTTAGAGCAAAAAGGGTATCGTTGTTATAACCCTGTCACAGGTAAGTTCAGAGTAAGCAAGGATGTTATTTTTTATGAGATGAGCAGTTGGTATGCACATGCTGGTGATGTATTAGATGATGATAATGATCATAATAGCTATGTGCAAAAAGAAAAGCAAGAATCGTGGATTCTTAGTGGACCAAAAACATCATCTGATACTACACCTACAGTGAGCCCTTGGTTTGGGAGACTAAGGAGTAGCCCCAAATGTTCAGGTTGATTTATAAGTGTTGCAAGAAAAGACAAAGAAAAGAAGAAAGTGTTGGATGGTAACGATGTATCTACTAGTCATTTGGGATTTGATGGAGATTCTAGTGGTTCAGAGAGTTTGGATGATGAGCTTGGTATTCCTTAGTCATGACACCAAGTGTACAAAGAGTGTAGTAATGTAAAGAATCCATCGAGTGATCCAGTGGTATGCAGGTCTAGCAGGGTCAATTACCTATTAAAAGATTTGGCTTTAAAGGTTATGCAACTCACCATTATGCTTATATGGTGAAACTAGTTGAGGATATTGAGCCCACTTGTTTTGAAGATGTTGTTGGTCATGCTCATTGGGATGTAGCCATGGATGAGGAGATGGCTGCATTAGAAACCAATAAGACTTGGGATTTGGTACCCTTGCCTAAGGGTAATAAAGCTATTGGTTGTAAGTGGATTTACAAAATCAAGCATAATGCATATGGTTCAGTTAGCAAGTATAAGGCTAGCATGGTTGCAAAAGGCTATGCTCAGACATATGGCATAGATTATGAAGAGGCATTCAGTCCAGTTGCTAGGATGGCAACTGTTAGATGTGTGATTGCCTTGGCAGCAGCCAAAGGTTGGAGTTTGTAACAAATGGATGTTAAGAATGCCTTCTTGCATGGTGAATTGCAAGAAGAAGTGTATATGGAGCAGCCATCAGGTTATAAGGATTTAGAGCATCCCACATATGTGTGCAGGTTAAAGAAGGTGCTCTATGGGGTGAAGCAAGCACCTAGAGCATGGTCTAACAAGATTGGAGAGTATCTTATCAGTATTGGATTTTGTATTTCCAATGTTGATCACTCACTTTATGTGAGAAGGGGAGATGCAATTGTGGTCATCATAGTCATTTATGTGGATGACTTGATTATTATAGGTGATAGTGGCAATGGGATTGCTGAAGTTAAGGACTTCTTGAAGAAGAAGTTTGAGATGAAGGATTTGGGTGAGCTGAGATACTTTCTTAGTATTGAGGTGATCAGATGTGATGATGGTATATGGCTATCCCAAAGGCAATATGGCTTGGATATGTTATCCAAGTATGGTATGATAGCATGTAAGCCTCTTTCAGTACCATTGGAGCAAAATGTGAAGTTGAGTGCCGACATTGGGGATGAGATAGAAGATTTTACTATGTTCAGAAGGATAGTATGGAGTTTGATTTACATGACTATCACAAGGCCAGACTTGAGCTATGTTGTTGGCCTTGTCAGTTAGTTTATGCAGATGCCTAGAAAGCCTCATTTGGATGTAGTTAGATGTATATTGAGATATGTGAAGTCTATTTTACATTATGGACTTTTTTATGAGGGAGGTAAGGATGCACAAGTCTTTGGATACATAGATATAGATTGGGTTGGTAGCATGTCAGACAGAAGATCTACTAGTGGATTCATGTTTTCCCTTAGTAGGGCAGCAGTTACATGGAGTAGCAAAAAGCAACCTACAGTTGCTTTATTGAGTACGGAGGCTGAGTATAGAGGTGCTACTATGGCAGCATGTGAGATGATATGGATGCAAAAGTTATTAGGTGATTTGGATGTGCACGGTGATGGTCCAGTTGTCATTCATTGTGACAACATGAGCAGCATACAATTAGCTAGGAATCTAGTGTTCCATGCTAGGACAAAACACATTGAGGTGCACTATCACTTTGTGAGAGAGATTGACTTGGTCTATGTCGGCACACAAGATCGGATAGCTGACATTTTCACAAAGACATTGGGTGCAAAGAAGCTTCGAAAGTTTCGAAGCTTACTTGGAGTTGCAGAGATAGAGTTGAGCTTGAGGGGGAGTGTTGAGATGGCAAGCTCAACACGTGCAGACATTGATGTTGGACCGCTGGGCTAGATGAGTCTACACATCTACACTTAGCACGTTGGTGGTCATCATGATACTCACATGGCCACTGACTTATCACTTTTTATATCTAGTTTGTTACACCTACCTATAGCTGGCAAAGATCTAGTGCCAGTCGATTGGCGTAGTCTGTTATGCACTGTTTGACTTAGTAGGCCACTTTCCTTTATGTTGTATATTATCTATACTTTATGTACATTGTATACTGTGTGGAAGAAGAAGAAGAAATTAGCAAGAAAACATGTTGGCCTCCATCTCTCTTCTTGTGTTTTTGAATGAGCTTTCTCTTGTGTATATAATGTGTGTTTGGCACAGCAGCTCAAGCAAGTCCCCCCACCTCACGATTCTTGACATTTTATTACCTTGCAATGGTGTTAGTCTCTTCCCCTTGAGAGGGATTAGGTCTAAGAATTCTAAGGATCTTACTAGTCAAGGGTTGCTTTAGAGCTTGTTTCTCTAAATCTTCAAGCCCTCTGGTTCCTATTATGGATGTTTAGTCTCTAAGAAAGTATCTTTTTTCTCAAGTCAGTATTTTGGAGGTATTTTGCAAATTTAATGATTTTAGGGTCCTAAGTCCCCCTAGTATACAAAAACTTATGCAAGTTTTTGTAATTGGAAAATCAAATAAGCCCTTGAGTTATTGTTCACTTTCATTCTCCTTTTAGTGAAGGCTTGAGAGTTGCAGGGAGATTGGTAGTAAAGACTTATGAAAATACAAGAAACAAATAACAGTGAGATAGTTTTAGGTTTTCTATCTATGGCAGGTTGGCATTGGATCTAGGCACACCTTGTGACAATATGATTATCAATGAGATTTGAATTAATTTCATGGATGGAAGTTTGCTTGCTGGAGTTTCCTCCTTAGTTGGAAGGCTATTAAGCTAGTAGTTGTACCTTCAACAATGGAGGGAATAACTATTTTAAAAGGTTTAAAAATTGGGTATATACTCCTGAGGTGTTTTAAAATAAAATCAAGAATTTAACATTGTTATTTGGAGTTTAATACACACGGTTAACATTGAACTCTATGGTAGTATAGAGAAAGCAATAAGTATTAGTTGTATATCAAGAAGCATAACTTGGCCGGTTGGATGTTGTATTTTAGATTGTGTAGTTTATTTGGTCTAATTTAGTTTTTAAAGGAAAAAATGGGCTCAACAATAATTGGATATGAATGTAATATTCAACAGACATACAAAAGGTTTAAGCATGCTTGCAATGGGGTAAACTTAATTGGAAATTGAACTTGAACCTCCCCCCATTACAATTCAATCAATGCCAACATGTTTCAAGGACCTAGACTTCCACAAGAACCTAATGGATTTTGAAACAAGAGCCTCGACTAAACATTCCTTCTCTATCCTTAAAGTAGCCTTAGTAAATGACTGGATTACTCTATTAGTAAAAGCTTGCAAGGAACCCAACACAATTGTTGATCAACTTACAAAATTATTAGTTTCACTTCCAAACATAAACTGTGAAGATGCTTGTGACTACTTAGAATTTTATGTCTCCTCAGTCCATACATAGTTAATAAGTTGTATTAGATTAATGGTCTCCCATTAATCCCACTACTTTTTAATGTTATTAAGTCTCAAAACTTCTCTCTTGTAGTCCCTGATCTTCTTGACCTAGAAGAAGAAAAAAACATTTCATCTCTCACCAGAAAGGTAGTTCAAAAGATACAAATAGAATTATTCCCTTGCCTTGGCTCGAGTGGTACCACCCCTCCTTCCTCCTAGACAATTAGAATGGGATTCTATCAGCTTGAGCACAAGTTATGGGATTTTGAAGTAATAAATCAATGTATTCCTTTTACAATCCAATCCTTGGCCTTAATCTATAGCATATCACAAGACGCTATTGATCAGTGTATATCCTTAACCTTGCAACCTAGTCAATTGTCATAATTAGATTTCCTATTTGAGCTATAGCTATCTCAGCTTGATCATAATAAATTTGCTAGCCAACACCCCATTGCACAAATAAAAGATGCATTGAACTTTGACAAGACAACTAAGCCTAAGGAATTCCCAAAAAACTATTGAAATACATTTAGACCTTTTATTAAATTCTAATGTGGATCATCAAACACCCCATGCTCATCACCTATCATATGGGTGGATCGTTTACTTTGGTATGCATTCTAAGATCTTGCCAAGTTTTTCCATTTTTTCATCCAGATGAGTCAAGTGTCTGCTTTTATTAGATGGGTATCCACCATCCCAGTTGAAGTATGCTAAGCTCTTATCATATATTATTTCTTCCATTCTTTTATGCTAAAAGTCGTAAAGAACTTATCAACCACATCACACCTTCCCAAGATCCAACTACCAACACCATTGAATTAATACTAACGCCACAATATGAGGATATCAGCAATAAAATAATATTTTCTTCAGTATTGTTAAGTAGAAGTTTATCATTCAGCAAGAAACTAAGGCAATAGATGGGGACCATGGACATGCAAGATTTTTATAAGGCATTGGATTATTCTAAGAATTTTAAACTGGTAAGATTTCATAGCAAAAGAACCAATAAATGTTTCAAGTTTCATTGCTTAAACCAAGAAAGAAAAAGGTTCATTCATATTAGGTTTGCTAATAAAGGTTTTGATTATATTAAGCCAAATGAAGTTTTTTGTGAGATGACTATGAATATTGGTTTGTGACACAATGTACTTTATTAATGGATTGCATTTGGATGGAAATACACTAGTAATATAAGTAAATTTGTATACAAACCTTTGGAGGTTTTGAAAGAACTATTCGACATCTAGAAATAATATATTTGTAAAAATTCTAAAAAATTTCAACCCTATGCAAGGAAGTTAAGGAATTTGGCTCACATGTGATCACTAAGAATGTACGCATATTCCACCATCCCTTTTGGAAAGAAAACTTTAGAAAAGCTATCAATCATATGCATATCCCCTTGAATCCCTTCAATTGAATTGAAGAAATCTGGGCTCACTAGTAGACCCTGTGTTAAATGTCAAACATTTAGATCTGGCACCATGAACATAGAAGTTGCCTCAAAAGTATTACCTTTAAGGCATTTAATAGAAGATTCCCAAGACACAAACAAAATTAGAAACCTTGGTTCCTAAATAACCAACTTCTTGATGAAGTGCAATTTGTAACTGGGCATATCTTTATCTCAATTCTAGATAAAGCTACCCAAGCACCAATTTTTATGTATAAAAGACTAATCATGTTAGTAACCCTTAAAAGGATTGATGGACCTAAAATTAGTAACATTGATATATATATATATATATATATAGCTTATTAGATTCCAGTTGTTAAATAAGAAATTAGTTTACTTATGGTCTTGAACACATTTATCCCCTTTATCAAGTTATATAAGATTCATAAGAAATCATTTAGGTGGATTACCAATGCTCACAACCATTTTTTTCCTTAGTTACATCTTTCTTAGGTGGATTGCCAATGCTCACAAAACTATAATTTTTCCTTAATCACATGTTTCTTAGCAAAAGCCTTTCAAGCTTTGGAGATAGCCATTTAGGAATTCACTAAGGAATTACAAAACAGTGCTTACTTTTTCCAAATATCAAACAAATGCATATTGGATCATCCAAAATCAATATGATATTCTAATTAACTTGCTTGAGTCTATTCAGTCTCTACATACTTTTGATATTACCTCATGTTATGAAGTTATCTCACATGAAGGTAAAGACACTCTTATTGAATCAATTTAGGCACTAGTTAAATTTGTTAAGAAACTTGGGTATTCAAAAATTTACCAATAGATATGGAATCTTTCATAAAATTCAATAAGAAAAACAAAGATTTACTAATAGATATGGAAGCTTTCATAAAATTCAATAAGAAAAATCTTGATAATTGCTTTATCTAAGTTGGAAAAACTATTAAACAACAAGCCAATGGACTCCCAATGGGATATACATGTTCCCCCCTTTGGTGTTGTCGATTGACCAATAGTTGTTGCTTCTAATCTTCCACTACTCTCTAGAGGGGATTTGTTATTCAATTCTTGTGTTTGGTTGATGTTTGATATCAAATCCATTGAGATACTTGACACCCTTGCATTGTATATTAGTTTTTAATGCTCTCCCTCTCATCCATGTGTTTTCATATTTGATTTAATTTTTATTGGATATCATTCTTATCTTTGACTACAACTCTTGCTATGGATGAATAACTTTCTTAGCTCATCTTTGCTAAATATCCACTATTTCAAAAAGCTTTGTTGTCAATCATTGTTAGATGTCATCCTCTTCTTCCTCTTCCATACTATCAACAATAATACTAATATCTAGCTCATCTAGCTCATATGTTGTAGTGTCCCTTCTCTTAAAGAGTTTGATTTGTTTACCCTCATTGGAATGCTTGATGCTACCTTATCCAACTCACTGAGCGAATAGCTAGCATTGCCATGTATTTTCCTTACAACATATGGATCAAACCATCTCATAGAGACCTTTTCACTAGCCCTATGCTGATTTTCCAAGCTACTATCATAAATCAACACCCAATCCCCTTCATGTATGGCTCTTGGCTAGAGTCTATGTCTCTTCTCAAACTGCTTCTTGTTCTAAAGTCTGGCTGCCTTCAAATTTTCCATTGGTTCTTTAATGTATTTTAGCCTTTGTTCCAGCTATCTTATGCAAAAAACCAACAATTCCTTTCTGCTTAGGCCCTCTTTCCAAGACAATATACTCCAAGTAGCAACCATCTCCTCTATGGACATGATGGGTTTTTGAACATACATCAATTCAGTTGGCATATATCATGTGACAACACTATGAGTTGTTCTATCAATGCTCTTTTCTTAGTCAGTTCTTGTGCATTTGGTTGATCTCCATTATTTCTCATGAGATATTCTACATGCATGATGTATATGGTTATGGGATGTATGGTGTACTAACATTTTGAGTTTGTGACAGTCTTTGGTATCGATGATCTATGCTTAGTCACAATGGTAGTTGCATTTTTTATATCTTGATTGCTACTTGGATATCTTTGGCAATGGGAACTTGCTTTCTTAGCTATTTTTTCACAGCCAGATTGACATCTGATGCTATGTTTATTTTAGCATTACTATAATTATAATTTTAGCATTCTTTTGGAGAACAAATAACTTGCCCACTCTTTTGGATCAATTTTGGGGATGTTTTGCTAAATTTATAGTAACTTATGCTCTTGTCATTTGTAGACATTTATAGTCATTATGGTAGGCTCATTAATGGATAGTGTTATTTTCAATATTAAAAAGCTTGATGGCAATAACTTCCAATACTCGAAGATGTAGATATGACAAGTCTTGGTACATAAGAGGAAGTTAGAGTGCATAAATCTTGATCTTTATGATTTAAAGGATTGGGCAAAACTTGATAAGCTATGCAAGTTCACTATCATTCTATCATTATCAAAGCAAGTGCATTTTAATGTTATTGACCACTAAGGGTGGTGCTTATGCATTATGAAAAAGGATTTGTGTTTTTTATGACAAAAAATGAATCCGCCATTATTTCTTCAGACATTCTTCAAGACCATCAAATTTAGTCACGACTTACTGCAGAGACCTTAACTAGTCACAATTTTAACTGAATCGAATCGTGTGATTACTTCTTGTCCTCCACTTAATCTATGCCTAAACTGTAATGAGATTCACCATGAAAATTACCATCCCATTGGATCAAAGATGTGCTCTGATACCAATGTAAAGAAGTTAATCTCCACATGAAGCCATTAAATTGAAAATACAAGAAATAGACATAAAATGCTAAGAAACCATAGCTAAGGTGGCTAGGTACGAAATGATATTACCAATGTTGGGTGAAAATTAAATGATGAGTGGCTAACATGGTATGCACCCCAAGCTATGGTGGCCAAGAGTATTCACCCTCTTAGATGGTGGGAGGTTGAGACCTCAAACATGTAATGTTGTAAAATGGAAAGAAGATCCTTCACATGTTACATCTCCACCTTTTATACTTAACCCTAGCCTACCCTAGACTAAGGCATTTATGCTTTATTACAACTTGCATAAATTTTGGATCTATCCTATTAAGTAGAAGTCAGAGGTATTAGCTACATTTTAGCACTTTCTTGCTATGGTTGAGAACTAATCTAGTGTTTATAGCTTGGCATTGGCAATTTTAAAGTTACATTGCACACGTATAAGTGAAACAAAATACATCCTCATACAATAGCTACTACTTGGATACCCCTCTTACTATATGCAAATGACATTATGTTGATAACTTACTTTCCATAGGGGTTACAAATGCATTTGAATGCATTACACTCTTACATAGTGGGTAGTGGGATTTTAGTGAGTTAGGAGATAAGCACCTATGTTTACTTATGGATATAGGAGTAGATAGATTATGTGGATTATTATACATATTTGGGAGTTTTATCCATAGACCCCACTTTATGAGAGGGGTAGTTGAATATTAGATTGAAATGAGGGTAGATATTACTAGGTGGTTTGGAGAGGATGTGCTCAAATGTATGGTTCTAGAAACCTTGCAATAAGTTCTGACAATTTTATACACTGATCACATCCACATTGGTTCCTCTCTTCTCTCTCCTGAAGGAGAGAGAGATTAGATTTTTTGGTAAAAAATGAGGTTGTCAATGAACCCCATTCTTGATGAAACTTTGGTTGAAGAAACTCATGGATTTGCGTATGAAAGAGGGTACTGCAATGTCTATTCACCCTATTGAGTTTAACTCCATTTTCGGCTAGTTTTCTACTTTGAATTTCAATATTGATGATGAGTTCAAAGCTAGTTCTTGCTTTGCACTTTTCCAGAGAGCTGGGATACCTTTAGGACTACTATGAGCAATTCCAATGCTACGCTTTTGTATGCTGATGTAGAGAGCTCTACTCATGGAAGAAATGAATCGACAGAACAATGCATCTAGTAAGTCTTCCAGTGCTTTGCATACTAGGGGTAGATCATATCAGAAAGGAAAATCTGATAGCAAGGGATGCAGTAAATCACATGGTACGGATGTTGAATGCCATCACTATGGCAAGAAGGGTCACTTCAAACATGACTGCTATAAATGTAAGAAAGACAAAGGGAAGGGCAAGAAGACAGATGGCAGTAAGGAAGAAAAGAAAGGGAGTCAACCTGCTAAAAAGAGCAGTGTAAAGATCGAAGAGATGAATGTAGTAAGCCATGAGAGCGACAATGGGAATGATGTACTCTTTGTCTCTTCATGTTTCAATGCACATGCTTTGATAGCCGATACACATGATGACATGCACACTTGGATTTTGGATTCAAGTGCCTATTTTCATGTCACCCCTCACCTTGAGTGGTTTACAGACTGTATAGGAGGTAGACATGGTGTTGTTCATCTTGGGGACAATTATGCATGTGACATTGCAAGCATTTGCAGTGTGCAATTGCAGTTTCAGCACGGATCTTTCTTCACTCTTTAGAATGGAATATCATACCATCATGATGTGCATGTCATCATGTGTATGGGAAATGGTTTTGATTAGTATTTTCATCTATTTGACCAATACTAATCTATTTGACCAAAGGTGACATGCACATGCTTTGATAGCCGATACACATGATGACATGTACCATAGCTCAATAAGGGATTGATTAGTATTGGTCAAATAGATGACAATGGTTTTCATACCACCTTTGGTGATGGGAAATGGAATATCTGTAAGGGATCTAGGGTTATTGCCAAAGGTTGCAAGAGTGATACTTTGTATCCACTTCATGTATCTAGTGTGCATGACCATGTTTTTGTCGTGACCGAGAAGCCAAGTGTTTCCTTATGGCATGGCCGGTTGGGACACATGAGTCAAACATGAATGAAAGTACTTTCTCATTTGGGTTACTTGCCTTGTCTTCATTATGCTGATTTTGAGCACTGTGATCATTGTGTTTATGGCAAGCATGCACAGACATCTCATAAAAATTCCCTTTCATTGAAATCTTTGCCTCTAGAGTTAGTACATTCTGATGTATGTCAGATGCTAGGGTTATCTCTAGGAAGAAAGAAATACTTTGTTACATTTGTCGATGATGCTACTCGGAAGGTATGGGTTTACCCTATTTGTAGCAAGGACGAAGTGCTTGAGAGGTTTCAAAAATTCTTGGCATTGGTTGAGAACCAAATTGATAAGACACTTAAGTGTCTTCACTCTGACAACAGTGGGGAGTATGTGTCCAAATCCTTCTAGGCATTTTGTGACAGCAAGGGGATAAAGGGGGAGCTCATTGCCCCTCATAATCCACCCCAAAATGGAGTTGTAGAGTGTATGAATTGGACCATACAAGATAAGGTCCGTACGATGATGTCTCATGCTACATTATCCCATGGCTTTTGGGCAGAGGCTATTATGAAAATCGTTCATTTGATTAACAGGTCACTGAGCAGGTCTTTGGGGGGGAGAGTCCCTCAGGGTGAGTAGTCAGGCAAGCCACCTCTTATGCTCATTTGTGAGTGTTTGGCTGTGAGGCTTTTGTGCAATACGGATAGAAGAACGCAACAAACTGGAACCAAAGTCCTGTAAATGCATATTCTTAGGATATGGTGATGAGGGTGAGATGGGGTATAGACTTTGGGATCCTAAGAAAAGAAATATAGTATGTTGCAATGGCATCATCTTCCTTGAAGATCACATGCATAAGTAGCCCAATAAGATTTAGAAAGTCAAAAGGGTTGTTTTTAGGGAGGATGTACCTTTTACACAGTCGTTTGTGCCTAGTGGATAATAGCATATACCTATTGTAAATACTCCTAAAAATGCAAGAAATGGTGCTCGAAATGACCAGCAAGGTATTTTCCATGATACATCACAGCTTCTACTTGAAAACATGCAGTTAGGATAGTCTGAACTATCAGGACATCAATTGTACATGCAGAATTATAGACCCGTATTTCAGGACAGCAACCTATAAATGCAGGTTTGCAAGCCCAGCAGCCAACAAATGTTGAGCCTTCACTCCGTAGGTCAACTCGACCATTGAGACCACACAACAGGTTTGTTTCTGGTGCATAATATGCTGTAGATTATGTCATGTTGACAGATTGTGGTGAGCCGCATGCTTCAAGGAAGCAATGACTAGATCAGACAACAAGAAGTGGTTCAAGGCCATGCTGTCAAAGATGGAATCTCTTGAAAAGAATGCTACTTGGGACTTGGTGCAGCTGCCTAAAGGGCAGAAACTCTTCCATTCAAGTGGGTTTACAAGATGAAGGTCACTTCTGGTTCTTCGCTAAAGTATAAAACACGGTTGGTTGCAAAGGGATACAAGCAGGAACATGGAATTGACTTTGATGAGATCTTCTCTCCTGTAGTCAAAGAGATGATGGTTTGTAAACTGAAACAGAGTTTGTATGGGCTCAAACAAGCACCACATGTATGATACTTTCATACAGTCTTAGGGCTTTCAAAGAAGTTAAGTTGATCACTGCTTGTACACCAAGAAGACAGTAGATGGTAGCTTGATTATCTTGGTTATATGTGTTGATGACATGATGATTGCTGGCAGGGATACTCATGCCTTGGATTCATTGAAGCAAAGTCTTCATGGTAGCTTTGACATGAAGGATGTTGGTGATGCCAATCACATTCTTGGGATGCAGATACTTAGAGATAGATCAAAAGGGTTACTCTATCTATCTGAACAGGAGTATGTATCCAAGTTTTTGCATTGTTTCAATATGGAGGGGGGAAAGCAATCGGAGTTCCATTGCCTCCATATGTGAAACTATGTGTAGAGGACAACCCTACATCTGATGATGAAATCATATTAATTATAGTAATACTTTATCATATTAATACATCTTAGTATAATAAGGTGATGATTATTTTAATACATCAATATTGTCCCATTTAAGGAATATATCCTTTACTAATATATAACTTAATACCAAAGATCTATGTCAACATATATATAAATATGTATGTAAATATGTTAATATTAACATACCCTAATCTAATATTGCCTACATTAATATATCAATTTTTACTAGTTTAATTACATTATAATGTTAATATATTGATCTTAAATATATTCAAAGCATTAGTATTAATATTATTAGTTATAAATATTAATACTATTAGTAGTTTTCATATGAATGCCATAATTATATTTTAATATATATGTTACTTGGTTAATACTAATATGCCTTAATCCAATATCAACTACATTAATATAGAACATAATGCTTTATTATTATTGTTACAATAATATAATATTCACTATTTTGATTACATTATGGTATTAATACATTAGTATTGAAAATATTAATATCAAAACTAATATTACTATTATCATATATATATATATATATATATATATATATATATATATATATATATAGTTATTTTGATTATAGTACTGTACTAATAATATTATGATACTATCATATTTTAATACTAATACTATCATAATGTTAACATTATTACATATATTGGTATGAATGTGTGTGTGTGTGTGTGTGAATCAAGAGAGAAGAAGAAGAAGAAGAATAGAGAGAGAAAGAGAGAGAGAGAGAGAGAGAGAGAGAGAGAGAGAGAGAGAGAGAGAGAGAGAGAGAGAGAGAGAGAGAGAGAGAGAGAGAGAGAGAAGCACCAACTTTCTCTCTCTCTCTCTCTCTCTATATATATATATATATATATATATATATATATATATATATATGTATGTATGTATATATGATAATAGTAATGTTAACATAGATATTAATATATTTAATATCAATATATTAATATTATAATGTAATGAAAATAGTAAAGTAATTACTCTATTAATGTAGTTGATATTGGATGAATGCATATTAGTATTAGAAATTAACATATATACTAAAATATTGGATTAAGGCAATCACAAGTGTGCAATTTAAATGTAAGTCCTTGGACATATCTACCAAATACCAAAATTTATAATAGCGAATAATACATTAGCCAAACTTACCCAATGTCAAAGTGAACCATACATCTAACCTAGGGAAAACAAGAATAATATGTAGGATTAAAAAAAACCAAAATCTAGCCAAGTATGAATGATAGGACTAGTTTGGAGCATCGCATCTCATATCAACTAAGTTAAATACCATTGTGAACTTCTTCAAGTATATCCAAGGTCCAAATTATAGAGCTAAGTGACAATGTGTGTAAATCTGGGCATGTAATTCAAGAATGCATATGAGAAGCCAATCGTTCAAACATTTAGGTATCATGCCATCCATCCTTTAGTTTTAAGTAATGTTTCTTTTAGCTACACTTAAGGAGTAGCCTAACTATTTGAGGTGATCTTCAAGATTGAGAAGTGATATTTAGAGGGGAGAGGGGGAGGTGGAGGTGGATGTTGAGGGGGAGAAGGACGAGGACGAGGATGAGGACGAGGATGAGGAGATGGTGGTGCAAGAGGGGAAGATTGTTCTAACTGCAAGGCCTCCAATGGCATCCCATCTAGGCCTACTAGGCATGCCATCTCAAATTGAAGGGTCAAAGCCACAAACAATTGACCATGAAGGCAAAGATCTAATACTTCTAGCATGCCTTAGGGTCAAACTAATTGCCCAATGAGAGCACATAATTGGTACTCTCATTGATAAAGGCTCGGATTTTAACATCTTGACTTATGATATATGGATTTAGAGATCAGACAAATTGAAGTTTTCCTGATAAATGCAGCTATTGGACCTTATGGAGGATCACCATATTTCCTCCTATGAAAATGCAAAATTCTTATGACAATAGAAAGTAAAAGTATCCCCATCAAGATTAATGTGTTTCCAAATCAAGAAGACATAAGGAAGGAAACCTTGTTTGAACAACCTTTCAAGCACGCAACAAACTACAAAGTGGACTATTAAGCACATCACATGCACTTGAGCTTACCTAGCATCAAGATAATCATTGATTTAGCAAAGGAAATATTTTCTTCAAGGAAGGGGAGGAAGTCTCTCATAGAATCAAACCAAAACCCTAGTGAGAATAACCAAGTAGTGCTAAAGGAACTACTCAAAGCACAAAAGGACAAGAGGGAACTAGTTAGGAGTAATTTTTCTAGTCCAAAATAGAATACCAATGTTGTTAGGAACAATACAATGGTTTCTAAAGATATTAGAAAGGAACTCCATCTAGAAGGACATGGATCGAGTTGTTGAGACCACCCACACAACCATCTCCATTAACTATAAGCTAAGATTCATCAACATCAAGGAAGAAGAGAAAAGGACCCAAAACTATAGATCTAGGTCAAGGAAAAACATTTAAGGAGACAAAACTAGAACAATCTAGAGACTATGAAGGTAATTCTAGTGATTGAAGAGTCAATTCTTGACTATCAAGAAAAGACACTTGAGCCTACAACAACAAGAGCACAACAACATGATGCAATTGCTACTCCACCCTTTGTAATGCTACTCAAGTGAAAAGAGTATGTCAAAAAATGGATGACATAGAGCTATCTAGTATTTCCAAGCAATAGCCTAAGGTAGTTGCTTGTCCATCTAAATGTCTAAAGTCTCCTAAAACTAAAGAATCTTTGTCAACCAATCCAAAACAAAAAATCCCACAATAGAATCATAGTATACTTGTTGAACCTAAGAAAAAGGACCCACAAAAGATAGGCAAGGAAACATTAAAAGATCAAGAGTGTTGTTAAGATCACAATTAGAAATTCTAAGATCAACTACTTCTAATCAATCTAGGGATCCAATGGCCTAACTTGACCATAGATAATGACCAAGAGGGGAAATTTCTACAACCAAGACCTAGTGTGAACAAGAGAAATGTGAGAAAGAGTATAGAGACCTTATGGAGGATACCATGGAGGAGTGAGGAATGAACGAACTAGGAGAAAAGGTATTGTGTTCTAAGTTGTTGCCCTATGAGAGTTTTTTTTAATATTAGAGAGTTTTGATGGTTGATATTTTGATGGCTACTAAGGAAATAGTACTTGGTTGCCCTGGTCACTAAAGATAGGATGCACAACACATAGAAGATCATCATCATGGAACCAATTGTGCAATAATAAGATGACAAGACCATGCTACCATTACCTCGAGATTTGAAATAGTGCCATCATGACTCTCACATGGAGGCCAAGTGCTAATTTAAGGAAGATTGCATGATCTATGAGGGTAGCTCCTAAAGGGGGTGGAGAGAAGCTTCACGAGGGAGAGATTTTGGGTGTGTATGCATGGGGAGTCCTTTTGGAGAGAGCCAGTTGGTCAAAGAATTGGAGGCATGAACTGTTGAATATTGTAATTGACATTTTCAACAAAAAATTGTGCAAGTAGTAAAGAAGACAAAGGGATCAACATTGGAAGTAAAGGGATTACATTAAGGCTACGAGATGTCCAAGGGATAAAGAGATCCACTTCACCTTATTTTAAAGCATTTGAAGGAGGTCATCATTTTTTTGAAATGGGACTAACCAAAGGGGGATCAATTGCAAGACTACGAGAGATGAAATAGAAAAATTAAATCCTATTTATACTAGTAGATTTAATGTGCTATTGTAGCACACCATTTGATGTAGACCAGGGGTGCCATCTTCTTATCAATTAGCTGCATTGCTTTTATTTGGAGTGTGGTTGTGGCCACTATGACTAAAAGTATAATTGAAGGAGTAGTTGCGAGTGTAGATTTCCCCAAGAAGAGAACAAACATGCACATGATTCTTTAAAAAAACCCATTTTTCAATCAAACCATGTTTCAAATGTTCTCCATATACATGATTTGGGATTCTTAGATTCACATTTTGCCTTTGTAGGGGCACCATAGGACTCATTAGATAGTATACTTTTATGTGTAATTATATATGTCATTGAATTTTATAAATATAGGGTTACGATAATCAATGACATATGGGAGCCTTTGTAAAAAATTGATTTGAACAATAAGGGAACCTTTGTTTGTAGGTTTTTTGACTAGCATAGAAATTCACATGTAATATAAACGTTTGGTGCCCATATACAAGGAATGGTATATGCATTTTGTGAATATACAAAGCAAAAACATGATTTTATCTTTAAAAATTTGGGTTTGATGTTAGTCATTGTGCATATGTTTATTTGGGGAGAGACCTAAAGCACTCTTTTTATTTTGGGTTTAGTCTTCTTTGCATAGCTTAGTGGTGGTGTTAGGGTAGATGGCCTAGTCTATTTGCATAGTTAGTGTTGTCATGATTGGGAACCTATTAGGGCATCAACCATTAGAGAGAAATACGGATAATCCTAGAATTGAATGCATTAGATAAAATTTGCTCATGGTGATTTCGAGAATACATGCTTATGGCTCATGTTGTTGTCGTTGAAAACATGTCAACTTTGAAAGGGAGCTTGAGAGAGAAGAAACAAACTCACTAGTGTCTCTACCATAGGGTAAGGACATAGAGGATATAAGGTATCAAGTTGTGTTGAGGATTCTAGTTCTTCTTTAGGTGTTTGCAGTTCTTGTTCATCAAAGTCCAAATTTGAACCCATTCAACCTAGCATTAAGTTGTTAAAACCCTTACAACTTCTCCTTTATGTCTTGATTGTGTGTGATAGAGAGATCGTCTCTATCATGCACGTCAACATAAAAACACACAACATAAAAGAATGGAAGTCGGGTATGTATAAAGAATAGGTAACATACCTCCTAAGCATTGTGATTACACATCATTACCATAGTAATACTACAAATGCCCCATGGGTGTAATGATGTGAATAAATGCAAGCATAAGGTAGATGAATTACACATCATTACCATAGTAATACTACAAATCCCCCATGGGTGTAATGGTGTGAATAAATGCAAGCATAAGGTAGATGGATTTGGGTGTGCTTTGCAAAATGATTTCAATGTTCATGGAAGAGGGCATTGATAAATAGATCTACCAAGTGTCATGTATAGCACATAAACCAATATTATCTCACCTACTTAAATTTGCACACATGAAAATTCAATGTATATTGTGCAAGCACATGAGATTAGATTCTTTGCAATGCCAAAGAACCCTATCAATATAAATAGTGATAGGAGATGACTCATTAACACCCAAGTTGGTAGCTAATTATTAAGCCATACACACACTTAACTGTACTGTGAAGGTCTCCATGTAGTTATGTTCACAAATGGAAGTGACCATAGTAGGCTGTTTTTTAATCAAGAAATACATGAACCACCAAGGCAAAAGTAGAAGGTGCTATTGAACATTATGGTACCATAACAACTTGTCCAATATGGATTTGAAAAAGCATGTAGATGTGGATAAGTAGCATATGAAGAGTAATCATGCGTGTCCTACAAGTACCAAAAGATCCCCTTCACAACTTGCCATGTCTTTGGACTTGGGCTATGTATATCACATGTAGCTTTACAAGTGATAATAGCTATGATAATATACATTTTTCTCAACCAAGATATACATGAAGCACTAAGGCGATAGCAAAACCTACTAGCAAACATTCTATTATTGTAAAAATATGCACAATCAAAATTGCAAATGCATATAAATGTGGATCAACACCACCTAGTTTGAATAAAGCAAAAGCATATGTCCCCTACTACAAAGGTCTAGCTCATAGCTTGCCAATACTTTGAGCCTATGCTACAGATAAATCTCTGTGCGTGTGACACTAGGGATTGCACATACTTATCATCAGGGCTCAAATTTGAGCTTCCCAATTGTCAAGAACCTAGTCCTCCAAGAATCAATCCATCAAACCACTGATTTGTTAGCTTCTCTTAGAAACTCACCAACCCGTCATTTGACAATTCATCAATCACCAAACATCAAATCATCAAATCACAACTCATTGATCAACAAATTGTCAATTGACAACTTCTCAATATATCACTGCCAAGAAGAAGTTTATGGAATCTCAACATCCCCATTGCTTATTTGTTAGCCTCTTAATCCATTACATTCAATTACTAGCTCATCAACCAACAACATATCAACTTCCAACTTGTTAATTATTGGCCCATCAATCATCAATTGGTCTATCATCAAATATCAATTGGTGAACTGATCAATTGTCAAATAAACTCATCAATAGTTGACTCATCTATTGATAACTTCTCAATTCCTTGACTGTCAATGTGTCAATCATCAACTCATTGGTTTTCAATCCATCAATTGGAAACCTGTCGATCATTGTCTCAATAATCTATAGTCATCAACTTGCAATCAATCACTTGTGGATCGACAACTTATCAACTCCTTAACCATCTATTCTAAAAGCTTAAACCTTTCAAACTAAACTCGTCAAACCCAACTTGTTGATCAAAAATCATCGATTGTAACTCATCAAACAAAACTTGTCAACCACAACCTGTCAAACCAAACTCATGATTACAACTTGTCAAATCCAACTTGTAATCAACAACTTGTTGACTTTGTAATTGTCAATCATTAACCTCTTGATGTGTCAATCCTCAAGCCTAAACATGTCAACCTTGAAGCTAGTTTTTAACTAGCTAGCACAAGAAAACTCTTCAACTAATCACTCATTGGGGAAATTTGTTAACTCATTGGGGAAAACATGTCAAGGAACTTAACTTGTTGATGTGAACTTATCAATCCATAACTTGCTAGTCAAGATAGAAACTTGCTAGACCATCAATATTGAACTTATCAACTCATCAACCATAGGGAAAACCTTGTCAACAATTGAGGGATGCATATCAACTCATCAATTGAAACACAAACAGTTGATTAGCTTATCAATCAACAAATAACACTTTTCAATCCATTCATGGTGTTGGAACAGAGGGAGAGAGATAGAGTGAAGTAGAAGATGAGTCTCAACTCATTGTTGTTCTTCTTCCATTATTCTTCCATCATACTCATTGAAAGAGACTTACACACATAGGTATGACTAACCAAGTCTAACTGTGGTTAAGTCACTGACTACACCAACTTATTGAATGTCACACACTTGTACACCTGTATCCAACTAATGTCGATTACACACATAAAGAAAGACTGACTGAAGAGTAGTGGGAGCTTGATATTCTAACACTCCCCCTCAAGCTCAAACCATCTAATAAACTCCAAGTAGTTGTCTGAAGTATATGAGCTTTTCTTTATTAAGAGACTTGGTAAATATATATGCTACCTGGCCTTCAATCTTCACATGAATCAAGCCAATCTACTGTGTAAGAACCATTTCTTTGATGAAATGGTAACGAACCTCAATATGTTTGCACCTAGCATGGTAGACAGGATTGCTAGCCAACATAACATTGCTAAGGTTATCACAATGCAATCTCACTCTGCTTTCTAGCAGTATTCCCAAGTCTTTCAATAGTTTCATCAACCAAACTACTTCACAAGATGCTAAGGAAACTCCTTTGTACTCAGCTTCTATACTAGACAATGCAACAATAGGCTATTTCTTACTTTGCCAACTGATCATACTGCTGCCCAATCCAAATGCATATCCACTAGTTGACCTCTTGTCATAGGCACAACCAGCCCAATTAGCATCAATAAACCCTGTTAAGTTAAGGGATTTTCCATATGCATAAAACAACCCATAATCCATAGTACCCTTCATATATCTCATGATCCTCCTGATTGCATCTAAATGTGGTTTACAAGGCTTCTACATAAACTGACTAATTAGCCCCACTGCATAACATAAGTCAGGATAGGTAATAGTCAAGTATATCAACCTGCCCACTATCTGTTGATACATGGCCACATTCTCTATGTCATTCCCAACATCAATTTGCAGCTCGACATTTTGATCAAGAGGTGTCTCCATAGGCTTGCATTCAGCCATACCATACTTCTGTAAAATGTCATGATCATACTGCTTCTGTAGCAACCATATATCTTGAGGCATAGAGACTACCTAAATTCCAAGAAAATACTTCAGCTCACCAAGGTCTTTGACTTTGAATTCACCCTGTAAACATGATTTAATTTCAACAATGCCCTCTTCATCATCTCTAGTGATGATAAGATCAACTACATAAACCACTAGAAACACATATCCATGATCCATCTTCTTTATGAGCAAACTGTGATCTGCATCACCCAATCTAAATCCATGTTGTTGTAAATAAATGTTGATCCAAAAATTCCATGCTCTAGTGCTTGTTTTAGCCCATATAAAGCCTTTTTTAGCTTACATACATGTGTAGGAAAGTTGGGGTGGACATAGCCTTCAGGCTGCTCCATATATACTTTCTCAACCAAATCACCGTTCAAGAAAGCATTCTTGACGTCCATTTGCCATAATTTCTAGCCTTTGCATGTTGCCAAAGCAATGATAGTTCTGATTGTTGCCATTTTAGCCACCAGACTAAAAGTCTCCTCATAGTCAAGGTAATACTGCTGCGCATACCCTTTTGCAACCAGCCTGGCCTTATAGCATTCTAGCAAACCATCATTCATATTGTACACATATTTTAGTTGGTACAAATACTCTTTGGAGTGTGCAGATTCCTTTGCAATTCCATTACCACTATAGCACTTAACCTTGTGCACCCATTTGCAGCTAATGGGGACTTTGCCTTCATGCAACTCAACTGATTCCCATGTCTTATTTTCAGCCAGGGCTGCATACTCCTCATCCATGGCAGCACACTAGTTATCATCTGTAACTGCATCATCAAGCTTTGTAGGTTCTTTGTAACCTGTCACACTAGCCATATATGCATAATGCAAGCTAAATAACCAATGTATGTAAACATGTCAAATGTTTTTTTGACTCTCTTAGATCTCCATAACTATGGCTCACTCTAAGCTGCCTCTCATGAGGTGGTACATAACGACTCTGCCGTGCTCTCCAGGCATCATAACAGATGGAATGCCCAACTCACTATCCAAAATGTCACTGTTGGATGACTCATAGCTTGCTATAAGTGAACCTGTCACATCCTCAAGCATATTTTCTTTTCCCTTATCCAATCTCCCCCTCACTAACATATCCATGTCAATGGACATAGGAGTACGACTTCGCAAGCATCCTGACCAAGGACTTACTGTAGGTGACCCATCACCTGTAGGACCACTCATAGATGTACTCACTGTAGGTGTATTTTCAACATTACTAGTGCTGGCTGATCTATCAGTAGCCACTACAATAGGATTACCATACCACGATGCCAGCTCATCAAAAACATCTCTGCTAATCAATGTCTCATGTGTAGATGGTACATAACACTTGTAAGCTTTCCAGTCTTGTGCATAACCAAGTAACACACTCTTGACATCTTTAGGATCCAGTTTCTTTCTCTTTTCATTAGGAACATGCACATATGCAATGATGCCAAATACTTTCAAGTGTGACATATCAAGCTTATGACCATACAACCTCTCATATGGAGTTACATCATGAATCCCTGTTGTAGGGGTTCTATTCAACACATAGACAACATACACTACTACTTTAGCCCAATAACCATTTGGCAAACTCTTCTCATTCGGCATAGCTCTTGCCAATTCCATTAGTACCCTTATTTTCCTTTATGCTATACCATTTTGCTGCGGTGTATAGCTGCAAGTTAATTGTCTTCTGATCCCATATTTAGCAAGGTACCTATCAAAGTAATTAGAGACATATTCTCCACCTCCATCTGATCTAAGACATGAAATTTTACAGCTCAACTCATTTTTAGCATGCTTCTTGAAGTCCTTGAATGCATCAAACAAATCATCATTATGTTTCAGTATGTAAAGCCAGGTGTACCTTCTAAAATCATCAATGAAAGATACATAGTAACGAGCACCACCAAATGAAGCATTATGAGACAGACCCCATACATCTAAATGTACCAACTGCAAGGGTTGTGAGCTATTTTGTACATGTCTCATAAATGGAAACCTTGCTTGCTTTCCAAACTGACATGTATCACATACATGTCCAAAGTCATGATACTTGAACTTAGGCAGTCTAAGCACAATCTCCTTCTACTGCATAGATTTCAGCTTTTGTACATTCACATGGCCAATCTGCTTATGCCATATCTCAACATCCTGTATAGCACCACCATCATGTGCAAACATGGCTGCTTTCAATTCTAGAATTGACGCATCAAGAGTAAACACTTTGCCATATCTTCGGTCTCTAGCAATCAATTTGTAACCATTACCATATTCTTCAACAAAGCATCCATCTCTATTAAATCTCACCTATAGATTATGTTTTGCCATCTGTCCAACTGACAAAAGATTCTTGGTTATTGTAGGTACATGTAGTACATCATGTAGGCTCTTTTTCTTGCCATCAGGCATCAACAAAGGTACAACTCCTTTATGCTGAATAGTATGCTGGGTGTCATCCCCAGTACAAACATGTCCATGTGAACCTGCAAGCATCTCATCAAGCTATTCTCCATGGGGTGTCATATGATTTGAAGCCTCTAAATCAATGTACCATCTCTCATCTCTATTCTGCCTAGATGCATTCTTAGACACATGCTGCATGGCAAACAAGCTGTCACCCTGATCATCAAGAACTCTGCTAGATGAAGCATAATTTCCATGTTGTCTATCCTTGGCTTTCATGTCAGCCTGCTTCTTATGACAATCTTTGGCTATATGCCTATATCTACTACAATAATGACAACAGTCCTTGTCTCTGTTTCACTGATCATTCGACTTTAGATCCACCACTTCTACCATGGGGTGATCTCCCCCTATCTCTAAAGCCGCCATATCCATGTTGGCCTTGTGTATTTGTGCCATGCCAGACATTCTGCTGATGTTGTCCATAAGTATTTGGAGTGTCTCCTCAACCTCAAAAAGAGCCACGACCTCTGCCGCCTCTGCCATGCTAGCTAGAGTAACGAACGATGTCTCTGCTTTGAGATGTACTAGAACCTGTATTCAACCCAAGCTTAACTTCCTCATGCAGCAGTAAAGCAATCAGCTCATCCCAATCAGGGAATTCAGCTCTCACAGAAATAGACGTATCAAATGCTTTATACTCTTTGCCAAGTCCATTCAATGTCACTGCAATCATATCATCCTCAAACATCGAAGATCCAATGGTGGCAAGCTAATTTGCTATATTCTTGATCTCTGTACTGTAGGCCCTGAATACTTTTGCCATTCCTAGACATGTTATTGAAATGTTGCTTTAGCTGAATCTTTCTTGCATGTGTTAGATTTCCATAATTCTTCATGAGTATGTCCCATGCATCCTTTGGAGAACTGCATCTAGTAATCTGTATAACCATAGCATCTGATATACATAATGAAAACCAATCTAGCACCTTGCATGCTCTCTCAGTCCATAGCTTATGAGCCCTTTTCTGATTATTTGTCGGATTACTTTCAAGCATTTCAGGTTCCGCCTCATCACCTGTACATAAGTCCCAATAACCTCTACCAACCAAAAAATTCTTCATACGGAACTTCCATAAAGCAAAAAATTTTTTGTCCAGCTTTTCTCCCATAATTTGAGTGATATTGTCAGTGCCTTGAGCATTTGCCATAGTTCCAGCTTAGGTATTCAGTGATGTATACAACCTATAAGTATCTGACTTCTTTTCCCATAGTTCAGGACCAGTTTCTTGTAATTGATGACAGTTTCCTATAGTTCAGGACAATTTCTTGTAGTTCAGGACAGTTTCCTATAGTTCAGGACAGTTTTCTACAATTCAGGACAGCTTCCTACAATTCAGGACAGTTTGACCAGTTTCCTGCAATTCAAGACAGTTACCTACAGTTCAAGATAGTTTATTGCAGTTCACGAATAGTTTTTCTATAGTTCAGGACAGTTTTCTGCAATAATTTTCTACACCAAAGAAACACAGCATTTGTAATGCTTTAGTAAGAGACAATGCTTGTTGTCTTCATTTAGTGGCAATTTCTAGCCATTAAAAAATTCCAGATTTGAATATTTTTCAACATAAAATCTGAGCTCCAATGCATGACATCAAGTCCATATGACTTCCCAGTATATACATATGCTTCAATGGTACTCTTGAACAAGTTTGAGAGTTCCAAGCTCATGTGAGAGGTACATACATACTGTAGATTGTCTGTATACAACAGACCACTATTATTTAAGATCTATAATTAGTTCTTCAGGCTCCCAGATGAGCTCTCAGTCAAGCAATGATGCTATCACCTGCTATTTATTGCAGTAAACATCTAGTCTGTACAGGTCTATGCTGAATATTTCAAAATCTGTGAGAAATTTGAAAAAGGTTTCTTCTATAAAGTTGTAGACCACATTGAAATGGCCAAGAAAAGTGGACCATTTCTCCAAAAACCATTTCTGCAGCAAGATATATATTCTGCAAAAACATGGGCTGTAGGCACAGTCTCCTTTGATGACATTTTCTTCAGATCTAATGTCTTGATGCCAAATGGCCACTGCCAAGCCTTTAGGCTTTAGGCATTCAAGCTCTGATACCATGTTGGAAGAGAGGGAGAGAGACAGAGTGGAGCAAAAGATGAGCCTCAACTCATTGTTGTTCTTCTTCCATTATTCTTCCATCATACTCACTAAAAGAGACTTATACACATAGGTATGACTAACCAAGACTAACTGTGGTTAAGTCACTGACTACACAGACTTATTGAATGTCACACACGTGTATAGTTGTATCTAGCTAATGTCAGTCACACACATAAAGATAGACTGATTGAAGAGTAGCAAGAGCTTGGTATTCTAACACATGGCACACTAATTGTGAAAACATAAGCTTATCAACTGCTAGCTTGGCAATAAGGGGAATGTTCAACTTGTCAATTTGATTATTGAAAATCTAAGAACAACAAAACTTGCCAACTCATCAAGACATAGCTATCAACTTGTCACATGGTACTTGTCAGGCACCAACTTTCCAACCCATTAGTTGTCAACTTGAGGCCCACTTAGCTTTGTTACTACATCAAACCATTGACATATAAACTTATCAAGTGTCTATATATACCAACTTATCATCCATCTATACAAGACTAGTCTAACCATCACACTATCAAAACTAGGAAGTGAACTTGTCAACAAAGAACTCATCAACTAATCAATCATAGATGCAAAGTTGTCAACCTTTCAAAACTCATTGATCTAGTGGCTCTATGCATGTTCCACTCGTCAATATATAGTTGGAAAGACTCATTTGGATTTGGAATTTCATTTCTTGTGACATATTTCGAAAAGTTGTGAGAATATCTTATTACTGGAGTGTGCAAGTTGAAAAAGAACTATGAAGTTGATTACTACCTTGAAAATCACAAGAAAGCATACATCCTGTTTGAGCATAAGCACACTATTGAGAAACTTAGAATTGCACCATTTACATTTCTTGGAGAAGTACAAAAGCTTGTTTTTTGAGTATGAGACACGATTAGGGAAAAATTAGTAATTAAAGTGAATGCAAATCCTACTATTGGGCAAGAAAATTGAAAAAATCTCAACCAAATCAAAACTTGAAAGTAAAAACTAGAAACTTCAAGATCAACACGAATAGCCGTTTCACCTAGGCTCAAGAGACACACTCCTAAGAACATGAGCACATGGCCTCTTAGGAAATGAAACCATATAGAGAAGGAAGCATTGTTAAGAGACATGCCTAAGGAATTCAGGGAAAAACTAGAAAATTTTCGGGATATGGCCAATGAGGGCATTCCTAAAGTGTCTTTGATAGGTTTAAAAGACTAATATAGAATCTTGGACAAACAAACATTGGATAAATGGTTGGAGGTTGATAAAGATCCATGGTTACTAAAGACTTCATTGAAGATCCAATGGCATCGATGGTGGCCAATCATCCTTTGCACCAACACTACATCCATAATCCTTCCTCTACCTCCTTGAGCACCTTGAAAAAACTATGATGATGCCTTGACCACACCCTCATAGATGGTTACCACTCACCAAAGGATCATATCAACACGACCGTCTTGGCACTAATTTCTACACTACTTTGTGACATGAGATTGGCACATATCTAGGAGGGGATAATCTTAACCCTCATCTCACAATGGAGGAAGCATATAAAGGAGTGGAAACATCCTCCTATGATGTGCAATAAGTTTCTAATTATGTGACATATGGTAATTATCCTTTCAAGGATATTGTCAATATGAAATTGAGGGCCATGCTCACTCTTGTGCACATTGTAACTATTATTATTCTCAAGTTGAGTGATCCTCACAATGCATGCAATGTGTGGGTGGCCAAGAGGCAAAGAGGCCATAAACTGTAGGTTGGATGCCCAAAAAAGACTTGTGTCGAAGAGGCCATGAGTGTGGGTTGAATGCAAAAAAAGGATAGGAAACCTAGAATATTATATAAAAACAATAAGAGATAGTGGAAAAGGCTATTCATGTGTGTGAAAATGTGTGGTGTTCATGCTTATGCTTATTCTTCACTGGTAAGTGAGAGAGTGAAGGTAAGGGGAGAAAGTGAGTATGAGGGTAAGGAACATTATGTGAGAAGTTCTTGCATTCTTCTCTTCTTCTCATTCCATTCTCTTGGTGCATTGCAAGAAGGGATAGTGAGAGTGCATGAATTATGGAAGGTGAAGGAAAAAGGGACATGACTTGTGAAGCTTTATCCACCTCTCTTCACCTCCTTGGGCTATCCTTGGTGGTTTGTTTAAGCATGACAACAATGAGACCAAGTAGAACAAGGAGCAAATGAGCACATGCATGGATCATGGATTGCAACTCTCCAAGCAATCCATGATGACATGGCAATTATTTGTAAGCCCATTCACTACATTGTGTGTCCATGCAAGAAGGCTAGGTGAGAGGTGGCCATGTACTATGTGCATCCAAACCTTGAAATAATAAGGATGTATCCATGTATCTGATGTTGGGCATGTAAGCACAATAGATTAAGATTCAATGAGGGATTTATTGGCTACTTTTAGAAAGATAGTTTAACAGTAAGTGAAAACTTTACAATGATGTACCTTCAAAAGAGAGAATGCAATTCCTTTTACTCGATTTATTAAGACCCCTATGAATGAAGCACCAACTAAAACTTATCCCAATATCATTATGGATAAGGTCTCTACATGAGGTCTCTACATGGAAAACTTCATTGATTAGCATTATATAATAGAATGTAGACATTTGTGCAATGGTGTTAGTGATTTGGTTTATAATTTAGGGTATGTTTAGCATAGACATGTGTATAGTTGTGTCAACAATTCATTTGATTAGTTAAAGCATGCATATAGCATAGATATATGTGTACTTCTTTTAGTGGTTCATTTTGCATTTAGAGGTATGTTTTTCTATGTTGATGAGATAAGAAAGATGAAAGAATACATGGATGTGTAGAAGCGTCATGATCAAGGTTGAGTAAGAGATGAAAGGAGGCCTCAATTAATAAACTATTAGTGTGGATGCATCCAAAATGGTAAAAAATGGGAGATAGAATACCCTTGTTGCATTCAACAAACATTTAGATGGCCCAAACAAAATCTGTGCTTACATGTGAACAATCTCTAAGAAAATAGCAAAACCATGTTTGTGGGAAAATTTTGACCAATAAGAGATTGAATGGCAATAATAAAGCATAAAAGGATAATACCAATTGTGGGTGATCTATGTGATTGTTGTCCATTTGTTGGGCTTTTCTCTTTAGATGGATTTATTTGATTCTAATATGCTTAAGGCATTTTCTTTTTACTCTTTTTAATTTTTTATTTTGTCAAAGTGTGGTTTAAACAAATAAACTATAGAAGTGATGGGGTATCGGGGGGACAAGGGGGACCAATAAGTTGGGTTGTAGCAAATAAGAGCTTGGGTCATTTATGTTCTTATTGTTTGAGATTATGCTTTTAAATCTTTCTTATGTCTAATGGTACTATAGGTGTGTTTGAGAGTTTATTTGTTCTCCTTTTGTTATTAGTTTTTTTCTTGTTTTCTTTTTTGTTCTTTTTTTGTTGGGTGTTTATTATTAAAGTAGTTCAAGTATTAGGAGTATGTTAGAAATGTGTGGTGGTTTATAATCATTAAGAGGTAGGAAAAGCATGAAAATTTGCTTACCTTTTCAGTCTATATAGGTGAGAGGATTGCTAGGCACGCATTGACTATTATGGTCTATAAAAGGCAATACATTCACTCTCATTACTTCAAGATGTGGGAGTTGGTGAAAACCATTTTGCATGCACCTTTGAGAAAGGATGAGGCTATGTCAAATGATAGCATGCAAGATAATGGAGTTCTAGAGATGACTAATTGAAAGAGTAGAGATGTGGGAACCCACAAGCGAAAGAGAAAGTGGAGATGTGCTAAATGCTAATTGTGAAGGCATCAACATATAGGAGATTGAGAAGAAGTAGAAAGAGCAATCTATAGACATGCATTTGCAAATTAAAACCAATCCAAAAAACATGTTAGAAATTTTGGAAAATTCAATTAGAAGGAAGATGATCTAACAACCCCTCAAAATAGGTGCTATTGGATGCCAAGAAGGTATCAACCATGGCCTCGAATTTAATTCCACAACACTACTTGTATTTTTCATTATTAAGTCATTAAAGGCAATGGATGCAGTCTCATAGTTCAATATTATTCTTAACAACAAAAGGAACTATTGGAGAAAATTTATTGCAAGGGAAAACGGTTTTTAAGTTGGTATTTGACTACAAAGAGGAAATAAAGAGTGTTGTCATAGGGCATCTATATTTGGGGATCAGAACTTGTACATATCATGCATTGGCAGCCTCTAAAAATCACAAGTATACTCAAGAAGGATTATCTAGTCCGAGTGGACATTGTAGAATTGCTAGTATATCTTTACAATTTGCTCCTAGATATTGTGAGGGGAATGGGCAAGGTTGCATGTGCGTGTGCATGCGCACGCGCGCACGCGCACACACACACACAACCCCCCCCACTAAAAACCAAACATGAATTTCTAGACATTGATGTACCCTTTATTGTTGAGCTCACCTACAAGCTAGTGTGGAGTAAATTGCTAGGAGAAGGAAAGTTGGTCTCAAATCGGTTTATCCCATCACAAATTTAGTTGGACTTAACAATACCAAAACTCTGAGGAGTTTAAGAGGAGTCAAAACCAAGTAATGAAAGTTGAACTATCAATACATGATCCTTAATCACTTGGCATTGACCACTCCAAGACCACCACAATATCATTATAACAAGAGAGGCAAAACATTTTAATTGGTTGAGGGTTCAAGTAAGTGAAGCTTAAAAGACACGAGGTACAAAAATTAGGAAAACTATCCATAATATGTGATAGATAAGTTGTAGTGGGAGCTCATGCTCAATTGTCAATACCCACTAATCGATTATTACTTCAAGCATTTCAAGCGAGTACAAATGGCTATCTCTCACCTATCCAACGTGTTTTCCATCCCATGGGGTGTAGTGAGCTTACCTTGATGCCTGAATGAGTAGCCTCCTCCCTCAAGCAAGTTTGTAGCTCCACGATTTGAGATGCAAGCTCAAGCAATCTCAATCCTCCACCTCCAAGCTCCATCCTCCATAGCTATGTGCGAGAGAAGAAGAAGAAGAAGAAGAAGAAGAAGAAGAAGAAGAAGAAGAAGAAGAAGAAGAGAGGAGATGATGGAGACTCTTCTTCTCTGCGATCCCTCACCCTCACATACTCACTCCCTCACACTCTCACACTCCCTCTCTCAATCACACAAGCAAGGAAGAAGGAGAGAAGAAGAGAAGAAGAAGAGACCACTTTTGCCACACACCAAAGAATGAGCTCCTCATTCACTTTTAAGGTTTATATACAAGCCCTAAATCCCTTGGGCAACCGTCCCCTTTTTTACATGACCAAGCATCTTACCAAGGTTCTCTTTTCCTATTTCCTTCTAATTGCCTTATCCCTTCACCTATGTCCATTTAGACTTATAAAATAAATTACATTGCGCCCTGCACTTTCCTTGCGACAGCCCTTGGAGGCTCTGCTTCATCCTTGAGAGAGCATCATTCATCCTTGAGTGAGCACCTTGCTAGAATGTTTGGTGCTTTCCTTCATCCTTGAGGGCACCTTGCTAGAATATTCAATGATCTCCCACATTTTTTTTGAGATTGCCTTCTCCTCCACTTTTCTTTCCTAGGCAGAATGGGCTTCTCCATGCACTTTTTGACTTGGGTTTCCTTGGTCTTCCTCTACTTTATTTTGGCTAAGTGGTTTGTGTTTGTGACATGTCTTGCAACATTACCCCCTCCTAGACGAGTGCCAATCCCATGGCAGTTGCGGGTTTGAGCTATGATGAAGATTTGGTGATTTAAAATGTAGTCGCGTGAGTCGATGATGATGGCGTCTCTAAATTTGGTGGCTTGCATGGTTTGTAGTTACTTGTAAAGAAAAGAAGGTGCATTGCCTAGGGGTGTGTCTACCTTACCATGTGATGCATTGTGATTGTGCTAGTGGAACTGGGAATTCAGTTGAACCATAGGCTTGGGTGTTGTCCCACCACAAGTAGGCCTGGGATAACACTACACATGGGCCTGGGTGTTGTATCACACTTGAGGACCCAATTCTTGCCTCGGGGGGTGCAATGAGTGTGGGTTAGGGAGACAGGTCTACTAACCATAGGCGAGGGTGACCTCCCTAGGCATGTCCTGCCCTTGATGTGCCCTAAAAGTGATGTGGGGAATCAAAATGGGCTAGGGGATTAGGGATGGAGCTGGCTGACCAAAGCCACTAGACATTCCTAACTTGAGAACCCCTAGGTGCACCGATTGTGGCCTACATGTAACAAGATTATTTGGTTGCTTCCCCTGTGATTGCCTTCTAGTGATGACTTATTCTTTCTCTTTCCTTTTCTGTTTTCTTCTTTTCTTTTTCTCTTTTCTATTTTTTCTTCTCCTTCCTTTTTCTTTTTGAATAGACAAAAATCTAGTTTTCGTCATCATCAGAGTCATGAGAGGGAGGAGTTGGGGGCTTAAGAGATTTGTTAAGGAATCTCCAACTTTGCATGTATCTTTTGAGGTTCATTCATGCCTAGAGAGGAGTGTTGGAAAGAAATGGATGATTTTAGTGAGTGAAGCGGCTATCATTCATATCTTCTAAGAGAGCTAAGGAAAAAGAGGAGAGGAGGGTATTCCACATCATTAACCTAGTCATAGCGCAGCTATCTATGCCATTTGGATCAAGAAAGAGTGGCGGTAGATGGTACTCTTGTGTTGTAGGCTCCTGGTTCAATAGTACCCTAAGTAATTTAAGATAATTACATGTAGTCAGGAAGGTTGGGTCTACGCATGAAGTGAATTCATTGAGGGAGTGGGCTATGGAGTCATATAGATCTTGTAGCATAAAAGTGAGGGCTTCCTCAGGCTTGGTAGCATTGACATTGTATACTCTAGAAAATTCATATCAGCCATGGATGTGGGATTGTAATCCACTCCTACCCTTCTTGGATATGGTATGAAAGTGGGGTTATTTATTTTGAAGGGTAAGGTGTTGCAAAATGACATCTAGGCATCGTCATTACACCACTTCAATTGGCACTCATAGCCCCTCACTATTTTAGGCACTTCATAGACTTTTTTTTCCTAGTAGTCTAGAGCTTGTGTTCCCCATTGGGTAGGATTTCTTTCTCTCTCTCGGAGGTCCACCTATCTCCTAGCTTGCTTTCGATGTCGATCACCTCTTCCACCACCTTGGTTGATAATACCATGCTCAATGTAGTGGGAAATTGGAAATCAAAGTTGAATGGCTTGTAGTTATTCTCCCTCTACTCCTAGAATATGAGTTCAACATTATAGTTTACTAGGAACCAGTCTTCTCTCGGCAAGATGGGCATTGCTAGCATTACTACCGGTTGAGTGTGAAGACTTCTTCAAGAAAGCTCGAGCATTTGCTTCCTCTTCTTTTTGAGCTCGACTTTTCTAGAAGTAGGGACATCCATCTAATGTTACTCTTCTGGTCATGGGGAAGGAGGTTGTGGGACTAGCTCCTCCTCTTGTTATTCCATTTCTAGGCTTGGCCATGTCTCTTCAACTAGCCTTCGCATTTCCTTTCCTCTATGCTCATGTGGCATTCTTGCTTTCTTGAGCCTTGCTACCTATGCTTGAATGTGTAGTCTGTGTCTCAGACCTTGTGGGCAGTTTCCAATTTTTCCCTTAATGATTCAATGGACTTCTCCTCTTTAGATTGAGTGGTGTCTAAGAGTGTTAAGAAAGACGCATTTGTGGGCTTCTAGACTTATTTGTGCAGCCTCTGCACAAAGCCCTACTTTTTTCTACCACCTTGTTGCCTTCTGCAAGGGGGCTAGCCAATGCACTAAGTCTCTCACCCTTCCTTCACTCCTATCCACCCATTCATCTAATGTTTTCTTAATTTCCTCTAGGCTCTCATTATGCCTTTGGGCTAATGCCCTTAGGCTCCTCTCTTGTTACTCAATTTCTCTTTCCAAGCATTTTTCTAGCTCCGAGGCTACCCTCTTTTCCAAATCCTCTATGTGCTTTTGGTGCCTTCGACTTCTCTCTTCTTCCGCTACTACTAGCTGCTCCACATGTTCCTATATCTTTTTGTTCTCCTTTTGCAGGACTTTATACAATGCTACTAGCTCGTCATAATGGTGTTGTATATTCATGAGGCTTTGTGTTTCTACCCACAAGCTTTTCTTGCTACCTTTCTTCTTCTCCTCCCTTGGCCTTGAGCTCCTCCTTTAGCTCATTTATTTCTCTTTGATACATGGCCACTTGGCAGATTCTTTCTAATTGAGAGGATGTCATAGTCTCCTTTTCAGTCTCGAGCTCAGAAATAGCTATTTTATTTTCTTCTTTTGCCCTCTCTAGTTATGACACGAGTTCCTGAACATAGTCATCATAATTTGTAGACAACGATTGTGCGATGGGGGTAGTGGTTGTAGATGCTTCTATCTTTGTCTTTTGGGGTCCTATCTGGACTCGGCATCCATAGCTAGTGGTCTTTTTGCTCCAATCACTGGGATCCCTCGACTTCCACCTTGAACTATTTCTTTGTTAACCAGAAACTGCACCCAGGCCACAAGGTTATTGGCATCTACTGTGGTAGAAGAGGCTTGGGTGGGTGCAAAGACTAAGGTGGTGGACACTAGGACAGGTGGGATGGGGTTAATTAGACCCTTGCCCTTTCCCTCTACTACTAGGGGTGGCATGTTTTGGGTGCTTGGGAGCTTGTGCTTGGGAGTTCTTCTTCATGAGGGCTCATGGTAGCCAGCTCTTCTTCCCTTGAAGGCTTCTCCACTGAGAGGTGGATGGCCAGGGCTATGTCTTCTTCTTCCTTCCTCCTTAACTCCTTGGCCTTTTGCTTTACTTTCCTCCTCTCCTCTTCACCTTTCTTGGATTCCTCTTTTATTCTTTTTGCATTTTCCTTTTCTCTTCTCTTTCTTCTTTCTTTGGTGCTTTTGGACTCACTTTGGGCTCTTTGTAAATCTACTTTTTCTTTCTTCCTACTCTCTTCTTCGAGCTTCTTCTGTGGAGTCTTTTTATTTAACTTCTTGGGCCCTCCTTGGCTAGATTGTGTTTCCCGCTCTCCTTGTTTGTCACTCACCACCCTCTTGTCGGATTGCTCCTATTCTTGGTGAAAAGGGGACCTATCTAGCATCTCGCCAACTTCCTCATCTTCTTGTGCTTTCCCTAAGGCCTCTTTGATGATGGCCATTAAGACCCATCTAAAGCCAATGGTAGAGGCCTTTGACAATAACTTATTCCTAGCTTTGGAGACTAGGGATTCCCCCCTGTAGGTCTTCCACTTGTGGTCATTGCTTTTGCCAATGTTTCCATCATCTTCTGCACAAATCCGCTAAGGTTCATCTCATCAAAGGACTTGGAACCGATGCTTTCTAGCATCGACACATTGATTTTTCTCATCAATGCATTGTACCTTTGGTTGGAGAGCAAGGCGTGCACCATTCTAGCCTATAGTTGGACTTCGGGGTCGGGGATGTTAGCTATGTTGATGCCATCGTTGGTGTGGACTATCACTTTGTCCATTCCCAACATGATTCTTGCAAGTAGTCCATGCTCAAGTAAGTGCTCAAGCAATTGGACTATGTCATCTGCATAGTAAGGCATCAAGTGAGCTCTAAACAAGCCCCTTTTGCTAGACATGTTAAATAGATGCACGTCAGGCAAGTCGTCTATGATGCCTTGTCCACTGGCTTCTCCTATGGGTATGCAAGACATATGGTCGACCATGTAGTTCTTCTTCCCTTTGCGTACAACCACAGAGAAGTTGAACTCTAGAAGCAAAAGTAGCCATAAAGTAATGTGTCCCATAGAATAGGGTTTGTCAACAAGATAAAGCAAGACTTGATGGTCAACAAAGAAGACAAAAGGTGTGGCCAAAAGGTAATGCCAAATTTTCCTTATAGCAAACACCATGGCTAACCCCTCCCTCTCCGTGGTGGATTAGTTCATCTCGGTAGTCGTAAGTTGTTTGTTAGCAAAGCTCACTAGATAGTCTAAATTGTGTTCACTCAACTGGCACAACATAGCTCCCATGGAAAACTTGAGACATCAATGCGAATGTGGAAGATTATGGTCCAGTTTGGGGCTCATAAGATTGGTGCCGTGGTTAGATCCTTCTTCAACTCTTTATATGCACGTTGATATTCCTCAGTCCATTCAAATATCACAAGAAATTTGTATAGAGGCCTAGCGATTAATGCATAGTTTAACACAAATCATCGATAGTACCCTATATGGCCGAGGAAGCACTAACATCCCTTGTAATTGGTTGGTGGTGGAATGTTGATGATAACCCTAACTTTCAAGAAGTTGGTGGCAATGTCATTCTTTGATACCACATGCCCTAGGATGCACCCGTGCTTTACCCAGAAATGGCATTTTAAGGGGTTCAATGAGAGACAATACAGTCTATATCTTTCAAAGGACTACTTGGAGCTTGCCTAGGTGTGCTTTCCAATTAGAGTGGACACATAAATAATCAATAAATACCTCTAACTCTTGCCTAAGCATGTCTTTGAAAATGGCACATATAAGCCTTTGAAACGTGGTTAGTACGTTCGTCAACCCAAAGGGTATGACTACATAGGCAAAGATACCCCACTCAGTAGCAAATGTGGTCTTGTGTCTATCATTCAGATGCACTTGCACCTGATTGTATCTAGAGAAGTCATCTAGGAAATTGTAGGCCTCTTTACTTACCACCCTCTTGAGCATATGCTCAGTGTATGGTAGTGGATAATTGTCTCTATTTGTAGTAGCATTGACTTTCTTGTAATGAGGTATACTCTAATTTTTCCATTCTTCTTCATTACAATCACTATGGATGACACCCAGTCTGTGTGCTCAATTTCATAAATGAATCTTGCTCTTAGCAGCTTCCTCTTTGATAGCGTGATCATGTTTGGGATTCATCGGACATGATCTCTGCTTGAACAATGTTGCATCGGGTATCATCGGGATGTTATGAGTCACTACACTCGAATCTATCCCTTTTAGCTCATTAAGGGACAAAGCAAACACATCTATGTACTCTCACAAGAGAGCAATAAGGGTTGCCTCCTCTTCCTTGGTCAATTCATCGGCCAAAAAAATAGGTTGGGGCATCTCCCCTTCCTTGCCTAGATTGACCTCCTTGACTTTGGTGGGTCCTTCTATAGGATCACTTGCTTGCCCTCATCTTTTAGCTCCTAACAAGACCACTACCTTCTCACCTTTCTTAAATCTCATGAATCATTTCAATAGGTCTTATGGCTTCTTCTTTTCTCCTTAGCTTGTGGATCCCTAGGTTGTTTCTTCCTTCAACCTTCAGTGCCTAAAGTGGACTGGTAGGTCTCCTCTGGTGCATTTGTCCTTAGGTGTTTGGGGTGTCTCTAGATCACTTTCCAAGCTTAGTTCTAACTCGAAATCAAACTCTCCATATTTTCTTTAAGAGGGAGTCTCGCCTGAAGGTTGTAGCTTTGATGGTGATTCCGTTTTGAGTATTGATGCGACACTTGGTTGGGCAAGACCTGCTTCTTCATAATCAAATGCTCCTATGTGCTCCAATCAGGTCTGATCGTAACCCATTTGTGTGACTCCTTTCTCAATTCCAAATATGCTCTTTTTTCACAGTTTGGAGTCTTGCCATATTTGTTCAATCTCATGTCCCTCATTGTCATACTCTATTGTGTTGATCTCTTCTTTGCTCTCGTCATCGGAGGAACAACATTATTTGTACTCATCATCAAAATCGTCCTCATCCGACTACTTGTCATCTCCTATGTGCAATTCTTTGTCATTGGTGGCTAAGGCACAATTGTACCTCAAGTTTAGTTTGTGCACCTTGGTCCATTGCCACTTGGGTTCATCCAACATATCTTTGAGTGGTTTAAGATTTGTGGTTGGGTTACCAGCTAATTTTTCCATCAGGTACTCTAAGATCTCATGGAGGTCTCGTATGTTGTTTGGGACATGGAATGTGACAAAGACAGGTTGCCCATGCAAGCTCCTAGCCATCATGCAGAATGGTACTAAGGGCATGTCTCTGGGCTTACCGAGTGCCTTAGCAACTTGCTTATATTCCTTATTATCCGAGAATGGCAGATCGATTGTGGCTAGCACGTGCATCCAATCCCACTCATCCTTAGGGCAAGGGATATACTTAATCAATGGCCCGTATGATTTCCTTATCTGAGTGTCACCCTTGAGCATAGTTGAGATCGTGTCTAGGTTGACTAGTGTACTCTTCCAAGTATCCATCTCCACTCTTACCGCTTCCATTTGATTTCCTAGGAAGATTAGACCGTTGCCCTAGTCTTCTATGACTCGTGCGTTATGCATCTAGGGGAGACCTAACAAGATATCGTAGCTCACTCCTTTCATGACTATAAAGTCCACAGAGAATTAGACTCTTGTGATCTTCAATGGCCAAATTTTCAACACTCCAAATGGTTTCACCTTTGTTCCATTAGCCAACGTGACGTTGAACCTAGCATCCTTGACATGCAAGCTATCCCAAGCCTGGAGTACTGCATGGCTAAGTACATTGACTCATGCCCCCGTGCCTACAATCCCTTTCCTCGTGGTGTCACCTAGAGTTAGGATTGGTAAGACCGCATACATTTCAGTACCTTTCCAAAAAGCATTAACATGCAAAGACTTGGGTACTGAGTGCAGCGTCAGGCTTGGTATTTGCATTATTGCATCATGGTCTTGCAAGTCAATGATAGCTTTCTCCATCAATCATTCCACCCATTGCTTTAGCTCCTACCATAGCATGGATGCTATCTAAGCATATCTCCTAGGCTCAGAGTTACAAGGGTGGTCATTAGAGTTGTGAGAAGATTGCTAGGTGATTGCTTGTCTCCTAATTCTGTGCTTCTTGGTCAATGGCCTCGACTGGTTTGCTAGCCTATGGGGCATTCAAGCTCTATCTAGGTAGCACAATTTGAGGTGCAAACGCGTCTCTCGGTTGCATGGGAGAGACTGGTGCACTTACACTAGAGAGATCATCAATCTCATTCTAGAAGATGGGCTTAGTATCCTTTAGGTGTTCTTGGGCTTCTCTCACCCACTCCTTGACCTTTTCTATGGCTTCAAGTTGGCACTTTGGGTTGGGGTACTCCCTTACCTTAGCACTCCCTTTCAAAGCAGTCTTTGGAGTAGATGTTTCTGTCCCAGTGTTGTTCATGACCTTCTTTCCAACAGGCACTATCATTACATATGACTTTTCTTTTCAATTGAGGCTACATCCAGGTTACTAGGTCCTAGCAATGATATGTCGGCCTTCTTTGTCTATGCACAGTTCATAACATGCAACGGGATGGGAGTGGCCTCCTCATTGAGTGTCTCAATGCTAAACAACCCCAATGGAACTGATGGTACCATTTCCGATTCGAACTAGGGGACAGTTTTTCCCTAGGGCAGTCAACAAATAGGTGGGTTATTCCACACTCAACACATTGGAGATCAGCCTTATCTCAATTGGCTTGCTTCCTCTCAAGGTAGCGCAAAGAGATGTGTCCTGTGTAACCACAAGTCCAACAAGAAATTAACTCTTGGGTTTGCCCTTCTAAGCCTCTGCCTCTCCCTCTTCCTAATGCCATCACCGACACTAGTCAATAATCCATAAGGATTGGATTTCCCTCTTTGTCATACAAGATGTAGGGGTTCACATAAGGCTCCTCGTTGTTCAGTTCCTCCACATAGTGGACTAGTGTGTCACTTGGTGGATGGGTTATGTAAGGTCCGGGTAGCCTAGGTATACCTATGGGATTGATTTTGTTTTGTTTTGTGAGTCGGGTGTGCACCTTCATGCTATGCTCTATGGGATTGATCTCCATTCTAGGGATGGCTGGCTTTGTATCGTTAGGTGTTGGAAGGGCCAACAGAGGTCCTCTCCCAAAGAAATTTGGAGACCTATTCCCTAGGTAAGGTTGGTTGTAAGGATGTGATTATAAGAGTCTCCTTGGCAGTCTCTGCAGTGCATGGTATTGTGGTCAAACCTTTCGCAATTCGGGCAAGGTTGAGACCTAGGGTCCTGGCACTTGGTTGGAAGGTGGTTTCCACCACAATACACGTATTGAAAATTTTACCGTGTGGGTCTGCTCATCATTTCTTGTAGTCTAGCTAGCTTCATTTTCATATCTACTAGCTGTGGACTTGGGTCAACGCCCTTCCCTTTATCTTGGTTTCTTGGGCCTAACTGTTTGCTATATCTTGTTTCCCTTTTAGGGGTTCTAGAGTCATCTTCGTCTGAATTCGAGTTCTTGGAGCTTCTCTCCTTAAGCTGGTTGTCCAGTCATATGGCCTCTTCAAAGACCCTAGCTAGAGTGTCTCTCCGCAAGCGTGAGCTACTTGCCAAGGCCTTGTAGAGCTCCTTACTGCATATTCCATTGGTAAGCATGGTGAACACCACTCTCTCAGTGGATCACTTGTTCATCTCGGGATTCTCTTATAGAGACTTCCATGGCCTAGATGGCCATAATCCCTCTAAGAAGTTGGCCATAAAGAGGATCCTTCGTGTAACTAGTTAGCAAGCTGAGGTCTCGTTTGTTAATGGAATTAAACAAACAAATCACTCCACCAACTAAGAACGGCCATGCACCACCACCCATAGAATCAAAAAAGAGCTCCCAATCTGTCAATCCTTACTATGTCTAGACCTAGTAAGTTTCCCCGTGTTGAGTCAAATTAAGCTACAGGCTCCACTCCTAGTGGTGCCCTTTTGTCAATTCGTTTAAGTTTTAGTCTTGCAACCATACTCCCCCTGAAACTCAAAAACTTTGATTTCTCGTAAGGTGCTAGTGAAGTCATCAAAATAACATCCTCCAATCCCTAGTCGGCATTGTTTATGGTTGAGACTAGGAGGATATGTGATCGTCTTCGAGCCCCCAACTTTCATTCTTGATCAATGAAAACATCCTTGGCAAATGCTTTCACAATAGTTCATCATCTTTCATAAATCCAAGAATCTCACCTCTGACAATGAAATACGAATGCCCCCAACTGTCCCTATTAATCATTACTCCGGTCCCAAACACCAACACAATAAGACTCGAGTCTTATCATGTTATTCCATGCTAATGTATTCAGAGCATAAGCTTGCTTTGAGCACTCTAAGTTTTTCAAAGTAACATTGCCAAATCCACATCCCAACCAATTAAGTCCAAGAGCACATCTCCAACAAAAAGGGCGGGGCGATCAATGCACACCAAAGGAGGCAGACTGCACTCCCCTGCCCCGAGATCTAACTACGAGCTTTTTAACTGCAACTACTTAAATATACACTATTGGAGCTAGAATTACTGTGAGACTGCTGGCACCAGATTTGCCCTCCAATGGATCCTCGTTAAGGGATTTACATTATACTCATTCCAATTACCAGACTTGTAAAAGCCCGGTATTGTTATTTATGGTCACTGCCTCCCCGTGTTGGGATTGGGTAATTTGCATGCCTGCTGGCTTCCTTGGATGTGGTAGCCGTTTCTCAAGCTCCCTCTTTGGAATCAAACCCTAATTCTCCGTCATCCATCACCACCATGGTAGGCCTCTATCCTACCATTGAAAGTTGATAGGGCAGAAATTTGAATGAAGCATCGCCGGCACTGAGGCTATGCAATTTGGGAAGTTATCATGCTTCACCGCATTATCGACCAAGCCCGCATTGGCCTTTTATCTAATAAATGTGTTCATTCTAGAAGTCGGGAGTTAGTGCACGTATTATCTCTAGAATTACTATGGTTATTCGAGTAATAAGGTACCATCAAAGAAACTATAACTGATTTAATGAGCCATTCACAGTTTCACAAAGTAGAAGAGAGTTTATACTTAAACATGCATGGCTTAATCTTTGAGACAAGCATATGACTACTGGAAGGATCAACTAGGTAGCTGTCTTTCATTACACATTGCGTGTTCCAACTCCATATCAAGTGTGGCTACGAGGTAGAAAGGCACGACCTCATCACCAATGTGTTGTTCTTGATGTAAGGAGAAAGAGGGGAGGAGCACAAAGGCTCGAGAACATATGAGGAGAAAAAGAAAACAAAAAATGGGGATGGGACAAGGGTATGCTTTCATTTCCCACCATGGACCGAGCCACACACGAGCACCTGCATCGGCCATCACCACCACCATGCACAAGGCATGCTCCGCATTGTCTTGGCTGCCACATTCTGAGCTCATGTCGAGTCGAAAGATGATGGAGACACTCATGCATTCCACGGTTTTGCATCAACAAGAGCCTATCATGAGGTGCACTCAACCCCACCAGGGAACAAGCCCCGCCAACAGGCGCACCTCGATCACATCGTTCCATCAGTTTTGGTCCATCCATATTGATAAAGCCGCACAATATTCAAAATGAGGTTCGTCATTAGCATTGAGAACCATGGAGCTCAAACACAATCTTGCCACCAACGAGACACATGTTCAAGGCACCACACTTCACTCCTTATCGCCTAGTGGGCACACATTGACCGCCACGATGTGATGCCCTCACAAGGATCACCACAAGTCGCTTGAGCCTAACCGTTCGGTGGGGGGTACATAGCATTTTCTCAGGAGATACTCCTCGCACAGCAAGACAGATGTGGGGACCATACACCTGACCTCACCCTCCCTTGGATCTCCAAGGAGTGTTTCAATGGAGCAAGCACCACTACCCTCATAGGTGTAATCGGCTCCAATAGCAAGGCATACCTACAAAGCCCTGAATTTTTTTTTTTTGGGGGGGGGACGGGGGGAGCAAAGGTGCATTGCGACTTGGTGCATGTGTTGAGGGAAGGGGGGCCAAATTTTGAAGGGGGTGTCATGTTATGTTGGGGAAAGGGGGAGGGGGCTCGTTGCATTGTGTTATGCTGCATTTGGGGGGGGGGGGGGGGGGGGGGGGGGGTCACGCCATATCGTGTTATGTTGGGGGGGTCATGTTATGTTGCATCATGTCGTGTTGTGTTGGGGGGGACATGTTATGTTGGGGAAAGGAGAAGGGGGTGTGTCATATCATGTCATGCTATGTTGGGGGGAAGATGTCATGTTATGTCACGTCGTGTCGTGCTGTGTTGGAGGGGGAAGAAGGGGGTGGTGTCATGTTATGTTGGGAAAAGGGGGAGGGGGGCATGTCATGTCATGTTGTGTCTTATCATGCTGTGTTCGAGAGGGGGCCATGTTATGTTGGGGAAAGGGGGCGCATCGCATCACATCATGGCACACCCCCCACACAACATGGCACACCCCCTCCCCCTCCTCAAAAAACCCCACTCCCCCCAACCCCCCCAGGATGACATGGCACTCACCCCCTCAAAAAACGCCGTTCCACCCCAACCTCACTCCCCCCTGCCCTCCCATGACACGGCACACCCCCCCATGACACAGCACAACCCCTGCTCCACCCACCCCATCCCCCCTGCTCCATCCAACCCCCGCTCCACCCACCTCACCTCACCCCCCATGACATGGCACACCTCCCTCTCAAAAAACCCCACTCCACCCCCCCACGACATGGTGCAACCCCCAACAACACGGCACATCCCCCCGCCAAAAACCTCGCTCCACCAAAGTGCCCCCCCACAACACGGCACATCCCTCCCCCCTCAAAAAACCCCACTCCACCTAGCCTGCCCCGCCCTCCCACGACATGGCCTCACCCCCCTCAAAAAATTCCACACCACCAAAGCACCCCTCCCCCCCATGACACGGCACATCCCTGCCCCCTTTCAAAAAACCTCACTCCACCCAAACCCCTCTCCCCCCCACAACATGGCACACCCCTTGCTCCACCCTGAACCATGGCACCTCCCTCCCCCAAAAACCCCCGTTCCACCCACCCCATCCCCCCCCTCACGACACGCCACATCCCCCCCTCAAAAAACCCTGCTCCACCCACCCTACCCCACCCCCCCTCAAAAAACCCCACTCCACCCAATTCTCCCCCACAACACAGCACATCTCCCCCCTCTCAAAAAACCCCACTCCTCCCAAACCCTTGTCATCCCCCCTCCCCACGACATGGCACACCCTCCCTCTTCAAAAAACCCCGCTCCACCCAAAAACCCCTCCCCCCAAGACATGGCACACCCCCCCACTCCACCAAACCATGGCACCTCCCCTCCCCAAAAAACCCTGCTCCACCCATATCCACCCCCCAAAAAACCACGCTCCACCCATGCCACCTCACCCCCCATGACATGGCACACACCCCCCTCAAAAAACCTTGATCCACCCACCCCATATCACCTTTAAAAACCCCACTCAACCCACCCCACCTCACCTCCCCACAACATGGCACACCCCCACTCCCCCGTGACATGGCACATGTCGCCCCTCAAAAAACCCTGCTTCACCCACCCCACGACAAGGCACACTACCCCACGACATGGCACATCCCCCCCTAACAAAACCCCACTCCACGCACCCCACCTCACCTTACCTTGAGAAACCTCGCTCAACCCACCCCACCTCACACCCCCACAACATGACACACCTCCCCCCTCAAAAAACCATGCTCCACCCAACCCCCACAACATGGCACAACCCCCCCTCCTCAAAAAACCCCACTCCACCCAAGGCCCTCCCCCCAAGACATGGCAACCCCCCTCAAAAAGCCCCACTCCACCCACCCCACCCTGCCTCACCTCAAAAAACCCCGCTCAACCCACCCCACCTTACCCCCCACAACATGGCACACCCCCCTCTCAAAAGATCTTGCTCCACCCTACCCCTCTCACCCCACCCCACCCCACCTCACACCCCCACGACATGGAAAACACCCGCCTCAAAAAACCCCACTCCACCCTACCCCCCCATGACATGGCACAACCCCTCTCCACAACATGCCAACCCCCCCCCCAAAAAACCCCACTCCACCCAACCCCCATGACATGGCACACCCCCCACAACACGGCACATCCCCCCCCAAACAAAACCCCACTCCGCCCACCCTACCTCACCCTCCCCCCACGACAAAGCGCACCCCCTCCCCCTCAAAAAACCCTGCTCCACCCACCCCACCTCACCTCACCTCAAAATACGTCGCTCAATCCACCCCACCTCACCCCCCCACAACACGACACACCCCCCTCTCAAACAACCCTGCTCCACCCTATCCCCCCTTACCCCACCCTACCTCACACCTCCACGACATGGCACAACCCCCCTCAAAAAATCCCGCTCCACCCAACCCCCTGCCCCCCCATGAACAACACATCTCCTCCTTAAAAAACCCTACTCCACCTCACAAAACCCCGCTCAACCCACCCCACCTCAACCCCCCACAGCACACGCCCCCTCAAAAAACCCCACTCCACCCATCCCACCTCACCTCACCTCAAAAAACCCCACTCAATCCACCCCCCCCCCATGACATGGCACACCCCCCTCAAAAAACCCCGCTCCACCCACCCCACCTCACCTCACCTCAAAAAACCCCACTCAATCCACCCCACCTCACCCCCCCCTCCCAAAAAAACATTGCTCCACCCACCCCACCTTACCTCAAAAATCCCACTCAATCCACCCCACCTCACCCCCCACGACACAGCACACCCCCTCTCAAAAAACCCTACTCCACCCCACCCCACCCCACCCCACCTCACACCCCCACGATATGGAACACCCCCCTCAAAAAACCCCACTCCACCCTATCCCCCTGCCCCCTGCCCCCCCCCCCCCCCCCCCCCCCCGATGACATGCCAACCCCCCTCAAAAAAGTCCACTCCACCCAACCCCCCTCCCCCACGACATGGCACACCCCTCCACGACACGGCACATCCCTCCCCCCAAAAAAAAACCCACCCCACCTCACAAAACCCTACTCAACACACCCCACCTCACCCCCTTCCATGACATGGCACACCCCCCTCAAAAAACCCTGCTCCACCTACCCCACCTCACTATAAGGGCATGGGCTTTGTAGCTATACCATGGCATAGGATCCAGAAACACATATATAGGGAGTAGTTGTGACTCTAAGCTCAGCTTGCTTTCCACTCTACGTGTGATTCCCTATGCTCAGTGGCGAACCTTCATATGTGCGGCGTCACGAGGGTGTAGCCCCCTGAAATGTGCCTCAATTTTGTACCTTTTTTATATCATGAATACAAATATTCCTTATTGATATATCTTGTGTGCCATTCCGCTGTGCCTTTTGTGCCTCATGGCAGGTTTTTACCATCAAGTCCTGTGAAGGTCCATAACACTTGGTATCAGAGAAACTCTAGCGTAGAGCATACTAGCTCGAAAGGGGAGCATGCTCATTGACGTGGAGGAGATCCTACCATAACACGTCACGCAACATGACACGACGACCCTGACACAACACGACGCGACATGACACGGTGTGACGCGCCACATCACAACACCCTCTCAGGCAAGTTTTCTGTTGAAAATTGAAAGGGAACCTGATGTTCCAACAAAGTTGAGAGGGAACCGTGGCGTGGTAGGAGCGCGGGACATACCATTCAAAATGTCTTGGAAAGAGCTTAGGCTGTGGGAGGACACTTTCTTTGAAGAGGAAGATGAGCTATGTCACTGGCTCAAAATCACATACATGAAGAAAGAGCTACGGCTCAAAATGATCGAGGAGACAAGGCACGCCTTCACCCCAATAGCGTGACAACTTGAGATTGCACCTACAAAGATTGGCATGCAAATCCATAAGCACCAAGCCACCTCAAGTTAATACTATGAAACCTCCACTCCTCAAATGTAATTGAGTTGAGGGTGGACTGGAATGAAAAACAATAAAAGAGCTAAGTCTAGATGGTCAGACCCTAGCTAGCTTGATAGCATAAGTTGTGTTAAGACCCCCAAGTTGTAGTGTGGTAGACACTGACTAGCTTGATAGAAAGGACTATGTTAAGACCCCCCTAAGGAGTTGGTCCTAGACTGGCAAGCACTGACCAATTTGATAGTGTAAGCTGCGTTAAGACCCTAGAATGAGTCAAGAAACCACCCTTAATTGCTAAGGACAAAAATTCATTAAGCAAGAGTGAGTGTAAGGGTATGGGATTTGTATATATACTATGGCATAGGAGCTAGAAACACCTATATAGGAGTAGTTGTGACTCTAAGCTTAGCTTGCTTTCCACTCTATGTGTGATTCCCTATGCTCAGTGGTGAACCCTCATATGTGTGGCATCACGAGGGTGTAGTCCTAAGATGTGCCTCAATGTTGTACCTTTTTGATATCATGAATACAAAGATTCCTTATCAATATATCTTGTGTGCCATTCCACTATGCCTTTTGTGCCTCGTGACAGGTTTTTATCATGAAGTCCCGTGAAAGTCCCTAACACTCTCTCCCCATGACACGGCACACCCCCCCTCAAAAAACCCCGCTCCACCCACCCCACCTCACCTCACCTCAAAAAACCCTGCTCGATCCACCCCACCTCACCCCCATGACACAATACATCCCCCTCTCAAAAAACCCCACTCCACCCTACCCCGCCTCACCCCGCTCCACCTCACACCCCCACGACATGGCACATCCCCCTCAAAAAACCCCGCTCCACCCAACACCCACCTGCCCACCTCCCTCCCCCTACGACATGGCACACCCCCCGCTAGACAAACCCCGCTCCACCCAAGCTGGCACCCCCCTTTCCCCCATGATATGGCACCCCCCCCCCCCCCCCAAAAAAAACCCTAACCCACCCCACCATAACATGGCATGTGCCCCCCCCCCCCCCCCACAACATGGCACAACCCCCGCTCCACCCAATCGAGCACCATCCAACCCCCTCCCACAACATGAACCCCCCCCTCCCCCAATGACATGGCACATCCTCCCTTCTCAAAAAACCCGGCTCCACAACATGGCACACCCCATGACATGGCACACCCCACCTCTTCACCCAACCCTCCCATAACATGGCACCACCCAAAACCCCCATGACATGGCACACCCTCCCTCCTCGGAAAACCCTGCTCCACCAAACCCCCCCCCCCCCCCCCACAACATGGCACACCCTTTGCTCCCAAAAAACCTCACATCGTGGGGAGGGTGTATCATCTCAAAGCGAGGGGTAGAGGGAGGGACCGTGCATGATGTACACAAAGACAATCACAATAAGGAGAGGAGGCACCGTGTCATGGTGAGGCGAGGGGGTTTCCTACCATGATGTCAACCTAGAGAGTCAAGACATGATCCGAGGGGATTGCCATGCCATGGTCTCGAAACAAGCATCCAAAAGGGTGCAGCACCAAGACTTCCCGAGAGAGGTCACCCATCCAAGTACTGTTCTTGCCCAAGCGCGCTTAATTACGGAGTTTTGATGGGATCCAATGTATTAGGACTCGTACGACCGCACCACGAACACAAAGGAATTCCAAAGAGCTCTTATATATTGGCAAAGTGGCATGAGAGAGCTCAAGAGCAAGGCATGGCGACATGCCATGCCATTCATGCCATGGAGGACGCGACTCAACACGAACCCTAAACCCCATGCACATGGAGGTAATGCACAAAAGATTGAATGCCATCAGGTGCCATTTATGACATGAAGGGCAAGCATCCATGTGAAGAGCTCCCCATGCATAAAGAGGCGACGATGTAGAAAAGATCAAGTCACAGAATACGTGCCCGCAGCATGCCATAAGGTGGTGGGGGAGAGGGGGCATGCCATGATGTGCCATTCATACCATGGAGGACACGTGTCCACACATACACTACACACTGCGCCATAATATTAAGTCATAGAATCCATGCCATGGACAAAGGACTTGGAATGCCATGGAGGGTGAGCATCCATGTGAAGAGAACCTCATACACATAAAGGCGGCGAGGTACAAAAGATTAAGTCATAGAATCCATGCCATGGGTGGAGGGCTTGTGTCCACATGAGAACCCCATGCACATGGAGGCGACGCACAAAAGATCTAAGTCGTAGAATCCATGCCACGGTGGGCAGACTTGAAATGTCATGGATGCCAACAAGGTGAGACAAGCACGAAAACTGCACTAATGCAAGCAAGCCAAGGAAGGGAATGTGGAGGGAAGGCGCTCAAACCACCCACATGAGCTAGGTTAGATTAGGTGCATGGTGTGCATGAGGACTTAGGGGGGTGCCATGACACACGAGGTCCAAGGCCAAGAAAACCCCGCCGAACCGAGCAGAAGGGGGACAAATCGGTGCAGCGGTGGGTTGAATCTCAGTGGATTGTAGTAGCAAGGCTACTCTGCCACTTATAATACCCGGCCACATATTTAAGTCATCTACAAAGGATTCATATCCCTTATTGTTCGAAATTTCCATTCAGAGTCCTCGAGGTGACCACTTCCAGCACCTCGAGGGAGACTCTCAACACATGCTTAGGGGGACGCACAAGCGCCCCTACTATCAGCTGGGTAACAACCAAGGAGGTAGAGAGCACCGCATCTAGCATGGATTCTGACTTAGAGGCATTCAGTCATAATCCTAAACATGGTAGCTTCATGCCACCGGCTTTTCGACCAAGCACAATGACCAATTATGTGAATCAATGGTTTCTCTCATACTAAGTTGAATTACTATTGCAGCACTGCTCATTAGTAGGGTAAAACTAACATGTCTCATGACAGTCTAAACCCAGCTCACATTCCCTATTGGTGGATGAACAATCCAACACTTGATGAATTCTACTTTGCAATGATAGGAAGAGCCAACATCGAAGGATCAAAAAGCAACATTGCTATGAATGCTTGGATGCCACAAGCTAGTTATCCCTAAGGTAACTTTTTTGATACCTCTAGCTTCAAATTCCAAAACACTAAAGGATCGATAGGCCATGCTTTCACAGTTTGTATTCATACTGAAAATCAAAATCAAACGATCTTTTACCCTTTTGTTCCACATGATATTTCTATTCTCCTTGAGCTCATCTTAGGACACCTACATTAACTTTTAACAGATGTGTTGCCCTAGCCAAACTCCCCACCTGACAATGTCTTCCACCTAGATCGGCACGTAAGCACACCTTAAGACCAAAAGCCCCGCCTCCACCTCATAGAGTAAGTAAAATTGCGTTAAAAGTAGTAGTATTTCACTTGCGCCAAAGGCTCCCACTTATTCTACATCTCTCAAGTCATTTCACAAAGTCAATAGACTACAAGCTCAACAGGGTCTTCTTTCCTCGTTGACTCTTCCAAACCTGTTCCCTTGGTTGTGGTTTTGCTAGATAGTAGATATGGACAGTGGGAATCTTGTTAATCCATTCATTTGCATCACTAATTAGATGATGAGGCATTTGGCTACCTTAAGAGAGTCATAGTTACTACTGTCGTTTACCTGCACTTGGTTAAATTACTTCACTTTGACATTAAAGGCACTAGGAAGAAATCACATTGTGTCAACATCCGCAGGGACCATCACAATGCTTTGTTTTAATTAAACACTTGAATTATCATTGTATGTACCAGTTATGAGACGGCTATTCATCGCCTAGGGAGGGCTGCCCCACAAATGAGAGACGATGTTCTGTCCCTGTCACCCAATCGACACACGAAGGTCTGCCCTCACCATTGAGGCAACTCAGGCAAACTCTCATGGGCAGACTCTCAATAGCCTCCGAGGTCAAGAAACAAACCCTTAGAGCCAATCCTTTTCCCAAAGTTACGGATCCATTTTGCTGACTTCCCTTACCTGCATTGTTCTATCAACCAGAGGCTATTCACCTTGGAGACCTGATGCAGTTATGAGTACGATCGTGTGTGATCGTCATTCACTCCTCCAGATTTTCATGGGCCACCGAGGATGCACCAGACACCGCAAGATGTGTGGTGCTTTACCAGCCACCACTGGACCCTATCTCCAAGTGATCCGATTTCAGGGTGGCGATGGGTTGTTAAAAAGAAAAGGGAACTCTTTCCAAGGCCCCTATCGGCGTCTCTGGATTCAATCATATTGTCATCCACCACCACATCCCGATTCAAGAATATTAACCCAATTCCCTTTCGATGAGTGGCATGCATTATTGCGCCCTTAACATAGGATTGCCCCATCTCTTAGGATCTACTAACCCATGTCCAATCGCTGTTCACATGGAACCTTTCTCCACTTTGGTCTTCAAAGTTATCATTTGAATAGTTGATACTACCACTAAGATCTGCACTGGGGGCCATTTCACTCGCGCTCATGCCCAGAGTTGCACCACGACCCCCATGCCCTCCTACTCATCGAGGCCTTGCACTTGTCCCAATGACAGAGTATAGGTCGCGCGCTTCAGCACCATCCATTTTCGGGGCTAGTTGATTCAGCAGCTAAGTTGTTACACACTCCTTGGTGGATTTCGACTTCCATGACCACCGTCCTACTGTCTTAATCAATCAACACCCTTTGTGGGATCTAGGTTAGCATGCAGTTTGGCACCGTAACCTAGCTATTAGTTCACCCCGCATTGCCAGTTCTGCTTACCAAAAATGGTCCACTTGGAGCTCGCATTCCCCGTCGCCAATAGAGCAACCCTAGCAGCTTCCCTATTTAATGTTTGAGAATAGGTCGAGGGTGTTTCACCCCCGATGCCTCTAATCATTCGCTTAACTTGATAAAACTGTGAGGAGCTCCAGCTATCCTGAGAGAAACTTCGAAGGGAACTAGCTACTAGATGGTTCGATTAGTCTTTCGCCCCTATACCCAAGTCTAACAAAATGATTTGCATGTCAGTATCGCTACGAGCCTCCACCAGAGTTTCCTCTAGCTTTGCCCTACTCAAGCATAGTTCACCATCTTTCGAGTCCCAGTAGGTACACTCCCACTCAAACCTTTCACAAAAGATCATGGGGTTGGTGGTGCACCCCGTAAAGGAGATCCCACCTGTCAAGTTCCTTGCGCCTCCATGGGTTTCCCACCCAACCATCGACTTGCATACATGTTAGACTCCTTGGTCCATGTTTTAAGACGGGTCGAATGGAAAGCCTAGAGCACCAACATATCAAGCATGCAGGTGCAAAGCCGGCCACAAGTGATGCATGCTTCATTCCTCAGTCGATGCAATGGCATTAGTAGCGGGTCATCTAAAGCCCGCTCTTGTCTTGCCGCACTGGCCCATGCTGACCAACATTGGGGTCTAGCGGCAAACCAGTTTGCACCATTCTACAAGCGATCGCGGTGCACCCGCGGCCTCCATTCGCTTCCCTCCCAACAATTTCAAGCACTTTTGAACTCTCTTTTCAAAGTCTATTTCATCTTTCCCTCGTAGTATGTGTTTGCAATCAATCTCTTGCCCATATTTAGCCTTGGATGGAATTTACCGCCCACTTAGGGTTGCATTCCCAAACAACCCGACTCGTCTATGGCACCTCATGGAGCGATAGGGTCGGAGCTCAATAGGGCTTTCTCACTCTCTAATGCCCCTTTCCAAGGGGAACTTGGGCTCCGTCCGTCACAGAGGACACCTCTCCAAACTACAATTTTCATGGCAAAGCCACACGAATTCCAAGCTGGGCTCTTTCTGGATTCAAATTAAGCCACAGGATCCACTCTTGGTGGTGCCCTTCCATCAATTCCTTTAAGTTTTAGCCTTGCGACCATACTCCACCTGGAACCCAAAAACTTTGATTTCTCATAAGGTGCTCTACACATGAGTAACATAGTCCCTGTTGTCCTCTTTGTCCCTCTACCTTACATTCATCAACTGCACTATAAGATTATCCAAGTACTCAGCCTTCGAGAATCTCTTAATGAAGAGACTCTTGACGTCATTGAAATTGTTATGCTCCGCAACATCTAAGCTTGTGTACCACATCCTACCCTTATCGCCCAAGCATAGGCCAAAAGCTTGTGAGCATTGATTGAGATCTATGAGGCTATTAGCCTCACTGACATGCTCAAACTGCTCTACGAAACTATATGGGTCATTGTTGTATTTGTCTAGTTGTTTCACAACTATGGGGATCCTCGATTGGCTCTTGGAGCCCCTAGTAAATCCTAATCTTGCAAGCAACAATGTTGCTAGTATTGTTGCGCTTTGTTCTACCGAAGTATTGTCTATTAGTAGTCACGTCATGAAGGAGCTTTCTTAGCATTAAATCTGCCTCTAGTGCTCTTTCCCTCTATGCGTTCAGTCTATTCGATTTCTATTTACTAGGGCTAGCATGTGTTGGACTTCTCGCATTTCTATGTCTTGCCACAAGATCCTAATCTGTTATTGTTGGTTGTATGCTGCTACTTTGCAAAGCTTTCCCCACCAACTTTCTTTCCTCCTTGAGGTCTGCTATGATGTCTCCTAACGGTCTTCCATGGTGGTCCAATCTAGTTTGTGCATTGTATTCATCCACCATCTGCTGGATTTTGACTAGGAAATCTCCCACAGTCGAGCTGTTCATTTCCATAGTTTATACTAGGTTTTTGCCATGTCTGTAATCTCTTGCTCCACTAAGTTGTCAATGAGGTTGATCAAGTCAAGTAGTGTTGTGCTCCCAATGGTGTCGATCCTTCTATGTGTCATCTGACTTTCTATATTGCAACTTTCATTGGGTCCTATCGATTGGGACTCTTGATCACCCATCTAGGTTTGACAGTCGTCTCCTATTAGTGGATTCATTTTGTTTATTAATTTTGAGTGTGTTCCTTCTTATTTACCAACAAGCCTCAAATTACGTTCACTCTGTGTGTGTGTGTGGGGTGCTCTTTTCCATGCACTATGTGAAATCAAGCTTTCAATTTTTCCAAGTGCACTTCAATTGTTGAAAACAATGTGGGTGCGAACACAAGATAATGAATGTAGCTTCCACACTCTGGTCTAAGTTCTGGGTTGAACAGCGCTTTATACTCAATCACTAGCCACTCTCTCTAGTTTCTAGGGGTCTGTGTTATGCTACTCAAGTTGATCAAGGCCAAATGGGGGTCTACGGGTCAGTTTACTATCAACGGTTGTGTCTAGCTGTTAGGCTATGATTTCTAAGGTCAATTGCACCTGTAAAGATTTCAGAGCCTTCCTCGATTGCGAGAGGTGTTTTTCTTCACCCTGTATGTGCTAATTCGTCAGTTTCTCTTGTCAGGTTTTTCTGGTCCAATTCTACAGTATCCGATTTTACAATGTCTGATCCCCAGAATTAGACGTCTAATTTTCAAGTGTCTGATTTTCATGCATTTGATTCAAACCAATCCAATTTTGGTGTCCAATTGACCTGCGTCTAATTTAGACTGGTCCAATTTTGGCGTACGAGTGACCGATGGCTGAGTGTATGAGTCTAATTTTGAAGGTGTATGATTGTGATACATTTGATCATCCAAATCAGATAGGCAATGGGTGGTCCAATTTTTGGGATCAAACAAGTAGCATCCTATCAAACAGGTTGAGGGAGTCCAATCATCCAATTTGATAGAATTGGGCATCTGATTGTCCAATTCTAGGAATCAAACCCTGTGGACTGTGTCCAATTCCAACGGCATGCAAATAGTGACGATGAAAATTCAACTCCTAGAGATGATTTATATATCTGGTATATGCACAAAAATACTCTTGTGGAAGTCAATTGATTCGCCCAAAGTTCAAGCTCTCTCTCTCTCTCTCTCTCTCTCTCTCTCTCTCTCTCTCTCTCTCTCTCTCTCTCTCTCTCTCTCTCTCTCTCTCTCTCTCTCTCTCTCTCTCTCTCTCTCTCTCTCTCTCTCTCTCTCTCTCTCTCTCTCTCTCTCTCTCTCTCTCTCTCTCTCTCTCTCTCTCTCTCTCTCTCTCTCTCTCTCTCTCTCTCTCTCTCTCTCCCCTAAAAGTGCAAATGAGCTTTACCCTTGCCCTCTAGGGACTTTGTTGCTCAACCTTGACCTCCTCGATTGCTCCCCTTGTGGTATTAACATATCTAAGCACTATTTTTTTCCATTTTTCTCTTGTTTATGCCCTATTCGGACGTGTTTTACAACATAAACCCTAAGTCAATTCGCTTCAATTTATTGATCCTATCCTACTCTAAATGCAACAAAAATCAAAACCCAATTGCTAAAATGATTATTCCTGCTTGTCTACTCATCCAAATCCCAAAATACTTCTTGTTTTGAATATTAAAAACCCCAAATCTCCTACCTATATCAAACATTGATTCGGGGATGCAACCCTACTTTGATGCTCGATTTGAGGCATGCAAGTGCTCAAGCTTGAATCCATTGGTCCTGGTAACAAAACCAAAATGTAGTGGGAGCTCACACTCAACCGTCAAGACCCATGGACCACTTATTGCTTCAAGTGTTTCAAGCAAGCACAAATGGCTATCTCTCACCTATCCAACACACTTTCTATCCTATGGGGTGTAGTGAGCTTACCTTGATGCCCAAATGAGTAGCCTCCTCCTTCAAGCAAGCCAGTAGCCCCACAATTTGAGATGTAAGCTCAAGCAACCTCAAGCATCCACATCCAAGTTCCATCCTCCATAGCCATGTGTGAGACAAGAGAAGAAAAGAAAAGAAAAGAAAAGAAGAAGATAGGAGATGATGGAGAGCTTCTTCTCCGCGATCCCTCACCCTCACACACTCACTCCCTCATACTCTCACACTCCCTCTCTTAGACACACAAAAGCAAAAAAGAAGAAGAGAAGAAGAGAAGAAGAAGAGACCACTTTTGCCACACACCAAAGAATAAGCTCCCCATTCACTTTTCAAGTTTATTTACAAGTCCTAAATCCCTTGGGCACCTGTCCCTTTTTTACATGACTGGGCATCTTGCCAAGGTCCTCTTTCCCTATTCCCTTCTACTTGCCTTATCCCTTCACCTATGTCTGTTTAGACTTTACAACTTGCACAGGAGGGAGCATGCCACTCTTATAAAATGAATTACATTGGGCCCTATGCTTTCCTCGTGAGAGCCCTCAGAGGCTCTCCTTCATCCTTGAGAGAGCATTCTTCATCGTTGAGAGAGCACATTGCTGGAATGTTTGGTGCTTTCCTTCATCCTTGAGAGCAGCTTACTAGAATATTCAGTGCTCTCCCACATTTTTTCTGAGCTTGCCTTCTCCTCCACTTTTCTTGCCTGGGCAGAATGAGCTTCTACATTCACTTTTTGACTTGGGCTTCCTTGGTCTTCCTTTGTTTCTTTTTTGATTGCATGGTCCATGTTGCTGACATGTCTTGTAACATAAGCTCTTACAAGCCCTCAAGGCAATGGCCTAGAACATGTGGATATTCCAATAAGAATGGATTTATGGTGAGTAGAGATCAAACCTAGATTCTTGATATGTACATAGATATCAAATTACTTAAGATTGAAACTATAACTAAAATGATAAGTTACAAACGTGAGAAATTTAGGAAAAATCCCTTAAAGTCAAGCTACTACAATCATTCATCCCTAATAATGGAAAATGACATTAGTAGACTAGGATGTGCCAATAAGAATGCTGGTGGTGTGGATTGGCTATAAAGCATAGGGATGTATCTACTATGCATCCATTATCAGCACCTCATAGCTTTCCATTCATGAGAAAGCCATGATATAAAGGTCTAATAGAACTTGTGCCACATTGAGGAAAAATTGGGCTCATGTTTAGGCATTTTTGTCAACCGATAGAGAGAGGGTTACCATCACAATACAAAATGATTTTGTCATTTGTTACAATTCTACTACAAAAAATGCTCAAAATGGACATCCAAAGTCCAAGATACAAAGAAATAAGGAATGTATCCAAGAGAACTAGCACAACACAAGGGGGGTCTTGGATCAACACAATGAGAAGAGTTCTTCCTTAAAACCATCCTTGAAACCCCCTTACATTGTGCCACATTAAGAAAAACTTGGACTCATGTTTAGGACTCATTTTTTTAGAGAGAAAGCCATTGTATAAAGGTCTAATAAAATGTTTGCCTCATGAAGGAAAACTTGGACTCTTGTTTAGGAATATAATAAAGGGAACTAAACAAGACCTAAAAGAGAGAAGAGAGAGTGCAAAAGAGAGAGAAAGAGAGTGATGAGGAGAGAGAAATACTTAGAAGAGAATAAAGTCAAAAAAAGAGAGAGAAAGAGAGAAAGAAGAGGAAAGAAGTCATGGAAGCTATGAAGGTGAAGAGCGAGTTTCTTGATTAATACTATCAGGGTGACTTGTATTTTTTCTTATTTTCCCATATATCATGCTCATTATAATCCATTCCCACTCAAAGATTTTTTGTCCCCAAAAACAAAAGAGGAATGGGGGGAAAGGGGCAACAGGTATTACTTTGTGCAATAATACAAGGGAAATAAAAAAAAGGGGGGGGGGGGGGGGGGGGGGGGGCACACAAGAGACAGTCCACCATTTCATGAAGGGCCCTAGATAAATTGGATAGCATGCTATCGAGAACATGACTACTGTAGAAAAACAGTTATAACTTTGGGTGGGGAGCTTTGAATAGGATGGTTGAGGTGTCAATGCAAAGCGCATGAAGAATACTTTCAACTCTTGTAGGTGGGGTTGAGCTGAATTTTTTTCAAGGTCAAAATTGGTGCAAAATAGTTTGTTGTCCAAAAGTAGTCAACAGTCCACACAGGGCCAATTGTGGTTAAGCAAAACGATATTCCTGAGGTGGGAAAATTCCTCCAAAATGGATGTTGGTCTCCAAGAGGAGGCTTCCTTTGGAGATAGGCCTTGCCATTTGATCAAGTACTCTGTGTTTGATCAAGTGAGAAGTTGCTTTTCTCTCTGCCCAATAAGTGCTTCAGGAATATATTGAATAAGACCCTCTTCATTCATGGGGAAAACTCCTCTACATAGTCTTTTGGGGTTCCAATGAATGGTTTCAATTGACTCACATAAAAGACATTATGGATCTTAGTGGAGGAAGGGAATTGGAGGTGATAGGCTAAGCAACCCACTTTCTTAACTATCTTGTATGGCCCATCGTAGCGATGTGCCAACTTATTGCATGAGCCATCCTTGAGTGTCACATATTGGGACTTGGGGACCTTGAGAAGTACCAAATCACCTTCTTGAAACTCAAGAGAGTGCCTCCTTTCATCAGCATAGAGCTTAAAGTGGTCTTGGGCCTTCTTAAGGTTCACTTTGTACAACTAAAGCAAGGCTTGCATGCAGTGGTCTAATTCCTCTTTCCCATGTGTGTTGAGCTTTTCACTAAAGATTATTGTAGGGAGGGGACTCAATAGCCATATAAATCCTCGAAGGGGGACACTCCAATACTGGAATGAGTGGAGTTGTTGTAAGCAAACTGAGCCAAGTGCAACCATGAATCCCATACATGCTAGACAGCGTGACAAAAGGTAGGCTTCAAGCCACTTGTTGACCCACTCTATTTGATCATCAATATGGGGGTGACAGGCTATAAATGGAGCCAATTTCATCCCATGGAGATGAAAACTATCTACCAAAAATGGCTTATGAATTTGGTGTCCCAATCATGCACTATGACATGTGATAACCCATGCAACTTGAATACATGCTTCATAAACTAACTAGCCACTTGAGATAATGTAAATTGTAACTTGGTGGGGATAAATTTGGCTACTTTAGTGAGCTTGTCAACCACCACATAATTGTTATTTCAAACCTTCTTGGTCGTGGGAAGACCTGTGATAAAATCCATTGTAATGAGGGTCCACTTGCCTTCGAGCATGGGCAATGATGCAATAATCCATCTGGCTTAAGGTTGTTGTCCTTATTTTCCTAACAAGGCACATATCAAGACACAAAGTTCTTAACATCCTTCTAGAGGCCTCTCCAATAAAATCTCTTTGAGATGCAATCATAGGTTTTAAACACTCCTAGGTGACCAACAAATCAGTGACTAATGCATCTCTTCTAGGATCCGCTATGTGAAACAGGAGGTGTGGGGAATTATAATGTAGTCATGTGCCCAGGTGAGACCACTTTTGAGCTAATATGGGGAGTACTTATTCATAGTTCCTTGCTATAAATTCTCAAAGATAGGGCCAACATCAAACAAGTAGGCCTCCGAAAGTTCCTCTATCCAATCATTGTGAAGTTATGTGATCGAAGAGACTTTACATGTCAACATATGGGAGAGTGAATTAACCAGCACATTTTCCTTCCCACATGTATGAGTGATCTTATTGTTCTATAAAGTTACCACCCACCGCCTTTGCTTAAAAGTCAAAAGGTTGCGTCAAGAAGTATTTGAGCACCCAATGGTCACTTTTCACCTTGAATGTATTGTTGTATAGATAGCGGTGCCACTTTTTAATAGCATGAATGACTGCCAACATCTCCTAATCATAAACATGTAGTTGTCTCTCTTTTTCATCCAATTTACAGCTCTCAAAAGCTATAACGCCATGTTATTGGAGCAAAATAGCCCCAATACCCCTTCCACTAGTAGCAAACTATATAGTGAATTCTTTTTAAAGTCAAGACACATGAGAATGGGGGCTAAAGTAAGAAATTTTTTCAATTGTTGGAAGTTGTGATCAGCCAGACTATCCCAAAAAATGCCTCTTTTTTCAATCTATCGGTTAATGGTGTTGCAATTGTATCATAATGGCAAATAAACCTTTGATAAAAAGAGGAGAGACCAATAAATCCATGTAAAGGCGTAGTATTATAGGGTGTGGGCCAATCCCAAACACACTACACCTTCTTGGGGTCACCTTGGATCCCTTTTCACTCATAATATGGCTCAGATACTCAACCTTAGTCTACGTGAAAATACATTTGCTTTCCTTGATAAACAATCTATGCTTCCTAATGCATCAAATACCTATCATATATGTTGTAGGTGCTCTCTCAATGTCTTGTTTTAGATTAGTGTATCATCAAAAAAGACAAGCACAAACTAAAAAAGAAAGGGATGCAGGATCTTGTTCATAAGACTCTAAAAAGTGATAGGGACTTTGTTAGCCCAAATGGCATGAAAATAAAGTGATATAACTCTCACTCAGTCCTAAATGTTGTTTTGATCTCATCACCTACCCTCATGCATATCTAATGATAGCCAAACCTCATGTCCATCTTAGTGAAGTAGCGAGCTCCCTTAAGCTCATCCAACAAGTTGTCAATTCTAGGTATGGGGCATTTCTTTACGCATCTCCTCATGGTCCTTTTGGGTAGAGCTTGAGTCATTCACTGATGCCCAAGAATCATCGGTTTCACATTGAAACTTCTACTGCGCCTTTGCTTTGCCTCTTTGTCCTACCATGCTGAGTGTTTGTCAAATCCTCTGGCACAAAATCTAAGATATATTTAGCTAAGGATCTCCAATCGAGGAACTTTTTGATTTAAAATGGAAGGGAGGGGAGACTTCCCTCTACAAGCTTATGCAAAAAGTTTTATGTCAAAAAATTTTAGAATTGGTTGTAAATAACTTTTTGTGGTTGTATAGAGGGGGATTGCAACAGGTCCCACATGACTACTACACACAAAAGTGCTTGTAACTCTTCAATGGGAGCTCTGATCGAGGAGCTTTCTAGCTATACTTGAAGGGGGGGAAACCCCCTTTGAAAGGAGCTATGGGGTTTTATCTTTGTCCTCCAGTTCCTTTTTGTTGTAATAGGTTTTCTGTAGCAGTCATGAAATGCTTGCCACCTGTCTCATTGTTTGTCTTGGTCTAAATCAACATTGTTTGACCTTGTTATGATGCAAAATCCTTAGACAATTGGCTATAGCATATACATAACCTTTGTAGAATACCATAGCATTTATATGTGACCCATAACCTTCGTAGCATACCATAGCATCCATAAGTGGCCTGTGACTACCTACAATGATTTGGCAAACTCAACAAGAATCCCAAGTAGCATACATTCAATGCACTACCAACACATGTGTGACATACATCCCGTATACATTTTCAATGTTTTTCCAATGGTCTTTGGGGTATGGATGGGTTGTATCTACACTTGCAAACAAGTTCTTGGGCTCTAAGACTCAAGGGGTGCACAAAGTTCCTCCTCAAGCTAGGTTGTGCACCCCTTCATGGTTGTTAATGGTAAGGGCGCGGGGGCAGGGGCAGGGTGGGGGAGTCACCCCACTATTTTCTTACAATCTCATCTAGCATCAGCCTTGATTACATCATTTGAAATAAATATGGCAAGGGCATCCCAAGTTAATCAACCAACATGAAATGCATATTTTGGAAATAGACTTTCTGCTTTGATGAGATGCAAGGTGCAATAGAAAAAGTGGATGAGGAAGGGTGTCACCTTAGCAATTTATTGCTTACTTACCCCTTTTACATTTATTCTTTTTGGGCTTACTTCAAAATTATAGCCAACAAGATGGTTATGGCTAAGAGTATGATGCTCACCTAAAGAGAGAGATTAATTGAATCATAGACATGAATGCATTCATAAATGATTGAATAGATGAAGAAGTAGGCCAATACATTCCCTTTATTCAATCAATGACAAGAGAGGGCTAATTCTCTAATTTCTCTCAAACAAGAGGATCGAACTCAACAAATAGATGAAGAGAGAGGCTAAGAACTATGAGATATACCTCAGACATGCTTAAAGAAGTGATGTTAGGTTGCCCAAATCAAGAACCCATGCTTCTCCTCTAATTCAACATGTGGATGGAAGAAGGCCTTCAATCCCATAAAATCTTCAAGGGGAAGAGCCTTTAGCTACTACTAATGGATTTTGAGGCAAGAAATTGAAGATTCTTCAAGAGATCTTGAGCTACATAAAAGGTGCCATGGCTACCATTGATGCTATCCACTCCAGGGTTTTATAAGAGTGCCAAGATTAGAGATCTTAGTCAAGAGGGGGGGTTGAACCTTGCTCAAATAAATGCCAAGAACTAGGGGATAAAGCTAGATATCAATGCCAAGTGCTAGAGCAGAGGAGAATGGCCAGGGAACTTAGTGCAAAAAGCACCAAAATTTGCAAGCTACTTTTGGGAAGCTCTAGCTAGTTGGGGTGCAGCTCATGGTTGCTCTACAGGAGGCTACCCAAAGTGTCAAGAAAGCAGTGGAAGATGGCACTCCACCCCCCGAGGAGAGGGACGAGGAAGATCTAGACTATAAGAAAGAAGAGGGAAACTCACTTTTGGGAAAAAATAGTCACAATTAAGCCATCCTCCAAGTCTTAAGTGTCCCCCTTGGGTAAAACACCTCTAAAATTGAGCTATAGAGTAAAAACGAGCTACCTCTTTGTCTGCTTGGCTCCAAATTTGGTCAAAGCTCCATTTAGAACTTCAACAAGGGTTGTCAAGCTAGCTGGGGTACTCCCTATGTACTTGTGTACCTGAGTAACTAGGGTTCTTGAGACTAAAAGAAACTAAATCTAAAGGAAGGAGAGAGAGAAGAAGGATCAAATGCCAGTGCTCTTATACCAACTGTAATGAAGGGAATCTTACAAGGCCTAAGAGAGAGAAGAGAGAGTGCAAAAGAGAGAGAAAGAGAGTGATGAGGAGAGAGGACTACAAGAAGAGAGAGTAAGACAAAAAGAGAGAGAAAGAAAAGGAAGGAAGCCATGAAAACTATGAAGGTGAAGAGAGAGTATCTTGATTAATGCATGATAATTGACCTAACCCTCTTACACCTTAAATACCATCAGGGTGATTAGTATTTTCTCCTTATTTTCCCATATATCCTGCTTACTACAAGAACTTTTTGTTTCAACAAGAAAAGTCCTATCAACTAATAGAGAAAGGGTTATTATCATAATGAAAAGTGAGTTTTTCATTTTTTACAATGTTTTCTTTTGCTTCAACTTTTGTTTGAATGGAAGCTACACATCTCTTCTATCAAAGCAATTACCTAATTTGGTTCTTGATAACTAGAGGTGGATTTCTACTACAAAAAATACTCAAAATAGACACCCAAGGGGAGCTTGGATCAAGACAATAATAGGAGCGCTCCATGTAGACCATCCATGGACCCCCTAACATCATGCTAGCCTAAGGGCCCCTCACATTGTGCTGGTGTAGGGCCATATGTTTCTTTTTTTGGGGTGGCGGGCAGGGGGAATTGACCAATGGTCATAGGCCCCACTAAATTGGTCCAGGGCTAGCACAACATCAAAGAGAAGTCCACCATAGTATTTGAAAATGCATTATAGTGTTGTGCTAGTCGCTATCCAACAATTTCACAATTTGATCTCCTACTATTTATTTTGAGAGCTTTTAATATCATTCCAATATATGAATCAATTGATAATACCACAATCTAAATTTTGGATGGAGAATATGGCAAAACCAATGGTGCCCTTATGTCATTCAAAGCAGCCCAAATACCCCATCATCTTCTATGATCAAAGAATTCTCAAAAAAAAAGAAAAACCAAGACCAAGATATGAAGAAATTAAAAAGTAATCGAGAGAACTAGCACAAGATATGCTGGTCCTCCTAGATTTCTTTTCAATTTCTTTATATCTTTGCCTCTTAGTGTTTGTTTTGAACTATTTTTTATCCTCAACTAAGATTTTGAGCTAGACATAGTGGCACCATAAGTTCTATCTCATCCTCTACCTAAAACTTAGATTTTAATACTCTCAATGAATTATATCTCAAACTAGCCAAAAAGCCATACTAAGTGTGAAAAAATCCCCAAAATTAATACTAGAATACCAAATTATAAAGGAGTTGGGTGTTGACCATCACAATGTGATAAGACCTTTCCAAACATTATGGTAGGCTCCCCTTTTGTATTGTGATGACTTTAGGCCAACACAATATGACCATATGCCTAAGACTATTGGGAGACTCTTGTGTCATGGTGTTGCTCATAGACTAGCACAATGTGAGGGGGTCTCAAGCCAGCACAATGTTTTGGGTTTTGGGGGGGGGGGGGGGGGGGGGGGGGGGGGCGGGGGGGATGGCTCTCATTGTGCCAAGACTCCCCTCATGTTGTGCCATACCTCTTGTATATATCTATGGTACCTTTCTTATTTATTTAAATTGGATATTTAGCAAAACTCAAAATGAACACTAGGAGATGAAACTATGCAAAATTGGAAAAGTATCTATATTGTGGTAGCCCTAGGTTAGCATAACATGAGAAGGGCCCTAATACTTTTAGGAAAACTGCCCCCTAGCCTTAGGGTAGCATAATGTCAGGGGGGGCCTTGAGACCCCATCGAAGGGCCCTCACACTGTGCTAGCCCATGGGCCCCCTTGCATTGTGCTATCCTCGAGTTAGCACAACGTGAGGGAGGGGAGGGGGTCTCCAATGGACTTAGAGCCCCCTCTCATATTGTGCAAGCCAATGTGATATGATTCCATAGTATCTTGGTGACATATATGATTTTTCATGTCTATTTGCACACTGATCTTATTGAGATAGAGAAAATTGTGTCAACAATCTGGGGGAAGTAAGGTAAGAACATATGAGAGGTTGGTCCATTTATCCTATCAAGTGGAATAGCATCATCTCCATCCACAAGTGACTTGGTATAGAATAATATATTCTGATAGATTCAAATGTTAAGGATATCAATTTCCATTCTAATGCAAGGGCCATAACATAGATACATTATGATATACCTTGATATCAAATCAACCTTTCTAGTAAGGTAGAGTTTGAAATGATCTGGTGTAAATTGAATATCTCTCATATGGGGAGACTACAAGAGCCTTTAAATCCTTCATCCATGAAGGTTAAAAAATGAAGTATTACAACATGGAGTGATGATTTGCTTGTATTTGAGAATAATAAAAATTTATTGGTATAATTAATTGTATTATGACTTTGATATCCATGAAGCTTATGAGTGCTTCAAAAGATTTTTTGTATAGTTCGTTGTATTATGATTTTGCAAATTATTGTATATAATGAGACCTTTATTGGGTATGGAATTGATAGATAGAATTGAAGTTTAAGTGTAGATATTGCATTCCCAAAATATGATAAAGATGTTTAATTACTACATTAGATTTATGAGATGATTCTCTCCTTGTTTGTCTTTTTAAATCCTCCATTGCTCTATTTTGGGTTTCTTCTATGATCAAGCTTTCTATAAGTTAACTAATGTGATTCATCTAGAATGTTAGCTTTCTCCACTCCATTCTCCCTCCTATGGCTAAAAGATATGAATGAGCTTGATACCATGGTTTCTCTATCTCTTGAGTTGAAATATTTGATCTATTATTATCTTCCTTTACAAACAAGAGCACATGATTGTAAACTAGTCTAGCATATGACACTCTGTTTGATACAACTAAACCTTTTTTATACAAGTAAAAACTCCGAAAAATATAATTTTTACTTCAAAAGATTTCCTTCTTTGATAAATTCAATATCATTCTAATATGTGCACTTGAATGTTGTATGCTTGAAGGAATAGATTTGTTTTTAAAAATCCATGGTTAATTTCAATAAAGCAATTTAAATATTTGAGATATAGAAACAATGAGCACCAAGAGATATTTAGAAGAGAAAATATATTACTTGATTACATGTATCCTCTTCTTCATAATACCCTATTGTGACTTCGTATCTTACATATCTCGATTCCTTTTGTTACATTACAAAACCCTAATATTATATTAGAAGTAGAAGATAAAAGATTATGGTTTTTTTTACTTAAGGATTCATACTCCTAATGTTCAAGCTCATTTTGAATATGTTGCACCTCTTACATATGCCTCTTACATGTTGATCCACCCATCTCCTCAAACATCTATGCATATGAAGCTCAACATGGAGGTAATATACATCTCTCGTACCTCTTTTATGATGATTTGCCCATTTCCATCTCTCTATGATGTTGATTTAGCTTGACCCATCCTCTCATGCTTCTCTCTTTTTACTGAAGTTTCTTTTAAAAAATAAAAGCACATCAAATGAGGATATTTCAAAAAATAGCTTGAGCCTTGGCATAGTATTTTGGCTCAAGTTTTGATGAAAAGAAGGTGCATTGTTAATTCAGATGGATCTAGATACAAGCCATCAAATTTTGGGTATTGATCAGTCTATTGTTGGCACTACATTTTAGTCCTTAATTAAAGGTAATTGAAAACTTAAAAGATTCATGCTAATTATGTGTTTTTTTTTAAATTACATGTTACTTCTAATGACTTTTTAGTTATCTCTCTCTATGTGAAGGTGGAATTTCTGATAAGACCCAAACTTGACTCTAGGTTTTCTCTAATGCTTGTGAGGGCTGAAATGATGAACGGGTTGCCTCTTACCCATCCAACCTCCAATCCTCACTAAGAGAACTAAAGAGGGGCACCACCTAGCCAAAGGGAGGATGGGCTAGGACATCCCTTTTCTCAAAGAAAATCAAAAGAACCAAGACACAATTTTACAAGAGAGAATATATGCACTAGACACTCTATTAGAATTTGAGAGAGATATGAGAGAGGAAGAGACAAGAGGAGAAGAGGTAGAGGAAGCTTGCCATTATGTTACATGGAATGAGAAGATGAGAGGAGAGGGAGATAATAGGAGAAGAGGTAGAGGAAGCTTGCCATTATGCTACATAATAAAAGAACTCACTCATAGCTTACCTCAAAGAGATGAGGGTATTCTAGAGTGCTCTCATGGGCTTGTCATTGTCCTTCTTCCCCCTTCTTCATTCTCCATGGGCTCTTTATATAGCCTCCATGAGGGATTAGATTAAGCTAATCTTCTTGATTAACATAATCCTAGATGATGTATGGCATCTTTGAAAATATGGAGAATAGTGGATGGGACAAGTCCCCACCTTGGTCATCATGCAAGAAGCCAAGGGTGGTGGTAGACAAAATAGAGAAATGGAGCTAGATTACAAGAGATGGGTGCCCAAAGCACATTATTATAATATATTTACAAGAAGGACAGAGTGGAAAGTTGGTGTGGTGAAAGAGAGAAGAAAATTGCATGTAGCCAGCAGTCTGTGCCTTCGTAACTTCAAATCCGTGAGGAATTTGAAAAAAGTTTTTCTGCAACTTTGTAGACCAGGTCGAAACCGATTGGGCATCGCAAGAATTTTCTTGAAATTCGCTTTTTCTTGGGAGTTATTGAGATTTAAAAAATGGTTTCTAAAAGCTGCTTTGACTTTAGTCCCCCATATGTATATAAATACATATAAGCATGTGACAAAAGGGGTCCATGCTTGTAAGTTTTTGTGCAAGATCCAAATGACACCATGATGTGGATATTGACTTGTGTGCTAGGGTGAGGTGTCCTCTAATGATGGTGATAGATTCCAAATCTTAGTGATGCAGACAGGGCCCATGTGTAGTTGGAGGCTAGTCCTTTGAAAAATCTATGCACTCACTCAACTCCTAGATGTAATCCATTTCCATCTTCACTAAGATAACCATCCCTTTTACCCTTTACATTGACATGCCTCCTAAGAACCTGTTCCCCCCATTTGCTAGAGTTATCATAATCGAGAAGCAATGTAGCATACCTAGTGCTTGAAGAGTAAACCCAAAGTGATATGGTAAGCTCTTGATAGGGGCTTTGGCCAAATTTTGTAGTAATAATCCGGGTTGTAAAAAACCTGGATCATTAGCCCTCCCCTTAGGCTAGAGGTATTCATGCCTCTAACTTGCTAATGATGGTCCAATAGAGCAAGTTGGACTACACCCCTCATTGATGGCTCTTCATTGAATGAGTGCTCCAAAGTATTCATATTTCTTTGAAAATAAGGCTTCAGTTGCCATCCATTTACCCTTGTCTTGTGAACCTTCCCATCCATGTCACCTAGCTTATAGCTTACATTTGGATATCTCCTTATGACTATGAATGGTCCTTCCCACTTGAACACAAGTTTATCATCCTTTGTGTTATCAAAGCAGTTATCATAGCATATCACAAGTGATCCTTCCCTTATGTGTTTGCTAGCCAGCTTCTTGTTAAAGGTCTTCCTCGTCTCTTCAGCCTGCATGGAATAGTGTTGGACTGATGCTTCTCTATCTAACTCCAGCCTCTCTAGATCCAAGATCCTTTCCTCTAACTTCTTATCTTAATTATTCTCTTGACTGGCGACTAAAACACGCAAACTGGCCAGTTCCACCTCTATAGGAAGCAAAGCTTCTTGGCCATAGACGAGGTGAAATGGAGTATAGCCAAGTGAGGTTCTGAATGAAGTCCTATAGGCCCAAAGAGCTGCATTCAATTTTTTATCCCAGTGCTTGGGGTGCATGTGTACCTACTTGGTAATTATCTTACAAATCAGCCCATTCACTTTTTCGACCAAACCATTACACTGTGGATAGTAGGGAGTAGAATGCCTGTGCTTGATTTTTAGCCTTTCCATTAGCTCCCCTACTAGGTTCGCCCTAAAATCAGGACCCCGATCAGAGATAATTTCCAAAGGTGTGCCAAACCTGCAACAAATATTTTCAAACACAAATTTTCCCACTTCTTGGGCTATGATCCTACTAGTTGCTGAAGCCTCTGCCCACCTCGTCATGTAGTCCACTTCCATTATGATGTATTCCTTGCCAGATTGAGTTCGTGGGAGTGGCCCTATTGCATCAATCCCCCATTTCTCAAATGAGCCATAGATGGTGATGGCACCGCCAATAGGGCCTTAACTTTGTTTGGATCTGCTTCAATGCCCCTCTCACTTACGACATGCCCTAACAAAGTTACACTGCTTTCGCCAATGCAACACTTCTCATGGTTTAATTGCCCCCCCCATTTGTGCAAGGCGGTTAAAAGCTTCATCCACCTTTCCTAGATGTAAAGCCTTAGAACTATAAATACAAAAATCATCAATAAAGACCCTAATGGATTTCCCAAAATATGGTTGGAAGACAATTCATGAATCGCTGGAAGGTAGCTGGGGCATTTGTTAATCCAAATGGCATTACTTTGTAAGCAAAACAACCCCAAGGTGTAATGAAGGTGGTCTTCTGTTGATCCTCCTCAGCTATTTGGATCTGGAAATTACCTGAATACCCATCACAAACAGTGTGTATCTCATGCCCGGCCACCTCGTTAAGTACTTCATCCTGAAAGGGAAGAGGAAAGTGATCTCTCTTTGTTGCAGCATTTAGCGGCTTGTAGTCCACACAAATCCTCCATTTTCCATTCTTCTTGGGTATCACCACCACAAGTGAAACCCACTCTGAGTCCCCTATTGGATAGATGAAGCCTGCCTTTAAAAGTCATTGCACCTCAGTGAGTAGAGCGTTTTGTTGAACTACTCCCAATCATCGTAGTCGCTGCACTACTGGCCGTGCTCCCTCTTTTAGATTAATGTGATGTTGTATTGCTGTCACACCTGTGATGTGTTCATAATCAGAAATAAAAAGTGCAGAGTGTTTTATCACCACTTCCATGTAGGCTGCCTTCTCCTCAACTGATAGATCCTTAGCCAACATTTTTTCTAACCCCTCCTTCTCGACCTTTGGAAGCTGCTGTGGAATTTCACTACTAGAAGGTCCTTTTCATGTAATCCCCATCACTTCTAGAGAGCTTTCTTCCTCCTCATTAGAAGACTCTCCCTCTGTCATTGATCCATTCATCAGCGGTGGTCTCTAACGCAAGATCCTCCTGTCGGCCCTCCTTCATGTTGTAGATAATGCTCTTCCATTTTTTATGCAGCCCCTTTTGTGGCCTTAGCTCTAAAGCCCCTGTCTCCCAATCTTGTCTGTCTTTCATTCCCATTAGCCATGGTCGCCCAAGAATGAACAGATAGCCGTCCCCCTTCACTGGCATCACATACATGTCAAGCTCCAATTGCACTCCACACACCTTTACCTTGACTTTCTTTATAACTCCCAAACAATTTACTACTACATTGTTAGCCATTTTGGCCCCAAATTTAGTTGTTTCATTTACCTCTAAACCCAAACAATGCATCAACTTTTCCATCATGACACAAATCTCTGCATCTCCATCCACATATGTCTTTGACACTCTCTGCCCATTGATTTCGGCTTCCACTAGAGGCACAATATCTTTCATCTTTCTAGCTTGGATTGCATTCACATGTCTATTCTTCATGGGTCTAATGCTTACCATCTTTGACCATTGTCGCCGCACTATTGGAGATAGATGTAGTAATTGGGGCCATGAAATTTTTGGCCCTTGATTCCTCACATCAGCAAGCAAATCATAAGCTCTAGTACCTTTATCCAGGGAAAAATCATCTGGCTCAATGTGTCGGCATGAGCGAGCCCTCCTCTTTTTACTGTTGCGTGTCTTTGCAGCCATTGATGATTCTGCCTCCTCTTCCATATTTTCAACCTCCTTTGGTGGTGTAGGCTCCATTCTCTCAATTCTCCGGACTTTCTTCACTGGCATTGCTTCAACCTCTACTACTTTGGCCTTCCCTTTGACATCACTCTCATCTAAACTAATTATCCTAACATCATGATTCTCTCGCGGTTGGACAAGCAAGGGCGGCACCTCTGCAAGTGGTCGAGGATGCTAGAGAACTTGAACCAATGGTGGAGGCCTTGGATTCGGTGGAACAAACCTTTCCCTAGGTGGTGTCACTTGTTGTCCCCTCCTTCTTGGTTGGAACCCATTTCCTGGAAAACGCCTGGGATGAGGGCAAAAGTACATACCATGGCCAATTTCCCCACAATCATAGCAAACATACTCTTTCTTGTCTCCTTGGACCTTCATTGCCTTCATTTATGAGGGGAGGGGGTTGTACTTCTTGCACCAAATTTAACGAAAGGCTTTCAAGTTGATTAGTAATGCGTTGTAGGAGCTCTTGCTGTGGTATCTCTGGTTCAGGTAGGGCCTCTACTATTTCTCTAGGCCTTGGCATGGTTGGTAAAACCTGCATGGGCTCAACTCCCCCCTTCAACTAGGCTTGATACTTCAATTTTCTTTCTCCCTCGCATAAGTGACTGATACTTCATAGTATGTGGGAAACTTTCCTTTAACCTTCTCCCTTAGTAGAGGATGGAGTCCGGCTAGAAAAAAATCTTTCTTAAGGCAATCAGGTACTCTTTCTCCCTCGCCTAAAGAGGCTGTCCATTTATCCCACAATTTTATAAACATGCCTTCATATGCTTGGTACTCCCCTAGTAAGGTTTGGCGAAGATCTAAGAGTTGTCTCTAAATATCTTCAGGTAGCTCTGTATCTTGGTACTTGTGCATGAATGAGGTCTTGAGATCCTCCCAATTACCCCTTGTAGCCTCTGGGAGAGCTTGATACCACACTCGAGCATCACCCTTTAGAACTAAAGAGAAGGCCCGTACTTTGGTTGCTTCATCATCCCGGCCTGTGACTAGGAAGGCCATTTCTAAGTCATCCAAAAAGTCTAGAGCTTTCTCGCCTTTGTGCCCAAAAAAACTTGGAAATGCCATGTTGCCTTAGTAGAGTATGCAGATGAAAACTTCTAGAATTAAGTTGTATTTTATAAGGGGAAGGATGAATGGGTTCACAGATGCATTGATTTTAGCAAGACGTCTAGGCCCCATTATGCTTCTAATAATGCCTTGGAATCTAAGTTTTGTGCTAGCTACAATATGCACAGTTTGCATAGCAAGTGGACGGATAGGTCCATACAACTCGTTCTGGTTCATGAGAAACTATTATAATAGGATAAAGACATGTACATTGAAGGATGAATTGTAGTCTAGCATTGGGAAGATTATAGGTTCTGGTGATACAAGAATCTCCCTTAATCTTTCAGTCCCAAAGTACATAACGAGACGTTGCTGGAAGAAAATCTTCCTACTGATGCATACATTAACTCGGATGTTTTGTACAGAGTGGAAGGTGTAGAAATTCGGGCCATTATTATTATTCATGAGTGGAGACTACTTAAGGGAGTAGAGAGAATGCACTTTCTTGAATTATGAAGGATTTTTTCCAGAGTGTTTCTTTTTAGAACCCACCAACTTTGCTATACGGAGAATTTGCTCACCAGTGATTGTTCTTGCTTTGGTGTGTCCATCCTCGGTGACATATATTTCATAAGGTGTGATGGCCACCTTTTCAACCACACCCAACCTTCAAGCTAACAACAGTTGAAGGTAGTCTCCATACTTTGCACTTCTACAAAACTCCACACCATTCATGCATAGTTGTCCTCCTTTGATGTGGATTAGGCCAGAGAGAGAGAGGGACTTGATGATTTGGAGATGATGACCTCTCGGAAGGGCCTTCACTTTGTTTGCAAAACACTCACCACAATTATGAGAACCTAGCAATTGATGGCAATATAATTTTTTCCATTGTGAGATAATGGAATTTCTAAAGTGAACACCTTTTATCCGCATGTGTGCCGTCATCTGATAGGCATACTTTCTTTCTTGAGCTTCTTTAGGAGACAAATTTGGGAGTCGTGGACTTCGACCAGCTTCAAAAATAGTTGGTGAAGGCGTTGAGGAGGAGCCACTTGTTGTAGAGGATGCACCACCATGTGTTGTATCATTCCACATAAGGAGGTAGAGAATTGTGATTGAGAATGTCCTCAGTGGGGGCACCAAAAATGAGGGCTGAAATGATGAACGGGTTGCCTCTTACCCATCCAACCTCCAATCCTCACTAAGAGAACTAAAGAGGGGCACCACCTAGCCAAAGGGAGGATGGGCTAGGACATCCCTTTTCTCAAAGAAAATCAAAAGAACCAAGACACAATTTTACAAGAGAGAATATATGCACTAGACACTCTATTAGAATTTGAGAGAGATATGAGAGAGAGGGAGACAAGAGGAGAAGAGGTAGAGGAAGCTTGCCATTATGTTACATGGAATGAGAAGATGAGAGGAGAGGGAGATAATAGGAGAAGAGGTAGAGAAAGCTTGCCATTATGCTACATAATAAAAGAACTCACTCATAGCTTACCTCAAAGAGATGAGGGTATTCTAGAGTGCTCTCATGGGCTTGTCATTGTCCTTCTTCCCCCTTCTTCATTCTCCATGGGCTCTTTATATAGCCTCCATGAGGGATTAGATTAAGCTAATCTTCTTGATTAACATAATCCTAGATGATGTATGGCATCTTTGAAAAATATGGAGAATAGTAGATGGGACAAGTCCCCACCTTGGTCATCATGCAAGAAGCCAAGGATGGTGGTAGACAAAATAGAAAAATGGAGCTAGATTACAAGAGGTGGGTGCCCAAAGCACATTGTTATAATATATTTACAAGAAGGACGGAGTGGAAAGTTGGTATGGTGAAAGAGAGAAGAAAATTGCATGTAGCCAGCAGTCTGCGCCTTCGTAACTTCAAATCCGTGAGGAATTTGAAAAAAGTTTTTTCTGCAACTTTGTAGACCAGGTCGAAACCGATCGGGCACCGCGAGAATTCTCTTGAAATTTGCTTTTTCTTGGGAGTTATTGAGATTTAAAAAACGGCTTCTAAAAGCTGCTTTGACTTTAGTCCCCCATATGTATATAAATACATATAAGCATGTGACAAAAGGGGTCCATGCTTGTAAGGTTTTGTGCAAGATCCAAATGACACCATGATGTGGATATTGACTTGTGTGCTAGGGTGAGGTATCCTCTAATGATGGTGATAGATTCCAAATCTTAGTGATGCAGACGGGGCCCATGTGTAGTTGGAGGCTAGTCCTTTGAAAAATCTATGCACTCACTCAACTCCTAGATGTAATCCATTTCCATCTTCACTAAGATAACCATCCCTTTTACCCTTTACATTGACATACCTTCTAAGAACTTGTTCCCCCCATTTGCTAGAGTTATCATAATCGAGAAGCAATGTAGCATACCTAGTGCTTGAAGAGTAAACCCAAAGTGATATGGTAAGCTCTTGATAGGGGCTTTCGCCAAATTTTGTGGTAATATTCCGGGTTGTAAAAAACCCGGATCACTTGCAAACTTAATCAATCTTCAAAACTTAGTTCTTGCCCACCCATCTACATATCAATCCCTTAAACTTAGCTTGTCTACAAGGTTTACAAGGATCATAGTTATTAGGGTCTTTCCATAGCTTATCTCAAGAAAAATATTAATGTATGCTTGCATTGCTATTTTATTAGTAATAAAAGTGAATACTATTTTTTACCTTGAGCTAGTTGCAAAAGATCACATAGTGGTGCTTCTTGCAAAGAATATAGCTTACCTAAAGGCTTTTTTGGTAGCAAACACAAGTTTTTAGAAAATCAAGAGAGTTGCTCCCATCTTTGGAAAAGATACAGAAGTTTGATATTTGGTACACATGGTTGGGTAAAAATAGAAATGTGTTTAATAACATCAATTTTGGCCTTGTCCTAAAACCTAAAGTAGAGCTATCATTTCAAGTCAAGGTAAACTACTAAGCATACCCCTAACTTAACCTAGAGAGAGAGAGAGATAGACAAAGACAATAACTCTTAGATGTCAAAGCAAAGATTTTATTGTCATATCTATATGATAGCTAAATTGTTATGTAATAGGCTCTTAGTCTCTTTGTTTTACTAGTTAATAATTTGAAGATTAAAATGGTTCATGTAAACCCAATGTTCTCTTTATTTAAAAATGTATATATTGAAATTATTGTTGCAATATAAAAGGAAAAGTATCACCTTATTTTACCAAAAAGAAAATTATTCCCAAGGGAGAGACAAGTATATGATGATTATTGGAGGGGATTACCATGATGCTTACTAGCAAATTTTATCAAAATGTAAGAAAAGAACTTGAACTCTGTGTGTGAGTGTGTGTGTGTGTGTGTGTGTGTGTGGGGGGGGGGGGGGGGGAGATAGATAGATAGACATACATGCATACATGCATACATACATACATATATATATGTGTGTGTGTGTGTGTGTGTGTGTGTGTGTGTGTGTGTGTGTGTGTGTGTGTGTGTGTGTGTGTGTGTGTGTGTGTGTGTGTGTGTGTGTGTGTGTATATATATATGTATGTATATATATATGTATATATATATATATATGTATGTATGTATATATATATGTATATATATACATATCTATATACATATGTATGTATATGTATATATATATTATATGCCATCATTAAACTTTGTCATATCTATATGATAGCTAAGTTGTTATGTAATAGGCTCTTAGTCTCTTTGTTTTACTAGTTAATAATTTGAAGATTAAAATGGTTCATGTAAACCCAATGTTCTCTTTATTTAAAGAGGTACATATTGAAATTATTGTTGCAATATAAAAGGAAAAGTATCACCTTATTTTACCAAAAAGAAAATTATTCCCAAGGGAGAGACAAGTACATGATGATTATTGGAGGGGATTACCATGATGCTTACTAGCAAATTTTATCAAAATGTAAGAAAAGAACTTGAACTCTGTGTGTGAATGTGTGTGTGTGTGTGTGGGGGGGGGGGGGGGGAGATAGATGGATAGACATACATGCATACATGCATACATACATACATACATACATATATATATATATATATATATATATATATATATATATACATATGTATGTATACGTATATATATATATCTATATACATATGTATGTATATGTATATATATATATCTATATCTATATACATATGTATGTATATGTATATATATATTATATGCCATCATTAAACTTTGTAACTAGCATGTAGAGAAATTTATGGTATACCTACAAGAAATCTACCCATGGCCTTACAAGTTGACAATAACCTCAGACCTTGAACTTTCATTACCAATGTTTTTAATCCCATAATGGTTGCTCAATGAAATGTTTTTAGTCCCCTAATGGTCAATTATGTTTTTCTCCTTTCATATGGGTATAAAATCACTTTACTATAATAACCACATTTGACTCAATTGCCCATCTGAGCATGGTTCCAACTATGCTATCATTCTTCAAGGTACCAATAAATCCATGTGTATCCATATCCCCACTCGACATCTTCCAAGTCCCTACCTATTTTATTTCTATTGTTTATATCCACAATTCTTGTTATAGATCAAAGAGAGAGTGGGTGAGTGAATGAGTGAATGAATGAGGGAGAGAGAGAGGAGAGGGAGAGGCAAACAAAGGGAGGAAGGAAGGGAGGAAGGGATAGGGGGAGGGGGAATAGAAGGGAGAGGGAAAGCGAGATGGAGAGGAAGGGGCAAATGGTTGGAGAACAAGGAGGGAGGGAGGGAGGGAAGGAGACACACATACACCCCTTGGACACTTTGCAAGCTTGCAATCATGGAGCCTCTCTTGAGGGGGTTGGTAGTTTGGTTATGCTTGTTGGAACCCCAAGAGAGACACCAAGGAAAAAAGGATTCTATTGCAAAAAAATCTATCTTGTAACATCAACAAGCTTTTATTTCATTATTTTGATGACCAAAGCAAAGAAAATAGCAAATCTTCACGCAGCATCATAGTAGATATCTCCCACAGATTTGATAGAATCAACCATAATCTTCAACATCTTCATAGAATCCATCAATAGAACAATGAACATAAAGGAATACACCATTTTTGAATGGAAATAAATCACATAGTATTCATCTTCAGTGTCTTCATAGTTTTCTCTCTCAATCTCTCATATACAGTTACACTGTTTTGATAGAATTTGACTATCTCTGGCTCTCTCTCTCTCTCTCTCCCTCTCAATAGTACATCATCTCCTCACTACAATACTCAATAATGACTCTCAATAATCCTTCTTAGGTCGTGGATACACCTCCCAAGAGGTATGTCTGATGCGAAGAGGCACCAGAGCCACTATAGTGTCTCTTCATAGCTCACTACTACCACCGTCACTCCAATCTTCTCTTCAGTCTTCAACAGCTGCTTCTTCCATTTGTTTTAGCTCTTTTGAAATTATATTTATCCTTTCCAAAAGTTATAAAACTTTTCCAAAGTCACACATACATTCTGCAGAACACTTATAGAAGATCTAAAAAATAGAACAGAACGGGGACAGAGCAGATACAGAACAGGGACAGAGCACATATAGAGGCTCCACAGAAGGTTTACAGAGGGTTACAGAAGGTCATCACAAAACAGCAAATTCTCATAACTCATACTAAAACCATTCCAAACTATAAAAAACTATTCAATAATATTTCAAAAGAGTTCAACCTTCATTAATCATCAATCCATGCTTTATACAGAAGAAAATCAGAATAAAATAGAAGCTATACAGAAGGTATCAGAACCAATCAAAACCTCAACAGAACCTATCAAAACATCACAGAGCCTCATATTTCCACTAAGAATCATCATGAGCTTCCAAATCATAATCAATATCATCCAAAACACTCTCAAACACTTCCATTAACAATCATACATCACTCTAAATCCATCAAAAATCAATCATTCAAACCTCAAAAACAACAAAAAACAGTCAAAATTTTTGTCTTTTTTCACTCTCAACATATCCCCACACTTAGACAGAAAGCGTCCTTGCAACCTAAGGAAAAGAAGAATATAAGTTCAGTAAAAAGCTCAATTTTGATCTTCTTCAGTATCTTCAACAATCACTCCACCACGACCCCAACTTATTACCTGTATATCTAGAAAAGAATACTACTAAATGAAAACTTCATTATTCATTAACACATCTGATCATCAATAAAAAGTCATAAAATTTTTGTAAAGGATATAAGAGGTTTCTTCAGCTTTCCATCGTAGGCTTGCCATCCACCATCACCATCAATAGTTGAAAAGAGATCTCGAACAAATTATTCAACCAGCATGAACTCATCACATACAAATTAACCCACAACACAAACACTAAACACAAAACAACCATTTGAATGACACCTCCAAAAAGAGAGATATATATCATTACGAATCATCCAAAATACATTGCAAAGGCATCAATGAAGGTGATCCCTCTTGAAGGCTTGGTGATTACGAAAACAATCCATGGATAAGGACTCATCCACAAATATCTTGGGAGGATTTTGAAAGAATTGAAGGCAACACATCCTTTCTAACAAAACAAGATATCTGCTAGGTAGACAAAGGGCATGAAAATATAGGACATCCAACTGTTGAGAATCAATGTTCACATTGACATTCATACAAAGCTTTGGAATGGCCTTTTGATCGTTATGGGAATGCCTATGCATATATGCTAAATACCAAGCAAAATGGGTTTTCAATCTCACTGAAGGATCTAGAGATTGCGAATATTGGTGAGAAAAATGGAGGTAATTCTGCTATGCTTGACTAACAGTTGTCCAGCCCCCCGGAATCAATGGCCAATTAATATGTGGTCCCATGAGAGAATCAGTTGAGCTCCATTCTCTTCTTCTCGAAATCTGCTAATCAAATCCTTCGTACCCACTAACCAATTGAGGGGGTTGAGAAATAGAAGTTGCAGGAGATGGAAGTGAAATAAGTAAAAGAGGATGAAGAGATGGGTAGGAAAAATCATAAAAGGAGGAATAAGCTAAAGAAGGAGTGGCTGAAAATTTAAGTGAATTAGTTAGAAAAGGTGTCAATTGATAAGTAGGAAAAGTAGAAGGTATATGGATAGATAGAGAATGACATGGTGGAGAAGGGGAAAAGACTTGATCTGCAATGAAAGAACAATAGGTAAAGATTGGAATTGAGGAAAACCCTCAGGTTGGGAAAGGAGAGGTAAGATAGCTGCTAAGTTGGATTGATAAAGGGACAAATAAGTATCATAGCGATGGGCCATTTGTTGATAGTAAAATAAGCTAGGAATAGAGAGACCTAAAACAGATCGTCTATGGTAGGCATCAAAGAAGGATGAATCAAATGGATGGTTCTTGGAAAGATAAGCTAGGAGATCCACCCTTAGTTGGTTAGTGCTCTACACATAACTAGAAGCTGTATTCTGGCATTGGTTCAGGACTACAAAATCAATCATTGAATGCCATGAAGTGTCCGGGCAAATAGCCACTTTAGAAGAATAACACTAGAACATGTCATCTATCCTCAACTCCAAATAGTTGACATATAATGTAGCTTGTAAAACCACATCCCACACATACCGAGCTAGATCTACATCATCTGAAATCAACAGATCACCTCGTAGATACATATAAGATAGCAGTATGGTATCCGTCGTTACAGAATCTTCAAAAATCATACGAACAACTTCTGTCAGCAAATCAGAAGACTAAACCCCACTCCAACCATCCTCTGGAAGAGGAAGATCCATCGTTGAGAGCTTCATATAGAACGCCAACTTTTATAACTAATAGTGGACAAAAAAAGAATGGTCCGGAGGAACATACTCCTGAAAGTGCTCAAATGTAGACCATAACAAATCCATCCTGGACTACAATCTTTCCATTTTATCTTGAAACAACTGACATAATGTGACATGTCTCTAGAGAACTGCCAAGTCCTGCTGAGATATAGAAGGAATCATAGGAACATTGGGGCTTGGAGGAATGGACCGTGATTGTGCCAGTTGGTCTTGCAACTACTTGGGATTGCAATGTATTATGAGCAGTCTACAAAGCTAATAGGTTCGTATCTAAAAGAGTCTTAAACTCTTGAGCTTCTCTGGACATTTTCTCTTTCTCCTCCGAAACTCTAGTGACCTCTAACTGAGCTTCTGCTAACTGAATTTTCAAAGAAGATATTTCTTCTCTTTGGGTCTCAATCATTTGGGTCTGCTGCTCCATCTGCTTAAATAGATCGACAAGAGTGTCTTTAGCAAAGACTAACTCTGTGGTTGCCTTATGCAACTGGTCTTTGGATTGCATCAATTCTTCATAGAAAGAAGCATATAACTGTTGAACACAAGCTGTCTCTGAGAGTTCAATAGAACTCTAGATGTTGTTACAAAGGAAAGGAATGGCATCCCCTGACACTAAATTGTTCAGTGAAGGAACTGATATTTCCAAAGAACCCTCTCGATGTGCCCTAAATAAATTGTTGCATGTGAGGTAGGTAGGGAGGTCACTTCCAAATGTAGCAGGAACTGTTACTGAAGGAATGACTGGTGGAACTTTCTCTACTACACGCTTCAAGCGCTTCCACGTTGAATGACCAATGGAGGAGGAGAATCAAGATCCTCTATGTCAATAGGTTATGAATCCTTTGAAGGTAGAGGGGGAGGTACTGAATCAGATAGAGAAGGAGGTAGCACACCCTTCTTAAGGCCTGAATATGTCAAGAAAGCATATAAATAGGAACCATAGGTTACATTGGTGACATTCCCTCTGGTCACTTTAACAAAATGTTGGTCCATCTTCGTAAGTAGGTAAGTACTGCAATCAATGGCAACCCCTTTTAACACCATCCTGGAAGCTGTGAAGAGCTCCTTGGACAAATAATGAGATGGTGTTTTGGCAGGCATAAACTTGTCTTGGAGAAATTGGCAGACTAGCTTCCAGAGAGGATCAATGATCATTGAAAAAGACACTCCTGAAGTGTTAATCACCTTCTTGACATCAAGGACCTCTTTGGTGTGCTTCTGTAACAGCTTGAGAATCTCATCATTGGAGAATAATTGTCTAGCTGTAACAAAGGGTTCTCCTTTGTAGGGAGGAGACAAAGCCTTCCCTAACCCTCTAGGTGTCAATACCATGAAAGTACCACGAACCAAGCCTGATTTCTTATTGTATGATGCAAGAAACTCATCACACAGGGATGGATCGTCTGGAATCAAAGGGAGTGGAGCAGCCACAAAATTTGCAAGGCCTGATTTCGCAATAGGTTCAAAATTCAGGTAGGGAAGAATAATCCCTACTGATCAATGGGACATACTGAACAGAAGGAAGAGCTTGAGGTGCCATTCAAATGGAATATACACACACCACAAACACAGACAATCACAAAGAATGCCTGCAAAACAAAAAAATAGTGATAAAAAAAAATCGATCAAAAGAAGTACACACAGATGTAACTAACCAACTGACCACCCCAAACAACCCACATCCTAGAAAAAATTCGGCATGACCTCTACACATATGCGACTGAAAGCTTCATGCTATGCAATAAGAAAGCATCCAAAACCCCGTATCAGGCCAAAAAAAAAACTACAAACCGCACCCGTAATCATATCACACAATCAAACCATAATACCTCAAAAACCTAATAAGGACATAACTAAAACTTTGACAAATAATATCAGCTTAAAGGACTATAGGTGCCCATCCCACGAAGCGTATTTATTAAAAAAAGAAAAAAAATACAGTGAGGGGAATGGTTTTAATGAAGGGTTTATTTTAATAAATTATTAACAATTGTTGAAACTTTATTAGGTTGTAAACCTTAATAAAAAAACGACGGTTCATTCTTAAAATTTTAATTACAAATTATTACGGTGAAGCTGTGCTTAAACGAAACTCCGACTTCAATACCCAGACTGGGGTCTCTAAATGCAAATTTATTCATTAGAAATTAATGGTGATGTGGAGCGCTTTTCTGCCAGTGCGTGTTATTTTGCTACGATCGTTTTTTTTAATTAAAAATTAAGGTACTTGTGAGGCACACGTAGCGTGTGCAAAGTGAATGACGGGTTGATTTTAAGTTATTAGAAAAATGTATGTTTATCGCGAGCGCGCGTGCCATGGTGGTGTTTAGGATTCATTTTAAGAATTAATTGTGAATTTTGGGATAGTGAAAAATAAAAGTAGAAAGAAAAAAAGAAAAATACCTGGAAGTGGATATGTGTGTATGCAATGAAATGGAATACGCACATCTTAATCTCAAGATAATGAAAATGAGTCCCAAAAATAAAATGTCAATAACTGAAAAGTTGTGACAGAATAAGCTTTTCAACAACAAAACCAATGTCTTATAAAAATGTCAATAAAGTTGGTGTGTTTTGATTGTGTGATAATTTAAAATAAATTTTCATGAAGTGAGGTATTAAAATTAGGGTTTTGGCTTCAAATAATACTTTGGCCATTTATGAAAGCATTTTCAATTGCGAAATTATTAGCAAAAGGGGCAATTGGATTTGTGAAATTTTTTATAAAAATATTTGAAAGTATTTTTGAATTTTTACTAATTTTTTATGAATTTTACTTATTTTACATGTATTTTTGAAAGAATTTTGAAGTTTTGAATTTTTTGCAATTTATTTTCTTAAATTCCCACTTTGAAAAATAGTGCAAATGATTTCAGCAATGTTGAAAAAAAATTAGGAATTTTTTAAACAATTTATTTGGATTCTAAATTAATTTTAATGAATTTTTGAAGTTTTTTTGTTTTTTTTTTAAATATATTTTTAAGGTTTTTCGGGTTTTAAAATTAAACATCGGTACCCGAACTACGTGTGAACAGTTGATAATGACTGCGTGTGAACGGGTGACTCCAACACACCACCACACGGACAAGTTGGATGCGTCCTCGCGCGTGAACGCCTGCTAGCAGCTCACGAACACGTCAGAAGCACATCCTGATACGTGCATGAACACGCCGCGGCGCACGAATAACCGCAAGTGCAGTCACCAAGACACGTAGGGAAAAAAAAAACCCAGAACCCAAGGCGGGGTGGAAGTCCACAATGCAGGAACAAGGGCCTGCGGGGAGGTGTGGTCGGTGTATGACTTGAGTGTGTTTGTGCGAGTGGTGAGTGGGAACAGGGACAATGGGAGAGGGGGGGTTTGTCTGCAGGTGGAGAGGGATGTGGGTGGAAAGGGGGGCTAGGGTAGGGGTAACTGTGTAGGGGTGGGAAACTGGGGTTGGGTGGTTGGGGGGTATAGTTAGGATTTGGAGGGGGGGGGGGGATAAGGAGGCATCCACAGGGAAGAGGCGAGGGAGGAGGAAGAGAGGGGAGGAAAGGGAGGACGAAGAGGAAGAGAAGACGAGAGGTGGGGGGAGGAGGAAGAGGAGGGGGCAGCAGAAGAAGGCGGGGGAAGAGGGGGATTGGCCGCGGAGGAGGAGGCGACCAGGGCAGGGCAAGAGAAAGAGGAGGAGGCACGGGTAGCAACGAGGAGGAAGAGGAGGGGGCGGCAGGAGACAAAGGCGAGGAGGAAGAAAAGGGAGGGAAGGAGAGGATCGTGGCGGAGGGAGGGAGGAAGGCCGTGGAGGAGGGAGGGAGGAAGGGGCCGTGGAGAAGGAGGCATGCAGGGAGGAACTAACAGGTATGTGTTTTCTTTTTTCTTTTTTTTTTCTTTTTTTGTCTTTCTTTTTTGTTCTCTTTTTTAATTTTCGTTTTTTTTTTTTGTTTTAATGATCAGGGCTTTTTTTTTCTTTGTTCTTTTGTTTTTGTTTTTGGTTTTTTTATTTTTGTTGTATTAGGATTTTTGTTTTTTTGTTTTATTTTTATATTTGTTGTTTTTGTGTGTTTTTTTTGTTCTTTTTTTAAATTTTGTTATGGTTGTTAAAAATGAGTGCACCCCCATCTCACGCGCATGCGCGGAGCGAGAGTAAAAAAATTTTGCATCAACGGGATCAGACGGGGCGGGGATGGTGACACGCGAGTCAAAGAAGCCAAGGGGCCATCCCGAGGCAACTAAAACCAAAAACATGCGCGTTCATACGCGACACGAGAAACGCGGCCACACAACAAAAAGGAAGAAAATTTAATAAAACCCAAACCGCACCTCAGATCGAAAAACCATAAAAAGGAAAAATATGCCGGGAGAGAGGGGGAAGATGATAGAAAAATGCGACATTGGATCCGAGGCGCAATCAGGGTGTTCACATGGGAAAAATGCAAGAAACAGACCCGAAAACACATACGTGTATTAATATCAGAAAATCCGCGCGTCGGAACGAAGTGCAAAAAGAAGAAAAAATGTGCAAAACAATGTGTCCAACACCCCTATCATGGCAAAACACAATTTCGATCATGATAGGATGGGTTCACATGGGAAAGACCCCAAAAACAGACCCGAAAATGGACTCGAAAATTAATATGAGAAGAATCAATTGCTAGAACGAAGTGCGATAAATAGGAAAAATGTTTAGGGGAAAGGGACTCACAGGGTTGGTGCATCAAAACTTAGTTCGGGGGAATTAAGTGGGGTTCACATGGGAAAAACACAAAAAAAAGACACCCGAAAACACTTTGAAAAATTGATAGCTAAAAATCCAACTTAGAAGAGGGGGAGGGAAAAAAAAAAAGTGGGGGAAACGCTAGCGGGACACGGCTGTCAAATTAAACTGGAATTTCGATGAAAATAGGGTATGTTCACATGGAAAAATGTAAAAAATAGGCACGAAAAAGGCCCGAAAACTCGCAAAAATGAATAGCGGACCAACCGTGCATCGGAAGGACAGGGTGTAAAAAGGAAAAATGTCAGGGAAAATGGGTAGGGCAGAGCTGGCATATTAGATTAGTGTTTCGAAGCAATAAAGACATGTTCATATGGAAAACCGTCTAATTTATAGAAATTGCTTCAAAAATTAATAGCTTCGAGGACAAAAAATAAAGGCAAATGGTCAAGGAACAGCTCCGAGGATAGGGTAAAATAAAATGGAGGAGTGGGGAAGGGACCCCATTAGAGCATAAAAATTGAATTTTTGCATTTGGAGGTGGATAGATGTATTTCCATGATGAGATGCAGAAGTGATGCAGAGGGACGCATCCCCACAATTAAGACCTTAACAGGAAGGGTAAACTGAACATCAAGGACCTAGTACCACACATCAAACCAACCACAAAAGTCCCCACACTTAAAACATGACCGTCACTAAGAAACAGAGGTGTAGGGTTAGAAAAACTTGCCCCATATTGCCGAGGAGTAATGTCGATTATCGAGGTTATGTCTTGTATTGTTGTCGACTGCAGGAGGTACCAAGATATCTTCACAGCACATGTCCTTCGTGGCAGGAATCACGCGACAGCACCCACGGAGGTAGTTGGTTGAAGGAATCGCAGGAAATTCGTCGATGACAAGGGATATTGCACTCAACTCATGATCACTCAAATGGAATGAAAGAGTAGTCACTCACTCCATTACTAACATCACTCGAGGTAATATTGATGAAACCCCAAAGCTCACGCCAGGTTTAGGAATCGACAAGGGAATGGTGCAAAGAGAGTATGCCAGGGTGCACAATTGATGGTGCATTAGTGTGTCCCGCCCTGTCTGACATAGGTGCAAGGAGGAAAGCTAGGGAGCCTTGCAGTGCAGTGTATAAAATAGAGTGACGTATCATGTGCTGATGGCAGAAACCCATCCCATGGGTGCAAAGGGAAACAGAAACGTATCTAACTCCAATGGTCGTAACGTCCCTCAATCCTCACCTCTCAATACTTGATTGAAGAAACGTCTGTCACACTCAACCCACCCTCTATCTCACGCTCTATTGAAAGATAGAGGGGGCAGCCCATTCCTCAAACCCATTGATGTAATCCTCACTGTCACTTGTGCAGAGGTTGTATGCCTTGTGCACATTTGATAGTGCAACTATGCATCCCGCCCTGTGCCAGCATATAGTGCAAGAAGAAAGGCCAGGGAGCCTTATGGTGCACTGCATAGGAACAAATCATGTGTGGTGCATTGAGAGGCCCATCTCGTGCATGCAACACTCCATTCACACATCTCACCACTCATTTGATTTGAAGGAAAAAACTAGTGACTCACCCCACCCTCTATCTCACTCGATGTTAAATAAAGAGGGCAGCCCATACTCACGTCCCCATCCTGTTAGGATGAAAGCTCACATCACTCAAGGGGTTGGTGATGGAGATCATGTCAGCTATTGTTGGCATCAGGATATTGAAGACGAGGTGTACCAAGGGAGGTAGCCAACAAGTCTGATACTTCAATGATTTGTAAGAAAGTCTGCCTATTAAGAAGGACAGACTGATTGATATTGCAGAGACAGCCCACCAAGGAAGGTGGCTTCAACTTGCTTGCTGGAAAGGTATTGCGGGTGAATTAACTATCCTAAACTGCAGGGCGTTACCACCTTTTCCATAGTTAGCTTCCTGCCCAAGGGTGTTTCCACCTTTTCTTGGAACAAGGCCTGTTATGACAGGGAATTTTTTCCTTTTCTCCTATAACAGTTTTGTTTGTTTTGTTTTTTCTTTTATTTATTTTTTTTATTTTTATTTTTTTGTTAAGAAAGAGAATGATAGAAATACCATGTATCAGGACCATCCTCGCCATCATTGTTGGATCAGACGAGAAGAGAACAAGGTCGGGTTGAGAGGTATCTGTGAGGGGCTAGCAGAACGAGACCGCCTCATGAGGAGAATCATAAGGGCTATTAGAAGCACGAAGAGAAAGACAGTGTGACACCCAAAAGGGAGAGGATAGGTTGACTGTGATTGTCAAGTTCCCCAAGGAGGGAAGTACTTCTTCAAACGATAGCCATTGATTAGGAAAGGATCATTAGAGGCATCAACGGTCTGCACCTGAACATAGCCATTAGGATTGACAGCAAGTACCTTGTATGGGCCCATCCACCGTTGTTGAAGCTTGCCAGGAAACTTGCCAAATCTCGAATCATAGGCTAGGACAAGATCACCTTCTTGGAACTCCTTGTGCTTGATGAAACTATCATGATAGGCCTTGCGTCGTGCTTGAGTGGTTTCCATACATTGTAGGGCCATCCGACGTATCTCATCCAAGCATTCCAAGTGCAGGAGGCGGCATTACAGTGACTCATCATCTCCCAATCGTTCTTTAATTGCCACTCACAAAGAGAGAAATTCCAGTTCAACAGGGAAGATGGCTTCTATACCATACACTAGCTGGAAAGGGGTCTGTCCTGTAGCTGCCTTATGGGAGGTTCTATATGCCCAGAGGACCTCTGTAAGTCGATCGTCCCAGTCGCGACGATGAGCGGCAATCGTTCTTGTCAGGATTGAGCAAAGGATGCGATTGGTGGCTTCAACTTGGCCATTGGCTGTAGGGTAGTAAGGAGTGGAGTTACGATGGCGGATCTTATACAGTTCCGTTAGCTCCTCCATGATTTTGTTAAGGAAATGAGTACCTCTGTCACTTACCAGCTCGAGGGGACTACCAAAACGGGTGATAATATTCTCGTACATGAACAGGGCTACGATGTTACCATCATCACTCTTCAGAGCTTTAGCTTCACACCACTTTGTGACATAATCCGTACATACTAAGATGTATCTGTTCTGCTTCCATCTGGTGGGTGGATCAATGGGACCCACAAAATCAATCCCCCACTTCTCGAATAGCTTTAGGGGAAGAATGGGTTGCAGTGGCATGGCACTTGTTTTGGTGGGTTTCCCCATTCACTAACAAGCATCACATCTCTTGCAGTAGTCATATGCATCCTTGTGGAGGGTCGACCACCAGTATCCTACTAACAGATGCTAATAGAGCCTTCTTGGCTATCGCTTCTCTTGCGAAGTGTCCACCACATGGTTCATCATGGCATGATTTCAATACTATGCCAATTTCATCCCCTGCAACACATCTTCGCAGCACTTCATCTTTGCCTCTCCTGTACAGTGCATCGCCTAACAAGGTGTAGAGGGTTGATTCTAACAAAAGCTTCTTTTTCTCACGGCTTGAGATGCCAAGAGGATACTGTTTAATTGCTAGGAGGTTGGCTATGTCTGCATACCAGGAAGTGATTGTTTCAACTAGAAACAAGGAAGCATCAGGAAGGTCTGGATCATCCTGTTCCTCTTCTGCAATTTGAGGGATCTGTGATAGATTATCGGCTAGGACATGGGAACGGCCAGGCTTAGTGACCACTTCAAAATCAAACTCCTGGAATAGGAGTAACCATCTCATCAGTCGTCCTTTGACATATGCTTTGTTCATCAGGAAGGACAAGGCTTCATGATCCACGTAGAACTTAAAATGTATTGACAGTAGATAGTATCTAAACTTCTCTAGTGCAAACACCATTGCCAAGCACTCAAGCTCTATTACTGTGTAGTTCCGTTCCCTATCAGTTACCTTTCGGCTTGCATAATATATCGGTTAATCTAATTTAGAGGGGCCCTTTTGACATAGGACAGCACATAGCCCTTCCTTCGTCCAATCAAGAGGCTGTAAGATAGATGCTTGGATAAGGCACTATTTTAAGGTATTAAAGGCTTCTTCACAGTCATCAGTCCAAAGAAAAACTGCATCTTTCCTTAAGATCTTGTGCAGAGGGGTTGCCTTGGTTGCAAAATGTGCAATAAATCTTCTGTAGTAGCCCACATGGCCAAGAAATCCTCTCAATTGCTTGAGGTTTGTTAGTGCTATTAAGGCGACAATCTTCTCAATCTTTGCCGGGTCTATTGCAATCCCTTGTGCAGAGACAATATGGCCCAGAAGAACTCCTGATGAGACGCCAAAGACACATTTTTCGGGGTTGAGAAAAATCCCATACTCTCGGCATCTGTCAAAACATTGCTCTAGGTGTCCCCAATGCTCTTGCATCAAACTATAGACACAAAACTCATCAAGATACACCTCAATGAAATCATGCAAATGATTTCTGGAAGGCAGCCATCATTACTCGTTGGAAGGTGGCAGGAGCATTATATACAAAGCCCAAATGGCATCACTCTATAGGCATAGGTTCCCCATTCTGTGGTGAATATTGTTTTGGATTGGTCTTCTTCTGCAATTTGGACTTAGTTATACTTACTGAATCCATCCAAGAGGGAATACAGCTCATAGCTTGCCACTGTGTCCAACAGTTGGTCTGTAAAAGGGATAGGGAAATGATCCTTCTTCGTCTTCAAGTTTAGCTTTCAAAAATCTACACATATTCAAAGTTTCCCGTTCTTCTTGGGTACTGCCACAATGGTCGAAACCCATTCACTGTTAGCCACAGGATAAATGAACTCGGCTTCAAGAAGCTTCAATAATTCAGCCTTCACCAGGGCAGAATAATTAGGATTCATACGCCTTTGTCTTTGCCTTACAGGTTTGGCATCAGGCTCTAGGTCAATGTGATGTTGGCATACTGTGGGATTAATCCCCTTTAGGTCTTTATATGACCAAGCAAACACATCTAAGTTCTCCTTTAATAAGTCTCGCAGGACCACTAGTTCTTCTTCTGGAAGATTGAGGCCTACTTTTAGGTGACGTTCAGTGCCGTCAGTATCCAAGAATGTCACTTGTCTTTCACCTTCCACTTCGCGGATAAATGTCCCACGGATTGCTTCTGGATAGAGGTCTGACTCTTTTAAGGGAGTAGTGTCATCTTCTGATGTTCCACTAGAACGAGTGTCCTCCTTCTAAACAGATGACTCATTTTCTTGTTGAGATTGCTGGAAGGGTATCAGAGCTTTGTTTGCTTCTGTGTGAGTGGTGCTTTCTTCTAGACTTAGGGATTCATCTTCAGAGAATGCGTCCAGGAATGTCACATAGCATGGACCTTCTAGAAGCTGAGGCTTTGATAGCTCTGGCTTCTGTAGTGGCAGGGGGCATCATCATCATCTTTTCTCTGGACTGAATGGTCAATGCGACAAGAACCACTGGTGAACATAATTTTTATGTCTTTAGTCCATTTCTTATGTAGATTCTACATACTTTGTGGTCCATTGGTCAACCCAAATGGAACCATGGTCATTCCATCCAAAACCTTGAGATCTTCGACCTCTGAGGTCTCTGTAGGGACATCAACAAGATCATCCACTATCAAAGAAAATTCTTCATCTATAATTTCATAACTTGCTTCATTTTCTTCCTCATCATTTTCATCCTCTTCCTCTAGAGGCTCTATCTCTACTTCTGTAGAGGCTCTATATCTATTTATGCTTTTCCTACAGAGGCAGAAGATCCATAGGAGAAGAACAAATCTTCTGCCTCTGTATTTGTTTCTGTTTATGCTTCTGTCTCTGCTCTGTCTTTGTTTTGTCTTTGTTATTGCCATGTAACAGAGAGAATAGTACATCCATGCTTCTATTTCGCTGTCAGAGGTGATTTCAGAAGTCCATTCTAGTTGAGACAGGAGGTATTCTCCCATGGACAAAGACTTTGCTTCCCTTGGTAGTTGGCTTACAATGCCCACTGTTAGGGAGTGTGCCTCTTTTTTCTTGGGAAATATCTATTTAACAGCCTCTTCATCTCCTAATGTACCATCTGTTACCTCATTGGAGGCGTCGAGGGATGTGGATCCATTGCCTTTTGCGATCCATACAATTTCAACACCACTTTGTTGGGTCCTCTGCCTAGGGTTAGGGTTCCTTTGAACCAGTCTGTCCCAGCTCTCGCTTCAAAAAGCCAAGGTCTTCCCAATAGCACAGGGTATGAGGTCCCATCAGAATTTGGTTTGACCACCAAATATGTCAGCCAATAGTCTCTTCCTGCAAGGGTTGTTTTTACGTATGGGAGGATGCCCAACGGTTTAATTCTGCTTTGGTCTGCCAATCTGATAAGCCACTGTGTAGGTTGAATTCGTTGCAACCCTAAGTCCTTCATTGTCACATCCGTCATCATGTTTACTGATGAACCTCCATCAATCAAAGAATTTGAAATAAAGCATCCTTCTATCCATACAATAACCTCTGGAGTTCCAGGATCTAGGAAAGCGTTAGCCACATCTACCTCCTTTACAGGCTCCGAGGCCTTATTGGTCATTGTCACTGTTGAAGGAACAATCCTTAGTCCACGTCTTCTTGTCAAGTTGCTTTTGAATTTCTTTCGAAAGATGGGAAACAACATCAGCAACTATCGAAATGTTAGGTTTGGTTTAAAGGTGTCTAGGTCTTTGACCAGGTCATATTCTTTGATAGGATCCACAGGCTTCTCTAGCCTACTGGGGAATGGGCCTACACCCATTTTCATCTTTCCTTTTTTTTCTAGCAATGGCAGCATTGGCACTTTCTCTGTTTTCAGAGGTACTTCTGTATCGTCTATCTCCTGGACCTCTGGTCCTGTTTCTAGGACTATCTCTATGGCACTGTAGTGCTCTGTACTGCATTGTTCTGTGTCCTGTACTGCTCTGTTCCTCTTTTGTTAGGTTGAACTTCACAGTCTTGGTTGGGGAATTATTTTTTTTCATTGGGAATACATGTTGGAGCCATAGGCACGACAAGGTAGAGCTAGAGTACCCTAACATATTGTCCACATATACAACCCCCAAGTTCAATTCAGTAGAATGGCTAGTTTCCCCAACACAATGGAGCTACTTTCCATGGTTTCACGGCTAGTTCCATTCAATTATGAGAGGTAGAGCTAGAGCGGAAGCAAGAGCTATGGTGAATGGAGCAAGAGAGCAAGAGAGAGAGACACTATATGTGGAAACTCCAATAGTCACAATGTGTGACTAGCCTTCCCTATACAATAATTATTGAAAGAATAAAAAATAAAGTAAAAGTGATAGGCACCCACCACCTGTAGTGTACGAGTGTAATCATAGTGTGTGAAGTAAATACTAGGTGATGTAGGCACAGGCACTTTTGCCCCTAATAACCTCCTGCTTAAAGGTGAAATGTGCCTCTTGTGAGGAGAAAACAAGTAAAAAGTGACAAAGTACAAAGGTATATAAAGTACAATAAGATGATGAATAGATGTCATCTCATCCTATGCCCATCATCTTCCTAAGGCAAAACATTCTGCTAAGAGACTTTTAGTGAGCAGATCTACAAGATTCTCATCAATCAATATCTTCACAAGCTCAACAAGCTTCTCCTCTATCACCTCCCTAATGAAGTAATAGCACACCTCAATGTGGTTTTTCTTTGCATAGAACATTGAGTTCTTGGCCAACTAAATATGAATGTAATGTAGGAGTGTCATCTTGCAAGTCTCAGTGGTGGCTATAATATACTCTACCTTAGTAGTAGATAAGGTTGTGCATTTTTGCACCCTAGACATTGAAGAAATAGCACCTCCAACAAAAGTGAAGACACACCCTAATGACCCATGTTCTTGCTTAAAACCCTTTGCAACCAATTTGGCCTTATATACTATCCTTTAGTGTCTAAGGGTACTCTTCAACTTGTACACCCACTTGCATAGCAAGGAACGCTTTTGCCTAGGAAAAGAAAGAAAATCCCACTTATAATTTTTTTGTAATGAGTCATACTCTGACTACATGGCCCTCTCCCAAGAGTAACTATCATATCTACGCATGGCCTCATCTTAGGTAAGAGGCTCACCAACATCTGTCACCATAACATAGTCTATAGAGGGTGCAAACCAATCAATCTATCTCTAGTAGACCGTCACAAAACAAGTTGTGGGGCATATACATATTTTCCAACATCATGATCATGGGCCATTAGAACATCAGCTATACAAGATGTCTAATTGGTTATATTGTAATATGAGGCTTCTCCTGAAATATCACTCTGTGTATCTTAACTACTTGCTCAAGCTGCTTATGCATCTTCTCCTCATGGGAATCAACATCATAGGTACGGATGACCTTCCTAGCCTGTTGATCCCATAGGTGATAGCCCATCTCAATTGCATCGCCATAACCAAGAAAGATGCATTTCACTAATTTAAGATCTAGCTTATTGTATTTGTCCTTTAAAAAATGAAAAAACATCACATCTAAAGATACACAAATGAGCATATGATGGAGGTTTTCTAGACTATACCTCCTCTGCAACTTGATAAGCAATAGCAATGCACGGGGATCTATTTATCAAGTGTATGGAAGTAGTAACTATCTCGGTCCAAAAATGCTATGATATGTCTGCTTGGCTAAGCATACTATGGACTCTCTCTTGATTCATGCACTCTGCAACACTGTTTTAGAATGGGTTATAAGGAACTAGTAAAGTACAAGACTAATGGAACCTTAGAAAAAGGCAAAGTCAGATTGATACCCCACTCATCGCAAAACTATCGAAATGCTTTAGAGACGTATTCGCCCCCATTATTTGACCTTAGTATTTCAACCTATAGTTGGATGGGTTCTCAACAAGAGCAAGCCAATGCTAAAAGATCACCAATATATCCTATTTTTGCTTTATGGGATATGCTCAAACCTTGTGTGAATAATCATCAATGAAAGTCATGAAGTACTTCGAGCCACCTAGGCATGGGACCGCATACATCAGAATGGAAAAGAGCCAGAGACTCACCCATGTGCGTAATATCAAACTTCTTATGCGAACTATATGCATGCCTATATCATAAAGACAATGATCAAATGAATCAAAACATTTGTAGTCAAGGGATGGAAGATACTACAAATGAGAAAGCATTTTCATTCCTTTTAAGAACATGTACCCAAGGCAACAATGCCATAAAAATGCATGTGGTATGTTAGCCATAGCTAAAACATGGTCAATAGATCTAGATACAAGCAAGGGATAAAGATTGCCAGCCTTAGCATCTCAAACAAACATAAGATTACCACGTGTAATCTTCCATGCGGAATCACCAAAAGCTACAAGTATAATTCATCTAACTTAGGTTGCACTACATTTATCTCTTCAATCTTTACACTGAACTTAGTAAGGACAATGTTGCGATCATCAAACTTATCTTACACTTTGCCCTTTCCTTTCTCCTTGCACTTATCATTACGCATCTTATGGCACTATGGCCTAATATGACCCTACCTCCCACAATAATGGCATGTAAAATAGACCTTATGACCATGGGACTTACTACAAGACTACCCATGAGACTAAGACCTTTGTGAGTCTCTATCATAGCATTCATTACTACTCTTACCACCATCATGCCTACCCCTAACAATCAACGCATGAGAAGTATGAGCTACATCCACATTCTTTCTATTTATCTCCTCTATGAGTAAGGCACTCTCAACATTCTAGATTTTCAAACCATTTTTAGGCATATTAGCACACATGGTAGTACAAAAAGTATCCCATGACTCAAGAAGTGTCATAAGAAAGAACAAGGGAGGAAGATTATCCTTAAACTCAATGCCTTGCAAAGTCAATTGGCTAAACTCAAGTAAAACTCATTCAAATGCACAGACATACTAGTCCCTTCCTTCATGCAAACATCCATGATTTGTTTCAACCAATACATTTGTGAAGTAGGACTTTTCTCACCATAAAGATTACATATCTTCTCCGATAATTGCCAAGCATTATCCTCGAGTGCCACAACATTGAAATAAACCTGTTTTGACAATGGTAATATAATAGCATATTTAGATAGCTCATCCAACTCATCACAAGTATCTTGATCAATGTCTTTAGGTTTTACACTCTTAGTTTTCAAAGGCCTAGCCTACTTCTTTTGAACCAATACTTGCCATATATGTGTCTTCTAATATGTGAAGTTTGTGCTATCAAGCTTTGAAATATTAAAAATAGCACTATCATTTGAAGAATTGACCATAATGACAATATACCAATATAAAATCCAAGGGAATGGGCTGTTGTAAATGAATGCACATCAACCCCCAAAATTTAGCCAAAACAAAGGCAAAACATGAGAGAAGACCAAAGTATAGAGTTCTCCACCAACTACAAGCAATAGACTGCCAAAGTACAATGTCTCCTCTCTAAGACAATGCTGGACAAAATAATTATTGCAATGTTGAATTAAAGAAAATAATACATGTCAATCATCCAAATATGGAAAAATATCCAAGAAAGCAAGCTCCCACTAAGAGGGATATTGTAGTAGCAACCTGGATACAAAGAATGCAACTAGAAATGACTAAGCATAGACCATCGTTACTAATGACTGTCACAAAATCAAATTGATAGTAAGCCATATATCCCATAAGCATATATATCACTAACAAACTGTTGAAAAAGGTAAGTACTAATATCCAAAGCATATGGAATCAAATCAGCCCATAAGTAGAGGTAACTATATCCAATAACAAGTGTACTGCTTATTTATGAAACATGAATATGGAAAGTTTGCAATCCTTCATGTTTAGCATTTTTTGTCTCTACAAGAAACCTAATTCTACATTATCACAATGTCGTACATTTGTTTAAACTTCATTGAAAATTTCAAAAAATACAAAATCAATAAAAATGCATCAAAATGGTCCAAAGAAAATCAAAATGATGTATGCATATTTTAACTATGTCAAAGGAGGCATAAAAGAGACAAAGTTTGTAAAAAAAATCTCAATTTGCTACACAAGGATGCATGAAATCATTTAATGAGGACATTATATGTGTGAAGGACCTCAAAGATTATTCACTTGATGTAATTTATATAATCTAAGCAATGAATACAAAATAAATAACAAGTAAGATGAAAATTTTATTTCATCCCAAACGAATTGACACAAAGATGGTTTAAACTACCTATGCACTTCCAAGGTGGAGAGCCTAAGGAGGCTACCTAGAAGAATGGGTGAAAGATAGATGATAATGGTTTTGAGGAAATTTCATTTTTGTAGGCCATAAAGACAATCAGGCATGTCAAACCAATCTACCACATTATGAATCTTTGCTAGTTGACCACGGATACTATAGGAAATATTCAATTTACTATCGAGGTGGGAATACTACCCTTGCGCCCATTCTAAAGGGCCACTAGCACCCTTGGGATGCCCAACCAAGGGCTACTTCCATAAATCTTGAATCCCAAAATAGGGGTCCCAGATAACTCTCACACCCAGCAACTCAATGTAGTGTGCCTTGAGTTGTTACGATCTTAACTACTCTATCAAATCCAAAGGTTAGACCCACAAAGGTCATTTGACATACAAGTCAATACCCAACCAATGTCAATGGGGTTTATGCATACCCTCTTGCTATAATAGGGGCCTTATAACTGTGAGAAATGTAGATCATTTGCAGCAATGTACAAATGTCCACCTATAGGTGGCCACACCCTGATACCAATTCTAAGTCTCTAAAAATAAACTCAAAGAATATCCTTTGTAAGAAATTTTTTGAAGGTATCTACCCTAATCTCCTCTCTTGGATAGTAGATTAGCTCTATTATCCCATCCTCAATCAAATCATGTACTAGTAATATTGAATCTCTATATGTCTAGTGTAGACATAGAACACTAGATCTTTGTCAATGGAGATGCAATTTTGGTTGTCACATCTTAGCATAGTTGGTTTTTCATCTTGCACTCCTATATATCATATGTCCTCATTAACCATACTACTTCACATGCAATAAAACAGGCCGCATTGTACTCTGTTTTAGGAGAAGACATGCAATTGTTGGTTGCTTCTTACTAATCCAAGAGAAGATTCCTCAACCCAAAGAATAATAATAACCAAAAACTAATATTTTGGAATCACTATCTCCTACCCAATCAAACTCATAGTTCACAATCAAACAAGTGTTAGAACTATATATGATAGATGATGAAGAGCTCCCTTTAAGTATTTGAGCACCCACATCCCATCTTTCCAATGACCTTGATGAAGTTTGTATTTGAGAACTTGCTCAAAACACCAATACTAAAACTAATATCTAGCCTAGTGTTGCACAAATGGATAAGACTAAGAACCAACCACCTACAGCTCCCAATGTCTGCTAGTGTTGATGTATCATTAATGGAAAACTATACATTGACCAAGATAGATGTAGCTATCTCCTTGCAATTCGGCATACCAAATGCTTTTAAGATTTTCCATGCATACTTCTCTTAGGAGATGAAGATATTTTATTGGCTCTTACCAAACTTCAACCCTAAAAAATAGTGTAATAAGCCCAAGTTCATTATTTCCAACTTAGATGTCAAATCCTTTCAAGTCAATTGGATCGCATCTTCATAATCACATGTAAATGTAGAAGTTAGCATTTGAGACACATCTTTTAAAGTTAAAGCTTGAAAAGAACTTATTTATACACTAGCGCCATATTATAGGGGCTTGTTTTAGCCTATACAATTCCTTTTTCAACTCACAAACTTTCTTCTTAAAATGGGGAGGCTTGAAGCTTGGTGATTGAACTATGTATACTTCCTCCTTGAGGTCACAATTCTAAAACATTAATTTAACATCCACTTGATAAATTGGCCACTTCTTTGAGTAGCTACTACAAATCCTACACAAATAGTGGTCATTCTAACAATTGAAGCAAATGATTCTTGAAAATCAAATGCTTCAACCTATGAAAATATCTATGCAATCAATCTGGCTTTGTCTTTTTCTAAGGTTTCATTAGCCTTGTACTTTACCTTCCATACTACTTTCACAAACTATAGTTTGTATGATCTAACTTGCCTTCACTAGATGTTTGTGGATGAATTCTCAATGTTTAAATTGTTGACATAGTAGTGCTACTTTGTGATGTGCCACAACCACTTCTTAATGTGCAAAAATTTCACAATTCAAGTATAAATGTTGAGCAAGGAAGAGTATACAACAAAAAAGAGAAGAATAGGAATTTCTTTATTTCTAAACAAATTGATACAAAGATAGCTATGTCCACCCATGCACTTCCACTATTTAGATAGCAATCTAAAAATATGATAAGTAAAAAGCTTAAGGCTAGCTACTAGAAGAACTCTAATTGGTGAATGATAGAGGATAATGGTTCTTATAAGGCCTTGTTTTTATAGCCGTGAAGGTAGTTAGGTCATCCTAACCGACCTACCATATTATAAACCTTCTCTAGTTGACTAGGAAATATTATCTTTATCATCGAGTCAAGGATGTTGCTGCTAAGGCCCCACTAAGAGGGCCACTAGCCCCCTTGGGACCCCCCCCCCCCCCCCCCCCCAGATAGGGGCAACTTTCTCAACCCTCAAACCCCAAAATAGGGATTCCTAATAACTCCCACACATTGGAACTCAATACATTGTGCCTCAAGTCGCTACAACTTAACTACTCAATTTAACCTAAACGTTAAACCCACGAAGATCACCTCTTTGCTATTTGGTCTCATAGACCTCATTTGACATATAGGTTAGAACCCAACCAATGTCTAAGCTCACATGTATTCTCCTCATAATGGGGGCCTTACAACTTTGAGCACCATGGATCATTGGCGATACCTTACAAAGTGGGGCATTGAGCATATCTCACACTTGATACACATGAGAATGACAATGATATAGCACCAAAAAAGGGCACTAACTACATGATTTTTCTCCAAAACACATATCTACTATGTCAAACCCCAATTGCAACTAAAAGCTTTGTTGTCTCAAACTTGCAACTTATTATTGCTTAAGGAATCATTTTAGCATAGCTCATCACTCACTAAAAAAACTCTCTACTTTAGCTACCGTTTTTTAAATCCTTTAATATGAAGATGCACATGCTAAAAAGAGAGTAGTAGAGATCTTACTTACAAAAAAGTATCTAGCCATTAATAGGATGCACTTATTGTAACTTAATAAAATCAAGGATATACCAATATGTACTCATGAACCCTTGATTTACACAATTCCACTAAGAACACGAGCTTTATTACTAGGAAGCTTCATTTTTTGCCCTTCGATAACTTCCCAAGTCTCAACTCTAAGGAGATGATGGAGTCATGAACTAGAATGAGGTAGCATCAAATTCTAAGTTGCTTTCATGTACAACATGCAATGCATTGTGGTGGTTAGAGTGGTCTTTTACAAATTTTCTATTCTAATTTTTGATTAATTATTCATGTATATTTGTCACACTTTAGATGCTTAATTGAAAATATTTAAGCACCTTGCTTAATCTAGGAAATTTTACATGCAATACTTTTTTCCATGAAAGGTTTCTTGGCCTAACCCCAACAATGTTTTACCTTCATTTTTCTTGAAAACCATTGATTGATTTAATATAGCTTTTGTGCTTAGTTTTTGCATATTAGATATCACCTTTAAAAAGATGTTCAACTCATATTGTATCCTCCCAACACATTTCCATATCTATCAATCGCAAGCGAGAATGATTATCCATACTTTAAGATATTGATATGATCATCTTATGCACATCATAAAATCATTTTAGATATTGGATAGATTTCTATGGGATTAAGCAATTCATCTAATTGAGATAACTCTAGAAGAATTGCTTCTAACCATCATAGCAATTTGAGATAATTTTGGGAAGAATTGCTTACAAGTAATTATAACTTTAATAGATTTTGAAGATAAATGCATGGGATTAATCCAAACTCATAATCAAGGTAGCTCTAGGAAGAATTCCTTCTAAGAAATTATAGCTTTAGATAGGCATGTTTAGTGATTTCATTTATCTATAAACAATGAGTGAGTACTCGTACATGTTTGCTTAAATAGCATAGCAAGATTGAATGCACCTAGTATATGCATATTGGCACTTGTCCAATATATATTTATCATCATGAGTTCAACATTTGGTCAACCCTTCTATATTCTTTATTATTAGAATGTGTACTTGCATGTTTTAAAGGGTGACGCAAACATGTTCACTTTGCATGGCAGAGAACTACTAGAATACTACATAGCACTTAGTTTGTGTAACACAAGATGACTAAAGTATGGCTTACAATTACAATTAGGAACTACTACCAAAGCATTCAATCTATGCAATAAAGAAACTATATAAGCCTATATAAAACGTCAATCATACTTAGAATTTATTGAAGAGATTTTATGTTTACAAATGGTTTTTATCTTACTCTTTATGAGTCATGTGATTTAGCTCATATATTCTTGTATTAGTAAGTGTTCAGCATCTTGTCTATTCACACTAGGTTGAATATATTGTTTTTAGTGTCACATGCAAGTATGTTTATGGACACTTGTGCGAACCAAAGCTATTGTTGTTGAGGCCCTTCACCATAAGACAAACAATTATTAGACAAATTTAAAAGAAACACAAATTGAACAAGAAATAGAATAGAGAGAAGAGAGAAGAGAAATAGAAAAAGCATGCATGACACAAGATTGGGTACAATCTCCTAACATGCATGGGTGAGCACCACCCTCATGCATGTATTTATAATATTAGGTTAAGCTTTTGTTCTCAAAATACAATGAACACATCATTTTTGTATTTCTTGCTCTTTCTCACCTTGCAAACTTGCTTTTGTGCAAATAAATCAAAACACACTCTATTCTAATAGCTCTATTTAAAAATATTTTTTTCTTCTCTAATACACAGATAAATCTATTGTGCATGTGGATATGCAAAGTCCTTGTGCTAATAGGTGCATACAAAATATAATGCTTTTGATAATATTTTTTCACATTGTAGAGTGCATAAATTTTAGTACTAAAATGTGCACTCCAAAATAATAATTACACTTAACTATGTCTAATTATCTACTCACCACAACACAAGACATATTAGTTTTCTTCCATCTATTGATCGGCATAATGCCTAGTACCATATGCATATATTTGCATGATAAGTCATGGATTATATGACAAATGGAAAAAATCATCAATAAAAATAATAATTGAGAATAAAATAATTTTAAAATGATTAGCATGAAAGGAGAGAATTCCAAAAGCTTGCATGACACAAGTATGGGTACAATCTTCCCCCATGTATGGATAAGCACCTCCCTCATGCATGTATTTATAATATCAAATTAAGCTTTTGTGTTCAAAATACATTGAAAGCATCCTTTTTGTATTTCCTGATTTTTCTCACCTTGTACAAGTTGCTTTTATACAAATAAATCAAAACACGCTCTATTCTAATAGTCCTTGCACTAATAGGTGCATACAAAATATAATATTTCCAGTAATATTTTTCCATGCTATAGAGTGCATAAATTCCATGCACTAAAATGTACACTCCAACATAATAATTATATGCTTAATTCCATCTAGTTATCTACTCACCACAATACAACACACATTAGTAACCTTCCATCTATCTACCACACATAATGTGATTGGTACCATATGCATGCATTCGCATGATAAGTCACAAATTATACAGCAAATAGATAAAATTCACGATAAAAATAACTCAATAAATTTAATACCATAACATTTGATGCTTACAACGTAAACATGATTATATGCATTCTATTAGAGATTTTGATTCTATAGTTACACTCTTTATGATTTCAACTAGGTAAATTGTTATGACACAAGAGTATCCATTGGTGGATTTTGCTTTTACTTAGTGCTTCTCATATATCTTAGATTTAAAAAAAGCAAGCTATTGTGGTCACCTCGACTTGTGAAGCTAAGTATAGGGGAGCCTTTATGGCTATAGTTGAGTCTATGTAGTTCAAACGGTTTGTTGTCGACATGTCTTTTGATCAATCATCTTAACACTACCTACAATCATAGTCAAAGTGTGGTAACAATTGCAAAAGATCAAATCTCCATACTCACATAAAACACATTTAGATACATTACCATTTTATATGGAAGAAATTTTCAATAGGTGAGATCGACTTGATCTGCACAAGACATGGATCTTTACACAAATGTCATTTCATGAGTTGTTTGAATCTTTTTCCAAATCTTTGGATGTACTAGCCTTCATTGATTGATATCCCTATACTTGTTTACATCATTCACCCAATGGCTAATGATGTTTGTATACTTTGTACCATTGGTTTTTTCTCATTAAGGAGGTCTTTTCCTTATGCTTGTACACACATTGCTATTGTTCTTTTTTGGTTTATGTACTTAACTCCTCTTTTTAACTTTCTTTATCTTTTGAGAGAAAAGTTGTGAGCTTCATCTTGCTTCCCCCCGTTTCTCCTTCACCATTGCTTTTCTTCTTGCTTTGTCCTCTTGCCATTTTGCCAACAATAGAGATACATCACAAATGCTCCCCTCTATAAGCATGACGGACCGAGAAAGTGAATCTATATAGTTGTTCTCACTGGTTTTCCATGAATTTTCACATGGTGTGAAGACCAAATTTTATACAAATAAAAATAGTAGTGCAAACATAAACATCAAGTGTAGGACAAGTCCACAAAGTTAAAGCCAAAAAATGTACACAAAGATACAACTTTCTATGGCCAAAAGCTTCAAATAGTTTTATATAATCCTTATGAAAGCAATTATTAAAAACACATCATATAAAACTAAGAATATCAATCTACATTCAAGCATTAGAATTTTTTCAACAAATGGCTTATGCCTTTGCTTTACTAATCCCATCATGCCCAAAGTACTAACATGCATTGAGGGGAACTATACAAACACATGCAAGGGGGCTTAATTGTGGGGTTGTGTGTGAGCATCATGTGTGAACACTATTTGTGCCTATGTAATTATTGTCAATAGGGATCCTTTATAATTGTCCTACGCATCAAGGAATCCTTGTCAAAATTTTGAAGTTCTTTTAGGTGGCTTGCAAAATTGTTAATATCCAACACATCAATCAAAATCAAATTCTCTAAAAACCACTAGAAATTTGGAATGGAGGGCTCAAAGCCCTAAACTTCTTGGGCCTAATCTACATAAAACATTATTTGATTTTGTCCACAATGGGTTTTAACTTATCAAGATGCTTAGTGGCCACCTTCACTATTAGAACCACCACTCTCTAATATACTAATTCATCTCGGCCCAACCTCAACCTATTTAGCACCTATGGCAATATGATCAAAGTTCTGATCTAGATCCAGCAAAGATAGTTCTAGCATTAACTTCCTTAACTTAATAGGGCCAACAAGGATATGGTGATCCTATAATTCTATCAAGAGGTAACTCATAGTTATCTACGAGCGTTGACAATACCTATAACATAACACTCACCTCAACCACTAAAGGTTCACTCAAGCACCCAAACCTACAATCTATATCCACATCTTTTATTTCTTCAGGTCATTGATCCAAAGAAAAAAGTATCAACATTCATGAACATTACAATAGACAAGTCAAAACTTAATTAGAAATCCTCAAAACTGTTTTTTGATTAGTTCAATGTCAAAAGCAAGCTATCGAGCATCACCATTGACCAAAACAATGAATGATTCCACATAAAACTCTAAAGGAAAAACCTTTGCTTCATATCTTGGAAGTCCAACAAACATCTTCTCTTGGATCTTTCAAGAGAGTAATTTGAGCACAGCCAACCCTATTTTTTTACCATTAGATGGGCTTTGTTCATCATATTGAAACAAAGTTGAAACTTTGTTGTAGCAAGCCAATTAGCTTAGCAAGTAGTACTCAATTATGAAGCCCATTACACCTCTCGGTTCTTATCTAAGAGGATCCTTTAGAATTTAAAGGAAACCATGGGAAAAAGTAAAGCATAAGTGCGAGTTGCAAGGGCTATCAATAACATTTTATTTGCTTGAAAACATATCTGAAGTATCTGAAGTACTAGAGCTTACCTAGGATTAAGGGACATGGTTTTGATGGCATAATCATGAGATACGGGCTTTTCACTAACTTAAAGCGAGTTAGGAGTTTCACTCTTGGAGCCATAACAGAAAAGGAAACACACTGAAGCCAGCCCTCTCTTAGTTGTTAACCCAGGCAACGACATGATCCTGCAAACTCCACCTACTGATGTCGCAGCTCCCTCTTGTTTGGGTGGCTCATCACCCTCAAATACAAAGATCTGACGTCTATAACTCCATATGTGAGTGTTTGAATGATTCACCATATCTTGAACTTGCCTTGAGATTGGGAGTATGTCTTTGGCAGATCCTTTCTTAATGCAGGCGGTGGGAAGAGATTTGATACAAAATGAAGTACAAGCATAGGTCCATTCCTTTCATACAATGAAATCATAATACAAGTGATGAGAACAGTAGTGTTTGGATATACACCATCCAGTACAAATGATCATACATTCAAACCCTGTTAACCACTGGCGGTTGAAAAGTAAGGTAAGAATTCGATGCGTAATCTGGCTCATCTAAAAACAGATCATCCGGAGTCCTGAAAGCTGCATGAAGAGCAACAAGTGCTATGGACATAGCCAAGGCTGTGAATATGGTACTCCCTGTATTTGTCCAAAAAATTGATATGAATGTCAGAATGACAAGAACGACCAGAACTTCTTTATCACCATATGACCTGTTGAAGACAACTAGAGGCTCTGTTCGTGAGAAGTACAAGAAGAACCATGCAGCTGCCAGCACTAAGAGAACTACTAGGGAGCCTGGGTACCGTAGTAAGCTGATGCCCACCAAGACTGCAGTGAGAACAACATAATTCATCTGAAAGTAAAGCAAATTTTTCCTCATTCGGCTTTTTACATCTGAAATGGACTCTGGCTTGTTGAAACTGTTTCGATCAAGCAACTCTGACCATGGCCGCTGACGTGAAAGAGCTGCCTTCCCAGTCTCTGAGGCATTAGCCAAAAAGGCACGAGTGGCTGTAAGAGGTGCTCCAGACTCTTGTGCAGCCATCACAAATATGTGAAGGAGCAGGTGTAAGCACCTCGCAGAACAACCAAGGTGATAGCCAAATACACTCAACTGACCCAACAAGCACTCTGGGAAACAACATTAGAGTTATGTCAACACCAAATACCAAACTCTTGAAAAGAAGAATTCCATTTTGTAAAATACACAAGGGCAATCCTTCCATGAAAGTGCAACCATTGTGTTCACCTATGTCACATACAGGACGCTACCAAAACCAAATGCACATGCAGCCAACATTAAACTGAAGTCTAGCTTACAAAATGAGAATAATGTGAAAAACAGTTAGCAAATGGATACTGAGAAAAGGTAGATATTTCACGATGTGAGTTGATTTTACGGAAGCCTTTGGAAAGACCAATTCTACTGTATACAACACACTTGCCAAGTGCATAAAACAAAAATTACTGTACAAGAGTTGAGCAAATGCGCCCAGAGAAAAGATTGTTCATGACATTGACCAGTAGACACCTAATCAATGCTCTTTCATCTCGTCAAGCTCATGATGAAACGGGACACAGATTGTAGAAACATGTAGCTTTCACAACAAAGCATCAACCACCACATTCTTCTTTCCATCCATGTGAACAATCTAAAAGTGGAACATGATAAGAAGTTGGCCCATCTCATGTGCTTCTCTACAACTTGGACTAAATGAGGAAATATTTCAGAGTCTAATGATCTGTCTGCATTGTAAAGTCAGCTCCAATAAGATAATACTTCCTAGCAGTAAGGGCAATGTTTTAGTGCCATAAGCTCTTTCTCATAAACCTGGAAATTCTTTCAGCTCCACGCAAGATGCAACTTCCATAGCAATCATATGCCCATCTTGCATCAAAACTGCACCAACAACTACACCAATGTTGTTCCAATGTGCATCATACTAGACCACCAAAGCTCTTTAAAAATCATGTAAAACCAGATTTGAAGAAGCTATCTATTCCAGTTCAGTGCCCCCTGATTGGATCAAAATTTTCAGCATCAAACTCTGGCATTTCATACACCCGGCCAATATCTACTCCTAGATTCCCATACATCCCTGCATACACAGCAGGCTGCATGCCTCCAAACATGCTCGCCTACATACTTCCTTGCATCCTAGGTTGCACTCCAGTGCCAAAGTTGCCTCGCATGCCCATGCCTCTTTGGTGTACACTTCCATGAGGCCACCCCCCAGCCATAGCCTAACAGATAAAGCCTCCAGCGATCTGCTGCGGAAAAGGATCCTATGAACCTAGATGAACCAAAGCGCCATTAGGATTCTCAATCTGGGTTTTTCAATCTTCTACTTGCATTCAAGGAAACATTTCATCTTTAAAGAAGTCCAAAAGCACATCCAAATCACCATACACAAAACCCTCAAATACAGCATCCAATGATGTCTTTCACAGGCTAGGTCACATCCTCATGTTGCCGTTGCTCAAAAGCAAGTGGCTGCTCTTTACTTATCCGTGGATGATCCCTGTGGTGAACCAAGGTGATCCACCTTCTCTTCACTTTCTCACATATTCAATGTCTAGTAATTGGGCTACAACAACCAACATGGGTGCATCTCCTTGAGAAAGTTGGTGGTTTGGTGGTGCCTTGGCAATGGGACCGATGAAACCAGTCTTTGATAAAAAGGGCAGTAGTTCTTATATTTTGTCCAGCACATTCAACAACCTAAACCAAAACAGAACACACACGATAGATGGAGCTAGAATGCTCCTACACAACCATTAAAATTTCACCATACTCCTAAACAAATTGACCCAAAACCTTTGCAACCCTTGTAGCATTTCTTTAATCTTTATTCTGTCAGAGTGAAACAGTGCAGAAGCGTATGACCAAGATTGAGAGTGAACAGAGAGGGAAAGAGACAGTAGAACATAGAAAATCTGCAACGAAGAATGCTGTATAAGGAAGCAAATATGAACACATGTGCAAAGTGTATGTCTGCGTATGTCTCCACCTCAAAGATCTCACAGGCTGTGAACCTCAAAGTATGTGCAGCAGTCTCCATGATCACTAATCTGGAAAGCTGTGATCAGAGAATGTCCAACTGTGTGTTGAAAACAGGCAATAAATAGCCTAAAGAAAAATTATGAAAATATGATGTCGGCTGCAGCCAACTGTACTGTCCGACTAGAGAACAGGCTGTCCAACTACACTGCTGACATGGCAATCTGACCAATGCTGCCATGTGGCACACCTGCGGACTGTACGGAACTGCCAGCACACACAATTGACAGGAAATGCCCAGTCTCTCTCTCAAGAATTTCTATCCACAAGATGACAATCTCTAACACCCCCTCTCAAATCCTGGACGGGGCATGAGGCCAAGGGATCTAGAATGATGCCGAAGTAAAGTCTGTGGAAGCACCTTCGTATACAAGTCGGCAAGATTTTCCTCTAGCTTGCAATATACCACATCAATAGTCTCATCCAAAAGCTTCTCCCGAATGATATGATACTGAATCTCGATGTGCTTTGTTCTAGCATGAACCGTAGGGTTCCAGACGAAGGCAATGCAACTCTCATTGTCACACTGAAGAACAGTTAAGACCTATCTGCAGGCAGCCAAGCTCCTCCAATAACCTGTGAACTCATATGTGGTAGAAGACACCACCTAATACTCCCACCTCAATTGAAGGTAGGGAAACCGTGAGCCGCTTCTTCCTACTCCATGAAACAGCACCTGCACCCAATGTAAAGTAATAACTTGTCGTGGACTGTCAATGCTCCATATCACCAGCCCAATCTGAATCACTCCAACCTGTAAATACCAAGCTTACATCACTTGTACCTACTGAATAATAGATCCCGAGATCGGGGGTCCCCCAAAGGAACCTCAAAATCTGCTAAGCAGCTTGCCAATGCACCATCTTGGGTTCACTCATGAACCCGGCCAGCACACCTACAACATAACATAAGTCAATAGGAGTGTTGAGAAGCCATATCAAAGAGCCAACCAATTGCCTATAATGGATAGCATCTGCCAAAGGAAAATCAAAATTGGCTATGGCCTTCCAATTTGGATCCATCGGGGCCATAATAGACTTGCATCCCTCCATCTCAAACGTAGTCAACAGCTCCTACACATACCGCTGCTGGGAGAGAGATTCCCCTTAAAGTATAATAGATCTCATGACCTAGAAAGAAGTGAAGAAGTCCCATATCCATCATCTCAAACTTCATGAGAAGTGTTGCATTTGTCTGCTCAACCATTTGGGTATGGTCACCTGTCACAATCAAGTTGTCCACATAAAGGACAAACAGCACACGACCTCCACCTGAGGTATGTACACAATGTTGTGGATCGACCTTGGAATGCTAATACCCCAATCTCTCTTGGAGAAACAAGTCAATCTTCTCGTTCCAAGCATGGAGATCCTGCTTAAGATATAAAGGACCTTCCTCAACATGTATACCTTACCATCAAAAGAACCGAAGCTTGGAGGCTGCTCAACATAGATCTCCTCCTTCAACTTACCATTCAAGAAGGTAGACTTCACATCTAGCCGATAGACAGGCCAGCTCCTCTAGCCAGCCAAGGTAAGAATTACACAAACAGTAGCCATCCGAGCCAGAGGAGCAAAAGTATCATGGAAATCAATGCCTACAACATGCCATCACTGCAGTACTTGGACTTGAAGACCCATTTGACTCCAATTACCTTTTTATGACAAGGCTTAGGCACAAGATACCAAGTGTCATTTCTCTCAATCAACTCCAACTCTTGCTCCATCGCTTTCCGCCAATGTGTTGGGAATAAAGGCCCTCGTGCCTTTAAATGTGCTCGGATGTGAACACACCCTTAGCACTTGTACTTACACACACACACACACACACACACACACATATATATATATATATATATATATATATATATATATATATATATATATCTAAAAACCTAAAGATACATACTCATCATTGTACCTACAAACGTGCTCACTCTCTGCTCTGCTCTCTCTCTCTCTCTCTGTCTCTCCACGCCTAACGAACACCTATTGTCTCAATCTTCGTACCTAACCCGTCACTACAAACTGGTATCAGAACTGCAGTTGAGACATTCATACTTCTCGAAGTTTGTGCAGGTCAACAGGTCACGTTTCCACCAGGCAACAATTCCAGGTTGCAGGCGCACATAAAAAACGTCACTCCTGGTCAGATGCAGGTCAAAACGTCACCTCCTGGTCAAACTCAGTTACATGGCTGCACGCACAGGTCAAACGACGTTATTTCTGGTCAGTCGCAGGTCACGCAATCAGGCGACGGGCTGACGGCTATAAACGGGGAAAATTCGTTATTTTTTCCTTTGCAATAATTTTAAATTTTTTCAAAGGTTCGCTGCAAGCAAGCCCTTTGCTCACTGACGAGCGTTCATGTGCATAAGCACAAAACTCAAATTTGTGCAACTTTGCACCCAGAAATTTGAGGCTTTCCCCCAATTTGAGGATCTCAACGCAGAATTGGACAATCTGACTCAGAAATTGCAAAGTCTATGCACATTTGCCCGGGAATTTTGGGGCTTTTGCATTCACTGACATTAGTGCACGAAGGACTTGGAAAATTTGGGGATTTGTCCAAATTTGGTGCAAGCAAGATGCAATAGTGATATCTGTCTCAAAAATTGCAGGAATTTGTGACATTTTGTCCCCGACATTTGGGGCTTTTCATGTACATGCACAAATTGGACTGAAATTTACCCAATTTCTCGACATTGATGCACATTGGACCCTGTGCAATTTGGGGCTTTTGGAGTTTGGGAAAAATCTGTGCAGCATTTGGTCATTTTATGTACATGCAGGTTGAATTCCATGCAATTTGGACATCAATACTTGGTAAAATTTGGGGATTTTGCTGAAATTGCTCTATTTTGGCAAAATTTGCATGTTCTATGCATGACAGAGAATGCAGATATGTGATTGATGCTTTGAGCACAAAAATTTTGGGGCTTTTGACCGTGCGTGTCAAATTTTATGCCCGTGGGTACATGTACAACAAAAATTGCAGCTAAAATTTTGGGATTTCTCATGTAATGTGATGTATATGCCCTTGGAACAACTGTAATCAGTTGTGGAATGTTGTAGCACATGGTTTGGTGCTTCCGAAAATTTAATTACAGATCTGAAACTTGTGCTTCTACATGGTCATTTATTGCTGGTTGGTACTTGTTTGTACCTTGGTCACTTGGGTGATAGTTTGGGCTTGCATTTGGCTGATTTTTTTGTCACATTTGGGCTGAAAATCATGGCTGGCAGCAATGACAACAGTAATCTCATGCACATAAAGAAGCTTGAAGGAGCACATAACTTTGCAATTTGGCAAAAACAGTGCTACAATATCCTGTTGCAAAAGAAGCAGGCAAAGCCGATCAAAACAAAAGGGGCAAAGCCCGCAGATATGGAATAGGACGATTGGGATAAGTTAAATGAGTTTGCATGCTCAACCATCAAGCTATCGATTTCTAATGCCTTGCTGTTTAACATTGAAGGTTTGGATTCTACATATGCTATATGGACTCAAGTGGAAGAACTGTATGCACAAAAGAGTACTGCAAGCAAAGTGTCTTGGCTGAAAAAGCTTATGGATTTGCGTATGAAAGAGGGTACAGCGATGTCTACTCACTTGAGTGATTTTAACTCCATTTTCAGCGAGCTAGTTGCCTTGAAGTTCATGATTGATGAGGAATTTAAGGCTACTTTCTTGCTTTGCACTCTACCAGAGAATTGGGATACATTCAAGACTACTATGAGTAATTCTAATGTGATCCTTTTGTATGCTAATGATGAGAGTGCTCTACTCATGGAAGAAATGAATTGGCAAAACAATGCATCCAGTAAGTCTTCTAGTGCTTTGCATACTAGGGGCAGATCACAGCAAAAAGGCAAATATGATAGCAATAGACGTAGTAAATCACGTGGCAAAGATGTTGAATGCCATCATTGTGGCAAGAAGGTTTACTTTAAATATGACTGCTACAAATGGAAGAAAAAGAAAGGAAAGGGCAAGAAGACAAATGATAGTAAGGAAGAGAAGAAGGACAAACAACCTAAGAAGAGCAGTGGAAAATTTGAAGAGGTGAATGTAGTCACTCATGACAGTGATAGTGGAAGTGACGGACTCTTTGTCTCTTCACACTTTGGTGCACATGCCTTACTTACAAATACAGATCATGATGACATGCATACCTGGATTCTCGATTCAGGTGCTTCCTTTCATGTCACCCCTCATCGTGAGTGGTTCTCTGTCTATACAAGGGGTTGACATGGTGTTGTCCATCTTGGGGACAACTATGCATGTGACATTGTAGGTATTGCTAGTGTGCAATTGCAGTTTTAGCATGGCTCTGTCTTCACACTTCAACATGTACATCATGTATCTCAACTCCAAAAGAGCTTGATTAGCACAGGGTAGCTGGATGATGATGGTTTTCATACCACCTTTGGTGATGGAAAATGGAAGATCTATAAGGGATCTAGGGTTATTGCCAAAGGTTGCAAGAGTGATACTTTGTATCCACTTCATGTATCTAGTGTACGTGACCATGTTGTTGCCGTGACCGAGCAGCCAAGTGTTTCTTTGTGGCATGGCCGATTGAGACACATGAGTCAAACTCAAATGAAAGTACTTTCGCGTTTGGGTTACTTGCCTTGTCTTCGTTATGCTGATTTTAAGCACTGTGATCATTATATTTATGGCAAACATGCACAGACGCCCCATAAAAAGTCTCTTTCGCTAAAATCTTCTCCTCTAGAGTTAGTACATTCAGATGTATGTCAGATGCCAGGATTATCTTTAGGGGGAAAGAAATATTTTGTCATCTTTGTCAACGATGCTACACGGAAGGTATGGTTTTACCCTATTCATAGCAAGGATGAAGTGCTAGACAAGTTTAAAAATTCTTGGCATTTGCTGAACATCAAACTAATAAGACACTTAAGTGTCTTCGCTCTGACAATGGTGGGGAATATGTGTCCAAGGCCTTTCAGACATTTTATGATAGCAAAGGGATAAAGAGGGAGCTCATTGCCCCTCATAATCCACCCCAAAATGGAGTTGCAGAGCGTATAAATCGAACCATATAGGATAAGGTCCATACGATGATCTCTCATGCTGCATTACCCCATGGTTTTTAGGCAGAGGCTGTTATGACAGCCGTTCACTTAATTAATCGGTCACCAAACAGGTCTTCAAGGGGAGAGGAGGGGGGGGGGGGGTGTGTGTGTGTGTGGAGGCTGGCGAGAAGCGTGGTCGGGCAAGCCACCTTCATATGCTCATCTGAAAGTGTTTGGCTGTGAGACTTTTGTGCACATTTGTAAAGAAAAACGCAGCAAACTTGAGCCAAAGTTCTGTAAATGCATTTTCCTAGGATATGGTGACGAGGGTGAAATGGGGTATAGACTGTGGGATCCCGAGAAAAGGAAAGTAATACGTAGTAATGATGTTATCTTCCCGGAAGATTACATGCATAAACAGCCCAAAAAGATTGAGGAGGTAGGGTTGTATTCCAGGAAGAAATACCTTTTGGACAGCAAAATGTGTCCGCTATACAGCAACAAATACCTGCTGTAAATGAACCTGTAAATGCAGAAAATGATGCTGGAAATGATCAACCAGCTATTGCTCATGATAATGAGCCACTACATGTGCAAGAACAGCCAGGACAGCAAGCTGTTAATGCTGATTTGCAGGCTGACATGCCAGGACAGCATGCTGAAAATGGAAATTTGCAGGAACAGCTAGCAAACAATGATCATTGGGTTAGGAGATCGTCTAGGGCTACTAGAAAACCTGACAGATTTATTCCCGGTGCAAACAATGTGGCTAAATATGTAATGTTGACAGACTGTAGTGAACCATCATACTTCAAGGAAGTAATGGACAGACAGGACAGCAAGAAATGTACAAAGCCATGTTATCAGAAATGGAATTTCTTGAGAAAAATGGCACTTGGGACTTGGTGCAGTTGCCTAAACATGCAAATGGAGTTACAAGATGAAGATCACTTCTGATTCCTCACCAAAGTACAAAGCAAGATTGGTTGCAAAGGGGTGCAAGCAAGAGCAAGGAATTGACTTTGATGAGATCTTCTCTCCTGTAGTCAAGATGACTACCTTGAGAACCATTTTAGGCTTGGTTGCAGCTGAAGATATGGAGCTCATACAGATGGATGTAAAGACTGCATTCTTACATGGTGATCTGCATGAAGACATATACATGCAGCGGCCTAAAGGGTTTGTTGAAAAAGGGAAAGAAAAGACGGTATGTAAACTCAAAAGGAGTTTGTATGGGCTGAAACAAGCACCAAGAGAATGGTATCACAAGTTTGATACATTTATGCAGTCTCAAGGTTTCCATAGAAGTCAAGTGGATCACTACTTGTACACCAAGAAGGCAGCAGATGGCAGCCTGATTATCTTGGTTCTGTATGTTGATAACATACTGATTGCTAGCAGGGATACTCATGCCTTGGATTCACTGAAGCAAAGTCTTCATGGCAGCTTTGACATGAAGGATCTTGGTGATGCAAATCACATTCTTAGCATGCGAATACTCAGAGATAGATTGATAGGGTTACTCTATCTATCTCAACAGGAGTATACCTCCAAGGTTTTGTAGCGTTTCAATATGGAGGAGGGGAAAACAATTGGGACTCCATTGCCTCCACATGTGAAACTCAGTGCAGAGGACAACCCTACATCTAATGATGAGAAGGCTGAAATGGCCAAGATACCATATGCTTCAGTCGTTGGCAATTTGATGTATGCTATGATTGCTACACGTCCTGACATTGCCTTTGCAGTGGGAGTGGTTAGCAGATACATGGCAACCCTTGACAAGAAGCATTGGGATGCAATGAAAGGTATTATGAGATACCTCAAAGGCACAAAGGAGTTGTGCATTTGCTTTGGGAAGCAGAAGGCATCTGTTGTTGGCTTTACGGATGCAGACTATGCTGGTCATGCGGATTGCAAGAAGTCCACTCCTGGGTATGTGTTTACTTTCACAGGAGGAGCAGTCTCTCAGTCGAACTGCCACGTAGCAGTCCGACCTGTGCAGGCAGTCGGTTGCATTTAATGCAGCCGACAGGGTATTTCTGGCGCCCTGTTTTGTCCAGATTTTGGCTATAAATAGCAGACATCTCCAGCAGTCTCACACACTTCTCTGCTCGCAGATTACAGACCAGTGACACATGCAGATTCCGTCTCTGTTCGCAGATTTCAAACAGGAGACAGTGCAGACTGCAGCAGACTTCGAGGTGAACAGCAGGTTGCATCGTCGAGGTGGAGACACGCAGTCCAACGCACTGCGCCCGTGTATATATCTGCATAACTTTGTATTCAGCACACTTTATACAGCAGATCTTCATCTTCCACTGTCTCTTTCTCTCTCTTCTCTCTCTGCATTCTCTCTCTCTCAGTCCTACGCTTCCGCACCGCTGCACTCTGACATGGTATTAGAGCAGTGTTAGAGGGCTGACTGAGCGCAGAATCAACCTGAAGAGGAGTTTCCATCGCGACACAAATTTGCGTTTTTTGCGTTTAAAGGCAGACAGGAGGGCTGCACCTTGGAACAAGGCTGAAACGAGTATGGGCGCGCAGGAAAGGAGTCCAGGTGGTGGATTTGCTGCTGTTTACTGCTGTTTGACGCGGAGGAAGTTTGAGTTTTCAGCCTACAAGTGTAGGTTTTGCTTTTTCCATCGCCTCCGGCGAGTGAAGAAGGTTCAGGACGCGGAAGAGCCTTAGCAGGCTGAGTTTTCCCAGTCAGAGGGGCTGCTTTTGTGTTTGTGAAGGCATTACAGGTGAAGATGTCTACAGAGATTGACTTGGAGTTCCAGTCGATTATGGACCGGAAGGTGCCTGTCTTACCGGCTCTTCCTGCAGATCAAACGCTCGACGGCGACAACTACCGCATTTGGCGCGTCATGATGTTGTTCATCCTTAAGTCCTATGATTTGGCGGAGCTGGTACAGGAGGAGATCGACCGGCCCTCGGTAAGAGATGAGTCCAAACTCTCTTCCGATGCTCGTGCGGAGTTGGCCAAGGCTCAGTCTCATTGGGACAAACTGAATGCCAGGATTCGTTCCTTTCTTTTTCTATCATGTACTACAGCCGTGATCACTCACATCGAGCACTTGACGGTGGCTCGGGAGATATGGCTGGAGCTTGATCAGATGTACAATCGGATGACCCTTATGAAGCGGGTTTTTTTGGAGGTACAGATGCGGACCTTGTCCGTAAATAAGTCTTCTTCGCTACGGGAGCACATTAACAAGCTACGGCAACTTCAGATGCAGGTTCAGAATGCGGGGAAGCCGATTTCCTCCGAAGACATGGCGATCACACTTTTGTCCCAGTTGCCGCCACGATTCGGTACATTTTACTCTGCCCTTATTGCTTCGGGGCAAGAGTCTACTCTTCGGTGGGAAGAGTTGGTTCCTATGGTCTTGGATCAAGAGGAATAGTTAAAGGGACAGAATGCTTCCAAGTCGGAGGCGCTGACAGGTCAAGCCTCTCAGAAGAAGGGAAAGGACCAAAAGAAGAAGAAGGGGGATAACAAGTCCAAGAAGGACAAGGAGAAGGACAAGGACAAGGACAAAGACTCCACATGCCATATTTGTGGAAAGATTGGCCATTGGAAGAAGGATTGCCCTGACAAAGACAAGAAGGACACTAAGGATTCTGGAGCGGTGGCTGCACCCTCATCAACTGCATTTCTTCATCTAGCTGCCATTGAGGACGCTTCACTGAATGCTTCTGATGCTGCGATGACGGCTCCCCAGGCTCGAGAGTGGATCGTTGATAGTGGTGCCTCACGGCACATGACTCCATCATCAAATGGTGATGCCCAATTGCGACCCTCGCGTGGGCAGATTCTCATTGGAGACAACTCTTCAGTATCTATTGCAAGTCGGGGTAAGATGCAACTTATTCCCGATGGACGAGGTGGTACCCATACCTCAAAGGTTTTGCATGTACTAGGCTTAGGGTACCATCTCCTTTCAGTTCATAAGATTTGCTCCCTTGGCCTTTTGGTGGAGTTTGACAGTACTACGGTGCGAGTCCTTGATCGTGGCTCGAGGAAGGTTCTCTCATCCGGATATGAGGAGAACAGCATTTATAAACTGAAGTCTTCCACCACCCTCTCTACTCTTCTTCTTACCTCTCAGTCACAGTCAGAGTTACGGCATACTCGGTTTGGTCACCTGAACTATGATTATCTTCGGAGAGTGTCACGTGGACAGCTTGTTCGAGGGTTGCCGGATATAGTGGTGAGCCAGCAGCCATGTGTCTCTTGCATTCGGGGGAAGCAGCATAGGGATGCCATTCCCCACACAGCTTCGCGGCGGTCTACTTCACCGATGGAGCTTGTATCTACGGATCTATGTGGCCCTATGAGGAATGAGTCCTTACGTGGGAGCTCGTACTTCATGCTGATCGTGGATGACTACAACAGGATGACATGGGCCTACTTTTTGGCATTAAAGTCAGAAGCTTTCTCACACTTCAAGGATTGGCTTCTCTTTGAAGAGAACCGATCAGACCGGAAGTTGAAGACCTTACGCTCTGACAAGGGCGGTGAATTTGTTTCTAATGATTTTGCTCGGTTTTGTACAGATAAAGGAATTCACCAGGAGTTTGCCAATACCAACACTCCTCAAGAAAATGGCATTCTTGAACGGAAGAACCGCAGTGTGATCGAGATGGCGCGCACCATGACGGAGCACCGACAGACCCCTCAGGTTCTATGGGCCGAGGCTGTGGCTACTGCCGTCCACATCCTTAATCGATCCCCTACTTCGGCCGTGGAAGGGATGACCCCGTTTGAGACTTATTTTGGGACGAAGCCAGATGTTTCTTACTTCCGGATCTTTGGGTGTGATGCCTATGTTCACATTCCCAAGGCTCATCGTGATAAATTTGAATCAGCTTCCCGAAAACAGGTATTTGTTGGCTACAGCTCCCAGTCCCAAGGCTATCGATTGTATGATCCCGTCAGGCGGGATGTGTACACTAGCCGCGATGTGCGGTTTGTGGAGGTTCCGGCTATATCAACGGGTGAGGAGAATCCCGTTCTTGGAGATCCAGGGGAGAGTTGGGCTCCTTCTACAATTCCACTGGAGCCCGTGCCTTTTGATTATGATTCTGTTTCTGACACAGAGTCTACTGCACCACCGGTCACCTCAGAGGAGTTACCACCGGTGGATATTCCAGAGTCTTCTGCTGATGGAGAGAGACGAGGGGAGGTTCGGCCTCCTCCTCGCTGGGCCCATGACACACTCCGTGATTTAGGGATCGAGGGGGTTCCTGAGGAGTGGGGACCGCAAGATGGTCCGCGGCGGTCACGGCGGCACCAGGCACATTCTACGGAGCTTGTTTGCTCTAACTATTGTTTGATGACCCGTGTTATGCAGGATCGAGAGCCCACCTCCTTGAAGGAGGCTTTACAGTCCGCACCATGGAAGAAAGCTATGGAAGCCGAGTTGGAGGCTATTGAGAGGAATGGCACTTGGTCACTCGTGCCCCGCCCCCTGAATAAGAAGGTGATTGGCGTCAAGTGGGTCTTCAAGACCAAATACCTTAGCGACAGTTCTTTGGATAAGCACAAGGCTCGCCTTGTTGCTAAAGGTTTTGCACAACGCCCAAGGATTGACTGTCATGATACTTTTACCCCCACACCTCGTATGGCGACCATTAGAGTTGTTCTTGCTTTGGCTGGCCATAGGAGATGGCCTGTTTACCAGTTGGATGTGAAGTCGGCATTCCTCAATGGTGATTTGAAGGAGAAGATCTATGTTGAGCAGCCTCCTGGCTTTGGATCTTCAGATGGGAAAGTCTACAGGTTGAAGAAGGCCTTGTATGGCCTCAAGCAGGCTCCGCGTGCATGGAATAAGAAGATTGATTCGTTCCTCCAATCTCAATTGGGATATCGGCATTCCAAGGCCGATCCGCAGCTTTATGTTCACACTTCCGACGAGGGTTGTGTGCTTTTTGTTTTATATATTGATGATTTGATTGTCACAAGTGATGATGCACAGCAGGTCCAAGAGACGAAGTCAGCTTTACATCGGACGTTCGAGATGACGGACTTGGGTCTACTCCATTTCTTTTTGGGCCATGAGATTTATCAGTCTCAGAGGGGGATCTTCATCTCTCAACAGAGATATGTACCGGAGCTCTTGGTGTCTTTTGAGATGGAGGATTGTCGGGCCCTTTCTACTCCTATGGATCCGAACTGGAAGGCCACTTCCCATTCAGCTTCTTCTTTGGTGGATGCTTCCCGCTATCGTCAGTTGATTGGGTCCTTGATTTAGCTTCTCAACACTAGGGTTGATCTATGTTTTGCTGTTGGGCTCTTGGCAGGGTTCATGAGTGAACCTAAGACGGTGCATTGGCAGGCTGCTCAGAGGATACTTCGGTATTTGAGGGGGATGTCTAATTTAGGGATTCATTACCCTGCAGGGACAGATGGTTCAGATCTTGTACTTGCAGGTTGGAGCGACTCGGATTGGGCCGGTGATGTGAACCACAGGCGGTCTACTACAGGTTACTGTTTTACCTTGGGTGCAGGTGTTATCTCATGGAGTAGCAAGAAGCAGCCCACGGTAGCCCTTTCGTCTACTGAGGCGGAGTATCGGACCGCGTCTTCCACCACATGTGAGGCTGTGTGGCTTCGGAGATTATAGGAGGAGCTTGGGTGCCCCCAGACTCGTCCTACTTTGCTGCAATGTGACAATGAGAGTTGCATTGCCTTGGCACGAAACCCTGTTTTTCATGCCCGGACGAAGCACATAGAGATCCAGTACCACTTCATCCGCGAGAAGCTTCTGGATGAGACCATCACTGTGGAGTACTGCAAGACGGAGGACAATCTTGCGGATTTGTTTACGAAGGCACTTCCCTAGGCTCTACTTCGGAGACATTCCAGATCCCTCAGGCTTCTGCCCTGCCCCGGCTTTGAGAGGGGGTGTTAGAGATCATAGCCAGGTTCAGTCAGTTAGGTGCTGTAGTGACCATTCGGACAGTGTGCAGTCGGACTGCACAGTTGGACTGTCATGTGGCAGTCCGACCTGTGCAGACAGTCAGCTGCATTTAATGCAGCCGACAAGGTATTTCTGGCACCCTGTTTTGTCCAGCTTTTGGCTATAAATAGCCGACATCTCCAACAGTCTCACACACTTTTCTGCTCGCAGATTACAGACCGGTGAGACGCGCAGATTCTGTCTCTGTTCGCAGATTTCAGACAGGAGACAATGCAGACTGCAGCGGACTTCGAGGTGAACAGCAGGTTGCATCGTCGAGGTGGAGACACGCAGTCCAGCGCACTGCGCCTGTGTATATATCTGCATATCTTTGTATTCAGTACACTTTATACAGCAGATCTTCATCTTCCACTGTCTCCTTCTCTCTCTTCTCTCTCTGCGTTCTCTCTCTCTCAGTCCTACGCTTCCGCACCGCTGCACTCTGACACCATCTAGCTTAGATCCAAAATATGCCTCGTAAGATATCATACCAACATCATCAAAAGTAGGAGAGAAATTAAGGATGTGGACTACAATAGCAACAACCTCAACCCATAAACACTGACGTGTCTACCTATGTTCCATCATGGTACGGGCCATTTCAATCACACTACGATTCTTCCGCTCCAAGATGCCATTCTTCTAAGGGGTGTTTCTGTTGGCAAACTCCTAGTGAATACCATAATCTGTACAAAAACAAGCAAGCTCATTAGAAACAAATTCTTTGCCCTTATGCGCTCATAAGGTCTTCAGTTTTTGGTCCAAGTGATTCTCCTCAAAGAGTAACCAATCCGTGAAGTTAAAGAAGGCCTTTAACTTCCGCTTCAAAAAATAAGCCATTGTCAGCCTGCTGTAACCATCCACAATTAGCATGAAATACAAGATCCCTTTAAGGGACTCTATCCCCATCGGTCCAAAAAGATCGGTAGAAAAAAGCTCCAAGGGAGCTGAAGATTGCCTCGAAGCCTTGCTAGACATAGCATCACAAGTTTGCTTCCCACGGATGCAAGATACACACGACTCCTAGCTCACCACAATATCCAGCAAACCTTAAGCAAGCTATCCTTGAGACGCCTTCCAAAGGTAATCATAGTTAAGCTGGCCAAACTGAGTATGCCATAGTTGGGATTGTGTCTGAGAGGTAAGAAGAAGAGAAGTCAAGGCAAAAAGAGACCTCAACTTGTAAACTTCATTCTCCTCATAACCTGAAGCGAGGACATGTCTCAAGGCACAATGAAGAATCCAAAAGGGATCTACATTAAACTTGACCGAGACCGAGGGCACAAATCTTGTGCACCGAAAGCAAATGGTATCCCAAGGACAGCACATAAAGCACCTCGGAATATGGGCACCACCCTGCCCATCTAAAATAAGCTGCATGTGACCCCATCCTTGAATACGGATAGAAAAACTATCACCAATGAGAATCTGCCCATGCAAAGGCCGCAAATGAGCAACACCTGCTATAGGAGTCATGTGTCGGAATGCACCACTATCAACAATCTACTCCTGAGGGTGTAGTGGCGTCAACGCAGCATCAAAGGCCTTTAGGGTTGATGCCTCAACCACCTCCAAGTGGAGAAAAGTAACTGATGAGGAAGTAGCCACCACTTCGGAATCCTTCGAAGATTTCTCATTTTTCTTCTTCTCTTTGTTGGAGCAATCCTTCTTCTAGTGACTTGTCTTCCCACAGATGTGACAAGTGGACTCCTTTTCCTTGTCCTTCTTTGATTTGTCCTCCTCCTCCTTTTAGTCCTCGTTCTTCTAAGAGGACTGACCTATCAATGTCTTTAATTTGAAAGCATTGGTCCCTTTAAACTGCTCCTCTTAGTCCAAGACCATAGGAACCAACTCCTCCCAATGAAGAGTCTCCGATTGCCCTAGGGAAATCAAGGCGAAATAAAAACCACTGAAACAAGGCGATAATTGTGAAAGGAGATTATCACTATGTCTTCAAAAGTAATCACATTCCTTGCGTTTTGCACCTACATCTGAAGCTGCCTCAGCTTGTTGATATGCTTCCGCATAGAAGATGACTTGTTGACACTCATGGTCCTCATCTGCACTCCCAAAGAACCTCGTTTCATGATGGTCATTCGGTTATACATTTGATTAGGCTTCAGCCATATCTTCCAAGCCACCGTCAAATGCTCTATATAGAAGATTGCAACTGTGGTGCATGAGAGAAATAAAAACGAGTAGATGTGAGAATTTAGTTTGTCCCAGTGCACCTGAGCCTTTGCCAACTCCAACCTATCACTCCCAGAGAGTTTGGGCTCGTCTCTCGATAAAGGATGATGGATAGCCTCCATAATAAGCTCCACCAAATCACGTGACTCCAGAATAGCAAGCATCATAACACGCCAGATGCGGTAGTTCTCACCATCGAGTTTTTGATTTGATGGAAGAGCCGGTAACACAAGCACCTTCTAGTCCATAATCATGTAAAACTCTATCTCAGCCTCAAACGACATCTTCACCTAAAATACCTGGACAAAATACAAAAAGCAGCCCCCTCTGACTGTGAAATGCAGCTTGCTACGGTTCTTCTCCGCTTGTCCCACTCCTTCACTTGCCGAAGGCAATGAAAATACAAAATCTACACTTAAAAGGCCCAAAACGCAACCTTCTTCCTTCTTAAATAGCAAAAATCACCAGCAACTTCAGCAACTTTGCTCCTTTCTTGCACGCCCATGCTCGCCTCGGTCTTGTTCTTGATGTGCATCCCTCCTACTCGCCCTTAAACGCTGAAAATGCAACCTTGTGTCACGCAGAAATCTCCTCTTCAGGTAGGTCTAGTCCTTCAATGCTTTGATACCATGTCAAAGTGAAAATGCAACCTTGTGTCGCACTGAAATCTCCTCTTCAAGTAGGTCCACCCTTGGTCAGTCCTTCAATGCTCTACTACCATGTTAGAGTGAAGCGGTGCGGAAGCATATGACCAAGATTGAGAGTGAACAGAGAGAGGAGAGAGAGAGAACGAGACAATGGAACACAGAAAATCTGCAATGAAGAATGTTGTATAGGGAAGCAAATATGTACATGGGCACAAAATGTATGTTTGCATATGTCTCCACCTCGAAGATCTCACAGGATCTCATGGGCTATGAACCTCAAAGTATGTGCAACAGTCTCCCCAATCAGTACTCTAGAAACCTGTGATCAGAGAATGTCCAACTGTGTGCTGGAAACAGGCAATAGATAGCCTGAAGAAAAATGATGAAAATATGCTATCAGCTGCAGCCAACTGTACTGTCCAACTAGAAAATAGGTTGTCCGACTGCACTGCTGATGTGGCGATCTGACCAGTGCTGCCACGTGGCACACCTGCGGACTGTACAGAACTGCCAGCACACACAATTGACAGGAAATGCACACCCTGTCTCTCAAGAATGCCTGTCCAGGAGATGACAATCTCTAACATATTCAAGATTACATCCCCAACTACATGACACTCAATCAAAAGCATGCAGTCTGAATCTCATGCCACACAACTTATGAAAATGAATGTGAGATCAATATCATCACAACTTGCAAGATCAGCCCACATTCTACAGATCCACCTTCAAATAATTGATTGGGTTAACCATGCCAGAGCTTTGAGACACGTACAATGGCCAAGAGTTCTTTGTCATAAGCGGGATAGTTTAGCTCAGCTGCCTGGAGTTTCTAACTTTCATAAGCCACCAGATGATCATGCATGCAACCCTGCTCCTACATCAGTATCACAAATCACCACAAAAAGGTTCATTGAGATCCAGCAATCTCGATGTAGGATCTGAAGAGTCGATGGCCTTCAACTCTTGAAGCTTGGTCCATCTACAGAATCCATGTCTAATGGAACTCCTGCATTGTGGCAAGAAACCAGCCTGCCTTCTCAGATATGGTGGTAGATGACCTGATTTAAGAATTAATTACAGCAAACTAATAGTTCACAAATCTGAAATAAATACTTTACCACTTTCATCTCGGACAGCTGACACCAGATTGGCCCCAAAATTGGCAACCCTTGGTGTATTTCTTTAACTTGTATTACACAAATCTGTAGCGTACTAAGATCTAGGTGATCTCTCTACAAATTTGGGCTCCTTGGGCTGTAACAAATGATCAGCAGCATCTGGATTCAATTTGCCCCTTGATTCTGACACAAATTGGGCAAAATTAACTGAGGACACTTGCATGCAGTCCAACTTCAATGTGAATTACAATCCCCTTCGGGTCTGTTGTAATTTCCTCCATTGCAGCAACTACTCTGATCACCAGGCTTCCAATTCTTAGGCGTGCTTCTTGAGGTGGCTGGAAAACCCTATTCAGAAGAAATTAAGGTTTATGACAGAAAATTTAATGCTGTCCTCTTCAATTCTGCTAAGAGGAATTGAGAACTTAGCATAGGGGAGAGAACATCAACTGGAGAGAGTCTTTCAAATGGTAACTCTGATGGCACCAACATCTTCAAAAGGGGGGTTAAAACCCCAATGCAGCTGGCTAGCCCTCATCTTCTATTGCCACCTCTCACCAAGGTGGAGAAGGCATTTCCTGCCCCTGTCCTTTTGCGCATGCGTGATCTACTGTCACAGGTCTCCAAGCTAATCTGGCAGCCCATAGAATGTACCAACAGCAGTCCTTCGAGCTGGAATGGGCCTTCCTCGGCCTCACCTAACCTCCAATCAGCTCTCCACCAAATTGCATGGCAAGTTCTCTCCCCTTTTGTCAAGCAGCACACATTCTAATGCAGTCTCAGCCTTTAGGCTTTAATTTCCAGCAAAAAATTAATTGTGAAATTTAAAATCCCCTTGTGTCTACCCATAAATTGGCCATTGCCCATCCATGTTTGATGTACTAAGCCCTTTGAACTTGAAAGTTGTTCTAGCTTTCATTAACCTTTGTCTAGGCATTAATTATTTTAGTTTTCTTAGCCCAAATGACACCACAAGTCATTTCTACAAGCCCATTTAATGTCTAAAACTAAGATTGTCACTAGGCATCCACAAAATACTTGTCCAACATAACTTATCACAACTTTTGCCAATGTTTCCCATTGGCTAAATTGGGTCTTGGATTGCCCCAATGTCAACAAATCCCCCTCTAGAATGCATGTCCTGAAGCCAATCCTGTCAGAAAGCCATATGGAAAGAAGCCCCACTATCCACGAGCCAAGGCTTCTCCATAGAAAAAGCAACAAAAGTGGTATCCTCCTCATCGAACAAATGTACAAAGATAGACTCAATGGTAGCTAGGGTAGCTTTGGAATCCTTAGACCCCTCCTTGGGCTTCAAATGGGGGTACTTCTGGCAACACTTCTCTAGATGACTGTCCTTCCTACAATGTGGGCACTTAGGCTTCTTAGTATCCTTTATATCCTCTTTCTTGTCATCTTATTTCTTTGCCTTCGGCTTCGCCTTTTGCTTCCCTCCTCTCAAACCTATTGTAAAAGCCTTCCTGGAGCTGGATCCACTGGCACCAACCTCTTTGAGCCACTCATCATGCCCTAAGACTAGCGGGGCAAGCTCCTCCCAAAGAAGTCTCTTAGGTCCTTGATGTTAGAAGACTATGTAGAACACATCAAACTTTGGAGATGACAATTGAGTCAAGAGACACATTGCCATATCCTCTAAAGAGATAGTCCTCCCGAGAGATGCAAGTTCATCCCTCATGTCCTCCAATTGTTCATGTGATCCTTCATGGAAGGGTAGTCATCAGAACTAAGCATCCAAAGTTTCTTCTCAAGAGAAATCCTATGGACAAACATCTTTTTATAATACAAAGATGAAGGCTTAGACCATACTCCCACCACCGTCTTCAATCTACAAACATGCACTAGGACACAATCCTATAAGCTCATTAAAAGGAAGGATTGGGCTCGAGAATTGAGACGATCCCAAAAAGTTGCATGATCCATTGTGGTTCCCATATGGGGATCCTCCACATGGGACGAGAAATAGATAGGGTAACAAGCTCCCAAATATTGAAGGTGTCAAGTATGCATTCTACCTTACAAGACCAAAGCGAATAATTGGAACCATCTCACCGGTCCTCTTTGGATAAAGAAGGGAGAACATGCACTTGAACCAATGGTGCCATGTGGAGCAATTTAAAGCAAGTAGAAGGGGCTCTATGGGAAACATGGAGTGAGGGGGGCGCTGAAGGAAAATGCTACTCTAAATGGTGAGACTGAAAAAAAGGGCTCGAAGACCTTCATTGTTCATGATGATTATGCCACATGTTAGAGAAGTGGTGAGAAATCTCTTGTCAAAGTCATCAAAGCCATTGAACTAACTGTAAGACATCTTCAAAACCTATAAACACCCACAAAAATATGTGTTTTGTTATAGACGGCCTCGAAGGGTAGAAATCAGCTACATCTCCATGAAGAAAAGACTATAGATGTCTTGGTTGAGTCATATGGACTAGTTATCTGCAAAAAATCTGTGTTTTCAGCAAGGAACAAATCAATGAAATTTTGTGTTTTCAGCCTAGGGGGTCTTCTCTTGATGGGGGAACCTCCATATCCTCACTTTGGCAATGATACCACGTGAGAGTGCACAACGGAAGAGAATCAAGAACACGGAGAGAAAGAGAGAGAAAGACAGCAAGAGATGAAGGAAAGAAATCTGCACTAACTGAAAAAGGATGTTGAATACAAAGGAGAGGATTGGTCAATCCCTGCATGCAACCCAAGGTGTTGAGCTAAAAATGCATTAGCCTAACTTAAATAGCCCCAACACACACTTAATTAATTAAGAAAACTTATTATTTTGAAAAGAAATGTGATCCTAGAGGATAAATGTGTCTTACATGTCAAACCCTGGTTTCTGTGCCCCAAACTTTCTATAAACAGGCATGCAACCCACCACTCTCCCTCAATCTCGCTTTTACAGGTTTCAAGAGTTGTATCTCTGTTGTCTACATCCCGTTCATAGAGGACATCAGATCAAAGCTTCCCATCATCGTAATCTGCATCCATCTGGCGCCTAATTCTCCAGCCTCTTCCACCTATCACCTGCCTAGTAGAGCTATTGCCATCATCAAAAAGCTTGTCTTTGTTGCTGTCAGGGCATCCACACACAAACGCCAACTTCTACATCCAGTCGCCATCAGTAGGAGTTGCCACCATCATTATCCTACTTACGTTTGCATTCGTTCACTCTCCAACAACAACTGTCATCAACATCTACACTATCGCCATCAATTTCCACCTGTCGCCCAACATCAATCAGCTTGCATTTGCATGTTTCTTTCTTCTACATGGTCGCCAAGTTTCTCTCTCCTCTACAGATTTGTGTTTGCTACATATTCTCTCTCCTAATGCCTATCTACATCAGATCCAATCTTCTCTAGCTGCAATTGTTGGCGTTTGACACATGGAGGCTGCCTTGCTACGTTTTAAAGATCCGTTTCTAAGTACAACACACTCTCCAACTCAAAACCTCTGCATTAATCTTAGAGATACAAGAGTTCAAGGTTCAGTATCCACTACATAGTGTGCTTGCTACATGAGCATCATATATTTAGTAGTCATTCACTTATTATTCATTTTGTTCACTATCTCTGAGTTACCCTAACCTTGTGTTCTATGTTATCAGCTTGTGCTTTGTCGTACAATTGGTTTTGTGTTTTCTAGGTTTAGAGCATTTCTTTATATGATATCAAAGCTAGGTACTCTCTGAGAAACTTTGGCCTTTGATCACAAAGCTCATCTGCAAAAGCAAAAACAATAGAAGGGTCAAATGACTTCCAACGCACTCACACTATCGCTCCAATCTCCACAGACAGACATGGACAGAAACAATCAAGAGCCAACCTCCAAGCTTGCTACTACCCAATCTAACATGAGTGGAGAACCATCGGACTACCATGGAGTCCACATACCATATCAAATTTTGGCCTTGTTGAGTATGATCTCATCCTTATGTACAGGGCTCAGCAGGAGATTGAAGGTAAGCCTGTGTTGTCTCCTTTAGATTCGGTGCACAAAACTAATGATCTTGCACGACCTCTGGAATCTCCACTTCGGACTAGCCATCTACAAGTGGAACCTAACTCGAATTATGCTCCACTTCCACGATACTTCTTTTCTCTGATGCCAGGTACAAACTGTATTATGGCAAATTCTATACCAACTAATTTTGTATTTTCTATTGGATTCATCAAGAAGGTACTCTTCAAAATAATGTTTGGTTTTTGGATACTGAGAAAGACAGGTATTTTTTTATGAACTCAAAACTAGGTAAAAAGCTTAAAGAAAAACTTGTAAGTATTCCTTCCCTTTCTTTTCTTCAAATGATTTTGTTTCTCATGGTCAATCTAGAGTAGGTGCATCTTCATCCAATGCATTTTAATGGACAAAAGAAATCAACCATGTTTCCCACAACATCTACCACTAATCCATTTGGACTCCCACCCATCCCTCTCTCATCTTTCGTTGCACCTTCCTTTCCACATCCATTAAGTGCACCGCATTTACCACCACACACCACACTGGGGGGGTTTGCACACTTAGACACAACCTTTAGAACCTCTACTTACCCATTTCCGAGTGGTGTACCTGTGACGGAGGCTTGACCTCCCATACACACACTTTCGGAAGTGCCTCCCAAACATACTCGAGTGTGGATCATTTGGTGTTGCGGTTTGCCTCTATGGCATTACCTACTGGATCATGAAGTCATAATGTTGAGTCCCAGCTAACATTTGCACAAGGCTATCGTGTCCTAGTGCCTCCACCTCCACCTTCGGTACCATATGAAACTATGACAGTTTTGGTATCCCCACATCAATCAGCACTCCTTGGACATCAGCAGCCTATTTCTACCATTCCACCCTCACCCCCCTCTCCTCCTTATCCACCACCACCACTGCCATCTTATCCTCCACCCTACCCCATCTATCCACCTTCACAAACACCTCATGGTTCTAGTTTCTCATCCACAAAGCATGTTTTTAATGACAAGACTCGCTTCAACGAGTCAAACTTAATGAGACATGTCTTAAGACTCTCAAAATCTATGAGATTTAGTACAGGGGTTGAAACCCCAAACTAATCCTGTACTTGTTCTATACGAGCTCGTTCTCTCATGGAAGGCTCATAACACCTCCGCTATTGTCGAACTTGTGCCGGCTTATTGCTTGAGTTTCACTCTTATCTTCAACATCTCGACTAAGCATCAGAACGTTGGGCACATTTGACTGAATACTATGTGGCTCGGGATAGAATCCATCAGCTGCAAAACTTTAAAATCCCAAACAAGGATGACTTAAAAGTCAAGTTAACTGAGTATCAACATCTCCTCACTGAGTTCTCGACCATTGGGAATCCTAAGTCCTCTAATGATCAGGTTACCCTCTTCCTTAACAAGCTACCAAGAAATAGTTCCATTTTGTATAGCAAGCGATTTCGTAGCCTCAAATGCCCACATTTAATGAGTTTGAGTATCAACTATTGAGTCGCATACAACTGTTCAATTAATTTCATAACACATCCTCAATAGAGAAAGCTCTCGTTGCATCTTCTCAGAGGAGGCAACAAGGCAAGGAAAAACAAAATTCAACTTAAAATCAAAATCAAAACAAGGCTAGTGAACCCCAAGGAACCACACAATCAACTCTCAAATCTGGATGGCAAAACGTACCTAAGAAGAATAAGTATTGTCAACATTGTCAAAAGGTTGGCCATTATGACGAGAAGTATTGATCTAAGGTAAGAGACTGAAACCAGCCTTCCTCCTCGGATAGGGTGGTAAATCCCTGATTACAACTTAATTACAGCAGCAAACAATAAATGCAAATCTGAAAATACAAATTTACCTACTATTTTTGGACAATACACACCTGATTGGCCCCAAAATTGGCACCCCTTTCGGTATTTCTTTAGCTTTATTGAAGAAAAAGTTGACTCACAATGGGATTCTCCCAATCCCTTTCGGTATTTCAACTCCCCTTGCTGTCCAAAGTGACAAACAAGTCTTCAATCTATTTTGCCCCTTGATTCAGGCACTCAATTGGCCTTCACCCACTTCACAAACGATGGAAATTCCCCAAATTCAATGGATGGCTAGTCCTCCACCTAAATTCAGCTGAAATTCACCTTTAGCCTTGTTGAATCCAAGTCTTGGAGCTTCCAATTTCTGGCATGCTTCCCAAGACTACTGCTAAACCCTAATTTCTGCAATAAATTAAGGTTTACAGCAAAGAAATTTGCAATTTCTCAGCCTCCAAGTGTCCAAAGGCTGAGATCTTCGGAGCAAGGCTGTGAAATGGTTGGGAGATGAGAGGGAAAGCTATAGAGAGAGAAAATTCAGAGTTTTGTCACGAAGAATGACTGAAAATCAGTCAAATGCAGCTGTTGCCCTGCCACAACAGTATGTAGATGCAAAGAACTGAAGAAAATCAATCATTTACTACTGTTGCCCTGTCCCAACAGCCTGTAGATGCTGTCTCCTACTGTTGATTGGTCTTCTCTTGCCCCTAGCTCCCTCAGAAGGTCCTCAAATGGCTGCAAATCAGACCAGCAACCTCCCCTCTCTCTCCCTTGCAAGCTGAATTTATAGAAATGCTTCTCTTCAGCCTCTAAAGACGTTTTTCAGTCTTGCATGGAAATTTTTGACAAGTGGCAACCTTCCCAAAGAGTTTTTCTAGCATCTTTCATAATTAAATATTAATTTTCAGTCTTTAAATACTAAAAATTAATCTAATAATTATTTCGGTGCTCAGAAAAATAACTGACTTGCCAATAATTAAATTGGCTAGGTAACTTCCATTCCCAAGTGTTTCTACACCATCTTTAACCATCAGATTGGCGTTAGGTACCGTTAAATGCAACTTCTCTAGTGTCACCAACTGACACTTATGGCTAAATGGATAACCTAGGCCAACAATTGGCACCAGATACCACCAAGTACCTGTGCAGCATAACTTATAACAACTTTTTCCTTTGACATCCCGTAATTTCTTCGGGTCCCAAGCTCATAAATTTACTTTAACCCTAGTTGCACCTCACATGTGCATCATTTACTTAATCATGTAATTAAAAATGAATCCACATGTTAAGTGAGGTTTCAAAAATACATGTTCTCATGACAGAGGCACATAGCCAAAATACACGACTTGAACCTCCCCACCCCAGTTGGGTAACCCCCAGTAAGAAAAATAGAATGGTAGGCAATCCCCAACAGGGGTAGTGACGAGTCCAGACCCACACTGCTACCGATCGCTATCACAATTGACAAACTACTCAACTCTAAATTTAACACTTCGATGTAAATCCTTAACTTATGTCCCCAACTGCGATGGTCCCTAAAAAGGCTTTGTACAAGGCATTTTTTGGCTCTCAATCTATTGTTTCTCACTTCAATATCTTCCGTAGTCATGCTTATATGCACACTCTAGATGACAAGATAGGAAACCTCACCCCTTAAGCTAATCTCTTAATCTTTGTGGACTATTTTTCTGAAACAAAAGCCTACCGTTTGTTCAATCCTCGAACGAACAAGGTGATTGTTTAGGAGGGATGTCGTCTTTAATAAAAGGGACGTAGTGCAGTCTTTTGCACTAGGCTTTGTGTCCTCACCTCTGCTCACATCATATGAGATCGTGCCTTTCTGAGCTAGATCTATTGTCCGCTCCTCACCTTCCTTTAGACACTTCAGTCCCTTGGCCCCTCCAAGACACCCGTTACCCTGCTAATACCAACAAACCATGCAAGATTCAAGAATCCCTCCATCAAATTCCACTCTAAAGGGCCATGCAAATTTGATGTGCGGTTTGAGAGAGTTCCACTAGTCCCCCAAAACCCTAATTTTTTAGGGCACCCTTCAACATCTATAAATAGACAAGCTGCCCACCATTCAGGATGACCCCTCTTGTACAATCTTCATCCACGTGGTGATTCGACCTTTGTGATGGCAGCCACACCTCCCACAACTCCTCCAATGCCTTCCACCTTTTTCCATAGCTGTCACCTGCTATCTAGCGCCCTCCCTCCTACTGCATTTAATCCATCAACCATCACCAACTCACAAACTGCCTCCTTCTGCCTACATTTGATACTCTATCAGCCAGCAAACAATGGGTGGCAACCCTTCCCAACTCCATGCAATCTACTATCAATGTTGGCCCCTCCCTTCACCCAGCGGTAACTGGCAGCCATCTCTATCCTCTTGGTGGCTCCTCCATTGTTGCATTTGTAACTTTTTGCTTCCGCCCACATCATCAAGCATCATCCGCTGATGTCGCCTCAATCTTCTAACTCTTTGGTGATCAATGTTTGGTGTTTTCCTCACCTTCCATCACTCCGACTAGTAGTCACTAACTTAGGATCCATCTCCGATGAACATCACTTTCTGATACTCCATTGCTCTCCCCTTTGGCATTCTGTATACTCTTATATTCTCCTATGTCTTCGTTAGACTTTGACAGAGCTCACAACCAAGAGATAACAACTGACAAAATATAGCACGTTAACAACCTTCTACTACTACATTTACTGACGTCTAGTCGTACAACCTGCCACATCATCCATACAACTGCATTTTGCTCCAACAACTGTCCTCTAACTATTCTAAACTATTTCTCACTATTCAACTATCCATCTAACATTGGTCTAGCCTTACACTACTGCATTTGCTACTATCAAACATCTTCAAGGACTATCTGCTATGTTTCAAGATCCATTGGAGTACAATACAGTCTCCAACTCATACTCTTTACCCCGATTCTAGAGACATGGGAGTTCAAGGGTTAGTATTTGCTTTGGGTAGCGTATTTGTTGCATTGAGCATTGCATATATTCAGTGTTCAATCATTCATTCAAATTCTATATTAATTGTCTTTGAGCTACCCTAACCTTAAATGTGTTCTTTTTCAGCCTATGCTTTGTCATACATCGTATTTGATGTATCAATGTGAGACATAACCATGTCTACAAAGCCAATCTCAATTTTAAGTATGGAGCCCCCAATTTCAACAAGGCCGGTAAGCCAAAGCCATGGTAAAGCCATAAAACTAGCACCTTAATAACCCTCAAAAGCCAAATCCACCTACTGATTTGAACCTGGATTGAAACCAAATCCTTGTTAAGAGGAGTAAGCATAGAGCTATTAAGCTATGTTGAGCCAAGCTCCTCAATCACAAGGACTTTGGCCTTGCAATATAGTCATGAAAGAGCTAAGGCCATCCTTGCATCTCACCAAACTATTATCCCTTGACAAAGCCCCCATGAGAGATATTTTGGGGTGATAGGCTCATCTATTAAAGGATAGGAGAGCAATATACTCATTGAATTGCATTTCACTTTTGGTCATATCATCATTTGTACTATATGATCATGTCTTACCTTCTTTATATGATGTATAGAGGTCTCATACATCATTTTGGTCTTTTATAGATGTTAATACAGCTTTCTCTCTCTCCCCTCTGTCCTTCACTTTCTCCTAGGCCTCATAGGTTATTTTGTCCTTTGATGTTAAGACACTCTTATATCTCCTCCCTCCATTGCTCCCTTCCTCCCAGCAGATCTGCCATTGTAAAACCAACTCTTCGATGGTGAAACAAAATTTCATGCACTCTTGATGTCCATGGTTAGAAAAACTCTTGGTACAATACAAATTGTCCACGCTGTTTCTGAATTTGAATTGAACATTCCTAACCACACGTCTTCGAATTGCAAAAACATGCCGACGAACTTCTAAGTTGCACTGAGGAAATCTGTTCTGCACCCCCGAGTAAAGCTGTCGAAACTGGTTACTTGTGGATTAAGGGCACATAGCAACCTCCTGCACTTGCCGCAAAAGCGTGGTCGATTGCCGACAATTCTCGCATTCAGAACGAGCAAGGTGGGAGCAGAGGCCTTCCGCACGAGCGCAGATGGCGTAAGGCTCTCTTCATGAAACAGAAAACCAAAAACTGGCAGCGAGATCATGTGCAGAAGAGGAGGAGGAGATTACCTGCCAACGACGCTTGAACGGCCTCTAGTCTAGCTACTCTCGCAAAGCGAATTGCTCCGTGTCACCCTCCTTTGCCCCGAATTGAGTTCCCCTATTGCGATTACCATGCTCTTATGACTGAAATTTCTTTCGAGCTTCTCGGGTCGCGATTCGCCGGAACTACATCACCCGCTTACGTGGCAAAGACGGGACTTTTGGTTTTTACACGTGCAGATTAAGGTCATATTTCTCTTTACAGGCTGAGCTACATGAGACTTCCGATTTATTTTTTTTATGGTACATTTTATTATTATTATATTATTTTAACTATAAGCTTTCCCCTCGAATTTTCAGAGGGTTTCCCAAACTTTTTTTTTTCAAATCTTTTTTTTTAATTCAAAATTCCTTCCCTTCCTCTCTTTCTCACGTGTAATATCTCATTTTCTCTTCTTCTTCCCTTTTTTCATTAAAGCTTCTTTTTTTTTACCTCCTTTTTTTAAATTAAAACTCCCTTTCATTTTTAATTAAATTTTTCTCCCTTCCTTCCCCTCTCTCTCATGTGTAAGACCTAGGTTTCCTTTCTCTCTCTCTCTTTCTCTCTCAGAGTTAGATTAAATTTTTTTTAATTAAACATTTTAAAAGTTTTTTTTAATTTAAAATTTTTCAAACATAGTTTTTCACGCACTTTGAGAATGAGATAGAATAAAAGAGAGAGAGTGAGAAGAATAAGAAAAATGATAAAAAGAAGACGGAGAGAGAAGGGGGAGAAAGAGGAAAGAGAATAGTCTTTTTTTAATTAAACATTTTTCTTCTCCCCCTCCCCCCTCTCTCTCATGCGTAGGGCCTAGGTTCTCTCTCTCTCTCTCTCTCTCTCTCTCACTCTCACTCAGTTAGATTAAACTTTTTTAATTAAACATTTTAAAAGCTTTTTTAATTTAAAATTTTTCGAACATAGTTTTTCGCACACTTTGAGAAAGAGATAGAATGAGAGAGAGAGAGAGAGAGAGAGAGAAGAATAAGAAGAATGATAAAAAGAAGACGAAGAGAGAAGGGGGAGAAAGAGGAAAGAGAATAGTCTTTTTTAAATTAAACATTTTTCTTCTCCCCCTCCCCCCTCTCTCAGTTCCCTCTCTCTCTCCCCTCTCTCTCTCTCTCCTTATTTTAATTAAATAAAAAGTTTACATTAAAAAGTTTAATCTAAGAGAAATATACAAAGAGCAAAAAAGAAAGAAGAGGAGAGGGAGGGAACAGAAAGAAAGAGAATTATAGAGAGAGAAAATATAAAATTTAAGAGAGAGAGAGAGAGAGGAAAAGAAAAAATGGAAAAAGAGGAGAGAGGGGAGACGGAGACGGAGACAGAGGGAAGAAAATGAGAGAGAGAAAATAAGAAGAAGAAGAGAAAGAATGTGAACACAAAGAGAATTATAGAGAGAGGAATGATAAAATTTAAAAGAAAAAGAAAAGAAAAAATTTAAAAAGAAAAAAGAGGAGAGAGAAGGAAAGGAGAGGAGAGGGGAGAGAGAGAGAGAGAGAGAGAGAGAATAATAAGAAGAGAGAGGAAAAGAGAAAGAGAGATGGAGAAAAAGAAAAAAGAGAAAAGTATTTTTAAATTTTAAATATTTTTTGAGAGAGAAAGGAAGGGAGAGAGAATGAGAGAGAGGAAGAGATATATATATATATATATATATATATATATATAATTTAAAAGAGAGAAAAAGAGAAGAAAAATATAAAATTTAAAAGAGAGAGAGGGAGAGAAGAAAAAAATGAAAATTAGGAGAAAGGGGAGAAGAAGAAAAGAGGACGAAGAGAGAGAGAGAGAGAGAGAGAATATAAACATAAAGAGAGAATTATATATAAGGAAAAGATAAAATTTACATACTTTAAGAGAGATTGAGGGGGGGGAAAGAAAGTGAAAGAAGAAGAAGAAGAGAGAGAGAACATGTAGAGAGAATTAGAGAGAAGAAAATTTAAAAAGAGAGAATAAAAAATAGAGGAGAAAGAGAGAAGGAAAAGAGAGGAGAGAGAGAAGAAAAGTGCAAAGAGAAAAAAAGAGGAGAGAGAGAGACACACAAAGAGAGAGAAAGAAAATAAAAAATTTAAAAAGAGAATGAAGAGAGAGAGAAGAAGAATAAAAAAAGAAAAAAAGAGGAGAGGGAGAGAGAAGGAAAAGAGAGGAGAGAGGGGGGAGGGGAGAGAATAAAAAGAGAGAGAAGAAAAGTGGGGAGAGAAAAAAAGGAGAGAGAGAGAGAACCAGGAGAGGAAAAAAATAAACTAAAATAGAAGGCAAAGAGAGAGAGAGAGAAAAAAAAAATTAGACAAAGGAAATTTTTTGGGGGGAGAGAGAGAGAAAGAGAGAAAAAAGAGGAGAGAGAAAGATGAGAAATGGATTGTTGAGCGAAGTTGCCGTGCGATAGCATGACAACTTCGCTTTTGCCGCTTCAAGGCAGCGAAGTTGCTGCGAAGCGGCCTAGCGTTCTGTGCGCGCGAACGCTAGTTCAATCACAAAGCACCCGCATGAAAGCATACAAGGAAGGCAAAAGTGGCGTCAAGCTTCTACTAAAGGCACCAAAGTAGAAAAGCAAGGTACCATCAAGTCGAATCTTTTCGTTTTCTTCTTTGTTTAGCTTGTGGATCCATCAAAGTTCCATCATCTATGCCATTCGATCTATCATCTAGGTTCGTCAATTAAATGATGTGCTTTATTTTAAAGCCCATGGATCCATCATCTATGCCATTCAATCTATCATTCAGGTTTGTTCTATCATCCAGGTTTGTCAATTAGATATGTCATTTGATTTATCATTCAAGTTCATCGATTAGATGATGTCAATTGGAGCTTGTGATTAATTGGTTTTTAGTTTGATTGTGATTGAGTGAGTTCACGATGAGTATGTCAATAGAAGTTTCAATTGGAGTTCGTGATTCATTAGTTTTTACTTTGATTGCAATTGATTAAGATCGCAATGAGTTTATGATTGATTATTTTGTGTCAATTTGATGTGATTAAGTCGATGGTGCAAAGTGTTAGCAATATAATATTATCAATGTTGTTACACATGCAACTAACAGTGACTCTTTAATTACCTATTTTGTGGTTTTTTTTAACATTTTCACATTAAACTCAAAAGCTTAAACACTTTTCAAGTTTCTAAACGATAAAAGCCTCAAAAAGCTTAATAGAAAGCTTTGAACGTTGGGAAGCCTTAAGCCAGTATAATAGGAGCAGAGTTAAGTAATATAGGTCATTCCCTTGATCACGAAATTTGTCTCTTATATGAGGATAGAGAAAGATCACACAAGCATGTAGAGAAGTGTATGTGTTCAACAAGCAATGCTTAACGTGAAACTCTTGCACAAGCGTCGTGTGTGACACAATGTGTGACAAGTATGTCTATGTGGCGCTGCAATGTGTGTGCTTATGGCTGCTCCATGAACGTGCCATTGAGTGACCAACTCGATAGAATATGCCAAGAGACTGGGATTGCAAGACTTGGACTCAAATATGTTCAAAATAATTTACGCTACAATATTGTGCAAGTCAATGTCACCCACCAAAGCAACGTTAAATTGCATGTAGATTCCTATAGTCACAAAAATAAGTCTATCGAGAGTACATTGACAACTTCCCTACACAAATACAATAGTGAAAGCTCACAAGGACAAGGGACATCATCACACACCCTGTAGACCTTTACTATGCTCAGTCATCGAGCTTACAGCATGTAGCATTCTATCACTACCACAAAAACAACAACAATACCAAAACCACCACTGCATCTGATCTCGAACCCACTCTCTATGACACTTATGGCAATACCATGGAGTAGCATACGAGAGTGGTACAATTCACTGATTTTCACCCATGCCACTAAACTGAAGGTTTCCTCTTCAACACATTACTACAACGAATAGGCTTTAGGTCAGAGAGTGAACTAATAAGCACTAATAACTCGGCACAATCATACTATATCGAATGCCAACTCCATGATCTCATGGGAAGACCTTGAAATGTTCATCATGGACTACATTCAAAGAAACTTGCTCATCTTGAACCAACCCCACCAACTAATGAACATGATCACTCAAAAGATCCCTTTCATCAAAGACAACACATCAACATTCACAATACCTCCAGCATCTTCTAACTATAAAAGTAGCATCACATCAATATGAATAAAGATGTTACAACTCACGAAAGAGTTACGAACAATTCCTAATAGTACTCTAATAACAAAACAACAAGCTATCTATAACTATCTCATTGATGTGACATATGGCCTACACATCGTCAACAACGATACACCAAGTAGTGGAAAGAGCTTTCTCATACATTGTTACAGTTACAACCTCATTGCCAGGAATAAGAGCGTACTGCTAATGGCAAACACATGAGTAGCTACAACTATACTAGTTAGCCTATCCAACATGGTCCATTACCAGTTTAAGATACTAGCACATGCACATCAATATCTAGTACAATTGCAAGAGATGGACAAATACTACATTGCAATAAGAGAAGCTAATGTAATCATCATCGATGAGATGTCCATGTTAACAAGGACAACATTTGATATAATAGTGCACTAGATAGTGAGTGTCTACCAAGGCTCACTGCTCAATCCATTCAATAAGAAGCTCACGATACTATTTGGTGATCTTGCACAATTAATGTCTATTTGCAACCATCAAACCGAGCTTTACAAACAATGTCACATTTCCTCCTTATCGTACTGGGCACATGGAAAGCAACACACTATCCAAACCTTGTGACTTGCCATTCCTACAGTTTCTATAAGTCATCAAGCATTGTTGTCCAACAAAGTGAGAGATGCATAAATGTTTACATTAGTGCATGATTGACGAGAAGAATGTTTTAGATTTCATCAATTAAAAAATAATAATCATATCCACACACAAGGAAGATGTTCACAACTACAACAAGCAAATTTTACACAAATACTACACAGCCAAACAAATCAACACCGTCAAAGTTCAAACAAATGCAAACGATGTGCCAGCATTGCAGACTTGGCTACATGACAAGAACTTCCATGAGATAAATGAGATAGTAGTTGGGGCGATTGCAATGATAATTGAGAATATTGACCTTACCATGGGTGCAACAAATGGTGCGATGTGTAAGATCAACCATATCAACACATCAAATGACAAAATGATATCAAGAATCCAAGTTACAATCCAATCAACGAACCAACAACTCACCTTGTGGCACAACAATCACCAACGCAAGGCATTGAAAAACAAGTGGTATCATAAATCCACATTCTCATTAACACTCGCATATGTGATCATTGGTCACAAATCGCAAGGAGCCACAATAAACCAAAAAGCTCTTTTGCACATAAGAAGCATGTTCGCGCCCAAACTAGTCTACATAATGCTCTCCCTTGTAAACTGAAAGGAGAAATTTGCACATTATCAATCTTCCAGATCCATCTGCCTTCACTTTGGCACCTTTCCTGACACCATGACTCAAGTACAGAAACAACACAACTCAATAAAAAACAAACAAAGATTAAACACAACACATTCCATCACACAATAATCTCTTACGCTTCTTGTAACAAGTATTAAAGCAATCTTCTAAACCTTCTTTCAAATGTTCTTTGTTAACATACTAACGTGTTTCCCTAATTTTCTTCTCCTAGTAATAGATTTGTTAACATACTAATGTGCTTTCCTCATTTTCTCATTTATATATACACATCACCCGTTAAGGCAATATCTCTTTGGATGAGGTATGCACAATCTAAATGATGCCTATATGTATTAAAATATTACTTTCCCTAACCGCATTGACCTATATATACAGATGTTCCAGCTATACATTCAAAACCACATGAACACCCAACGCTAGATCAAGAACCCTCCTGCAAGTACACAAAATTGCAGGTACATAACATCAAACCAGATAAGAATGGCAAACATCGCTACACAAAAAGACATCAATGGATTTGCAACATACAACGACCTCAAAAAACGAATGGTCACGTCACTCAAATTCTCGACAACAACTAGTGTCTTGCATTAGATGATAAGATTGCAACTAGTACACAACCGCCTACAAACTTTATAATCTTCATTTTTACTCGAAACAACAATGCTAACTCATATACTCTTAACATGCAGGACTTCTCAAAGACATACTTTGTAGACTCAAACTTGAGTACAAAGACTCAGTTGACAATCCACTATGAACAAGCACAACCGAAGCGCTTTTGAACACAAGAACAAATGACATCGAAACGTACCCAATGAGCTACTACACTATAGATTTAACGTCTCACTCAACCAATTGGTAGAAGTCATGAAAAAAGAAGGCAAAGACATACTAGAAGATTACTTAAAAAAGAACCACTACAATCATGGTCATGACAATCCTGCAATGATGATCGAGAAGGTCATATACTTATTGAGTAGAGAGGTATACACCCAGACATATGGTTCCAACTCCAATCCATTCAATAACATAAACTACGTAACATGCAAGTTTTTGAGATTCTCCATGTATTTAAACAACACAAAATCTTATCTACAAATGTACTTCACTTTAAAACACATCACATATCTAAATACCATCAGTAAAACTACTACATAACAAACATGCGAGATTTGCATATGGAACTTCATGCTCCTCGACTTAGTTGAGCATGTCAACCTAATTTTTTCCATTAAATATTATTTCATTTGATGTTTTCCTCATCTTTAAGATAATTGCCATCGTTTGTTCATCTCTTCCCGAGTAGCGTCGCCATAATTCCACCCGCCATAATTTTCATTGCCCATGCTATTGGAGGAGAGCCACCCAAGTTAGTCCATGCTGCCTCTGTGATGTTGGTTAATGCAATCAATCAATTGTTCAATAATCTATTAGATTCAATTTAACCCGATTAGATTAGATTACTTAATTAAATCGATCAATTAATTGTTCAATGATTGATTAATTTAAATTTAAATAGATTAGATTATCATATTAGTTTCAATTAGTTAATTAGTTTGATTAGTGTTCTAATTACTGAAGTAGTAAATTATTAGTGTTTGATTAGTTAATTTGTTTAGTTTAATTATTTAATTATTTAATTAGTTATAATTCTTCAAACATAATTATAAATAACTAATTGTTAAAAAACTAATTATTCATTAATTGAATAATTGAGCTTTAAAAAATTAACTAAGTATTCAGTTAATGAATTAACTAATCAAACAGAATTATAACAAATTAATTAATCAAACGCAAATTATTCACTAATTGAATAATTGAACTAAAATAAGTAAAAAATCAACTAATCAAACACTAATTATTCACTAATTGAATAATTACAATAAAAATCAAAAGAATTTGCGAGCTTTGGTATCAATGAGCATGCATCCTCGTCATCTTGTGTATGGGCAACGAAGCTTCAACTAGAGCATCAAGATTAGACTTTAAAACCTTTGCAAATATGGAAGTCTTCATGGCCTACCACACATCACAACAATGTAACACACAAAAAATATTCAAATTCCAAACATATATATATGCATTGCATGTTACGTGCAATATAAAATGGACATATTACAATACTAGATTGTTAAGAATAACCAAATTAACCAAGAAGGTACCTAGGAATTGGAAAAGTGTGCAATGCCAATCAATGAATTGCAATCATGTAGTATAAAAACATTTCCAAAGACCAATCACAATCAATAAATGAATGGCCCAAGAATGAAACTACTTGATGGATGTCGATATCTAGTTGATATAGCGCAAGCAAGCAACATAGGTCGTGGCTCAATGTACTCTTCTCCATATTTAAGGTGAAAAAAAGTCAAAGTAAAGCATCCATAAGGTTGCAAATTGAATCATAACTTATCTCCTTCCTTACTCTGTCTTCTCAAAGGCATCTCCTCATATGCATCTAGAACATGTGAAAAGATAACACATTTATTATTGAATTCTAAAATCTATTGGAATTCATTATCAAAAAATGTTATAAAATTATGAAGTTTACTTGAATTCACTATAAAAGTAATATTATTTTTACTTTATTTATTTTGTTTCATGATAGATGTGGGAGCTCACGCTCAACTGCCAAGACCCACGAACCGCTTATTGTTTCAAGCGTTCCAAGCCGAGCACTAATGGCTACCTCTCACATAGCCGACGCACCATCCATATCTATGGGTATAGTGAGCTTACCTCCATGCCGATTGAGTTACCTCCTCTCTTGCGCACTCCGGTAGCTCCACGATGCAAGTGCAAGCTTCAAGCAAGCTCCATCCTCAAGCTCCACGCTCCAAGCTCCATAGCCGCGAGCAAGACAAGAGAAGAGAAGAGAAGAGAAAAAGAGAGGAGAAGATGTAGAGCTTCTCCTCCTCAGTCCTTGGTCTCTCGCCCTCACACACTCACTCCCTCACACTCTCACACTCGCTCTCTCAAGCACAAGCTCAAGCAAGCAAGCAACAAGAAGAAGAAGAAGAAGAAGAGAGCCACTTTTGGCCACACACAAGAATGAGCTTCTCATTCACTTTTCAACTTTATATATAAAACCCTAAATCCCTTTTGGGCGGTCATCCCCTTATCCCCTTTTTTACATGGCCGGCTGTGGCCTAGGCCATTTTTCCCATTGTCCTTCTATCTTCCTAGCTTCCTTTCCACCGCCCCTCTACCTTTACAAATTGCATGGGTGAGAGTCCGGCACTCTTAAAATAAATCATGGTGTCCTTGCACTTTTTTACAAAAGTATTGACTTGCGCTTTTTCTTGTATGCCCTTTTTCCTTTATTTAGAAATTTTTTGCACTTCTTGTGTTTCCATATTTTTCTTGGTGCACCTTCGTCTTCCGTTTCACTTTTGCCTTGGCCTTGTCTTTTGCTTCAGCTTTTTTGGATTTTCCACCTTTGTTTGTTTGAGGGTTAACATTATCCCCCTCCTAGATGAGTGCCAGTCCCATGGCACTCACCATCGTAGGTAGTAGGGTTTGGCATGCACTGAAGATATGGGTGGAAGGGACATCGGTGGTTGCCGGGGAGGAAGGTCATTGGGTGCATGTTGGTGGCCTAGGTGAGTGGTGGTAGGGCTGTTGGAGTCGATGGTAGGGCTGTTCTTTGTTGGGGATTGCACTGATGGTTAGCACAAGTGTTGGTTTGTTGGGGATTCTACACATGACAATTCTTGGCGGGCTTGCAAGATGAAAAGGATAAGAATTCAGAGTTGGGTGTCGATGAAGAGCGAACGACACTTTCGTTGGAGTCTTCAATACCTGCATTTGAAAACCTCTCATAGGTGGTCTCTCCCTAGGGGTAGTGCTAGTCTTCTCTATCGTGCACAAGACATAGTTCAATTAGTTTGGAAGACAGGCTGAACTCTAAGCAAGTTGAGAGTATTATCCTGCACTTGAGGACCCAAACTGTGTATATATTTTGGTGCAGATATTATGTGAGTGCTCGAGCATACTTAGATATTACGTAGTTAGAAGACCGTGGCTGGTTTCTTGTAACAATGTGTGGATGAAGCGAAGTTGTCCATGTTGAGAAGAAGTACACGTGAAGGTGTATGAGACATCCTTTTTGTGTTGTGACTACACGATGTAGCATTATTGAACACAGGGACACCGCACTTTTGGTAGGCTGGGAGCTATTGGACTTGCTTGATGAGGATGGTGTACTTTTCATGGCCAATTGTGTGGTGCTTACCACAATTGATTGCAATGGTATTAAGGTAGAGTGCAAGAGGGAATCGTGCGAATGGGTTAGGGTGACAGGTCTAACCATAGGCAAGAAAAGCTCCCTAGGTATGTCCTACCAAGGTCACTGGGTGGACGTACCTAATTTGAGGACCCCTAGGTGTTGTGCTGTGATCGTGGGTGCTTCGTATCTTTTTGTTCTTTTGTTTTGTTTTGTTTTGTTTTTTCCTTTTCCGTTTTCTTTTTCGTTTCTTTTTCTTGTTCTTTTTTCTTTCTTTCTTTCTTTCTTTATTTTTTTGGACTTGCCTGAGTACAACCATTGCAATATGTTGAGGCTATTGGCCTTTCAATGGGTTGGGAAATGTCAAGCTTTGAAGGCTGAGGAAATGGATATTACAGTGATGATTGTGCCCTAGCCTTGTTGTTAGAGAAGTAGTTGTTGAGATGGGGAGATACACTTGAGATATTGCAACCATCTTTGGAATGTGCAATGTGGGTACAATTGAGGTGACAGCTGCCGTGAGTGCCTAGCGTAGAGTGTAACCCAGAAAGAGGAAGTGGTTAAGATTATGCTTTGGGCCATGCGATGTGGACACTCGCAAGGGTGATTTTCGCTTTCGGCAGTGTGGCTTTGTCATGGCTCTTTGTGAGGTTGGTGGTCTTGCGGTGACTTGGACATTGAACATGTTCGCACGAAGACCTGCATTGTCCTGTATCCACTTGTCACTTCATGAGAATATATACAAGTCACATGCATCAAGTACAACGAACAGATGCAATCATGTCAAGATATTACTTTATCAAAATCCTATAATGCTGATTGCGATGCATATTTCGGTGCTTGTTAAAGATGTGGCATGTATTAGCAATAGGTAAGGAAAGTGTATACAGGTGGGGAGCCTGCTTCTTTAACCATTTTAAGACAAAAAGTTATGGCAGGATGGCCTTTGTTAAGCTGCTTATATATCATAAGGGCTACTCTATTTGCACGAGGCGGGGCGATTCTCGGTGGTCGGGCGACTGAGGCTGTGCCGGTGAGAGGCTTCTGTGAGGCTGGGTGGGGAAGATGTCGGCTGGGACCCGGATGGTGTAGTCCCTGGCTGCAACTGTTTCCATAATGCTTTTAAACAATGCATCAAATTCCTACTTGTCTCGAGCTACCCTCTCCTCTTTCGAGCACCTGGTACCGTTTTCAGCCCGTGTCCTGGGCGGTGTCGTTTGGGGCCTCTTTTCGGTGCATACCTCTTTAGAGTAGGCACGTAGCGTTCTGGTGGGGACGCTAGTGCCTTATGCTCTTTTCGACGGCGAAGAGCTTCCTTGCATGCCAGTTGCATTATGTGGTCCATGACTGCTACCGTAGGGGGACCTGCAAAGTGCGAACCAAGGATTAGACCCTAAGGCAGGATAAAACTATTCGCATGGAAGGGATTATACAGTGGGTTATCAAGCACATATGACGAGGAGGGGAGAGGTGAGGCATGTAGTGTTTGTTGTAGAGGGATGGCCCCCATGATGATGTTCGTTTTGCCTCCAGCCATTAGCAGATCTTGGCTTATGCTAAGTTGCGTGGACTGGTTGTCATGAAGTAGGGCAGGTCCTCGAAAGGATAGACCGGAAAGGGGAAAGGTGCATAGAAAGGGATGGTGCCTCGTCTACACCATCAGAGATATTGGTCAGGGCTTCCTATGGCGGTAATGAGGGTTGCATGCCCTCCACTTGGAGGCGGGAGTGGTCACATGACTTCTAAATGTGTGGTGAGAGGAGGACTTGAGGAGCTCAGCTTGTCAAACCCAACTCTTCTCCCTACACTTGACTATCATTGCTTGTGTGTGTTGATATTATCTATACAGGGTCACAAATTTTATTGTTTATTTATGTACATATTATGTAATCCAAGTCACTTCATGAGGATAAAAACCAATTGTAGAACTCAGGATTGTACTAAAGTGTGGCACACGCATCCAGTATCCGTGGCAGCCTTCTTAATAACATCGGGTATTTTGCAACGTCAAGTATCATGGTACCTTGTCCAAGTCTACTTGCAACATGTAGCTCCTCCTCAATGAGAATCTTATCAGTCAGAGAGTTCTCTTGGCTAGTTTTGACTAAGTCCATACCTCGAATGGCATTCAGTACTCGAAAGGAAGTCGGCGCCACATAGATTGGGTCTCTTTGAGACCGTCATTAGGCCAACCGTTCCTCTGAGACTGTCATAATTTGGGCTCCTACTTTGGCCATTGCAACGTGGTTTTCAAACCAACGTTTTTCAAATTGACTTCGACCCTCCGATTGTCGCTTTAGTTGCTCTATTTCTAAGAGATTTGGTTGGCAGAGCACATCATTGAATGTTACAGTTAAGTGTAGTTTATCGACTTCCTTGTCAGAGGTGAGTCGCATGCGTTCATGCAGGAGCTTGTCATAGTGCTCGTCAAGATGTTCTTACTCTTCCCATGATAGGGGAAATGGCAAGTATTCTTCAAGCTGCTCCTTAGGAAATGCACCCATGTCCACAAGGACATAGGCACGTGCGAACACTTTGAGCTTAGCATCCAACTCAGTTAAGCATTATGCGACACTTCTATGTTCAATGAGGGCTTGGTTTGTTGCTATCTCATGCAAGGGTCTGGGAGTTTCCCTTGGCTTTAGCATAGTTGGGGGCTCAGGCCTAGATGAGCAAGATTGGTCAACGCTAGGATTGCTTATGCTCTTGGGGTTTGTGCATTTTTCCTGAGGTTCTGCTGCTATTTTGTCATGGTTCTCCTCGGATGTGACTGGTATACATTTGTCACCCTGTCGTGACAGTGTTGTATCCACTCTTGATTGGTCACTGTGAGTTCTGTTGTCGATGGATTGAGTGTTGCAAGCAACCGTTGATGGTAACGGTTGCTTTGATTTTTCAGAACACATGGATGTGTCTGAGGTTTCACTGCTATTAGGAGAGACATCAATGGGTTCATTGGTGGATGGACTCGAAGCTTTATTCCTAAGCTCTCCAACGCTCTTGATCTCAATGTTCTTGGGGTCCACAACCACTTGTAACTGCTGTTGTTTTTGTTGTTTCCTCCTCTTTTTCTTGGTCAGTGAAAGTGCATCTCTCAACGACTCAGGACCTTGGACTAGGTCAATCGTTGATGTGCTTGGTTGGGCCTTAGCATTCTCTTTCTCTAGTGTGTCCTCATGGAACATAGTCATGGCCTGCTAAATAGCCTTGCTAGGTTGTGAGGGTACAACTACCTCCCTTTTTGGAGAGTCTAGCTCTTCAACCAATTCCCTTTTGTTTAACTCCTCCAGCCTAGGCTTTAGGCATTTTGCTGGAGTTGTCAAGGAAGTTGGCTGTGACACCTCCTCCACAGGTAAACTACTAGGGGCACATTCCATAAGGGGCATTGTCATGGCCAAGGGCTGTGACTGCTGTGATCCTTGATTGGAAGTAGTAGCAGCTAGTTCAGTGAACTTGCTACTATTGGTGGATTGCGGTGTCAAGTCCTTAGGTCGATTAGAAGTGGTCATGTCTTTTGTTGCCCTTAGAGCATTCACTTGTGTAGATCAAGCATCAATTGAGCTAGCCATGGTAGATTGCACAGGCATATCCTTAGGTTGAGAGCTAAGGGTGGTGTCACGTCCTGCCTCTTGGACATTTGAAAGCTCAAATGTAGGTAGAGATTGGGATTGAGTAGCCGCACTTGACGACTGTTGTGCTTCCTATGTCTGTTTAGGGGAAGAGGGTGTAGGAGACTTGGGACTCCTAAGTGGCTTTGACACTGGCTGTGAGATTTGCTCATGGCTGTTGGATGATTTTGCTATTTGCTTTGTTGAGCATTTAACCTTGCCATGAGAAATGTTGTGCCTATGATGCCTGTTATTCTCTTAGAAAATCAAGGGCTTTTTGGGTACTAGTGGCTTTTGTATATCCTCAAGGATTACATCTGATATTTGCTTGTCAAGCATGCTAGGCTGAGGATCTACCCTTTGAGTGGTCCCGTTTGGTTTCTTGATTTCGATCGTGAGGGGCTCGGTCACTCCACTGTTTTTAACTCGAGACTTGGTTTTTCCTTTAGATCTCCTCCTACTTTTCTTTGCTCTTGATACGATCTGGCCTTCAGACGACATAGAAGGTTTAGCAAGGGGTTTTGGCACCCAAATCCATCGGTTTCCTACATAATATCCTTGAGCACATAGCAACACTTTGGATATCCATTGCGGTGTTGTGTTGACTCTCCATCGATGCCTTCGTCTATAAGGCTTGGGCTTCTTTTGGGGTCTTCTACGATATTTGTAAGTCCAAAGCCCGTCCTTGGCATTGTCTCCTGGCCTTCTTATTTTAGGAATGGCCTCACTCACTGGTTCTCGTTGTTCGACCTGTGCTTGTATCAATTCTTCCAACAAGTCCTTGCTCTCATTAGTAGGCTTGACTGTTATGTCAACACCTTCCTTGCCTTTCCCTTGAGGTTCGATGAGGTCACCCTTGCTAAAGGTTGTGACTATCCTCACACCCGGTAGTGTCAGGTGTATCCTCTGTGCTACATAGTCGGCCTCACACTTGGTCACCCTTTTGAAGGGTCTTCCTAGGAGGGTTTCCTTCTCGTAATTAGCACTATTTTGGAGGAACATGAAATAGGATAGGCAAGCTTTCCGTTTCAATTGTCGCAAGGATTTTGCACTTCCCTATAAGTGCTTGTGGGTGTCCCCCGTAAGGACTAAGAGTTGCATTAGTCGATGTGAGTTCTGGTTGGCCCAGTAGGGTCCATGCCTCATAGGTCAATATATTAAAATCTGCCCCTTCATCAATTAGAGCATTGATAGTGTGCTCTCTTTTTGCGGTGAGTTTGACCCTAAGAGATAAGCAGGTGGTACTATGTCTTCATCTTCCGGGTCTTGGCTTATAAATTTAAGCCTTCTGACAAATTCCCTTGGGTCCCCAACTGCACGACTAGATGTGGATTCTCCACTGATGTCTTGGATCATCTGTGCAGTGCTATTCAAGGTGCATCTATCGTTAGGATGGTCATATCTAGTCATCCTCGCTGTTGTAGCTTGATGTTGTTGCTTTCCACTTTGACCAGATGCAGTTAGAATGCAACATGTATGTGCTTTTACGGTGTGGCCTTTTTGCCCTTATTGGCTAGATTGGCCCATTGAGGTTCTAGGGTCTCATGTTTGACTCTGTTCGGGTATGGGATTTTGGTTGCTCTTTTGCAAGTGAGAATCCATGCTTGTGTAGAGCCATTACTACACTAGGGTCCAATTTGGAGAACCTGTTACGGCGCACGTTTTCTCTCCAACCTACTTGGGGGAGGTGCAGAGGAGCCCCCTCTGCGGGGGTTCGAGGGGGGGGGGGGGGGGGGGGGAGTCCCCCCCCGGCTTGTAGGGCCATTACAGTAAATGCCATGCGTGATTTGAGGAACCAAGTTTTAAACTACTTGCTCTAGATTTCAGCCCAGTGATCGATCTATTATATGGTTTCCGCTCTATATGGTCTCTTGGTTAGTTTTAGGGTCTATAGGTTAAAATTTGGACAAATCCAAATTCGGCCCAACAGGTCCGAATTGCAGAGGCCGAATGCCCGATTCAGCCTGTCTGAGGGTCGAGTAGGCCAAGGGCCGAATCAAGTGGGCCAAGTCGGCAGGGCCGAGGGCCGAATTTCAAAGTTGGTCCGAATGGTGATTTGGACGGGCCGAGTGGTGGGTGTCTGAGTTGAGTGGGCCAAGGGCCGAATTTTGATGTGTTCGAGTCGAGTGGTCCGAATCAAGTGGTCCGAGCGGTAGTGGGCTGAGTGCCGATTCTGGGACTTGGCCCAGAATCGTCGTCACTCGGATGGGCCGAGCGCGACGCGATTTTTACCGAACTTCAAAGAATTCGTCGCACCGAGCAATTGAGGGCTTCCTACCTACCGAGCACCTCCAGATCCAACCTACTCATGTAGTGGAAGGTGTGGGATTACCTGGGCTAGGCAAATTGCTCTTGGATGGCTAGATCTCCAGTCAATGAAGCTTTCTCCCTCTCTCCTGCTCTCTTGAAACCCTGCAATGCACAATGTGGCCTTTTTCACCACTCTTGGCCCCTTATCACCCTGCCCAGGCTTGCACTCATCTTAATCTTGCTTCCCTTACTAACATTTAACCCAAAATTTCATTTTTTGTCATTCTTTCCCTATTTTAGCCTGTTATAAGTGTGGGGACATATGGGTATGGGTTGTGGTCACGTGTTAGGCCCTTGTTGTTTAGTCAATCTGATTTATTCATAACTTAAGTGTGGGGACATGTCCCTACGCATCTTGGTTTGCATACATTCATGAAACACCTTGGTTTGCATACATTCATGAAACACCTTGTCCCTACACATCTTGGTTTGCATACATTCATGAAACACCTTGTCAATTGATCCTTACATTGATACCTTATTTTTCTTATGCTCTATTAAGTTCCCTTCCTCACCTACCCTCCCTATTCTAACCCATTCCGACGCTCTTTTCTTGCCCTATCGTCGGTTGTTTTATCATTTTATTGATCCTCCATGTGAATGCATTCTACATTCACCGAAACTACAATCTGCTCCTACAATCCTATTTGTCCCTGCCACTTTTCCTTTGTATAACCCTTACTTCCGAGCCACAATTCCTGAGTTAATTTTTGAAGAATTTTATGTGACTCTAATGTGTTTTCATACAAGCATGTCATTTTTTGTGCCAAAATTGCAGTTTGATGTGATACCCCTAATCCTTCCCTTTTCCCGAACACTTTTTCTTTTTAGAGCCCCTCTTTTCGATACAAGAATTGGTTATTATTTATTTTTGCATGTTTGTGAGTTTATTTTTATATGATTTTTTTATTTTTTCCATATGAACACACTCTTTTGTTATCGAAATAGCATTTCATTTGGATAGCCTCAAGCTATTAGTTTCCCCTAACATCTTTCTTTTTTAGTCCTTTCCATTTCGACCATCCAATTTTTTGTTATTAATTTTTAATTGTGTTTTCTTATGCATTTTTTATCATTTTTTCTATGCGAACCACCCCATTTGCCACCAGAGATAGCCCTCTCCAAATTGTCTATTCAAACATTTTTCCTTCTTGTTGCATTCCATTTTGATTTTTTGATTTTATTATTATTATTATTTTTTGAGTCGGGTGCCTAATCAAACTCAAAGGTAGAACCATATACCACTAGCTTATGATTTTGCTACTTCCTTCAGGAGTAAGATTCTTGGAAGACTCCCCCAAAGAGTGGAGCGTGGGTAGGCACCTAGCACCCTGGTTCAAGGGTTTGGGTAGTGCTAGACTCTCACTAGCTAAAACTGCCAATCCCAACGGATTCCCTTAAAGGGATACCATGCCCCAAGATTGGCCATTAGCTCAAAAGTGGTGTCCCATCACACCCAAGCAAACACTACCTCCCAACAGCATTTGCTTGCTTGGGTGAGGCAGTGCCATCATTGGTATGAGTATGAGCTTGCCCACAAGTTCACAAAGGGAGGATATTGTCATTTCCCTATCCGTTTAAGAAGGGAACATGCATACAATGGTCCCAAGTACCTCAACATCGCCTCACCGAGGAATGTTGCTATGAGGCAATGCCCTGGAACAACATTTCTCAAGTGCGGAGGAGTACTCACCCAATTGGATAAATACACCACCCCAACCTCCCCACCAAGGAGTAGCATAGCTTCATCCTCTAAGGTACTCCCCCACGACAAAAGGTCGTGAGCTTTGCTTGTAATACCCGAAGTATGCCTACTACGCTCATCAGTCAATGTGGGATAGGTGAGCAGGATGTGTGCATACGAGGTTCCTACTTTGTGGGAGCTACATAGGGGACAGGTTTGTCGACAAGAGAGACGATAGTTGTCTGCCATCTTCACACAGTCGATTTGTGCAAGGCACAAAAACCGCACCTCTGAAGCCTTGACGTTCTTCAATAGATTTGTGCAAAGTTTTTGTTATTAATTTGTTATTATATTTGTGTTTTTCTTTTCTTTTTTTCCATGCGAGTAGCTTCTATTCTCATCGAAACTATGTTCTAACATGACAAGGATGTGCAACTCCTCATTGTGAACAAATTTTCTTCTTTTCGCATTTCATTCCGACTGACGGATTTTGCAGAATTAATTTGTGTGCTTTTTGTAGTCTATTTTTCATCTTTTTTCATGTGAATCCCCTATTTGCTGTCGAATATGCCTGATGCATTGTCCATGTCGTTCCTCCTATCGTCCTATCCAATTTCACTTTTTTCGATGTGTTCATCCAATGCATATATCCCTCTGAATTAATTTTTCCATCCAATATTTTATTTTTCACTCCCTCTCTCACTCCTTCCTCTTTCCCCTTTTCCCTCCTCCCTCCCCTTCCATCCTCTCCTCGTTCTCACCCAGCCCCCAGTCCCCAATTCCTTCTCCCTCATGCCCTTCTCCTCCTCCTCCTTTTTCTCTTCCTCCTCCCCCTCTCCCTCGGGCTGCAATACCACCTATTGGGGGCACCACCTCCATTGCATGCCCAACGCTTTCATCTCAGCCGCTTACTCCTCCATGCATGCACCTTCGTCCTACCCACCTCCTACCTCCCCCCCCCGCTTGCAACCCACCACCCACCCTACCTTTTAACCCCCACCCCCAAACTTGTCCACCCCCCCCCCCCCCCCCCCCTTTTGTAGTCCCCATTCCCACCTATATTCCTTTTCCCCCCAAAATTCCACCATACATATTATACCCCGTATCCTTGATCGTGGTTCGAGTTCCATCACCGTGAGAACGCCCCCTTGCAAGCCCCTATCACGCGCAATGGGGTATTGATCATGCTTGCTCTTATTTGTGTGTGGATGCATGTGTGTTTTGATCATGTTCGTACGTACGTGTGTTGTAAGCCCTTGTTCACATGTAAGGACGTGCATCTTGTTTTGTTGGTGCCACACGGAGTTGCTGTTCACATGCAATCGCGATCGAGTACCTCCTTGTTCTAACCCTAATTATTTTAATACTTCACACCTTAAAAATGGAAAATAATAATAATAATAAAACCTTGAAAATTTCATGAAACCTCAATAAAATCCTTTAAAAATGAGAAAAAATCAATAAAAATAAAAAATTCAAGAAATTTCAAAAACATTAATGATTATGAACAACCACAAATACATTAAATTTTTTTAAAACACATTAGAAAATATTTCTTGTATTTAAAAAATAACTTTTAAAATGAGAAAATACTTAAAAATTTTGAGAAAATTTTAAAAATGATTGTTTAAATTCATAAAATTTCTTTATCACATTCCCAATGTTTATGTAGCCATTTGGTTACTCAAATTTATTTATTTTTAAAAAAGAGCAAGAAAAACAAATAATAAAACCATTCGAAAACAAATAATCAAACAGACTAATAAAAATGCTTCAAGTCTCATTCACATCAAATGTGGCACGACAACTGAATACCAAATTTTGAACACAGTCCAATATACAATTCCCAAAATTCTAAGGATTCAAACACCACATAAAATAAAATAGAAAAATAGAAAAACACAAATATGTTTTTTTAAAATACACAAAAGAAGAAAAAACATGAAGAGAAAAAAAACTCGATGTATGATCACTCAAGTGACAAACCCTTCCTTATCTCCCTTCTTCTTATTTTTTTAAAACCATGGTATTAGTATTGGGTTTTTGTCCTTACAGGAGGCTGACTATCACCTAGTCAACCTATTGTTTTTGTACGTGGATTTTTCTATTCTACGGATTGTTTGGACGTGGGATTTTGTGTATCAGACCTTGCAGATGTCCACACATTGCCAAGTTCTTTTTCTTTTCCTCCCTTTCATATGCATGATAACACACATATAATTATAATTAAAAATCAATCAACCGTTGCATCCACCAAACAAATAGAATGTACCTTATAAATTTAATTAAAAGGAATAGATTGTTAATTTATCAAAGGAACCCCACCATTACATGCGCGCATAGCACCATAACCCACTTAATTTTGTAAATTAAAATCCATCCATGGTGCACGTGCACTCATGCTATACACACATTTAATTTGTAACTAATAATGAACTCTCTGAAGTCATGCATGCATGCGCTTTGCGTCATCACAAATCATCTAATTTTTAAAAATGAATTACATTTGTAGAAACCCCTAGTCCATTCCAATCTAGTCAATGTAAGTAGATGTTGGAATATGAGTAGTACGACTTACCATGCATTAATGGGATAATTGAATAATACATTGTGATTAATTTATCATCTAATAAAAATGAGTCGTGTAGTTTTCACCCATCCACTTCACCGCACCATAAGTATACCGCCATACGCTTATGGGGATTGGGGTTTCTTAGTCAAAGACATCGGTCTTATCCATCTGTATTTATTTTGATGATCTGAGTCTATGCTTTAGTCGTGATTTTTAGACCATGTCTGGGATACGGTATGTGTGGCACTTTCTTTTCTTTTGAGTGTTTGCCTACAGGGTTTTCAGGTGCCAATATGTTTGCTAGCATGATGCTTTTGATCGCATATGTGCATAGATCATGTTGAATTTTTGGTAGGATGTGGATTTCTTGGGGACGTTTGGTCTGGTCCAATCCGTTTTTTGTTGTCTCCCCTCTCCCCCCCTTGTTATCTGTCTCAATGGTGGTATATGTGGGTTTTGCATGAATACTTTCTCCTTTTCTTGGTTTTGTGTTTGTGTGGGCAATCTTGTGTGATCTAAATGGCATCTTCTTCCACACCTTTGCTTCTAATTCAACATGTACCACTACCAATCCATGATTACTCTCTCCTTTTCAATATTGATTGTATTCGCAAGGCTGGTCTTCATCTCTTTGTGGCCATGAAATTCCCTCCAGTGGATGCAAAGCTATGTTACTCTTTTCTAGAGACTTGAAAGAAGCTTTTGGGCTTATGGCGGTCAGTTCTGTTTATCCCTTGCCTATTGTCAATGAGGCCTTGTTCCAGCCTTTTGTAGCTTCCCCTATGCCTAGTGGTAATCATTTATTATACACTGCAGAGATCCTTGCCTTTTTGCAAAAGGAGACCTCTATTCCTTTGGTAGCAAATAAGGTTATCACCAATTCAAGAGTATCAGCGGCATATGTTTCCTCTCCCTTATGGAAGCAATTACGCCAATTCCTCTAAGATTGCGAACAAGCCTGCATCCAAGTATTTATTCCGAGAACTATTCACTGCATTTGTTAGAATCCTTGAGGGGGTTAAGCTTAATTGGAAAACCTTTTTTTGGCTAAAATGGATCGGTATTCTCAACGTGTAATGAAGGGTCAACTCAGTATTGTTTCCTATGGGGTTTTTCTACAGAAGATCATTCAATTAGCACCTCCCCCATGTGTCATTCATGCGTATGATCATGTTCCACTTCTACAACAGTCTCCTTCTTCTGTTCCTTCTCCTCCTATGCAAGCTAATTCATATTTAGAAGATTTATCCCCTATCAAAATCATTTGACAGAAGCACCGTACACAAGGTCCTTCTGATCCTCTTCTAGTTCCAACCCTTGTGGTACAAATTTGGATACTTGAGATGTCTGGTAGCTCCCTTCCTTCATTTCTATCTTGTACCAACCTCTTTGCAACACAACGAGAAGGACAACTAGATGCGCAAATTCCTCCTTCCTTGCAAACAGTGCTTTCTGGATCTATGCTTTCATAGCAGCTAGTATTTGGTGTTTAGTCTACTTTGGAGACCTCCATGACCTCTTGTCTTCAAACAATCTATACAAAAGTGTGCACCTCATTGCAAGACAAAGTGGACTCTTTGACCAGTCAGCTTGGCAAGCCTTTGAAGATTTTAGCTTCTAAGAAGGTTGCTTTGAGTGATATCCATAAACAAATGGCTGCAACTGCAACTTTGATGGATTCCCAAAAAGCCACAATTAAGGAGTTAGAAAACCAAAGTGGCTACTGTAGAAGAAGAGAACGTATCCTTAACCAAGGAGAAAAATGCAGCTCTTGAGTAAATGATAGAATCAGCTCATAAGCTTGGTATATATGAGGGCCAGTTGCAACATTCCCAAGAAACTATAGAGTGGTAGAAGAAGCTTATCGAAGAACTCAACAAGAAAGTTGCTACTCTTTCTATTCCTCCTCTAGCCCTGATGATGTATTCTTTACTATCTTCTAAGCAAGAACTAGATCAATTGCAATAGAAAGCTAAACTATATGATGGATTCTCTGCCAAGGTAGAGCACCTTCAGCAACGTATGAATTATGTTTAGGAAGATTTTGTCCACTATTCTGAATTGGTGTCACCTCCACCATCCTTCTAGATTAAGTACCATCGATAACTCTTTGCATTGTACATTTCCTTGAGTAATGTGGACTTAGAATCTCCAGAGGATAGATGGCAAAACATGTGCTCTACAGATTTACTCAAAGCACTATTTGATAGATTTGTTGATGAGTTAATCTCTCATGAGGCCCAATTATTATATTTTATGTATCTTTAAGGAGATATGTACATCCCCAATGAGGAGGACATGAATGTTTATGTAGGAGATATGATTTCATAGGTAGTCATGTATGTACATTTTGTTGAGATGACGTTGGTCAATGGCCTTAAAAATTATCATCAGCGGACATTATGGTGTAGAGGCTATGCTTGGCATCCTCCTTTGGAGGATGATGTTTTGGATCCTCATTGTCGATGGAGTGTCTTTCATAAGTCAAATATCTAGCCATTGTGATCCCAAGTATTGAACCATATGTTAACAATCCCTTGTTCATTGAGGATTTATTTTCAACTTTTGATTTTCGATGTTCCATCTACCCATATGATCCTCATGATATCCTATCATATTCCCTAATTTCTTATCAATTACCCTTGTATATTTCCATTCTTACTAATCCAGATAGTATCCCTCTTTTATCTTTTACACCTACATTTTTCCCTCAAATTCCAATTTATCCTACTTTCCCATTTATTTCTGATCTTACGTCTTTGTCTACTCCTATTGAACCTACTCCTGTTGTCCCATCTATTCTCTTTATTTTTCCATCAGAATCCCTTCAAAAGTTTTTACTTTCTTTCCCTTCTTTCCCCTCATCATTATTCCTTTAATTATCTTCATTTTATGATTTATCTTACCCATTCTTCATTGTTCCCCTCTTATTTCCTTACCATCTCCATTCTGGCTATATTAACCTTCCTCCACAATTAGTGATGGATACTCCTGGGAATGACAATGACATCCTTCATCGTCGGCAGTGGACATTGAATGATTCTTTGATACGACCAATGTTTAATTGGCCAATCATTCATGGGTCCTAGGATACTTCTACTTATACATAATGTTCTTATTCTCATCTTCAATTTGCTACATGGCATATGCTCGTTTTGAGGATATCTCAGTATGCTTGGCATATAATTTTTGTTGGTATCTTACTTTTATGCATCAATAGTCTCATCTAAATGCTTGAAAGAGTATTCCGAACTTGACATTTAATCCTAATAAGAATGTGACTATTGCTCAAATGGATATAACTTGACATTTAATCCTAATAAGAATGTGACTATTGCTAAGATGGATGTTTTGTATTATTTTGCACAAGTGTTTTCTACTAGGTTTATTATCCTATTGGAAAGAATGTGTTGTTTACCCTTTTTTCTAGAATGTGCCTCTACATTTTATGGATGAGTATAAGAGTCTAGAACATCTCAAGATGAGTATGAAGTTCAAGAAACAATATCTTCATATCCTACATAGCATGTGGATACTCTCTTAGGGTTGTACTGATCTTTTTAATGAAAATCTTTCTATTTGCTCTCCATTTTTTGGGAGCATGTGCCATTTAAACTACATTGTCTTACATCTGTGTGAGTTCTGTGTATATTCAATGATGTATATGTGGCATTTCATCCTTCTTACATAGAGTTGAAGAGGAAGATGGAGCTAATCGAGAAGTTAATTGATGGTGGTTCATGATTCTGTTTAATGGATGGATGCTTATTGCAAAAGCAATATCCTATATCCTTTAAAGTTTGTTATGATTTTCTATTTCTAAGCTGTGTTAATGGATAAAGGTATTTTCCTTTCCTCATAATTCTTTATTGGAGATGCAAGTAATAAGTTAGGGTTGTGCTTGCATGGTGTTTCTTAAAGTTGCTATGGAAGATCAAGGTGAGCTATATTTTGAACTTCTATTCTCTTTTTCTAAGATCGCAATGACGCTCCTTGACTAAGTGTGGGGATATGTTGAGGATTCATATGATTGTGTTTTTTATTTGATTTTTTGGTGATTTTTGTATGCTTTGAATGATGACTTATTGGTTTGAAAGTGTTTTGGACAATGTTAAATAGGTTTGAGAAGCTCATGATATTTTTCAATGGAGATATGATATGGTGAATGTAGCTTAGGAAAGTTCTCTAATCTTGAAAAGAAATGAATACAAGTTCAAAATAGCTCAAAGAAGCAGAAGAAGTAGCTGCTAAAGACTCAAGTGAAGTTTAAAGTGACAGTGGCACTGATATTGTTGAGCTACGAAAGGACACTATAATGGCTCTGGTGACCCTTCATATCAAACATACCTCTTTGGAGGGGTATCCATGACCAAAGAGGGATTATGGATTATTATTCTTTATTATTCTAATGTACTATTGAGAGAGAGCATGTGTATGTGAGAGTGTGTGAGAGAGCCAATTTTTCACGCAAAACAATTTATCTATGAGAGAGATCAAGAGAGAGACTATGAAGCTATTGAAGATGAAATACTATGTGATGATTTCATTCAAAGTGAAGTATTTATTTATGTTCTCTTGTTCTTTTGATGAAGAATATGAAGAATATATTGAAGTTTTATTGTGATAAATCCATAAAAGAATTGTTATATGATGCTGCATAAAGATTTGAGAAGATTGGTGTTTTTTCCTTCTTATGGTTGATTAAATTATAAAAAACATACTTGTTGATGATACAAGATAGATTTTCTTATAGTAGATTCCCTATTTTCTTGGTGTTTCTCTTTGGACTCCAATTACTTAGAAAATTTGTATATATGCATTCCAAATGATACCAATACTATCCAAAGTCTTCTGTATGAGCTTAAAATCCAAAGAATGATGCCTGATAAAAGAATCCAAGCACTCCCTCTTTACTTTTTTAAACTTCTTCTTCTCAAGAATATGAGAAAGGATAATAAAATTGAGATGCTTTTGAAACATCTCTCTCACTTACATTTGGTATAACCTTCAATCCAACCAAAGATCAATATTTTTTTACCCTTCAAATCAAAACACATGTTTGAAACAGTGTTTTGTTTTATTATTTTCTTGATTAGCTCATACTCACGTTCAAGCTCAGTATGAAGGTGATAGAGAGCCCTTTTACCAGTGTTACAAGGATCATTGGATGATTAATCCATAGCTAAATATGTGATTTGCAACTCTGAATAAGAATACTATGTGAATTCAAAAGGTTGAAGAATGAGTAAGTAACCAATAAGAAGAATAAGAAGAAAAAGAGAGAATGAGAATGGAGAGAGATAATAAGATGTCCAAAATTTTAAAATTAAATATTCACTTTCACTTCTATCAAGACAAGGTAGGATCCTTATTAAATCAATGATCATGTTTACGTCGGCATAATTTCTAGGTTTGATGCAAGCCACAAGAATATTATGATAATGCCTTTTAAAATTTTTATATATGTTTATGTATCAAAATATAAACTTTTATAAAAACTCCAATGTATTTTTTATTTCTTTAAATATTTTCTCTCTCCAGGATCTCTCAAATCTTCCCTGATTAATATCAAAGAAAAAGCTTGATTCCTTGATTATATAAGCTCCCATGAACATTGAATACCACTCTAACACCAATTGAAAGGTGGAGCAAGAATGGAAGCGCAAGCGGAAGCAAGGGAAAAGCAAGAGCTATGGATGTTCAAGAAAGAGAGAGCAAGAAGATATGTGGAAACTCCAACAATCACAATGTGTGACTTGCCTTTCCTTATTCTATTATCATGTAAAGAATAAAGAGACAATGAGACAATCAACTACCACCTGTCGTGTATTTTTGTGTAGGCAATAAGTACAACTAAATGTAGGTGGCTAGGCACACGTGGCCTTTAACCCCCAACAATTCTATAATTTCTAATTTACTTTTCCATGACCATTCAAGCTCTATCCATTTGAAGGACTAACAATCAAGAATATCTCAAGCAACAACACCAACTTCTATAGGTTTTTTCATCATCAACAATAACAACAATCACCATCTACTAGTATAAGAATCATCTTCGACCTCAGTAGGAATATCTTCTTCTTCATCAACAACTTTGTCAGCAATATACATTACTCCTCCATCAAGACCACCATTTCTTCAAAGCTACTTCATTGTACATCCCAAGACTCCATATCTACTTTGATGCGTACCATGGGATTGGCACTTATCTAAGAGGAGAAGGGTAATGTTAATAGGAAATGTCAAGGGCAAAGTAAAAGAAAAATGAACATGCAAGTATTGGATTTCTTTTTTATAAGATTATTATTTCTTATAGATATATAATACATTATTTTGGGCACTTGTATTACTTCATGGACACATCACTATTTTGGTTGTATTATTTTGTGATAGCTAGGCTCACACCCATGCACATTGTATTATTTCACTTAGTTGTATTTGATGCACTTACAATTATTTTGTGAGTCGTACACATGAAAATCTGATTTCGATAGTCTAAGCTAGGTTTAATTAGGCTAAGGTAAAAGCAAAAGCCCAAAAAGTGTATAGAATGCCCAAAAAGATATGCAAATCCTAATTCATAAGGGGCCTAATCCTAGCCCTAATCCTATTGGTCTATAAACCTAATCATATATAGTGTGCATCCATGCTACAAAAGCTCTATCAGTGCAATTATTGAGTGCTCATTCACTTCTTCTATTGTATCATCTCTTGTCACCACTGATGAGAGTGAGGCAAAGAGTGAATGAGAGTTTGTGATTGAGTAAAGGACTAAGGATAGTGAAGCTCTATGTCTTCTTTTGCTTTTCTTCTTCTTCTTTTGATTCTCAATAAATGTTTTGAGTTTGAAGTTGTGTGGGGTTGTGAGATTATGAGAGAGAAGAATAAGACAAGATGAAGCCCTTATCCACCTTCTTTCTCTCTTTCTTCTTCTCTATCTTCTTTTCAACATGGGTGTATTTTGTGGTGGAGGTGAAGGATTGAGGGGATGTAACCAACACTTTTTTTCTCAACAAATATAGATTGGTTTTATTTCTTAGTACAATTGGTTTCTTTTGTAGTTCTACTAGTTATCTAGTCAATCTCAACTCTTTCCTCATAGCCTTTCTTTCTTGGTACTTTGCCAAACTCAGCACTTTAGGGTTTGTGGACCTCTTAGCTCCACTATTCTCTCAACCTCTCCACAAAGTAAATCATCTTCAACATGTTTAGGGATGACTGGGCTTCACCCAAAGTTGAGTTTCATGTCTCCCAAAACATCTCAAACTCCCTAGCACAACTCTCAATACTCTACTCCTCTCCTTGCTCACAAGACTCTATCCTTGCCCAAAGCTCAACTTGATTTTCCTTGCTTTTGAACTTGAACAAGAATGTAAATCTTGTACCCTCATACTCCAACTCTTACGAGGGGTGTTTGTAAACTTGATCTAGGCTCATAGTCATTAATCCAATCACACCCCTCTCCTTGCAAGTGATACTAAGTATTTGGAGCTTGTCATAGGGGGTTTGTCATGTCAAGAGAGTTATGTGGATATAAAATGACTAGTACCCTTATCCATATCTTCACTTATACATGATTGTACATTGTGTATATACACAAGCAATGTCTCCCTAGCTATAGGCCATTGCCATTTATCCTAACACGCGTCCTCCTCCTCCTCCTCTTGTAGTGCCAAGGAGCTTGCTTAGAGGAGCATGCTTGGACCGTATGAGCATCAGAGCTTCTCCCTCAATAGTAAACTACAAAAAGAGAAAGATGTAGCGATGAATGCAAACTTGCATATCTTGCTTTTTTTTCTTTGCTTTCTTTTTTTTCACGTATATGAAAGCAGTAGGTATGGATAGAGAGTGAGAATGAGAAGTAGAGAGATCCAAATGAGAGACAAATCGTATGAATCTTTCAAGTATGAATACTCATGGATAAACAAGTGTCTATCAATGTCCCATTAATGAGTAGGGAGAGCATAACCACAATCTAGAGTGTAGGCTAAACATAATCAAACAATATGTTTCAAACTTCTAGTTTGGGATGTTCATTGACTTAATTTATTCCGTTGATTTTTTTTTTCAAATAATTCGATTAACCTTGGCTTGGATCTTTTTGTTTAACCTATAACACTCTCAATAGAATTTGTTCCACTAGATCGAGGTGAATCAACCTCAACTTGATTTCTTAAGGTGTGGCAAAGGGATTTCTTATTGTTTTCCTTACTAACACAGTCAACACACTGACAAGCTAGTTTAAGGCATGGAAGGCCATCAACCAACTTGAGTCTAGAAAATTTTGACAGAGAGAGAGTCATAGTTAATGTGCATCAATAAACAATGCCAAAGGTACTCTAATAAGCTGTAGCTAGAGCTAAGCCATGGATCCTATAAACTCAGAGCTTTTAGCCTAAGAAAAAAATTGTGACATTAGATATAGGCCATTAGGTTGTATTTTACCTTGAGCTACCATTAGACCAATAGTTTTCTCAATAATCTCAATACAAGTATTGGTGAAAAAGACATCTCAAAGAAGCAAAACTAGTGTCTAGAAAGAAGAGACACACACACAAGGGGAACATAAAAATATTGTCTACCAAAGCAAGGTTTGGGTCTAAATTAAATCATCCCATGGCCCAATTGGCCCATGAGTTGTTACCACATCCAACACCTCCAACTATACGCCATTACAAGATGATTGATATCTTGAATTGCTGCCATTTGATTTGCAACTCCATTGTCCATGATCCAATCAATTGCATAGCTAGATGGAAGGGTGGTGTAGGCCTCTACTTGTTGAGACTCATTAAGAGTCAACTCAAATATATCCATCAAGCTCTTATCTTGTGGGTTCTCATAGGTTGCAAGATGAACATGTGGATTAAGGCCATTGATAATCCAACATACCAATAAGGCATCACTTCAAGAGGAACGTGATTATGGACTATGCTGGCTATCCTAAAGCTACACTGTCCACTAGTATCCACTAGACTCATGACAATCACCCATATTTTGTTGGCAAGAGTATCGCAACCATTATGCTTGCACTCAATAAGGTTACCATTACAAGATGGAACAAAGGTTTCAATAGGCGTTTGGGTTGTGTGCTTCTGGCCTTTGAGCAACACTCATCTTTAGAATGGTCTACCTTTTGGCAATGCTTGCAAAATCTATTCTTCTTAGGGATATTATGTCATCATGGCTAATTGGGGACTACTTGGTTCACATCACTAGTTTTTTCATCTTGTTATTATTCCCACTTCCTAGCTTTCCCTTTTGATAGGTGAATACCAAGGCTCATCTAAAGGGATATGGTCCTACCTCTAAAACACCTCTTCTTGTACATGCATATACTAGTTTGGATCAATCTCCATGGCACCTTGTGCCCTTAGCATGATGCATGTTTTTAACAAAAATAATGAATATTGTGCCTAATGTTTGTGTCCTCTTTCATATGGGAACTTTGGATCATTGCAAACCTCCCACTAGACTAGAAATTAGAATAATGGGTTGATATGTCAAAGTTCACATAAAATTTGGATTGGAAAGCTAGCATATATATCTCTATTCCCTTCATCTCAAGACTTCTCAATATTCTTCTCAAGATATGGCATAGATGCTTTCATAAGGGTTGACCTTTTCTTTTCAGTTCTAGGCCAATCCCTCAAAGAAGAGAGGGCAAGATTGGCTCAATGGGGAGTAGCTCTAACTACAATTGCTTTGGTGATAAAAGGATGAGACATCCCCTAAAATTGTTTTGGTGTGCTCTAAAATGCCAAGCTTTCCAAATCAAGGGTCAAGAATTAATCAAGGGCATCCATAGGACAATGCTAAGAGAAATATAGAAGACGCAAGGTGTTCAATACATAAACCGAACGGTGCATGCTTGCTTGTCTGTGCTCACAACGATGCTGCGCGTTTACGCCTTCGAATCTTTTGGGCATCGTAACAGGATCCTTGCTGAAGATGGGCATCCTCTCGATGGAACATCGCACAGGGGCACAATCACGATCTCTGAAATACGATGTCATCAGCGAGTACTTTCTTGTAAAGCAGTTTGTGCGATAATAATGACACAGCGAAGTATCAATAGAAACCCTGAATTCTAAATCAAGGCAAATCGATGGAGAGACATTTCACTACGTCATAAGAAAACAAAATAAATTCGACAATTGGCTGAACATGAGCAATTGGCAGTGGTGACCAGCGGCAGTAAGAATGAGAAACATCAGGCACCAATCACTTCTCTAGAGCAGGAACAGTGTGTTCTGCTCACCAGACACCGCGTGTTCGGGTCCTATTTGACCTGTCAGACCCTCTGAAGAATTGGCAGAATAGTCCAGAACAAAGCTCAAAAGAATATATCATATATATCCCCAGTCAACGCAATGGCACTTGACCCAGCTGCTAATATCACCATAAACCATGCCATCCATTTCTCTCCTCTTGACGCTATGTTGTGTGAATCCCTGTGTGTTCAGGAAATGATGAGTAAAATATATCGATGGACATCTAACAGTTGCTCTAATCTACCAAGCATCAATCCTTGTCTTTCTGATACAACCAACTCAATTGTCAATCTGAGAATTGAAGAAACACTCTCTTTGCAATAAAAGTAACCATATTTTGAGAACTGAAGCAACTCTTTCCATTAAAACTGAAATATTTGTTTCCACCGTCTAGACTCTTGCACAAGACTTTGCATTTCTTCTTTTTAAGTGAACTTATTAAATGTCAAGAGAGAGACGATGGAAGTCGTGTAACTTCGAGCCACAGAGGACCCAAAAAGTGAAGAATGAAGCTAAGGTGGGTTGTACACAAACTGAGCCACGAGTATGTCAAGAAAGCAAGTAGATAACAGCGCTGCATTATTAGTGCCTCGTCAAACAGGCAAATTCATACAGGTAGCACGCTGCATTTGGTCACCTTTGATTGACAGCTCGTCCTTCCCATCCATCCACACATGCATTCTGATCCTTCCACACTCTTAGCCATAGTTCACATTGGCCTTTCTATTTCCATACAGCACCATAAATGCATACATCAGAAATATCTCAACAAACAGTTCATTTAGATGTTAGACCACTCTATGGCTTGGTAAGATCTAAAATTGCCATCATCCAAGATGCGAAATACAAGCTAAAGTTTCAAATGCACCTTATATGAACAAAGGCTAAATATCCTGCATGCATGCCAAACTAGAGCTGCCATAAGAGATGCATAATCCATAACCACAAACTAAATATGGAAGGTACTCATACCATTGACGTGTTTAATCACCCGAGATGCAAACCTTGAATATTTGAATGTGAAGCACTACCTCCTTGCAATTCTTATTGTACATCATATTGTAGTGTAAAGATGGCTGATCATGACTACCTCCTCAAAATTGTCAGTTTATGCCACAGAGGCTCAAGTCTTAGAAAGGGTCGCATTCAATCCTCATTTGAGCATGAAAATCAAATCACATGAGATGCTTCAGCGAATCCTAAAGATTCTGAATGGTCCTTGGGCATTAGAAAAGGGCCCTTTGAACAAGAAAGGTCTACAACAAACAGTACTCTCAATAATAAAGGCTTTGAATCTTCAACTAAGAATGCCAATGTCCTGCGGATTATCTCAGCTTGCTTATAGCCTAGGAAGTCAAATGTTTGATTAGGTTAGATCTCTTGCAGGTGGAACTTCATTAAAGGCCTCCGTTACATTCACCTTGAAACTGGCTTTTGATAGCTCAAAGGTCAATAAACCCTCAATTTGCAAACACTAATCACAGTCTTAACAATAAAAAAATCAAATAAAATGCTCACAAACGAGAGCCAGTGTGCTCCTACTTGGCACAAAGTCACCAATTGGCCCCCAAAACTTGGCACCCCTCATTGAGCCCAATAATTCGGTCTTTCTTTAATTTGATGGAGAACTAGCCTTTATGGACTACATTTGCGCCCAACCATTGCTGGGGTCTTGTTCCAAGCTTGAAATTTGTGGGTGCACTAGTCCCAATCCAGTTGCGATTGACCAAAAAAGTAGGTCAGCCTGCAACCTCTCACAAAATCGGTCATGAACCAGTAGCTAATTAGTCCCCAAAACACAAGGGGCAAATGCTCAAATCTCTATCCACTGTCATCCTTGGCTCAGCCTTGCAAAACTCTCACAATCTAAGGCATTTCCCATGACAAAACTATCCAAGACTCGCTTTCTTTGTGGCAAAAGTATCTAAAAAGTGTTCTAAAGGTTGAGATCTTTAAGGAAGAGAGAAGATCTCCGCCCTTGGACATGTATTTTTTTTTCATGAAAAGGGCTGACAAATGAAGTGCAGGTGGCCAACAGTCTAGTTTTGCTAGGTGCAAAACAAATCATATATTTACAAGGCCTCTCAAGGCCATCTAAGGGGGATGAACAAAGAAGCCATGGTGGAGTATAATACTAAACGGGTTTTTCATCCCTTAGGATGCTATGGAAAGCCTGAGTGTCGAGGAATTGTTGCAGAAGCTCCCCTCAATACCTAGAGTCTCCCCTGGAGCGGCCCTCTAGGGTGACTTAGGGAGTGAATGATGAAAGGCTCTCAAAATTAGAGATCAGCTCGCATCAAGCCTTCCAAACATGCCACCCAGTGAGGTTACCAATAAGCTCCCCCACCTTGATTGCAACACAAGTAGGCTCCAACACCTACCAGCCAGGTAGCACCTCTAGGCCCACTACACAGGAACCAACTTCAATGATGAAGACTGTCACACATCTCCACTTGTAGAGCAGGTAACATCCCTAGCCAACTAAGTCCCAGCAAAAAGCTTCCCGATGACACACCTAAGGCTGGGCTCTACTCAACAAAGAATCCTCCACTCTCCTCTCCAACAACTATGCAGCCTCACATTACCAAAGACAGTGCCTCACAGTCTCTAGGGACTATTGTGGGCAATGCTAGCAAGGCCCATCCTATTGCATTTAAGCCAACCAACTATCGAATGCTAGACCCCCATGGGTCACTAACCAAAGGACAAACAAGATCCTCCTCGCCACCAGCTATCCCACATGCATCTCTAGAAAGTGCATCTGATGTCTGCTACATGAGGAGCCCAATCCATATCATCCTGCATTAAGTCCGTGCTGTGTAGGACAGGAAACAGATGAGGCAAGCTAATCCCACTCTCCTAGATCCTAGCCCAACTCATCAATCTCACCAAGTAATATATAGGTCAAGCTACCACAACTTCCATTGGAGTGATATGATTTGGATCCGCCTTCAATGGAGGTCAAGGAAAGCTTCATCCTGCTATCCTGTATCCAATGCTAACTTGCCTCCCTCCCTCCCTCCACTCTAAAGGTCAAGCCGCTTGTATGGGATCATTGTATGAATCTCCATCCAACTAGCCCCTACTCCCCTCATAATTCCTAGTGCCTGCTAAAGGATCTCCAAGTCTGCATCCATAGAAATATCTTTCCAAATCATCGATCTCCTCCTGGTAACATGGGAGCCTCTACTCTAATATCTTCTGCAAGCTCTGCTACACTCATAGCAAACTAGGAAGGCAGTGTGCTCCAATAGATATCAAGTCCCACTAGCACAAACTGTTGGGCTGTTGTAATATCGAAGTCCCACTAGCACAAACTGTTTGACTGTACGCCCTCTGCTCACCCATCTAAACCCAAGTGAGCTTGCCAAAGTCAGGATTTGTAAGAAAACTGACTGATTTATGCTGTTTGATATTCCAACTATGTTAAACACATCCACTACCAATCTTGCCCCCCAACATCGACTCATTATCCTCAAGAAATAAGGTTGTCTCACCTGCATGCTCTTAAGTCCAGCATCTTTGCCTTTTTCTCCTCGGGCCAAAAACCCCTCAACCCACTGACTCTCAGGCAAAGGAAGTAAGAAATCGCCTCTGCAATGAACAAGAAGAGGTATGGAGACAGAGGGCAGCCTTGTCTGACTGACTGCTCCAAATGGAACTCCACATCTTTTGTACCCTCCTGTGATCACTTTGCTCCTAACAGACTTGTAGAGTGCTAAGACCTTGTTGATCCACTGTCAAGGAAAGCCTAATTGGGCATGATACCCTCTTCAAAGTCCCAATCAACCCTATCCTAGGCTTTCTCAAAATCTAAGAGAAGCACTACAATCCTTTTTCCACTACGTTGGGCCCAATCTGCAATCTTAAAGTTAAAAGAATGTAAAGATATCCTCCAGGATGCTGTGATCCTAGATAAGGTGAAAACCAGCCTTCTTTCCTTGGCAAGGATGGTAAATGACCTGATTTATCACAAATAAATTCACAAAACTGAAAATGCACACTTTACCACTTAATCTTGGACAGCCAACACCTAATTGACCCCAACAACTGGTGCCCCTTGCAGTATTTCTTTAATTTGTATTACCAAAGTTTAAAGTGCACTGAGATATGCATAGATTGATTTCCTTCAATCCTCAATACAATAGCTGTCATAAATGACCAGCCACTCTTAGATTCCATTTTCCCTGTCTTGTCGCATTGTGCAATCAACTATTGCCCATTTCAAAGCTAATCCAATAACCCTAAAATGTCCAACCCTCTCTCAGCATGCAAAGGAAAGTTTGCCGAGTGGCAACCTTCAAAAAAAAAAATTGAGCATTAATTAATAAATTTTTAGAATTTAATTAATTATTCATTTGTCCCTTCCCAAGAACTAGCTAGTGTCCTTACATCATTCACATTAAATGTGAATGATGTAAGGAGGGATCGCCCTATCTTCTCCATGACCTTAGATGGGACAACCCCGGGTTTCTCCATCGGAGCACTCAATCCAAGACCATGCCCTACTGAAAAATTTGTCTATAGAAGTCAATGGCTAGTCAAATCACCTCCTTTGGAAAGACATAACTCTCCTATACTAATTCTGAAGACTACAAATTTGATACCCCTATATGCTTGGATCGATGAACCTTGAAGAACTCTTTGCACTTACTATCTCCTTTCTACACCTAGAAGGCCAGTAAAGTGCAAAAGGACAATTATGTCCTCCTAACATCTATGCTTGCTAAGGCAACTTCAGCACGCATCCAATCTCCATAAGAATCTTCAAAACTTGTATCAATCCCTGGATGGCTACCAAGTCATAGCGGAAAGCCTCTCCTCCTCTCAACACTATAGTCTATTACCTTGCTCATAGAGCCGCCTTGCATATCTGCTCAGCTCCCTAGGGCATGTGTCACCTCCTCTAGAACCCCTCCCTCTTAAGCACGATTGCTAGCTCACAACTGCTTGATTTATCTGTGCATCTCCCCATGCTCATAGGTCAAGTCCAAGATCTCACGCGAGTGCAACTCAAGGCCCGAGGCTTATGCGTGAATGCCCAATCTATCCCCCTTGAGAGATGCCCCATTTCCACATAGATCCAATCCAATCACTCCAAGATATTGCATTCTAGTTGCCTATAGCTTCAAAAAAAGTCCAATGAACCCTATGCCTACAAAAGATCGAGTCCCTCCAAACATCCTTAGTACCCACTACAAAAGAAAAAGAAATCCTTTGAAGCCTCCTACCCTCCATTTGCAATACCCTAGAAGTCCATCCCTTTGTTGTTATGATCCTCTTGGGTTTTTAGATTGCTAAAATCGCCTCCAAAAATCCAAAAACCCATCTTAGGCAAGCCATACATCACATCTAGCCAAACTTGCCACCTTCAATCTTTAATTCTAATACAAGAACCACCAATATCCAACCTTACCCACAAGTTCCACCTTGCAATGATGGTTCGATGATACCGTAAACTCAACTCTAATTGAAGTACAAACTACACTCTCTCATTGGATGTCGATTGAATACCCCCAATAGGGTAAAGGAGCAACTTCCCAATTGTATTGGCCTAAAAGAATGAGAGCTTAGGGCAACCTACAGCTCCTACCAGACAACCAACTTTCTAGAACCCAATGTTCCACTAAAGCGAATGCTATTCACATTCTAGGATACTAGTTGTATACCCATGGGGAGATTTTAGGGCTTGCCGAACAAATTCCTATTCAGTGTGGTCAAAGACAAGGAAGAGGCAAAGGTAGGTGCCATACAATGATGCTTGGCCAGGTGTTTAGAAGGCCAGCTCCACTCCCCATTACTAGCCTGTGGGCTTAGTAAAGAAGGGATGTTCCCCTTAAACCATGTAATGTGCCTCCATCAGTCAAGTAGTTAATCGTGTTAGTGTCAAAATTGAGCTGCTTCGGTACGAAACCACTCAATTTAGTCCAACGGAAGGTGTCATTACTATGTGGCATGCAGCATAATGCTAAGGCCAAGGACTGCTGGTCCAAACCTCCAATTAATGTCCAAAATGTACCACACTAACCTAGCACTCCCAACCACTATGATACATGCTTTGTTGTCATGCACATGTCCATACATGTATTGCCTATTGAGCCACTAAAATTAAGGCATGCATTAACACAAAATTATCATGCAACCAACCGGATGGTAACAAAGAAGGTTGTTGAGAACACACCATAACAACACTCCAAGTAGAGCAATCATGCCCTTTAAGCTCATCATCTTGGTTAGTACATGGGGGTGACTTAGGAGTAAATGAAGATAGAATAGAGAAGGGTTTGAGAGAGATACATGGGGCGTTCGTGGTCAAAGAGACCAAACAAGCACAAGAGTGAACCCCGTCTTATGTTGAGGATAGATATGCAAGTATGTTAGATCAGTTCACGGATAGACCAACCAAAAACTGCATTCGCTCCCTCCACTTCCCCCACAACATCATCAACTCTTAGTAACTGTTGGTGCTTGTAGGTTAAAGGGCCCATTTGTATCATCTACATTCCTATACACTCATCTTCACTTATCATATTGTGTTTATCGTGTTGTCCTATTGTTTGTACTCTTCACATGGGAGAACACTCTTTGCGATGTGTTAACCATCTCACTAAAGCAAACCCCTTCAGAGCCTATTTCTTCAGCCCTGATTTCCCCTCGTTGCAAGCTCTAAGCACTTCTTCCAATACACAAGGCAATATCTCAAAGAGAGATTATTATTCTCTCTCAAGAAGAATATCATGAAATCTTAAGATGGAGGGAACAAAGTCAATCAAAAGAAGCATGTCCGAGTAATTCTCTACTTCAAAAACCTTCTTGTAATACTCCTCTAATCCTTCAGCATACCATCCCAATGACCAAGTCTACAACCTGAAGGGAGATGCACAACAATCAAAGATAGAGGCTAATGAGAATCCACACTCGCACCTAACCTCCCTTGTAAATGCAAAGAAGCCTCATGCTCAAGCAACATACAATGAAAGTCTGACCTCATAAGGCATTGACCATACCATCAAACTCAGGAGGGAGCTTGAAGAGAATAGTCCCCACAATATGGCTTCATGAAGGGCAAACTCTGTGTGTTGAAGCTAATCCTATATTTGTGTCATCCAAAGAAGGAATGATTGAAATCATATCATTTGTCTCGAGCTAATAGTCTGAAGTTGACCATAGAGGTCCAAGGGCCACAAGTCACATGGTTGATGAAGCCTCGTACATAAACTATAACTTCTCCCATACTTCTATAGATGTCCTACTAAAGGTAACCACTAGAAGGGTTTCTCTAGAAACGAATCAAAGAATAGCAAAGTATGCATAGGAATCATCTATATCCTAAGTAAGAACTGCTTCCTCATAGTTATCTTCATTCCAATCATCTAGAATAGGAGAGGACATCTAGAAACATAAGACGGCTCCTAAGATGACATACCACAAGCGCTTTTTGCACAAACCAAGCTTTCATAACAGCACTCTCAGTAAGATAGTCAAGTCCCTTAAGCTTGTCATCAGTAGAGCAATATGGAGGTGCTACATAGGTGAAATGTAGAGAAGATGAAATAAGGCAAGGGAGTTGACAGAGATATGCACTTGTTGAAGCACAACCCAATACTGCAAGTCCAATTATTGAAGCAATACTATGCAAAAATACAAAGGAACAGATGTGAAGAGAGTGTAGTGACAAAAATGGGGGGGAAAAAAGCTAAAAATCAATTGCAGAACAGCAAAATGTCAGCTGAAAAGCCAAAAGCAGCAGCAAATCAATCAAAGTGGCAGCAAATTTGGCAAAACTGGCAGGCTGATTAGTAAAACGCAAGGCTGGCAGCAAAAATGCAGGGCTGCAATAGGCCACTTGGGGCTAGAAAACTATCGCCCATTGTCTGCACCATTACTTAGACCTGCCCAATGAGACTAGCAGCAAACACAAACTTCTGGAGCAGTATATGTGTGATCAATCTGAAAACAGCGACCAAACAAAGCTGGCAGCACCAAAACCAAGAGGCACATACTCTAATACCATGTCAAAAAAGTGTGGAGCAACAGAAGTAAGGCTGATAGAAACTACAATGAACACAATGAACAGAAAAGAACAGCAAGAACACAAGTACTCAAAGAGATTAGACTCAGGAAATGGAATCCATATACCAAGACTCATGAATGGTAAAATGGCATGGGCTAAATGTGCAGTCACAACAGAGCATGGATAGACTCCCTCTCTCCATGTTTTGTGGCTGGACTGCCTGTGCATATGGTAATATTTGTGTTTTTTTTGTTGATCTAATTACATGAACACACTTGCATTTTGCATGTAGCACCTCTTAACAGAGTACATATCCTAGGTGCCATGGTGGTTATTGTGGGTGATAGGACCTACAGCCTATGTGCATTTCATTTTTGAGAGAGTGCCATTTTTGCTGTCCCAACTGCATTTACTGCACATATTTATGCTGGTCCACTGGTTATTTTGTTGTATTTATTTTGGTCTATTTACAGGCTGCTGCTCCACTGTTTTCGATCATCAGATACTCATCCTACAACACACCTACATTTTGGTAAGCTCAATTAAGTGTCAAGACAGGTAGACAACAGCTGAAGAGGTCTTACCAAAGTCAAAAACATCTCAAATGGAGTGAGAATAGCTGAAAACATTGGATAACCAACAGGCTGAGGCTAGAAAACAGGTAATCCACTACTGAACACTGAGAAGAATGAATAATAAATTGAAAATGTGGTGAGCAACAATACCTCCAAACTCCCTCTCTCCAGGTGGATGTGATCCAATGCAACAAGAATGGAGTGGAGTATATATAGACTCTAGGGTGAGACCCAAAATAAATGACCTAGCCCTAAATGGACTGCCCAACTGCCCATAAAGGCGCCCAATAAAAAGCCTCATAAAAAGCCTAACACCCATGAAATGTACACCACTAACAAGCAACAGCTGAATGAACCTCCACTAATTGGTGATGTCATCCGAAAGCAATGTGGGCAATACTATGAGAGAGGGCTGAATGCTAAAAGCTAGTTGTGGTGATGATGATGGATCATGGATACACAAGCATAAACTCTATTTGTAGATGATTTCGGTGCATTTGACAAATGTGTCAAAAAAGCTATTTATTTTTAGTACTTCAGCATTAATTGATTTTAGGGGTTGTTTTAAGAACTAACAAAGGGTTATTGCACATTAACTGAGTGTCAATGCAAACCCTAATATTAGTGGCTCAACAACACTTATCATGTTTCTCTTGATCGTTCTGGTGTGATGGTCTCTTACACATGGGCACTTTTGGCCTTCATGCTAGGAAGGCTCTTTCCCCATGTAGCCACCCTCTGGGGAATGTTGCTTTAGTATCTTGGAGATTGTTCACTCTCTCTGTTGAACTAAAATATGCATTACTTGCTGATTAGCCTCTTAAACAGCCCCAAAATACACTAAAAATGCTCTTTTAGAGTAAAACCCTAAAACGGGGAGCGGTTCGAGAGAGTTCGGTGGAAACCCTAAAACGGGGAGCGGTTCGAGAAAGTTTAGTGGAAACCCTAATTTTTGGGGCGCCCTTCCACATCTATAAATAGACAAGCTACCCCCATTCAACAATGATCCTTGTTTGCAGGTTACACCAGCCCACACACCCTCTGCTGCTGTTGGTGCCTAGTTTCCAGCCTGCAGCCCGCCTCCATCTACTGTCCAACCATCATCGACTACAGCCACGTCATCTTCAGCCTGTCCATTGCTGTAGGCAACAGCTCTCAGCTGCTGGTGACTACTCCAAACTGTCCCAGACTGCTGTTCAGCTTGCTGTCCATCATCTCTAGGGTCAACCAGCCTGCGTTTTCAGCATTGCATGCCTTCACACTCCCAGACATTGTTTCAACCTGCTGTTTACAGCAAACTGTGCACAGTTTCCAGCCCCCGATCGGTGGTACACTGCTGCGTTTACCAGTTTCCAACCTCTAGACTACTGCGTTTTGGTGACCAGCCTGCTACCATTCACTATTCAACACTCCTACACTCCGACTGGTGGTCACAGACTTGGGATCCGTCTTCGGTGGACGTCACACTCCGACATTGCTCTGCCCTTGAGCACACTGTACACTCTTACATTCATTTACAGCATTCATTCACTTCAGAGTTGTGTTCTCTCTCTCCCTTCTTCTGTTTGTGTTTGAGTTTTGAGTTTTGTGTTTAGGATTTGAGTTTTGCCCTCTGTGTCTATGTTTGTGTCTGTGTTTATGTCGTGGTCGTACACTCTGTGTGTCCTCAGTGCAAACCCTAGCAGTCTTCTTAACACTCTCATGGTGTTTTGTGTCTACAATATAAGAGCTTTGAAGTTTGCGCCAAATGCAACAGTGGTATCAAAGCACCTATCTAATCGCCTCATCACGTCTTCACCATACCTTTAACTCATGCATCAAAGCTCTCACAGCATCATAGTGCCCTCGACATAGTTTTGCACCACACCATGGGAAGAGATAAAAAGAAGATAAGTAAATCAAGAGAAGAAAGGGAAGAGAAGCCGTAACAACAAACAATCCATTCCGTTCTCAATAGAACAAAAACAGCCATTCGTCAAGCACAGAGTAATTTTCTTGCACAAGCACTTGCTGCTATAGCATGCAATGAAGAGCATATTTTCTTTTGAGAAGGCTTTAGATAGTAAGCATTGGATGGCAACCATGTAGTTAGAATTGGATTCCATTGATAGGAATGGCACATCGACGCTAGGTGGCTCGCCTCCAAGCAAGCGTGCCATAGGCACAAAAGGGGTCTATAAGCTCAACTGCAAGTCAACTACAAGGCAAGGCTTATTACCAAAGGATATGCCGAGCATTGGCATGTGCATCAATTGGATGCAAAGACTACCATTTTGAATGAGGAGTTACATGAAGAGATTTATGTAATACAAGCTCCAAGCTTTGTTTCAAAAGGGTTCCAAGGCAAGGTCTATTGTTTGCATAAAGCCTTGAAAGGTTTGAAGCAACCACCTTAGATGTGCTACGAGATGACTCATGCTCACTTGATTACTCTTGTTTTTTGCAACTTACTAGCTGAGAGTGCGCCTTATGTTCGAAAGGATAACCAAATCTATTGTTCATATTGTTTATGTCGACATGCTGTTGACAAAGCTGAATGAGTCACTCATTGTAGCTTTAAAGGCCAATTCACAGCACGATCTAATAATATTACTGATCTTGGACTCTTGCACTACTATCATGGTATTTGGTTGCTTTAGTCGAGGGGGCTTTCCAATTATAGGGATGACTAACTCCATGACCACAGGCCATGGCACACCATAGTAGCCTCACCTATAGAACGTATCTCATCTCGAATTTCCAACTTGGCTGCCAATTTAAGTTAACATGGGTACCAAAATTTAAAAACATAAATTTGTTTAAATCCTTTTATTATATTAATAAGGTAAATTACGGGAAACAGACACGAGGGATGACCCTCCGGGGCCTTGGGCGCCCGAATGGGGTTTAGGGGAGCCTAGAATTAAAGAGAGTCCAGGAATAGTAGGACTCACCAACAAATGACGGCTGGCAATCGGATTACGATGAGAGTTGCTAGCAAATAACTAGGCAAGGCTGGGAGGAAAAAAAGGATATCGTGCCTTAATTCTTACTTGGTGATAGCCTGATCTTAAATCTATCTTTGTAAAGAATTTTGCCCCTCGTAATTGATCAAAAAGATCTTCCATTCTGGGCATAGGAAATTTATTCTTCACCGTTATTTTATTAAGTGCTCTATAATCAACACAAAGTCGCATAGAACCATCTTTTTTCTTTACTAATAAAATTGGCGAAGCCCAAGGTGAATTATTGGGTTGTATAAACCCTTTATCAAGGTTATCCTTAATTTGTCTTTCAACTTCTTGGTGCTGCGTTTCACTTAACTTATAAGGTGGTTTAGAAACAGGGTGAGTATCCTTATTTGTGTCAATTGGGTGTCCAGGAATAGTAGGACTCACCAACAAATAACGGCTGGCAACCAGATTACGATGAGAGTTGCTAGCAATAACTAGGCAAGGCTGGGAGGGAAAAAAGGATCTCGTGCCTTTTGAGTTATTCTCTTGGGAGTTCTCTTCATCTTTTCAGTCGCTTATCACCCTTGTCCAAAGCACAGCATAACCCCCTAACATCCCCATTTGGCTACTCACAACTAAGTTAGGTGTGGAAACTAGTCCAAGTCTTCTGCATGACCCACAAATGGCAAAAAATCTTAAATGGATGTGTGGTATTTCAATGTCAAGATACACCTAGATATCAATAATAACCTACTAAAAACTAAATTTCAAAACAAAAAAAATCATGTGCCAAAATAACAAGTCAATTGAGGAGCAACCAATTATATGCAAATCAACTAATGAATAGCACAATGATCACACCAAGTCCAAAAGTCGCACTCAATACAAGACAAAGATAACCTAAGTGAATGTGTCTAAATATATTATCCATTCATCAATCTTTATACATTGCATGTCTGGCCAATTAAGACAACCTTCCACCATTCCAAGATAAAGTATCATTCTACCACCACATAAGGCTTATATAAAATCCCCTTCCACTTGCAGCTAACTTAAATCTCCCTCTCTCTACAACCTCTTTAAGTCAACAACCTAGAACATCCACCAACTTGTTGTAAGACAATGAGTTTTCACTAGAAAGGATAATGAATAAAATATGAATGTCCCAATTCTTTTTGCATCAATGTTGTAGCCATTAGCTAGGTTAAATTTTACAAGCCTCTAACAATCTCTATCACTATAATATCTCTAAGATTAGGGTTAGGATTTAGCACCAAACTCTAAATAGTCATAAAAAATGACCGCTCCTATATACCAAACCTCTAACGATCTCTATCATTGTAATATCTCTAAGATTAGGGTTAGGATTTAGCACCAAACTCTAAATAGTCATTAAAAATGACCACTCCTATATACCAAACCTCTAATGATCTCTATCACTATAATATCTCTAAGATTAGGGTTAGGATTTAGCACCAAACTCTAGATAGTCATAAAAAATGACCACTCCTATATACCAAACAAATTCCCTTTTGGTATTACTTAAGATTACTAAAGAATGCTCCAAATTATATGCAGATGACTGGATTTCCAGCAATTTCTCACAACACAACTGATCCACCAGTGCTCAATGACTTTGTCACCTTTATTATTGGTCTCTGACCAACTTTTAACTATTTTGAAATCCAAATGAAAACTTCAGCCTATGAAACCCTAGAAACAACAGCCAACATTAAGCCCAAATTCCCAAAGATTTGCTTTGACAACTGCGTTGCATAATCCCCATGCAATCCCACAGTGTTACCCTCACAAATAAAGATTTTCTCGCAGCTAAACTATTTGAAATCGCTTTCTTCGCAACAAACTCTTACCCTAGAAACAACAGCCAACATTAAGCCCAAATTCCCAGATATTTGCTTTGACAACTGCCTTGCATAATCCCCATGCAATAAATCACTCTCTTCACGACAAACTCTTACCCTAGAAACAACAACCAACGTTAAGCCCGAATTCCCAGAGATTTGCTTTGACAGCTGCCTTGCATAATCCCCATGCAATCCCACAATGTTATACTCACAAATAAAGATTTTCTCACAGCTAAACTATTTGAAAATCGCTTTCTTCGCGACAAACTCTTACAAAAAGTGCACAAAGCTTGAGATCTTTGAGAACAAGAGAGAATCTTGGTCTATTCTGCTGTAATAACCTGTTTTGATTATATTTATATCAAAAATGAGCAGCAATACTTGTTATCGTTGGAGTCATGGAGCTGCCCAATTGATTCCCCAAGCTAAGAGAAGAAGAATGGCTGATGCCATATTCTGCATCCTCCATGGCCAAAAGAGAGAAAAACAGCAGTAAACTGATCAAGATCTTCCTCAGAAGCTTGGCATGGGCTGCCAAGAGGAGAGAAGAAGAGCTGCAAATGGCAATACGTGTGTTTCTAAATGCATCAATCCACCACACATCACATAACAATGGGGCTGCTTGTTAAAACAGAAGGGAACTGATAGGCATTTAAAAGCGGCCACCGGCTGAAACTTTCAATGTAAGTTAATTCTAATTGGTGACTTTCAATGGCACAGCATATTGTATTTAAAATTGATCCTGAACTAAAATAATTCAAAGTACCTTTCATCACCTACCATTATCACATTTCTGACATGTACATCTTAAAGAACTTGCTACACAAACTCAGTTGGGTCTTAGGTTGTGTATCTTTCTTTGCTCCGATCATTGCCAACACAGGGTATGAACAGAAATCAGAAAACGAGTTTAACATGTAGCACCTTATAAACAAAACACCCGGCTGTAAAATTTAGAAACTTAATCTGGATGGCCAAGAAGAAACTTCACCTCAGCACAAGCATTCCAGGAAATATATAACCAATGCAGATTGCTGAAGTAGATCCTGTAATTTGAAAGGCGTCCCAGATATCCGGAACAAATGATGCACCGAGATAAGACAGCACAATGAGGCATGCAGTCAGGATAAAAAATCGTCTTGAATCTCTTGAAATCGGTATAGCTCTTGGGAAAATAAGCCCATCAAGATTAAGGCGGAGTGAGAAGTGTAGCAAAGGGAAAACCAGCATAAGATGAATGGCGTAACCCACTCTAATGATATCTGAAAATACAGAACTATAAGGGATTCCAAGGTCTACATCAAAATTTGATAGTATATCACTCAAAGTATCATCACCAAATAAGAGATAACCAAAGAGACTTGTTGCCAAATATATGGTTGTGCATAAAATGAGGGATGCCTGAATTACAGGCCGAGAATCAGACGCCTTTTCTAACTCATTGAGTATTGGATGAACTGCAAAAACACAAGACAAAGTCACGTTAAATTTTCATGTATAATGCAAGAGCAACATACAATTTTTGCAATACCCAAAACATAGAAGTATACCACAATGATGGCAAATATATGCTGTCACTACAACTGGAACCGCAGAGAAGCAACTGAAGATTGTGGTAAAAGCACCACCGTCAAACTGTGGGACTAAATCTGGCAAGACTATGGTGCCATTAATCAGCTTGAAAACAGCAACAGCAGCTGTGGCAATAACAAATACAACAGCTAGTGCAACTGACAAGGCTGATGAAAGTCTCAACGAATCTGAAATCAGTAAGACCATACGGCCAGTATTAGACTTTAGTTTGAACCGACTTAACTTGATGCAGATGAATATTTTCCAGAAATGGTACTGTCATTGAGTAGAATAATAGACAGAATAACACTAAGTTTTTAGAGGGCACTTCACAAAGGCCCTAGCATATACCAAAACAGACTGAACAAGGAGCCAAATTTGCACATTCCACAATCACATGTGGACAACAAAAGTCCCAGCCAAGTCATAAAATAGAGCTTCAACTTAGATATCTAACTTACAAAAGCAAACTTGTGTCAATGTCACAGACTAGTCCCCAGTCACATAATTTAGTTAAAGGAGCTACCTTTGCCATAAATTGTACAAAAAGCAAATATGTGAAACCTTGATCGTCTAGTTGGCACTTGTAAAACCTGTGTTTGGATGTGATGGGGGCCTCAAAGATACACATCCTATAGAATGCTTGTTGAAACAATTAATTTCTGAAACATCAATGGTATTTTACCATCTCACTCTATTAATGTGCAACATATATGCTAAAATGTGCAAGAAAAACCTAAAACTTGGTGCATTCAGATTGTAGGCATTTGGGTTATTCTTGGCAAAGCATAACCACAACAATGTTTTGTGAATTATTGCCCATTTGAAATCTGCAGTAGACATACGACAACTACAATTTGATTTTTCTGCTTAAATTTTAATCTATTAGACTATAAGATAGATGGAAAGAAGAGACAGTCATCCACAATAAAATCACAAATAGAGCACCAAATCATCACTAAGCAGTCGGGCCCCTCCAAGGAAGGACAAAGTGACAGCTGCATTACCAGCAACACAACATCAACACTTCCAAACCAATCAACAAGTTGTGGGCAACAGTCAACTCCAAAAGAGGGGTAAAACCCTGCCACACCTGCTACCCCTGCCTGCTGCCCCTGTTATCGACTGCTCCCCACCTGTCTCCAGCCCCTCCCTACTCTGCCTGCCCACCATTCCCTACCCACTTCTTCACCCCCCACCTGCCAGCAACTGCTATTGCCCCAATGCCTCCTCCCCTGCCCTGCTCTGCTGTAGAAAAGGGCACTTTTATAGGCTTAGTAACTGAGGTAATACTGCCATAATTTCTATAAAGAAAACCACACAAAATTAATGGCTTCACCAAAGTCCAGTGCCATCATGGCAAGGGCTAGCCTGGTCAGCAGCCCCAGCTAAGAGAGGGCACCTCAGGTTGCAGCCTCCCATCAACATGGCCCCCGCAGCAGCAGTCCCTCCACAAACCCCCCCCCCCCCCCCCCCCGCGAGATGCACTCTGTCGTTCAGGACATGAACATGACTCCCCTTCTATACCCACAGACCACTATGGGGTAGTGGAAATCACCCTCTAACCAAAAGGCAAGCGCCATTGCATGGCCCCCAATCTTCCATCTTCTTCATCTTCACACACACTAAGTGTAAGCATGCTCGGCAAACCCTAAAGTAGCCCCATGAGCATACACCTAGCATCTTGGAACATGAACAACTTCCACTTCAGCAAAAGATGGGGTCCCAAGAAGCTGATTGTTCGGTAAGATTTGCAGCTGGCCCTTGCATGATCAACATCCTTCTTCTTCAAGACCATAAGCTCTCCTTCTCCCAGGCCATTAGAATTGGGAGAGTACTACTTGTGTCCATGGTTGGAGTGGAGGAGTATGCACTTGGGTTGGCTCGAGTTTACTATGCTCTGTGTGGGATCAAGGGACTATCATTGCAAGTATACCCTTATGGGTGAGGTCTAGATATTGGGTTCTTGCATTGCAAACACCTGCAAAGATGTGAGCACGTGCTGGTTTTTGCCAATATAGCTTAACTTGCAATTCATTGGTTGATTGTTCCAACTATTAAATATATTCTAAGAACGATGATAACATCTGAAAACTAAAGAGTTACACAAGGGGAAAACAATCAGGGATGAAGTAGCGTACCAACATGACGAAACGACACCAAAGGAACAAGAATAAAAACTGTTGTGAAAAGCATCACAACACTCCTGCGGTTCCACCATGTCTGACTCCCTGCCCATTCCTCTAACACACCAGTATGATGCACAGATGATGAAGTGGAGCCAGATAACACATCAGCTACAACAGAAACAAAAGCAGTTTTGATCACAAGAGAGCAACAACTCAGAAATTGGAAATGAATTTTAAGTTGCATAGTGCATAAACACGTACCAATTATTATAAGGTATACAACAAGGAGTCCAAAGTTGTTAATTATGATACAAATGTGCAAAAGAATCCGGCCAGTTTGTCCAAAGGAATCAGCCATGAGACCACCATATGAAATAGCTTTTGCAGCGTTTGTGTACTTGAGCATAAAATCAATTGAGACATTGGTCAGATACCCAACAAAAAGAATCAGAATAAGACCAGGAACTATACCGATTGTTTTCATGATAGCAGGTAGTCCCATGATGCCTGCTCCGACAATGCTAGTGGACAAACTAAAAACACCGCTTGAGAAAGAGGCAGCAGTGTAGCCATCATGGGGCTGATCCTGAAAGTCCTTCAAAGGTCGTAATAATTCCGAGTCTGTACTTGATAACGCCTGGACTGGGGCCATTTTTACTACCAGCTTATCACGCAATAAACTTAACTCAGAGGCTATCCACTTTCACCATGGCCAATCTTGTCTTTTCTCAGACTTCTACGTTCTTTTGCAGCAGCAAATTCGTGGTGCACTGGGTTGAGAACCCTACTGCGATCTCCCCCGTTCGGCGTGTTCGTTAACCGATAGTGTACCATCTGAGTGAAATTGGCTCTCTTGCAGAGAGTTTCGTAGAGAGACGTATATCCAGAATGGATGAGTGCGAGCGAGATGTCGTGTCGTCTGGGAAAAGGAACGCTGACGATTGCACTGGGATTACCTTGTGGACTGGATTTCACGTCAAAGTTGCATTTTCTCTGATGCGGCCGACAGTTTTCACCTGGTACTTGCCAGACCGCCACCAACAAGGAGAAGAAAGTTCCAGCAGCAGCAGCAAGGTAACCTGGGCCGATGGATTTTCACTGCATGGTTCGAGCAGAGGACGAATCGCGTGGCAACTGCCAAGAACCTCGTGGCGACGTGGAGAGTGTGAGTGGAGACTCCGTCTCACCATTGGCCTCTCCCACACACGTGCGCTTTTTCAGCCCACCTTTACAAAAGCCGAGTCCAAGGGAGCTTTTTCCACATCCACATGCCCCAGGGCCCACCACCAAGAACTTGCTTTTGTGGGAGTTGTGGCTCTAATGATTCAAAATTTCAGCCCATAAGTGAACCTTCCCTTACGATAGAACTTTGAGTTGTTACCCAAGGAGCATGAATGAGGCCATTTCATAGTACCTTTCTCATGAAACCCCCCCATTGTTAGGAAAGTCGTGCGATCGACAATCGTTATCTTGTCACATATTCACACAATCCCCTCTGTCAATTCATGGAAACTCCATTATCCTCAATTTGGCATGCTATAGGGCTTGCCAAAATGGTGCTTTGCGAACAAATTTCTCAAAACAAGGTTCACTCTACCACCATTAATGAGAGCGACAAAGAATCATGATTTGTGGCAACTCTGCTACATCTCAAAGGACCTATTACCCCTAAGCTTTGGGTGCTAACCTTGGTTCACCACCCAAAAAGGATTTAGTGCATTGATTGACAAGTCAATCCAATTAAAAATTCAACACTTTTCAAGCACGAAAAGGTTGACGAGATTGTGTTGAGAAATAACAAATGATGTATGCACCAGGAAGAGATGTCATGAATCCCATATGCACAGTGAGAAGAGTGGAGCAACCCAACTTCTAATAAGCATTGTACTTGACTATGGAATGAATACAATACCATGATGCTTTGTACTTTCACTTAGTGCATTGTCAGTGTCAATCTATTACACAAGATTGTCTTTATGAGTCCATGCTAATCTATCTTGGAACCTAATTCACTTGTGCAACAGGTGGTCTCTCTTTGTATATGTCAACATGAGTCTTGTCTTCATATTTCATCCTCCATAGCTCCTGCCATGCTCTGGATCTGTGTTTTTTAACATGGTATTAGGGCTCAACTGAGCATGGCATAGCTCCATACACTGCTCTCCTAGTCTCTCTTCACCTTTGGTCATCTCTATTCAGCTCACATCCGACTCATGACTCCATTTCCAACTTCACCTTCAGCTTGACATTGTGTCTACCATAGCCAACCTGCACCCACCTTTGGTTGAGCTCTTGGATCTCCTCAACCATAGCCTATCTCAACTTGTTCTCTTCAAGAGAGTTGTTCTCCAGCTTCAGGCGCTCCTCCTCGTCACGTCAAACATCAACATTGCGCATTGTAGGAGCCGGCATTGCAAAAATTCGCCATCACTGTCCAGAACCTGTGCCTCCTCTGGTTGTACTGTTTGTTCTCCTCCTGCGCTGCATGAATTCGTCACTACTCATGGGGTAAATGAAGCCCAACACCTAAGCTTTATTCTCACCAAATCTTGTTCTAAATAATCAAGTCTATGCTCTATTGCAGCCACGAAATCAGACGGGCCAGAAACCCTAAACTGAAGACCTCCATAGCTAGCTTTCTTAAAGCTTACATATTACTTCATTTTCTTCATATCCTCTCTCCAGCCACTCTAATTGCATTGAATTTGGAAGTTTCAACAAGACTTGGGATATTTTGAAGATTTTTTTTTTGAAGTCTTGTAAGACCTCAAGCAATAGCATCAACATTGCGGCTTCTTTCTTTGCCCCATGCTTCCTCCATTTGGCAAGGCAAGTACTGTCACTTCAATCTAAGTGTTTACTTAGTGATTTTATGAACAAGGAGGGGACTCAAGTTGAAGGAAAAGACAAGCATCAAATAATCACCATCAAGAAGGAAGAAGATTCAAGCTTAAAGACCAAACATAGTATCTCTTGATACTACAGAGTGTGTCTTCACATTACCTTGCACTTATGTCTCTCGACATATTGAAATACAACTCTTTTGCTGAATAATTGAAGCTTATCAACATGGCAGAGCTTGAGCAAATAGCAAAGTTTAATGGAGAAGGTTTCCATGCCTGGAAAGAAAAGACCATGTACCACCTCATGAGGAAAGACCTCGGGATCTCTTTGAAAATGATGAAGGTGATGTAGATGACAGGGAAGAAATTTCGGAAAGCGAGATCCTTGCAGTAACTCCATCAAAAACCAAAGAATGGAAGAAAATCAATAACAAGGCACTAGACATCATTGCCTAGGGACTAAGTGATGATGTGCTACATCATATCTCTGGCATTAGAGATGCTAGAACCGCTTGGGAGAAACTTGATAGGATGTTTGGTACCTAAGCAAAGAATTCAAATGTAAAATTACTCATGAAGTTTTATAAACTGGATATAAAAGATAGTGCTTCCATGACTATACACATTAACAAGTTCAAGAGCCTAGAAACCTAGCTTGCAACTCTTAAGAAGAGTATTGATGACGATGAAGCAATAGTTGTACTACTTGCAAGTGTAAATAAGGATCCATATGAGAATCTAGTGTCCACCCTAAGTGATGTTCCAAGTCTCTCACTTAAAGATATTGAGTACTCTCTTCTTGATAAAGAGAACAAACAGAAGAACAAGAATGCAAAAGATGGTATTCCATCATATAGGGAAAATCTCTTGTACACCAAAGGAGCTATTGGACCCAAAGGAAGAGGCCGAGGATTCAACATTGATAACAAAAATTGGATGACATGTCATTATTGTGGTAAGACTAGCCATATAGCCAGTGAATGTTTTCGCAAGAAAAGAGCACAATAGATGTATAATGATCACCACCAAAATCAATTCATGAATAAAGAAGAAGATGATGATGATGATGCTTCTGCTACCATTAACAACTCTGGCAGATTATTCTAAAAGAATTTTCATTGTATATTTCATATGCTTTTTTCCTTAGTGGATTTGCTCTGTAAAAACCCTTACCAAAGATGTAAAGTTTCAAGCTTTAACTTGATTAGGTTGCCTATGAGCTAGTCTGAAGGGGGGGCAAAAGCCAGCAAGTGTAGGAACTCATCATTTGAGGGGGGGTGTTGAGAAATAACAAATGATGTATGCTCCAGGAAGAGATGTCTTTAATCCCATATGCACAGTGAGGAGAGTGGAACAACCCAACTTCTATAAAGCATCGTACTTGACTATGGAATGAATACAATATCATGATGCTTTGTACTTTCACTTAGTGCCTTGTTAGTGTCAGTCCATTACACAAGATTGTCTTTATGAGTCCAAGCTAATCTATCTTGGAACCTAATTCACTTGTGCAACAATTGGTCTCTCTTTGCCTATGTCAACATGAGTCTTGTCTTCATCTTTCATCCTCCATAGCTCTTGCCATGCTCTAGATTTGTGTTTTATAACAAATTGGTTGGTTCGTTTAATGGCATTAATTTGATTGGTAACCACTATGGGCTATGCCATCTTCCATTGCCCATTGTGATTGCAAACCCAAAAGCCATGGGAACCTGTGGGTTTGAGAATGAGTTCCCAACATAGTTTCAAACCTAGGCTTTGTGGGAACAAGACCCAAGTTGTTGTGCTATAAGTCTTGTCCACTTTGTGAACAACTTTTTTCCAACAATCTCCACACTACCAAAACACTAATGAGAGAGACCAAGGCCCATGATTAAATATAATAAACACCTTACTTTTGATTAAATACACATTGTTTGTGATTACAATGCTACATATATTAGAAAATATAGACAAACAATAATACAGATGTATATCCAATGAGTTTACCTCTTAAACAAGATGCACCTATACTATATCATATTTGAGAGATCCTAGGTGACATCCATGAAATGACTCTAATTTTTGTGAAAGACCAAAATAAAGTAGAATTTACCTATCACTATTTTAACCAAGTGCGGTGCTTTGGCATGCATTGCACCAATGTATCAAGTATCTTGATTCCATCAATATGTAAGCTACCTACTCATCCTTTGTTGGCATTTGTCACCATACAATAACAAATTATTAACTTGAATATTGAAAGAAAAACAAATTGCAAGATAGAAGAGAAATAGAGAAGATATGCACTACATAAGATTGGGTAGAATCTCCCCATACACATGGGTGAGTACCTCCCCCATGCATGTATTTATAAATTTGAATTAAAATTTTGTACTCAAAATATATCAAGGCATCTTTTTGTTTTCTTGCTTTTCCTTTTCTTACACAACTTGCTTTTTGGAAAATAAATCTAACACATCCTATTCAAAATAGCTTTTTAGATTGAAAAATAATAGTTTAACTCTTTTAAGAAATTATACATCCAAAATAGATTCATTATGCACGTGTGTATACAAAGTCATTGCACTTATGAGTGCCTACAAAAATATAATACTTCCATGTTGTGTAGCATATAATTTCCAATAATATTTCCATGCTATGAAGCATATAATTTTCAAGCATTAAGATGCACATCCCAAAATAATAATTCTACATAACTGTGTTCGATAATCTGCTCACCACAACACAAACTTCCTTGTGATGCAAATTTGTGCCTTGGGATTTTTAATGCAAAGTCTATGAGATATATGCATTTATTAGATTGTCATAAGTCGAAGTTAGCACTAATTTTTGAATTCATTGAGATTCTTCCACAAAATGATTTCTTTACTTAACTAGATACATATAATATCGATTTTATGTTCTAGTTGTAGTTAGGTCATGGTTAAGGATTACTTTAAGAGCTAGAATTTTAGTATCTTCCTCTAATAAAGGAGGGTCATCAACAATAGGAGCAACTAGAGGTGTTTCCTTAAATGGTTTTTGCAAACTAACATGAAAAGAATTATGAATTTGCCAATGAGGAAAGATGCCTAATCTAAATACATTCTTATTAATCTTATGAACAATATGGAATGGGCCATAATACCTTGGTGTTAATTTGATTTTTGGATGTCATTCAATGGATTTTAACCTCCTCTTTTCAATACAAGTTCATCCTAAATTGTCTAAAAGCTACAAAGGATTGGCAAACTTTAATAATGATATCCTACAGTTGGGCTAAAAGAGAGTCTTACTCAATAATGTTGTATAATTACATAAGAAATTTCAATAAGAATAATTCAATAGCCCTAGAAGGCATAGGGTTATAGTAACATGAGGTAAATAATGTCTATGGGAACTTCTATACAATGATGTTAAACTAAAACCTGAGGACGCAAAATAAATAAAGTTTATATAATATAAATATATAAGTGTAATATGTTTAATCTTAAAATCATATTGAAAAATATGATGTATAATATTAAATATAATCTCTTTTCCAAAAAAATAACCCTAAATATAAATGCTAAAGTCAAATGTGTGTCTCTTCACACTTAATATAACTATTATTACTATCAATACTTTGTGTGTCTAAATAAATGGTTCCTAGATTCAATTAATATTTAAAAATTTATTGTTTTTAAATAATAGTTTGTCTTATCCTATCTTTTTACAAATAAAGGATATTAAAGTCTAACCTATTTAAATTTTAAATACGTAAGCCTAAATGTTATTTATAACTCATGAATTGATTTCTTACATCAAGGTAAACACAATTAGTCACTTTTTTTAAATTTCCTTGAAATAAGAATATGCATTTTTTTTTCCTAAATGACATTATCCTAACAAACTCATCAAATAAAAGTTAAGAAAATCATTATAAGTACACTTTTATAGTTTTTATTTTATTGCAATAACATCTTGATTCAACGATGTCATGCCATTGTATGTCTACTTCCAATAACCCATGATAAAAGAGCATTGATGGAGAGATGTTATATTCAGCAAAGTAAGGTGTATAGGTTGGCTTAATACGTATGAATAAGACCACGGGCTTAGAGAAGGAAAGTCCACGAATGGCTTGTGTGGAGGAGGAAATGAATACATAGGAGATGTTTCATTTGAGATGGAGGGTCAATAGTGGGAATTATGAATTGCAACTTACGTGGTTCCTATCCACATGCTCATAATGTGTTCATGCACTTGAGCAAGGAGTAGGTTGTGACCCATGGGAGTGGATTCTTTTGGCTAAGGTGTTGAATGAAAATATGTTTTGTGTGTACGAGCTTGAGGGAGAGAAAAAGTACATTACTTTAAGGGAGTTTTTTTTGTTCTGCTGAAGAGGAGATAAAGCTAAGGATAAGAGAAAAAGAAGGTAAAAAAAGCTTGAATGGGTCACCATGCAACAACTGGGAAGGAATTAGAGGTCGAAAATCAAGCTTCTGTGGAGTAAAGGGAGGGGGGAAATATAGCTTCTCATTATTGCCAGTGTCACTAAATTGATTGCTTATTACGCATTCTCTATTTAATAAATTTATGCCAATAAATTAATGACTCACTTTTCTTTAAGTGTTGATGATCATCTAGCATGGCCATGAGACCATTTAGAGACCAATATTCCTAGTGCATCACTTAATGGGGTGATCAGAGCACTGTGATGGGGATATCTAGTACATGCAGTACAAGTTATGATAGGGGAAAGAAGTATTTGCCAAGTGTAAGTGTGTACACAAGAACCAAGGAGTTACACATAAATGAAGATGGATTAAGTTCTAAGAAGAGGAAGTGCATTAGCATTGTTGGGGTCATCCTCTCCCTTACAAGTCAAGGTTTAAGGTCTTTTCTTTCATTAAGAAAGACGAGAGAGGTAATTTTCTCACTAAGAAAGACGAGAGACATGATCCTCTAGAAGTGAGGAGAAAAGTGATTTTCTCTTTCTAAGGTCTAAAATGACACAAGCTTTTGTATGGAAGTCAATATTAAGGTTGAGGCCCAAGGCAATTTAATGAACTCTCCTTAAGGTGGTTGCATAGACCACAAGTTAAGAGTACAAGTTTGAGAAGTTGTTTTTTTTTTAAAAGACACCATGAATCCATTTTTAAAATATCTTGCCATAGAAAGATGATCTCTAAAAACGGCCTTTAAGGGTTATCGAAAACAATGAGATCTACAATTTTCGTGTTGGAAGTTTTTTCATCCAAGCAACACATAGAAAGATATCTCGAAATTGGTGCTATAGAGTAGGTCCTAGACAACCACATCTTGCATGAAGATCAACTCAAGTCTCTCTCCAAGAAGAGAAGCTCTTGAAAGCCTATAAAAGAGGAGGCTCTCCTTGGGTGTGAGAGAGGTAAAGGAAGCATCACTTTGCATGCATCCACGAGGAGAAGAGAAGGTGCAAGTGCTACAGAAGCTCTGTTGAAATCAAGTGCTATGGAAGCTATGCTAAAATCAAGTGTTGCAGAAGCTTCGTTGAAATCAAGTTCCAAGAGGAGATGAGAGGGTGCAAGTGTTGCGGAAGCTATGCTAAAATCAAGTGTTGCAGAAGCTTCATTGAAATCAAGTTCCAAGAGGAGATAAGAGGGTGCAAGTGCTGCGGAAGTTCTATTGAAATCAAGTTCCAAGAGGAAAAGAGAAGGTGCAAGTGCTGTGGAAGCTCTGCTGAAATCAAGTGCCAAGAGGAGAGCCCTACACATATTGTGTAGGAGAGAAGGAGACTCAAGAAGGATCAAAAGGTGCCAACTTCCAAGTTGTGCAAGTGTTAGCCGGTTATATACTGTGAAAGGAACTATGATCTTGTCTCCAAGATCTACAAGTAAGAATTGGTTTATGTGTAATGGAGAAGCTTGCTTCTTGTCAATAATATAACTCCACAAGGGGGGGGAATGGCCCATCTTCCAGTCCCTAGTGTGTTGTCAATTTCTATATATATATGTATATACATACATATATATATATATATATGTATATACATACATATATATATATATATATATATGTATATACATACATATATATATATATATGTATATACATACACACACACACACACACACACACACACACACACACACACACACACACACACACACACACACACACACACACACACACACACACATATATGTATGTATGTATGTATGTATGTATATCTACATCTTTCTTTTCTCTCATCTATTCTCTCTCTGCGCTAGCATAATATTCACCATATATTTTAAGTATATAAGAAAGTCAAGTGTGTATCTCAAATATTATAACAGCTAGAGAATGTTTGGCACAGATCATAAGGTATTGTTCATTGTCTTCCATCTACTTCAACTTTAGGATGTGCGTGAGATAAAATTTCAGAGATTGAAAGTCAGAGCCTGGCATTACAATTAATGGTATTGGAAGACTTGTCTTCAACATCTACTTTAGAGGAGGTGGCCTATAACATTAATAGAAAGGTAGGAAAAATGGTTAACATGAAGGAAAAATCAACCGACAAGCAAGGAGGCACAAATTCAAAGGAGGGGTCGCCATCATCATTATAGGGAGGAAGAAAAACATCAACTACAACAACTCATGCTTATGTCTACTCCATGCTCACGATAGTTACCTTGAGTAGACCGTGGCTTCCTGATGAAAAGCAAGGAGGCAAAAATTCAAAGGGAGGAGTTGCCATCATCATTATAAGGAGGAAGAAAAACATCAACTACAACAACTCATGCTTATGCCTGCTAGATTCTCAAGATAGTGACCTTGAGTAGACTGTGGTTCCCGATAAAAAGACACTAAAACAGAATAAGGCATTATTCTCCAATGAAATGTCCTTTGATATCACTAGTGAACTTGATGTGAAATCCACAACCCGTATATGGGGGGGCATTGGCAAGTGATGGGACCTAAAATGGGCCGGCATTGGCTATGGCACTAGCCGAACCTCATGCATAAGGCAGACAACCCCACCACACGGCCTCGCGGGCCAGGAGCGTTTAAAACTCACTTTGCACTAAATGCTTATGAGGATTTTGCGTTTGTATCCAATATGGAGTCCCTTCTCCTCATAGGGAGATCCCATAACATATAGGCATAATGCATCGTAATACACACATAGGGAAGCACCTCTCGGGTGATTGTCGCGACTCCACTGCAACTCTCCTACACCTCGGGGATTGGCCCCAAGATGCGTCGCTCCAACATGTAAAACATAACGCACAAACTCCACTCTTTCATAATTCAGTGTTCCAGGAGATTTTGATTTGCCTCACGAAACTTTCCCCAACGGAAGCACTTGTCTAAACCTACGGCTTGGGTTTCCTGTTCTCTCAACATTGGTCAAAGTTTAGCAAACAAGTGCAATGCATTCCAGGAGATACCACATGGCATGCTTGATGCAAGGTGTATGATAATTGTGCACAACCATTTTATAATTAAAAAACCAGCCATGTGGGGTGCGAAAAACAGTCCTTTCATAAATTTTAACTAAGTGTTACATGCTATGCTGCTTTAGGGACAAGCACTAGAACTTCCATGCTACTAGTCGCCTATATTTAATTATGAAACGATCCCTAAATGCTATGCACAAAGAGGGAAATCAGAATTTGTATCTTTTCAGCAATTAGATCGTTGCACAAACTTCATCCCTCCCCTTACCATTTAGGTGTTGCTGCGGTGCATAGGTGTAAATGGTTGTTTGGTATTATTTTTGTATATAAAAAGCGATAAACACAAATTATAACACCAAGACAAGGTCAAATTGAGGCTTGAACTCATGCTTCAAACTTGCCAAACATTCACACACATAAATCTTATTTTTTCATATTTTTTGAGCGCGAAAACTCTAACTTTCCCTATTTTTTGTTATTTTTCTATTCATTATTCATAGAAAATAGGAATTTTCTGATTTATTTGTATTGGCTTATCATTTTGACTGAAACTTAACGTTTTCTCTAATTTTATTCCATTTCCATCCCTTTTCTCCAACTCAAAATTAAAAAAAACCACTAATTTTCATTAAAAATGATATTTTACGGGTTTTAAAGAATTAATAAAAACTATAAACCATTACAGATTCTGTATTTTTGTAATTCTAGCTCTCAAGCATGATCCAAACTAAGTTCAAACAAAATTTCATCGCATATGAACAACATTTGGACCATGAAACAACAAAAACAATCAAATTTCTTTGTAAAATTGTCTGCGTGTCTTGCGTGTTGCGGGTTTTTTAATGATTATTCTGAGAAGCCCACGGACTGACCAGCAACCATTCTTTAGTGCTGAACCTCTTTCCTTAGCCTCCACATTATCTTGAAGCAATCCGTGACAAGCATTTTTCAGCCCCTCTTCTTCTTGATTTCTTGCACATGAATAGCCTCTATGCAAGAGAGAGAGGGAGGAGAGAGAAAGACTAGTTTTTGTTCTCCACAACCAGGTAGCCAATGGAGGAGCGAAAACCGGCGATGGAGAGCGAAGATAGGAAGAAAATCAGCCATGAGATCAGTTGGGGGGTTGTTCACAGGCCCAGAATTCATCTCTCCCTCCATTTGTGATGATGGCACCCTCTCTCTGCATCTCGTGAAAAAAAACGCAAACCCCCCCTCCCCCCCCACGTTTTTCCAAATTTTGGGCTCCCAAGGGGAGCCCCAAAGGGTCACACCCTTTGGGCTCCTAAAGTCCATTTCCACCTATTGCCAATTTGGGCTTAGCCTCCCGGGCACTCCCTCTTTCACGTCCGGTGTTCGATTCTTGATCTGAAAATTCTTGGGCGTCCGTCTTGAAGTCCTCCACTGCTAAGTATCTCCCAGGGTCTTGTCTCGCATACAAAAAAAATATGAAAATTCTTTAACCTCCGTCTAATGGCTCTTTTAAGCATTTCTCGGGCATTACCGCTTAAAATTGTACTGATTGCCACTGCTGCTTTCGACGAAGCCTATTTTCCCCAGATATTTGTAAATTTTTACTATTTTTAAGCACTTCTTGACATAAAAAATCATTTGTCATTGGTGACCACGGGATAGGGCGACTCAGCCCGTCGAATTCCATGAATAGATCTATCTGCACATAAACAATAAAAAGGAGCATCAAGCTTATACAAAAAATACACAACACAACACATCACAACTCATATCCTACCTCCTGACAAAACCAAGGCATGAAATCCATGAGGAGTAGGCCCAGCATAATCTGATAGAAGGCCTGATGCTAGTCACTAACCAGCTGCTCCAACACAGCCAAGCTAAAAAGAACTATCAAAGAGATCGTCCTAAGTGGTGGTCTAAACTGCCTACCTGACTAAGGACAACTCAACCAGGAGCTCCTACTAGGCGAGGACTCCTATAGCCTGATAAAAAAATATTTTCTTTTAGCACATTACTCTTTTAACCTCTCAATTTCCATACTCGGGCGTGTAAAAAGGAGGGGATTGAGTGTAGTGACCCAAGGAGAACAGGGCATCGGCCTCAGGTCCGATCTCGGTACCCAAGAACCTACCAAGCCCTCGCAAGGCGACACTGAATCCTTTTCTAATGCTCACTTTTATTTTCGCTCCAACCTTCTGTTATTCTTTGTTTTATGGCAAGATGTCACCCCAAGGAAGGGCAAGGCATCAGTCTCAGATCTTGTCTCATCCCCAGGAACCTACCAAGCCTTCGCATGGTGATGAACAACAGCTCAAGGATTTTGCTTTCTTTCCTTTTCTATTTTTATAGGGGTAAAATCCCTTTTTACACACCTCCATATATTCATATATTGTCTTTCAAATCTTTAGGGTTTTTATCTCTTTCCATCATTATTTTAATAGACTTCTCTAACTGCCTCATAACTAACAAGAACTCCTAGAACGGCTGCCTAGCAGGTCAGCAGAATAGGGCCACTAGAACTCCCATCTAAAACAGGTCTTTCGATGCTTGACAATGCCTTGCAGGAGGCAATGACTACTCAGACCTCCCCTAGACATACCTAACCTAAACTTAGGACTTCATGCCTTGATTTTGCTGGTCCCCAACAAACAAAAGAAAGTAACCCTCACCCGCACATATATCATTAATTGCTTAAGGGAAAAACTCGAAAAGGGGACGAAACCACCTGGAATGGCCACAAGAAGCTTCTTCACAGCAACTCCCTCCAATGACTTCGTCAACTTGTATGGCGCAATCACTAAAATAACAAAACATTAAATGTACCTACACCAAACAAAGATAGGGCCCTCTTGGCCTAAAGAAATAGTGCATTTCACTGCAAACTAACTAGCCCTGTTGGCCTAAAGAGATAGATTATTAAAACCTGAAAACAACGGGCCCTCTTGGCCTAAAGAAATCAGACATTAACTACTTAAAGCAGCAGGTCCTCTTGGCCTAATGAAACAAACAACTAGCTCATAGAGATCCCTCCTTGGAAAAAAAGTAAATATACGCAAATACACTCCATTCCAAGGGGAAAATAGGGCTCGCAGCCCTAAACTAAATGCATCAAGTTATGGCCCATACCTCCTACATATATAGCAAGAGACATACGCATAATATGTCGTCTGATCAACCTATGGGTCCAAGATAACAATGGAAGATGGGTCTCGGCTACTCTTTGTATTACCCATTTCAACCATCGCTTGCCATATAACGCGTAGTCTGATAACATTCCCCACAAGCGACTAGGTCCTGTCTCATTATCAATAATGACATTCGGACTAGGACAACAGTTGAAAAAGAGGTCCTCTTCATAAGCAAAATTAGCTAAAGAATCCGCAAACTAATTCCAATAACATGGAATCAGCTAAAGAGATATGCTCTCAAATTCATCAAGTAGGGTTATAGCAGTTCGATGATACATACGAAGGAGAAGATTCCGGACTGTATATGTGCCATCTAGCTTATTCAAGATCAACTGGGAATCCCCTTTTATTAACAATCGCCTAATGCCACCTTTCTTAGCAATATTCAATCCCATAATCAGAGCTTTATACTTCGCCATGTTGTTAGTAAATCCTACCCCGAGATAAGCAACTAATTTCATTGCAACTCTACGTCGGGGATCGCAGATAACTACTCCAACACTTCCTTTCCTATTAGGGCCCCTGGGTGGACGCTCCATCAAAGTATAATGTATACGTCCATAATGGGTTTAGACAGCTAGCCATCAAGAACTCCCCTATTCGTAATTATGATAGTCAAAGTTCACCATATTTAGCGGATGAACTGATGGCTCCATCGCACCTTCTTCATTAAACTCAACAGGGATGCTTGTTAAGATTTGTAGGTAGTGATGGCCTAAAACTTTAATTTCCCACACAAAGGTACCGTCTTCTTGCTCAATCACTTTATATCCCTTGCTCCACCAAATAAGCCCCCCCTTATGATATCTTTGCTCGAGATATGTGTCACAACTCTATAGAAACAGAATTTGTATCCTTTTTCATTAATTTGTCTATATAATGATTTATTAAATTTATTTCCTTTGCACTAATTAGATATAAAGAAAAGTGCATTGGAGCTGGCCACTGATGAGTGGTCACAGGTTATGGTGGACCCACGCGGTGGGTTAGAGAAAAGATAGTTCACACTTCCACCTATATGACCCGATTGGGCACCTGTGACTAGAACTCACGCATATCAGGGTTAGACTCGCACACAGAAAGGATTGATGCCTTGAAGTGTGGGCTAGATCCACCAGAACAAACAGTTACAATCAACAAGATGGCATGATCATGAAATGCTTGTATAATGTGCATGTGTGGGCTGAAAGCTTGAAATGCACATCTCTTTGCATAGGAAAGTCACATGAAGATTCGAATACCATTTTTGCGATGTACACGAAAAAAGCTTTCATATGACACCCATATTGGGGGGGTCCCTAAATTTTAGGAGGTCCCTAAAAATTTAGGAGCCTCGAATTAGCCTAAAAATGCTAGTCCTAAAAAATAAGGATGTCATTCTAAAAATAGTAAGTTCTGTACTCTGACTGTGCTTACTAAATTTGGTTGTTTCTATTCTTGACAGTATTCAACCCAAAAAGGAAGGCCATAGAGAAGAGACAAGTGTCAAGACACTTGTCACACAAGTTTCCAAGTGTCCCACCACTTGTCACATCTCATGACATGTGGCTGGACACTTGTCTTCTGCTACTCCACTTTCCCCTTTTGTACTAGCTCTCCCCTCTCCTATAAATAAGAGCTCGTTTTTCTTCATTCAACATCATTTTTCTTTGCTGTAAACTCATGTACAGCACCCACAGATAGCCAGAAACTGGCCCCATCCATCCCCATCATCATCCCCCACTTCTCCATTATCAAATTCCTCCATATTCCCTCTTCTATCACTGCTGTTTTACAAGACAGCAAGCTTGTAAATTCATTACAGCACCTCCTTCTCGAGCTCTTTCTTCCATTTTAGCTACAAGAAGCAAGCCCTATCCATGTACTGCTGATCAACGATGGAGAAAGGCTTAATTCCCCTTTTTCTTCTCTCATGCTGTAAAGAAATCAGTTCTTATCATTGCATAATAGATAATGCATGTGTGTTTGTACATCTTTGCATGATCTTGTGAGAGTGAGAATTACTTCTTCTCACTCTCAGGTTGATTGTAACTGAGCTCTTCCCTAAGGGACTTGGGTTGAGCAGAAATACATTCCTTCGGGGGGGGGGGGGGGGGGGGGGCATCTTCAACCCTCAATCTTGTCTCCATTACTTTTACATTTTCATGGCTGTAATTTTGTGAGTAATTTTCATTTTCAGCTTTACGTGTTCATTCTCTTTTATATTAAATCTCGAAAACAAGCGAATATCATAATTGTTAAGCATACTACGTTGTTCGGGGCGTTTACAATATGGGTGCTCCAAATAAGGAATTAACGACCCCATCAACCAAATTAAGCTCTCCTGCAGGTCTCAAATCAGCCCCAACATGGACTTGCAATGCATTTAGCGCGTTAGCATATTTAGAAATAATAAAGTTTAATCTTATTAAGATTAACCTTATTCTTAAATTCCACTCCTTGTAGATTAGCTAATAGAATAATTATTTTTACCTATCCGAACTATCTTGTAAGGGCCATCCCATCGAGGTTCCAACTTTCCTAGAAATAGCTCCCTACGCACATCGTAATATAGGACTAACTGCCCCTTTTTAAAAGTATATTTCTTCACTTTCAAATTATGCAATTGCTTCATCTGACATTTAGCTACCTCTTGGTGCAACAAACTCTGCAATTCGAGCTCGTCCAAGTGGGCTATAGTCATAAACCGCTCAAATAGGGCATCTTCATCACCTAGAGAATGATTGATTGCAGATCTTATGGTCGGAAACTCAATTTCTGAGGGCAAGACACACTCCTCCCCGTAAACTAATTTGAATGGGGTGTGGCCAGTGGCTCGTTTAAACATCGTATTATACGCCCAAATCGCCACATTTAATTTTGTATCCCAGTCCCGCTTCATTTCGGATACTATCTTGGATAGGATACCCACAAGCTACTTATCGGTACTTTCGACTTGTCCATTTTCTTGCGAATTATAGGGGGTCATCTTGTTATGCTTGGTTTTCCAAGCTTTAGTCAGACTCTTAATCACTTTATTTAAAAAGTGAGTTTCGCGGTCCGATACTATTTCCTTTGGCAGACCAAATCGGCAGATGATTTGCTCAAGTAGGAAACTGGCAATCTCTTTTGCATTATCCTGCCTCGTCACCCGTGCTTCTAACCACTTTGTAAAATAATCAGTTGCTACTATAATGTACCTCTTCTGAGTAGTAGATGACGGGGTGATAGGACCCACAAAGTCAATGCCCCACTTCTCAAATGGAAGGATAGCCATGATAGGCATAAGTGGACGCTTCCTATTCTCTCTGCTGTCATGCCTTTGACAGGTATCACATCTCTTAACATACTCAAAGGAATCTTGGAAGATGGACGGCCACCAATATCCAGCTCTTAAAGCTTTCTGTGCCCTTAACCGCCGAGCAAAGTGTCCTCCACAAGCGGAGTCATGGCACTCTTCCAAAATAAAGGGAACCTCGTCAGGCATCACACATCGGCAATAGATATCATCAATACCCTGCCGATATAATGTGCTTGCAATCAAGGAAAATTTCAATGCTTGCTATTTAGTTTTCCTCTTCCCCGATTTTGATAAAGTAGCTCTAGTCTCTCCCGTAGAAAGATAGTGCATTATAGCAGCATACAAGATGGAATAAATGCCGTATCAATCTTGAACAAAGTCTCCATGTCACTTCCTTCAGCCAAGACCTCTTTTGGTTCTCCGAAATCCACAAGACACTCTCCAATGCCCTGATGCTTCGGTGGCTTGCTCTTAATCTCATAATCAAATTCCTGCAAAGTGATTAACCACTTTGCTAAATGATCGGGCAGCTGTAACTTATTCAACAACAATCGAAGCCCTTTCACCTTCGTATAAAAAACCACCCTTTCATAAAGAATATAGTGCCTGAAATTTTTGGTCACAAATACCATTGCAAGGCACAACTTCTCCATATAGGCGTAGTTAATTTTCGATATGCCCAACTTTCGACTAGCAAAAGCTATCGGATGGTACCACTTTTCCTCCCAAATTTGGGCCAAATAGCAGCTGATACTATACATGGTTGCTGTTGAAAATATATAGAACATTTCGCCTCTTTTTGGTGCTTTTAAAACAGGTGCTTTGGCAAGCTCCTGCTTCACATAATCAAAAGACACTTTGCAAGCATCACTCCATGTAAACTGACAATTAAAAGACAAAAGGTTTGTCAGTGGCAATGTTCTTCTGCCAAGGCATTGATAAACCTCCGATAATACCCTACCGATGACAGAAAGCTATGCACTTCCTTTGGAGTACGTGGCAGACTCATGGCGACTATGACCTTGATCTTTTCAGGATTAGTTGCAATCCCTACAGAACTAACCACATGGCCTAACAAGAGCCCATAAGGGACTTTGAAGACGCACTTCCGTGGGTTAAGAGCTATGCAAAACTGTCTGCAATGCTCAAAACACTTCCGCAAAATGATCAACTGTCTATCCCTTACGATGGCTGCCCCCAGATTGTCAATGAATACTTTCAGCTCCTCTGGGGAGATGTCACCAAAGGTCTTCTCGGCTGTTCTTTGCCACGAACCAGGTGCATTACACAACCCAAATGCCATCACATGGTACGCAAAGGTACCGAAGACTATAACAAACCTCATTTTTAGCTTGTCTTGCTCAACGATCGCCATTTGGTTATACCTTGCAAAGCAGTCTATAAACGAATAGATTTCCCTACCCGCTAGTTGATCCAAAATTTGGTCAATAAACGGCAACAGGTAGTAATATTTAACAATCCGCTTATTCAACTCTCTAAAATCTACACAAAGACGGATTTGATTATTATTATTCTTCTTGATCAAACCCGCTGTTCGCAACTTTTGTAGTTCCTCGTACAACCCGTCCCTTAATTCAAAAGGCATATGCCTTACTTTCTGACGTATAGGGTGGGTACCTTCCTTTACAGGAATAGTATTCACAGCTAGAGTGGGAGGAATACCCCGAAGTTTGTCATAGCTCCAAGCAAAGATATCGCGGAACTCTCGAATTAAGGACACATAATCCTCTCTTTCTTTTGAACTGAGCATGGACCCTAATTTAATTGGCTGTGAATCATTTAGCGTACCAAGATCCAACTCAATAATGTCCACATCTCTTATTGGATCATGAGGCTCTATCGGCTCATTCAAGGTTATCTGATAAATATCCTCTATAGTGGACCCTTCCTTAGATCCATCGCTTGATGACATCTCACTACCAGATGGATCATCTACTGTTTCTAGTTTAGTAGAGGATAGTGGAGCTCTCTCACTTTGAGGAGACTTAGGGTAAGTATCCACTATTACATGATGGGCACCTCGACCCAGAATCACTCGATCAGTGGGTATATCGACTTGACAGTCTGTTCGTAGAATCCATGGCCTACCTAGCAAGACTCGATAGCTAGGACGTCCTACAAACCTTATCACCCTAAAGTCCAGATAGCATTCCACGCTTGCAACTGTAACGTGGACCTTAGTAATGCAGCCTTTTAGTTGTCTTAGACTATCATCAGCCATCCTAAGAAGTGTAGAGCTGTCTTTTTGGATCTCTAGACCTAACCTCTCCATCAAGTCTGAACTTATGATATTGATGGAGGATCCAGTGTCCATGATAGCGTGCTCTACCAATATTCCATTCACATATGCTGGAACCCTAGGGCAATGCTTTTCAGCATGATCGAACCAATATTTTCCCACTCTAGCAATGCCCAAAGGTTCTACTATATACCCTATATGCAAGATTTTCTTGAATTCCTTGCGTACTCCTGGAGAAAGTTTAATCAATTGCAGGAAATTCACGTCTGGTTTGACTTCGCAAAGGGAACTTGCTAGATCAAAGTCGTGATAATTAGCCAAAGTTCTCTTCTCGCGTCACACCATTCTCTCCTTTGGTCTTTTCATCTACTTTGGTGCCTCTTTTTTAGCCTTTACCTTCTTTCTTGGCAATCCTTTATCCTCATCAAGATTGGCTTTACTACCAACAGGTCTTGACGGTCCACCTTCCTTATCAGGATTCAAGACTCACTTTTCCCTAACATCTTGTTTAGGGTTTCCCTCGACAGGTTTTACAATTCCTTTATCACCCTCTTTAATCTTTTGGCCTCTTGTTATGGCTCGTAGATTAAAAGTTTCAGCATCATTGACACGTACAGCCTCAATAAGGTTGACTCTACTACCATGAGGTAACTCCTCTACAACAGCCTTTCCTCTTTGTAGTATTTGCCTTGGTCCATCATCTTGCTGGAGATTATTCCCTTGTGCACGGTGGTTAACTAGACCTGGTTGGAGAGAATTGATCTTACTCCAACAGGTAGCAGCTAAGTGGCCAGACTTCCCGCAAATATCACATTTGACATTCGGGAAATTCCTAGGGAAATGTTGGCCCCCACACCACTTACAATTGAATCTTGAGGGGCCACCCTCTTCAGGGCGTCGGCTCCCTATCAAATTCTATTGCTTCTTGAGAAAATTGACATCCACAGCTATTTGTTGATACTGTTCAGAGATCATATCAGTGTAGTGCTTCATTATGTCCTCAACTTCACCAAGGAAATTAGAAGTACTCGACTCATAGCCACAATCATCAGTCTATTGCCCCATGGGCCTAACCACTTGATTAGGAATTAGCCGTTGACCAATTGGGACAACATTAGGATTCATTGTTTGGTTCCCACTACTATTTAGTGAGGCTGCCTGACTAGCCATAGGCATAGTCATGCTAGGAGGAGCTGGTAACATAGGCAGATTCGACATAATACTCCCTTTGTCACCCGTATTTAACATGGGGTCCCCTTGACTCCCATTGGTCAAGGCCAAATTATTACCATTCCAATTTATCCTTGTTGCATAACCCGCTTGTAAGCGCAACTCTACTCCTTCTGCTTGGGTAATGGCAGTGTCAATATCGGCCAAAGAAACACTACTCAGTTGCACTTGGATATTAAAATCCAATCCATGTAGGAAATATTGCAACTGTGCAGCCCGCTGGAATGGGAATATAAGCGTTAAGTTTGCGAAGAACTTGCTTTAGTTTCTTGGCATCTGCCTGGACATTCTCATTTGGCTCTTGGCGTGTTACGTTCAGACCACGCAACCAATATTATCCACCCTTCTCAGGGATAAACTCTCTACGGAAAGCCGTAAAGAATCGGGCACTACTAGTTATGGTTCCAGCTTCTAGACCGTGGTACCACACTGTCGCTCTTCCTTTTAACGTCATGTTAAAGAACATCAGTAGGTGTCCTTCACCTTGGATTCGATAGTTGAACATGAGCGTTTGAAACTCCTTAATATGGAGTTCTCTATCTTCTTCTGCTAACTCATGGAAAATGGGCAACGGTGCTCCTAATGCCGGTAAATCCGGTATACTGCTGGAATCATGATAGGTTGTGCCATGGCTACAACCGGATGGACAATAGGAGTTTGTGTAGGCAACACCACACCCCCACTTGTTGTGGGTTGATTAACTGGAAATAGGGAAGTACCAAGACTTCCACTTGCACTTAAACAGCTACTCGTAACACCTAAGTTACTAGAACCACTGCCATTTATGTGCAACGGGTTGCTTCTTTGAGGAGAATCACGACTTACGATCTCCAACCGCCGTCTAGTCCTCTCAGCATGTTCTGCTTTCTGTATTTCGGCTTGACGGTCCTTGTCAGAGGACATAAAACAACTATTTGGTCCCTAAAAACCCTAGATTTGAGAACCACCACTTGTTGGCGGCTCCTGGCAGATGCACCACTGATGGGACCTAAAATGGACTGGCACTGGCTATGGTACTAGTCGAACCTCATGCATACGAGAGACAACCCCACCACACGGCTTGGCGGGCTAGGAGTATCTAAAACTCACTTTGCACTAAGTGCTTATGACGATTTTGCATTCGTATCCAATATGTAGTCCAACGTTTACCTTCCCTTCTCCTTGGAGGGAGATCCCATAATATATAGGCATAATGCCTCGTAATACACACATAGGGAAGTACCTCTCGGTTGATTGCCGCGACTCCACTGTAACTCTCCTATACCTCGGGGATTAGCCCTAAGATGCATCACTTCAACATGTAAAACATAATGCACAAAATCCACTCTTTCATAATTCAGCGTTCCAAGAGATTTTGATTTGCCTCACAAAACTTTCCCCAACGGAAGCACCCATCTAAACCTACGGCTTGGGTTTCTTGTCCTCTCAGCGTTGGTCAAAGTTTAGCAAACAAGTGCAATGCATTCCAGGAGATACCACATGGCATGCTTGATGCAAGGTGTATGACAATTGTGCACAACCATTTTATGATTAAAAAACTAGCCATGTGGGGTGCGGAAAACAGCCCTTTCATGAATTTTAACTAAGCGTTACGTATTGCGCTGCTTTAGGGACTAGCACCGGAACTTTCGTGCTATTAGTCGCCTATATTTAATTATGGAACGATCCCTAAATGCTATGCACAAAGAGGGAAATCAGAATTTGTATCTTTTCAGCTATTAGATCGTTGCACAAACTTCATCCCTCCCCCTCCCCCTTACCGTTTAGGCGTTGCTGTGGTGCATAGGTGTAAATGGTTGTTTTGTATTATTTTTGTATATAAAAAATGATAAATATATATTATAACACAAAGACAAGGCCAAATTGAGGCTTGACCTCATGCTTCAACCTTGTCAAACATTCACGCACATAAATCTTATTTTTCCATATTTTTTGAGTCGAAAACCCCAACTTCTCCTATTTTTTGCTATTTTTGCTATTTATTATTCATGAAAAATAGGAATTTTCTGATTTATTTGTATCGGCTTATCATTTTGACTGAAACTTAACATTTTCTCTGATTTTATTGCATTTCCATCCCTTTTCTCCAACTCAAAATTTAAAAAAACCACTAATTTCCATTAAAAATGATATTTTACGGGTTTTAAAGAATTAAAAACGGCTCTAAATCATTACGAGTTCTGTATTTTTGTAATTCCAGCCCTCAACCATGATGCAAACAAGGTTTAAACAAAATTTCATCGCATATGAACAACATTTGGACCATGAAACAACAAAAACAATCAAATTTCTTTGTAAATTTGAAGCATACCGCGTGTCTTGCATGTTGCGGGTTTTTTAATGATTATTTCGAGCAGCCCACAGACCAACCAGCAACCATTCTTCAATACTGAACCTCTATACTTAGCCTCCACTTCATCTTGAAGCAATCCGATCACAGCTGGACAAGCATTCTTCAGCCCCTCTTCTTCTTGATTTCTTGCACATGACTAGCCTCTATGCAGGATAGAGAGGGAGGAGAGAGAAAGACTGGTTTTTGTTCTCCACAACTAGGCAACCAATGGAGGAGCAAAAACCGGCGATGGAGAGCGAAGATAGGAAGAAGATCAGCCATGAGATCAGTTGGGGGGTTGTTCACAGGCCCAGAATCCATCTCTCCCTCCATTCGTGATGATGGCGCCCTCTCTCTACATCTCGTGTTTTCCAAATTTTGGGCTCCCAAGGGGAGCCCCAAAGGGTCACACCCTTTAGGCTCTCCTAAAGTCCATTTCCACCTATTGCCAATTTGGGCTTGGCCTCCCGGGCACTCCCTCTTCCACGTCTGGTGTCCAATTCTTGATCTGAAAATTCCTGGGCATCCATCTTGAAGTCCTCCACTGTTGGGCATCTCCCAAGGTCTTGTCTCGCACGCAAAAAAATTATGAAAATTCTTTGACCGCCGTCTAGTGGCTCTTTTAAGCATTTCTGGGGCATTGCCACTTTAAATCGTACCGATTGCCACCGCCACCTTCGACGAAGCCTATTTTTCCCTGGATATTCATAATTTTTGGCTATTTTTAAGAACTTCTCGGCATCAAAAATCATATTCAGCAAGATGGAAGACTCAACTTCTTTTTCATGTTCTTCTGTATCTGAAGAGAAGAAGCAACTTCTTTGTACACTTATGGAGCAACAACAACAACACAATTAGTAGCATATGGTATAATAGATGCAGTTGCGAGCCAATGCACATTATGAAGTTGTTGCTCTAAGGGCCATGGAGGCAATCAAAAGCTAGCAAAAGCTTTTGATGGCTACAATGTTACAAGCAACTTGAAGCTTTATGAGTCAAATATGGAATTCTTCAGTGTGCCTACTCATATGATGAGCCAGTTTTTTGTGGGGTTGGTTACCTCTTCCTTGAAGCCGCGCATTAATAAATTGTATGTTGTGAGTCCTATCTAGGCTACTTTCAAGAAGGCGTCAAAAGAAGAATATGTTTTGGAAGATCTTGGGATGGATACAAGGTGCAACTTCCACGAGTGGGTCCATAAGCCAAACAAGGGTTTGGTTGCAATTGAGATTCTTCGGGAGTTTGAGTCCAAATTCAATGAGACAGATGTTGTAGAACGAGCGGCCTTAGAGCCTAAAAAGGTGGAGTTATTCTTACAGGTGGGCCGATCCCATGCTGCAAGCACAGCTAGGAGATATTTTGGAGGACAAGCTACAACCTATGGGCTTGAAGACTGACTAGCAAGATGCAAAAGACACTATCACCACATTGGTGAAGTGATAGATGTGGAAGTCACGACTACAAAATGGCATTATATCACCTACTATCACTCTTGCTACCTTGCCTTCTTCTACTCCATTTGTAGCTCTAGTCTTTTTACCTACACCCACTCTTGTACCTTCTCTTGCCATGCCTACACCTCCTATGCCTACTAGGTGTTTTTCCCACATCTTATGTACCTTCATTAGCTCCTATGTCTACACCCATTTTTCTACCCCTATGCCTATGCTAGTTCATGTACCTTCGACTACATGACTAGCTTTTGCTCCACTACCACATAGTAATTATTATATTGATGAGTTAGAAAGAACTTTTGAAAGGGAGTGATGGATCGAAGGTTGGACTCGAGAGCTATGGTGGGAGAGCAAGAGCAAGAAAGGGAGAGACTAGAAATGGGAACTCCAACAGTCACAATGTGTGACCGGGCCTTCCTTTATTCAAGCTGTCACTAAAAGAATAAATAATAAAGTGACGGTGACGGGCGCTCGCCACCTAAGTGTGCAGTGGCGGTGACTGTCAGTGTAGTAATACACGGGCGACTAGGCAGAGGCGCCGTTACCCCCAACAACCTCCCACTTAACGGTGAATCTGCCCCAGTGAGGAGTGAAAAGAAAAAGAAAAAAGACAGTACAACATGTACACATATACAACAGGATGAGAAAAGATGTCATCTCATCCCACGCCCATCAACCTCCTGAGGAAGGCAAAGCGCTCTGAAAAGAGGCTTTTCGTGAGCAGATCTGTAGGATTCTGGTCGGTCGAGATCTTGACAAGATCAATAGACTTGTCCTCAACGACCCCATGTATGAAGTGATACCTCACCTCAATGTGTTTCATCTTTGCATGGAAGACCAGATTCTTGGCTAACTGAATAGCACTCATAAAATCCAAATGTAGTGTAGGGATAGCATCAATACCAAGGTCAACAACTAAACGACCCAACCAAATGGCTTCCTTGCAAGCCTCAGTGGCTGCAACATACTCGGCCTCTGTAGTAGAAAGGGCCATGCATTTCTGCACCTTGGACATCCAAGAAACATCACCTCCAACATAGGTGAATACATAGCCGGAAGTGGACTTCCTACTATCTGCATGTCCTTCATAATCAGAGTCAATGTACCCCATGACTCCTGTATCCTGGCTGCCATAGTATATGCATATATCTGTAGTGCCCTTCAGGTACCTCATGATACCCTTCACGGCATCCCAATGCTTCTTGCCAGGTGTAGCTATATAGCATGCCACAACACCAACTGCAAAGGCAATATCTAGACGAGTGGCTATCATGGCATACATAAGATTGCCCACTACGGATGCATAGGGAATCTTGGCCATCTCGGCCCTATGCTCATCTGTCTGCAAATAATCAGTTTGTGATACCTTCACATAAGAAGGCAACGGACAGCCAATAGGCTTTATATCCTGCATGTGGAAGCACTCAAGGACTTTATGAATGTACTCCCTCTGTGACAAGTAGAGGAGTCCCTGATGCCTGTCGCGTCTAATGCGTATACCAAGTATGTGAGGGGCCTGTCCCAGATCTTTAATCTCAAAGCTCTTCTTGAGCTGAGCCTTAAGAGCATCTAGCTCATCATGAGCTTTCCTTGCTATCAGCATATCATCCACATAGAGTACCAAAATCAATAAAGAACCATCACGGGCTTTCTTCGAGTAAAGACACGGATCCATAGCACTCTGGCTATAACCCTGTGACTGCATAAAGGCATCAAACTTATGATACCACTCCCTAGGTGCCTGTTTTAAGCCATAAAGACTTTTCTTCAAATTGCACACTAGGTGCTGCCTGCCAGGTTCTACAAAGCCCTTAGGCTGCTCCATATAAATCTCATCATGCAAGTCCCCATGTAAGAAAGCCGTCTTGACATCCATCTGGTATAAATTCAATTCAAGCTGAGCAACCAAAGCCAAGACTAAGCGTAGGGTGGTCATTTTAACCACAGGAGAAAAGACATCATCAAAGTCTACACCATGCTCTTGCTTAAAACCCTTTGCTACCAATCTAGCCTTGTATACCGGCTTGGGGTGTCTAGGGGTACTTTTTAGCTTGTACACCCACTTCCATGGCAAAGCCTTCTTGCCCGTAGGCAAGGAAACCAAATCCCAAGTGTCATTCTTATGCAGGGAGTCTATCTCAGACTGCATAGCCCTCTCCCAGGAGTGACTGTCACCCCTGTGCATAGCCTCAACATAGGTGAAAGGCTCTCCTGCATTTGTAACCAAGACATAATGCATCGAGGGTTGAAATCTATCAAGTGGATGTCTACCTCTAGTAGACCGTCTCAAGGGAGGCTCTGCTGCCTGCCCAACTGCCTATCCAACACCCTGACCATGAGCATCTGCTGCAGCTGTAGGTTGTCCAACTGGCTACACGGGAGCTCTTGGCTCCTCTTGAAATATGACCCTGCAGATCTCAACAACTCTCTCAGGCCTCCTATGCATTTTGTCTTTATGGAAGACTACATCATGACTGTGGACAACTTTTTGCGCATGCGGATCCCAGAGATGGTAACCCATCTCGCCTGTATCCCCATAACCAAGGAAAATGCATTTGACACTCTTGGGATCCAACTTATTTCTCTTGTCCCTGGGCACATGGAAAAATGCCTCACATCCAAAGACACAATGATGTGCATAAGAGGGAGGTTTTCAAGTCCATACCTCCTCTACAACTTGGAAATCCAAACCATTAGAGGGCGATCTATTTATGACATGCACAACTGTACTAACTGCCTCAGCCCAAAAGCTCTGTGGTAGGCCTGCATGGCTAAGCATACTGCGTACACGCTCCTAGATGGTTCTATTCATCCGCTTAGCCAAACCATTCTTGGGGGGTGTAGGGGGCGGTTAACTAACGCTTAATACCCCTCTCATCACATAATTGCTCAAAAGCACGTGAGACATACTCACCCCCATTATCTGTCCTTAGGCATTTTAGCCTATACCCAGACTGGTTCTCAACCAATGCAAGCCATCCTGAAAGACAGCCAAGACATCGGATTTCGGCTTAATTGTATAAGCCCAAACTTTTCATGAAAAATCATCTATGAATGTAACAAAATACTTTGCACCACCCATAGGCTGACAAGGCATGGGCCCACATATATCCGAATGTACCAATGCCAAGGGCTCACTCATGCGTGGCCTACCAGACTTTTTTATGCGTAGACATAGTCTGCCCGCCATAAAGACAATGCTCACATGAATCAAAACATGCATAATCAAGCGGTGGTAAGTACTACAAACCAGAAAGTATTTTCATTCCCTTCAGAGACATATGGCCCAAACGGGCATGCCAAAGAGATACATGTGGGATAGAACCCACAGACAAAACATGATCAAGGGAAGAAGTTGATACAATCAAGGGCAGAGACTGCCAGCCTTGGCACCTCTCGCGATCACAAGTCTACCACGAGTGATCTTCCATGCAGAGTCTCCAAAACATACATGATATCCTATGTCATCAAGCTATCCAGCTGACATGAGACTACATGTCAAAGCAGGTACATGATGTACATCTTGCATAACAAAACTAGTGCTAGAAGGAAACTACAACCTAACATCACTAATGCCCACAATATCAAGAGAGCTGTCATCACCCAAGCGCACAAAACCCGAAACAGTATGGTATGAATGAAACTACTCTCGGCAAGGTGTCACATGAAAGGATGCACATGAGTCCAAGAGCCAACACTGTGCATACATAGAGTGTATATCTGTCATCTGTGAAGCACTAGAAGAAGTTGCTAGGATATAATCATCATCATCAACATTCTCAGGCTGCATAACATTGATCTGTTCAATTTTAACACTGGACTTTGCAGGTACTATGCTGCGATCAGAAGACTTATCCTGCACTTTGTCTTTCCCCTTATCTTTGCACTTTTCATTGCGCAATTCATGGCATTGTGGCCTAATATGGCCCTTTTTTCCACAATGGTGACAAGTAACATCTGCATTCCTGCCACGGGATTTGCTATGTGACTTCCCACTGTTGAGATATCGAGCTCCACTCGTGATACGCCAGGATGACCATTGTGTATTTATGTCACCGACTTGTCAGTTGCAGATGCGGTTGGTACACCGCCCATGAATAATAGCTACATGATAGCTATCCTTATCTACTCTAGTTCGTGGCTTAGTTAGTATGCCACCTTAGTTAGTTGAGTTTGGTTTGAGACCCATATATAGGGTTCTTCTATTTCTTTGTACTTGAGTTCTTTTGGCTTACACAACTAAGAAGAGGAAAACTATTTTTAGCCTCCACCTGTGTGTGTATTCCCCCATTATGCAAGCAAGAAAGCTACAAGTGAGACTCCTTCCTTCTCTCCCACAATCTTGACATGGTATCAGAGCCTTGTTCGTGGTAAGGAGCTCAAGAAAGCAAGCCAAGCTCGCGGTGTTCTGGTAAGAGGAGCAGTGTTGCTTTCATTTTCTGTTTTGGGAGCAGATCTCTGCAGTAGCACAGCCGGAAAGTGCAGGAGTGCATTGTCTCAGGTTGAGACGCCCTTCGCGGTGAAGCAAGAGGGCAGTATATGCTGCGGGCAAGGGCTTTAGCCCTTGGCAACCTTGTTTTTTTGATTTGAGACCATTTTGGGGCCTGTTTTGGAGGCGGAAGTTTTCTGCACGCACTCAGGAAAAGGCCCTGTTTTATGCTGTGCGACTACTGTTCTACAGGTCGGTGAACAGTTACCACAGAAATTGCATCGTATGCTTGTGTGCAGAGACATTTGGAGTTACAGAATCATCATTGGTTTCTGTTTATGCAAAATCGTCATTAGGAAGTGACTGTGTGGTCAAATACCACTTTCGCCAGTTTTGCAGATTTTCCCTTGTGAGGGTAAAGCTGTGTTTTTTGCAGTGTTCTGTAATGGCGTCTGATTCTCTTTCACAGATTGTCACTGAAAAGCTTGACAAGAACAACTTCCAAGCATGGAAGTTTAGAATGACGAATTTCCTTATGGGAAAAGGATATTGGGAATTTGTTGCAGGAAATGAAGAAGAACCAGTTCTTCATGATGTTCCCAATCAACAGCAAATGCAAGCATTCAAAGCATGGCATGAGAGAGCTAGGAAAGTTCTGTACTGGCTGTCTATCAGTATTTCAGACTCTATGATTGTGCATATTCAGGATGCAAGTACGCCAAAGGAGGCATGGGATACTTTGTCAAAAATGTATAGCACAAATACGCGAGCCAGGAAAATGCAGCTCAAGCAAGAGTTGCACAATGTGCAAAGAGAAAATATGAGCATCAATGACTACCACATGAAGGTGAAGAAGATTGCAGATGCACTTGCTTCCATTGGGTCGCCAGTGGAAGATGATGATTTAGTTTCTGTGACCTTGAATGGTCTAGGAAAGGATTATGCACAGTTCCGAACATCCATTTCCGTCCGTGAAAGATTTCCTGATTTTGAGGAGTTGATTGCTCTTTTAATTTCTGAGGAGCAAAGAAATGGTGGTGCATCTTCTTCAGGAGGAACTTCAAAAGAAGCTGTCTTCTACTCAAATGCTGGAAGAGGTAGAGGCAGAGGTGAGGAGGCCGATATGGAGGCCATGGTAGAAATCAAAATATGCAGTAAACTCAAGAAAACCAGTCCTATGGAGGAGGACGTGGTAACTCTAGAGGCAGGGGGAGCCAAAGAGGTCGTGGTGGATGGCAAAGAGGCCAAAATGCAAACAGTAATGTTGAATGCTACTACTGTGGTAAAATGGGTCATATGGCTAAAGACTGCTATAAAAAGCAGAATGACATCATGAATGGAAAACTGCAACAAGAGAATTATGCATCTTCTAGTAGACAGGGTGATGACAGAAATGAGCATTTGTTTATGGTGCAGCACATGAACAATTCTGTGACAAGTGCAGAAGAAAGCAATGATGTATGGTATGTTGACTCAGGTGCATCAAACCACATGATAGGTCACGCAGAATGGATGGAGGATGCAAGAAAAATGGAAAAACCAGGATTTGTGGAGACTGGTGATGATACTGCACATCCTATTGTGCAGATTGGAAAAATTCCTTTGTCTATGCAGGATGGGAAAAAGAAATACCTGTCCGATGTATTTCATGTCCCGAATATCACCAAGAATCTGGTTTCTATTGGTCAAATGGTTGAGCAGGGCTTGCAGGTCAGATTTAATCTGCATGGATGCTTTGTTGAGGATATGAAAAATAAAGGTCGCTTGATAGCAAAAGGAAAGAAGAAGGGCAGATTGTTTACATTGGATGCAGACATGTCTGAATTGAGTGCAGCAATGTTTGCACATGGGACCGGTGTAGTTGCAGATATTGATATCTGGAATAAACGCATTGGTCATGTTAATGTACAACGACTTAAATCAATGCAGGCCCAAAATATTGTTGCAGGTTTGCCTAAATTCAAGGTTGCAGAAATGCATAAGGTATATGAAGCCTGTCAGTTTGGAAAACAGGCAAGGAAACCATTTCCTAGACATGTTCAAGAGAGTGAGAAGCCATTGGAATTAATCCACTCTGATGTGTGGACTACTAAAGCTGCACCTCTTGGAGGCTATCATTATTTTGTCACTTTTATTGATGACTATAGCAGAAAAGTTTGGGTGTATTTTATGAAAAAGAAAAGTGAAGTTTTTGGGCATTTCAAAACCCTTAAAGCTATGGTTGAAAAAGAAACAGGCCTGCAAATAAAATGCCTAAGGTCAGATGGAGGGGGAGAGTACCTCTCAAATGAGTTTGCAAGGTTCCTACAGGAGCATGGCATAAAGCAGCAATATTCATGCAGTCATATCCCACAACAAAATGGAATTGCAGAAAGGAAAAATAGGCATATTGGAGAGGTATCTCGTGCCATGCTCAATGAAAAAGACTTGCCAGATTTTTATTGGGCTGAAGCAGTTGCTACAGCAGTCTACATAATGAACAGGACTCCCACTGCAGCAATACATGGAATAACTCCAGAGGAGAGGTATACTGGTAGGAAACCAGATATTTCTCATTTGAAAATTTTTGGTTGCATTGCCTATGTACATGTGCCAGATGAGTTGAGATCCAAGTTGGATCCAAAAGTTGAGAAGTGCATCTTTATTGGTTACTCTCTGCAGCAAAAAGGGTATAGATGCTATAACCCTTCTACTCGTAAGTTTACAGTGAGTAGAGATGTTGTTTTTGATGAGATGAGTAGCTGGTATAAACCAGTAAATGTGTTTGATGATGTAGATGCACAAAATGGTAATGCTGCACAGAATTCACAACAGCAGTCACAAAATATTAGTGGACCTGGAGCGTCCTCTAGCAGTGGTTCACATTCTTCACCATGGACAAGCAGATTGAGATCATGAGAATCTTCTCAAAGTAATGTAGATAGTGGTATGCAGGTATCACGAAAAGGAAAAGAGAAGGTTGATCAGCCCATGTTTGATGTGAATGCAGGTCACTCTTATGTGGATGGTGAATCCAGTGGCTCAGAACAGAGCATTGATGATGAGTTGGGTATTCCTTCTATTGTTACACCTGGAGTAAGGAAGACCAGGGATGTTTTGAGAGCACCTGGGAGTGAACCTACTTTGCACAGGTCTACGAGAGCTAGGTATCCTGTGGATAGGCTGAAATATGATGGATTTACAACCATTCACTATGCATATATGGTCAAAGTGATACAGGAACCAGAACCCACTTCTTTTGAGCAAGCCATGAGAAAAGAAAAATGGGAGAAAGCCATGGATGAAGAAATGGATGCCTTGGAAGCAAATTCTACATGGGAATTGGTACCTTTGCCTAAAGGTAAAAATGCAATTGGCTGTAAGTGGGTTTATAAGGTGAAGCACAATGCAGATGGTTCTGTGAACAGATACAAGGCAAGATTAGTAGTCAAGGGGTATGCACAAACATATGGCATTGACTATGAAGAAACATTCAGCCTGGTTGCAAGGATGGCAACTGTAAGAGCAGTCATTGCTATGGCTGCATCAAAGGGATGGTCTTTACATCAGATGGATGTAAAGAATGCCTTCTTGCATGGTGATTTGCAAGAAGAGGTCTATATGGAGTAGCCACCAGGTTATGTGCATGCTGTTCATCCTGACTTTGTTTGCAAGTTGAAGAAAGTCTTGTATGGCTTGAAGCAAGCACCTAGAGCATGGTCTGACAAGATAGGACAGTATCTTGTCACTATTGGCTTTCAGATTTTCAAGGCAGATTTCTCACTTTATGTGAGAAAAACAAAGAAAGGTATTATGTTACTTGTCATTTATGTTGATGATTTGATTATGACAGGTGACAGTGATGAAGATATCCTTCATGTGAAAATGCTATTGAAGCAGAAGTTTGAGATGAAGGATTTGGAAGAGCTGTGTTATTTCTTGGGCATTGAGGTGATTAGATCACCAAGTGGGATACAGCTCTTGCAGAGGCAGTATGGATTGGACATGCTGTCCAAATATGGGATGACAGCCTGTAAGCCTATTTCAGTTCCTTTGGAGCAGAATGTGAAGTTGAGCACAGATGCAGGTGAGCTTCTAGAAGACCCTACTATGTACAGACGCATAGTAGGAAGTTTGATTTATATGACTATTACCGGGCCAGATTTGAGCTATGCTGTTGGATTGGTAAGTCAGTTTATGCAGGCTCCAAGGAAACCACATTTGGATGCGGCTAGACGCATACTCAGGTATGTGAAGTCCACATTGCAGTATGGACTATTTTATGAGACTGGGGTTCAGATATAGTTGCATGGATACACTGATGCTGATTGGGCTGGTAGTATTTCTGATAGATGATCTACCAGTGGATATGTGTTCTCTTTTGGGAGTGCTGCAGTCACTTGGAGCAGCAAGAAACAACCTACAGTTGCCTTGTCGAGCACAGAGGCTGAGTACAGGGGTGCAGCAATGACTGCATGTGAGGTAGCTTGGTTACATAAGCTACTTTATGATATGCATCGGTCTACAGATGGGCCAGTTGTCATTTATTGTGACAACATGAGTAGTATACACTTGGCAAATAACCCAGTCTATCATGCTAGAACAAAGCACATTGAGGTGCATTATCACTATGTGCGAGAGAGGGTTTTACTAGGTCTAATTGATCTAGTTTATGTCAGCACAGAGGATCAGGTAGCTGACATATTCACGAAGGCATTGGGCGCAGAGAAGCTGTGCAAGTTCAGAGACCTGCTTGGTGTGCAGGAATTGGGGTTGAGCTCGAGGGGGAGTGTTGAGATATCAAGCTCCACTCGTGATACGCCAGGGTGACCGTTGTGTATTTATGTCACCGACTTGTCAGTTGTAGACGCGGTTGGTACACCGCCCATGAATAATAGCTGCATGATAGCTATCCTTACCTACTCTAGTTCGTGGCTCAGTTAGTATGCCACCTTAGTTAGTTGAGTTTGGTTTGAGACCCATATATAGTGTTCTTCTATTTCTTTGTACTTGAGTTCTTTTGGCTTACACAACTAAGAAGAGGAAAACTATTTTCAACCTCCACGTGTGTGTGTATTCCCCCATTGTGCAAGAAGAAAGCTACAAGTGAGACTCCTTCCTTCTCTCCCACAATCTTGACACCCACGAGACTTGGATCAAGATTTCTGAGAATCCCGTCCACGGCCACTACCACTGCCATGCTTTCCATATCCATCATTCTTGCCTCTAACTGTCATAGCATGAGACACACGAGAGGCATCCACATTCTTACGGTTAACCTCTTCCTACAGAAGAACACTCTCAACATCATATAATTTCAAGGTAGCAGTAGAGGCACATAATGCAGTGCGGAATACATCCCATGACTCATTAAGAGTACCAAGCAAGAAAAGAGGAGTGACATCCTCTGCAAAAGTGATGTCCTGTGAAGTCAAGTTCTTGAGTATAGCATGGAACTGGCTCAAGTGAGTAGACATAGTCACATTCTCCTTCATGCGCAGATCCATAAGCTGCTTGAGCCAATACATCTGACTTGTTGGACTATTCTTGTCATAGAGATTTTTGATCTTTTTCCACAACTGCCATGCACTCTGTTCTTCCTCAAAGACATTATAGTGAACCTGTTTTATGAGAGACAATACAATAGTGGACTTGCATAACTCATTAAGCTCAAGCAGTGTAACACTGTCATAAACTGCCTGTGGACTATTATGACAGTCCCAAAACAGTGTTAAATCAGTCCAAATGCTATGCCAACACATCAACCATCAAAACCAAGCATCAAAGCATGTTCATATGCCCGAAATGGAGCCTTTCCAAGTGCCAATGGAGGGGGAGAGCTATTGTTGTGACTGTCAATGCTGAAGACACATATGGGAGGGCTGCGTAATTCCACCAACTATAAATGCTGGTCTTGGGGCTGCAAAAAATGGTGGCCAATCTTTGGAGGGGTTCGGTTAAAGCCAAGGAAGGCCTCAAACAAGCTCCAACAAGTCTTGTTCAAAGGCAAGTGAGATATGAAGCAAGGGAGCTTCAATGGTGGCTGCCCCAATCTTGTTTACAGCTTGTGAGACCTGAGAACTGAAGTAAACGCTGAAAAAAATGTTAAAATACCTCTGATGTAATGCCAAGAAGGTGCCCAACAATGCCGAGAAGGTGCAAAACAATGGCGGGAAGGTGCTCGGGAAACCGAGGAGTGACGAGAGCTTGAAGGAGTCGGATATGGCTACCGGGAAGGAGACCCAATGCAACTAGGGAGTCGATGGGATACTGAGAATGCCACGAACCAAGCTCAAGAGTTGGAAAGCAAAGCTCTGATACCAGTTGAAAGGGAGCGACGGATTGAAGGTTGGACTCGAGAGCAATGGCGGGAGAGTAAGAGCAAGAAAGAGAGAGACTAGAAATGAGAACTCCAACAGTCACAATGTGTGATCAGGCCTTCCTTTATTCAAACTGTCACTAAAAGAATAAAGAATAAGTGATGGTGATGGGCGCCCGCCACCTACAGTGCGCAGTGGTGGTGACTGCCAGTGTAGTAATACACGGGCGGTTAGGCAGAGGCTCCTTTAACCCCAACAACTTTAAAATATCTAAGACTGGTTGATTGGCCTAAACTTACAAGGCAATTGATACAAGCATCTCCACCTCCAAGAAAAGATAATAGCAAGATATTATTTGGTGGGTTGAGGGGATTCCTAGGCCACGTGGGTTACTACAGAAGGTTCATAGCCCATTTTGCAACAAAGGCAACCTCCTTGCACAAGCTTCTGAGGAAAGATGCAGAGTTTATTTGGATGGAAGAATGTGACAAAGCCTTCAACATTCTGAAGCAGTGTCTGATTGAGGCACCCATTCTGCAGCCTCCTGATTGGATGAAGGAGTTTCATGTACACACTGATGCATCACTTGAAGGGCTAGGTGTTGTCTTATGTCAAAAGGCCCCCTCTAAATTAGATCAACCGATCTATTACGCAAGCCAAAAAGTCACTGATAGAGAGCACAACTATACAATGACAGAGCTTGAGTGCTTGGCAATGGTGTTTGCCCTAGAGAAGTTTCGCCACTACCTACTGTCTAACCACTTTAAATTTTATGTGGATCACGAGGCCCTGTCCTTCCTGATCAACAAAGCAGATGTGAAAGGACGAATGATGAGATGGCTCCTTCTATTCCAGGAGTTTGACTTTGAGGTAATTACCAAACCTGGTCGTTCCCATGTTCTGGCTGATCATCTGTCGCATATCCCAGAGATTGCAGACGAGGAGCAGGATGATTCGGACCTCCCAGACGCTTCCCTATTCCTGGTAGAAACTGTAACCCCCTAGTATGCAAACATTGCCAATCTGCTGGCAACCCAACAGTACCCTCCTGGTATTTCTAGTCGGGAAAGGAAGAAGCTTATGTTAGAATCAGCCCCCTACACCCTGTCAGGCGGTGCACTGTACAAGAAAGGCAAAGATGAAGTGCTCAGAAGATGTGTTGCAGGAGATGAGATTGGGATTGTTCTGAAGGCTTGCTATGAGGAGCCGTGTGGAGGCCACTTTGGAAGAGAAGCTACAGCCAAGAAGGCTTTGCTAGCAGGTTACTGGTGGCCGATCCTCCACAAGGATGCATATGATTATTGTAAAAGATGTGATGCTTGTCAGCGAATGGGGAAACCCACAAAAACCAGTGCCATACCACTGCAACCTATCCTTCCTTTGAAGCCGCTCGAGAAGTGGGGCATCGATTTCGTTGGCCCAATCGATCCTCACACCAGAAGGAGACAGAACAGATACATCTTGGTATGTACGGATTATGTCACAAAGTGGTGTGAAGCTAAAGCCCTAAAGCAGGATGATGGCAACAGTGTGGCCATGTCCATGTACGAGAATATCATCACCCGTTTTGGCAGTCCCCTAGAGCTGGTAAGTGATAGAGGCACTCATTTCATTAATAAAGTCATGGAAGAGTTGACAGAGCTGTATAAGATCCGCCATCGCAAGTCCACTCCTTATTACCCCAAAGCCAATGGCCAAGTCGAAGTCACCAATCGCATCCTTTGCTCGATCCTGATAAGGACGATTGCTGCACATTGTCGTGATTGGGATGATCAACTTACAGAGGCCCTCTAGGCGTACAGAACCTCCCATAAAGCAGCAACAGGATAAACACCCTTCCAGCTGGTGTATGGTACAGAAGCTGTTTTCCCTGTTGAATTGGAATTGCCCTCTTTGCGAGTGGCTATTGAAGAGCGTTTGGGGGACGATGATTCATTGCAACGCCGTCTCCATCACCTGGAATGTTTGGACGAAACTCGCAGGATGGCTCTACAGTGCATGGAAGACATACAAGCTCGACGTAAGGCTTACCATGACCGGTTCATCAAGCACAAGGAGTTCAAGGAAGGTGATTTGGTCCTAGCCTATGATTCACGATTTGGCAAGTTTCCTGGCAAGCTTCAACAGCGGTGGATGGGCCCATATAAGGTACTTGCTATCAACCCTAATGGCTCTGTCCAAGTGCAGACCGTTGATGCATCTGATGATCCCTTCTTGATCAATGGATATCGCCTGAAGAAGTACTTCCCTCCTTGGGGATCTTGACAATCACAGTCGGCCGACTCTTTTTCTTTTGGTCGTCGAGCTGTACTTCTTCTGGTGCTTCTGATCGCCATCCTGTTTATTCTGATGAGGCAGCCTCATTTTGTTAGCCCCTCACAGCCACCTCCCACCCTTACTTTGTTCTCTTCATGTCTGGTCCAGCAGCGGTGGCAAGGTTGGTTCTAACATATGGTCTTTCTACCATTCCTTTCCTAATGACAAAAAAGAGAGAAAAAAAAAAGAAGAAAAAAAATATTGGTCATGGGAGAAAAGGACTTAGGTCCTTGTCATGCCGACCTATTCTTCGAGAAAAGGTGGAAACACCCTCGGGAGTAGGAGAAAAAGAAAAGAGAAAAAAGAAAAGAAAAAAAAACTGTCATGGGAGAAAAGGACTTAGGTCCCTGTCATGCCGACCTATTCTTCGAGAAAAGGTGGAAACACCCTCGGGAGTAGGAGAAAAAGAAAAGAGAAAAAAGAAAAGAAGAAAAAAAAAATCTGTTATGGGAGAAACGGAAGCAATTCCCTATCATAGCAGGCCTCGTTCCAAGAAAAGGTGGTTACCACCCTTGGGCGGGAAGCTGGCTGTGGAAAAGGTGGCAATACCCAGCAGTCCAGAAAGTGGATTCATCAATTGACATCCCCAGGATCCAGTTTCCAAGCTGCCTCCCTTGGTACGCTGTGTCCTGTGCCTTTCTGTAGAGCGTTTGACAGTCCTCTAGCAGACGCCATGTCCTATGTAACACAACGTTCGATTTGATGGCTACCTCCTTGGGTATGCCTCTTCAACAACTGACGACGCGATCTTCATCGACAAACAATTGAGTGATGTGAGCATTTATCCTAACCGGATGGGGAAGTGAGTATGGGCTGCCCTCTGTAACTATCAACAGAGAGTGAGACAGAGGGTGGAGCAAGTGACCAGTCTTTTCCCTTCAAATCAAATGAGAGGTGAGAAGTGTGAATGAAGTGTTGCACGCACGGGTTGGGCCTCTCAATGCACAAAGCACGATTTGTTCTTGTGCACTGCACTATAAGGCTCCCTGGCCTTCTTTCTTGCACCGTATGTCGGCACATGGCGGGATGCACAGTTGCACCATCAAATGCGCACAAGGCATACAACCTTTGCACAAGTGACCGTGAGGATTACATCAATGGGGTTCAGGAAAGGGCTGCCCTCTGTATCTTTCAGCAGAGCGTGAGACAGAGGGTGGGCTCAGTGTGACTAGAGTTTCTTCAATCAATTATCGAGAGGTGAGATTGAGGGACGTTACGAACTTTGGTGCAAGGTATGTTCTCTTTTCCCTATGCACCCACGGGGTGGGTTTCTACCATCATCACAGGACACGTCACCCTGTTCTGTACACTGCACTGTAAGGCTTCCTTGCCTTCCTCCTTGCACTTATGCCAGACGGGTTGGACGCACTGATGCACCATCAACTGTGCACCCTGGCATACTCCCTCTACACCATTTCTTTGTCACTTCCTAAACCGAGGTGTGAGACATGGGTTTTCATCTTGTTTCCTCGAGTGATATTAGTCATGGCGCACGTGACTGCTCTTTCATTCCATATGAGTGATTGTGCGTTGAGTGCAACATTCCTCATCGTCGACAAATTTCTTGCGATTCCTTCAACTAGCTACCTCCTTGGGTGCTGCCGCGTGGTCCCTGCCCTGAAGGACGTGTACTGGAGCGAACCTTGGTACCTCCTACAGCAGCCGACAACAACACAGGACGTGCCATCGACAATCAACCTTGATTCTCTACAATATGGGCCAAGTTTTTCTAATCCTACACCTTTTGTTTCTCAGTGATGATCATGTTTTAAGTGTGGGGATGTTAGCGGTTAGTTTGTTGAGTGGTCCTAGGTCCCTGTTGCTCGGTCAACCCTACCCGTTAAGGTCTTCGATCCTGCGCGTCTACATTGCATAACCCTCTGCATATGCTTCAACCTGCTAATGCCTCTATTCCATGACTTGTTTTTACCCTGATGGGGTCCCTTCCCAACCCACCATTCATTTTTCACCTACCCTCGGGGCTGTTCCCTTGCAGTTTTACTTCATTCCCTGATTTTGCTGTTCTGCCATGTGTACGCACCCTACGTTCACCGAAATCCACATCCAACCTTATAGCCCTGTTCATCCCTTTAAACTGTCCATTTTTCCTCCTTATCTACCCCTGTTCTGATGCATGGTTTTTGCGTTATTAATTTTTGAAGCATTTTGCGCACATTAGCTGGTTTTCCATGTGAACGCGCTTTTCTTGCTTCGAAATAGTAATCTGACATGGAAACCCTGACCAACATTTCCCTTGACATTTTTCCTTTTTACTCTGTGTCCTTCCGATGCACGGTTTGTCCAATATTAAATTTTGCGGTTTCTCGAGATTTTTTTGTGCGTCTTTTTGACATTTTTCCATGTGAACTTGCCCTGTTTGCATCGGACTTTCAATTTGATTAGACAGCCATGTCCAATGCGCCTTCCCCCACCTTTTTCCTTTTTTCTCCACCCTCTTTCGACTTCTGGATTTTTAATTATTAAATTTTAAATGTGTTTTTGAGTGTATTTTTGGTGTTTTTCACATGTGAACCCCTCCTACTTCCACCGGAACTGCATTTTAACATGGCAATCCTGTGCCATCCCTTCCTGCGGACATTTTTCCTTTTTATTGCATGTCCTTCCGACAAGCGGTTCGTCCCATACTAATTTCTGATTCCATTTTCGGGTCTGTTTTTTGAGTTTTTTGCATGTGAACGCATCTTATCTCAGTCGGAACCATGTTTTGATGTGATAGGATTATTGGACAGGTGCTTCTGCACATTTTTTATTTTTTCCACACTTCGTTCCGATGCACGGATCTTCCGATATTAATTTTCGTTTGTGTTTTCGGGGCCGATTTTCGTGTTTTTTGCATGTGAACACCCTTTACCCCCTTGGAACCCCCGTTGCACATTTTCTTGGTCTTCCCCCTGCTGTCTTGCACAATTTTTGTTTTTACGCCATTTCGTTTCGATGCCCATATTGCGAGATATTAATTTTTCCTTATTTATACGTGTTTTACGCGACTCATCCCGCGCGTGAACGCGCCTGTTTTTGATTTTACGCGTCTCCACATGCCTCGGTCGTGTCCGCGTGCCCTATACCGACTTCCTGGCGCCAATCCGATCCCGTCACAGCAAATTTTTTTACCCCGCCCCGTGCACGCGCGCGGGACGGGGGCACGCCTTTCTTTTATTTACTTTCTTTATTATTTTAACCAAAAACCAAATTTATTTATTTAAAAAAAACATTTAATTATTTCCATCCCTTCTTCCCCGGGTCTCCCTCCCTTATCCCAACCACCCCCCTTTCTCTCTCCGCGACCCCTCCCTCTCTCTCCTCTCTCCTTCTGCCATTCTGCATCTTCCTCCTATTCCTCCTCTTCTCCATCTCCTTTCTCTTCCTCCTCTTCCCCCGCCTGGCGCTCTTGTAGCCGCCATTCCTCCTGCCACCACCTGGAACGTGCCCCGCCTGCCTGATGTCTCCCACTCCGCCTGTGGCACCGCCCTCGGACTCTAACGCCCTGCCCGCTGCCCGCCTGGGCTCCGCCGTGCCCACGCCTCGCCGCCTGGGCCTCCTTCATGCCCGCCTCTGCCCGTCGCCTCCCTGCCAGCCCGCGTGGTCCTGCCGCTCTTGTCCGCGCCGCTTCCCTGGTCGCCAGTCCGCCTGTGGCGCCTCCTCGCTGATGCCGCCCCCGCCGCTCCTGGGCCCCGCCTGGCACTCCTATGGTCGCCCCTGCCTGTGCTCTTGGGCCACCCCAATCCCACCCAATCCACCCGGTACACCACAAGCCCCCATTCCCCCCTACCCATCCAATCCACCCCACAAACCCCCATAGGCCCCCGTTCCCCCCAGTCCCTCTTACGCCCCGTCCCCCCCGTAGCGACCTCCCAAACGAAAAAACCGAAAGAAACCCACAAAAACCTGTAGAAACCCTTCTCAGCCGCCTGTCCCACGCAGGGTGTGTGCGCGCGCGGAGTTGTATGAGCGTGTTCGTGATCATGAGACGTGCGCGCTTAGCGGCCGTTCACGTGCGGGGACGTGCGTTCGCTTCTCCGTGCGGTGGTGTGCACCAGCCAGCTGTTCACACGCAGCTGACACACAATCCATTCCTGGGTATATATTCCCAAAATTTTAATTTCCAAACGCGAAAAACCCTAAAAACACATTTAAAACTTCAAAATTAATCAAAAATCAATTAAAATCCAAAAAAATTACAAAAAATTCCTTTAAAATTCCCAATATTTTTGCAGTCAATTGAAATATTCTTCCAAAATGAAAATCTCAGAAAAAATTTTAGAAAATTCTAAAATTAAAAATTCTTTCAAAAATACATACAAAATGAGTAAAAATTCATTAAAATTGGTAAAAATACTAATTTAATTGCACAAAAATTCTTGAAAATTTCATCAACTTCTTTGCTTATTTTTGGTATATTTTCTAAGTTGAAAATGCTGTGCCAATTTATTCCATTATTATTTTATGACAAAAATGCTTCATTAAATGCCTAAATTCATGAAAAATCCTCTTCAATTCCAAACACAAGTTGAAAAATCTAAAAAAATCCAGATACCTTGGTCACATGTGGTGGATTGATGCTGAAAATCTTCAACATTTTTATATGTGTTTCATTGTCAAAATTTTACCATAAAGATTAACAACAACACGAAAAAAAAACATTACAACAAACAAAAACACATAAAAACCAAAATACACAATCAACAATACACAACATTTATTTAAAAAAAAGAAAAAAAAAAAACAACATATAAGCCATCAGTTATCCAAACAAATTCATATACACTAATCTTTCAATGCCGTGTGTCCAATTATTTTCAGTCCGTGGTTTTTCTTTTTGGATTGCTGACCTACATTTTAGGGATTGAGATGTGCACATTCATTGCATACAGATACACCCACTTTCAGGTATTTTTTCTTTTATATTTTTTATTTTTTTTGCTACCCCAAAATTCACGCTTAATTTTTAACATGAATCCTAAATACCACCATGGCACGCGTGCTCACACCAAACACACATTTTTCTAATTAAAATCAACCTGCCGTTCACTTAGCACACGCTACGTGCGCTTCAGAGGCACCTTAATATTTTTAATAACAATGAACCAGCCGTCACAAAAGCATGTGCTGGCAAAAAAGCGCTCCACATCACCTTAATTTTTAATAAATGAATTTGCATTTAGAGACCTCAGTCTGGTATCGAAGTTCGGGATTCGGATTAATGCATCGCTCCAACCTAATAATTTGTAATTAAAATTTTAAGAAGGAACTGCCGTTTTCTTGTTAAGGTTTAACACTTAATTAAAAATTCACCCATTTCTTAATAATTCATAAAATGAACCGTTCATTAAACTATTTTCCCTCACTGCACTTATTTCCTTTTTTTAATGAATTCGCTTCGTGGGATGGGCGCGTACAGATCTATTAGTTGCCACTGATGGTCAAGTTATGGTCCAGTCTTGATGACCGTTTTTTTTTTTTTTTTTGGTAGTCTGATTTGTCCATGTGTTACGGTTAAGGGTACGGTTTGTCCTTTTCTTTTTTTTGCCTGATACGGGGATTTGGGTGTTTGCATGTTGCATCGCATGAAGCTTTCGATCACATATGTGTAGAGGTCATGTCCAATTTTTTCTAGGCTGTGGTTTGCTTGGGGATAGTTGGTCGAGTCACGTTTTACCACCTTGGTTGATATCTTATCCTTGGTTTTCGTCTATTGCTTTGCAGGCATTCTCTTTGTTTGTCTGTGCTTGTGATGTGTGTGTGTAACCATCTGAATGGCGCCCTCTCGTACTCCTCCCCTGATCCAGTATGTTCCTTTGGCTTTACATGATTATTCTTTGTTACTGGATTCGGACGTTGTCGCTAAAGCGGGCTTGTCCAAGTTCGTGAGCCTTTCTTTCCCATTGGTTCCAGATGATCCTACCATTTGTGACGAGTTTTTAACCTCTTACAGTAAGTGGTCTGGTCCAGTCCGTGGCACTACTATTCTTCTGACACCGAAGAGTCTAGGCAAGGCTCTTGGTCTGTCATATCGTGGGGAGTCTGTCCCTGTTGCCAGACAGTTGTTCACCAATGACGATATTTTGAAGCTGTTGCAAAAGCAGACTCAAGATGTTCTTGATCCGAAGAAGGTCATTACCATGTTAGGAGTCGGTGTCTCCATGATTTCCAATCCCCTATGGAAACAGCTATGCCAATTCCTTCAGGACAGGTTCATGCCTGCAAAATCCCCATCTCATTATTTTTCCAAGGAGTTGTTTACAGCTTCACGAATGATTTTGAAATGCATAACTATTGATTGGAGTACCTACCTCCTCTCCAAGATGGATTACCACTTTATCCGAGCTACTCAAGGAAATGTGACTAATGTTACATTTGGGTCTTTCCTCTATGTCTTCTTACTACATGCTGCCTCTGCAAAGGAAGTTCCTTTACCTCCAATTGATCCTCCAAAAGTTCCTCCTCCGCCTCATAATGAAGATGATGATGTGATAATTGAGGATGATGATTCTCCTCCTCCCCTTGTCATTAAGAGAAAACGCCTCAAGAGGGTGGCTGAGTCAGTGCCTATTCCTCCTCCTCCAATTCTGGTGACAGTTCCTGCCCAGTCTTGCAGCACATTGCTTGCATTCCTTCAGATGCCAAATCTTTTCAAAGCCCATAGAGACGGGATGCTAGAACTTACTATTCCTTCTGTTCACCGCCTGGTAATAGGAGATGCTATTTCGTTCCTGTGCAAGGATATCCAGAGTTCTATTGAACTTTCGATGACTACCTGTATCCAACAATTATATTCTTCATCTTATGATGAAGTTCAGTAGTCTAAGGAGGAATTGAATAAGACCAATACTGAGTTAGCCTCTGCTCAGGAGAAATTCTCTGACCTTTGTACGAAAATGGAGCAGTAGAGTAAGCTCATGGATACTCAGAAAGCTGAAATCTCTAAGTTGAAAGTTGAGTTGGTAGAAGCTAGGTCTCAAGTGGTTGTTGTAACATAGGAGAGGGATAAGTTACAGAAGGAGAGTCAAGAGATGAAGGAGGTGATAACTGCCCAAGCAGAGAAGTTTAAATCCACCACAGCTATCTTAGACCAGAGCAATACTCAAATCCAGCAACTCAAAGATCAGTTGGCTCAGTCTCGGTCTAATACACAGAGTCCTGTGCAACCAGTTTCTCTTTTATCCCCTGCAGACTTGGCAGCTCTTCAGAGACAGGCTACATTATGTCCCTTATTTCAGGCCAAGGTGGAAAGATTGCAATCTCGCATGGATTTATTATGGTCTTCTTTTGAGCAGTATCAAGAATATGTTCCACCAGATCATTCTTTTTTTGTCCATTATCAACAACAGAAGTTGACCTTCTATATAAAACTTTCCAAGATGGATTTACCTATTCCAGAGGATGGATGGAGTGGGGCCTGGTCATCTGATTTGTTAATAGAAGTAGTGAGGATGGTTTTTGAAGACTTTGTCACTCCAGATACAATGCTTCTGTCCTATATGTATTTAAGGGGTGATTTACTGATTCCAGATGATGAAGATCTGGCTTGGTATGTCAGAGATGTGGTATTGCAAGCTTCTTTGTATGTCCGACATTTGGAGTTGAGGATTGATGAGATATTCTAGGGATATTCTTCAAAGGTGGCAGAGTGTCCTGAGTTTTCATGGCACACTATGGTTGATGCTGTCATTTTGAATCACCGTCAGGTCAAAGCTTCAGCTCATGCCCAGAACATTAACCAACTGAGAGTGGATCTTTTAGCCTATCTCTCCAACCAACCCCCATTTGATACTTCTTTCTTTGAAGCCTATCATCGTAGATCAGCTTTCATCCTTACCATGCCTAACTAATTATCAACAAATGGCTCATAAATATGATGCTTATATTTCCCTTTTTCAATCTAACCCAAAGGTCATTTTACCCCTTCTTTTCCAACCTCAATGATCTCCTCAAATTCCTATATTTACCCATTGTTCTTTTATTGAAGATCGAGTTTTTCTACCTCCTGATCCTTGTCCTTCCCTATCCCCTGACATTCTATTAACTTTTCCTGCTTATCTTTTAACGCCTTTTTTAACCGAATCTCCATCTTTAATCCATTCTTCATTTTATGATTTTGCCTATCCATCTTTAATCCATTCTTCATTTTATGATTTTGCCTATCCATCGCTTCATCCTCTTTCATTAGTCCCTCTTCCATCTCCTAACACTTCTATTCCTAATCCTCCTCAGTTGGTTAGTGGGTATCAAGGTTTTGATCAGAAGATTCTTCGAAGAAGAGGCTGGAGTTCAAATGATTCCCTTACTGGACCTCAAATCAATTGGCCATTGATCCTAGGAGAATGGATAAGTGCTAGTCAGGCTTATCAGAATTATCTGCATTTTTCTCAGCAATATTCTCAGTCTGCAGATCCTTCTATGCGCTTAACTGCTCATTTTACTTGGTACCTGGCGTATATGCATAGGCATTCCCATAATGATTCAAAATCTATTCCAAAGTTGTGCATGAATGTCAATGTGAGCATTGATTCCCAGCAACTGGATGTCTTGTATTTTCATGCCCTTTGTTTGCCTAGCAGATACCTTGTCTTGTTGGAAAGGATGTGTTGCTTGCAGTTTTTTCAGAATCCTCCCAAGACATTTGTAGATGAATCCTTGTCCATGGATTTTTTTCAAAATCACCAAGCTTTCAAAAGGGATAATCTCCATTGATACCTTTGCAATGTATTGGGATGATTTTTAATGATAAATCTCTCTTTTTGGAGGAGTCATTTTGATGGTTGTGTTGTGTGTAGTGTTTGTGTTGTGGGTTAATTTATGTGATAAGATCGTGGTGGTTGCCTATTTGATTTGCTTTCGTACGAGATACATTTTTGGAGAATTGCGGTGATAGTATTGTTGGTTGGATAGCTGAAGATGCTGATGCAGAAGAAGAAACCTCTTATATCATTTACAAGTTTGTTGTGATTTCCAGTTTGATAAGAAGTGTTAATGTATAAAGGGTTTTCCTTTCGTTGTATTCTTTATATCAGATATAGGTTATAAGTTGGGGTCTTGGGATGGACTGTTTTTGAAGATTTATTGAATATCAAAGTTGAGCTTTTGAATGAACTTGTATCCCATTTTTCCTGGGTCGCGAGGACGCTTCCTTATTAAGTGTGGGGATATGTTGAGTGTTGAAATGACCTAGTTTTTGGCCGATTTTTGTTGTTTTTGAGAGCTGAATGGTTTATTTTATGAGATGATTGATTGGTTTGGAAGTGGTTTGAGAGTGTTTTGGATAGGTTGGAATGGTTTTATTAAGCTCATGATGTTTATTAGTAGAGATGTGAAGTTCTGTTGATGATCTGATAGGTTCTGTTTGGTCTTGATAGCTTCTGTTGAGCTTCTGTTTTGTTCTGTTTTCTCTTTGTATGGAAGGATGGAGTATTGATTGATAGGGTTTGAGATTGCTTGAAAGCTTATTGAGTGATTTTTGATGGTTTGGAATGGTTTTGGTATGAGTTATGTGGTTCTGATGCTTTCTGTTGACCTTCTGTAACTCTCTGTTGAGCTTCTGTGAGCCTCTGTAGACCTTTTGTATGCTTTTGTATGTGTTCTATTGGATGAGAGTGTAGCTTGGGAAAGTTTTCTAGCCTTGGAAAGAGTTGAATCTAAGTTCAAAAGAGCTAAAAAAAGTCAAAGAAGTAGTTGCTGAAGACTCAACTAAAGATTGGAGTGAAGTGACAGTGGTGAGCTATGAAGAGACACTGTAGTGGCTCTGGTGACTCTTCATATCAGACATACCTCTTGGGAGGTGCATCCACGACCTAAGAAGGATTATTGAGGGTGATTATTGAGTGATTGTAGTGAGGAGATGATGTATTATTGATGGAGAGAGAGAGAGAGAGAGAGTCAGAGATAGTCAAATCTATCAAAACAGTGTAATTGTATGTGAGAGATTGAGAGAGAAGACTATGAAGATATTGAAGGTGAATGCTATGTGATTGATTTCCATTCAAAGATGGTGTATTCCTTTGTGTTCTTTGTTCTATTGATGGATTTTGTGAAGATGTTGAAGAATATGGTTGATTCTATTAAATCCATGGGAGAAATTTACTATGATGCTGCGTAAAGAATTGTTGTTTTCTTTGTTTTGATGATCAAAAGAATGAAATAAAATCTTGTTGATGTTACAAGATAGATTTTCTTGCAAGAGAATTCCTTTTTCCTTGGTGTTCCTCTTGGGGCTCCAGTCCAAATCGCAGAAGAGGACCAATCCAAAACAACCTTCACCACAGAATGGGGGACCTATGCCTATAGAGTGATGCCGTTTGGGCTTTGTAATGCTCCTACCACCTTCCAACGAGTAATGATGATTGCCTTCTAGAATCATATGCATGATTTCATTGAGGTGCATCTTGATGACTTTTGTGTCTATAGCTTAATTCGTGAGCACACTAGGGACACCTAGAGCAATGTTTTGACAGATGCTGAGAGTATGGGATTTCTCTCAACCCCGACAAATGTGTCTTTGGCATCTTCTCAGGGGTTCTTTTGGGCCATATTGTCTCGGCACAAGGGATTGCACCAGACCCGACGAAGATTGAGAAGATTGCCGCTTTGACAGCACCAACAAACCTCAAGCAATTGAGAGGATTTCTTGGCCATGTGGGCTACTACAGAAGATTTATTGCACATTTTGCAACCAAGGCAGCCCCTCTGCACAAGCTCCTAAGGAAAGATGCGGATTTTCTTTGGACTCATGATTGTGAAGAAGCCTTTAATACCCTAAAACCGTACCTTATCCAAGCACCTATCTTACAGCCTCCTGATTGGATGAAGGAGTTCCATGTGCACACAGATGCATCAATTGAAGGGCTAGGTGTTGTCCTATGTCCTCTAAATTAGATCAACTGATATATTATGCAAGCCAAAAGGTCACTGATAAGGAATGGAACTACACAGAGCTTGAGTGCTTGGCAATGGTGTTTGTACTAGAGAAGTTTCGACACTATTTATTGTCAACACCTTTCAAGTTCTACGTGGATCATGAAGCCCTCTCCTTGATGAACAAAGCAGATGTTAAAGGATGACTGAAGAGATGGTTACTCCTATTCCAGGAGTTTGATTTTGAAGTGGTCACTAAGCCTGGCCATTCCCATGTCCTAGCCGATCATCTGTCATGGATTCCTCAAACAGAAGAAGAGGAATAGGATGATCCAGACCTTCCTGATGCTTCTTTGTTTCTAGTTGAAACAGTTACTCCCTGGTATGTAGACATAGCCAATCTCCTGGCAACTCAATAGTATCCTCTTGACATCTCAAGTCGTGAGAAGAAGAAGGTTCTGTTAGAATCAGCCCCCTATACTTTGCTAGGCGGTGCACTGTACAAGAGAGGCAAAGATGAAGTGCTACGAAGATGTGTTGCAGGGGATGAAATCGACATAGTATTGAAAGCATGCCATGATGAACCATGTGGTGGACACTTCGCAGAGAAGCGATAGCCAGAAAGGCTCTGTTAGAGCAAGATACTGGTGGCCAACCCTCCACAAGGGTGCATATGACTACTGCAAAAGATGTGATGCTTGTCAGCGAATGGGAAAGCCCACCAAAACAAGTGCCATGCCACTGCGACCCATTCTTCCCCTAAAGCCATTTGAGAAGTGGAGGATTGATTTTGTGGGTCCCATTGATCCACCCACCAGACGGAAGTAGAATAAATACATCTTAGTATGTACGGATTATGTCACAAAGTGGTGTGAAGCTAAAGCTCTGAAGCGGGATGATGGTAATAGCATAGCCCTGTTCATGTAGAGAATATTATCACTCATTTTGGCAGTCCACTCAAGCTGGTAAGTGATAGAGGTACTCATTTCCTTAACAAAATTATGGAGGAACTGACGGAGTTGTATAAGATCTACCATTGCAAGTCCACTCCTTATTACCCCAGAGCCAATGGCCAAGTTGAAGTCACCAATCGCATCCTTTGCTTGATTCTGACAAGAACAATTGCCGCACATTGTCGTGACTGGGATGATCGACTTACAGAGGCCCTCTGGGCATATAGAGCCTCCCATAAGGCAGCTACAAGACAGACCCCTTTCTAGCTAGTATATGGTATAGAAGCCGTCTTCCCTGTTGAGCTGGAATTTCCCTCTTTGCGAGTGGCAATTAAAGAATGCTTGGGAGATGATGAGTCACTGCAACATCGTCTCCTACACTTGGAATGCTTGGATGAGATACAGTGAATGGCCCTACAGTGCATGGAAACCACTCAGGCGCGATGCAAGGCCTATCATGACAATTTCATCAAGCACAAGGAGTTTAAAGAAGGTGATCTTGTCTTGGCCTATGATTCGAGATTTGGCAAGTTTCCTGGCAAGATTCAACAATGGTGGATGGGCCCATACAAGGTACTTGCTATCAATCCTAACGGCTCTGTTCAGGTGCAGATTGTTGATGCCTCTAATGATTCTTTCCTGATCAATGGCTATCGCCTGAAGATGTACTTTCCTCCCTAGGGACCTTGACAATCACAGTCAACCTACTCTCCCCCTTTTGGGTGTCACACTGTCCTTCTCATTGTGCTTCTGATAGCCCTTATGATTCTCCTCATGAGGCGGTCTCGTTCTGCTAATCCCTCGCAGAAATATTTCAACCCGACCTTGATCTCTTCTCGTCTGATCCAACAACAGTGGTGAGGTTGGTCTTGACACATGGTATTTCTACCATTTTTCTTCTTAAATGAAAAAAAAGGGGGAAAATAGAAAAAAAAAGGAAAAGAAAAAGAAAAAAAAAACAAAAACAAGCAAAACTATTATGGGAGAAAATGAAGAAATTCCCTGTCATAACAGGCCTCGTTCCAAGGAAAGGTGGAAACACCCTTGGGCGGGAAACTGACTGTGGAAAAGGTGGTAACACCCCGCAGTTCAGGATAGCTGACTCACCAGCAGAATCTTTCTAGCAAGTAATTTGAAGCCACCTCCCTTGGTGCATTGTCTCTGCAATATCAGTCTGTCTGCCCTTCTTAACAGATGACTTTTCTTACCAATCATTGAAGTACGAGATTCGTTGGCTGCCTCCCTGGGTATGCTTCGTCTTCAAGATCCTGATGACAACAACAACCGACATGATCTTCATCAGCACCCCTTTGAGTGATGCAAGATTTTATCCTAACAGGATGGGGACGTGAGTATGGGCTGCCCTCTGTATCTATCCGAGAGTGAGACATAGGGTGGGGTGAGTACACAGTTTAGGTCCTCAAGTACAGGACAATACTCTCAACTTTCTTAGAGTTCAACCTGTCTCCCAAACTAATTAAACTATTTCTTGTGCACAATAAAGAAGACTAGCACTACCCCTAGGGAGAGACCACCTATGAGAGGTTTTCAATTGCAGGTATTAAAGACTCCAATGAAAGTGTTGTTTACTCTTTATCAATACCCAACTCTGAACTCTTATCCTTTATCATCCTGCAAGCCCGCCAAGAATTGTCATGTGCAGAATCCCCAACAAACCAACACTTGTGCTAGCCATCAGTGCAATCCCCAACAAAGAACATCCCTACCACCAACTTCAACAACCCTACCACTAGCCACCTAGGCCACCAACGTGCCCCCAACGACCTTCCTCCACACCACCACCAACACTCCTCCGTGGCAACCATCGATGTCCCTTTCACCCATGTCTTTAGTGCATGCCAAAGCTTGCTACCTACGATAGTGAGTGCCATGGAACTGGCACTTGTCTAGGAGGGGGTAATGTTAACCCTCAAACGAAAAAAGGTGGAAAATCTGAAAAAACTGAAGCAGAAGACAAGGCCAAGGTAAAAGTGAAACGGAAGATGAAGGTGTACCAAGAAAAATCCAAAAACACAAGAAGCACAAAAACGTCCCAAATAAGGGGAAAAGGCGTACAAGGAAAAGCTCAAGTCAATACTTTTGTAAAAGAGCTTGGAGTGATAGAGCTTCTCCTCTCTTCTTCTCTTCTCTTCTCTTCTTCTCCTCTCTTCTTCTCTTCTCTTCTCTTCTCTTGTCTTGCTCGCAGTGATAGAGCTTGGAGTGTGGAGCTTGAGGATAGAGCTTGATTGAAGCTTGCACTTGAATCATGGAGCTACTGGAGTGTGCGGGAGAGAAGGTAACTCGATCGGCATGGAGATATGCTCATTACACCCGTAGATATGGATGGCGCGTCGGCTATGTGAGAGGTAGCCATTAGTGCTCAACTTGGAACGCTTGAAACAATAAGCAGTCCGTGGGTCTTGGTGGTTAAGAAAAATCTCCCACAATAGAGCTTTTTTGAAGCTTGCACTCAGATCGTGGAGCTACTGGAGTGCTTGGGAGAGGAGGCAACTGATCAGGCATGGAGATAAGCTCACTACACTCGTAGAGATGGATAGCGCATCAGCTATGTGAGAGGTAGCCATTAGTGCTTGGCTTGGAACGCTTGAACAATAAGTGATCCATGGGTCTTGGTAGTCGTGTGCTTGCCTCAACATTTTGATTCCATTGTTGGGACCAACGGATTTAAGCCTTAAGTGCTTATGCGCTTCGAATCGAGCATTGAAGTAGGGTTTTTCCTAAATCGGTGCTTGAGGTAGATATGTAGGAAGTGAGGGAGTTTGAAGAGATATTCGATCTCCTTAGCAAGTAGGTTTTTAGTTTTTTTGGATTTGGAAAAGCAGATTGGAGTAGTGTAGGTATTTTTTTGTGATTTGGATGCATTAGGGTAGGAAAAAACACACAAAAACAAAGGAAAATAAGCAATAGGGTTTCTGCTGTCATAATAGGACATGAGGGTTTGATTTGTTTGCCAATTTGCATTTTGGAGTTTATTTACTATTCCAAGTATATACAACTCTTCTTCTTTATCCATAACTTTGATTTGGAAGTGTGTGCGATACATCGTGACCTGAATCGTGTGATTCCAGCAATTTATCCTTGCATCGGCCAAAATCGTGCTGTGTTCGGCCCGTTCGAGTGACAGTGATTATGGGCCGAGTCCCAGAATCAGCCCTCGGCCCTCCTGTATTCTGCCATTCGACCCAGTACCACTCGGACATCCATTGCTTGGCCCGTCCGAATCGACCATTCAGACCAACTTGATATTCAGCCCTTGGTCCTGTCGACTCGGCCCAACCCTACTTGGACAAGCTGACATTTGGCTTGGCCGAATTCAACATTCGGACCAACTTGACATTCGGCCCACCTGACTCAGCCCTCGGGCTGTCAATTTGGCCCACTACCATTTGGCAATTCGGTCCTTGGACAACCACATTCAGACTGGTCAAATTTGACATTTGGCCCCTGCAATTCGGGCCTGTTGGACCGAATTGGAGGTACTCATTTGGGCATCAAGGTAATCTCATTACACCCCCATGGGATCGAAGACACATCTGCTTAGTGAGAGATAGCCATTTGTGCTCCCTTGAAACACTTGAAGCAATAAGCAGTCTGTGGGTCTTGGTGGATGTTCTTGAGCACTACAGAGATGATGGCAACGACATGGCCCTATTCCTATACGAGAATATCATCATCTGCTTTGGCAATCCTCTAGAGCTAGTACGTGATAGATGTACTCACTTTCTCAATAAGATTATGGAGGATTTGATAGAGTTATACAAGATTTGCCATCGCACGTCCACACCTTATTACCCTAAAGCATTGTCAAGTCGAAGTTACCAATCATATCCTCTATTCAATCCCGATAAGGATGATTGTTGTACATCACCGCAATTGAGACAATTGACTTACAGTGGCCCTCTAGGTGTACAAAACCTCCCATAAGGCTGCTACAAGACATACACCCTTCCACCAATTGGTGTAAGGTATAGAAGTCATTTTCCCTGTAGAGCTAGAATTGCCTTCTCTACGAGTGGCTATCAAAGAATACCTAGGTGATGATTAGTCCTTGCAACATTGTCTCCTACACTGGGAATGTCTAGATGAGACTCATAGGATGGCCCTACAATGTATGTAAGGTATCCATGCAAAACGAAATGCCTATCATGATAGTTTCATCAAGTATAAGGAATTCCATGAAGGTGAATAGCCTCAGTCTATGATTCATGATTTGACAAAGTTCCAAGAAAACTACAATAGCATTGGATGGGTCCCTATAAGGTACTTGTTGCCAACCCTAACAGCTTTGTCCAAGTGTAGGCCATCAATGATTTTGATGATCCCTTTTCGATTAATGGCTATCACTTCAAGAAGTATTTTCCTCATCGGGGATCTTAATAATCACTCTTAATCGACCTTTTTCCTTTAGGCATTGCATTGTAATCCTTCTCACACTACTATTGATAGTCATCATGCTCATCGGTGTCCTTGTTCTTCTAGCCCCTCACAACCACCTCCCACCCCTACTTTGCTCCCTTCTCAGGGCTGATCTAGCAGAGGTGGTGAGGATGGTTCTAATGCATGATATTCTTACCATTCTCCTCTTGGAATTATATATATATATATATATATATATAAGTCATGGGAGAAAAGGAAGAAATTCTTTGTCATAGCATGCCTCATTCCAAGAAAAGGTGGCAAATACCCTTGGACAGGAGGCTAGCTATGGGAAAAGGTGGCAACCCTATAGAACATATCAATTGAATCATTAGTCAAACTTTCTAGGATGTAGTTCTAAAGCCGCCTCCCTTGATGTGCTATATTCTGCTACTTCATCAATGCATCTGACTCCTACAACAAATGACATCTCTCACTTGTAATTGAAGCTCCAAATCTATTGGCTACCTCCCTGAGTATACCTTTTCATTAGCCGACTTTACTGGACATCATCAACCAGACGAAGCAGATTTTCATCAACAATCCACTGAGTGACGTGAGCTTTTATCCTAACAGGATGGGGATGTGAGTATGGGATGCCCTCTGTATTTATCAAGTGAGTGTGAGACAGAGGGTGGGGTGAGTAACCAGTCCTTGTCCTTTTACTTCAAATGAGAGCTAAGATGTGTGAATGGAGTGTTGCATGCACGAGCTGGGACTCTCAATGCACAACACATGATATGTTCCTATGCATGGTACTATAAGGCTCCTTGTCCTTCCTTCTTTCATCGTATGCTAGCACAAGGTGGGATGCACTGCTACACCATCAATTGTGCACAAGGCATATAACCTATACACAAGTGGTAGTGAGGATTACATCAATGGGTATGAGGAACTCGATTGTCCTCCTATATCTATCAACAAAGCGTGAGACAAAGGGGGGACTAAAATGTGATTGATTTTCCTTTCATCAACTTAGAGGTGAGGATTGAGGGATGTTATGACAATTGGCGTCAAGTACATTTTTGTTTCCCAATGTACGAACGAGACGGGCCTCTACCATCACTACACACACATCACTCTATTTGGTGCATTGCACTACTACAAGGCTCCCTGGACTTCCTTCTTGCACCTATGCCATATGGGTTGGGACACACTGATGTACCATCAAATGTGCACACTAGTATACTCCTTTTGAACCATCCCTCTTGTCAATTTCTAAATGGGTGTGAGATATGGGTTTTAATTCTTCTTTTCAAGTGATGTGAGTTATGGGATGAGTGTGTGATCTATCATCCTCACATGAGTGACTATTGAGATGAGTGTTGTATTTTTTATCCTTGACACCTTAACTTGTGATTTTCATGCCAAAAGTGTGCTGTAGAGTGAGCTGTGGTCCCTTTTACACAGATGACTTCAACACCTCGCATGTCAACGAGACGGTTCACCTCGAATATCAACAACTAAATGGGCCAAGTGTTCCTAACCCTAATCCTTCTATTTACAAGTGTATGTCATGTTTTAAGTGTAGGGACATCCTAGTCCCATTGTTAGTAATGTCCATAAGTTCAACTGATTTTCTTTCCCCTTTGGGTAAGTTCTTAAGTGTGGGGATGCGTTCCCCCCGTATCTCATTTGCATAAATGCATGCATCCATTGTAACTTGATATGTACATGTTGAAATGTCACTTCATACCCTTCTGCTGTCCCTTCCCCACCCACTTGTCCTATTTCACCCCATTCCTAGGGTTTTTCCTTGCCCATTTGACCCTTTCTCTTCTTTTGCAACTCTTTCATATGTGAACACACCCAATGTTCACCAAAACTCACATTTAACCTTACCTCCTGTTTGTCCCTTTACATCAATACTTTTTTCTTTTGGCCATTATTAATTGTTGTGCATTCACAGATATTTTCGAATGTGATTTTTGCTATTTTTCCATGTGAAACTCCTTTATTCACTTCAGAATTCTAATATGATTGAATAGCCTTCACTAGCCTGCCAAAACACACATTTTTTCTTTTTTCTCCACCCCCTTCTAACACACAAATTTTATGCTATTAATTTTTTCTTGTGTTTTCGTGCTCGTTTTTACTATTTTTTCCATGTGAATGTGTCCTCTCACCATTGAAAGTGTGTTCTACCATGACAGCCTTATCAAACACTTTTACCTTGATATTCTTTCATTTTTGTTGCCTTTTGTTCCGATGTACAAATTCTCCTGAATTAATTTTTGACCCCGTTTGTATGTGTCTTTTTGTTATTTTTCCATCTCCACTTCCCTTGATTTCTTTCATCAGATTTTGTCAAATTAATTTCTATTTCCATTTTTATTGCATTTTTTATGCTTTTTCCATGTGAATGTCCTCTTCTCGCCAAAAGTGTGTTCTAACATGACAAACCTATCCTACACCTCATCTCGGATAATTTTCCTCATTTTCAAACTTCGTTCTAACTGGCCCCCCATTTCTACCCCCACGCTGCCCAAACCCATTTCTACTCCCCTCCCCTACCTAAAAACCCAAAAAATGTTCCCCTTCCCCCACCTTACCAACAACCACACAAAAATTTTCCTTCCTCTCCCCACCTCGTATTTCAATAACCCCATCACACACATCACAAGAGTTTGATTCTGGGCTCGTATTATGTCATGTGCCAAGGGTTCTTCTTCGTGTGACTTGTGCATAATTACTTATTAAAATTTACACTCAATTAAATTTCTTTTTCCCCTCACATTGCACAATTCTCCTTCTAAATGAAGTGCTATCTGGGATGGGTGATGTGGTTATCAATCTCAATCCTTGTTGACCATCTTAGTCAAGTGTGGTTTGGTTATCAGTGTGTTGTGGTTTGGTTTAGTCCAGTTTTCTTTAGTCATGTTGATTTGATTCAGGGTACAGTGTGTATTATTACTTTTTTCCTGATACGAGGATATTGAGTGCTTGTATGTTTGCACTTCACGAATCTTTCAACTACATAAGTGGAGAGGTCATGCTGAAAATTTTCAAGATATGGATTGTTTAGGATGGCTAGTCGATCGTGTCCATGTGATCATTTCTTTTGTCAATATCTTATATGATGCTATTACATTGTTTTGTAGGTATTCCTAGTGATTTTGTGTGTGTGTGTGTGGTGCGTGTGTGATCCATCTGAATGGTGCCTCGTACTCCTCCAGTATGTTCCATTGGTTTCTCATGATTATTCACAATTGCTGGAATCAAACCTTATTTCTAAGGCTAGGTTATCCAAGCCTGACATGTGCGATTGGTTCTTAAATTATTACAACAAGAAGTTTGATGGCTCTATTCGTGATACAATTATCCTCATGATTCCAAAGAGCCTAGGCAAAGCTCTTTCTTTATCCTACCATGGGGAACCTTTTCCTACTGCCTATCAACCTTTCTCAAATGAGGACATTTTGAAGCTTTCGTAGAAGTAGACCACAAATGTCTTGGATCCTAAGTGGGCCATTACTACTTTGGGAGTTAGTGTGTCCAAGATTTCAAACTCTTTCTGAAAAAGTTGTGCCAGTTTCTTCAAGATAGATTCATGCCTACCAAAACCCTTTCTAATTATTTTTCAAAAGAATTGTTTACAGCTTCTGCCATAGTGCTGAAGGGTATCACTATTGATTGGAGTTCATATCTCCTTGCTAAAATGGATAAGCATTTTATCAGAGTCATGAGGGGTAATGTGACTAATGTCACATATGGTTCCTACCTTTATTTTTTCTTGACATATGCTGCCCATGTGAAGGAAATTCCCCCACTATCAATTGATCCTTCAATGGTTCCTCCTCCTCCTACTAAAGATCTTGATGTCATCATTAAGGATAATGATTCTTCTCATCCTTTAGTCATTCAGAGGAAATTTCTTAAGTGAGTGGCTGAATTAGTACCAGTTTCCACTCCTTCAGTTCCAGTTCCTATCCAATATTGCAATACGCTACCTACTTTCCTCCTTACAATGCCTAATCTTTTCAGAGAACATAGATATGGTACTTTGGATTTCTTCTGTACAACGTCTAGTAATAGGAGACACAATTCCATTTTTGTGGAAATTCATTCAAAGCTCTATTGAATTCTCAATTTACTGCCTGCATTCAGTAAATTTTCTTTTCTTTTTATGAGGAGGTACAATAGTTCAAGGAGGAGTTGAATAAGGCTAATACTGAGCTAGCCTCTGCCAAATATATATTTTTTGACCTCTGTATACAGATGGAGCAACAAACTAAGGCCATTGATGCCCAAAAATAAGAAATGTCTACTTTGCGAGGTCATTTGGCAGATATGAAATCTAAAGTTGTTTTACTGTGACTAAGGAGAGAGATAGGTTCTTGAAGGAAGACCAAAGAGCTGAAAGCTTTGATAGCTGTCCAAATGAAAATGCTCAAATTAACCAATGCTATCATAGACCAAAATTATACTCAAATTCAACGGCCTAAGGAACAATTGGCTCAGTCCCATTCTGCTTCACAAAGTCTTTCTCTGTGCAACAATTCATTCCTTATCCCATGTAGATTTAGTTGTTCTTCAAAGAAATGGGACATTATGTTCTTTATTCTAAGCCAAGGTGGAAAGGCTTCAGTCAAAGAATGGACTTGTTATGGAATTTTTTTAAGCAATGCCAAGAATTTATTCCTTCAAATCACCCCTTCTTTGTGCATTATTAATAACACAAGCTAGCATTTTATATTAAGCTTTCCACAATGGATTTACCTCGTCTAGAGGATAGCTGGAGTGGAGCTTGATCTTCTAATTTATTGATGACTAAGGTAGCAAGAATGGTTTTTGAAGATTCTCTGACTCTAGATACCATGATTATGTCTTACATGTACTTGTTGCAAGGTGATTTGTTGATCCCAGATGATGAAGATTTGTCTTGGTAAATCGGAGATGTGATATTGCAAGATGTTTTATATGTCAAACATTTAGAGTTGTAGATAGATAAGATGTTCCAGATATATTCCTCCAAAGTGGATGCTTGCCTTGAAACTTCTTGGTATACAATGATTGTTTCTGTGTTTTTGAGCTAGCACCAAACCAAAGCCTCTGCTCATGTGCAAAATACTAAACCAAGTGAGGGTGAATCTCTTAACACACCTTTCCAAACAACCTCCATTTGATTTCTCTTTCTTTGATGCCTATCACCGTAGATTTGTGATAGGTCCATCAATTCATTGTTTATCTTATTATCAGTAGATGGCCCATAAACATGAAGCTTACCTTTCTATTTATCAATCTAATCCACAGATTATTCTACCCCTTATTTTTTAACCCCAAGATGCTCCTCAAATCCCTATTTTCATATGTTGTTATTTTATTGAGGATCGTGTCTTTTCCCGTCCTCCTTCTTGTCCTTCCCCATCCACAATTGTTCTTTTCACTTTTCCAGCATACTTGTTAACAACCTTTTTAGTTGATTTTCCTAAATTATTAGATTGTCCTTCTTTAACCCATTCCTTCTTTTATGATTTGGCTTATCCATCCCACCCTCTCTTGCTTGTTTCTCTTTCATCTCCTACCACTTTTATCCCTCATTCACCTCAGTTGGTTAGTGGTTACATAGGCTTTGATCTCAAGATCATGATGTCAAGGATGGAGTTTAGTAGATTCCCTAACATGACCTCAAATAAATTTTTCGTTGATTCCATGGGAATGGGTAACTACCATCCAAGTTTTTCAAAATTATATGCACTTTGCTCAAATGTATTCTTAGTCTTCCGATTCTTCAGTGAGACGACTGGCTGCTCACTTTGCTTGGTACCTTGCCTACATGCACCAACATTTTCATAATGATCAAAAGTCAATCCCGAAGTTGTGTATGATTGTGAATGTGGACATTGATCCCTAAAAATTGGATATCTTGTACTTTCATGCCCAGTATCTTGTATAATTGGTGGAGAGGATGTGTTACTTGCAATTTTTCCAAAATCCTCCCAAGACTTTTATAGATGAATCTCTATCCATGGACCTTTTTTTGAAACCACCAAGATTTTAAGAGGGATCACTTTCATTGATATCCTTGGATGTATTTTGATGATTTATAATGTTATATCTCTCTTTTGGAGGTGCCATTCAGATGGTTGTTTTGTGTTTAGTGTATGTATTGTGTGTATTATTTGTATGATGGGGTCGTGATTGGATATTCAAATTGTTCAAGGAGATACATTTTTAGAGATTTGTGGTAATAATAGATGGATGGATACAAATGAAAAAACTCTCATGTCATTTAAGAGTTTGTTTAAATTTAATTTATTTGATTAAGTATTATTCATGATCTCTTATTTTGGGATTTTTTCTTAAATAATGGATTAAATATTGGTTTTCTTTTTTGGAGATGAAGCTAGAGCTATTTTTGGTTGTGCTCATTGGATATTTGAAGGTAAAGTGATGAACTAGTATTTTGAACTTTTATTCTTTTTTCTTGATGTCGCGAGAGGATGCTTCCTAATTAAGTGTGGGGATATGTTGAGGGTTGATATGATTGTGTTTTTGACAGTTTTTGTTGGAATTTTGCGTGATTTTTATATGATTTTAATGATGAATAGTTGTTTAGAAGTGTTTGAGAGAGTTTTGGATAAGGTTGAATATGTCTAAGAAGCTGGTTATGTTTTTTAGTGAAGATATGATGTGCTGCAAGGTTTTGTTGTGAGTGCCCAATAGAATCTGATTGGTTCTGTTTAGCTTTTGTTTTGTTTGTTCTCTTTATGTATAAGAGGTTGAAATGATGATTGATGGATTTTAAGGGTGTGTGGAAGCTTATTGAATGATTTTTTATGGTTTTGAATGGTTTTAGTTGAGTTGAATGCTTTCTGATGACCTTATGTATGGTACTATAGATCTTCCATTGAGCTTTTGTAGATCCTCTGTATGCCTTTTTAAGTGTTTTGTGGGATGAATGTCTAGCTTGGGAATGTTCCCTAGTCTTGGAAAGAGATGAATACAAGTTCAAAATAGCTCAAAGAAGCGGAAGAAGTAGTTGGTGAAGACTCAAGTAAAGATTGAAGTGATAGTGACACTGTTGAGCTATGAAAGGACACTATAGTGGCTTTAGTGACTCCTCATATCAGACATACCTCTTGGGAGGGGTCTCCACTACCAAAGAGACTATGGTGTGTTATTCTTTATTATTCTAATGTACTACTGAGAGAGAGCATTAGTGAGAGTAATAGAGTATGGGAGATAGCCAATTTTCTATGAGAAACATTGTATCTACATGAGAGAGACTATGAAGACTATAAAGATGATGATAGATGAATACTATGTGATGATTTCTATTCAAATATGATCTTTCTTTTGTGTCCTTGTGGTTCTTTTGATGGATTCTATGAAGAATATGAAGTATGTGTTGAAGTTCTATTGTGATAAATCTGTGGGAGAATTGCTATATGATGTTGCATGAAATTTTGAGAAGATTGGTATTATTTTTCTTCTTGTGGTTGATTAAACTATGAAGAACAAGCTTGTTGATGAATATAAGATAGATTTTATTGCAGTAGATCCCCATTTCCTTGGTGTTCCTCTTGGGGCTCCTCTAGAGAGTAGCACCTCTAGACCTATTGAGGCAATAGCTACTCATAAACTTTCTCACAAAAATCATCTCGAGAGAGATACCTCACTCCTCAACACTAGAATCCCCACATTTATCAATGTCTACTTCTTGAGGAGACACTTTAGAGGGAGTAAGCCATGGACCTAAGTCAAGAAAGGTGTCCTTGACTCCTAGGACCATGGCCCCAATATTGACAGATCAAAGCCATCATCACCTGCCATAGGAGCCAATCATTGAGATAGTTTACCCTTCATATGCTAGAGCACATGTTGGAACATCCTATGACAAATATCTTAGGATGACCTTTTATGACATAGGCTCTACAAATTGCTTTTCATTTTTGGGTCAAAAATATATTTGGTACTTACAAAAGGATGTACTATGGTACTTAGAAATAACATTGGATCAAAAATATATTTAGATACTTACAAAAGGATGTACCAAAGGAAGCATGGCCTACAAAGCTTGATAATCCTAGGATGAATGGCCATACTCTTTCATTTGTTTATAGACAAAAGACTATTTTAATAAGACCACCTACTTATTAAATAGAACATATGAATATATTCTTATGTACTTACAAAAGTTGCAATAAATCCCCTCCTTACCCATTTTTCCCAGCTGAAATATATGTCGTAGCCTAGCATGTCAAAACTTTTATGCTTAAAATCTCTTTTTAAAAAACATCAATCATACCTTTTATTGAGGTTATTGAGGAAATACCATCCTATTTGTAGTTTGGTAGCACAAAGGCCCTTTGCAAGTCTAGGAGATATGCGAGGTGTTGGGATGGGATGTGGTATTTCAGGTTGATAAAGATGAGTATGAGATGTTCATGTATGCAATGATTAGCTAAGATCAATTCATAGCAAAAGTATAAATAAGAAAGTGTATATAGGGGGATGTACGCATATCCTTGTAGCTTCAAAAAGGTAAGTAACCTTTTTAAATCAATTTTTATGTGTATTTCTTTCTTGTGAAATTATTGGCAAAGAATGGGGGGGTGGTGGGAGCCCTATGTTGACAACCTTTAAAGGTCAATAAAAATTCACTTTCCTTGTAGCTCAATGTTTCTTTTGTCTAAGCAGGTTGCTTGTATCCAAAGACCTCCTTGAGAGCATCTTTCATCTAGTGTTTTTCATAGTGGAGGCCTATTTTGTATGCTTGTTGTTGATTTTTCATGATGAATATGCATGTTAATTGATCTTCTTCCTATGGATTGCTTATCATTATGTTGTTGAAGGTTTGAGTTAGATGTTAGGAAAAATATATTGATACATACACCTTAGAATTTCTAGCCCTACTAAAAGCATTAGATTCAACATCTAGAGGATAGATGAAGAGGATAGCTTCAAAGTAAATATATTGTGGTAGCAATTAGAGACCATGGATGTATTTGCCTCATTTGAGAAGACATATCAATCAATGCTTCATGGACTACAAAGATTGGCGTAATGTGGAGCCCATGGATATGTTTGATCATTTTACTACTATTATTTTAGCAAACAATAGCTAACTTGGTCCAATTTCAATTGAAGGTTTGCAACAAAAAAGTTAGTAGCAAACTCATATTGAACAATAACTTGATTTTTTGCCCATTGATCAAGGAGCTATCAATGTTAAAGTGACCAATGAAGGGGTACTATGTGGGAGGCTTAAAAATCCCCACATGGTTATTGGATACATTACGATACAAGAACCATCTATTCCACTTCTCAAGATAACAAACAACCCAGCCATCAACTATATTCCCTCTTGTTATTCACATATTTACTATGAATGTGTGAAAGTATGTAGGTGCTATTGAATCCTAACCTAACAGTGGTATCAGTACCTAACCTAATAGTGAATCCTAACCTAACAATGGCATCAACACAAGTCCAATGCAGGCTAAGACACATGTGAAATGAAGATTATTTGATGTTTTTGTGTAGGTTTTGCTATCTAGGAAGGTGGAAAGGCTACATTTTCAGCTTTTGATAGAAAATTGTAGATATTAATCACCTTTAATATTTAGAGCAAGATAGAGGAAGTCCTACCAAGTTAGTTTTTAGAGTCAGAGACGGCTATCCATTTCCTTATGCATGCTATTCCAGTGACCATGCCTTCTGAAATGAACATGGAACTTCAAGCTATCATGGACTACTAGGTGGATAGAACTATTGCATTGGGAAAGCGATGATGCTTGCCATCTTGGAGTCTTATTATTTGGTGGAGCTTATGACTAAGTTCATTGATGGTTTGGCACAAAAATCCCTACAGTAGCCAAGTAGTAGTTGGACAAGTACCAGCCTAATAGCAACCTGTACTGCTTCGTAAGAGCAGTTCGAGCAAGTTTGCGAGGCCAATGGTCTCATGGACCTTGCACAACACTCCAAGATTTTGGGCTCCACTTAGGCAACAAAGGTTGAACCATGACAACTCTAGTCAAAGGATCTTAGAGAGGACCACAACCTCTAGTGAGGGATCAACCCCTAGCACGCAAGACAAGGGGAAGAGTGTAGATCAAGGTTAGAAGCTAGCCAGGTGAGAATTGAGCTAGCACGACTATAGGAATGGGTGAGGAAACTAATGCGACCGCACATCCAATGTGTGGATTGTGGCAGCAACCACCTCCCAGTTGAGTGCCAGGATCCTAGATCTAGGCCTTGCGTGAATTGTGGTAGATTTAGCCATGATGCCATGCAATGTAGATTGCCTAGGAGATTCCCCTACATCCAGCAATACAATTTGTCGTACCTAGGGAACATGCTACCAAATTTCTTTGGAAGTGGAGCCCACAGCTGGTGCTCCCAGCACCAAACGACATGAAACTAGCCATCCCTAGGATGTAGATCAACTCGACAAGCATATCTAGGCCACCAGGACCCTATGTAACCCATCCACCAAGAGATGCTTTAGTCCACTATGTAGAGGAGCCTAATGAAGACGAAGCCTATGTGAACCCTTACGTCTCATATGATGAAGAGGGCAATCTAGTCCTGATGGACTATCGGCTAGTACCAGTGATGGCACTAGATAGAGGTAGGGGCAGAGGATTTGAACGGCCAACCCAAGATCCAATCTCGTGTTGGACTTGCGCCCCCAACCATATCTTATCAAGCGAATAGGGAAAAAGCTGACCTCAAATGTGTCAAGTGTGACATCACTCATCTCTTTGTCGATTGCCCTAGAGAGAAGCCATCCTCTAGCTCGGTAATCATGCCATTAGTGCTTTGGGACTATTCGAAGTTGAGACGTTTGATAGTGAGGACACACCCATCCTGCTCCATGTCATGAGCAGAGCATAGAAAAAGCAGGCATGGGCCAAGCAACTTAGGCGCAGCCTCAATAGGAAAGAAGAGCTGAAGAAGAAGGAAGAAAAAGACTGATGAAAAGGTCACACGATGTGACAATGCTAGTGACTAGCAAGAAGGTCATGGATGAAGAGGTAGAGACCACCGCTCCAAATACGGCAGAGAAAGGGAGTGCCAATGTAGGGGAGTATCCTCACCCTAGGCGCCAACTTGAGGCAATAGCCAAAGTCAAGGACTGGGTACAGGAAGCATAGGAGCACCTCAAGGACGCTGAGCCTATCTTAGGGGAAAAGATCGAGGATCTCTCTAACATGAGCACGCCAGTCTCACCTGCACGACCAAGGTCAAGAGATGCACCCATGTCGTAGGTAGTGCCACCTAGGCCAAGTTTAGATGCTACGGGGCAACCAATTAGTCAAGACCAATGGCTAAGAAGCACAAACCTAGGAGAGAGGCAAGAGCAACTAGCAGTCTCCTCATGATGTTAGTGACCACTCCAATTACTCTGAGTTTAGGAGACCTACTCAGATAGTACACCACACTATGGCAGGAGTTGAAATGCTAGCATGCCGCCGCGCTGACTTGCATGATCATGATGCAATCACGTAGATACCAAGCTTGATGCTGCACTCAGTGCCAAAGTCACTACATGTCAACACCTTTTGGGAAGGCACTAAGACACATGCAATCTTGTCTATCCTAGCCCTAGGAGACATAACATGGAAGGGAATCGTAGATACTAGGGTAGAAGTGAGTGTGTTGAGCCATACTGTGCTCTAGGCTTGGGGAAACTGGCTTGCCAAAACTGCTAGGTTCAATGTCATTCTACCTAATAGAATGAAAGTTAGACCATTTAGAGTCTTGAAGAATTGGTCAGTGAAGATCGTGGGTGTTCAATTCTCTATGAACTTCATCGTCATGAAGGGAGTAGACTATGACATTCTTCTAGGACAACCCTGGATGAGGAACGCTTGAGTCATTGAAGACTGGGAAACGGTCTAATCTTCTTAGGAAACCGAATGAAAATAGTGAGGATTGAGATGGACACTTGGAAGATGACCCTTGTTGACCTAGATGCCATCTCTGCCATGCTCAGGGGTGATGCACCAATGTGGAAGCTTTCACTCAACCGCCAAGACCCATGGACCGCTTATTGATTCAAGCGTTCCAAGCCGAGCACTAATGGCTACCTCTCACATAGTCGACGCGCCATCCATATCTACGGGTGTAGTGAGCTTACCTCCGTGCCGTTCGAGTTACCTCCTCTCCCGTGCACTCCGGTAGCTCCACGATCCAAGTGCAAGCTTCAAGCAAGCTCAATCCTCCCGCTCCAAGATCCAAGCTCCATTACCGCGAGCAAGACAAGAGAAGAGAAGAGAAGAAGAGAGGAGAAGATGGAGAGCTTCTCCTCCTTAGTCCCTCACCCTCACACACTCACTCCCTCATACTCTCACACTCCCTCTCTCAAGCACAAGCTCAAGCAAGCAAGAACAAGAAGAGGAAGAAGAAGAGGAGAGCTATTTTTGGCCACACACAAGAATGAGCTTCTCATTCACTTTTCAACTTTATATACAAAACCCTAAATCCCTTTTGGGCGGTCATCCCCTATTCCCCTTTTTACATGGCCGGCCATAGCCTAGGCCCTTTTTTCCATTGTCCTTCTATCTTCCTAGCTTCCTGTCCACCGCCCGTCTACATTTACAAATTGCACGGGTGAGAGCCCGGCGCTCTTTTACAAGATTTTAGGATGCGCCTTTTTATTTTAAATGCGCCTTTCCCGTTTTGCCTTTGCCTTGGACTTCTAAGGTTGCCCTTGCGCTTTCGGCCTTTTCTCCTTTTCTTTCTTTAGTCGGGCTACCTTTTTTCCGCCTTTGCCCTGCGTCTTTTCCACTTCCTTTTGCTTTCTTCGTGTTGGGGTTAACATTACCCCCCCCTAGACGAGTGCCAGTCCCATGGCACTCACCGTCGTAGGTAGCAGGCTGTAGCATGCACCGAAGATGTGGGTGATAAGGACGCCTGTGGTTTTCTTGGAGGAGCGTTGGTGGTGGTGTGGCAGAAGGTCCTGGGGGCCTGTTGGTGGCCAAGGTGGCTAGTGGAAGGTTGTTGGAGTTGGTGGTGGGGCTATGCTGTGTTGGGGATTGCATTGATGGCCAGCACAAGTGTTGGTTTGTTGGGGATTCTACGCATGACGATTCCTTGCGGGCTTGTCGGATGGTAAGGGACAAGCATTCAAAGTTGAGTGTTGATGAAGAGCGAACAACACCTTATACCTGCAATTGGAAAACCTCATATGTGGTGTCTCCTTAAGGGGTAGTGCTAGTCTTCTCATCGTGCACAAGACATATTTTGATTAGTTTGGGAGACAGGTCGAACTCTAAGCAAGCCTAGAGTATTGTCCTACACTTGAGGACCCAAACTGTGGATATACTTCGGTGCAAACATTATGTGAGTGCTTGTGCATACTTAGATATTACATAGTTAGAAGACCGTGGGCTAGTTTCTCATAACAATTTGTGGATGAAGCAAAGTTGTCCATGTGGAGGAGTATGCGTGAAGGCATATGAGACATCCTTTGCATTGCGACTGCATGATGTAGCATAATGGAATACAAGGACACCGCAATTTTAGTAGATGGAAACTATTGGACTTACTTGATGAGTATGGTGTATTTTTCATGGCCAATCGTGCGGTGCTTATCACCACTGATTGCAATGGTATGAAGGCAGAGTGCAAAAGAAAATCGTGCAAGTGGGTCAGGGTGACAGGTCCAACCCTAGGCGAGATAAGCTCCCCAGGTAGGTCCTGCCCTTGATGTGCCCTGAACAATTGTGGGTGAGTGTAAGGGGCTAGGGGACTAGGGACAAAGCCGGTTGACCAAGGTCACCAGACGTACCTAATTTGAGGACCCCTAGGTGCTGTGCTGTGATCGTGGGTGCTTCTTATTTTTCCATTCACTTCTTTTTCTTTTCTTTTTTTTGTTTCTTTTTGTCTCTCTCTTTTTTTTTGCCTGAGTACAACCATTACAATATGTTGAGGCTATCAGCCTTTCAATGGGTTGGAAAATGTCAAGCTTCGAAGGCTCAGAAAATGAATAGTTCAATGATGATGGTGCCCTAGCCTCGCTGTTAGAGAAGCAGTTGGTGAAAGGGGGAGATACACTTGAGATATTGCAATCCTCCTTGCGGCACATGCGATGTTGGTACAATTGAGGTAACGACTGCCGTGAGCCAACTAGAGCCTGACCCAGAAAGGGGGCGTGGCCCAGGAATGTTTTGTGGGCCATGCAATGTGGGCGATTGGCAAGGGTGCTTTCGGCAGCGTGGCTTTGCCGCAGCTCGCTGTGGGGTTGTGGGTGTTGCGGTGATTGGGCATTGAGCATTTTTGCATAGGGACCTGTATTATCCTGCATCCACTTGTCGCTTCATGAGAGCATATGCATTGTGTATGCCGCAACTATAATAAACTAGTGCAATGCAAGGAGACATCACTTATCTGAATTCTATGGTGTTGACTAGACATTTATCACCTACACTTGATTAGCTTTTTCTTTTGCTAAAGGCGTAGCATATATTAAACGCAAATATGATAAGTTCATACAAGTCAGGAACATGTCAACACTTAACAAGTCGGAAACACTTAACCATTTAAAAACAAAAAGTCCTGGCCAGTTATCATTTGATAAGCCCCTTATGCATTATGGGCTACTCGATTTGTACGAGGCGGGGCGAGTCTGGATGGCCGGGTGATTGGGGCTCTGCTGGTGTGGGACTCCTGTGGGGGTGAGCAGGGAACATGTCGGCCGGGATATGAATGGTGTAATCCTGGCTCGCTACCGTCTCCAGAATTTCTTTAAATAATTCATTAAATTCTTCTTGTTCCTGAGCTGCCCTTTCTACCTTTGAGCGTCTGGGGCCTGAGCGGGAGCTGGGAGTGCATACCACTAGTGCTGTGGCCTGTTGCAGGTTTCGAGTCTCGACTTCCTTGACTCGAGGATTCTTCGGCCTTCGCCCTGGGCAATGTCACTTAGGGCCTCGCTTCTTGGCATACCTCTTGATGGTGGGCACATAGCGCTCCGGCGGAGGGGCGCGTGCCACATGCTCCCGTCTCTTGCGAAGAGCGTCGTTGCATGCCAGATCCCCATGATTCTCCATGCGTTCCACTGCAAAAGGAAACCTGCAAGACGCAATCCAAGGGCTTAGACCTTGATACAGGATACAACTTTTTGCATGGAAGGGATTTTAGTGTGGTTTATGAAGCGCATATGACAAGAAGGGGAGGGGTGAGGCATGCGGTGTTTGTTGTAGGGGAATGGTCCCCATGCTGATGTTCGCGTTGCCTCAGTCATTAGCGGATATTAGTTTATGCTAAGTCGTGTGGACTGGTTATCGTGGAGTGGGACAGGGTACTTCCTCGGGAGGATAGACCAAAAGGGAAGAAGGTGTGTAGGAAGGGACTACACCCTGTCTACACCATCAGAGTTGTTGGTCAAGGTCTCCTATGGCGGCTATATGGGTTGCATGCCCTTCACTTGGAGGTGGGGCTGGTCACCCGACTTTTAAAAGTGTGATGTGAGGAGGACCTGAGGAGCTTAGCCTGTCAAACCCGACTCTTCTCCCTGCGCTTGACTATCATTGCTTGTGTGTGTTGATATTGTTTATACATGGTGACACAAAAATCAGTGTTTATTTATATACATATCTATGAATCCATGTCACATCACGAGGATAAGAACCAAGTGTAGAACTCGGGGTTGTACTGGAGCATGACACATGCATCTAGTATTCATGGCAGTTGACTTAATACTGATAGATATTTTGCCACGTCGAGTAGCATGGAACCTTGACCGAGTCTACTGGCAATATGTAACTCCTCCTCAGTGAGAACCTTATCAATCAAAGGGCCCTGAAGCCTAGTCCCAGCTAAGTACGTACCTCGAATGTCAGTGAGCACTCGAAGGGAAGTTGGTGCCACATAGGTTTGGTCCCTTTGGGATCGCCATTTGGCCAATCGCTCCTCAGAGAGTGTCATGATCTGAGCCCCTAGTTCGGCCATTACAACGCGGCTTTTGCACCAACGCTGCTCAAATTGACTCTGGCCTGCTCACAATCGCTTTAGTAGCCCTATGTCTATGAGATTCGGTTGGCAGAGCACTTCATTGAATGTGACGGTTAAGCGTAGTTCGTCAGCCTCCTCGTCAGGGATGAGTCGTGTCTGTTCATGCAAGAGCCTATCGTAGTGCCCGTTAAGATGTTCTTGTTCTTCCCATGATAGAGGAAAGGTCAAGTAATCTCCAAGCTGCTCCTTGGGGATCGTGCCCACGTCCGCAAGGACGTAGATACGCGTGACCACTTTGAGGTTAGCCTCCAACTCAGTTAAGCATTCTGCGACACTTCTATGTTCAACGAGGGCTTGCTCGGTTGCTATCTCATGCAAAGTTCTAAGAGTTTCCTTAGGCTTTAGCATGGCTGGGGGCTCAGGCCTAGATGAGCAAGATTGGTCAACATTAGGATTTCTTATGCTCTTGGGGTTCTCACGTTTCTCCTGAGGCTTTGCTGCAATTTTGTCATGGTTCTTCTCAGGTGTGACTGGTATAGATTTGTCACCCTGTTGTGATTACATTGTATCCACCCTTGATTGATCAATGTGAGTTCTATTGTCAGTGGTGGATAGAGTGTTGCAAGCAACTGTTGATGGCAACGGTTGCTTTGGTTTTTCAGAACACACGGATGTGTCTGAAATTTCACCGCTATTAGGAGAGGCATCAGTGGGTTCATTGGTGGATGGACTCGATGCTTTATTCATCAGCTCTCTTGCGCCCTTCGTCCCAATGTTCTTGGGGTCCACAACCACCTGCAAATGTTGTTGTTTTCTCTGCTTTCTCCTCTTTTTCTTGGTCAATGAATGTGCCTCTCTCGACGACTCAGGACCCTGGGCTATATCGACCATTGATGTGCTTGGTCGGGCCTCAGCATTTCCTTTCTCTAGTGTGTCCTTATGGGACATAGCCATGGTTTGCTCAATAGCCTTGCCCAGTTGTGAGGGCACAACTGCCGCTCTTTTCAGAGAGTCTAGCTTTTCAACCAACTCCCTTGCGTTTAACTCCTCCGTCCTAGGCTTTAGGCACTTTGAAAGTGCTGGAGTTGTTGAGGGATTTGGTTGCGACACCTCCTCCACAGGTAAACTACTAAGGACACGTTCCACAAGGGGCATTGTCATAGCCAAGGGCTGTGACTGCTGTGATCCCGGATTGGAAGTAGTAGCAGCTAGTTTAGTGGGTTGGCTACCCTTGGTGGATTGCGGAGGCAAGTCCCTAGGGCGATCAGATGTGGCTGTGTCTTTCGTTGGCCTTTGAGCACTCATTTGTGTAGATCGAACATGAGCTGATCTACTCGCATTAGGTGGCTCAGGCATATCCTTGGGTCGAGAGCTACAGATGGCATCATGCCCCACCTCTTTGACGGTTGGAAGCTTAGATGGAGGTAGAGATTGGAATTGAGCAGTCGCCCTTGACAACTGCTGTAGTGCTTCCCGTGTCTGTTTGGGAGAAGAGGGCGTAGGAGATCTAGGACTCCTAGGTGGATGTGGCACTAGCCGAATGATTTTCTCAAGGCTATTAGATGATTGTGCCATTTGCTTTGTTGAGCGAGTAGCCTTGCCATGAGCAATGCTGTGCCTATGATGTTTGTTCTCCCCTTGGGAAATCAAAGGCTCATTGGGCACAAATGGTTTTTGTGCACGCTCAATGGTTACATATGACATCTTCTTATTAAGCATGCTAGGCTGAGGCTCTTTCTTTTGAACACTCATGTCTGGTTTCTTACCTCGAGACCTAGGGTTTCTCTTAGATTTCCTCCTGTGCCATGCTTTTGAGGCACTCTGGCCTTCAGCTGATGGAGGCGGTTTAGCAGGGGATTTTGGTACCCAAATCCATTGGTTACCTACATAGTATCCTTGAGCACGTAGCAATGCTTTGGATATCCATCGCAGTGTTGCGCTAGCTCTCCATCGATGCCTTCGCCTATAAGGCTTGGGCTTCTTTCGTGGTCTTCTACAGTTTTTGTGAGTCCAAACCTTGTCCTTGGCCTTGTCGCTTGACCTTCCTGTTTTCGGCATGGCCTCACTCACTGGTTCTCGTTGTCCGACCTATGCTTGTATCAACTCTTCCAACAAGTCCTTGCCCTCGTCAGCAGGCTTGGCTTTTATGTCAACACCTTCCTTGCCTTTCCCTCGAAGTTCAATGAGGTCACCTTTGCTAAAGGTTGTGACTATCCTCACACCCAGTAGTGTCAGGTGTATCCTCTGTGTTACATAGTCAGCCTCACATTTGGTCACCTTTTTGAAGGGTCTTCCCAGGAGGGTTTCTTTCCTGCAGCTAGCACTTTTTGGAGGAACATGAAATTGGATAGGCAAGCTTTCCATTTCAATCATCGCAAGGATTTTGCACTTCCCTATGAGTGCTTGTGGGTGTCCCCCGTAAGGGCTAAGAGTTGCACTAGTCGGTGTGAGCTCTGGTTGGCCTAGTAGGGTCCATGATTCATAGGTCAAGATGTTAAAGTCTGCTCCTTCATCAATCTGAGCATTGATAGTATGCTCTCTTTTCGCGGTGAGTTTGACCCTAAGATAAGCAAGTGGTACTGTGTCTTCATCTTCCGGGTCCTGGCTTGTAAATTTAAGCCTTTTGACAGATGCCCTTGAGTTCTCGACTGCACGACCAGATGTGGATTCTCCACTGCTGTCTTGGATCGTCAGTGCAGTGCTATTCAAGGTACATCTCTCGTCAAGAGTGTCATGTCTAGTCATCTGCGTATTTGTAGCTTGCTGAAGTTACATTTTGCTCTGACTAGACACGGTTTGAACACAATGTCTTTGTGTTCTCGTGGTGTGGCCTTTTTGCCCTTGATGCCTAGATTGGCTCCTTGATGTTCTAGGGTCTCTGTTTCTCTCTGTTTGGGTATGGGCTTTCGACTGCTCTTTTGCAAGTGAGAATGCATGCTCGTGTAGAGCCATTGCTACACTAGGGTTCAATTTGGAGGTCCTGTCACACGGCGCGCGTTTTCTCTCCAACCTACTCGGGGGAGGTGCGGAGGCAGAGCCCCCTCTACGAGGGTCCGGGGGGGGCAGTCCCCCCCGGCCTGCAGGGCCGTTACGGTAGACGCCATATGCAATTTGGAGGACCGTTTATAGCCAAATTTTGAACTACGTGCTCTAAATTTTAGCTCGGTTATGGATCTGTGATGTGCCTTCAGCTCTACGTAGCCTTAGGGGTCGATCTCGGGGTTTAGATGTATCAGAATTTGTGTTCTAGACATGTGTCTGATTTTGATAGTTTTTTGTCCGATTCTCAGACATTCGATTTTCAGGAGTCCGATTATTAGAATCGGACGTCCAATTTTGGGTGGGTCCAATCGGACCAGTGGTCCGATTTTGGTCACGTTAGATTCTAGGAGTCGGATCAAAAAGTGGTTCGATTTTCAAGTGGTCCAATTCTGGGAATCGGATCGGACAGGGTGGTCCGATTCTGGCTGGTCCGATTCCGAGCTGGTCCGATTCTGGCTGGTTCGATTCTAAGCTGGTCCGATTCTGGGACTCAAACGGCCTGGTTCGATTGTGAGTGGTCCGATTGTGGACTTTTCCGAGTGTCCAAGTCGGACGGATTGGTCCGAGCGTCCGATTCTCAAAATCGGACGGGTTGGTTCGAGTGCCATGTGGCACATCCGATCAGACTAGTCCAATTCTAGGAATCAGACGGTCCGACTCTCAAACTCAGGTGGTCTGATTCTGGGAATCGGACCACAGCGAGTTGGTCCGAGTGTGTCAGCGGCGGGTGCAATTTTCACGCGTTTGATCCCTTCTCGCTGTCTGGTGCACACAATCACCACAGACTTTCTAGATCTGATCAGGACTTTTGTTGGAAAACACCAAACTCACCTGGAGCAGCACGAATCACTGATGCCTAGGAATCGGGGCAGTGCTTCTTCGTCTTGTGAACCAGAAGTCCTCTCTCTCTCTCTCTCTCTCTCACAAGGCAAACCAAGGAACTGAGGTCTGTCCTGGCCTCCCAGGCCTCTTAAGGTCCTTTCCCAGCACTGCAGAACCTCACAACTAGTTCCCTGTCCCTGTCTCACCCAGAACTTGAATCTGGTCCCCTGTTTCCCTGTTTTAGCCTGTTATACAGCAATAGAAAACCAGAAAACCCTACTGTTTGCTTGTTTTTTTCTTCTTTTTCTTTGTTTTTTCCTACCCTAAATGCATCCAAATCACAAAATAAATACCTATACTACTCCATTCCACAACATAAATCTCAGAAAGCAGCAAACCTACTTGCCAAGGAGATCGAATACCATCTTCAACCCCCTCGCTTCCTACCTATCTACCTCAAGCACCGGTTCGGGGGAAACCCCTTACTTTGATGCTCGATTCGAAGTGCGCAAGCGCTCAAGGCTTGAATCCGTTAGTCCCGGCAATGGAACCAAAATGTGGGAGCTTTCATGCAACTGCCAAGACCCACGGACCGCTTATTGATTCAAGCGTTCCAAGCCGAGCACTAATGGCTACCTCTCACATAGCCGATGCGCCATCCATATCTACAGGTGTAGTGAGCTTACCTCCGTGCTGTTCGAGTTACCTCCTCTCCCGCGCACTCCAGTAGCTCCACGATCCAAGTGCAAGCTTCAAGCAAGCTCAATCCTCCCGCTCCAAGCTCCAAGCTCCATTACCGCGAGCAAGAAAAGAGAAGAGAAGAGAAGAAGAGAGGAGAAGATGGAGAGCTTCTCCTCCTCAGTCCCTCACCCTCACACACTCACTCCCTCATACTCTCACACTCCCTCTCTCAAGCACAAGCTCAAGCAAGCAAGAAGAAGAAGAAGAAGAAGAAGAGGAGAGCTATTTTTGGCCACACACAAGAATGAGCTTCTCATTCACTTTTCAACTTTATATACAAAACCCTAAATCCCTTTTGGGCGGTCATTCCCTATTCCCCTTTTTACATGGCCGGCCATAGCCTAGGCTCTTTTTCCCATTGTCCTTCTATCTTCCTAGCTTCCTGCCGTCTACATTTACAAATTGCACGGGTGAGAGCCTGGCGCTCTTTTACAAGATTTCAGGGTGCGCCTTTTTATTTTAAAATGCCCCTTTCCCGTTTTGCCTTTGCCTTGGACTTCTAAGGTTGCCCTTGCGCTTTCGGCCTTTTCTCCTTTTCTTTCTTTAGTCGGGCTACCTTTTTTCTGCCTTTGCCCTGCGTATTTTCCACTTCCTTTTGCTTTCTTCGTGTTGGGGTTAACAACCAATAAGGAAGTCTTACGGACCTTTGACCAAATACATCCCTTGTCCTAAGGATGAGCGAGATTGGATGCACGTCCTAGTGACCATCGATCTCCCATTCTTAGGAGAAGAGGAGTCGTATCAACACACTGCAAAAATGAGTGTGTCAAAGTTGGAGCCCACAATGCCACTTTGTATTATGGCTAGGAGCTCAAGTAACCAATTGAGGCCTATCTCTTTCCATATCCCTAGCAACAACTTAGAGCTTCATGAGATCCTAGAATACCTAACATGCAAATTGGCTGGCAATCTTGTCGCTAATCTCAAGCCCCTCAGAGACCTCCTGGACACCTAAGTGGAAATGGACAAAGGTGCATGACCTGAACTTAATCTACAATTGGACCTTAGTCACCAACCAAGGAGAAGCTAGAGATGAGAGTCTAGGAGATGATGAGCAGTCAAAAGGTGATGGTTCTGACAACGAGTACAAGGACTGCCTCTCTGTTAGTGAGGAAAGAGAAAAAGAGATAGACACTCTAGAGTATGACACTGAAGGAAGGATGATAGAACATATCAAAGCACACTCCAAGCCCCAGAGAAGGAATGCTTACAGGATTGAGAGAGGAGTCATACTGATGGAGTGTGATTGCTCCTAGTTGGAGCATGTGGGAGCAATAGATTACGAACACATAGGGATAGATCAACCACTGATAGTGCCCTTGCTTAGGACGGACGCACCCACCGAGATACAACCACCAGGGGAGACTCCCTCCTCTAGTGAGGATTGTGAGTTTAATTCCGAATTGGAGGTCAGTACTACAAAGAGTGACCTAGAGATACCCCGACCTCCTATGACCAAATGCACCAAGGGGGGCTTGCTAGTCCACCTGAGGCACATACAAGTGAAGGAAGAAAGGAGAGGATAGACGAATAAGTCAGAGGCAATTACATGTTACCATACACAGAGCACATGCGCAAAAGGGTAGCAGGTAAAGAGGCCTACAGCTTTCTGGATGGCTTCTTAGGATATAACCAGGTGCAAGTACATCCCGATGATAGGAACAAGACCGTGTTTGCCATTGAGTGGGGTGTCTTTGCTTATATCGTAATGCCCTTTGGGTTAAAAAATGCACCTGAAACCTTTTAGCGTCTAATGTGCACCATCTTCAAAGATATGCTTAGACGAGAGCTAGAGGTGTTTGCAGAAACCTATGCGTGCACTCTAGCTAGGCAGAACACTTGGAAAAGCTGCAAGCAGTCTTTGAATGATGCTGGCTTTACAACTTGCCATTGAACCCCTTGAAGTGCTAGTTCTAGGGTGGTGTCCAAGAACAACATAGCCATCGACTTTTCAAAAGTCAGGGTCATTGTCGACTTGCCACCACCCAATGATATAAGGGAGTTCAGTGTCCACACGGGATACTATTGGCACCTTGTGTTGAATTACGTATTGATTGCAAGGCCATTCTATAAGTTGTTGATCGTATTCGAGTGGACTGATGAATGCCAACAAGCATATGAGGAATTGAAGAAGGCCCTTACGACTACACCAATCTTATGAGCCCCATACTAGAGCATCACATTCCGCGTGCATATAGACGCATCTAAATTTGATATTGGAACTGGCTTGTGCTAGCCTTGTGAGCATAACTTGGATTACCCATTGAGTTTTGCTAGTAGGTAGCTCAATGACACGGAGATGAACTACTCCACCACAAAAAGGGAGGGGTTGGCCATGGTATTTGCTATAAAGAAGTTTTGACACTACCTCCTGGCCATGCCTTTCACCTTTTTTGTAGACCACCAAGCCTTGCTTATATACCTTGTAAATAAACATTGCACTATTGGACATATTGCTAGATGGTTGTTTCTTCTCCTAGAATTTGACTTCTTTGTGGTGGTACCAAGGGCAAGCAGCACTACGTGACTGATCACATGTCCCGAATACCCACAGGAGAAACCGCTGGAACAAGGTATCACTAACAATTTGCCAGACTTCCACCTCTTTGGCATGTCGAGTGAGAAAGATTTGTTCAAAGCTGATCTAATGATGTCACAGTGCATAGGGTTAAAGGTCACCATAGGGGTTTGGCAAGAGAAGAATGTATGGGGGTTCAAGAGCTTAGACTCCAAAGATGGTAGAGATAAGAGAAGGGTTGAAGGTTTCAAACCAAGTTCTTGAAGATAAGTGACAGCAGGGTGAAGGTAGATTCAAGGAGAGGAGTAGACGGAAGAGAAGGGGTTCAAAGAGATTGAAGATGTAGAAGAATACTTCAAGAAAGAATTAGAAAATATAGAAGAATACTAATAGAGATGAAGCCTGTCAGTTTCTTTCAGCATTATGAGAAAATATAACTCTAATAGACAAAAACATGTACAAAATAATACCTTCCTCTATGTTGTTCAGATCGCCAATCTGAACCTTCCAATGGCTCCGAAAGGGGGTTGAATACCAGGATACTTGGCCAGAATCGTGCCACATCACTCCTTCTTCATCTCCCACTTTCGGAGTGTTGTTCACTACTTAAAAATAGTGGTCGCACGTTGTGTGATTTTGCTAATCTCTCTTTTTACATAAAATCATCTCAAATTAGCTGAAAGCTACATGCTTTCTTTTACATGTCATTCTTATCTAGAAGTTGTCTATAGTTTTGTAGATTTTTTTACAAGAGATAATTCTAAAATATTAAAAATTGACTAAAATCTAATATTTTTGAGCCATGGATACTAACACTAATGTCTAAAATGGTATTATCTCTCTAAATCTAAAAGGAAACCACACTCTAGATTTTTTTTACACGGTGTGCACGTAGTGGCACGACAATGCCGTACTAGGTGGATGATATAGTCCAAGTGCTAGAGCACGGTCTACCCGAAAGACCTATCAAGAAGGCCAGGCTTAGGAGACTTATTCTAAGAATCCAACCTTACCAGTTGATAGCAGGTCAACTTTATTAGGGCAAGACACGTTGCTACGATGATGTGTGTGTGAGTGAGATGCACGATGTGTTGAGCGAAGCACATGGTGGGATTGCTAAAGGGCATTTCAACGAGGATACGACAACCCACAAGGTGCTACAATCTCAGCTGTGGTGGTCCACCCTATTCCTCAATGTTGCTAAGTTCGTAAAGCATTGCAATGAGTGCCAAAGGACTAAAGTTCCTGCATGAAAGGATAAGAAGGAGTCAACCCTTTTCATTGCACAATAACCCTTTGAGAAATGGGAAATTGACTTCATTGGACCCATCAGTCCCATAGCACAATATTCACATGCTAGATACATCATTGTAGCAACTGACTATCTTACGAAATGGGCCAAGGCACAAGCCACTAGGAAGAACGATGCTAGTACCACAATGAAGTTCTTGTGGGAGCAGGTTATCTCATGATTTAGTTGCCCTATTGAATTAGTAAGTGACCAAGGCACTCACTTCATCAATGAGGTGATTGCCCACCTGCTCTCAACCTTTTTAATCATCCATAGGAAATCCTCACACTACTACCCTCAAGCTAATGGCCAAGCAGAATCCACGAACAAGATCTTAGTCAATGTCCTTAAGAAGGTAGTTTCCACCTCACGAAGTGACTGGGACAACAAACTTATGGCAGCATTATGGGCCTATCGAATAGCCTATAAAACCGTTGTGGGACAGACGCCCTTTAGGCTACCTATGGGACTAAGGCCATCTTGCCATTAGAATTATTTGTCCCTAGCTTGCGGACAGCAGTACATGAGAGATGGGAAGGGAAGGAAGCATGGACAGATCATCTCATGGAATTGGAACGACTCACTGAGACCCAGCTCCTAGCCACCCATGCCCTAATTTGTGAGAAAGCACGACGGAAGATGTGGCTCGACAAGCATGTCAAACAACGCGACTTCGAGCATAGAGACCTTATTTTTCTCTACTCAGTAAAGGACCAGAAGCAAAAAATGAAATTCCAAGGACTACAACCTTTTCGACTGTGCAGCATTAGTAGGTTGGGAAACGTAAGACTTGAAACCCTTAAAGGTGAGGGCATAGGCTTCTTTAATAGCAGTTGCATGAAGAAGTACTACCCTCCCACACATCCACTGCAGAAGCCCCCTATGCTAGAAGCCCTTGTCAATGTCCTCATAGCCACCATCACCAAATTAGAGGATTTGGATGAGGAGGTAGTAGCACCAGCATACCTGTGCATCACAGCCATCGCCTAGTGTACATACACATTTGATGCCTTAATTGAAGAGGGAGCTGACTTCAATGTCTTGACTCACTCATTGGACCCTCAATGATCAACCATAGTTGCAACCCACCAATGCTAAGCTCAGCCCATTCGGGGGCAAGTCATATGCACTCCTAGGGAGGTGCAAGATTACACTCTCTAACGAGTCTAAGAGCCTACCAGACATCTTCTATGTATTGCCAAATACGAAGGATGCAAGTCAAGAATCACTCTTAGGATGCACTTTCAAGAAGCAAGCACTCTGCAACATGGACTACGATCTACAACCTATTCACCTCTCCATTGGCAATGTTCGAATTGTGACAACTTTCAACAAGGGCAGCAAGGCTCCACCAAAGCCTGATATGCCACCGATAGAGCTACCTAGGACCAAACCTAAGGAGGGCGTCATGAGTCATCACAACCCACCCAGACTACAAAACCATCGCTAACTAAGGCCATCCCCAAAGCCACAGAGCCCACGCTTGAATGGGTGCCAAGGCACCAAAAGTGACCTACTCATAGCAAGCAAACACAGCCCCACAAGACTAACAACTATCATTCAAAACCTAAGAGACTACCAACCCGACGTTATCAATGTAGGCGCACAATCAAGCCGTGATGGATTTCGAATGATCTATTGCAAGCCTAAGGATACTACGAAGGCAACACCTAGATATGGGTGCCCAAGAAGGGAAATCCTAGAAGCATAGCCCAACCACAACCATCGCTTGCCACCCTGTCCCCAGCTAGGCAACCACACTCCATCTAAGGCAGTGACAACCCATGAAGCCCAAGCTACAAGACCCACAAAACCCACAATAGTTGCGATCATTGAACCCCAACCAATATATCGACCAAAACAGCAGCTTGATACCCCATAATCATCTTAGTCTAGATAGCTTGGCACCCTAGTGGCTCCGCAAGAGGAAAGCAACGCACCATCTATGCCACTAGAGGCACCCTTAGTACCCCAAAGCAACATTGGACACATGGATCAAATTATGGAGTTACCCTTAGATACACCACTGTCTACTCCACTACCCCTTGAAACATCACTATCTAGCTCAATTCCACCCCAACCACCAGCAGGTCTTAGGCCTTCCTACAAGCGACATTCATTTCTATTGGTGATCGCCCAGGACCTTGCTGAGAATACAGGAGATGACTTGGTGACTTGCATCAAGCTCTTGGATAACGCCTTTACCACATTCGCTGGGAGCTATGAAAGACTTGACCTCGACTTGCTTGATGAACCCCTTGCCTTTGATGTTCATTCCTTGTCCTACACTTGGGAAGAATACGAGTTCATGACCATAAAATCCCCCAAGGTCACAAAGGAGTTGATCGATAATGGTGAAATCTCAAAAGAGCACGTGCTCATCAAACGGCTAATAACATCATACTACAAGCCCTAAAGGCATGCATTGCCTATTGAGCTCGAGGAACTCACTTACCTCACTAACTCTGACTCATTGTTCTTACAAAAATGGTGTAACCTATGTCTCCAATGGGAGAAATGTGATTACCAAGTAATGACTAATGTTGAGCAGTGACATGCGATTAAAACAACTGAGTATGACCCAACTTATGTAGCACCAACCTCTTTTAGGGTCTTGGCCATCACTCGAAACAAACACCTAGATGACCAGGTCTTAGCCAACCCTTACATTAATTGCATCCTTACAGAAGAGGAGCTACATGTGGCTAGCTGCATTAACTCAGGTGATTTTCTAATCAATGTCCTAACTTACATTACCCAAGTATGTGTTAGCCCTCATAATCTCGATCGTCATGCCCACTTGGAATACAATCCTGATTTCTATGATTGGCTTATGACAAAGTAGATAGCACCATACTGTGCTCAGGTGCCTTGCCTCTCCCATGTCCAATCCTAGGAAGGATTCTCATCAATTCCCGAGGGCAGAGGAGGTAAGGTGATTAGGTGATTAAGAAAACATAGGCAAGAAGGAAACAAAAAGACTTAATCAAAGAAGTAGGAAAGAGGAAAAAAGGGTTGGAAAGAAATATCGAAAATGCTTTGGAATGAATAGGTTGCTGCTCTAAAAATTTCATGTCTTTAATTTGGCTTTTTCATTCTCTTCATGGAAGCAAAATCAATTTCTTGCTTACCGAAAAGCCATCTGAGGAATACTAATGTTGGACTATGGTAAATGACATGTACCCATAATGGCAGGGCAGGATAAAGGTGGCAAACTCCCCTTCACAGAGGAAGAACAAATGAGATATGGCATGAGTGTGGAAACAAGGGGCTTCAATCAATTCACCTTCAAGCACACACTGAACTTGGATGAAGCTATCTTGGAGGAGTTAGATGTGAAGCAGCTAGCGAACAAGTGTGCCCTTTAAAAGTATGTGGAGAAAGTAGGGTAAGCAATTGACTATAGCATGTGCACAGAGTTCTTGAGAATTTTTTATGATGCAAGGAACTACGGCACAGTAACAGTCAGGACATGAGAAAAAGAACGTCAAGTGGAGGTACCATTGAGCGGCGCTGCAATGATTGAGAAGGCCCTAGGCTTGGCCATCAAGAAAGAAAGACACCCTCAAAGAGATGTATATGCCATGCTGGGAGTGAATAAGCATGATGTGCACACAATGGATAAGATATTGAAGACAACCCAAATTGAGAAGTAAGGTTGCAAGTGAAGATGGCCCATGTCCTCTTCTCGGGACAGAGGTACAATGCATTGATGAATAGAATTAGCGTGCCGCTACTAGAGAGTATAGCCGCACGGTCCCCTAAAGAAGTGGACTAGAACGGGTTTGTCCTAAAAACCATTAAGAACTCGGCAGTCGTCCTAGCCACAAGTGTAGCACCAACAAGAGGGGAATTCCTAGCCTCAATGACTAGATCAACACGAAAGAAGACCACTTCTAAGACATTCACAATAAAATTTGGTGGAGTCTTAAGGGCTATCATTTAATAGGCCATAAAGAAGGCATAAGGAGTTGAAGAGGAGGTAGGAGAGACACCCCAGCAGTCGTTGTGCCCTGACAACATGGAGCAATCCAGCGAGAGAATCATCTGCAATTGGGGAGAGCAAGAAGTGCAGACTATCCCCATAAGGAGGCCAGTGCACAAGAGAAGAAGAAGGCCACAAAGCCCAAACAACCAATGAGATAGGAGATGATGCAAGCAAAGCTGAAAAAGAATCCAAAAGAGTGAAAGGAGAACAAGGAGAAAATAGGAGCAAGAAATAAAATAAGTGAGAGAAGAATCACAAAGAGCCGAGGAGGAGAGAAGAAGAAGAGCAGAAGAAGAGGCTGAGGAGCTAAGGAGAAAGGAGGAGCTAAGGCTAAGGCCATGCATAGGTCTATCAAGGAGATCCATGGTGCTGAAGAGATGAACCCCCCGAGCCCACAACAGGAAGGCGAGCCCAGCGACAGTGCAAGAGCGGCCCTTGTTGTTGCAAGAAAGGGCAAGGCCCCACTACATCCCCTCCCTTCAAATTTCACACCTCAAACCACCACCACCACCACCACAACACATGAGCTAGTGCCTATCATGGACACCACTCAGCTCATGTCCATGATGCAATCCCTGGTCATGAAAGTATAAGAGATGGTGCTAGGGGCAGGAGCCAAAAGGCTGGCTATAGCAGACACCGACCCAAAGTAGTGAAGGTTGGAAGCATCCACCACCACAACACCACCAACAATGCCCACGGCTGCAGACTATGATGCCTATGTAACTGAACTCCTAGCCCACCACCTAGAGAAGGCTAAGAAAGAGAAGAAGGCCACCGTTGTAGAACTAGAGGCCGAAAGAGAAGTTTCTACAGCGCTAAGGTTGGAGATAACATAGAAAGCCATAGAACATCAAAAAGAAATTCGAAACCTAAAAGAACAACTGAGTGCCAAATAAAAGGAGGCACAAGAGAATGAAGATCACCTAAGGCAAAGGCTAGAGGATGAAGCCCAAGATCTTGTGGCGAAAGAGCGGGGCCATAAGTTGCTCATCCAACAATACACTAAGCTCTAGCAACGAATGGCATGGGTGGAAGAGATGAATGCAGAACTACAAGAGAACTAGCAGGAAATCGACCATGCACCAAAAGAACAACGATAAGAACAAGAAGATACCATGGTATTCCGACTGTGGTTACCAATGGAGGAGCAAGGGAGGCTAGAGAGGGAAATAGAAGTCCTGGAAAAAGAGAATGAAGAGGCCATAGACGAAGCTACCAGAAACATGCAAGACAACGTGCGAAACGCCCAGCAAGAAGTAGAGGGATTGATGACCATGGTCATGCCAAAAAAAAACTGTGCCTGGCAGAGCTAGAAAGCCATGGGAAAATTACTAAAGATCTATTAGAAAGGCTTGTAGAGGCCCACCATCAGTTCTCCGTGGCTGATCAAGGTAGAAGAATAGCCGAACCGCCAGGATAAAGAGAAGACCTAATGCTAGAAGTGTGGAATGAGCAGCAGAGGAGGTTCTAATGATGTTGTCTTAGGAGATGGAAAGGGGTAAGGAAGATCTAGAAAAGAAGGCACAATAGTGGAAGACACGCAACTTTAAAAGAGTGCGAGGATTGACAGAGTGCTTGGTAGTGGTAGAGTGCGAGAGGGTGCTCATAGAATCCAGAGTTGAGGCCGCTAAAGCGTACTCCAACATGCAGAGGCAAGTCTTTTTTAGCATAGTGCTTCATATCACACAAGTTGAAGGCAAGGATTCAGTGGAGAGAATGAAAAGGAAGCGAGAGTTGACGACTAGAGCCTTAAGGTATGGCCTGCAAGAATGCACACTCTTGTCCAGCACATGCATAAACCAGGAATGGCAATAGAGCTACTTGTGACAATCCAGTCTCTCCACTAATGAGCTCAGGGGACTTGGATTTGAAGAACAAGAGTAGCCTCATCCACCCTCAATCCACCCCATGATGGAACAAGACACCAAGGAAGGGTCGAACTTCAAGCAAGAATTTGAAGAAGAACCACAAATTAGAGAGCCTAGTCTGCCCTTGCCCGATCTACCCCCAGAAGAGCTAGAGGGTGCCTAGGTTTCCAAGTGCATTATTGCTGCAAGAAGAAGAAGACAAGAACTCGTCGAGCATGCTCAGCAAAGAGCACAAGCACGGCCACAGCAACTTCCTAACGAGCCCATGCCACTGTGCAAGGATCACCATCCCGTCAACTGGCTGCAAGAGCTGACTATCTAGCAATAGTAGGAGCTCCAATCCCGACCTTTCAAGTTCTCCTTCATCTACCCACAAGCCTTGAACCGAGTCTTACCCTTGGAGGTAGTGGAAATGATCATTCATTTGGGAAATAATTTAGTGAACCAATGGGTCAAGGAGCGGATCATCGTAATCACACAATGGAGGTGGAAACCCGCGGATTACTGGTAGGATAAGGTCTATCCGTTCCCAAAACCATCCGAGGCTACAAGGCACAGCCAAAGTGGCGGAGGAGGACAATCTTGATGCATGGATGGCCTTCTCTGGTACGTTACCGAAAGAAAGGAATGATCCTATCTACATGCCCTACCCTCGCAGACATGGAGTGGATTGTGATAGGGGATGCATGTCAGATACAACTTCCGAAGATCTACAATGTCAATGTAGCAACTCCTAAGGAATGCATGACCTTTAAAGCAGGGGACTTGCGCCCATCCATCAATCACTTCCTCGAGGACTTCTCTTCCTACCTAGACCAAGCCTTCATAACTACTTGTAATTACCTTAGGACCATTAGGTTTTTACTTAAGCAAAAGCTAGCAACTGAGGAAGCCCACCTTCCCCCACTCTTTTTTGGCATTAACCTAGGAATAAATAGTTGCGCTATGGCTAGGCTCATGATGAGGGCAACCCTGCTTTCCTCTTTTTATATGAAGATCCTTGAGGACATGAGCGATAGCCACTTCATGTGGTGCAATCATCCTTTCTTGTCAACCACACCTCTTAATGCAAAGGCTAGTATCAAGGAATGCCTGCAGAGCTGCGCCTTTTTGAATAATTCCCTAAGACCACCTCGCAAATCGCCCGAGGAAGATCAGGGCACAGCTTGAGCACATCAATGTGTTAGAATGTGGACTGTAATCATCTAATCCTTTATTTTTTTTAAAAGAAGAAGAAGAAGAAGAAGAGAAAAGAAAAAGAAAAGCAAAAAAAGAAAAAAGTGAAAACATTGGATCCCCCAAAAGCATCTTGAGTGCCACAATCACTGCACCTAGGGTTTCCATACCTAGCCCTATCCCCCACAACACATACTTAGGGCACATCAAGGGCAAGACATTTCCAAGACCTGTCTCCCTAAGCAATTCACCGCACTTACAACCATGCACGAACTAGGTCCTCAAGTGTGGGACACCACATCGAGGGCTTGCCCAAGGTTAGACCCATCTCCCAATTCCACAAGCACGTGCACCACACACTACAAGGGTAAGGCAAACACACCCCTTATGAAGTGCACAACTTTGTCTTGTAGGTTAAGATCGTGTCGCATCAAGGAGAGGGCACAATGTGGGAAACCCATCCAGCAACATCTTTAACCTCGAGGATAGGTCCACCATCTTTGGCTTCTCCAAGGAGGATCCACCCAACTCCATTTTTAATCAAGGGTAGATCCACCCATGGCCAACCTTAAGAAGGAGGTTTACCTTAACACCATTGTCAATTTCAAAGGCAAACCTCCACCACAACCAACTCCCCAGAGGGACTCGCTCCAACACCATCTTTAATTCCAAGCATAAATCCCTCCAACACATCCTCAATCAGGGCTTGTATACAAACTCAAAAAGCCACTCGGTTGCCCCATCACCACCATCCAACTCACCACCCAATAGTGTCATGGGACTAGCACTCAACTAGGAAGGGAGGTAATGTTTACTACATAGCACCTCACAAGAGAACGGGCTCGAAAAAAATCTAAAAGCATGGGAACATCCACCAGGAGTCCAAGGCGCAACCATGGAAGCCGCAAAAAAGCCAAAAGCAAGAAGGCGCAGCCAAAATCTTTGTAAAAGAGCGCTAGGCTCCCTCCTGTGCAATTTATAACCATGGATGGGTGGTAGGACTAGACTAGGAAGTTAGGGCAAAGGGAAAAAGGGCCTAGGCCACGGCCAACCATGTAAAAAGGGGATGACCACCCAAGGGAAAGAGGGCATGTATATAAGCCAAAAAGTTAATGGAAGCTCTCACTCTTGGTGTGTGGCAAAAAGCTTCTTCTTCTTCTTCTCTTCTTCTTGCCTTGTGTTTGCTTAAGTGAGGGAGTGTGAGAGAGTGAGGGAGTGAGTGTGTGTGAGTGAGGGAGTGAGTGTGTGTGAGTGAGGGATCGAGGAGAAGAAGCTCCCCATCTCCTCTCTTCTCTTCTCTTCTCTTGTATCGTGTGGCTATGGAGGATGGAGCTTGACGGAGAGGGATTGAGGTTGCTCAAGCTTGCATTGAGGATCATGGAGCTACTTGTGTGCACAAGAGAGGAGGGTACTCAATTGGGCATCAAGGTAAGTTCACTACACCCTATAGGTAGGGAGAGTGCATTGGCTATGTGAGAGGTAGCCATGGCCGCTTAACTTGAAACACTTGACCAATAAGCGGTCCGTAGGTCTCGAGGGTTGAGCGAGAGAGCCCCCTTCACAATCAGTCTCCACAATCATTGAAGCACCAATAAAATACTCCTTATCACATTTGAGTGTGATCTTAATACCCCAAAACTCGTGCTTAATTTGTGGATACATGCGATGCTTTTCATTCAAGACCTTTGCTCCAAAGTGAATTGCATACATATGTCCTTCCTCATCATCCTGCCCATCCTACCCCAATAGGGCTAGTGTCAATTGTGACCATAATATGTCTCCCACAAGTATAATCTACCTTCCTGAGAGCTGGAGCAAGCTGCAATCATTGTTTGAGATTTCTCATAGCTCTAGCATGACTTTCAATCCAAAATAATATTTTTCCCTTGCGAAGCAACTAATACAAAACATCTACAACATGTGCAAAATGCAGAATCCATATCATATAAAACACACATGCACTAAAAACCTCCTCATCTCAGAAACTGATGTACAAAACTCTACAATCTTCTTTATGGCATCCACCTTCGCTAGAGATGGCTTCCTGCCATAATAACCACACACGTGTCCAACTATAAGCACCTCATTGAATCCAAAAACAGATTTTGCACATGATAATCTCAACATTTCATCATGCAATCTAGTCAAAATCCTATCACAATCCAAAATATGATCAAGAACAAAGCATCTACAATCATAAACATCCAAAGACTCATATTTTTCCTCTTCCACATAGCCTCTAATAGGCATATCATACAAAAAAGGAATAGTCAATTGTGGAATGAAGTCACACAAGACATTGTTCATGGCATTCATCATATGAGCCATTGAATTTGTGCTCCATGAGATAAAGTGCACATCCAAACAAGGCCCAATGGTGTCTTCATATTCATCAAGTCCCTACTCTCCAAGGCAAGCCGAAACTCATCATACATGGAGTACAAATTGCCAAGACAATAAATAGCTCATCCAACAAAAGCCTCTGCAAAGCCATCCACAATTGGACCTGCACCAAATTTCCCTTATTGTCACTCTATTTACTGGCTATAAATCATGTATAAATCTCAATGCACATTCTTTTTAGGAAAAGTAAACCATCGATTCAAATATAGTGCTAAAGAAGGCTTGAGAATGCCCATTTGAATCTTCTTACTCAACAACTCTATCAACTTCAATAGGTGTGCCTTTGGCATTGGAATGGGTCAAAGATTCCAAGGAATATGGAGAATAGTAAAAATAACCATCAAAGAGCTACTACCTCAAGATCAACACACCCAATATTCTCAAGCCAAAAAGCAAATGGCTTACCATGCTCTCCCAATATATCCATAAAGCATTACTTCTCTACAGGAAGCAAAAACTCATCATTTTCACTTTACTCTACAAAAGTCTCTATTGAGGACTTGTGACCAATCTATCCAAGATCTCGTAGACTTGGCTATCTTATAGCCCTCCTCATTTGATCCTCACTATCTAAGGATAGCGGACATCCAACTAGTTTAACTTTATTTTCACAATCTTGTACTTAATGAATACCTTGGCCTTTGTTTATTCTCCTACTCTCTCATCCTATGGCATCCCACACAACTTTGCGAACTAAGTAGTGATAGCCTAATACTCATTCGGTTGAGATATCTCAACCTCTACCTACATAATTATAGCAATCTCATAGTACATCTCCAGAGAATGCACTAAGACATTACTAGAACAAGCCAAGTTACCAATTGTCAGCATGGTCTCAAGTTCTGCAACAAAATCTATGCAAGACAAAACATCAAATAATCCATCTATATCCTCATCATCCTATAGAATACATGTCTCCCTAAATATTTTTCTCCTTTTTTGCATGGTACTACCTAGAAATGTTTGATATTTTGGAAACCTTCTAATAAGAGATTGAACTATCTGCACAAAAACCAACAAAACTAGCTGGCAAGAGGCGAGAATTGAGCCCACCTTGTACCCCCTGTCATCCCATAGAATAGGGGTACCTAATGAAAATCCATGTCACCCATTGGCAAAGGAGCATCCCACAAAGAGTCCCTGCTCCTCGAATGATTGATACATACTGTCATAAATGGCACCACTCTCATCCCATCTCTGCTATGAACTTGTGCATAGGCAGAGCCATTACCCATCACCTTCATCTTTATGTGGGTCTTTGTATTGAATGGCTATCCCAATGTGACTTCATACAAACAAGTATCCTATGCAAAAAAATGAAACTCCTCCTACACATCACTTATGGATACTTAGATATTTGGACATGTCACATACAAATCTGTGTTGTGTTGTTGACTGCTCTCATGTGCCAACCATTATCCACATCCCCACTAGCCATCTCTCTCTCATAAACACTGTGTACAATCATATTAAACTCACAGCCATGGTCCAACAAAAAAATGCATGGAGTAGTCCTCTCACCAATTTTGAATAGTAGTAGCATGAGCCCAATGAGGCCTAAAAAAGTGACTATAAGCTACAAGGATAGGTGTGTCACTCTCCTCATAATGAACTGGCTGTGTTTGTTGAACAACATTTGAGCATACATCACCACTCTCATCACACAACTCCTTTATCTAAATGCCCTATCCTTCAACAATCTACACAACTTATCTCTTTTTCTTTTTTATGTTAATAATCTCATCATCATGAAATTCCCTCTTGGAGATGCCTAAGACCTCATTAAGAGTAAACTCCACCTTGTTATTTAAAATTTGATAATCTAGTACCTTTCTAAGGTATGTAGCATGGTCAATGTCAGAAAAGAATCTATAACCAAGCTACTTTTTAGGCCGTGTATCTTGCTTCTTCTCCTTGGACTAAACATTATCCATAACCTGCTCTAGAACTAGCCTAGAAGGGAGACCCAAAGACTCACCCCCTCTAGTCTTCTTTGATGTATTCGGAGCCTCACCGTCTCCTCTCCTTTACATATATTTCAGTTCCATCGGTCTTTGGCAAAAAGGTGTAAATCGAGTAAGTGTCCAATGGTGCATCCCAACCAGTCTTCCTTCATATTCTCTGAAGAGCACCCTTCCACAACACAAATAGAACCATGAACCGGCTAGGTAGAGGCTGCAAATACCTTGCTGGCCATGAAAACCTGCAAGAAAACTCTCCTTCTCACCAAGAATCCATACTCTCCAAACACACAAGAGGAAGGCACACAAGAAATTGAATAATTCTTCCATCCTCACCCTCTTCCTCTTCCTCACTCTCCATGAGATCTTGCAAAGGAGCACAAGAGAGGGAAACAAGAACAAGAAGGCGAGTGTTGTGCCAAAATGAGAGAGGAAGAAATGAGCCGTGAGAGAAGAAGATAGAGGAAGAGAGAGGGTGTAACCACCTCAACCTCCCACCTCCCCAAATCCCACGGTTGCAACCACCTCCTTGTCCTTTCTTGAATTATAAAAATTCAAATTTGCATACATTGGCTAAGGTCTAAAAGACCCTTCAATTTCTAGCATGAGACAAAAGGTGTTTGACCTTTCCTTTCCCTTTCAACATTTTTTTTAAATGTGAGCCTTTTGGACTACACATTTTACATTGCTTCATATTTGAAATTTTGACAAAGGGGTACAATTGCAATGAGTCATTTTACAAAAAGTTGTTTCCATGTGAGCACATTTTTGTGCCTTTATTTACACTGATTTCCCGGTTATCATTTCCTCCCACACTTAAGTGTGAAGCGTCCCCGCGAACAAACTTGAAGAAGAACCACGATCAGCACTTGAAAAATCTTCATCTTCATCATCGGTCTTCAATCTTCATTTCTTTTCTTCAATCTTCTTTGAATTGTCATTGGATAAGGAGGGAAATAACACACAAAATAGAATCACAACTAGGACGTTGAAGCCTAGATTATAAAGCACACCAAACAAAACTCGAAAGATAGGGCTCTTCAACAACCTTTGCACAAAGGTAGCAACACACTCAAGCATGGATTGAAGGACAACCACATCATGAAGCTCATTAACTAAACCCAAAGAAGATATGACCATGATGCACACCCTTGCAAAAGAAGAAACATTGGAGTTCTCCCACCCAATAGATATGTTTTGAAAAGGAAAGGACAATAAGCTTTATTGAAAATAAACAAAAACAAACAAAAAATATTCTTGTGTATTTTGGAGAAGGGGTGATCTTGATGAATAGGAGCGTATTGAGGATAAAAGGGGATATCCATATGAATCACTATTAAAAAGGTAGTTTTTATAGAAATCTTAATGTTTAAGTTTTGTTTTTTAAATTCTATAAATTTTGTTGGATCTGTTGATGCTGTGCGGTGTGTGTATGGATAAGACCAAGGTTGTGGCCTGTAATAATTGTTGCACGTGTTGATTTCTTGCCGCTTTGAGGGTATGATTTCTGCTCACGAAAATGCACTGATGTTGCGTGGAACATGAAGGTGATGTCAAATGAAGAATTGGAGGAAGGGGTTGGCGATGTTGTGTGCACATGGAATGATGAGGTATAGAAGATTGTCGCTAGTTCTGTTGGAGATGACGACGCCATGTTAGAGATGTCAAGGAGGTCTGGATGTTGTCATCATACTACCATTGCGCATGATTACAGGAGGTGGAGATACGCTAGTGCTAGTGAGCCAAGGGGAAAGGCTGGCATAGGCCGTTTGCGCAGGTCAGCGAGTTGTCGGGTAGGGCTATATGCCACTTGAAGGATTGTAGGCAAAAGAAATAATGGAAAGGGTAGAAGGTGAAGGAGGGAGAGTTGGGGTGGATGGGGGATCGGAACAAGCTTCTGTCTGAGAAGACATCACGAGCGTAGGCCTCAAAAAGAAGGAAGTAGGAGAGGAGCTGGATGATGGCTTCCGAGACGCGGCTGAGGTGACGGAGGTGGAGGGTAGCAACAAGAAGAAGCGAAGAAGAGCTGAAGGTGGAGGAGACTACGAACATGCCAACAGGACAGTCATGGGAACCAGCAATTTCATCTTCTTCACCCCTCATTCATTTCCTTGATCCTTGAAAGCCTGAAATGATTGAAACTTTTCCTCCTTTGTCCGGGAACGCAGCCAAGAAAGATGGCTTTCCATGTCCAAAAATCAGGCTGCAAACATTTCCCTTGCAAGCTCCATAGCCACCTCTTTCCCGGCCAGTGCACCAAATGAAGAGCACCCTGCCACAGCACAAATATAACCACGAACTGGCTAGGTAAAGACTGCAAATACCTTGCTGGCCATGAAAACCTGCAAGAAAACTCTCCTTCTCACCAAGAATCCATACTCTCCAAACACACAAGAGGAAGGCACACAAGAAATTGAACAATTCTTCCATCCTCACCCTCTTCCTCTTCCTCACTCTCCATGAGATCTTGCAAAGGAGCACAAGAGAGAAAAACAAGAACAAGAAGGCGAGTGTTATGCCAAAATGAGAGAGGAAGAAATGAACCGTGAGAGAAGAAGATAAAGCAAGAGAGAGGGTGTAACCACCTCAACTTCCCACCTCCCCAAATCCCACGGCTGCAACCACCTCCTTCTCCTTTCTTGAATTATAAAAATTCAAATTTGCATACATTGGCTAAGGTCTAAAAGACCCTTCAATTTTTAGCATGAGACAAAAGGTGTTTGACCTTTCCTTTCCCTTTCAACATTTTTTTTTAATGTGAGCCTTTTGGACTACACATTTTACATTGCTTCATATTTGAAATTTTGACAAAGGGGTACAATTGCAATGAGTCATTTTACAAAAAGTTGTTTCCATGTGAGCACATTTTTGTGCGTTATTTGCACTGATTTTCCGGTTATCATTTTCTCCCACACTTAAGTGTGAAGTGTCCCCGCGAACAAACTTGAAGAAGAACCACGATCAGCACTTGAAAAGCCTTCATCTTCATCATCGGTCTTCAATCTTCATTTCTTTTCTTCAATCTTCTTTGAATTGTCATTGGATAAGAAGGGAAATAACACACAAAATAGAATCACAACTAGGACGTTGAAGCCTAGGTTATAAAGCACACCAAACAAAACTCGAAAGATAGGGCTCTTCAACAACCTGTGCACAAAAGTAGCAACACACTCAAGCATGGATTGAAGGACAACCACATCATAAAGCTCATTAACTAAACCCAAAGAAGATATGACCATGATGCACACCCTTGCAAAAGAAGAAACATTGGAGTTCTCCAACCCAATAGATATGTTTTGAAAAGGAAAGGGCAATAAGCTTTATTGAAAATAAACAAAAACAAACAAAAAAGATTCTTGTGTATTTTGGAGAAGGGGTGATCTTGATGAATAGGAGCGTATTGAGGATACAAGGGGATATCCATATGAATCACTATTAAAAATGTAGTTTTTATAGAAATCTTAATGTTTAAGTTTTGTTTTTTAAATTCTATAGATTTTGTTGGATCTGTTGATGGTGTGCGGTGTGTGTATGGATAAGACCAAGGTTGTGGCCTGTAATAATTGTTGCACGTGTTGATTTCTTGCCGCTTTGAGGGTATGATTTCTGCTCACGAAAATGCACTGATGTTGCATGGAACAGGAAGGTGATGTCAAATGAAGAATTGGAGAAAGGGGTTGGCAATGTTGTGTGCACATGGAATGATGAGGTATTCCCGGTTATCATTTCCTCCCACACTTAAGTGTGAAGCATCCCCGCGAACAAACTTGAAGAAGAACCATGATCAGCACTTGAAAAGCCTTCATCTTCATCATCGGTCTTCAATCTTCATTTCTTTTCTTCAATCTTCTTTGAATTGTCATTGGATAAGAAGGGAAATAACACACAAAATAGAATCACAACTAGGACGTTGAAGCCTAGGTTATAAAGCACACCAAACAAAACTCGAAAGATAGGGCTCTTCAACAACCTGTGCACAAAAGTAGCAACACACTCAAGCATGGATTGAAGGACAACCACATCATAAAGCTCATTAACTAAACCCAAAGAAGATATGACCATGATGCACACCCTTGCAAAAGAAGAAACATTGGAGTTCTCCAACCCAATAGATATGTTTTGAAAAGGAAAGGGCAATAAGCTTTATTGAAAATAAACAAAAACAAACAAAAAAGATTCTTGTGTATTTTGGAGAAGGGGTGATCTTGATGAATAGGAGCGTATTGAGGATACAAGGGGATATCCATATGAATCACTATTAAAAAGGTAGTTTTTATAGAAATCTTAATGTTTAAGTTTTGTTTTTTAAATTCTATAGATTTTGTTGGATCTGTTGATGGTGTGCGGTGTGTGTATGGATAAGACCAAGGTTGTGGCTTGTAATAATTGTTGCACGTGTTGATTTCTTGCCGCTTTGAGGGTATGATTTCTGCTCACGAAAATGCACTGATGTTGCATGGAACAGGAAGGTGATGTCAAATGAAGAATTGGAGAAAGGGGTTGGCAATGTTGTGTGCACATGGAATGATGAGGTATTCCCGGTTATCATTTCCTCCCACACTTAAGTGTGAAGCATCCCCGCGAACAAACTTGAAGAAGAACCACGATCAGCACTTGAAAAATCTTCATCTTCATCATCGGTCTTCAATCTTCATTTCTTTTCTTCAATCTTCTTTGAATTGTAATTGGATAAGGAGGGAAATAACACACAAAATAAAATCACAACTAGGACGTTGAAGCCTAGGTTATAAAGCACACCAAACAAAACTCGAAAGATAGGGCTCTTCAACAACCTGTGCACAAAAGTAGCAACACAGTCAAGCATGGATTGAAGGACAACCACATCATGAAGCTCATTAACTAAACCCAAAGAAGATATGATCATGATGCACACCCTTGCAAAAGAAGAAACATTGGAGTTCTCCCACCGAATAGATATGTTTTGAAAAGGAAAGGACAATAAGCTTTATTGAAAATAAACAAAAACAAACAAAAAAGATTCTTGTGTATTTTGGAGAAGGGGTGATCTTGATGAATAGAAGCGTATTGAGGATACAAGGGGATATCCATATGAATCACTATTAAAAAGGTAGTTTTTATAAAAATCTTAATGTTTAAGTTTTGTTTTTTAAATTCTATAGATTTTGTTGGATCTGTTGATGGTGTGCGGTGTGTGTATGGATAAGACCAAGGTTGTGGCTTGTAATAATTGTTGCACGTGTTGATTTCTTGCCGCTTTGAGGGTATGATTTCTGCTCACGAAAATGCACTGATGTTGCGTGGAACAGGAAGGTGATGTCAAATGAAGAACTGGAGGAAGGGGTTGGCGATGTTGTGTGCACATGGAATAACGAGGTATAGAAGATTGCCGCTAGTTCTGTTGGAGATGACGACGCCATGTTAGAGATGTCAAGGAGGTCTGGATGTTGTCATCATACTACCATTGCACATGATTACAGGAGGTGGAGATATGCTAGTGCTAGTGAGCCAGGGGGAAAGGCTGGCATAGGCCGTTTGCGCAAGCTTCTTTCTGAGAAGACATCACGGACGTAGGCCTCGAAAAGAAGGAAGTAGGAGAGGAGCTGGATGGTGGCTTCCGAGACGCAGCTGAGGTGACGGAGGTGGAGGGTAGCAACAAGAAGAAGAGAAGAAGAGCTGAAGGTGGAGGAGACTACGAACATGGCAACAGGACAGTCATGGGAACTAGCAATTTCATCTTCTTCACCCCTCATTCATTTCCTTGATCCTTGAAAGCCTGAAATGATTGAAACTTTTCCTTCTTTGTCCGAGAACGCAGCCAAGAAAGAAGGCTTTCCATGTCCAAAAATCAGGCTGCAGACATTTCCCTTGCAAGCTCCATAGCCACCTCTTTCCCGGCCAATGCACCAAATGAAGAGCACCCTTCCACAGCACAAATAGAACCACAAACCGGCTAGGTAGAGGCTGCAAATACCTTGCTGGCCATGAAAACCTGCAAGAAAACTTTCCTTCTCACCAAGAATCCATACTCTCCAAACACACAAGAGGAAGGCACACAAGAAATTGAACAATTCTTCCATCCTCACCCTCTTCCTCTTCCTCACTCTCCATGAGATCTTGCAAAGGAGCACAAGAGAGGGAAACAAGAACAAGAAGGCGAGTGTTGTGCCAAAATGAGAGAGGAAGAACTGAACCGTGAGAGAAGAAGATAAAGGAAGAGAGAGGGTGTAACCACCTCAACCTCCCACCTCCCCAAATCCCACGGCTACAACCACCTCCTTTTCCTTTCTTGAATTATAAAAATTCAAATTTGCATACATTGGCTAAGGTCTAAAAGACCCTTCAATTTTTAGCATGAGACAAAAGGTGTTTGACCTTTCCTTTCCCTTTCAACATTTTTTTTTAATGTGAGCCTTTTGGACTACACATTTTACATTGCTTCATATTTGAAATTTTGACAAAGGGGTACAATTGCAATGAGTCATTTTACAAAAAGTTGTTTCCATGTGAGCACATTTTTGTGCCTTTATTTGCACTGATTTCCCGGTTATCATTTCCTCCCACACTTAAGTGTGAAGCGTCCCCGCGAACAAACTTGAAGAAGAACCACGATCAGCACTTGAAAAGTCTTCATCTTCATCATCGGTCTTCAATCTTCATTTCTTTTCTTCAATCTTCTTTGAATTGTCATTGGATAAGGAGGGAAATAACACACAAAATAGAATCACAACTAGGACGTTGAAGCCTAGGTTATAAAGCACACCAAACAAAACTCGAAAGATAGGGCTCTTCAACAACCTGTGCACAAAAGTAGCAACACACTCAAGCATGGATTGAAGGACAACCACATCATGAAGCTCATTAACTAAATCCAAAGAAGATATGACCATGATGCACACCCTTGCAAAAGAAGAAACATTGGAGTTCTCCCACCCAATAGATATGTTTTGAAAAGGAAAGGACAATAAGCTTTATTGAAAATAAACAAAAACAAACAAAAAAGATTCTTGTGTATTTTGGAGAAGGGGTGATCTTGATGAATAGGAGCGTATTGAAGATGCGCACCAAAAATATGCAGCCCCAAGAGGAACACCAAGGAAAAACGAATTCTCTTGCAAGAAAATCTATCTTATAACATCAACAAGCTTTTATTTCATTCTTTTGATCATCAAAACAAAGAAAATAACAATTCTTTATGCAACATCATAGTAAATTTCTCCCACTGATTTAATAGAATCAACCATATTCTTCAACATCTTCACAAAATCCATCAATAGAACAAAGAACACAAAGGAATACACCATCTTTGAATGGAAATCAATTACATAGTATTCATCTTCAATATCTTCATAGTCTTCTCTCTCAATCTCTCACATACAATTACATTGTTTTGATAGATTTGACTATCTCTTACTCTCTCTCTCTCTCTCTCCATCGATAATACATCATCTCCTCACTACAATACTCAATAATCACCCTCAATAATTCTTCTTAGGTCGTGGATGCACCTCCCAAGAGGTATGTCTGATATGAAGAGTCACCAGAGCCACTACAGTGTCTCTTCATAGCTCACCACTGTCACTTCACTCCAATCTTTACTTGAGTCTTCAGCAACTACTTCTTTGACTTTTTTTAGCTCTTTTGAACTTAGATTCAACTCTTTTCAAGGCTAGAAAACTTTCCCAAGCTACACTCTCATCCAATAGAACACATACTAAAGCATACAAAAGGTCTACAGAGGCTCACAGAAGCTCAACAGAGAGTTACAGAAGGTCAACAGAAAGCATCAAAACCACATAACTCATACCAAAACCATTCCAAACCATCAAAAATCACTCAATAAGCTTTCAAACAATCTCAAACCCTATCAATCAATACTGCATCCTTCCATACAAAGAGAAAACAGAACAAAACAGAAGCTCAACAGAAGTTATCAGGACCAAACAGAACCTATCAGATCATCAACAGAACTTCACATCTCTTCTAATAAACATCATGAGCTTAATAAAACCATTCCAACCTATCCAAAACACTCTCAAACCACTTCCAAACCAATCAATCATCTCATAAAATCAACCATTCAACTCTCAAAAACAACAAAAATCAGCCAAAAAATAGGTCATTTCAACACTCAACATGGACTTGGTTATATCCACTGAATCCATCTAAGAGGGAATACAGCTCATGGGCCGCCATTGTGTCCAACAGTTGGTCTGTAAAAGGGATAGGGAAATGATCCTTCTTCGTCTTTGAATTGAGCTTTCAAAAGTCAACACATATTCGAAGTTTCCCGTTCTTCTTGGGTACTACCACAATGGGTGAAACCCATTCACTGTTAGCCACGGGATAAATGAACTCTGCTTCAAGAAGTTTCAATAATTCAGCCTTCACGAGAGCAGAATAATTAGGATTCATATGCCTTTATCTTTGCCTTATAGGTATGGCATCAGGCTCTAGGTCAATGTGATGCTGGCATACTGTGGGATCAATCCCCTTTAGGTCTTTGTACGACCAAGCAAACACATCTAAGTTCTCTTTGAGTAGGTCTTGGAGGACTACTAGTTCTTCTTTTGGAAGATTGAGACCCACTTTCAGGTGACGTTCGGTACCATCAATATCCAAGAATGTTACTTGCCTTTCACCTTCCACTTCACGGATGAATGTCCCACGGATTGCTTCTGGGTAGAGGTCTAACTCTTTCAAGAGAGTAGTATCCTCGTCTGATGTTCCACTAGAACCAGTGTCCTTCTGAACAGACGACTCATTTGTCTGTTTAGGTTGCTGCAAGGGTATCAGAGCTTTGTTTGCTTCTGTGTGAGTGGTAATTTCTTCCAAACTTAGGTATTCATCTTCAGAGGATGCATCTAGGAATGTCACATAGCACATACCTTCTAGGGGCCGTGGCTTTGAGGGCTTTGGCTTCTATTGGCAGGGGGCATCATTATCATCTTTTCTCTCGACTGAATAGTTAGGGCAACAGGAGCCACTGGTGAGCTTAAATTTTATGCTTTTAATCCATTGCTTATACAGAGTCTCCATACTTTGTGGTCCATTGGCCAACCCAAATGGAACCATGGTCATTCCATCCAACACCCTGAGATCTTCGACCTCAGAGGTCTCTGTAGGGACATCAACAAGATTATCCATTATCAGAGGAAATTTTTCATATGTACTTTCATAACCCGTTTCATTTTCTTCCTCATTATTTTCATCCTCTTCCTCTGGAGGCTCTGTCTCTGATTCTGTAGAGGCTCTATAAGAGAAGAACAAATCTTCTGCCTCTGCATCTGCTTCTACTTCTATCACATTGTTAACCCCAACACAACGAGAGCGAAAGAAAGTGGAAAAGACGCAGGGCAAAGGCGGAAAGAATGTAGCCCGACGGAAGGAAAAGAAGGAGAAAAGCCCAAAAGCGCAAGGACAACCGTTAAAGACCAAGGCAACCACAAAAAGGGAAAGGCGCATAAAAAGCACACCCTAAAATTTTGTAAAAGAGTGCCGGGCTCTCACCCTTGCTATTTGTAAATATAGAAGGGGAAGAGAAAAGAACAATGGAAAACAGGGCCTGGGCTATGACCGACCATGTAAAAAATGGAAAAAGGGGATGACCGCCCAAAAGGGAAGTAGGGTTTTGTATATAAAGTTGAAAAGTGAATGAAGAGCTCATTCTTTGGTGTGGCAAAACTAGTCTTCATCTTCCTCTCTTCTTCTCCCCTTCTCGCTTGTGTGTGCTCTTGAGAGAGGGAGTGTGAGAGTGTGAGGGAGTGAGTGTGTGAGAGAGTGAGGAATCAAGAGGGTGAAGCTCTCCACCATCTCCTCTTCCCTTCTCCTCTTCTCTCTTCTTATCTTCTCTTGCGCGCGCGGCTATGGAGGATGAGGCTTGGAGATGGAGGAGGCTTGAGGATGCTTGAGCTAGCATCAAGAATCGTGGAGCTACCGAAGTGTGAGAGAGAGGAGGGTACTCGATCAAGCATCAAGATAAGTTCACTGCATTCGTAGGTTGGACGGCGCATCGGCTAGGTGAGAGATGGCCATGAGAGCTCGCTTGGAACGCTTGAAACAATAAGCGGTCTGTAGGTCTTGGCGGTTGAGCGAAAGCTCCCACATTTTGGTTCCGTTGCCGGGACCACGGATTCAAGCTCGAGCACTCGCGCGCCCCATATCGAGCATCGAAGTAGGGCATTCACCCTGAAATGGAGCTTGAGATAGGTAGGAAGTCTGGTGTTTTTTATCTTCAGAACAGGTAAGTGGTTTGGAACAATCTGGTTATTAATAACTGGAAAACATGGAGAAATTAGTTCAGTGTTTTGTTTTCGATTCAGGATGTGTTTAGGATAGAGTAGCAGTAGGAAATCACACACGAAAAGGCAGAGGGCTGCTGCTGTGGAACAAGGGAAAAAATCACAAGAACAAAGGGAAAAAAATGGAGAAGATGCAAGGTAACGGCATAAGAAACACCAGGGAAGGAACCTGTAGTGTGTAGGGCAGAACTAGCAGAGTATAAAACTCTGGGAGGGCAAGAGGACCCCATTTCCAACCAACGGAGAGCGGAGGAGACAGAGAGAGAGAGTGAGCGACCTGGGCAACTGTCCGATCGACTGGAGCTAGGAAGACATCGCATTCGGCGACTTCAGGTAATCGATCTCGTCTGTCCCACTCCAGCTCTATCGGGGGTGATCGCACAACCAATAGGATAATACACCTAGTGAAAATCGAGCAAATCGGTGTGCGTGACCCATCGGACCGGCGGAATCGAACGGCCGACCCAGTGTCCGATTCCTAGAATCGGACACTCGAACAATCGTCCGATCGGAACAACCCATTCAATCACTAGACTCGGAGTAACTGGTCTGATGGGACGCGCCACGTGGCACTCAGACCAACCGGCCCCTTTTTGTTAAAATCGGACGCTCGGACCAACTTGTCCGACTCAACTACTCGGACCACTCGGACGCTCTGACTCGGACCCACCCGATCCGATCGGACAGAGTAATACACGTCACCAGTCGGACCATGTCCGGCGGACCATGTCCGGTCCGACCCCTAGAATCGGACCCATCCATAATTGGACCAGAAGGAATCGGATCGACCAGTCCGATCGGACCTCCTAGAATCAGACCTCCTAGCATCGGACCGATCCCTCGCACACTCGCCTGTCCGATTCTTGAGAATCGGACACACAGACCCTAAGACCCCCACTTCGCCCTAACATACCTGGTCCGATCCCCACAATCGGACCACTAGTAAATCGGACCACTGGTAAATCGGACGTCCGACTCCCAGAGTCAAATCAAAACAAACCTGACCCATCCAGGGACACACTGGGGCACTCCCCCAGTGACCCATAAGGCGGCCAGGACTAGAGTAGCAAGCCCGTCAGGCCCAAAACGAGCAAGAGTGAGTAAGATGCAGGGGAAGCACTCACAGCACTCTGATTGAATTTTCGCACTTGAAGAGCACTTAGAAAAGTCGAAAGCTTGTTTGAGCACGAGTGCACGAGGGATAACACACTTACGAGTGACCCTAAGTTGAGCACTGCATTCAAAAATTAAAAAAGAACTCACTCAGATAAATTGCCAAAAAACCCACCACTAGGAGAAAACCCAAGCGTGACAGACGCACAGAGCGCAGGGCAGGATCAACCAAGGAGCAACAACGACAAGGATTTGACTGACAACCAGGCGCGAGAATTTTACCATGACAGAAGGAGGTTCAGATCATCGGTTTGCAGGGGAGCTAGATATTAGCACATTTCCGGAAGCCATACAGCAAATGGTGAGCAGTTACGATGTGCACGCCCGGTACGAGCACCATGGCAGGACAGCGGAGGCAATCATTGCAGACCTAGAGGAGGAGAGGAGGCTAGCCCGCAAGGCATTGCAGGGCATAGCAGACTATAATAGGGACCAACAAGCCAGGAGCCTAAGGCAAAGCATGGAGCTGCATGAGGTGCAGCGAGTGTTGAACTTGGCTGGCCGAAACCGAACAGACCACGAAAGAGCACTCGAGGGAGACTTGACGCTGGGCGAGCTCCTCATGAAACGGCTGCTGGATAACACCGCGGCGAAACAAAATGCCACTGCGCTAGCAACCTCACTACTTGCAGGACTAGGGGAAACCCAGGGTTCAAAGAGCCAAGCCAAAATACCTATTGTTGCTAAGCAACTTGACAAGTACCAACCACCGGATGACCTGTACAGCTTTGTCGAGCAGTTTGAGTAGGTCTGCGAAGCCAATGGCCTCAACGACCAGACCCAACATTCGCAAGCATTCGGACTTTGCTTAAGCGATAAGTGTAGGACGTGGTATACAAGTCTAGATGATATAGAACGAGCCAACTTCAATAACCTCAAGGACCTCTTCGTCAAGAGGTTTGCCGAACCTGGATACTCTGACAACCTGCTAGTGTGTCTGATGAACGTCAAGCAGAAGGAGAAGGAGGGCATCCGCGACTACGTGACCCACGTTAGAAGTCTCCTTAAGAGAATCCCCTTGGGCGAAAGACCGACTGACAGGGCAGTGTCAACCGTGTTCATCAGCGGGATTCGGGATGAAGAATTGTACAAAGCACTAGCAGGCAATTCGAGCTTGCAAAGGGACGTGGTGGCTAGGGTTTTTGAGGAGGCCATTAGGGTTGATGACCAGCTGAGGGAGCGGAGCTCCAGGAGCTCGAACTCGGAAGAAATCAACCCACGGAGTTTAGAACGAACACCAACCTCTAGCGAGCGATCCAACGCGTCATCCCACGATAAGGGGAAGGCCGCCGAGGCAGACCATGGCTTGGCCGAGGTCAAGACAGAACTGGCCAAAATACAGGACATGTTAAGGCGACCTACGCGTCCGCACGCCCAGTGCGTGTACTGCGGAGGAAACCACCTGCCAGCAAAATGTCAAGACCCTAGGTCAAGACCCTGCACTAACTGCGGAAGGTTCGGCCATGATGCCGCACATTGCAGACTACCACGAAGACTACCATACACGCAGCCCTACGGCCAGCTCTATCCGATTAACAGGCCACAGCCATTCTACGGAAGGGGAGCTCCTCTTGCCCTACCAGCACCTAACGACACGAAGCCAGCGGTCCCTAAGGTGGACATAAACCCTACCGGTATCCCTAGGCCGCCTAGTCCCTATGTGACCCACCCACCGAGCGATGCTCCTGTGCATTACATAGAGGAGCCCAGTGACGAAGAAACCTACATATACCCGTACGTCTCGCATGACGATGAGGGCAATGCAATCCTCATGGATTACCGACCGGTACCAGTGATGGCACTAGGACGAGGACGGGGTAGAGGCTTGGGAGGGCAGCCACCGGATCCAGTCACTTGTTGGACATGTGGACATCCCGGTCATGTCTCCTCACGGTGCCCAGAAAGAGAGCAGCAAAATAGGGACAAAGCCGACCAAAGGTGTGCAGAGTGCAGAATCACTCATGTTTTCATAGATTGCCCAAAACGGAAGCCGTCTTCTGGTACAGCTAATTTTCCGTCTGTCCCGCTGGGACTGTTTGGTGTTGAAAACCCCGATGGGGAGGCCACACCTATCCCCCTACGAGTGATGACCCGAGAACAAACGAAGCAGGCCGGCGTCTCTCTACCAGGACCTAGCAATCTCGACGCTACCTCTGTAGGAAAGAAAAGCCGTAGGCGAAAAAAGAAGAGGTCAGAGGCTAACGTCGCACTAAAAACCGACAGCATTACGACCTTGCCCCACGGCAAGAAAGTCTCACACGCAGAGGCAGAAACTTCAGCCCCTAGAACTGCGCAACTGGAGAGCGCTAAGGTAGGGGAATACCCACACCCCAAGCGGCAATTGGAAGCCATAGAAAAGGTAAAGGAATGGGTGAGGGAGGCTCAACAGCACCTCAAGGACGTCGAGCCCATCACGGAGGATGAGATCGAGGACCTCTCCAGCATGAGTGCGCCGTCATCGCTACCCCACCCTAAGTCTGCCGAGGCGGCTACGCCACAAGCAGTACCGACAAGGACAAGGCCAGGCCTAGACATAACAGAACCACATGACAGCCGTGGCCATTGGTTCGGACAGTCTAAACATAGGGCAGGACAGGTGTTTAGCGATCTCCTAACCACACTAGTGACCGGTTGCACTGGGAGAGCTGCTCAGGCAGCACTCTACCTTGTGGCAGGACCTCAAACGGTGGATCGAAAGACCACACGAGCAAGCCCCAGGAAATGCTCAAGACCAGGATGCGGAAACGCACTTGCCAAGTTTGACGCTACACTCAAGCCCTAAGTCCTTGCACATCAACGCCTTCTGGGAGGGCTCAGAAATGCATGTAGTCCTGCCAGTCCTAGCCTTGGGGGATACAACGAGAAGGGGGATCGTGGACACAAGAGCAGGGGTCAGTGTGCTTAACTATGCAGTGCTATAGAAGTGGGGAAACCCGCCCGTCGAAACCGCCCGGTTTAACGTCACGCTAGCAAATGGCATGCGAGTGAGACCATTCGGGGTCTTGAAGAATTGGCCAGTGAAGATTGCAGGAATCCAATTCTCTGTCGACTTCATCATCATGAAGGGAGTGGACTATGATATCTTACTGGGTCGACCCTAGATGCGCAATGACAAAGTTATCGAAGACTGGGGTAACAACCTGATCTTCTTGGGCAACCGAACTGACGATGTGAGAATAGAGATGGACACTTGGAAGACCTCACCAGTCGACCTGGATACCATCTCCATTCTACTCAAAGGAACCAACCAGAACAAGGCACCCTGCGGGTCCTTGACGAAGTATATCCCTTGCCCAGAGGACAAGCGGGATTGGATGCACGTTCTCGCTACACTTGATTTGCCGTTCTCAGATCATGAAGCGTACGAGCAGGCTGTCAAAACAGTTGGCAAGCCAAGAGAAACACAGCCCACACCTATCTACATGATGGTAGCAAGCCTCCACGACAGACCTAAGCATGTCGCCTTCCAAGTGCCAACCAATAGGAGAGAACTTCAGGGAATACTAGGGCATCTAACGGACCGACTGGAGCGCAACGCAGCCGCCAACCTCAAGGCGCTCCAAGACCTCTTGGAACAACCCGAATGGAAGTGGACCAGAGTGCACGAACTAAATCTCAGATACAACTAGGCATTGGTCCCCGACCAACAAAATGAGGCAGAACAGGCCTTGGCGAACGATGAGCAATCCAGCGAGGCGGATTCCGGTGACGAATACGAAGATTGCCAACCCTTCGATGAAGAAAGTGAGGGTGAGATGGACACGGTAGAATATGATACTGAAGGGCGAGAGATTGAGCAAATCCGAGCAGATGCAAAACCACAGCCGAGGCCGGCCCTTAGGATGGACCAAGGGGTCATGTGTGCGAAATGCGATCGTGCTTGGTTGGAACAGATGGGGACTGTGGATTTTAAGCAAGCCGGCCTGACTCAACCAAAAGCGGCAGCCTTGCTTAGAACCGAGTCGCCCTCCGAACTGCGGCCGCCAGGGGAGACCACCTCCCCTAGTGAAAATGAGGAATTCGACTTTGAATCTGAAGTTACTTCGGAGGATGACCCAGAAATCCCTAGGCCACCCACGGCCAGACGCACCAGGGGAGATCTACCCATCCACCTGAGGCGCCGACGACTACGACAAAATAAAGCAGAGCGCCCCAACGATGTGCGATCGGAAGAGCAATGGAAGCCGCGAGACCTCCCTAAGCGCTTTTAAAAATTCAAAAGAGGGGACAGGGTGGTGGTTCTGCTAAGTGCCAAACGTCAAGGGCAAATCCACGAACCCATCGAAGGGCCAGCCAAGGTCAAGGAGATAAACCTAGCCCTGGAACGAGAAACACCCCGACCGGTGTTCATTGCTGAGGACCTGACCACGGAGGAAGAATCTAGCCTCATCACTCTTTTGCGGGAGTACCGGGATGTGTTTGCTTGGTCTCTAGATGAGCTACGAGGGGTAGATCCGAGTGTTGTGACTCACAACATACCCATGACGACGGATGCAATGCCGGTCAAGCAGCGACCATACCCCACGAATCCCAAGCACGCTCATGCTGTCAAGGAGGAAATTGACAAGTTGATGCGAGCCGGGTTCATTTACGAAATTGAGCACACGGACTGGGTATCACCCATAGTCATTGTGATGAAGAAAAACGGCAAGATTCGAGTGTGCGTCAATTACAAGAAAGTAAACGCAGTGACAAAGAGAGACAACTACCCCTTACCGTACACCGAGCACATGCTTGAGAGGGTGGTAGGTAAGGAAGCCTACAGTTTCCTGGATGGCTTCTCGAGATACAATCAGGTGCAAGTGCACCCTGCAGATAGGCACAAGACCGCCTTTGCCACTGAGTGGGGCGTCTTTGCCTATGTAGTCATGCCATTCGGGCTAACCAATTCCCCCGCCACCTTTCAACGCCTCATGTGCACCATATTCAAGGACATGCTTCGCAAGGAGTTGGAGGTCTTCGTCGATGACCTATGTGTCCATTCGGCTTGGAACCAACATCTCAAAAAACTCCGCGCGGTCTTTGAACAGTGTCGTTTATATCGTCTCTCTCTCAACCCCCTGAAATGTCAGTTTTGGGTAAAGCACGGTTGCATCCTGAGACACGTGGTATCCAAGAACGGCATTGCCATGGACTTCTCAAAGGTCAAGGTTATCGTGGACCTCCCACCCCCAAGTAATTATAGGGGGGTTCAATGCTTCTTAGGTCACACAGGATACTACCGGCGGTTTGTACTAAATTACGCGTTGATCGCTAGGCCATTGTACAAGCTGCTAATTGCCTTCGAGTGGACCGAAGCCTGCCAACGAGCCTATGAGGAGCTGAAAAAAGCCCTAACAATAGCACCTATCCTACGACCCCCAGATTGGACTATGTCGTTCCACGTACACATCGACGCCTCTAAATTTGCCGTGGGGGCGGTGCTGTGCCAACCTGGTGAGCATAACTTAGATTACCCAGTGAGTTTTGCAAGTAGGCAGCTCACTGAAACAGAGATGAACTATTCAACAATAGAAAGGGAGGGATTAGCCATGGTGTTTGCCGTGAAGAAGTTCCGACATTACCTGCTTGCCACCCCCTTCACCTTCTTTGTCGACCATCAAGCTCTACTCTATCTAGTCAACAAACCTTGCGCTACAGGACGTATAGCCCGATGGCTTCTCCTGCTCCTGGAATTCGACTTCTCAGTGGTAGTATGGAAGAGAAAACAACACTACATGGCTGACCATCTGTCCCGAGTACCCACAGGAGAAGTTGCTGGACAAGGCATAGTGGACGAATTACCAGACAACCACTTATTCCGCATATCCGGCGAAAAAGACCTATTCAGGGCCGACCTGACACCATATTGGGCAGACGACATAGTCCAAGTACTCGAGCATGGGCTGCCCGAATGACCAATGGAACGGGCACGGCTTAGGTGATTAATCCTAAAAATCCAGCCCTATCAGTTGATTGCAGGCCAGCTCTATAGGCTGGGGCAAGACGGTCTGCTACGTAGATGCGTATGTGAGCATGAGATGCACGATGTGCTCTCAGAGGCGCACAGCGGCATTGCAGGAGGACACTTTAGCGGGGACACGACAGCACGGAAGGTGCTGCAGTCCCAGCTATGGTGGCCCACGCTCTTCCGGGATGCCTCACAATTTGTCAAACACTGCGATGAGTGCCAACGGACAAGGGTCCTGGTCTGTAAATATCAGATGGAGTTAACCCCGGTCATCGCTCGCCAACCTTTCGAAAAGTGGGGCATTGACTTCATAGGACCCATCAACCCTGCGGCACAATATTCACAGGCTAGATACATAGTGGTAGCCACGGACTACCTCACCAAATGGGCGGAGGCGAGGGCCACACAGAAAAACGACGCTAGGACAACTGCCAAGTTTTTATGGGAACAAGTAATCTCGCGTTTTGGGTGCCCCATCGAATTAGTCAGCGACCAGGGAACGCATTTCATCAACGAAGTGATAGCTCATCTCCTATCCACTTTCCTCATCATCCATCGCAAATCCTCACCATACTACCCTTAGGCTAACGGCTAGGCTGAGTCAACCAACAAAATTCTCATCACTGTCCTGACCAAAGTCGTCTCAGCCTCACGAAGTGATTGGGATAACAAGTTGATGGTAGCTCTGTGGGCCTACCGAACAGCTTATAAGACAGTCGTCGAACAAACGCCTTTCAAGCTAACCTATGGGACCGAAGCTATTCTTCCATTAGAATTCTTTATCCCTAGCCTGCGGATAGCACTACAAGAATGATGGGAGGGGAGGGAGGCATGGACGCAATGCTTAGTCGAGCTAGAACGCCTATCAGAGGTACATCTATTAGCCACCCACGCGCTTATTTGTGAGAAAGCTAGACGCAAAACCTGGTTTGACAAGCACGTCAAGCAACAAGAGTTTGAGCCAGGCGACCTAGTGCTCCTCTATTCAGTTAAAGGACACAAACAGAAGATGAAATTCAAAGGTCTTGGGCCCTTTAAGGTCCGCACAATCAGCCGAACTGGTAATGTCGAGCTGGAAACACTGGATGGAGAGGGAATCGGCTTCTTTAACGGTAGTCGAATCAAAAAATACTATCCGCCCACGCACCCACTGCATGAACAACCAATGGTGGAAACGCATGTTAAAATACAAGTGGCCACACTTACAGAAATCGGCAAAAATGAGGACAAGCATGTAGAACCCGCCTACCTCCGCATCATGATCACGGCCAAGCAAACGTGCTCCAATGCCCTGATCGACGAGGGGGCGGATTTTAACATCTTGACACACGAGCATTGGACCCAACTTGGCGCACCAACACTTCATCCCACAACAGCCAGATTGAACCCATATGGGGCCCAATCCTACCCGCTCCTCGGCACATGCAGGGTTGCCGTTTCTATCGAGACTGAAACTATTCCCATGCTGTTCTAAGTCCTACCCGATGCCAAGGAGGCAAGCACAGAGTCATTGCTCGGGCGAACTTTTAAAAAGTAGACCCATTGCAATGTTGATTATGAGTCACAACGCATCCACCTAACAATCGGGAATGTGGCTATTGTCACGACTTCCAACCAGCGTCTCGTAACCCCAGCATTGCTCAACGGACCACCATTAGAAATAGCCGCACACAGGACTAAGAAGGAGGGCCGTGCATATTTACTACACCCAGATCCCCATGCACCGCAACCCGCCAAACCTAAGGCAAAACTCCAACAGACTCGCTTGCACTGGGTGCCGAAGGAGCCTCAGGATCAGCCTAGAACTAGACGCGCGGGTCCGCGAAACACATACAAACCTAAACCTAGAAGACCAAAACGCCATCATCACAAGCGCCGCGTGGTTAAGAAAATATGGGTCCCTAAAATCCTGCTGCGTGCACAAGGCTACTATGAAGGGAATGCCTTGCTGTGGGTCCCCAAGGTCCCAACTGACACGAGCCCTGCTCCTATGTCAATTGCAAGGCCTTGTCCTCTGACACTTCAAGACCACAAACCGCAGAATCCACCCCAGTCATCCGACTCCTTTGCGAGTCATCCCACATGCGTCATAAACGCCCAACAGCCCAAGCACCGGCCACTACTGCCGGCGGTATCACCCAACCACCCTGGCCCGCAACCCAGCGGCCCTGCCGACCGCCCTAGCATGGTCCCTAAGATCAACCCCGACCCATCCATCTGACCGTTGGCTGAGCTGCTGACTCAAACAGGTCCCCCAGCAGAGCAGCTCTGTGCCGACAGAACCTCTAGCCCCAGCAAACCTCAACCACCCGCCGGCCTTAAGCCTTCCTATGAACGGAAGTCATTCCTAACGCTGGCCGCGGACCTCGCCGAGGACACGGGGGATGACGTTGTGGACTGCATCAAACAACTCGACGCCACCTTTGTGGCACTGGCCCTTAGCTATAACCGCCTAGACTTGGGACTGTTAGTGGAACCCCTTGCAACGGACGTGCGCACCATGCCTTGCTCTTGGGAGACTTTTGAATTCGCCTTCGCACAAGCTTCACGCTCTGCCGCTGAGCTACTCGCTCGCGAGGTCTCCAAAGAGCAAGCCATTAAGCAACGCCTCATCCCATCGTTTGACCCGCGCACGACGTCCAACCTCACTAGCCAAGAAACAGCAAGGTTGTCTCACCTCGCGGACACTGAATCTCCCTTCTTGAAGCAGTGGTACACTCTTCGATTAAAATGGGCAATGGAAGGATGCCGCATAATGACCAACGCCGAACAACGCCGAGCAACGCCGAGCCATCAAGACAGCCAAGTATGATCCCACATACGTCGCACCCACCTCGTATCGAGTGTTAACCACTCTTCGAGGTCGAACCATGGACGATCATATCTTAGGACACCCCTATCTCGTTCGCATCCTGACAGAAGAAGAGCTCCACATCGCAAGTCAGATCAACTCCGGAGATTTCCTCACCGATGTCCTCACATACATCACCCACGTAGGCATCCGACCCTGTGACCTGGACCACTCTGCACACCTCGAATATAACCCCAACTTCTACGATTGGCTCCTCCACAAAACAACCTGAACGCCTTGGACCCACACCCCAATCCTGGGACGGATTTTTCTTTTCCACAAGGGGGATGGGCAGTAAATCAGTAAATCTAAAAAGCAAACCAAGCATGAAAGTTAAAACTAAAAAGTGAACCACGCATGAAAAAGCTTCAAATTAAAATGCCATGGAGAAACAGGTGATAGAAGTTTAAAAGGAAAAAATCATGATTATAAATGATAAAATCTGCTATGGTTCTCCTACGAATTGGTTGCCAAAAATACTAAGGAGTGAATTGACTGAATGTACAGGTAGTGACCATGGCAGGCCAAGACAAAGCTGGCAAACTCCCTTTCTCGGAGGAGGAATAGGTGCGGTACGGCCTCACGGTGGAAACCAGAGCATTCAATCAGCTGAAGTTCCGCCACATATTCAACTTGGAAGATGTGGTTATTGAGGAACCAGCGGTGCAACGGATCATGGAGCAATGCCACTTACAACGGTATCTAGAAGCAGTGGGCCGGAGAATAGACTATGCCCTATGCGCAGAGTTCCTACGCACCTTCAACAAAAACAAAGGCACCATCACAGTACGAGACACGGGAGCCACCAAACAGGTGCAGGTTGAACTGACCCTTGAACTGGTAGAAAGAGCTCTGGAGCTTCTGAACAAGGCGGAGAAGAAGCTGAAAAGGGACGTCTACGCCATGTTGGGAATGGACAAAGTGAAAGTCCACACCAACGACGGAGTCAACTTGGCAGACATCCCTGATCCAGAGATCCAGCTGCAGGCAAAAATGATGCATACCCTATTTTCGAGTCAACGGTACAATAGCATCATGTCCAGGATAAATGTGCCTTTACTCAAAAGCATCGCGGCTCAGGCATTGGATGAGGTGAACCTCAACGGCTTCGTGAGAAGGACGATTGAGGCCTCAGCAAAGGCCCTGGCAACAGGAGGAAGGGCCGTAGCAGGAGAGTCCCCCTCGCCTCGATCAACCCGCAAGGCCTCATCCTCCAAGACCTCCACCGTAGGTTTTGGAGGTGTCCTCACTGCAATCCTCCACGAGGCAATAGGGCAGGGACGTGCGGAAGAGGACAAACAGGGAGGCGGCGGAAAAGGAGACGAATCGTCGTCGCAGTCCCAGCCCCGACTGGAGGAACAGTCGGATGAAACAGAGACGGACACCGACAAGGAGGAAGAACGCCAAGCTGCACCAGAAAGGAAAGCGGAGCAATGGCAGACCAAAGCCCTGCACGGAAAGAGAGAGGAGGAGCGAAGGAGAAAAGAGCAGGAGGAGCTCGAATGGGCCCGAAGAGAGTCGGTAAGAGAAGAAGAGGAAAGAAGAAAAAGAGCTGAGGAAGAGCTGAGGAGGAGAGAAGAACAAGAATTGGAGCTGGCAACACGTCGCTCCATCGAGGAACAGCGTAGGAAAGACATAGAGGGAGCGGGCAGGGCATACCAATCCGAATCTGAAGCACCCGGCCCCAGCACTGGTACGCCGGAACCTGTGCCGCCGCCTCCTACAGAAGGGGAGGAAAAAGACCCGGCCAGACCCGTCTCCCCTCTCCTCGCACCAACCACGCAAGCCACTCCCCTCAAGGTGATGCCCCCTGACACAGCCGCCCTGATGCACACCGCAAAGGTAGATGAAAGCAATGTAGTCACCTGGCTACAATTCTTAGTGGAAAGAGAGTTGGCAAGGGAAGCAGCCGGGGCCACCCTAGTCTCAGGGGCCAAAAGGGCAGCGACGACCGAGCTGGAGCTAGAGCCAAAGGAGAAAAGACAAAAAGTGGAGGAGATTGCCACCACTACGATCATGCCCCACTCCCCACCCCCAACAGGCCACTATGATGACTATGTAAAGGAGCTGCTCGCGCAGTTGCAAACAGCCAGGCAGGAAAGGAGGGTGGCGGTGGAAGAGCTGGCAGCGGAGCGCGAATCGCAAGCTGCCCTCCAACTGGACAGAGTAAGGCAAATAACAGAATATCAAAAAGAAATTGATGTGCTTAAGGAGGAGGCCAGCACCAAGGAGGTGGAGGAGCTGATAACCCTGAAGGAGCGTGACGCTACCTGGGAAGGACGAAGGAAAATCCTAATGGAGCGTCTCACCAGGGAGAGGGAGACAAATGCCCACCTTCAACGCACAAATGACCAGCTATCTGCAACCAACTTGGAGGCGCAGAGCCAGCTCGAAAAAATTAGACAAGACGTTGCAGAGCTGGATCAATTGAGGACAGAACAGGTGCGCAGGTTACAGGCGACGCGGGACCAACTCAACGAGCAGATTGCAGAGCAGCACCAAGTGCATTTCCGCTTGCACCAGGAGCTCGAAGCCCAACAACAACAGCTTATGGCAATGACCCTCTGACAGGGGGAAAGTCTAGAAGACATAGAGAAGCGGGAAAAGAAATGGACAAATCATAACGAGCAGAGAGTGCGGGACCTAGCACGCCGGCTAGCCAAGGCGAAGGGCGACAAAGTGATGGCTGAAAACCAGGCAGAGGTAGCCCAACTTGCTATGATGGCTCAGCAGCGCACTTTCATCAACACGCTACTCCACACCACCCACTCAGAAACAGAAGAGGCCAATCATCAGTTACAGAGAAAGCTAACCATTGCGTGCAAGGCCCTTACGGCAGGCCTGCACGTACCACTGCAACTAGGAGGCCCTTCGCAGAGCCTGGAGGAACAAAGGAAATGTCTGGCACAAGCAGGACTGACAACATAGGAGATGGATGACCTAGGGTTCACTGAGGAGAAAACACAGGAGGAGGAGCAAGCGGAAGGGGGTGAGCCCGAGCTTGAACTAGGGCCTCAAGACGAGGAATATGCCCCGCCACCCCCTCAATCCCAACAAACTGAAGTGCCACCCCATGACGCACCCGCCGAACGAAGAGCGGCCCACACCACCCGAAGGAAGGAACTGGTGGAGAAGGCAAGAAGAAAACTCAAGGCCAGACCCGCCCTGAAACAGCCTGCTCCTTTCCCGCTGCGCACCCAAGACTCCCCCGCTGAGTACCGCGCTGAGATGATTATCTGGGAGCAGCAGGAGTATAGCCGAGACCCCTTCGACCTACGCTTCGAGTTTCCCACTGCCCTGAATAGGGTGCTGCCCATTCAGTTGGTGGAGGATGTCATCGCCATGGGGGCCCGGCTCAAGGCTAGATGGTTAGAAGAGCGTGAGGCCCACCCAACTGCTTGGGGGACCAAGGACCACGAATTTTGGCAAGACAAAGTCCTCCACGTACCTCGCACCGTGGAAGGCTATAGTTCCCAACCCACCTAGAGGCAGCGCATTTTTGACGTCAACCTGGAGGCGTGGATGGCGTTTTGCAACACCTTCCCTTCGGAAAGGAATGACCCCACCTTTACGCCGTTTCCTCGAAGGGTAGGAGTGGATTTTAACCCGTCCATCCACGGCAGGTTTGACTTTCCCGTTATTTATAATGCCAACACCACTTCCCATAGGAACGCTCTTCTCTTCACCCTGCCCGACTTGTACAGCTCCATAAATAAATTCCTTACTAAATTCTCTTCTTGCCCTGACCCAGCCTTCATCACCACCTGTAACTACCTTAGATTAATTAGAATCCTAGTACACCAGGAACCTGCACCCCAAGAGCGCCACCTTCCGCCCCTTTATTTTGATCCCAACGCCATAGACAGCACCACCATGACTCGTCTCATGATGCGTGCTGCCCTTTTTCCATCCTTCTATGGTGCACTGCTGGAAGACATGAATGACAGCAAGTTCACACAGTGCAACCACCCCTTTCTCTCCACCACCACCCTTAAAACCCGCCTCCACACTAAAGGCTACCTCCTAAGCCGAAAGTTCCTCAACAAGGCCCCCCGGCCTCCGCCCACCCTTCCCCACCATTCGGATGATGAGGGGTAGAACTCCCATTATCCCTTGTGCTGCTGCCCCCATGTAACCATGGCAAAAAAAAAAAAAGTAAAAGCAAGCCAATCCTGAACACAGTCAAAGGTGTACTTCATCTCCCCATTACCACCCTTCTGCTCCACGCGGCCCTACCGCCCAGTCTCCTAACTACGTAATATTTAAATATGCACATGCACGGGACTCATATAATACCTACACAGAACTAATTCACAGTTTGGGTCCTCAAGTGCAGGACAACACTCTCAGCTTGCTTAGAGTTCGATGTGTCTCCCAAACTAAGTCTTGTGCACAATACAGAGACTAGCACCACCCCTAGGGAGAGACCACCTGACAGGTTTTCAATTGCAAGTGTCGACAACCACAACCCAAGTGGCATTCATTCTTCATCAACCTCCCATGCTAATTGCCCACCCAGCATCCACCAAGCCGGCAAAATCATCCAACGCGGCATCCCCAACCAACCCCCGCATACCCAGTCACCAGGGTAGACCCCAAGCCCCTGTCCCCCCGAAGTCTTCAGTGCCTACCACCACTTGCTCCCTGCGCCAGTAAGTGCCATGGGGCTGGCACTCGTCTAGGAGGGGGGAAATGTTAACCCCAACACGACGAGAGCGAAAGAAAGTGGAAAAGACGCAGGGCAAAGGCGGAAAGAAGGTAGCCCGATGGAAGGAAAAGAAGGAGAAAAGCCCAAAAGCGCAAGGACAACCGTTAAAGACCAAGGCAACCACAAAAAGGGAAAGCCGCATAAAAAGCGTACCCTAAAATTTTGTAAAAGAGTGCCGGGCTCTCACCCATGCTATTTGTAAATATAGAAGGGGAAGAGAAAAGAACAATGGAAAACAGGGCCTGGGCTATGACCACCGGCCATGTGAAAAAGGGAAAAAGGGGATGACCGCCCAAAAGGGAAGTAGGGTTTTGTATATAAAGTTGAAAAGTGAATGAAGAGCTCATTCTTTGGTGTGGCAAAACTAGTCTTCATCTTCCTCTCTTCTTCTCCCCTTCTTGCTTGTGTGTGCTCTTGAGAGAGGGAGTGTGAGAGTGTGAGGGAGTGAGTGTGTAAGAGAGTGAGGAATCAAGAGGGTGAAGCTCTCCACCATCTCCTCTTCCCTTCTCCTCTTCTCTCTTCTTATCTTCTCTTGCGCATGTGGCTATGGAGGATGAGGCTTGGAGATGGAGGAGGCTTGAGGATGCTTGAGCTAGCATCAAGAATCGTGGAGCTGCCGAAGTGTGAGAGAGAGGAGGGTACTCGATCAAGCATCAAGGTAAGTTGACTGCATTCGTAGGTTGGACGGCGCGTCGGCTAGGTGAGAGATGGCCATGAGAGCTCGCTTGGAACGCTTGAAACAATAAGCGGTCCGTAGGTCTTGGCGGTTGAGCGAAAGCTCCCATACACATCTTCTGACTCTGCTTCTAGCTCTGGCTCTGGCTCTAGCTCAGAGTCTATTAATTGTCTTTGTGACTATCTCTATATCAACTCTATCTCTGTTCTACCTCTGCTCTGTATCTGTACTGTCTCTGCTCTTTCTCTGTATCTGTTACTACTCTGTATTTATTCTACCTCTGCTCTGTCTCTGCGACTGTCATGTAATAGGGAGAACAGTACATCCATGCTTCTATTTCACTGTCAGAGGTGATTTCAGAAGTTAATTCTAGTTGAGGCAAGAGATATTCTCCCATTGACAAGGATTTTACTTCCCGTGGCAGTTGGCTTACAGTGCCCATTGTTAGGGACTGTGCCTCTATTTTCTTAGGAAATATCTGTTTAACAGCCTCTTCGTCTCCTGATGTACCATCTGTTACCTCGTTGGAGGAGTCAGTTATGACTTCGATGGATGTGGATCCATTGCTTTTTACGATCCATACAGCTTCAACACCACTTTGTTGGGTCCTCTACCTAGGGTTAGGGTTCCTTTGAACCAATCCATCCTGGCTCTTGCTTCAAAAAGCCAAGGTCTTCCCAACAGAAGCGGATATGAGGTCCCATAAGAATTTGGCTTGACTACCAAATATGTCAGTCAATAGTCTCTTCCTGCAAGGGTTGTTTTTACATATGGGAGGATGCCCAACGGTTTAATTCTACTTTGGTCTGCCAATCTGATAAGCCACTGTGTAGATTGAATTCCTTGCAACCCTAAGTCCTTCATCGTCATGTCCATCATTGTGTTTACTGATGAGCCTCCATCAATCAATGCATCTAAAATAAAGCATCCTTCTATCCACACACTAATCTCTGGGGTTCCAAGATCTAGGAAGGCATTAGCCACATCGACTTCCTTTACAGGCTTCGAGGCCTTATTGGTCTTGGTCACTGTTGAAGGAGCGATCCTTAGTCCATGTCTTCTTGTCAAGATGCTTTTGAATTTCTTTCGACAGCTAGGAGATAACATCAGTAACTGTCAGAATGTTAAGTTTGGTTTAAAAGTGTCTAGGTCTTTTATCAAGTCATAATCTTTGATTGGATGCACATGCTTCTCCAGCCGGCTAGGGAATGGGGCTACACCCATTTTCATCTTTCCTTTTTCTTCTAATAATTGCAACATCGGCACTTCTTCTATTTCTAGAAGTGTTTTTGTCTCATCTATCTCCTGGACCTCTGGTCCTGTCTCTGGGACTGTCTTTGTAACTCTCTGTGGCACTACAGTGCTCTGTACTGCACTGTTCTGTCCTATACTGCTCTGTCCCTCTGTTGATGACAGGTTGAACTTCACAGTCTTGGTAGGAGATTTATTTTCATTCTGAACAACTCGTTCCTTCTTCTTGGTGCGTGTGACAACAGCAACTTCCAACTCTACCAAATTGGAGGCAGGCTCTTGTACCTTCTGTTGGCTATTAGTGTCATTGGCCTTTACAGGGATGGAACCCGGACAGTCCTTTGCAGCGTGGCCTTCTCCTTTGCATCGATTGCATAAAGGCTTGTAATCCAGAGATCGTCTAGGGTTTGGACAATTTGGGGAGATATGACCCTTTTCTCCACACCTGTAACATTCCACCTCTGATCTCTGACCAGCTAGACTGTCGTCCTCTATAACTTTGAGAGGGAAACCTCCTTGGATCAAAATTAGGACCAAATATCCTAGGCTTTGGTCCAATATCCTGTGTTGTCATTTTGGATTCTAGCAAGTTGAATCTTGCATTTTTATCCTTCTGTCTTCGTTCATGTATCTCTTTCAGAGAGCAAATATCCTCTGTATGGTTCTTTCGCAAACAGTAGGAACAGAAGGTCCCAGGAATGGTTGGTTTTTGGGTACATTCAGTGGCTAAATGTCCCGCTTGATGACACTTTCCACACCATGTATTAGAGCGCATCACATCTCTTCCAGCTCCCACAGGAGTGGATATATTGGTGGTATTCACCTTCAGTGTCTATAGCTGCTCTGTAATCACATCCATAAGCTCTTTCTTGATACACTGGTTGGGATTTTCACCTCCTGAAGTGGGATTTCTATAGTCCTTTAGATTTTTACCTCCTGAAGTGCTTGTAGTGGGATTTTGGGAAGCTTCTATAATTACTGCATACACTGGTGGGTTGATCCAGAGGGTCCTCTGTTCTGGTTCTGGTTCTGATTCAGAGCTCTTGCTGAGACTTGGGATTGTTGATTCTAGTTGGTAGGATTCCACTATTGTTGAGTCGCCATTGGAGGAACTTTTTGAGGCCACTATTGTTGTGGTTGAACCATCATTTGATGGCACTGTCGTCTGTGATGACCACAATGGATTAGGTGCATTATATTGCGGCACTATTTGCATCTGGGGATAGGGGTAGGGAGCTATCCCTGGGATTGCATTTGGTGGGTATACCATTCCTTGGCATAGGAGGAGGTAAGACTCCTCTTCCTAGAGTCATTGATAGCCTTGCTTCAACTTCGTCATACAATCTTACACCTTTCACTGCAGCTTGCAGATTGACTGGTCTTCTCAATTCCATGAACTTGTGAACTTCTGGTTGTAAGCCTCTGAGAAACACTCCTTTCTGAATGCCTTCGTCTATATGATGGTTAGTCCATCTCTTCAAGATGGATTTCATTCACAAGACATAAGCTTATACTCTTTCTCCAGAGGACTGACTTAGGTTCATGAACTCCTCTCGCATCCACTCTTCAAAACCTTCACGCTTGAATTTAGTGAGGAAGGCCAACTTCAGGTGATCCCATGTGCCAAAAGTTCATGTTGCTTGTCTTTCATACCACTGAAACGCTGCACCCTTGAAAGTGGCGGGGAATATTGCTAACCAATGCTCAGGGGTTCTGGCATTGTTAGCCACACATGCTACCACGAATTCTGCTACATGAAGATCAGGGTCTTCATTATACTCTGCCTTAGAAACTGGCAATTGGGACTACATTTGCTGGCCTGTCATCAATATTTCCAGGACGAATCTAGCTAGGAAGGGGACCTTGAGTCGCCATGGGGACTTCTGTAAAGAGTGATTTTAGGGCGTTAAAGGAGGTTTCTGCTGCGAGCTCATTCTCAGTTTTGATTTTTTCCTTCTTTCTTCTCACGTACCTCTGGACTCATTCTAACGCTTGTCTCTTGATTGCATCATTCATCAGGGGGTTGGCTCCAACCAGTTGGTCTGTACTCAACAGGATAGAATCAAAGAGGGGCTTTAGTCTCTGAGGGATTCTCTAGTCAATATCTCTTCTACTTCCCCCTTTTCAACATCTCTGAATTCGGCTTTCAAACCACTATAGAGGGGGAGATATTCCGTTCTGAAAGTATCAAAACTCATTCTTCTTAGGATCATTGTTGTGCCATTATAATAATGCCAGCTTCTAAGGATTTCAACAGTGTATGTTGTGAAAAACACTCTATCTACCAACTTCCAGTGGGTTGCTAATTGGACAAACAGAAGATTGTCAGTGCAACAAGCATCCCACGTATCTTGTTGTTGAGTATCCATGAACAAATTCCAACTCTTTTCCTTCTTGTTTTCGTGAACCTCCACGGACCACGACTCCTAAAGCTTCTTTACAATTTTCCACTTGATGATGTTTGGAAACTTCTCAATGAATACCAAATCTTCCATGGATGGTCATTCTCTCTGTTTCTGCTCTTCATTTTGTTCCCAAACAGTTTGCCACTAAGATGCAAGTTTCTGCTGCTTCAACAGGAAGAGGAAACAGTCCACCACATAGAGCATGCATCATGATGGTGATATGTTTCCACCATTGTGGGATGAACTTCTTGTGGAAAGTGGCTTTAATAATGAGAATCTCCAACTCTTCAGGGGAAGAAGGAACTTTGCAAACTTCCATTGAATTCTCCTCTTCTTGGCAATGCTATTTCCTTCATTTCAGCCTCTTCTAATGCTTGCTGATGGCACATTTCCCTAGCTGCGCACCAAAAACATGGAGCCCCAAGAGGAACACCAAGGAAAAGAGGATTCTACTGCAAGAAAATCTATCTTGTAACATCACCAAGCTTTTATTTCATTCTTTTGATAACCAAAACATAGAAAACAGCAATTCTTCACGTAGCATCATAGTAGATATCTCCCACAAATTTTATAAAATCAACCATATTCTTCAACATCTTCATAGAATTCTTCAATAGAACAAAGAACATAAAGGAATACACCATTTTTTAATGGAAATCAATCACATAGTATTCATCTTCAATGTCTTCATAGTCTTCTCTCTCAATCTCTCATATACAATTACATTGTTTTGATAAAATTAACTCTCTCTCTCTCTCTCTCTCTCTCTCTCTCTCTCTCTCTCTCAATAGTACATCATCTCCTCACTACAATGCTCTCATAATAACTCTCAATAATCCTTCTTAGGTCGTGGATGCACCTCCCAAGAGGTATGTATGATATGAAGAGTCACTAGAGCCACTACAATGTCTCCTCACAGCTCACTACTATCACTATGACTCAGTCTTCTCTTCAGTCTTCAGTAGCTGCTTCTTCCATTTGTTTTAGCTATTTTGAACTTAGATTCATCCTTTCCAAAAGTTAGAAAACTTTTCCAAAGCCACACATACTTTCTACAGAACACTTACAGAAGATCTAAAGAACAGTACAGTACAGTACCAAAGCAACTATATAACAGTTTTTTACAGAGCAGAGACAGAGGCTCTACAGAAGGTTACAGAAGGTCACAGAAGGTCATCAAAACCTCATAACTCATACTAAAACCATTCTAAACTATCAAAAACTATTCAATAAGCTTCCAAAAGATTTCAATATTCATCAATCATCAATCCATGTTTCATACAGAAGACAATCAAAACAAAACAGAAGCTATACAGAAGGTATACATAACCAATCAGAACCTCAACAGAACCTATCAGAACATCACAAAGCTTCATATTTCCACTAAAAATCATCATGAACTTCCAAAAAATAATCAATATAATCCAAAACACTCTCAAACACTTCCATTATCAACCATACATCACTCTAAATCCATAAAAAATCAATCATTTAGACCTCAAAAATAACAAAAACCAGTCAAAAATTCAATCTTTTTCCACTCTCAACACTTCACCATTTTGATAGAAGGAATGTTCTCTTTTGGAACTATGGGTTCTCTTTTCTTGGTACGTGTTATTGTGGCAACTTCCAATTCCACCAAGTTGCAGACAAGTTCTTGGGTCTTCTATTGGGTATCAGTGATAGCTTTCATAGGAGCTAGACTAGGACAATCTTTTATAGTGTGGCCTTCTCCTTTGCATCGATTACATAAGGATTTGTAGTCCATGGATATTTGAGAGTTTTGATAGTTTGGTGAGATATGTCCTTTTTCTCCACATCTATAACACTCCACTTCTAATCTCTAGCACTGCCAAGCACCACCAGAATGTCATCCTTTGTAACTCTGAGAGGAAAACCTCATTGGGCCAAAATTAGGACCAAACTATCTAGGCTTTAGTCCAATATCTTGGGTGGTCATCTTGGATTCCAACAAGTTGAATCTTGCTTCATCTTTCTTCCTTCTTTCATGTGTCTCCTTCAGAGAGTAGATGTATTCTGTATGGTTCTTTCTTAAACAATATGAAAAGAAGGCTCTAGGGATAGTTGGTTTTTGGGTATCTTTAGTGGCTAAATGTCCTATTTGATGGCACTTTTCACATGATGTATTAGATTGCATCACATCTCTTCCACCTCTTGCAGGATTGGATATGTTGGTGGTATTCACCTTCAACATTTACAGACATTCTATAATCACATCCATCAACTCCTTCTTAATGCTTGCAACTAAATTGGACAGATAGTCCTTCAAATTTTCTCCTCTTTTATAGTAGTTGCAATAGGCTTTTGGAAAGCCTTTGTAATCGCTACATAGACCGGTTGAGTTGATCCAAAGAGGGTTCTCTATTCTGATTCTGATTTAGAGCATGTTGAGACTTGTGGTTGTTGGATGCAATTGGTAGGGTTCCACTGTTGTTGTTGACTCGCCGTTGGGGGAACTGTTTGAGGCCACTGTTGTTGTGGTTGAATGAGGTACTATTATCTGCGGGTCACCACTGTGGATTTGGTGCATTGTATTGCGATATTATTTGCATCAAAGGGTAGGGTTAGAGAACAATCCCTAGGACTACATTTGGTGGGTATACCATTCTTGGCATGAAAGGAGCTATGAATTCTATTCCTGAGATTATCAACAGCCTTGCTTCAACTTCATCATACAGTCTTGCACCTTCCAATGCATCTTGTAGGTTGACTGGTCTTATTAATTCCACAAATTTAGAAACTTTTGGTTGCATACCTCTAAGAAAAACTCAATTCTGAATGCCTTCATCCAAGTGATGGTTGGTCGATCTCTTCAATATGGATTCCATTCTAGAGGTTTATACTTTCACCCATTCACCAAAGGACTGACTTAAGTTCATGAACTCCCCTCACATCCGCTCTTCAAAACCTTCACACCTAAATTTTTAGTGAAGAAGCTAACTTCAAGTTGTCCCATGTGCCAAAAGTTCATGTTGCTTGTCTCTAATACCACTGAAATACCATGCCTTTGAAAATGACGGGGAATATTGCCAACCAATGTCGAGGATTTTGGCATTATTGGCTACACATGCTACCATGAACTTGGCTACATGAAGATCAAGGTCTTCATTGTACTCTCCCTTAAAGATGGGCAAGGGGACTACATTTGTTGGCCTAGAAGGGGACCTTGAGTTTCGATGGGGACTTCTATGAAGAGTGTCACAAGGGCGTCAAAGCAAGCTTCTGCCTGTTAGTTTATTCTCAGCTTTGATTTTTGCTTTTTCTCTTCTCACGTATCTCTGGACTTGTTCTAGTGCTTGCCTCTTGATTGTGTCATTCATCATAGTGTTAGCTCCACCTAGTTTGTCTATACTTAACATAACATAATCAAAATGGCTTCAGTCTCTATAGGACTCTCTTGCCAAATATTATTCTACTTCCTTCTTTTCAATGTATCTGAATTCAGCTTTCATTCCACTAACAAAGGGGAAGATATTCAGTTTTGAAGGTATAGAAATCATTCTTCTAAGGGTCGCCCATAGTGCCATTGTCTTTATATTACCAACTTCAGAGGGTTTCAATAGCATAGGTTGTGAAGAACACTCTGTCTACTATCTTCCAATGAGTTGCCAATTGGACAAATAGGAGATTGTCAGTGCACCAAGTATCCCATGTATCTTACTGTTGAGCATCCACGAACAAATCTCAACTCTTTTCCTTCTTGTTCTTGTAAATTTCAACTGACCACCACGACTCCTAAAGATTCTTCATAATCTCCCACTTAATGATGTCCAGAAATTCTTCAATGAAGGCCAAATCTCCCATGGATGGTCATTCTCTGTGTTTCTTTTTCTCTTTTCAAATTTGTGAAAAACAATTGGCTATTGTGATACAACTTTCTATAGCTTTAGAAGATAGCGGGATCAATTTGTCACATAGAGCCTATATCAAGATAGTGACATGCTTCTGCCATTGAGGGATGCACATTCTCTCACTCATTCTCTCCCTCTCTCACACACATGCTCTCTCTCAATAGTACATTGGAATCATCAAGAATAATCATCCATAACCCTTCTTTGGTCGTGGATAACCCTCCCAAGAGGTATGTCTGACATGAAAAGTCACTAGAGCCACTACAGTGTCCTTTCACAACTCAACAGTGTCACTGTCACTTCAATCTTCACTTGAGTCTTTAGCAACTACATCTTCCGCTTCTTTGAGATATTTTGAACTTGTTTTCATCTCTTTCAAAGTTTAGAAAACTTTCCCAAGCTACACATTCATCCCACAAAATGCTTACAAAGGCATACAAAGCAAAAACAGAACAAAAGCATAGGCTCTGCAAAGACGGTCAACAAAGGATCTATAGAAAGTCATCAGAAAGCATTTAGCTCAACTAAAAGCATTCAAAACCATCAAAAATCATTCAATAAGCTTCCAAACACTCTCAAAATCCATCAATCATCATTCCAACCTCTCATACAGAAAGAAAACAGAACAAAACAGAAGCTCAACAAAACAAATCAAACTAGAACCTTTTAGCGCATCATATCTCCATTGAAAAACATCATGAGCTTCTCAAACCTATCCAAACTTATCTAAAACACTCTCAAATGCTTCCAGAAAAATCAATCGTCATTCAAATTATACAAAAAAAAATATCTAAAAATCCAACCAAAAAATGCACTCATATCAACCCTCAACACTCTAAGCTTGGCCATGTTCTCAAGCTTGTTTGAGCTCTCTCCTTAAGGTTTATGGGCGTTAGTTTTTACTCCCTTCTTGAGATCTCTTTGAGGTAGAACTTAGCCATATGCTCAAGCTCACTTAAGCTCTCTCTTTGAGATATCTAAGCTTGTTAGTGTTGTGCTCTTGAGCTCATTTGAGATCTTTAAACTTGACCATATACTCTCTCTTTGAGATCTCAAGCTCATTTGAGGTCTCACTTTGAGATCTTTGAGATTTTGATCAAATAGGCCATGTACTCAAGATCATTTGGTCTCTTTCTCCTCAAGATTTGGCTTGGCCATGTGCTCAAGCTCAATTTCTTAGGGTGGACATGACTATCTGCTCAAGCTCAAGCTCTGAGGGTCAACATGGACATGTGCTCAAGCTCATTTGACCTCTCTCATTGAGGTTCAGCTCGGCCCTTTGGGCAAGACAATTTTAACTCCATCTTTGAGATCTCTTTGAGGTAGAGCTTGGCTATTTGATCAAGCTCACTTGAACTCTCTCTTTGAGATCTATAAGCCTGGCTATGTGCTCAAGCTAATTTGAGGTCTTTGAACTTGACCATGTAATGTCTCTTTGAGCTCTCTCTAATTTGAGATATCTCTTATTTGAGCTCTATCTTTGAGATCTATGACCTTTGCCATGTGTTCAAGCTCATTTAAGACCACTCCTTAATGTTGGGCTTGGCTATGTGCTTAACCTTTAAGCTTGGCTGTGTCCTCTAATCCTAACCATGTTCTCAAGCTCAAGCTCTAAGAATGGACATGGCCATGTGCTCAAGCTTTGGTCTTGTCCATATTCTCAAGCTCATTTGAGCTCCCTCTTTAAGGTTATGATGAGCCCAATAATGGGCAAGATAGCTTCAACTCTCTATTTGATATCTCTTTGGGATAGAGCTTGGCCATGTGCTCAAACTTGAACTCTTTTTAAGATCTCAAAGCTTTGACATATGCTCAGGATTATTTTGAGATATCTAAGCTTGGTCATGTGCTCCCTCTTTGAGCTGTCTCTCAAGCTCCGTCTCATTTGAGCTCTCTCTTTGATATCTCAAACTCATTTGAGATCTCTCTAACTTTAGATCTCTGATCTTGGCCATGTTCTAGAGACATCAAGCTCATTTGATCTCTATACTAAAAGGTTAAATGGTGGGTAAGATAGTTTGAACTCTCTCTTTTATATCTCTTTGGGATAGATCTTAACCATGCACCTGAACTCACTTGAACTCTCTCTATGAGGCACATGGACAAGCTCAATCAGTCCCTCTTTAAGGAGGAGCATATCCATATGCTCAAGCTTTGAGCTTGGCCATGTGCTCAAGCTCATTTGAGCTCTCCTTAAAGTTGGGCTTGGCCATGTGGAAAAGATATTTCAACTCTCTATTTGAGATGTCTTTGAGGCAAATCTTGGCCAAGTACTCAAGCTCACTTGAACTCTCTCTTTGAGATATCTAAGCTTGGCCATGTGCTCAAGATCATTTGAGCTCTCTCTTTGAGATCACTGAGCTTGGCCACCCTTTGATCTCTCTAAGTTGAATTAACAGTAATCAAAATTCATATAATTCAAATTTTCTTATAGTATTGAATGCCATAAAATTTTGATAATTCTTATATGAATTTATTAATAGATCTTATATGTTTATGTTAGTGTATGCTAGCATAGTCTAAGACTATTGTCTTTGTTGTATAAATTGTCTTTTGTAAGGTGGAGAAAAAGATTCATTTGCTAGTGGATAATGAATAAGTTAGTTTAAATTTTGTATGTTTAACTTGCCTAGATGCATATTATGGTGGATCGAAGATTGAAATGGGAAATACATCGATGGTAGTGTGAATGTATATTTGAGTGTCAAGGTTTCTTTTCCTACTTCAAAGATGAGAGAGTTGAAATATGCTATGAGGAGAGCTATTTGATAGCCCTTGCTAGGTGTGAAGATAGTGTTTGATAAGGAGATTACTATGACATTAGCATCTTTAGTTTGATGATTGTGAAGAAACGAAACACAATGATGTTACTCAAAACATGGATGGCTTGTAAATGCATGGAGAAACTAGACTTTTTCATGGTACTGTAGCGATCGAGCAATTGTCGCCTATCTTGCCACAATATGATCATTTAAGGATTTGTCAGTCATGCAAGGATAAGCATGATACCCTATGGGATAGGAGTAAGATTCACCTATGTCATGAAGGTGTTATACTATTTCTACATCCTAATAATGCTATACATTTTGACCACTTATAAGAGAACTATATTGGGGTTAGCATTGAGCACACTTTCATAAAAGGCTCTCACATTAACTTTCATGTTGTGAATAGTATTGATGTGGTTAGATGGCCCATTAATCAGTGACTTTGTTGGATGAAAATCCACTACCACATCATCCTTTAGACCAATCACCTAAAAAGTTTCAAGTGCCTCAACTAATGGAATCCCAAATATGTCTTCTGATAAACCATTCTAGAAAAGAAAGTACACTTTCATCAAGATGGTTCCAAATAACATGGCCCCAACAATTTCAAACATGTATATTTCAATTAGTTCTTTCCAACAGATGACTATAGTAAATCATTTCTCTAATAGATGTTGCCAACATGGAAATTATGACACTGTGGCACAAATACGTAAACAATTATGGGGGCAAAACTTTGAATTTGAAACTAATTATGTGTATGGCATGACCTCCACTACTGCTTGGTGGTGCCATGACACTATAGGAGAAATCAAACATGATTTCAAAAGAGATAATCCATAATATGTTGCAAGGGCATAGATACATTGCATGGGATTCCAAAAACATATTTTTATCATGACAAAAGTAAATTTGAGAATGGTGCAAGGTGTTATGTCCATGGAAATGCACATAAACTCGAGAATTCAAGTACATGTGGGAATGGAAAGATCAATCCTTGCAAATTTTAGTGAAAGTAATGGAGAAAATATATCAAATAGAAGTAGAAAATTATTGATGAGGCTAAAAATATTCAATTGGTTACACATATAAGCAAGTTGATATTTTACATGAGGTGAACTTGCCACTATAACAACTAGGTCACAAAGAAGGAATGCCAAAGTCAACTTTCAATAGCATTGGAATAAATAATCTCAGCATGTGGTGTTGAGAGAGCCTAGTTAGTTTTCTAAATACAATATTTGTAGCCCTTTAAAAGCTCAACAAGAGACAAGAGGCCACAACGGATATCCAAGAGAGACAAAGAGTTTTGAAAAATAGAAAACGTCATATGGTACAATAACTAAGTTGCAAGAACCTTTACTACACATGGCATAAATCCTCTCAAGTTCAACCAAAAAAGTATATGCCCATCATCCATGACAAGATGGACCAAAAGAGGACAAAAATCCCTTGATTAACTCAAGTGCCAAAAGAGTTGGACTCAACATGGCAACTTCAAGTATCACTATTTGGAGAAATCCCTCATAATCATAGAGAAGATCACTACAAGCAATTTGTGTTGAACAGTTAGTGATCTTTGACTCTAGTTTCATGATTAGATATCTTGCATTTTGTTAACATAACTTAGAGAGAGGAGATAGACATGAGCTTTGGGATCTAGCAAGCAATGGTCTACCAAGGAGTAATAATTCCTTGTTTAACTCTTTGAACTATAGAAATGCACTAGATTACCATGTAGCTCATAGTGGCAAAGGACAACCCCAACCACTAAACAGAAATCCTTGTAATCCTACATCATATATGAATTGTTGTTGGTCATATGAAGAGGCTACACCATCAATACCGATGGTAATTGATATCAACAAGCAGTGAGTTCTTCCTCCAATAGGAAACATTCATTTTGTAAGCTTTTGGAAAGTTTATTACTCCAAATGGACAATTTTGCATCAGAGAATAAGAAAATATATGTGCTTACATATATCTTGCTCGTTGTTGCAAAGGGGGTCTTCAAAATAGTGTATCTTGGATTTTGTATGATGGGCCATACATACAAGTAGATGCAAGGTTTGGCTGATATTAAGAAGTCTTGAGAACTAAAATAGTATATGCATATCTCTTGCTCCTTGTTGCAAAGAGGGTTTTCAAAACAGTGCATCTGGGATTTTGTATGGTGGGTCATATACACAAGGATGTAGATGTAATGTTTGCCTGACATCAAGAGGATTTGAGAACTAAAACATTGTATATATTCCCACATTTGATGGAGGTACTAAGAACATCTATATCATCAACCCTAGCCCTATTTTCACTCACAGGCTCTTAACTTCAAAAGTTTTGTCGATGGATACCTTTGTGATGGACATGATGTCCTTGTCAACCACCCAAAATCACTCTAGTTTCCATATTTAATGTAAGGAAATAATCCAATCATCCAATATAAAGTGCATCCAAAAACAATTGATTGGATGCCCAAGGAGGGAGATATAGACCTATGAAGGATAGCCTTGATAATTCACTTCTTTTATATGTATATTCCAATTTGTTACCAATAGGTGCTCATTTCATTAAGGAACATGGGTTAATTTTATCTAGAATAAAAGCTCATATGAGATTTTGGGAGAGCACAAGAAAGGACGATGATATCCCTTTTTACTTTACTTTAAGCATGTCATTGACTATTGAACAATGTGATCAAGGAGATCGAGAGGCCTATTACTTAAACAAAGCAAGACTTGACATTGTATATAGACTTTTGGCCAAGGACATGTCAAATATATTATTTTAAAATTAAATAATTAAATATATAAAAGAAAAAATGGTCACACCCTCACTAAGGATGTTGTTGAGCTAGCTATTTAGAGCATGTTACTCCATCAAAATTGGTTGTTCAGGAGCTAAGCTGTTGGAGATGAAGGCTCGAGTTGAGGAAAAGAGAAAGGAAGAGGTTGGAGCTAGGGGTGGAGTTGGGGCTAGGGCATGGGGTGCAAGCACTAGCACAAGTTGTAGGGACAAGCTCAACAAAGGAAGAAAGGTCTCAATAAAGGGTATGAGAGCTTAGCAAAGGCTCAATAGAAGGCTAGGAATGTAGTGCATGTAGAATATAGAACCAAGTAAATGCAAGAGTAAAAGAATAGCAACATGGGTAGGGAGTCTAGTTTAATATAAGATTGTAGGGGGGGAGGGGTGCACAGTATTGGGTATAGCAATGGGGGTACCATGCATTTAAAATAGAGTACTTCCCAAACTTAACCTAGATCAACCAGCAGGTACTTGAGACATAATGCAATACACCACCGAGGTTTTTTAGAACTCGTGTATACTAGGGGATCACAAATGTAGGGGTGGTGTATATCACACACTACAAGAAATGCTTACCCAATGCATTTTGACATCTCATAGCTTCGACAGAGCAGGGGGAACCTTAGGGCTAAAAATGTAGTAAAAAAGAGTATATACTAAAAATCTTTGTTAGGTGTCACTCATTGATTCTAGAAGTGAAAAATGTGAAATCCCTTCCCTCCCCCCTCTCGAAAAAAAGAAACCAAAGAAAGTATATCTTTTCCATTAGCACTTCATCTTTGGGCATTATAGAAAGGATCGAATCATAGAAGTGATCTACTATTGTACTATAAAGAGCTAAAGTAAATGTAGTTCTTTTCAAGTGCCTTTAGCCCAAAAAGGCTTGCCTGAGAGTACTAAATTTGGATAAATTTTCATGAAGAGATACCTAGTGTTGTTGAAAAGCACTCTATTTTTCATTGTATTGGGGTGCCAAAGAATTTACAGCTTGCATAATGTGGTCTAGGTATCATCTTAATAGAGTTTAGTCCAAGCTATCACCTTGGACATAGAGTTTGTAACCTATTTGCACCACTACAATGTACATAGTTTCCTTCAAGAGCTTATTTAGTATCGTTTGGTTTCATCTTCCAAGCTTGCAAGGGCTTTGGTAGTAGCATGGTCCTAGCACTACTGCTTCGAATATAAGCGTGCCTCACCTACTAGCCGTAGCTTTGCAATCATAGCCTTGTTAGCTCACTTATTTCTATTACATCGGATCCCACTTCCTATTTAGGATGAAGTTTCATAATTATCTAATTATCTAAATCACACTTAATTTGACATGTAAAAACACCTTTAATTAACCCTTAGCATGAGCTTCAAATAGTGGCTTAAGATGGACTATGTGACATCGAGAGTTGGAACAAGCAATGAGGGTGACGATGCTTGTAAGGATGATGACTGGATGTAAGGATTTGTTCAATTGCCACAATTTTGAAGATGATGGTGAGTTGGCAATTGTTGATGTTGATGTGTGTGTCCTAGAACAATGGTGGATGGGAAAAATAAGAGCGATGAGTATTAAAGCTTTTTCTTAACCTTTATGTTGTATCCTCTCCCCCTGTTAGCCCTCGTTCATGTGAGAAGGGTGGGGATGTTACAACAAGGATGTACTTCAGAAAGTGCAATGACGTGTGTTGCTTTTTTTAAGGGGATCCATTTTTCCTTAACCTCAGAAATCACATACCTCACACATTTGTGAATTTGTATTTGTGTTATGTTTGGCACATGCCTTTTTGATAGTGAGTTCTCTTGTATTGTTAAGTGTTTACTTAGCTTTTGTATATGTCTACTCTGAATACCATGGGTACAATGCACCTTCAAACTATCAAATAGAGCTGCCCTGCACACTATACATATGATAACTGAAAATGACATTATAAGAACGACTCTATCAAGAGTCACAAAGCATTTTTCAAATACCAATGTTAACATAAACATCATGCTTTCATTTTACTAAGATCATATGTATGAGTAGTGCTTCTATTCCCTTATCATAGCCCAATGAGAAATAAAAGTTAAATGATCTCACTCTAATAATATGCCCATGGAATGGGCCAAGTACAAGTCTCCAAACTTATGCTACTTCATAACCTTGCAACAAGTTCAAATAGCAACTATAGAGTAGTCCACAAATTTTAGGTAGAGCAATCTGTTAATTGTATATACATCTATATTTACTTTGTGATTTTCATCAATTGTAGGTATAAGAAATAGGAAAAATACTAGGATATCATCCCCCACACTACCATAAGTAGAGACTATAGCATTCAACACTACTACCATGTCCATGTTGTACTTGAAGATGAAATTTTTCACAATGACTCCTTGAAAAAGAGGAAGCTCTAGTTTTTACATTGACCACCAAATAAAGTGTTCAATGCAATACTTGGAGAAAGTCTCCTTTTTTATTTAACTTCAAATCTCTTTCTTGATGCTTCGATATACTCTTATCACACATATAAAGAAGATATATTTACATATATAGTGTATCTATATATGTGCCTTCTAGAATGTATTGTGATAATTTAGTTTATTGTCATGTATCTATTTTGTAATTGAGAGTAAGGTTTCTTATGTCTTTCTCTATGGATAATTTTAAAGATAAGGGTATTTTTCAAAAGACCCTAAATGCATGTGATAGAGAGGGTTTACATGTGGTGAACCCCCTCACACAAATGCACGTGTATAAATGCATGCATGTACATTGAGCTCCATAAGTAAAACCTGGGGGGGGGGGGGGGGGGGGGGGGGGGGGCGTGTGTGTGGAGAAGTAGATAAAGATATTTTTTTGTTTAGGAGAAGAAGTGAACACCTTTTGCTTTTTTCATATTCCTTTTGAGATGGCCTCTCCTTCAACATCCAACATAGATGATCCCTTGGCATGTGTTGGTGCTCTTAAGCTTCATTTAAAATTTTATATAATATAGCAACTAAAAAGACTCAAGGAGATAGCCACTTCGAAAACTAAAATCATAAATTGCACACTAGCTTTACTTATTTTGTTACTCCATAATGCTTATATAAATATCTAATAACCTATAAGTGAAGAATTGGTAACAAAGATAATCAACAAGACCTCCAATATATTTTTTTGAAAACTTCATCAATACTACTATATTATTTTGGCTGTAGGTTTGTCGAACCTTCAAAGGGCTTCCCAAATCTATCCCCCCTCCCAAACCTCCCCTTTTTAATTAAAACCCCCTCTCTTTCATGTGTAATCTATGCCTCTGTCTTCCTCCTCCCCCTTTTAAGTACACCCCCCTTCTTTCTTATGTGTAGTATCTCTCTCTCTCTCTCTCTCTCTCTCTCTCTCTCTCTCTCTCTCTCTCTCTCTCTCTCTCTCTCTCTCTCTCTCTCTCTCTCTCTCTCTCTCTCTCTCTCTCTCTCTCTCTCTCTCTCTCTCTCTCTTTAATTTTTCTAATTTAAAATTTCCTCTCTTTTTTCTCTTTAAAAATGAGAAGAGAGAAAGCGAGAACATAAACCAAGACAACGATATAGAAAAAGAAAAAAATAGGAGAGAGAAACAAAGAGTGGGGAAGAGAGAACAAAAACTGAGAGAGAGATACAAAGAAAGAAGAAAAGAAAAAAGAAGAGGGGAAGAGAGAGGAAAAGAAAAGAGAGAGAGGGCTTCCCGAACCCACCCCCTTTCCCCAAGCTCCCTTTTTAATTCAAACCCCCTCTCTCACACATGTAATCTCTCTCTCTCTCTCTCTTTCCCCTTTCATCTTTTCATTAAACCCCCCTCTCTCTCACGTGTAGTCTCTCTCTCCCCCCTCTTCCTTTTTTCATTAAATTAACCTTTTCACAAATGTCTTTCTCTCTCTTTTTAAATCAAAACACACACACACACACACACACACACACTCTCTCTCTCTCTCTCTCTCTCTCTCTCTCTCTCTCTCTCTCTCTCTCTCTCTCTCTCTCTCTCTCTCTCTCTCTCTCTCTCTCTCTCTCTCTCTCTCTCTCTCTCTCTCTCTCTCATTAAACCCCCCCTCTCTCTCATGTGTAGGCTCTCTCTCACTTCCCCCTCTTCCTTTTTTAATTAAATTAACCCTTTCACAAACATCACTTTCTTTCCCTTTTTAAATCAAAACTCTCTCTCTCTCTCTCTCTCTCTCTCTCTCTCTCTCTCTCTCTCTCTCTCTCTCTCTCTCTCTCTCAAACTTTTCACAAATGTCTCTTTCTCCTCCTTTCAAATCAAAACACATACACACACACACACACACACTCTCTCTCTCTCTCTCTCTCTCTCTCTCTCTCTCTCTCTCTCTCTCTCTCCCTCTCTCCCTCTCCCCCCCTCTCTCTCTCTCTCCCTCTCTCTCCCTCTCTCTCCCTCTCTCTCCCTCTCTCTCCCTCTCTCTCTCTCTCTCTCTCTCTCTCTCTCTCTCTCTCTCTCTCTCTCTCTCTCTCTCTCTCTCTCTCTCTCTCTCTCTCTCTCTCTCTCTCTCTCTCTCTCTCTCTCTCTCTCTCTCTCTCTCTCTCTCTCTCTCTCATTAAACCCCCCCTCTCTCTCATGTGTAGGCTCTCTCTCACTTCCTCCTCTTCCTTTTTTAATTAAATTAACCCTTTCACAAACATCATTTTTTTTCCCTTTTTAAATCAAAACTCTCTCTCTCTCTCTCTCTCTCTCTCTCTCTCTCTCTCTCTCTCTCTCTCTCTCTCTCTCTCTCTCTCTCTCTCTCTCTCTAACTTTTCACAAATGTCTCTTTCTCCTCCTTTCAAATCAAAACACACACACACACACACTCTCTCTCTCTCTCTCTCTCTCTCTCTCTCTCTCTCTCTCTCTCTCTCTCTCTCTCTCTCTCTCTCTCTCTCTCTCTCTCTCTCTCTCTCTCTCTCTCTCTCTCTCTCTCTCTCTCTCTCTCGCTCTCTCCCTCTCTCCCTCTCTCCCTCTCTCCCTCTCCCTCTCCCTCTCCCTCTCCCTCTCCCTCTCCCTCTCCCTCTCCCTCTCCCTCTCCCTCTCCCTCTCTCTCTCTCTCTCTCTCTCTCTCTCTCTCTCTCTCTCTCTCTCTTTCTCTCTAGGGAGAGAGGGAGAGGGGATCAATAGCACGGAAGGATTATGCGTTTCAACATCCATGTATTAGATATCACTATTTTTTAGATTTGTTTTTATATTTATGTCACATATCATTATATTAGGTCTTATTTACATAAAACACAACCCTTTTTGTGTTCTTTGCAAAGGTCACTTCTTGATTATCATTTTGTAAACAATGGCTTACGTATTAGGGATTCATAGGAGACTTCTAGAAAGTACACAAAAAAGACACAGACTCCAAGCAAGAGTAAGATCATATTTCCAGAACATTCAAAGGGGAGTTTTAAATCATGAGTATTTGGGAACATCTCTTTGCACCTTTTTGTGTTTCTCCAGTGTATAATTTTGCATTGCCATTAACTTATCACTACAAACAAATCTATTCAAGTTGATGGTTTATGCATGTCTAATGCTTTGCATGGTGACTTGCATGTATCGCAAATAGGACACCAGTAGTTGTAACACTTTTTCATGCAAAATCTTCATGCATTAGATGATGATGCAATTGCCAATGCGAGTCACAGCCTCTTAGAAAACATGGGAACCCATAGATGTGCTTTTAGAATATCCAACATACCAAGATTATAGAAGTACTCCTCTAATCAATGTGACCAATGTTGTGCATGGTGATGAGCAGTGACAGCAGCTTGAGGGGGGACCTTTGTCATGTCATGGAGCAAGAAGTGCCAATATAGGATGTGGGATGTTTTGGTAGAGAAAGTGCAACATGATGCCTCATTCGTTTTTAAAAATGGAGGATTATACTCCATTTTGCATGAAGTGCCTAAGTTGGACAACCATCCTTTGACGAATATACTAGTGTTTAGAGATCCTAAAGTGCTTTCCATTGGGAGCCTTAAGAAATAGTGCATGCATTGCTATGGAGTATGGAGACAAGGATTGTGTGGTCTTGCATGTTTCGGAGACATTCTTGCAAAAAATGGTAAGATTTGGTTGTCGCCTTTGGGAGAACCTCCTCAACTTTTGCAAAATTTGTTGGATGGTCATCATAGATATAGTCATGAATTTAAAATAGCACTCTATGAATGATAGATCCCTTTCATTTGCTACAATGGGGGCACATGTGGATGAGCTTATAGGTACTACTAGGAATGGATATAGTTTTTTTTTATGCTAAGCAAATCCATGCGGATGAGATTATAGGTACTACTAGAAATGGATACACTTTTGTATACATGGTTTGGTGTATCATTGCATTGTTCCGATGTTTCCTAGACACCGAGCATGAATCAGGACCCTGATTCGCGCATGTGTATGCATATGATACAGAGCATGAAGTAGCAAATTGATTGCAAGTGATATCTAGCTTGATACCTGAATTATTGCAAGAGCTTCAAGAGATGATGCACAGTTATAATATCTATGCTCAAGCTTTTTCCTTTTTTGGTGTTTTTGTTAGCACAATAATGTTTTGGAGTTGAGGATGACAATTACTTAGTATCATTAACATCGAGGCAATACACATTGCCTATCGAAAATGAGATTTCCATGATCATGACTAGGAGCTAATAAAGATGAGCTTAGCTATTGTGATATCCATGTCTTCACCCAATATGGATAGGGTATGTGGATGTCAAATTTACATTGGGTGTATATGCCAATGTTATATGTTTTGCTTTTTCCAAATGTAGAAGTTGGATGGCATATAAGGATTCTATATAGTGATGTAGCAGATGATGTGCCTCTAGAGTAGTTGAGAAATAAGGTTTGTGTCATGCAAATGCAATTCTATGCATACTATCTTCAGATGTACAATGACTCAAATGTGTGTCTTCTAAGAGAAGGAAGGCTATTACAACAATACACAGTAGATGTATACTTTAGTATTAACCAATGCATGCTTGCATGATACCATCAAAATCAACAAATTTTGTGCGTAGAACTTTATCAAGGCTTGGCAAACATAGCATGTGGTGTCGACAATACTAATATTCATATCATGTGGGCAAAGGTTGGTAAGAGAGTTATTCTACCTTCCTCCTTGACCAGTGGTCCAAGGTTCATGCATCAAATGTATCAAGACACTATATGAGCTGCAAGTGCAAATGGAAATCCAACATTTGTATAACTTTTACATGCAATCCGAATTGGCCAGAAGCACTATTCTAAGGGCAATCAGCACATGATCACCCAAGTTTTACTAGATGCATCTTTTGAGCAAAGCATGTGGATTTGATGGACACACTCATTAAGAAAAAACATTTTGGAAGTGTAGTTGGATATGTTAGTATTATAGTGTTTCAAAAGAGAACCCACTCTCATACTTTATTGATTCTAGAAGAGTCATTCAAACCTTCAACAATAGAGCATTATGATAAAATAGTTTGCCCACAGCTACCACATAAAGAAAAATTTATTGTGTTGCATGAGGCAGTGGTTAGATATAACATATATGGACCATGTGGGCCGTTTAATTTGCACTGTCCTCCATGTATAAGCAAAAAAAAGTGTACAAAGGGGTATCCAAAGAAGTTCATTCATGAGACCATTGTTAACGATACTAGATATACTATTTATAGAAGATGTGATGATGGCAAAAGTGTGAAATTAGGGGTAGTGCCATTGGTAATTATTGGATTTTTCTTTGCAATCCATATCTTTCAAAGAAATACAATATACACATCAATATTGAGATATGTTCCACTGTCACTAGCTATGAAGTACCTTTGCAAGTACATTTACAAAGGACATGACATAGCTACAATATGGTTTGCATTTGTGAGACCAGAAGATGATAGTATGGATATTGTAGTACATATGATTGACATGAGTCACCAATACCTTGATGCTCGCCACATCTTTGCCTTTGATGCATGCTAGCATATTTTGGATTTTCATTTACATAATGAAAAGTCTAATGTTCAAACATTGCAGGTCCACTTTCTAGGAGAAAACATTTTTGTGTTGTTCAAAGATAGTGACAATGTGTGAGATGTGGTTGCAATCATAGTGCTAGGAAGACCACTCTTATGGATTGGTTTTTTTGCAACCAATAGTACCCAAAGTGAGTACATTATTGTACTAAGATTTTCCTACTCAATGGGTTTGGAATGCAAGTAGAAGGGTTTGGACAAAAAGGAAAAGAGGTAATACTATTGGTCGAATATTCTTTGTTTCTCCTACATGTGGTGAACTATACTATTTGTGATTGCTCTTAACAGTTTGTAAGGGATCACATCTTTAAAGGCCTTGAGAACTATTGGCTCTATGTTATATTCCACATTCAATGAGGCTTGTGCAACAATGGGTATGTTGGAGAGCAACAATGAATGGTTTCAATGTTTGTAGGAGACTTCAGACATGTAGTTGGGTGTGCAGCTAAGGAATTTATTTGTGGCAATATTAGTGTTTTGTAAACCAACCTCTCCAGGACAGTTGTGGAGAGTTGAAGTTCCATTTACAAAGGATATCACTTGTAGGTTCGGAATGGTTGACATGCAAGGTAATCGACAATAGACAGAGGCAAGAAATGAAGCCTTCAAACACTTGCAATCACTCTTGAGACAGCATGGCCAAACTTTGTCTGATTTCCCTGAGATGCCAAAAATTCACTTTGCAAAGCCCATTGTCGTAAGGAAATGCTCTTATTCTTGAAGAGTTTGAAAATGATCGATGTGAGGAGGCACAAATTGTTGAATTGATGAACTTATCACTCAATAAAGATCAAGTTATTATATTCCATGCTATTCTTGGTGCCTTGCATGTTGGTGAGGGGTAGTTCTTCTTTGTGGACGGTCCTAGGGACTCAGATGAAACATTTCTTTACAAATGTATTTTAGCAACATTCCATGCACAAGGTGGTCTAGCTTTGGCAACTATATCATGAGGGATTGCTGCATTGCTATTTCCAAATGGTCACACAGCATTATAAAGATTTAAGATCCCATTATAATTGGAGGGTAACTCCACATGTAACATACCTATGCATTGTGATCTAGCATTGCTATTAAGGGAGATTTGCCTCATTTTGTGGGATAAAGCTCCAACTATGCATGTTATGCTTTTGAAGCCTTGCATAAGAGTTTACGTGCTATCTTGTCTTACAATCTATCTTTCAATGGAAAGATCATGTTGTTTGGAGGTGACTTTCAACATGTCTTACATATTGTGATCAAGGGAGGTTGTGAGGACATATTATGATCAAGGGAGGTTGCAAGGACATTATGAGTGTGTCCCCCTTGGTTGCTCACCTTTGTGGTAGCATGTAAATGTTTAAAGTTGATGCAGAACATACGAGTGTGTCCTAATGATGACTATGGGTATTGAATTCATTGTGTACTGATAGAGTTGTTTTGCTAGCAAGCATGGTGATATAGGGGGGGATCAATTGGGGGTCTCATTGCATATGTATATAATTACTTTTCCAATGTGCATGATCAAGCAAATTTATTTCTAAAAGGGTGATCCTTGCTCCATGGAATGTAGAGGTGGAACAGCTGAATTTAGAAGCATTGTATTTGATGCCAAGAGACATGAGGCAATATTATAGTGTTGATAGTATAGTTGATGCAAATGATAATGTGTTTCTCTACTTTGTAGAATATTTGAATTCTCTGATCTCGAAGGCGGATTTTTGTTGCATTCATTGCACTTGAAGATCAATGCACCTATTATTTTGCTTTAAAACTTGAATCATACTAGAGGGCTATGTAATGGAATAAGGTTGATATGCAAGGCTTTTAATAGCAAGGTTTTGGAAGCAAAGATAAGTATAGTGTAATGTCCCTATTACTTAGGTGCGTATATGTGGTGTTGCACGTCCACACATGGGAAAAAAAAAACTGTAGAATCTCTATAGGATTTATAGGAAGCAGGACTAGTTTACTAGAATAGTGTGAATTCTCTAGTATCATGTTTAGGTTATTTAATTTTCACTTTAGATGGATTCAAATATATACTGTGGCTTATTTTGAAGGGAATAAGTCGACCAAGACAAAAGATGGATAAAAATAATGCGATTTACGAAAATTATCATTTTCACCTATTTTTTTATGGATTTTTGCAATTCTGGCCGCACTAATCTATCAATCATATGTGTTCCGATCGTTTTAAGTACCCAAATGTCTATATTTGGAGTTCATATGATGAAGTTATGATCCAAACAAGTTACAAGGTAGAAAAAAACGAAATCTTATCATCGATGATGTCATTAAAAATGCCAAAAAGCAAGCACCCTCTCTTTACCCCCCTCTCACACTACTATATAAACAGGAGTAGAGCATCACATAAGAGACACACAACGACCCATGCAAAAGTCTCTCTGTTGCTATTAATACGACAAAGCTCTGCTACAATCAGCATCTCTCTCTCTCTCTCTCTCTCTCTCTCTCTCTCTCTCTCTCTCTCTCTCTCTCTCTCTCTCTCTCTCTCTCTCTCTCTCTCTCTCTCTCTCTCTCTCTCTCTCTCTCTCTCTCTCTCCAACCCTACGTAGAAGCGCCGCCCGAACCCGTCACACTTCTTCCATGGCTTCCACGAGATGAGGAGCGACAAGAGCAATCCTTACGGGATGAGATGTTGATCGAGAAGAAGGAGCGACAACGAGCAATCTAGACGAGGACGAGACGCTGATTGAGGAGGAGACTCTGCTCCACGAGACGAAGAGGCATCAACCCAAGGAAGGGGATACGTCGAAGGTCTCTCATCCTCTTCTACTCTTATCTGAGGAGAGAAGACACTGAATAACTCTATCATATTCTATCATACCTCTACTCTCATCTCTATTCTATTAGATCAATTAGGAACCTTCAGGTCGGTCCTCCATGGATAATGGCAAGACGCTTCCCTTGCGGGGTAGACCTAGGGTTAACCAATCAGACAAAATCCGATCATTCTTGTTAGAGTACGGATGGCGACCGCTGGAAGGTGTAAACTCTAGGGGACTACTAAAACGTTACTCGTCACGTAATCACATATAGGTATAAACATTAGTGCTTGATTATTCGTTTCAAGAATCACATTCATTCCCACAACCTTGCACTTTCCTTCTCCCTGAGGAGACCACAGTTTCCTATGCAACTAGCATTAGTAATATCTATTAACAAGGCTCAAGGATAGACTTTGACTTTAGTAGTGCTCTATCTTAAAAGCCCAGTTGTCACACACAGATAGCTATATGTGGCATTTTCTCAAGTGAAATCCTCTGCTGGGTTGAAAATCTTGTTGCATGACAATGATCATTATGCAGGTTCCACTGTTAATATTGTGTACAAAGAAGTCTTGCAAACAGTGTAATCATATCCTACTTTTTGCAATGTGTCATACTTGATTATTTCAAAAATTATTGCTCTCTACACTCATTTCGTCTTTGTTTGTTTAGATATTTTCATTTTGTTTTGTAGGAAAATGAAAATCTTAGTGTTCAATTACTACCATGCATCTCATGCTCAGATGAGATTGCAAGAGAAATTCCTACCTTTGGCATAATAACCTAATATGTGTAGATATCTTACGTGCATGGTTGAGCACCTTGAGTCTTCCATTTATCTAGAGGTTTGAAGGCCTATTTATTGATATTATTTACATGGAATATATGTAATGTTATTATGTGGCATCCCTATTTACATTTACATTGTGTCTTGATCATTGTCAATGAGAATTCCTCCTCAGTGACAATGATGGGAGTGTCATGGCATGTGCCACTTGGTTGTACTACATCAATTGAATATGAATATCAACCAAGGTAATTTCTTTGCCTTCACTATTATTGGTTTTATTGTTTAGTGTGTTCATAATATGTTCTCTTGCTAATGTTGTGTTGTGTTGAAGCACATGACACATTTTGTAAAGAAGCAAAGTCCACATGCAATGCTTTAGTTGAATTTTCATCACACGTGCATGTAGAAATAAGGACACTCGTTATCATTGATGGCAATGCCCACAAAAGAAAACTACTAAAGACTAAATGATAATTTTGATGCTTGTTTTATATTGCTTTTATGTACAAGCAATCTAGATGGAGATCTCATTGTTTTTTTCCCTCTTGCAAACATGCATTATGTACAATAAGGTGTTACCTGGGCTCTTGCACAAACATTACTGATAGTAAAAATAGTACCACAAGTAAGTTTAGGGTCTATAGTGTAGTGAATGGGAATTGTGTTTTGAAAGGAGGGGGGGGGCTTGGGAAGGGGGGGATTTAAATACCATCACTTTAGAGGTTCCCTACTAACCCGTGCTTATGTGAGTCCTAGCACAGAGCACTGGTACATTTTTTATGGCCCCATGCAATGGTTTGTACATCATATCCTGAGAAAACACAAACTCTGATGTTTTTCAAAAAATGTAGTGCCTTTGAGGAACATGGACGACACCGAAGTATTAGCAATTGTAAGATTATACAATAAAATAGCTTTTGGCAATTAGTTCAAGATAATCCAAACCATGGATCTTGGTAAGATCAACGAGAGCATCACAAGGGCATAGGATATAGAAAATGACCATTTTATTATGTGTTTGCCATACAATTTGATATGCATTGTCTATTGAGGAATATTATTAATAACAAAATCGTTTACCACTAAAAATAGATTATACAATAAGATGGATTTTGGCAATTAGTTCAAGATAATCCAAACCAATCAATAAGGTAGGAGATCTTGGTAAGATCAACAAGAGCATCACAAGGCATAAGATATGAAAAATAACCATTTTATGTGTTTGCCATACAATTTGATATGCATTGTCTATTGAGGAATATTATTGATAACAAAATCGTTTACCACTAAAAATAGATGGTGCACCATAGGCATGTGCTCATGATGCACCAAATACAAGAGAGGCACATGTATTTTATGTGCTTATGTGATCCTCTAAAGAAGAGATTCCTTTTGCAACTCACATTCTATATAAAGTATCATGAATGTGGTTCTAATCATCAATTCCTCTTTTGCCTTCCATTGTTTTGGGCAAGGTATTGAAGATGAGTAAGGGTAGAAGAAACTAGAACCGATGTAGCCTAGAAAATAACCCCTTTGGAGAATTCCCTATCCTGTGAATTGCAAATTTGTTGCACTATCTAGTCCAACAATACTAAGAGTCCCAAAACACTTCATACCCTATTCTTAGACTAGATTTCTAGATTTTTCTCTTTTTTTTTGGGCGGCAAGGAAGGGGGGGCACAGAGAGAGAGAGAGAGAGAGAGAGAGAGAGAGAGAGAGAGAGAGAGAGAGATGATTTCTGTGTAAATGTTCACTCTCATCAAACACAAAAACACAAGTGCTCCAATGAATGCAAGCATGTACACACACTAGGGCAAAATGGCCAAAAACATGATGCCCCCCCCCCCAAAAAAAAAAACCAAAAAAAAAACAAAAGAAATCCAAAGAAAATCCAACCCTAATTTAATAACACTTGTGCAAGAAAGATTGCCTTTTTTTAACCACTTAAAACATATTATAGAAATTAATGTGCATTAGATATGAGCTCTATATCATGAGAGAAGAACCATGTAAATCTATGTATTTAAAATTTTCAAAGCCTTCAAATAATAAATCCTGAAATCACTCTCCATTAGCACTTCATTGTCACTCTTTTGTGAGACCATCATTAAATATATATCATAATAACATCTTTTACAGCCAATGTGATATGGTCACCTCTTCACAATAGTTAGTAAACCAAGGGTGTCATTGGCTCTTGTACCTCAATTTCTGCATGGATGATAAGTTGTTATCAGATACATCTATGAGACAATGATGATGCTTCTGCTTGTTATTAGGGGGGGCAATCAGAACAGACCCCAACTAAAAGCTTCATTCATGCTGTTAATTATCCTCAACAAGATGATCTAGGCACAAGGATGAGATCTCTAAGAGTTTTAGTTTGAGAAATAGTGCACCACAATCACCACACAAAGATTGATGTGGTGTAGTATTAACAGTGCTCTTTACCTTGGAACATCGTAGGTTGGTTTGAATCCAGGGATACGCCTGAGGATAACATTTCATCAACTTCGCAATTCCACGCGTGCATGGCCTTACCCTCACCCTGTGTTGGTTGCCACAGATATACATATGCATATCAAATAGTACTTTACCACAATATATGAGAAATAGTTGATATAAACTACATAGTAGGTCACTTGATTGCACGACAAAGATCCTCATTGACATTGATTGGCATAGATTCTTGTTCAAGCGATAAACCTCTCCATCACACTTGGTCTTTTAAAGGAAAGATCATAAGCAATGTCAGCAATGAGCCATAGCCCAGCTGGTAGAGCTAATTCATGAGTTTCCATCAGTCAAAAGATCGAATCCTCCAAGCTGCTGCGCACAGCACCCACCAGTGCAAATCCAGTAGAATTAAAAAATAGTTCGGCACAGCTTTTTTTTTTTTAAGATCATAAGCAGTATCTGTGCACTTTGTGTCATCCTATGCCTATGGAAAATGGCCATATGACGACAGAAGAGCCCCAAAGCAAGGGCAAAGTCTGCCTTGATTCCCTTGAAACTTGGTAGGCCGTTCTTATCAATGATCAACAGACCAAACTTGTTTTTGGCAAAAATTGAATTCAGATCCATAATTTATTGGAGCACACCACAGTAAACATCAGTGCAGAGTTTGAAAGAGTGAGCTTTCAGACAAAAGCATAATCACAATGCTACCCAGTACAAGACCATCACCTTCTTTACATGAGCAATTTTAGATCACCATGGATGTAGATAATATAGCTTTTTATCCTTTCTCAGCAGCAGGCCCCAAATCCCTGGTTAGAATCCTGACTGTACATGCCCAACCAAGTATGTAGATCCTTGTGACAGAACTCTACCCTTTTGCAATATGTGCTGACAGCAAAAAAAAGTCACACACAACTATACAATTCTGCCACTACTGGCTAAGGTAGTTGCCCAAATATCTGAAGGAAAAGGTTGCTTGCCTATCAAGCTACCCCTCCATCAAATGTCAGCCTCATATTATGAGCAGTAAGCATTCACAATAATATGTCTAGCCCTTGGGACTATTGCATCAGCTGTATTGCTCATGATCACAAACCCAAGCCCTACAGAGGACATACCTAGGAAGTATGTTAGTGGTTAGAAACAATCCCTAAAGTCAAACCAGAGGAAATAGAGGGAGAAGTGATGAACACGAGAGTGTGCATGTACGGATGTGTGCATGCGCACTCTAAGCACACGTGTGTGTGTGTGTGTGTGTGTGTGTGTGTGTGCATGCGTGCATGTATGTAGGCTGTGCGCAGACAAGCATCTTCAAGATTGTACAATATAAGTACTAGAAGTTAACTTAGTATGTACATATCATCATTCAAATATTGACAGAGGACTCAACTTGCTGGCGTATTATTATCACAATGCCAAATGTAAAGCTGCAATATCTGTGATTTTCTTTTAAATTGTGCTGACATTCATAATGTACTCTTGACATTTAATCATGTGAACTGAACATTGTATTGACAACTTGCAGAAAGATGGCAGGGAAAGCAGTCTTAGGAGCCCTGCGATATGCTTCAAATAAATATGTGAGGAAACTTTGAACCTCCAATAATGAGCCTTTAAGAAGCGAAGGGAAAGAGACGGGTGACTTTCATTTTGATCATTTCATATTGATGTTGGAGCATAGGCTCAACACTCTGAAAGTCCAGCCCTGAGGCCATGTCATCAAACTACCGGCACTGAAAAGCTACCCAGTACTTTATGTGACCAGTCTGGCTTGGCTTGCCACTTACTTCATTAGCTGAAATCAAAGGCAGTCATTTGCGTTTCTCCTTCGCAAGACTAACGAGATAATCAGTAAAAACTTTTTCGTAATCGGGCATCTTCCCATAACCTGGAAAGTGATGTGACATGTAGATTACAAAGCTGTATCAATGATTATATCCAAATCATACATGCATGAAGTACACACAGGGTAAGGCAAAGACTTTCAACTTTCAAGTAATAAAGAATACTATATACCTGGGAAGTAATTGATGTCAATAACATAATAGTGGTTGTTCTTCCCAACTTCCCGAATCATATCCAGATTGAAGAGACTTAATCCCTATTACAAGTACAAATATCATCTAACATTAGATTCACATGCACCTTAAATCCTGCATACTAGATGGTTCTAACAAAACGTAACTGCCAAATCAAGACAACTGGTCTTTGCAAACCAAGGCATACCGTCTCACACAGACCAAAGTAAACAAGGTGAAGCATACAACTTACCAATCTGTGTCGGAGTTCTCTGCAAAGAGAATCAAGCATGTCCTTGGGTGGCAATTCTGCACGTGTTTTGACACAAAGCAATGTCATTCAACAATCACATGCATCTCTTTTACCAAATGATACTCTAAACATACCAACTAATCCTCTAAAAAATCTACCAGTATGCAATGTGACGGATGCAAACACACTAACCTCCAACACGGGGGTCCAAATCTGCACCATCAGCAGAAGCAGCTGCACAAGATACACGTGGGAATGGAATGATGCCACTCTTCCCTGGTTCCCCTTCACAGATATCAGGAAGAGAGAACCTCCGGGCCACTTTGACAATATGCCCCACAATGTAAACTTTGAATAGCACACCACCTGCAGAATAACTCAAGCATTCAACACAATGGAACACCCAAAACTATGCCCTCATTCTGTAGAATAAAACCACAATTCAAATTCTGACGAATTTCTGATCTACAAGATCTTACCATGATTGACAAACTCTTGGAGTACTAAGGGTGGATTGAGTTCAGACAGACAGGCCTTAGAGAAGGCTAGAGAGAGAGCATGAGACTTCGCAGTGCCATCAACCAAGAGAGGTTTGGCAACTGGACCATATGAAACACAGGCTATACGTTAATAGAATGGACCAAATGTCAATCATACAGAATCACTGATTCAGCATTAGCCATCAAGATAATAGCTGGGTCACCTATGCGCATCCTTACCTAGTGGAAGCTTAAGTCCAGCTTTTGCCACTCTGTCACCAATCGAAAGAGGGTCTCCATGCACAACAAGCTGATTTGGAATGCATACTTTGCCTGTGCCAGTCCATCACTTATCACTACAAGAAAGTAAAACCCTAAAATAAAGTAGTTCAACAAGATCAGTAAGGTTCAGCGTAAAAACCTCCGGGATGACGGAAGTTCAGAGCCGCCACTTCCTGAAGCATGGACTGACGGTTAAAGACCTTCTTTATGGATTCTGGTGGGTCAAGGATCAGAACTTCTGGATGGTTTTGTTTATATGCCTGCAGCTCCAAATATAAAACAGAATCATTAGTAAAATGCAGAAAGTGATGTACAGCATTTAAGAAAGACAATCCATAAAACATGTAACGACTGGCAACAATCGGAACTTATACAATTACCTTTAGCTGCTGATGCCAAACCTCATTGGAGATCTGTAAACGAAGATACCATGAATGTGGAAAGACAAAAAGCACAATCAAAAACGTAAATCAGTTACTCACTCAGCCAATTCTGTCCTTTTGACTACAATCAGTGCAATGTAGTTTTTAAGCATTACAAATAATGCCTGAAAACTGTAAATGAAGGAGATGCCTTGCTTACTGGCGAATCGGGTACTTAGAAAAAGACCTTACCTTGTGCAGGATGACATCAAAAGGCCCTTGTTCCTCAAGTGGCCGATTACGATCTATAGCCAAAAAAACTATCCCCTTGCTTCTGCAATGCCAGAAAACAGAGGCATATTTCTTCCATCGTGAGATAATGAGATAATGCTTTCCTAACCAGGAAGAACCTAAACTGCATTGTTCCATCCCACTCCCAACAAAGAAGGGACAGCAACCGAGACTTAAGAAATAGTGCAATCACCTTCGGCAGATAAATTTGTAACTGGGCTACAGCCAGCTTCACTAGTAAGCGACACTTTACACAGAAAACTCTCGAATCAAATCCAAGAGCTGAAGTTTTACTGGTTATGAGTTAAGACATTAACATTCCTGTACATAATGAAGTCTTCAAGTATGTTTCCAATACATTTACAATACTACATTGGATGCATAAATGCAAATTTCAGCATACATGTTTTGCACATACTCTGAGTATGATGCTTCTCCCCCCCTCAAAAAAAAAAAAAAAAAGACAAGCCCCCATGTGCCAGATAACATTGAACAAAACTCACACGTAACACAGCACAGGATAACTTCAAACAGGCTGGAAGAAAATCTCACACTGTTGTTCTACATTTCCTGAATCTTCAATTCCCAGCATAGAAGCTGCTGTGAATCTACAATTCCCCAACCTAACATATCAGGGGCATAACTGACAAATGAGCCAATCACAACTAAGGCCTTCGAGATGAAGAGGACTAGATGAATGGAATTGCGACCCACAAAGACGATTGCAGTGATAGACAAACATGAAAAGGTTGACCAAGGAAGCACCTGGCAAGAGTTTCGAGGGTTGGTTGCAGGAAGCTCTTAGTTTTCTTGGTGGTAAGGGCGTAGCCAACTGTGAATCGACAAGGGCAAGCCATAGTTGCTAGTTGAGATTGCTTGAGAACATCACTGCAACAAGGAGGGAGGCCTCTGGTAGGCAAAGAAGAGTCCGATGCAGGAGGGAGGTCTGTGCCTTCGACCTCCTCACTTATGTCTTCTGCCTCCTCTCTTCGGTGGCTACAACTCTCTTCGCCCTTCCTCAATCTCTCCAGATCATACTCATTCTCACGGGTGTGGTGATGATGATTGTGATGAGGATGATTATACGAGGGAGGGTGATGATGATGATGATGTTGTTGTTGTTGTTCACGGCTGCTGCTGCTGCTGCTGCTGCAGTCAGTTGTTGTGAGGTGTCCACAGAAATGGCCCAATCCTGCCCTTTTCAACCCCACGCTCCACTCAACGCCAGGGCACACAGCCACGGCCTCCCCTTCCATTCTCATGATACGCACACACTATTTCTCGGGCGCAAGAGAAGCTCCTCCCAGAATATTTCCTCACTGCACGGAAAAAAGGATAGCGCGACAGCAAACCCTAAAAATGCAGGATATGCTACAAACCTTCGCACAACAGATAGACCGCAAAGGAGAACCTTGAAAATGCCGCATATACCATACAAATGCTTCCTTCCCCACACCGCAACAGGAAATCAAAATCAAGATTGAAGATATGGCTTTATTGCGATATGTCAATAATCGACGCCGATAATTCTCTGGAGCTCCCTGAATATGCCGGCTGCTTTTGCATTCCAGATCCTGTGCAAATGGAGATCTGGGGAGCAACCATATCACTAAGCACTAACAAGGGCAGCAGAAGGCATTCTCTCGACCCCTTTTTTGCTCCCTGTTGCTTTCTGCGGTAAGAGGAGCATAAAAGATTCTTCGACACAAAAAAAAAGAGGAAAGGTTGAGAGGAAGGAAAGGAGAGAAAAGGGAAGAAGAACAGGAAGGAGGAGGAAGGAGGCCGAACGAACACGAGGAGGAGGAGGAGGAGAAGCAGGAAGAGCGTTTCTTTCTTTCTTTCCTTCCTTTTTTGAGAGAGAGAGAGAGAGAGAGAGAATGTACTGGCGATAGGAGAAGGGCCCTCGATAGTGATGATGAGAGGATTTGTTAAAATGACAGAAGAGGAGGCAAAGAGAAGAAGAAAGCTCTTGAGCTTCTGCGTCTTTCTGTCTCGTCTGTCTTCTGCGTCTCTCTTCTTCTGCTTATTGTGCGTGTGTGTGTGTAGGGGGCGGGAGGGAGGTATAGACAGGTAAAAAGCCCCTTCTTTCTTCAGGCCAGGGCCAAAACTGCGTGTGCGTGCTGCTTCCCCTCTTCTCCTTCATGCTCGCCTGTCTCAAGCGTGTGTGTCTAGTTTTGTTTATTGGCTGCCGCAGTTCCTTCTTTCCATTTATATGTAAACCTTCTCGGCCACACGGCACGCAATAATAAAATGGGGTTCTCAGCTAACCCTCAATTAGTACTTTTTTAGAAGTAGAGCAGAAGGCCAACAGAACAGCGTGGACGACACCTCGATTATTCCCAAAAAAAAAAAAAAAAAAAAAACAAGCCTACCGAGGCGGATAGCCTTCATATTAGTTGTCAAGTGGCAAAAGAAAAGTTGTAGAATGCTATGGGTTTTATAGCCCACCGAAATGCAAGGCTTAAGGCTAAATTGTGTCAAGTTAAAAAATTTAAATGTTGTGCATCAATCTCCACGCCATGCCATGCGTTTGGCCTACTCAGATGCAAGGGGTAACTGTCCAAAATGCTCATAGCTTGGAGCCTTATTTGAAGGTTGGTGATGATGATTCTGCCATCTTATATGCTGTCTGTTGGTATTATCTTTCTTGAAGGTCGGTGATAATTCTGTCATCTTATATGTTGTTTCTTAGTGCCATCTTTCACTTCTCCCAAACAAGCTGGAGGAGGATTGAAGCTTTGCTTAGGTTTTTCTTATGGGAGGGCTTTAAAGATACGAAGCAATGAGTGGCAATTCGCTAGGAGCATGCTATGTCGAGTAACAAAGAAGGTGGGCTCGATCTTGAGGCTCTAACTAGTAAGTCTGGGTGGCTGGTTTTTGGCTTACTCTAGCAAATCAGCCTACCTCTGCCTCAAACATTCCTGGTCAAGTTTTTTATAGCTCAAAGTGGGTTTGGCTTGAAGGAAAAGTTAGAGTCAAACAAAAACCTCTTCAACACCAACATTATACTACCAATTATGGCTCAAAACTAAGTAAAGCTTTAGCGGATTGCTAGAGAAAAGTGATAGTGAAGCATTTGGGTAGCTGATAGTAGGGCAGACCTACTCCTCCTACCTCCATACTCGGCCTACTTTTGAAGAGGGCTACCTCCTAGTGATAAAGAACGTGGGAATGTTGTCTAAGGTTGCCAATAAGGAGGTGCACAGCTAGGTGGACCTATGGACTAGGCCGCCTTGACTAGAAACCTTAGGAACAAACTCAAGAGGTGTTTCACCTCATTGCCAAGGAGCAAGAGTGGTTGCAATGCTCATCTCAATGAAGAGGGTCAGGTGGCTCAAATCACCCTTGGCAATCAACTCCAATCTCATGAGTCGTTGGGTGTGTTGCTACTATTTTCAGCCCCTAAGCAATAAGTTTATTAAGAAGGTCAAGAGCTACTGAAGAACGTGCTCTCCAATTGATGTGTTGTAATGAGTGGAGGAAGCACTATTTAAAGGTGTAGAGGGCAATACCCTCCAACAAGCTAAGTCTAATGCTTTGGAGAGTGTTGTTATAAAAGCTCCCCACCAAGTGGAAAAAATGGGGAAGCTCTACCAAGTGAATCCTTTATGCTCTTTTTGTGGTAGGAAGGGGGATGATACTTTTCACTTATTTTGAGGATGTCCTTTAGTCAAGAAGATATAGATGAAATTTGAGAAAATGCTTTAAGGTGAGATTTTATAATTCAATCAAGTAAACAAGACCATTTAAGAGATAGACAGAGTATGACACATGAGGCTAGGCAAATATGGGTTGTTATTAGGGGTGCAATTGTAAAAAGGGTTTGAACCATAAAATATGCTAGAGTGCATGGTGGCTCTAGATATTGGTGCCATGATGGTGAGAATGCTTTTGAAGGGCACCTAAGGGAGTTCAATTCCATTTTCAAGTTATGTAGAGGTTGTAGATAGATTTACAGGGTAGCAACCCATGCTCTTATGAAGCTCTAATCCACTCTAAGTATTGTAAATACTTCAGCACTTATAATATAATCTATATGTTCACATTTAAACATGAACACATGTAAGTAGGTAAATATATATTGGCATGGGCATACACAAGCCTCAAAAACATATTTTGAGAGAGAGAGAGAGAGAGAGAGAGAGAGAGAGAGAGAGAGAGAGAGAGAGAGAGAGAGAGAGAGAGAGAGAGAGAGAGAGAGAGAGAGAGAGAGAGAGAGAGAGAGAGAGAGAGAGAGAGAGAGTGTGTGTGTGTGTGTGTGTGTGTGTGTGTGTGTGTGTGTGTGTTTCTAAGCTTTGAGATCCCTCCACTTGCCATGTAGGATTGGTGTTGAGTTCTATATTTCCTTGAATGATGATATAATAATTAGATTCGGATGCTTATAGGAAGGGGATAATTGTCAAAGTATGCCTTAAAAATCTACCAGCAATTCCAAATTGCACTAAATGAATGGTAGCATGCAAAAGGGGAGGGGAAGAGGGGCAGGGGAGAGGGTTTTGGTTGAAGTCCATCAAAAACAATGTAGGCTAAAAATAGTATAGCTTGCATAGCATAAGTTGAAGGTACCTTCTTCTTTGTAATGGCTTTCCCAGCTTCTTTTATGGTTTTTGACTCATTTGTATAAAGACATTGGATTCCTCATCCTTGCTTAAAAGAATGCATTATGCAACATTACAATGAAATAACCAACAAGCAATAGCCCAGTTGGTTGGGCAAGTGCATGTGCTATGACAAGCCTCTAAATCGATTCACACAACTAGGCAACTTTGAGGTGTGCCCTTTCGAGTGAGAATCAATGGGGTGATCTTATATCACCGAAAGGCAAAACCCGCATCACAAGAAACATTACAAGGAAATAGACTTGTTGATGGGCCAAAAAACATTATTTTTGAACTAGAACAAATGGTTACGAGCACATCTATATGTGTGCACATATGCTACAAACCCCTAGTTATAAGTGTGTTTGACCTACAAATTAGATGCATATTTGAATGCAATATATAAATACACCATTTTTTGTTTAGAAAAATAAGGAAGCTATTGGTTGCAAAATTGTAACTGGGACTAGAACTACAATAATGTAATTAGCAGCTGCCTATTTTCTTTTTGCCCAACACATGTGCACGTCGAGCATTAATTGTTACATGAAACACATTATAAGGAACCAAACCAACATGAAAACTAGCATAATGCATGTGACATGTATCTTACGAGAATTTAAGTAATAGTATAATCGCAACAACAAAATTTACAACTCCAATGTGAAATAATCATTTTCTCATGCAAGTCTCAAGCTACATTACATGCATGGTAGTACATGAAGAGGAAAAAAAATCCATTACAAAACAACATAGCTAGAAATTGTGTAGCTTATGTTGCATAAGTTAAATGTACTTTCTTCTTTGTAATGACTTTCCTAGCTTCTTTGCTAGGATTTTTTGCTAATCCTTACAAAGGCATTTGATTGCTTATTCTTGCTTTAAAGAATGCATAAGGCAACACTACAAGGAAATAGGCTTGTTGATGGGCCAATAGACATGTTCTTTGAACAATAATAAAAAGTTACGGGCACATTTATGTATGCATCTATATATATATGTTTAGAGTCCTACGCCTATAAACATGTATGATCTGCAAATTAAATGTGATTATAAATGTGTACTTAAATGTAGATATAGACACATCATTTTTTGTTTAAAAGACCATGGATCTCTTGGTTGCATAATTGCAACTTAGACTAGAGTTGTAATAATGAAACCAATAGCTTCATGGTTTCTTTTTGCCTCGTGACTTATTTAGACGTCGACATTAATTATTATTAAAAACACATTATACCGAATCAAACCAACATGTAGAATAGCATAATGCATGTGATGTTGTATCTGTGAAGACTTTAAGAAATAGTACAAATTGCCATGATTCCAGTATAAAATAGCAATGAGATTGACTAGACATAGTTCTTTGTTTCATTATCAACATGCGTGGGATACATAAAGATTTGGAAGTTAAAATTCGACTTCCATTATAAAATAGGGGAACTAAAACTTGGTAAACAATGTCCTTAGTTGCATTGTATATAAGCATAAGTGTAAATAAAGATTTGGAAGCAAAAATTTTGTTTGCATTACAAAATAGGGAACCATAACCTAAGTTGGGGTGCACATAGGCTAGAGTGTCTCATGTACATAGTGATTCCTCCTTGAATTCACTATTGTCAAATCTATTAGCATTTTCAGATCAAGTCTCCTCCTCTCCCTCTTCATTGCCCTGGGTGCATACATATGAGGCATTCTACATGTTAGCATCAAGAAAAAGATTACAATGGTTAGCATAATAAGTGGCATAACAATCATAATTACCTCTTGTGTGCCTTTGTTCTTACGAAGCGAGATCCTACTACTAAGTGACTATTTTCTTAGTATCGAAGTGCTCCCATGTACCTTACATATTATGTGAATGATGATCCGAAATCTTTGATGTAGCCAAAAGTGTACTCATAAGATCCATCTGCAACATAAAAACAAATTGTACAGGTTTTAGAAGAATTCTACGGCACAAGAAACACATAAGCTAAACAAATTAAAGGTTAGATACTTACAAACTCGCCCTCCCACAATGTTATTTGATGAACCATACTTTTCCGTCTGGATTTGCTACAACCTTATTTGCTATCGCCTAGATACCCCTTTGTCATGTACATTGCTGCTTGCTTTCACCTGCCCTTATGAGTCATTAAAGGCTAACCTTGTGGAGGAAGTCCTTGATCTATCCTTCTCTTTTTTACTATGGCATGCCTTAAGCAAGGACCTCTTATTGCCAAGGATTTATGGGACTATACTCGTTGCCCATTTGTTGATAAACGTGTCCTTCTCAGGATATGGAAGCATCTTATGCCCAACCTTGATGGTTTCTTTAAGCAAGATCAAGTTTTTCATTTCAAAGGGAAAGAAACAATCTTTATAATTTGCATGCACCATAAAGTAGAGATAGCTTACAACCTCCTTCCTACGCATGTCTAGCTTCATGCCACCCTTGTCATTTAGGCCATAGTATGCTATATCTTCCTAAGGAGGTGATGTTGACCTTGAAGAGTTATCCCAACTCCCAAAACATACTCCTAGGCATCATCTACCTCCTTGGCTCTCCCTACTACTACGAGTCCATGACTACTACCACTCTCATGGGATTGTTGCCTAGATAGGGATTGCCTAATAGATGAGAATGATTGAACAGATGGAATGGGAGTGGGAGACACTAGAGTTGATGGAAATGGAGTCTATGTGTTTGAAGAATCTATCATCACATGAGTCAGCATGGCTATCGCGATCAAGATAATCAAGGGGTGGTCAAGGTAGTTTATATGGTTGTTTACATATGAGATGGTCAAGGGAGTTTGTGTGGTTGTCTGCAATCAAGATGGTTGAGGGGTGGTCATATAGTCATACATCTCCTCAAATGTGGGGGGGACACCCAAAGAAAGAATACATCTTCGCCATGCTTTCTTCATGACAAAAAGTTTGTGATGATGATCCTATCCTCATCTACAAAAACGCACCATATCACCCTCAACAACTACACAAATAACAACAATCTAAGATATATATAATCGAAGCATACTATAGCTTAATCCTAGTGTAACCTAGCCTAGTCTATGGCATAGTATAGCCTAGCATAACATAACATAATATAGCCTAGCCTAAGATATAGGCTAAGGATGGCATAGCCTGGCCTATTCTAGAATCATATAGTGTCATCTAGCCTAGTCTAGCATAGTGTAGCATATCCTACTAAGCATTGCATAGCCTACACATACGCCTAAAATAGCCTATCATAGTCTAGCTTATGCATAACCTAAGCTTAGCCTAAGGATACATCTAGTGTAGCCTAGCATATCCCAAACCTAGTCTAGCTAGTTGCACATAATGTTCGCCTACCATAGCCTAGTCTAGCCTAGTGTAAGCATGAGGATAAGCCTAGTATATCATAAGCATATCATGGCCTAAACCTAGCCTAGTTTAGCCCAAGCTACATCATTTGCTATTGGAATCATTTAATTTGGATGTGATATTTTGTGAATGCAGTGTAGCTAGGCAAAGGGGAGCTTGGCTCACATGCACCATGAATATTAAGAAAGGAGGAAAAGGTTGTAAGACTAGCCATTGAAGTTTCATACTCCCATAGGATGCATGAGATGTTTAAAGGGGGCCTTCATAGAGACCAAAAGAAGATGTGTGAAGTAATTTAGAAATTGCATATAAGATGGCTGTTTTTTCCTTTGTTCACTGGAATGTAGTAGCTTGAAATTTGAGTGTGTAAACTAGCTTTAATTCATTTTATGGAAAGGGGAGTGTGTGGCTTCACCTAAATGTTTTTTGAGCTAGCAATATACAAGATGGATAAAGCATTTTGTTTTTCCTTAACTATAACTTTAAACCCATTAGGCTGGGTGCATTTCTTTTTTTGATGGGTTCTAGTGTGTTTTCCATGGGTACTTTTTGCATTTCCCATGCTATCCACACCTATTAGACATTGTCCCTACTGGTCGAATTTTTTGGTGGCCATTTGGGATTTATTGTACCATGACTAGCATTCCTACCACCATTTTTCATTGCGCATTGAAGAAAGTATGAGAGACTATTTACAATATGGATAAGCTTGTGAGGTACTTCACAAGCATCTGTTTATAAAGGCTATCTATGGTTTACATGGTTTTTTTTTGTGCTCAACCTAATAAAGTGCTCCTATTTGTTTCTTTCTAGGTACGTTAGCTCTAAGAAAATTGATCCCAATACACTTGGAGATGTTGAAGTTTTGTTAATCAAGGTGGTTTGTTTGTTTGAGGGTACTTTCCTACTATGCATTCTCACAAGTTAGCTACATCTCATAGTCTATTTGGTGTGGATGAGATTGTTATATGTGGCACTATGCATGCTCTCAATGAATATTGAGGGTTGGATGATGTAGGATTCAATTGTGCACATCTCCCAATTTCTTTCCCAAGTTTATTCCTCCTTCCCATAACTATGGAGCAATGAAGAATACTTCAGGAAGATATCTACTATGTTGGAAGGGAAAGGATAAAGCAAGGCAATGGAAAAGAAGAAATATACAAAGGTGAACACCTTTTCTGTGCTTAAAAGCGCTACAAAGGATTTGCTGTGGATTGGGTATAGAAGGAGATGGATAGACTAGAAAAAGAAGATGGGATGCATAACACTGTGGAAGAATTAGAGTATGCTTGCCAAATGTAAGTACATGCAATGTTCCACATCAATTATGAAATTTTAGGATACTTATTTGATTGGTTTATAAAGTGCATAATGTTCAATGTTATGTGGCATGAGAGCAAGCATTTCGACCTCAAGGGATTCATGAGAAGAGGAACACTTGAGACTATGGTGTACCTGCTAACTTTGAGATGGTCAATGGAAACATGGATGATTTGTGTTGAGCTTGACTTTTGAAGCTTCTTTGTATATCTTTTAGGTATCAAGTGGTTTAAGGACATGGTGAAAATAGGACAAAATCAAACAATCAAATGCCATACAAATAGCTTTATAATAATCTACTCTACAAAGTTATGGTAAGAGAAGAATGGGACATTAGTGCTAACACAACAATGTTATGAGATGTGAGTCTTTAAGTCAAGGAGTACTTAAGAAATCAAAATTACTATCAACAGGTAGCTTTGTATGTGGATTTTGGTCAATTTTCCAAAGGATCTCAAAATTAGGCTTAAATGTTGCTAGGATGGCCTTTGAATGGCCTACTATGGAGGTGGAAGCCTCGGGGAATAGTAGCCTAGAAGGTCACCGGTTTGTGTAAAATGTACCCTCAAGTAAGATTCTTGAACATTTTTGGATGTTTGAAGTTCCTTGGATCAAAACATAGATCTACTTCTCTAGTAGGCTAGGCAAATGGGTTCTCTTCAGAGCCCTAGTGTAGTCTAATATGAGTTTCTCACTTCAAAAGGTGGTAATTTCAAGAAATGAGGTGTTAACTTAGAGGGTTCTTTTCGAGAAGTGTTAAGAGTGTAGATCTTATCTTTTTCATAGTGGAGTCTAATGGGATGTCTTAGGCAAGTGATATTGTCTTAAGATCCTTGCTTTCGATGAAGCCTTGAAATACCTCTTTGTGTAAATCTTCCTTCAAGGTTGTTTGCCTCAAGAGAATTTTTTTTTGTGGGAAAGGGAGGTCACTAATACAAATATTATGCACTAGAGCTTTATCTTTTCAAGGACGACTACACATGGGAGTTGGACCAGCTAATTGAGGTTGAGGTTGACCTACCCTTGAGGTGGTTCACATAGAGCATGGATTTTGAGGAAAATGGATGAATTGTGGTGCTTTCGACACACTAGCAAGTGCTTGACATTTAACCAAATAAGCTTGTAGGGATGCATTTGATAGGGATGTGTGTGGACAAGATCTAATGCCTCACTTGAGGGTGAATTTTGTGGGAAATGAGCTATCTCTTAACATAAGGGAAGTACTTCAATCTTCAAATGGATCTATGTGATCTATGTGGTCAAGCTCATGTGAAGTATTTGGTCTAGACAGGATTGCAATGCTCCCATTATTCAAAATTACCCTCGAGCTAAACTAGGCCGATGGATTTTTCGAAAGAAAATTGGACGTCTTTTGAAGCATTAGGGTCCAAGTCTTAATGTGCTAACCATAATAAAGCTAAGTGGAGTGTGATGAATGAGTTGGGGGAGGTTATTTTCTTCTAGTGGGGCTTGGGATACCTCTATGTCAAATCAACCCTCAAAGTGGTTGAACTCAAGGTAGATTTTGTGGGAAAAGAGAGTTCCTTCCCCCTTTAGGGCATAAGCTCACAAGATGAAGGTAGAAGTGGTTCAATTAGAATGTAAGGGATATGGAGGTTCAAAATAGACACCTTGCAAGACTTTGAAATAGTTTCCAAGAAATGGAAATTCCTTGAAATTTCCCTCAATATAAACCACTTTGAGGATATGCCTTACCCAAAATGTGCCTTTTGAAGAGTTTGAAGCTTATTCCAATGTGCTTTCTATCAATGAATTTCCCTCAATGTAAACCACTTTGAGGATATGCCTTACCCAAAATGTGTATTTTGAAGAGTTTAAAGCTTATTCTAATATGCATTTTACTTCGTCCATTGCTAGTGGCTAGTCTTGCACTTGCCAATGCTCAATAAGTCTAGATTTCCATGTAAGGGAACAAAAGTACTTGGAAGTTCCAATTCTTGTAAAGCTTTGCCTCTAGGTGAATCATGTTGATGGAAATTTTAAAAGGAATATGCCTTGGAAAAATGAGCTTTTGAAGCTTCAAAGGAAGTGATGAGTCTCCACAAGCAAGATAAGGCCTTTATGAGTCTTTTAAATGGTATGGCTCTTGAGTTTGAGGTGGAAGAGTTTTTAAAATGAGCTCAAGAGTAGAAAAGCTACCATTGAGGTGGTTTACCTCGAGGTATTTTCAATTACATTGAAGAGATTTTGAGAGCCTTTAAAGAGGAGAGACCAATAATTCAAGTGATAGGGTACACAACCACCCATAAAAGCTAAAACTTCAAAGTTATGGATGAGAAAGAACCTTGAATTTTGCATGTATCTATACAAATATCCCTTGGGAAGTTTTTGGAGAGAATTCCTCGGAATGTGTGGGTTTGGAAGGTTCCTTAGTGATACAACACACCAACAAGATAGACAATGCCTTGTGTGAGTCCAAGGAGATTCAAGATGGCTCACTTGATTTTTAGATGACAAAGTACCTCTAAGGTGTGAAACTTACCAAAAAGTTTGTTCATCTCCTCAGTAATCTTGGACAGGAATGAGCTTGAGGGGTTTTCTCAAGAACAAACATAAGTATTGGGATGTAACATATTCTAGAGGATCAATTAACATGTTCTTATGAGAGGAGGAACTTACTAGTAAGCTCAAGTCTTCATTTCCATGGCTTATCCAATTGTATGTAGCTCCAAAAATCCTCTTTTGAAGGGAAAAGTTTGAAATTCAAAAGTTGAACTAAAGAGAGCACATCATAAAATAACCATGTAGGCTAGTAGTAGGACATGGTCATTAGATGCTTGATACGAGCACTAAAATTCAAGATAAAAAATGCTATGTCAAAGGTGAATTTTGGGTGCTATAAGAAAGACTACTCATGATTTGACCTTATGGATGCACATGCAAGCCTATTTATGCCTAAAGAATTCAATGTTATGCATTACAATGAGCTAAAATGCAATTAGTAAGTATTACCATTATGCTAGAGCTTTGTCATCAAGATAAAAGCATGAAATTCATTAATACTTGAGCTTAAGAATAGGTAATATCAAAACTCTTAGGTTTTTGCACCCAATAAATCTTCATATACGATGTTCAACCTCAAATAATGCCTATGTATGCATTCTAGAAATAATCAATTATCTATATGAGCCCAATAGACATTCCCATGTATGTCAAACCAACCAACACAAATTCCATATGAGAAAGATACATGAAAATTTAGAAATTTGCAAGTCTTTCCCTTTTGTGCAAGTAAAGCACTCAGGTAGCTCCCTCTAATAGCATACAACAATGTCCAAAAGATCTATGATCAACTAGTAGCTAGTGAATGATCCTTTTACTCAAAAGTTCCAATGTTTTCTTTTAGGAAAAATGTTTATAGCTAAAAATATGGACCTTAGACAAATCATGCAAAAGATGCTTTCATTTTTTAGCCCAAAAAATTATACTAGTCACCTCATGTCTAGATTTTTGGCATAAAATTTGAGTTTTAATCGCCTAAAATTTCTATTCCTACATGGAAATGTATGGATATCTATTGACATGTATATAAAAGTATAAGAATATGTGAAAATTTTACCTCTAAGGTTAAAGACTATAACCAAATCATGATCAATTTTCCAAAAAGGTTTATGAAAGAAAATATCATTGCTTAAAACATGTATACTATCGAAAAATGCAAGACCAAAAGAAGCCTAGTTTACAAATAGTTTTTTAAATTTCATCTCTTTCTCTTACATATTTAATCTGAGGTGCAATCTACACATGTTGATCAATTGATAGAGATTGAGAGAATGATTCTGTGTGCAATTTAAGAAAAAGTTTTTATGGTTTTCTTTTTGTAATCTACTCTATAGAATCACTTCTTCTAATTCAACATTCTACATTTAGCCATGCAGATTTTGTACCCTGCTGTGCTCATCACTGTATAGAAGACGCATTCTGTATTAGCAATCATAGCATGACTCCAATATAACATAAAGTAAGTGCTAGCATCACAATTGTAGAGCCTTGTCTTGATCGTAGTAGTAGAACCAAAATGCTAAGCCACACATAGAGCTCAACAATGTAGCATTGAGATTGACAAGTATTCTTTTACTTGCTCCTCTACCCTCTTCTGGTTCCACCTAGTTACTCATACTATTTCTCTAAGTGATGTATGGCTTCCTACATGTATGCTAATGAGAAAATTGTGAGGGAATTCTACACCAAACCATCAGTTGATGTGCATAGTCATCTAGGCTACTAATCCAAAAGAAACTCCAATCCTACACCTACCAACCACTAGGATACATGTTCCATCACTTGATCATCACAGATGAACTCTATTGAGTCTTAGACCATCACCATCAATTGGTGTCCATAGTCCATCATACATCTAGGTCACTAATCCAAACTAGCTCTAGTCCTACAACTGCCAACCACCACTGGGATATGTGTTCCATTGCCTAGTCACAAATGACCTCCAACAGAGTCTTGGAGAGGTCTTGGACCATCCTCCAAAGCGGGTACTCTAGAGAAAGGAGAGTTTGGCCCATATGAGGGAGTAGCAAAGAATCATTGAAATTCATGTAGGAGAACTTAGTTGGCTATCCCTATGCTCATTGTCATCTAGTTGAAGCTTGAGACATCTTCATGAATCCACACGTCTTCATGATCACTCCCAACACTCCACTTGCTCTCTAGCTCCCTCTTCAATCCATCGCTCCACATAGAAGAGGAGGAGAAGGAAGATGAGAAGAAGAAGAAGAAGAGGAAAGAAAGAAGCCATAAGAAGAGGATAGAGGGAGAAGAGACCTCTCACTTAGTCTTTGTCAAGCTCTCACTCATTCTCTGTCAAGATCTCATGCATACAAAGAGAAGAAGAAGAAGAAAGAAGCCACAATAAGAGGAGAGAGGGAAGAAGAAACCACACACACACACACACACACACACACACACACACACACACACACACACACACACACACACACACACACACACACACACACACACACACACACACACACACACACACACACACACACACACACACACACACACACACACACACACACACACACACACACACACACACACACACACACACACACACACACACACACACACACACACACACACACACACACACACACACACACACACACACACACACACACACACACACACACACACACACACACACACACACACACACACACACACACACACACACACACACACACACACACACACACACACACACACACACACACACACACACACACACACACACACACACACACACACACACACAAGCTATTGGCTACGAAGGATGGAGAATAAGAAAATAACAAACAAAGAGCTCTAAAATTGCAAACACAATGATGAGCTGCTTTAACCTTTGAATTTGAATTATGACCTTGCAAATTTCAAAGACTATCCTCCCTTTTGTTGCTATCATAAATTTTTTAATTTTGTGTGCATGTGTGTTAATACAAAAAATAGAAGAATCAAACATGAAGAAGACCAATATGCAATAACAAATTTTTACTTAAAACTAGTTAAATTTCCTCATAAAGTTCCATAACCTTGATAAAATGATTGTAATGCACAACTATTGCATAGTAACAAATGTAGACAAACTTGTGCATTTGTTTGAGGAGGAAGGGAGATGCCTCTATGTGTGTGTGGTTATTTGGAGGTTAGAGGCTTAGTACCCTACCTAGGTTTAGCCCTAAGGCACCCTAGGTATGCTTAACCCTAGATGGGTAAAGAGGTTGGGATGGAGCCCATGGAGCCCAATGGATAGTCCAAAGTACACCTAATGGCAATCCATTTAAAAAGGAGCTATAATTATTCTCTTTTAAGGCTTGTTTTTTAATCAAAACAATTAAAAAAAAAAGATCCAAAATGTCAAAGTTCATCCTTGTATCCATTTTTAGAACCCTCTCCAATTTCTTGTCTCTCATTGATCCTCTCTAATTTCTTGTCTCAAATAGTCTCGTTATTGCTATGACAATCCTAAGGCTCTATCTTTTGAGCATGTTGGTTCAAACTAGTGCAAACCCATTGTTTTGAGGAAATACAAGCTTAGAAGTTTCTAGCTTTTGTTTCTTCCATCCTTGTATTAGTCTCTTCCCTTTATTAGTTTCTAGCTTTTGTTTCTTCCATCCTTGTATTAGTCTCTTCATTGTATTAGTTTCTAGCTTAGAAGTTTCTAGCTCTATCCTTTCTAGCTTTTATTTCTTCCATCCTTGTATTAGTCTCTTCATTGGATCTTGTAGTTAGGTCTACACATTTTAGTTCTTAAGAAGTTTTCCATTATATGATCCCTTGTACTTATTTGCAAGAAGAGCATATTGTAGTGGAACAACTTTATTGCCCATAAAAAAGCTACAAAAAAGGTATCAAGATCAAACTTTCAAAAGATGCAATGACCAATGGTACTAAGTCTTAGGTCCATCGCATATTCTTTTAATTATGTGTTAGACATATCTCTAAAGGATAGTTTACTTCCAATCAAATTGTCTCTATCATAAGGCATTTTCAATGCATGATTTGAGCACTCTCCAATCAACCTTCACCTTGTACATTATGCAATGGATCTCACATGCATATACCTAGTTTATGCCTTTCTTCTTTCATCCACCACATCCAACATATATCATTAAATGAATCAAAGACTAATGCCATGTCAAATAGTTTTATTTGCTACCTTATCTTGCTCAATAATATCAAATCTCATCATATGAAAATAATTTGCTTTTTAGAGTACCTAGACATTGCTCATTTTGAAGACTATATGAAGATTGAGAGGCCATGAAGCGAAAGAGTAAATATAGAGGGAAACTCTTACTTTAGCTAATAAAGAAATACTTTGTTGTTTCAAGCCTTCAACTTTCAATATTTTCAACCTAGTAACTATCACATTATGCTTATACTATATGGCCTTATGAAATAATGCATGTAAGATCTTATCCCACTTTTAATTTGCATAAAGGTGTTCAAAGCAAACATAAAAGGTTACAATCTTCATAACTCATTTTAGGGTGACGAATTACTAATGAAATCATCTAGCTTTCCTTAGTAGATTAAAGTGTGGCCTCATTTTCAAATAATATCTACTTGCAATACACATTCATAGCAATCTCTTCATAAACTACTGATGATAAACATCCACACAAATTTTGTCTTTATGTTATTCATGATGCAATATATAACTTTGGAGGATATAATATGGATGGATGGAAATCAAGACAATCATGCAAGACAATGTAATGGTCAATTTAACACTTCTAAGATTTTAATGAGATACTTGAGCTTTTGAAATGGTCCATATGTGAGATAAGGTAGAGAAGAGATATGAATTGAAAAGGTGGTAGGTACAATTGGCTTCATATAACTTGGATACATAGACAACATAGTGTGGGGTTTGAGACATGAATCACAATGTCCATTCACATGTGAAGTGGTGGTAGTTCAACTACACTATGAGCACACATAAAAAAGAACGTGAGGAAATGTTGTTTCATTTGAAGTGACTAGGATTGGACCTTGGAAAGTAATATTGTATAAGTAGGAGTATGTGTTAACCTACAAAACTATAGGGATGAAAAAGGTCATACCCTAAACTCTCTAATCCTAAAAGGAGTGATCCAAGTTGATTGCTATTGTTGCTTTTATTATGTAGGTTTACTAAATGGATATATTATGCAATATTATGAACTTTGTTGTTAACCTCAAAATGAGGTAGCATGAACTTAGTAAATGCTTATGTTCATCCCGCGAATGAATCATACATGATACACATGTGCTACTAAATGTCTATCATATGACAACTTGTGGGGTGGGGTCATCATACATTACCACAAGAGGACACCTTCTTTTGAGAGGGAAAGAGAAGAAGACTCAAGGAGGGTGTAAACATGAGGAAGAGAATTAACCAATACTTTGTCCTTTCTATCATACCTTAATTGCAAACGCCTTGATGCAATATATAACTTGGAGCAATCATGAGGAAGCACACATGCTTTCCCTAGATTGATTTAAAAAAATGTGGTTTGGCTTGTTTTGTTGCTTGACTTGTGAGATATTTACAATATGAATTTAGAGTTGACTTCCAAGCTCTCTTGAATAATGTGGAGACATGTGAGCCATGAAGAACAACAATAGTCCTTAGGTACAATCCTTTGCTTGAATTGCCAATCTTTATTAAAGTTGGACAATTGAAGAAAAAGTTAAAGAATTTTACATATGCGAGTTGTTTTTAATAACATCAAGAATAAAGTGTAAAGCCTTATGAGAAATATATGTTTGTACTTTTGAATCAAGGGAGGAGAAGGAAACTATTTTTAGAATAGTACGGTACTAAGCAAGTGTAGCTTTTGAATTGTTTACAAACATTGTAAATAAACCTTTTATTGTGTCAAATTTTGAACCTATAGAGTATAATGGAGATTATTTTAGCATTCTAATACTAAATAATGTAAGTATTAAAAGTTTCAAACATTGAAAGCACTCCAAAATAAATGTTTGTTTGGGTGCTTGAAATATATTTTTAAAAAATGCATAACTTATTATATTATGAACTTAGGAATGAAAGGCTTTTGGATTAAGGGTTTCAAATTGATAGGACAATACTTACAAGGAGTTTTATAAAGGCTTGAAAGGTCTTTTAGTTGCCATGGGATGAAAAAAGAAGGTTGCCATGATGCCCATTTCCCTTGTGTATAATTTTCATGGCCATAAAACACATACTTTCTATAAAAATTTAGTAGGCACTCCATGCTTAGTTTCCTCTAGGCACTTTGTGTCGAGGCTAGCCCTACGCACTAACTTAAGCACTACGGTTTCCACTAGTTAGCACATTTCTTGTGGCACTTCACACTAGTGTTCGACTAGCACTTCATGCCAATGCTGTCTTAGTTCCATCACACAACAATCTCATACGCTTCTTGTAGCAAACAAGTAATAAATCAATATTCTAAACCTTCTTTCAAATGTTGTTTGTTAATACATTAATGTGTTTTCCTAATTTCCTTGTCTAGCTAATAGATTTATTAACATACTAATGTGCTTTCCTCATTTTCTCCTTTACAGATAGACAATATTCTCAAGGAAAAAATGACTTTGGATGAGGTATGCACAATCTAAATGATGCCTAGTATGTATAAAAATATAATTATATTACTTCACCTAACCACATTGACCTTTGTATACAAATATTCCAGCTATACATTCAAAACCATAGGAATACCTAGTTCCATATTGACAGTTGTCCTACAAATACACAAAATCGCAAGTATGTAAAGACAAACCAAATGAGAATGGCAAACATCACTGGGTAAAAGCCGTCAAAGTTTATATCAACGGCTTCGTAATGTACAACAACCTCCAAAAAATAATGGCCATATCCACTCAAGTTCTCCATAATGAATGCCATCTTGCATCATATGACAAGCTCGCAACTGGTACACAAACTCCTACAAACTTCACAACCTTCATTTTTACTTCAAACAACAACACTAACTTAGATGCACTTAACATGTAGGATTCCTCAAAGACAGACTCAACATACTCGAACTTGAGTACAAAGACTAGGTTGACAAACCACTACAAACAAGCACGGCCCAAGCACTTCTAGGAATAAGAATAAATGGCATCAGAACATATCCAATTGAGCTGCTACACTACAATAGATTTAACATCGCGTTCAACCAGTTGGTAGAATTCACAAAAAAAGAAAGCAAGGACACACTAGAAGATTACATGAAAAATAACCACTACAATCATGGTCGTGAGACAACCCCACAATAATGTGGAGAATGTTACAAACCTATTGAGCAGATAGGTCTACACCCAGAAACACTGTTCCAACTCTGATCCATTTAACAACTTTATCTATGTAATGGGCAAGTTTTCAAACACGACTTCTTCTCAAACATGTTTAAAAAAATCAACTTTTCTCGTAGAAATGTAGATAGAAGCAACAAACCAAGAAGAAACCAAACTTCTACTAGTGCCAAACTTGCAACCTCAACCACTGCAAGTCTTGCCACTTGCTCAAGTACTTCCATATCATTTGGCACCATCTGCAACCAAAACCCACAAGCAAGTCCAGAAGCGCCAACGTAGAGATACAAAAGTAAGCACTTTATCTTAGCATAAGATGTAAGAAAAACGGCAAGGAGTATGTAGGACAGACGAACAACATAAAAAAAAGAATCCAACAACATTGAAGAAATCTCTTCAAGAAAATGAAGAAAGACATAGAAACATTCTAGCTGTTTGAGGATAACTACAAGGTTAGCATAGAACCAATAGTTCATAGCGTAGACAAGGGTAGGAATTTTGTGCAGGCCACCATTCGTAAGAAAAATGCGACTGTGATAGGATATAACAACCTATACAGACACCCAACAAGATGTAAAAAGTATTATTTTTGAAGAGAAGAAACCTCATTTAACATCGCAAAAAAAAGTGAATGTTCAAAATCATGATCATTGCCTCCAAACATATAAGTATACATATTCTCCTTTCAAGATTCTCCATGTATTTAAACAATGCTAAAACTTATCTACAAATGCACTTTGCTTTAAAACATGTCACATGTCTAAACACTATCAATAAAACTGCTACATGACAAACATGACAGAATTGTATATGGAACTTCATACTCCTTTACTTAATTGCATTTGTCAACCTAGTTTGTAGTTTCTACGAGACTTCTATACCCCTTTCTTTGAAGTTTGTAGTCAACTTTCGACTCCCTTCTCCTGTATGCTACATACAAAAAATAGGGTTATTTCCTTTGCTAGATGATGCTCCTAAACCTTTACAAAAATAGCCTCCTCTTTTTGTTAAACTTGGATGTATGCACTAAAAGTATGCCTATGCTTGCATTCAATAAAATAAGCATTGTTTTCTCCTCCACTTTCTTAGCTCCACACAAGTATAAGGTTGGATACCCCTTCCTAAGTCTCCCAAGCATTATGATATTCAAGATCACAACCCACGGAAGCTCACAAATGAAGATTTGGCTTCCCAAAGGCTAATAGATACTTTTCACTATGCATAGACTACTCTCTATACCTAAAAGTTTTATTGGGTCCCTTTCTACTAATGACATTGTCATGTTGTCCACATCATCTTAAAGTTTTCCAAACACATGAAGCATCCAAAGATTTCACACGAAGGATGATAATCCACATGACATCCACCCCATCCAAATGTGCACATCCTTTGGACGTGCCACATGTGCATCAGGTCAAATACCCATATAGTCAACTCCTCACTCATCATGCACATAAGCATCCATCCACCTAGATCATAGATCAAAATGAGATTTCTATGCACAACTCTGATACCATACCAAGCACCCCCTCTAGGATCATAGGTGCATGGGTGGCTCTCATACACTCATGGATTTTGAAAGTCTATATATATACCATCAATGCACCCATTAACAAGGACATAGCAACATCCCTACTCTTTTTGCAAATCCATTGCTCTAGAAACTGGTTTAGTTGACTCTTTTGATCCACATCCAACATATTCAAAGTCTCATGTGCATCCAACATATTCAGAGTCTTATGTACAAGATAAGTTTGATGATCATGGCATTGTTCCTAGTCTAGTGTGAAAATTAAGGAGATAAATGCATTGGAGCTTGAGTTGTCTTAGTAGCTTCTTTTCTTGATGCTAATTAGTTGGTTGATGCCTTGTCTACTTTTTCTTAGTGTTCGGGCTACTTGATTCAGGGGCTTCTTTCCATGTTACCCTACACAAGGATTGGTTTCATTCCTATCACATCACGATAGGTTTTATGAGACTAGGAAATGTCTTGGCCTTGGATATTTTTGGCATTGGTGATGTTAGACTACATTTTCTTCAGGCAACACTTTTGTTTTCATGATGTATGCCATGTATCAGCTTTGACTAAAAGTCTTCTATCTATTGGATAGTTGGATAATGTAGGCTATTATGTATCCTTTGGTGATTCCACATGGAAGATTACCTAGGGGAATCTTGTCTTTTCTTAAGGTGCTAAGGTTGGTAGTCTCTATCCTTTATTTGTATCTTTATCTCTTAGCCATGTTTTGGCTATGGTTGACATACCACATGTATCTTTATGGTATTATCACCTTGGGAACATGTCCTTAAAAGGAATGAAATGCTTTGTCATTTGCAATATATTCACCTTTTGAATATAAATGTTTTGATTCATGTGGTCATTATCTTTATAGCAAGTAGATAAGTGTTCTCATAAGAAGTATGGTATTATGCACATGGGTGAGCCTCTAGCTCTTATTCAATCTGATGTATGTGGTCCTATGCTTTATCAATCACTTAGTGGTACAAAGTATTTTGTGACTTTCATTGACGATTATTTGCATAAGGTCTGGGCACATTCCATAAAGCAAAAATCATATGGATGGACTACCTTTCAACACTAGCTTGCTTTTATTGAGAACAAGTTTAGGTATAGATGAAATGCCTAAGGTCAAATAATGGGGATGAATATGTAAATAAATCATTTGAGTAGTTTTGAGATGAGTGGGGTATTAAGCATCAATTGACCGCCCATTACATTCCACCCTAAAATGCTATTATAGAGCACATGAGTAGTACAATTTAGGAGAGAGTTTGTAGTGTGATTAGTCAGGTAGGCTTACCACACCATTTATGGATTGAGACAGTTACTACTACTATACACTTGATAAATAGATCCCCATGCATTACTATTGGTTGTCAAGCTACAAAGGAGATATGGCTTGGAAGATCTTCTTTATATGCTCATTTGCATGTCTTTGGATGTGAGGTTTATTTCCATGTTCCCAAGAATAGATACAATAAGTTAAATTCTAAATTAGTAAAATATATCTTTCTTAGTTATGGTGATGTAGGTGAGATGGGTTATCACCTATGGGATCCATAGGCTAGGAAGGTCATCCCTGGCCATGATGTATTTTTCCATGAGAAGAAGGTGCATAAGCAGCCTAAGCATGTAATTGAGATATATAAAGTGATATTTTAGGAGGAAAATATCCATTGCCATGTAAGTGGGCGTATAAGTTAAAGAATATTTGGTTCCTTTACCTAGTGGAAAATATCCATTGCCATGTAAGTGGGTGTATAAGTTAAAGAATATCCCTATGTGCCCCAAGCAAGTATATAAGGCTAGAATGGTTGCTAAGGGTTTTCAACAAGATCATGGTGTTGATTTTGATGAAGTCTTGGTCAACATGACTACCCTACGCTTGGTATTGGCCTTGATTGCTCAGTCAGATCTCGATCTCCCTCATATGGATGTTAAGATAGCTTTCTTATATGGGGACTTGCATGATGAATCTATATACAGTAGCCTAAGGGCTTTATAGAAAAGGGTAGAAAACACCTAGTATGCAAGTTGAGAGATGGCTTTTATGGCCTTATGCATGTACCTAGGAAATGGTACCATAAGTTCAATGATTTCATGCATTTGTAGGGATATACTTGCAGTGATATGGATCTATGTTTATACATAAAAAGGACCTGTGATGATAGCCTTATTATATTGATACTTTATGTCCATGATATGTTGATTGTTGGGGGAGCTCATGATAAGCAAGATGATTTGAGCTTTGAGATAAAGGAAATGGGGTAGGCCTCACATATTCTTGGTATGTGTATCATGCATAATCACTATAAGGGGCTCCTTTATCTATCACAATAGGTGTATATATAAAATGTTCTTAAGCGATTCCATATGCAGGATGTTAAATGTATTGGTTGTCCTTTACCTTTCCATGTGAAATCAGTCAAGTAGATTGTCCCTAGTTAGATGAGTAGAAGGCTGAGATGGCTAAGATACCTTATGTATCAATACCCTATTGTTGCTCCCACATTGGATTCATATTCTATAAGTGCTATTCAATTTGCTAAGGATCTGGTCTTCCATGTGAAGATAAAGCACATTGAGGTGTGCTATCACTTCACAAGGGAGGTGGTAAAGGACAAGTCTATTGAGCTTGTCAAGATCTTGACTGATAAGAACCCTGTAGATTTTCTCATTTAGAGTTTCTTAACAGAGTGTTTTGCCTTTCTTAAGAAGATGATGGGCATAGAATGAGATGACATCTTTCCTCATCTTATTGCTCTTTATGTATATTTTTACTTTGTCACTTTTTCTTGTTCTCTCCTCATTAGAGGCACTTTTGCCTTTAAGTGGAAGGTTATTAGGGGTAAAGGTGCTTGTACCTATACTACCATGTATTTACTCCACACACTGTGATTGCACACTTGTATATTGTAGGTGGTGGGTGCCCATCACTACCACTTTATTCTTTATTCTTTCATTGACTATTGAATAAGGGAAGGTCGGTCACCAATTGTGACTATTGTAGTTTTCACATATGGTGTTTGTCTCTCTTTTGCTCTCTTGCTCCATCTGCCATAGCTCTTGCTTTGCTCTTGCTTTTGCTTGTATGCTTCCACTCAGGCTCTACCTTTCATCTCTCTCTCTCTTCCCCCCTCGTGTCTTTTTCTTCCCTTTTTCTCTCTCACTCTCTTCCCTTTTATTTACTATCTTCTCTTTTTGTCCTACCCCCTCTCTCCCCCCTTTTCCTTCCCCCCTCTTTCTCTCTCCTTCCTCTAAAATCTGTCTTTTCCTTGGCCCCGAAATCTTTCTTTCTCTCTCTCTCTCCCCCATCCTCCAAAAACTCACACTCTCTCTCCTCCCCCCACACTCTCTCTATTGTTCCAAATTTTCCATTGCTTTTATCTCCCTCTCTCCAAATTTTCTAGTGCTTCCCCCCTCTCTCTCTGTTGTTCCAAATTTTCTACTGATTCTCTCTCTCTCTCCCCCCAAATCACACATACACACATGCTCTCTGGAAATTTATTTTCTCTCTCCCCTCCAAATCTCTCTCTGTCCTCGCATTTGTGTAAGTGTCTCCCCCACAAATTTCTCTTCTCCCTCTCCCTCTCTCTCTCTTTATCCCACAAATCAATTTCCCTAGTTTCCCACATATTATTTTCTCATCTTGCCCTTGCCAAATTATATTCCCTTCCATTTCTCTCTCTCTCCCAAATCGATCTCCTCTCTCTAAGGGCATCTACTACTGTCAAGTCATTGAGGTCCACACATGGAAAACAAAGTTGTAAACTTGTTTCACTAGAGTTTAGGAGACGAAGGGATAAATCGATGTCTCATCACATGTAGTACAAAAGATACATGCACCACATGAGATCTTGCGGGCACATGGCACATCCCTAGTAGAAAGACCTTTGATTAGCAATCTCCATATAAAAACTTTCCCTTGATAAGGAATCTTGGACCTCCACACTTGAAGAAATTTGTTCTACCACTTCACTCTGCTATCTCAAGCATGCCAAAATTTACTAAATTTCTTAGTGATCCATCTCTTATCCTCTATCAACTTATGGTAGATTTGAATAGCTGACCTTTACAGAAAATCATTAGGTTTAACAAACATCTAGTCTTGCCAAGGGGAAGCAAGTTGAAAAGTAGGAAAAATTATTATAACAATGAAGTTGCTTTTGCAAGTTTGAACAAATGTGGCTATAACCTCTAGGAACCCAAAAGTATTGGCATACACAACGAAAGGAATAAAGATAGGACCAGCTAGGACAAATAGTATCACTCACCATTTACAACCCCAATCAAGTCATTTGACTAAATTTATATTGATGCAATCTTTATTTGGCCAATTAAGCAACTTGGAAGAGGCTAACACTTCTACCTATAACTAATTAGTATCCTTCCATCAAAGATCTAGAGGGCACTAAACTATAAAGTGAAGAAGCTCCTACTAGAGGCAATCAAATGGGTAAGGAGAAATGATTGTGAAGTTTTAAGAGGTCATGTGGAATTTGGCACATGCCACCAAGATGCTGGAATAATCGTGTGACCATGGGAGATACCAATTTTCTCAATAAAAAATTTAGCAACTTCAATCCATGGATGACTTTTCATGCATAAGGCTTACAAAAGTGCCATTCTCAAAGCCACCATATGAAGATGAACATCCAACAACATAGCTCTACCCAATTGTTCAAAAGTTTCCACAACATAAAGTAGATGGGCTGTACTGATTCTAAGAGAGACTTCTTGGTCCAAGGAAGTAATGGTAAAAAATAAGAGACCATATTGATCATGATAGATTGAGCCACTTTGAGGTGCACATGAAGAGGCCAACCTTGAGATTTCCAAGATATAAACCTATCATGAACTCAAGAGGACATCCAATCAAGCAATGCTCTAAGAGGCACATCCACACTAATGGGATATCCCAAGTTTTGGATAATATCACATTTAGAAACTTATGCTTGTAAATAAGTCTCCATGCAAAAAATCAATGCAAACTTATGAGCATTTATATGACGACCAAGGCTAAACCAAAGGGATGCCAAATAGGAATTGCTCGTATCACATGGGTCCGATCAACCCTAAGAAACATAAAGGAGTCGTCTACCAATGATTGACCCAAAAATTGAGGGCCAGATAGTAGAAGAGACAAACCAATATCTCCCCATTAGTTACCCAACCTATCTAGCAAAGAGGGCATTGGGTGAGTCACCAATGCAAACAATAAAGGACAAATAGGGCATCCTTGATGAAGGGAACAAGATAATGCAACCTCATTTGTGACTCCCCCATTAAGCACAACATGTACCATTGCATCCTAGCTAATAGTGTCAATAAGAGAACTCATATAGGACTAAAGCCCATGGTAGCCACCAATTGCCTCATGAAAGACTAGTATAGCTGACATGATCAAACACCTTTTTAATATCTAGCTGGATCATAACAACTTGCTGGCTATAGACCTTGACATAATCAATCCCCATCTGAATGTTCAAAATATTATGCATAATGTTTTGTCCCTTAATGAAACCATGCCAACATGGATGAATTAGCTGTGGAAATACTTTCTACAATTTGTTGGTAATAACTTTGGAAAATATTTAGTTGCTAGTTGGGTTCACAGTACTCTCCAACCTTAGCACTTCTCTTCTCCCTCATCTTAGGAGTAGATGTTTCTGCTTCTACATTTGTAACTTGCTTTCACTTTGTTAAAGTGGTTGCACTCTCTATTTTGAGTGTTATTTTTGCATCAATCCTCTTTCTTCTCCTTCAATAACTGGCACTTCTTCCTTATAGAGGCTACATTGAGGTTGCTATGTCTAGGTAATGAAATACTAGTGTGCTTCATTTGGGCTCATGTTATGACATTTACGGGATGGGTGTGGCAGTATTGTCAAGTGACTCCACACAAAAGAGTCCAAGTAGCACAAATGGTACAATTGACAAAACTAGTGGAGGGTTTTCACCTAAGGGAATTGGAAAATAGGTGCGTGACTCTGAATTCGGGACAAATTAAGTTAGCCTTCTCTCTATTTGCTTACTCCTTTTTAGGGCAATGGGATGAGATATGCCCTAGATGGCCACATGTCCACCAACATGCTATGGGCTCATGGTTTTGACCTCCTCCTAGGCCTCTACCTCTCCCTCTACCTACAGCCATGATCAACAAAGGCCTAAAGTCCATTAATATGGGGCTACCCTCCTCATCATAAGAGACATAAGGGTTCACATATGAGTCTTCCTCTAGTGGTTCCTCTACAAAGTGCACTAGAGCATCGCTTGGTGGATGGGTCACTATAGGTCCTACTAGTCTAGGGATTCTCATTGGATTGATGTCAATCCTTGGAGTGGCTAGCTTTGAATCGTTAGGTGCGAGTAGAGCCAAAGGGTCTCCTCTTCCAAAGTAAGGGTGCGTAACTCTTGGATAGTATGGTTAAGCATAGGGTTACTGGTATGGCAACCGTCTTGGCAATCGACAGTGCATAACATCATGCCTGAATCTTCCACAGTTGGCACACGGGATCTAGATTGGGACATTCCGATGGTAAGTGGTTCCCTTGGTCTAGTCAACATAGTACATAACATCATGCCTGAATCTTCCAAAATTGGCACATGGGATCTAGATTGGGACATTCTGATGGCAAGTGGTCCCCTTCACAATGCACACACTACACATGAGGTCGCACTGGCCGGGATCTAGGATTGGGACATTGACTCCTCTAGTATGCGGTCAGCTATCTGTCAGCTATCACTTGTGGGTCTAGTCGACACTCTTTCCTTTATCTTGCTTGCTAGGGGCTGATTGTTTGCTATAAGTGCTATGGTTCTCTTGGTATTTCTAAATGTGTTGTTCCCTTACTGCATAGCCCTGGAGCTTCTCTTTGAGCAAGTCATCCACTTGTATAGCCTCCTCAAAGACTCTTGCCAGCACATTCCTTTGCAGGTTTTAGTTGCTCACTAAGGCCTTATAGAGTTCTTTGTTGCGGATCCCGTTGATGAACATGATGAATACTGCTCTCTCATTGGATCACTCAGCTACAAGTATCCTCTTGTAGATACTCCTCACATGAGTGATGTAGTCTTGTATATCCTCTTTGTCTTTTGACTGACATTCATCAGCTTAACAATGACCTTATTAGAGTATCCTGCCTCTAAGAATCTCTTAATGAAGAGACCATTTAGGTAATTGAAATTATTGTGTTTGGCATTATCTAGGCTCGTAAACCAAGTCATCCCTTGTCTCCTAAACAAAGATCGAATGGTTGTGCTTGTTGAGCGAGGTCCATGAGGTTGTTAGCCTTGCACACCTACCTAAACTACTCGACAAAGCTACAAGGGTCATTGTCTGCTTGATATTTGTTGAGTTACTTGGCAACTATGGGTATCTTTGTTTGGCTCCTACAACTTGGGGTGACTCCTAGCCTAGCTAGCAATGATGCTGCTAAGGGTACCCCACTTTGCTCGGTGCTGGTATTAACTTGCAATTGTTTTGTGAGTAGCTCACTCATTGTAAGGTATACTTCTAAGGCTCTCTCCGTATTGGTATTTCCTCTTGTTCTATTTTTACCTAAGATGGCTAGGATATTGTGAACCTCATTGAGCTCTCTCTCCTGGCGCAACCTCTGAGCCTGTTGCTCTTGGCTATAGCTCACTATGTGTTGCAGTGCTATCCTTCCTAGCCTCCTCTCCTCCTCAAGATCAGCTATGATATTTGTTGTTGCAGGTCTTCCATGATGTGTTACACTTGTCTATTGGTCATCGGATATCGTTCAGGTACCCTGTCATGTTGTGGTCAAGGTCAAGGTTGAGGTCATTCTCATTTGAACTAGTGCCTACTATGGTGGTTGTCTCCTGACTTATATGCTTGAGTGGTGCGACTCGATGTGAATTGTGTGAATCAGGCTTTCCATTTTTTACATGTGCTTAAGTGTCTATGACACAGGGTGCAATCTTCAATGTAGTCAATCACATCCAATCAATTTCATGCAGTTGCAGCTCTTTTCATGTAGATTGTGATTACTCCTAACAATTGATTTTGGGTCCATCATGGCTTTTAATAGGTGGTATGATGGGTGATTAGACCATGTGTGATCAGACCACGTATCATGGGTTTTGATAGGTGCTTTGATGGGTGATCAACCCAAATGGTCAACTTAGACCTCTACCAGGGGCAGGTGACCATTAATTTCAGTCACTCCTAGACTATTAGGTTAGGTTTTAGTGACAATCAGCTATATGGTCTCATTTGCAACAAGTGTTTAAGGTCCCCAACCTACATTGTTGGGCAGCTAGAAATTGGTTTGAGCATGTCCTAGAATGGTCAAAATTTGTGTTTTAGACAACTCGTTCGAGTCCCAGACTCGACCATCTAAGTCCCAGATTCGACCATGTGAGTGGGCCAAGTGGGCTCTGTACCTATCTGAGTGGTTAGACTTAGACATTTGAACGAGAGATGCCTGTCCAAGTGTATGAGTTGGCCATTCGAGGCTTGAGATTAGTTGTCCAAGTCTTGAAAAACGATTAGATTCCAAGTGGACTATTGTTGGAGTCGAATGTTTGGCTTGACTAAAGATACTAGGATGTCGAAGTCCAATGGGAATTCAGCCATTTGAGGCTTATGGGTCACCATCCAAGCGGTGCAAGAAAAATGCGGAATGGGAAGAAATGGATAAAACCAATCCAATGCACTACCTATTAATGCACCCAAGGTTCTGACTTAATATAATAAACATCAGGGGAGAGTTAGAGCATACCTAGAGCACATGAATGCGATGATACTAAGGTTTGCTGCTGCGGCCTCTTAACCTGTAGCTCTATGTCTCTTTCTCAATAGCTCTCTCTCTCTCAATCTCTTAGTGTGTAAATGAGCTCTCTCTTCCCTCTTTTTTACCTTTTGTTCCCCTCTTTTTCTTCTCTATCTCTATTCTTTCCCAAGTACTAAAAAACTTTTTCCTTTATTTCTTTGTTCCCCTATCTCTTGGTTACACAAAGACTCATATTTTCTTTCTTTTCTCCTTATTTTCCAAACCTTAATGTCTCAAACCTAATTAAAATATATTTCTTCTACTCTAACCAATACACAGAAAGCTTTCTAAACTTGAACTAATCCACAAGAGAGATTGAATGGCCTTCGACTCCCTCACTTCCTACCTAAAATCAAGCATTGTTTTAGAGACAAACTCCTACTCTTTCACTCAATTTGGAGCATGTAAGCACTCAAGCTTGAAATCATTGGTCCTGGAAATAGAACCAAAATGTCATCACTTTCATGAGCACACCGCCAAGACCCATGAATTTCTTATTGCTTCAAGTGTTTCAAGTTGAGAGCTATGGCTCCTCTCACATAGCCATGTCTCACACACAAAAACGTAGTGAACTTGCCTTTCAATCTGATCAAGTTACCTCTTCCCACAAATCCACAAGTAGCTCCATGATCCAAGATGCGCTTTCAAGCAAGCTCCATTTCCAAGCTCCAAGCTTCAAGCTCCATAGCCATAAGCAAGAAAGGAGAAGAGAAGAAGAAGAAGATGAAGATAGGAGAAGAGGAGCTTCTCCACGGTCCCTCACACACACACACACACACACACACTCTCTCTCTCTCTCTCTCTCTCTCTCATACACAAGAATGAAGCAAGCACAATAAGTAAGAAGAGAGCAAGTTTGGCTACATACCAAGAATGAGCTTCTTCATTCACTTTTTGACTTTTTACATCCCATATCTCCTCCTTGGATGGCCATCCCTCTTTTTGGTCGACCTTTGTCCATTCTCCCACTCTATTTCCTCCTCCTTTCTTATTAGCATAGCATTAACATGTGCCTCTCATTCTTTACAACTTGTACAGAGAGAGCTTGGCACAATTTTATAAGATAAATTACAAGGCACTTGTCACTCTTTTTGAAAAAATCTTAAGGTGCACTTATTCTTTTATGCCTTCCTCTTACATTTAGATTTTTTTCTACACTTTGTGTCTTCCAATTTCCTTATTGCGCATTTGTCCTTTGTCTTTCTCTTACCTTGGGGCTATCTTTTTCTTTTGATTTTCTAGATTTTCCATCTTGGTCTTCTGAGGGTTAATAGAGAGATGGAGGAAAAGATAAGAATAGAGAGCGAGAAAGAAAAAATAGAGACTAAAATGGGGGAAGAGAAACAATGAGAAAAACAAAAGCATATTGCCTTCTATAGCATAGATAAAATGGATAATGATGATGGCCATAACATCCAAGATCATGGGGCATATCTCAATCAGTGTGTCGCATGTCCGTGCACTTAGTGTAAGCTGGCAATTTGACAAAAGAATTGCTTGTTTATAGACCATGTGTGACGCTTTGGCGAGTTTCAATTAGAGATCATTGACCAAGTAACCTTGGACTTTGAGTTAGCGGTAAGAAAGTGTGTACCAATCATGCATTACATTCGCACTATAATTGTATAATTGAATATCGCATACAATGATATTAGATGCACCTTGGACATGTCTAAAGAGATATGCTATTCTTTCCCAAGGAATGCACCTATTTCGGCCTATAAGAAGAGTTCATGGGCATGCAATGGATGGAGTGCTTGAGTTGATAAACCCACTGGAAGACAAGTTGCTAACTATGCCCTTGACACCAAAAGAGATGGTGGGAAAATAGTGATACTAATAGCGACGGAGCTGTAGAGATGTATATACCGATGCTTTTAACGATGACGAGGAAAATTTTTTGATGAATATTTGCATTGCTTAAAATGTTGATATGTGGCCCGTATCTTATAGTGAGAAAGAGATATTTTTTGAAACCATTGGGATTCTTCTATTGAATGATTCTTATATTTGTCTAAATGACAATGGCATTCATGACCAATATGAGCACTAGTTTTATCATGGTTAAGAATGATCTGAGGGGTTAAAACCTTAGTATCCTCCTCAAGCAATGGTGGATCATCAAGCAGATTGCCTTTAAAAGGTTTTAGTAAACTAATATGAAAATAATTATGGATTTGCTAATGAGATGGAATATCTAAACAAAAAGCATTGTCATTAATCTTGTAACAATTCAGAAAAGACTGTAATGTATTGGAGATAATTTAATATTTGGATGCCATTCAATAGACTTCAATCCTAAGTTTCAATATAACCCAAATACTAAATCATTTTCCTTGAATGCCATAGTTTGGTATTTCTTGAAATGCATACCTTAAATGAAATCTCTTATCAATAACTTGCTCTAGAATTTAATATGGTCACTACCTAAAGTAGCAACTATGCAAGATCATCTTTCATTATTGTGGTCATTCAAATGGAAAATTCTTTTCATAGACTATGATAATCTCGTTGATATTGGTGGTGTTTAAAAACACCAAGGCAACTACTTCAAACATTTTAAATTTCTAACAAGCATATATTCCATAGCCATGCAAAAGCCCTTAATATATGGGATATATCTATTATTATGGGAGTCAAAATTAGTCCATATAGAGTCACTGTCTTATTACATAATGTATATTGGGAAAATAAAACTTTTGTAGATTTTGTATAAAATGTTTAGTTGCACTACCATTTATGAAATGTTTATGATATCCTAACTGATGAGCGAGTTGCATTGCTTCCATATCTTTCAAAGTAGAGATTAAAGGAGTATGCTTCAACTTGGATAATTGTGAGCTGTTCAATGTGAAAATGGATGACATGAGGCATTTATTGAGGATGTTTGTATAATAGTAGATGGTCACTTGAAGCAGCAAGAAGTGATTGAAGGTTGAATATATTTTTTGTCTTTATCAATCATGGTCTCGTGCAATGGTGATGATGAAGATGAAATACCATCATTCTCTGCTCTAGTCCATTCATCAATGACAACCTTGAGTTGTGCATACAATTCATGTCCATATTGAACTGGCTCTTGTCCATATTGACCAAACTTGATGACTTCATATGCATCATGGTATTTGCTGAAGCAAGTCAAGTATGGTAGAAGTTCTTTGATCAAGATAGAGTCTCCACAATCAACATCAAATGTTTTTGGATAAATGTTGTTCTCAATAGGATTTGAACATCCTTTGTAAGAAGTGTTATCTATGAGAATAGTCTTGATATACTAACAAACATCTCCATATTGATCCCATACAAACTTCAGCGGCTTGATCATTGCTTCTAGTCCCATCTTATCTGGCCTATATATGATTTTGAGTGGATGTCTATGACATTGTGCTTGGCCCCAAACCATGAAGAAAGGATACTTCCTTTTTGCATGGATCTCCAAGCACTTAATAACTACCATGACATTCTTATGTAAAATTGTTGACCAAACTCCGAATCTTGCAAATAAGGTTTCAAGAAACTCCATACATCCTAGCAGTTGAAAAACAAGCCATTGCTTTCCCATTTGAAACCTTTGGAACTTTTTAGACTTAATAAAGCATCGTTGTAAAAGAAGACCATTGAGATCAAGTATTACACATAATTGTGCTGCATTTCTTATCAAGGACACATCAATCACATAATCTGTTCTACTGTTGTTAAATTTGTTAGATATTCATCTGTAGATGTCTTAGTTGAAGTTACAAAGAAGAAAAAAAAGCACGCTAGATTCATTTACTTCCTTATCATTCTACTTATTGTTTGAGCTATAAAGTGGCATAGAACACTAAAGCAATTTAACTTCATATTGACAAATACATACATAGGTACTAGTTAATAAATGATGTCTTAAGAAAATAGACATTTGACCATGTGGATAAATCTAACCAAGGGTAATATTATGAGGTGAAGAAAATATATATGATAATTTCTTTGAGGTAAAATCTATTCTAATAAAGTCATTTTTTCATACCTACTTTTTATCACTAGCTATAAGTATACTTGGGCTACTAACAAAATATGACTATAATTAGTTACAAAAATTGTCTTATCATTATAATATTAAACATACTTAGATTTTAAAAAGGCATTCAAAATGGCATATACAAAGAAGGTGTTTATTAATCTTACTATTATATTATTTTAGCTATAGGTTCGAAAAGACTTGAACCTTCAGAGGGCTTCCTGAACAACCTACCCCTTTTTCCAAACCTCTCTTTTTCAATCAAAACCCCCTCTCTTTCTCTTTTTCTTACGTGCAATATCTCATTTTCTCTTTCCCTTCCCTTTTTTCATTATAGCCTTCCCTCCCCTCACCTCCCTTTTAAAAATTAAAACCCCTTCCCCTCTCTCTCACTTATAATCTCTCTCTCTCTCTCTCTTTTTCCCATTCCCTTTTTAATTAAATTCCTCCACTCTCCCCCTCTCTCTCTCATGTGTAGGACCTAGGTTCTCTCTCTCTCTCTCTCTCTCTCTCTCTCTTAGTTAGATTAAACATTATCACACACACACACACACACAATTAGATTAAACTTTCTTTCTCTCTCACACACAGACACACAACTAGACTTTTTAATTTAAACTATTCTTTAATTAAATATTTTAAAAGATTTTTTTAATTTAAAGTTTTTCGAACATAGTTTTTCACACATTTTGAAAAGGAGAGAGAGAGAGAGAGAGAGAGAGAGAGAGAGAGAGAGAGAGAGAGAGAGAGAGAGAGAGAGAGAGAAGAAGAATAAGAAGAAGAAGAAGAAAAAGAAGAAGAAGGATAAAAAGAAGATGGAGAGAGAAGGGGGAGAAAGAGGAAAGAGAATAGTCTTTTTTAATTAAACATTTTTCTTCTCCCTCTTCCCCTTCTCTCTCATGTGCAGGCCTTAGGTTCTCTCTCTCTCTCTCTCTGTGTTAGATTAAACTTTTTAATGTAAACGTTTTGTTTAATTAAAATATGGAGAGAGAGAGAGAGAAATAGCAAAAAAAAGAAGAGGAGAGAGAGAGAGGGAAAAGATAGAGAGAGAATTATAAAGAGATGAAATATAAAATTTAAGAGAGAGAGAGAGAGAGGAAAAGAAAAAAGGAAAAGAGAGGAGAGAGCGGGAGAGAGTCAGAGAGAAGAAAATGAGAGAGAGAAAATAAGAAGAAGAAGAGAAATAATTTGAACACAATGAGAGAATTATAGAGAGAGGAAAGATAAAATTTAAAAGAAAGAAAGAGAATTATAGAGAGAGGAAATATAAAATTTAAGAGAGAGTTAGAGTGAAGAAAAGAAAAAGAAAAAGAGAGAGGGAGAGAGATAGAGAGAAGAAAATGAGAGAGAGAAAATAAGAAGAAGAATTATAGAGAGAGAATTATAGAGAAAGGAAAGATAAAAATTAAAAGAAAGAGAAAAGAAAAAGAAAATAAAAAAAGAGAAACTTTCTTTTTAATTAAAATAAGGAGAGAGAGAGAGAGAGAGAGAGAGAGAGAGAGAGAGAGAGAGAGAGAAAGAGAGAGAGCAAAAAAGAAAGAAGAGGAGAGGGAGGGAGAGAAAGGGGGAACACAGAGAAAGAGAATTATAGAGAGAGAAAATATAAAACTTGAGAGAGAGAGAGAGAGAGAGAGAAAAGGAAAAGAGATGAGAGAGGGGGGACAGAGAAGAGATAAGAAAATGAGAGAGAGAAAATAAGAAGAAGTGAGAGAATTTGAACACAGAGAGAATTATAGAGAGAGGAAAGATAAAATTTAAAAGAAAGAGAAGAAAAAAATTTAAAGAGAGAAGAAAAAAGAAAAAAAGAGGAGAGAGAAGGAAAGGAGAGGAGAGGGGAGAGAGAGAGAGAGGAGAAGAATAATAAGAAGAAGAAAGAGGAAAAGAGGAAGAGAGACGGGAAAAAAGGAAAAAAAGAAAATTCTTTTTAAAACTTAAATATTTTTTTAGAGAGAGAGAGAGAGAGAGAGAGAGAGAGAGAGAGAGAGAGAGAGAGAGAAATAAGAAAAGCGCAAAGAGAAGAAAATGAGAGAGAGAGAGAGAGAGAGAGAGAGAGAGAGAGAGAGAAGAAGAAGAAAAAAAAGGAAAAAAGAGGAGAGGGAGAGAGAAGGAAAAGAGAGGATAGAGGGGGGAGAATAAAAGGAGAGACAGAAAGAGAAGAAAAGTGGGGAGAGAGAGAGAGAGAGAGAGAGAGAGAGAGAGAGAGAGAGAACCAAGAGAAAAGAAAAAATAAACTAAAATAGAAGGCAAAGAAAGAGAGAGAGAGAAAAAAATAGACATAGGGAATTTGGGGGAGAGAGAGAGAGAGAGGAAAAAGAGGAGAAAGAAAGATGAGAAATGGATTGTTAAGTGAAGTCATGCAATAGTACAGCAACTTCGCTTGCTACTTCGAGGCAGTAAGCGAAGCTGCCGTGAAGCAGCCTAGCGTTCTGTGCGCGCGAAGCGCGCGTAGACGCTAGTCCTAATTATTAAAAGAAAATTTAAACATGATACATTTGACCATGTGAACAAAATTAATATCACATATAAGTGACACATGACAATTTAATTGAGATAAGGCATACTCTATTTGGATAAAGTATTCATAGTTTCTTCCTAAGGACTAACCATTCTATTTTTGAACTAGTTATATCACATAGATATTTAAACTTATGAATTGTAACAAGCATTTTATCTTAATATTCCATATACACATCTCAAAAGGTACATTGGAGGTGAAATTTTTGTTGTAATATTTGCTAGTGAGGTAAAACTTCTTTGAGAGGTGCAGTGAAACTTTTTTGGGGTGTGCAATATATTGTCGACTCTCTTATCCTAAGGTACATGCATAGACATACATTAGTGATGAAGTAAAAGAGATTATAAGAGATAAGAGATTTGAGCATGTGGACACATCTAAACAAAACTAACATGACAAGATCATTATACAACACATATGAGAGTTTAATTGAAATAAGATCTAAAATAAACATAAGTAAATTTTGCATAGCTAGCTCAAACTTTTCATTATGATAAGTATTCTTACACACTAGACTACAATATCTTCTTTAAATAGTTATTCTAACAAAGGATGATAAATTTTAATGAGCTCTTTAATACTATTTTAGTAAAGTAAATAAAATTTAAAGCTAAATATGTTTGGTACTCTTGTAAAAAAATACAAAAACTGAAGACAATTTCTTTAAGTAAAGTCACCAAAGAAAGAAAATATCGCAAATGTTAATGAAGGTAACTTTTCAAGAAAAAAACCAAAATTACATTAGTGTGTCTTTCTTGATGAAAGGAGAAGGAACAAAGTTTAAACACCTGAAGTACCCTTTAAGTTCTCTTTCATAATTGGACTTGCTATATCTTGGCTTGATTCTTCTATGTCCTTGGGTGATACTTCAAGAACTTGAACTTCATTTCAGTGGGAGGAACATCTTGGGAATTTGAATTTTGTTTGGCTCTCTCATGGACTCTCCACAATTGTGCTTCAACCTTTCTTTGCTCTTGAGTGTTACAAACCACTGCAATAGTCTTCATGTGATCTACCAATGCCACCTTAAATGCAAGTCCTCTTGCATATACATCAAATGTAGCCTCATGAGCATCGTTGAAAGCTTTGATTGTAGTTTCCATAACTTTCATTTTCTTTCTCAAAATGGCCTTTGCAATCATCTAGTATTCTTCAAGGTCTTCATCATTACACTCATTGTCATTCTCCAATAAAGAAGGTTTGTTGACATCATTTATATATCACTCAAGATTGATGAAGCTTTTTCCCATGGTCACTAATGTCAAAACTATAAAGGAATCTATAGATCCAAAAGCAAAGGTTCTATCCATTGGTAGGAAGTCAACACTACCAACTAGCATGTGATACTTGTAAGAAATGCTTTCAAGAGCATTTTCAAAGCTACTATTTACTTTCAATCAAGAAATGATAACAACATGAAATATTCAGGTTCACATGTCATTTTTAGTAGAGTGGATACAACCTTTCCAAAATTTATAGAGTCCCATTTCATTCCCTCAACTCCATGTGCTACGTCTAGTACAACAATCCCAATGGTAATATGATATCTTTAAACATTATGTATAAGATCAAATATTTCTAGATTGCATCTGACAACATATATATGCCAAGGCGAACTAGTGGAGGATTGAAGAGGATTTTACTTTTTTCCAATCAGTAAGTTCACAATATCTTTTGCTCCATTTGGTAGGGACTCTTCCTTAGCTCCATGTGTGAGCTTCTTTGATACCCAATCATTGCAAGTGCCTAAAATCTTCGTGTAGACTTCATCATTGATATCATAGTCATTAACAAGCTCTTCCCATGTCTTCATCATAGCACTAGTTTTTGGAATTGAGGCATCAAAAAGAGTGACTAGTTCCTCCTTCAGGACCCTATCTTGCTTGATTTCCTTAGCCCTTGTATCCATGTCAATCATATCTTCCTTATCCCATTCGTTTCTAAGAAAAAGGATATGACCTCCATTGATCTCCTCTTGTAGTGTAAGGATGTCTCCATCCTTTAGACCCGTAAGGCAACGGAATGCAGCAGGAGAAGGTTTCCTTCCCTTCTTTCTCAAACTCTCCTCTTGGGATATAAGCTCACCTCTAGAGTATCTCTTCATGATTTTGATCCAACTATCAAATATTTCTTGGGAGCTAACAATCATATGGCAATCTCTAGATGCACAATTTTCTCCAATGTACGCCACAAATCTCTGCAAAAAAAGATCAAAATAGTGAGTATAGAACAAAAGGAAGAGCATCACACTAGTCTTCACAAAAAGAGAAGGTAAGCTTATATGTAATTACCTACCATGGTACTCTCTGAGAGCTTGCCTTAGAAAGCCCTTGTTGGGATTTTGGTGAAGAACCAAATGCTAGCCATTGATCTCTTAATTGTTGAAGTTGCTCATTATAAGGGCATACTTCATAACATTATGTGATTCTATATTTGCCATTTGTTAAAGCTTAATGCACATTTTGACAAGATAATCAACTAATATTTTAGCATTTCTCGTGGTGTATAAATGCTTGGTTGCTAGACAATATGTAGTATTACTTTGAAGACATATCTTTGTTGCATGAATTGAGTGAAGCCTGATATAATCCAATAACTATACTTGTCCAACTTATTAGCATCCACCTCATCACATGATGCATGGGTCTCTTCTCATTATTGTCTTGTACAAAAAGGCATAAGATATGTTGTTGTTGTTGCTGGATTCACGGGACTCTTTATGAAAGACGTGGTTAACTTCTCTACATAATCCCAATATATTGACCTATAAGCATACAAAGAAGGTGCCTCATAGCACCTATCAATGAGAATAAGAAATTGTGTTGTTGGACCAAATGGAAATAAATTTTCAAACATGTGAACAGATTCTTCCTTTTTTCCGTTCTTCTTAACTATCTTAGGAAAATCAAATCTTCTTTCTACTCCCTTAACCTTAAGAGAAATTATTGGCTTTGTAGGTGTAACTTCCAGGTTGAAAGGTAAAGTGGCATCATTCTCACTAGTGTTAGCAGCCATATTAACAACTAAAGCTTGTGACAAGGAACTTTAATGAGGTGATTTTGACTTTGAGCTTGTGGGATTTGGTGTATTATTTTCTTCTTGAGAAGCAAGTGAAGATCTCAAGTATGTTTGTTTTATCTTGGAGCTTCATTCTTTTGTTGGGGCGATCACATTTTCTTGATAGGGAAAATTTGACTATTTGTAGATCCACTTTTGTTTGTCAACTTTTTCTCTTTGTAGAACTATTCAATGACAAAGAAAGATAGCACATCCAAAAAGGAGACCCAAACCATTGATGGAGTTAGTGGTGATTTTGTGTATCCATGGTATGTGGATGTTTATGATAGTCAAGGAAAAAGGACTGACAATGTTCTCTTATTTACTTTAAAGAGTGATATTGCATGTTTTTCAACAATATGGTGTTGAAGAGAAGATAACAGATGGATGTGTTAGGAAAGAGGGAATACCATGCAATCTTGTTAAGATCAAGGGAAAAAATGTAATATACAAACTTGTCCTTTGTCATTTCACTTTGCATGTATTAAAGAGGACAAAGAATACTTTTTGAAAAAAATGGATTGGACCTTATTTGAGGAGGTAAAGGGCACGGAAGACATTATATCAGCATTCCTAGCTGTCCAAAATAGTGAGCTAGAAAGAAAGGTTAGTATTTTGAAAGCACACATTGATGAAAGCATTGCACAAATCATTTATTTCATATTCACATCCAATATATTTTTTTAAGCATTACACAAATCATATATTTCATATTCATAGCAAAGAGAGTATTTTCAACATTGTACAAAATCATGTTTTTCATATTCACAGCAAAGAAGCTATCATTTGCAGGGTAGTGAGCATAAACAAAGACGAGCACTCTAAAGATCAATCAAGCAATTGGAAAGAAGAAGAAGACATTGAATTTCCAAGAGTAAGTACCTAATCTCATTGCTACAAAAGTAAAGATTACATTTACTTTTCATACGTGATTCTTATTTAGATTATGCTTGTGGTCTTGATCTTAATATCTGTCTATACTAATCATGTGAAAGATTAGTAGTGTGATTTGTAGTAATTGCACGGATTGAATTGATCAAGAGAGAGTATGCATTAGTAGAGATTAGAAAAGAAGTGGAGAATCAGTAGTACTAAATCAATGTAGTTTAACTCAAAAGCAGAAATAAAGTAGGAAAGAGTTTAAAACCTATTGTAGTTAGTAGAAGTAAGCAATCTGTGCTATTTGAATCGTAATAGAAATCACCCATGAAGTAGAGCATATACGTTGTGGAGTGGTGTTTTTTCATTGCCTTGTAGAATTGATGAACCCTTGGAGCAAGATTTTTGATTTGAAGATGCATGTGGTTTTGGTTACAATACCCAGATTTGAATCAAAATTTGCATTGCACAATTTGTTTCAGTTGAGAAAATGAAACAATAGAGAGGGCTCAAAGAAGAGCAAGGGAACAAAACCACCAAAGATTAGGACCACAAAACTTGTAGTAAGAGAGGGACAATAGGAGCAAAGATAAAAACACAGAGGATTAGGGATGAAAAACTTGCAACTGTAAGCACGCAATAGAGAAAACACTTAGGTCAGAGAGTTGTGTGGAAGAGAGAGGGACAGGAAGAGAAACTTGTTTTGAAAAATGTCATGATTAGTTATAAAGACCAACCTTGTAAAAATGATCATTTAATGTATTGTGCTATTCAAATTACCATAACATGTTACTGAATATGAGTAGATTTAGATCTTATTTTTGTAATTCAAGTCGTGATTTTTTAAAAGATCACGTAATGGCTATATCATTGTCCATCGGGGTTTATCTGTAGCCCCCGAACATCGCTACTACTGTTGGGGTCATTGCCCCTAGACCCCCAAGGACACTAGAGGTGTTGTCCCAAGACCCCTGCTGGAGGGGCGTTGCTCCCAGACCCCCACCGGGGGGCATTGCCCCCTTGACCCCCTGCTGCAGGGGTGTTGCTCCCAAACCTCCACAAGGGGTGCTACCCCCAAACCCCCATTAGGGTTATTGCCCCCCTAGACCCCCACTGAGGATGCTACCCCTAGACCCTCACTGGGGGCGTTTCCCCTAGAATCCCCCCTAAAAATCCACGATTGGGATACTAACCTTATTTCTGCAACTAGAGATGTTGCCTACACATTCCCTATCTACCGTGTTGCTAGAGATTCTACTATCGAATTGTCACTAAGGTGGCTTCAAAATCCTTAATGACATTACACATTACATATTAGACACATTGAATATACATAATCTTACAAAATATGATTTGATATATCTAATTATATTTATTAATTATTAGTAATATTAAATTAAGATATATTTTAATATATTTTGATACTACATTTCATTATATGCACATAGTACAACACATTAATACAATACAATTTAAACTAAAATAGTATAACATAAAAACAAAATGCAATATGATGCATTTTACTAATTGATGGTGAAATTTCTACAATCTTTATAGATTCATGTTATATAGCGAATGAAATCTCCCATTCTTTGGAGGTCCTTGTGGTTTCTACATTTAAGTGAGGTCAATGTTTTTCATAGAATATCTTTATTCTTGTTATCATGTGAAACACATGAAATAAAGGTTTTGATCATTTGATCAAATATTTTCTTATGGAAATCACAAAGACTGTTTTTCCTTTTTGACATACTAGGCTTTGACCATTTGGCTAAATCTTGTACTGTGGACATCACAAACAATTATTATCCTTGCTTTCATCTAGGTTACATACAATACATGTTTTGACCATAGGACTAAATCTTTTCTTATGAACATCACAAAGAATTTTAATCCTAAGTCTTGTGTAAAATACTTGCAATAGAGGTTTTGACCATCCAGTTAAACCTTTTCCCATAAAGATCACAATGAATTTTTATCCTTGTTGTATGTATTTTGCTTGAGGTTTTGACCATCTAGCTAATAAATTTTCTATGTAGACCACAGTGAACTTTTATCATTTTTGTCATGTGGAATACATACAACAAAGGTTTCAATCATTTGACTATGTCTTTTCCTATGGGGATCACAAAGAATTTTTATATTTGCTATGATGTGGAATATATACAATAGATATTTGACAAGGTGGCTAAATCTTTTCCTATATACTTTATAAATAATTTTAATCATTGTTCTCATGTTGAATAGATATAGTACAAGTTTTGACCATTTTCTATATCTTTCCCAAATGAGAACACACAAAGAAGTTTTTGTTTACACAAAGAGTAGCTAATAAAATAAAGTAAAATCAAGGGCAACTAAAAATAATAGAAGGATATTTTATTTAGTTTAGGGCATAGTTCATGAGAAAGTTTATTTTTGGCCATATGGTCAAATCTATCCCCGTTCTGTAAGATGTTTCCATCAATACTTTGTATTATGGATGTTGGACCCATTCTATCTAATGTTTTTGTTACTTTTTCATTTCAATGAAACTTGATACTTCATTGTATTTAGCAATTTCATTACTATTTTCTTCTTTTCGGGAAGTGACAATATACAAATCATAAAATCTCCATTTTCTCACTTGTATAGGTATCATGAATAATGAATTTTATTTTGGAGAAATTGTGAATTTGCTAGTTGATCATGAGATTGTTGCACTTGGGAGAATGCATGCAATACATCCAAATGAGACATGCCATGGAGAAACACTTCAAGATAGATATATTTCAGTGGCTATTGATAAATGTCTAAATGTAGCAGTATATTTGCCATTCCCAACAATTGAAACAATGAAGGTCCATGAAACTATAGATGGTTTTGCAAAATGGGAAAAGAAAGATGTAGTGGTTGTTTCAAACTCAATAATAATTCATGACAAAGGAGATGATTAGAATCAAACCATGTCCTATCTTTTGAGGATATTGATGTGCTTAGCATTCATGAAAGTTGAAGAGAACGTAGAGTGATGCTATGGACAGAAGGCAACATGATGTGTGTTGGGACAAGGGTTATATTATTGGCTTTTCCATATGATATGATAAACTTTGAATTGCTGGGAGAAGAGGATGTTGCTGTGGTGGTAGATAAAGCCCTTGATCAAACCACGTGAACATATATAGGTGACAACCTCCACTGTAACACTTTGGAAAGATGGCCAATTAAACATGTCACCTTTGATAATGGAACACCACTGCTCTATAACAACAATCATAGATGCAATTTATCTCTACAAATGGTTGTGCTAGAAAAATGGAAGATACCAATGAAGATTCTATTTTCGCAAAAAAAATCAAATTTTGTTCAGAAAAGATCATATTGTAAGGTTAATAGAAAGCCTCGATTTTTGCTCCTAAAGGTGCAAACTTGAGAACTTCTATAGAATCCATTTCACAAGTTTCCATGATTGATTGTTGCTAAGAAATGTGTTATTAGTTTGCTGATAGAGAAGCAATGCAACAATTACATAAATAATTTTGAGGATTGCAATTTGAAGATTGCACAAACTATGTTTATGACAAGTTTAAGTCATTATGCCAGTAGTATGTGGAAGGGCATGGTATAAGATTCATGGAATCCCAAAGACATCTTTTTATAGGTACAAAACACAATTTGAGCATGGCATGAGGAGGGAAATGCATGGAAATAGGGGGGTAATAAGAGCAGCTTGGGATCACACAGAGATGGGAAGAGCCATCCTTATAGACTTTGTCAAGAAGAATGTAGAGCAAATGCCACATAAGAGTAGAACAATGCAAGATGGATGAAGGGAGACACAATTGGTCATGCCAGATGTTTACAAGCAGGTAGATATATGGGCAAAAGCAAATGCAACATTGAATGGTATTGGATGTAATCAAATGTCCTTGTTCACCTTCAATCGTATTTGGAACACAGAGTTCAAGCGTGTAACCTTAGCAAAGACAAGTGAATTCTCCAAATGTAGTATTTGCTCAGAGATCAAAGAGCAACTTGCAACAACAAAGTGTCTTCACGAGTGAAATGTGCTTCTAAAAAAGCATCTATGTCACATGCTACAACAACAAAGTTGTTGGAACATCTAGTACAATTGGCGATTTGGCCTCAGCATTAGATCTAGAGAAAAACTTTTGCATCATACATGATAAGATGGACCAACAAAAGATAGCTATTTCTAGGTTAAGGCTTTGATCAAAAGAAACTGAAAGATCTACTCAACTACCCGTTTCTTTAATAGGCATGATTACACATGGGCATGGAGAAGGCAGATATGGACATTTCTCACTTGATCTATGGCCTTATGATCCTAACTTTACAATTGCCTCATTGTTCTTCTACTTTAAGAACTTGGAGTGACTATATAGGTATGCAAATGGTGATCTACAAGTAGATATAATGTCGAGATCAACCTTCGTGTTACTAAAAGCCCTCAACTCAAAAAAAGCACAGGACCACCATCAAGGTGTTGCACAAAATAAAGCATGGGATGGAAGATAATACACAACAAGATGGCCATCATCGTTTTAAATGATTGCCAGAGAACTTGCTACTTCAACTTGATAATTAAAGCATGGCATGGAAGATAATACACCACAAGATGGCCATCGTCATTTTAAATGATTGCCAGAGAACTTGCTACTTCCACTTGATAATTATGGATCAAAAAATAAAAATTGCTATCTCTTTGCAAATCTATCATTGTTTGTTGCAAGAGAAAGCTGGCATTCCTTCTCCTCCTCCCCTTTCTTCAATAATCTATCTATCCTTGGACTTAGAAGCTCTCAAGAAATTATGGCTTCTACCAAACCTATGAGAGAACTGCACCACCACGAGCTCCAACTATCCTCCAGTATTCTTTCCGTGGAAGGTGGTAGTGCCTTTGGGCATCACCTGGGTAATAATTTGGAAAGTGGCTTTAGCTACCATTTCTTGGCAACTTGAGAGCATATTGTATGCCGATAACTTAATAATAGAAAACTAAAAATTTGTGGGCAAGATTAGTACATTCCTGTTGATATGCAAAGGCTCCACAACGTCTTTTATCTAGACCTTTGATTGGCCACTCAAAATTTAAAATTTGTATTATCATCTATAAATTGTTTTTTGGAAAGAGTTTTGGCTGTGTGATACATATGGAGGAGTAGATAATTGATTTGGACATCCATTCTTTTAACATCTAATATTGGTATTTTATTAGTTTTGAGAGTTTTTTGGTTATGAGATAGAATATGTAGAATAGATCATTGATTTGGCCAATCAAGTCTTTTACATGAATTATCATCACTTGTGTAATTACTAATGAGAGAGAGAGAGAGAGAGAGAGAGAGAGAGAGAGAGAGAGAGAGAGAGAGAGAGAGAGAGAGAGAGAGAGAGAGAGAGAGAGAGAGAGAGAGAGAGAGATTTCTCTTTCTTGAGCATCGATGATGATGATGAGTCTCCTCATGCATATAAGGACATGATGGTTATGATGGCTATTCAATGGCATCGATGATGATGATGAGTCTCCTCATGCATATAAGGACATGATGGTTATGATGGCTATTCAATGAATCAAAACCTTAGATTTGATACCAATGTTGAAGAAATTGAGCCCCAAATTCAGAGACTAAGCAAAAATTGAAATTGAGCACAAAGGAAAGTAGAGAAATCAAGGTAAAAAGTGAGGCATGACACAAATCGGGTGTAATCTTCCCCCCATGGATTGGAGGGATCTCCCCAATGCATGTATTTATTAATTTTCATTGATCTTGTGCCCAAAATAGCATATTGCATCCATGCTTTATTCTCTTTTTGTGAATGGCTCCCCTTTGATCCAAATATTTGTCCACCAACAACAAAAAACACATTAGTTCTCCCCATGTTGACCTTGTACAATGCGACAGGTGTTATACATTCACACATGCAACATGTCATAATTATGCATCTAATATATAGAAAATAAAATTCCATGCAAAATATAAAAATTAACTCACCTAAAATAATCAAATAAATCAATAATCATATCACACACACACACACACACACACACACACACACACACACACACACACACACACACACACACACACACACACACACACACACACACACACACACACACACACACACACACACACACACACACACACACACACACACACACACACACACACACACACACACACACACACGTGCGCATGCATGCGTGCGTGCACACGCGTGCGCACACACACACACACACGCACGCACGCACGCACGCATGCACGCACACACAAACATACACACAATGTGTATGTAGAGGACGAGAGGAAAGATATAGAATAATGGAGTGAGAATAACACAGAAGAGAGAGAGAGAGAGAGAGAGAGAGAGAGAGAGAGAGAGAGAGAGAGAGAGAGAGAGAGAGAGAGAGAGAGAGAGAGAGAGAGAGAGAGAGAGAGAGAGAGAGAGAGAGAGAGAGAGAGAGAGAGAGAGAGAGAGAGAGAGGTGGATTGAGTGAAAGTAATAATAATTAATAATAGTGAAATTGATAATAGTAGATTGGACAAAAAAACCTTACTTAAAATCTTGCTTCTTGCCCTTCCTCTTATTGATGCTTCCATCTTAACCATAGAGAGAAACTTCAAAAGCTTCCAATAAATGTTGGAAAGTGGATTCACCTCCTCTTAATTCATAGCATTCAGTTTCTTCATCATACATCACCATGAGGAAGAGGTGTTTATGTAAGGGAGAGCGGTCAATCAATGCTAGAAGGAATAGCTCCACTCACTAAAATGGTTCCTCTCAAGCAATAGGCACATTCTCTTTCAAGCTCAAATTTTGGACTTAAGAGAGAGACTCAAAAGTTATGCTGGATTCAATAGTAAGTAGTGGATTGAAAAAATTAATTGAAAATATGCTTCTACATAATTTTTTGGCTAAGTACTCAAGATTTTTCTTTTTTAAATTTTATACTCAATGGGTTTTACATCCCTCTTTATTTGTATTTTCTTCTTTTTCTTGACAACTTTACTTCTTTCACCTTCTCTATTTCTTTTTCTTTTATCTCCATATATCGTAGACTAGTAAAAATGCTATGTGTAGGGGGAATCGTCCTAAGTTGAATCTTAGCCACATTTTGAATATTTATCCTCAATTGACCTCAAACTAATGTTTGTGGCTTTTGTTTCATGTTCACGAGTTTGGGACCTAGACACTGATAATTTGTGGTCCTTATCTTAAGCTTATGAAGCATGACCTTTTTCAATCTAAAGTTATAATACCACAATTTAAGTATAGAACTTGTGTGTTGTTCACTACTAATATTAAATAAGAAGAATTGCAATATTTTATTAGGCATTTAGAATTTACCATATTAGAGGTATTAAGAAAACTATCTCAGGATATTAAATTTAGCTACCATTACAAGTGGTAGTGTAAGAACATAATCAAGGAAAATATAAATATATGATAGAACAATTAAGGCTAAAGAAAAACTTATGGGGACACTAGAGTGAAAATATATGTTTAAGAAACCTCATATTTAGGATAAATAAGGGGGTAATTTAAGCTTAAAACCAATGATATCATGGAAAATGTAAGGACCACATGGAAAAGACATGTGAGAGGAAAACATGAGAGACTGAAAAGAGATTAAAGAAAGTGGGAGAAAGATGTTAAAGAGATAAAAGGACTCCAAAATGACTAAAGAAAGTGAGTAAAGAGGCTAAAAGAAAGTTATGGAAAGGGGTGGCCTAAGAGGAGACCATTTATCCCTTTAAATGGGCCAAAGGGATCCTCCAAAGCATACAACCATCATCTATACTTTCTTATTTCTTATTTTTCTCTCCAATTATTTACTCCTTCCATCATGTACAACTCTACCCATGCGTAATTATTCCATCTCCTTGCAAAATGTGGAAGCTATGTCTACCAACAAATCTCCAATTTGTTCATTTCTCATAACACATGGAAACTCTTCTATGTAGGAAAATCTACCATCGATTCATTTCTTACAACACATGGAAGTTCTACTATATACGTCAATCTACCATCTATTCATTGTTGCAAAATACCGAAACTTTGCACCCACTAGTCTATCACTTATTCTCACAATCACAAACACAAGTTGTGATCCTCAAGGGATGTCATGACAAGTAAAGGAGCCATTTGTAGAAGAAGTGTCATAAAAGAAAATGAGTGATCTGTGATCTGCATGATAGACCATAGAAAGTTATGGACATCATTAGAGATCAACTAGAAGCAAGTAGAGAAATTGAAATTTGTTATTTTGGGGATAGTAATTTCTTTTAAAAATTACTTTATGATAAAAGAAGACTAGTTGAATCAACAAATCTTGAAAAGGCTAGGGATTGTGACATAAGTAGTAGCCACAAAATGCTATTGTTATTGATTATTTGAAATGTATGATTTTTCATTCAAACATGATTTGATTTTTGGCAGTGATTGTACTTGATTGCTATTCACAAAAAATCGGCAAGAAAATGAAATAAGCTCTCAAAAGAAAAAAATAAAGACTTGATTATGTTCTCCTACTATGTAGATCCTTTGCTAAAAGGAAAAGACCCAATGGTTTGATTGTTAGCATTTCCCATGGCAGTATGGTAAAAAGTTTTCTCACTTGACAATGGTGAAGGTAGATAATGATACTTGGTGTTCACTGTAGGAACCAAATGGTGAATAAGACCAAGATGTGTGGCTAAGATTAGTCTTGACAGCTAGGAGGAGCTTAGAAGTGTATGAACTAATAAATCCCTTCTATGAGGAGACAAAGAGTGTGGGTTGCATAGTTGCAAACCTAGATATTGTTATAAGATTGATTCTACATAATGATGGAAACAAGAACCTCATGCTTGAGCTAGTGATCTAATTCAAATTTGGAAATTAGAACCCTAGATCAAGTTCATGATATGGTTGGGAATTTGGCAATTAGAACCCTAGGTCAAGTTCATGATATGGTTGGACTTTGAGATACTATTTTATGTTTATGCTTGTTAATGAAAATTTATGTATGAGGGAACCTAATTTGGATTTGGGAACTAGGAATGTAGATCAAGTTCATGATACGGTTGGGATCTGAGATAATATTTTATGTTTATGCTTGCTAACAAAAATCTATTTATGAAGGAATCTTATTATAGGGACATTTAAACATGACGTTGGTTTTATATGCTACAAGATGTAGTTAGTGTAAAGTATTTAGGAAACTAAAATATGCAAGTCAGGTTCATGAAAAATGGATGAATGATGGGCCTAATGACTTATCATGTGGACATGTATGCTCGATTAGTCAAGTAGCTTTCATTCACAAAGTAAAGTTTTGTTAGTAACAAATACCAAATAGTCCTTGATAAATTCCATCTAAAGTGTCCATGTTAATAATTGTGTCCCACTACTTCATGAAAAAAATCATAATATTTATGAGCTTATGGTGGAATTTTCATTTACCATGATATTGCGGGATAAATTATCTTTAGGATGAAAGTCTTCTTCCCTCAAGATAGTGTTAGATCTTTTGGTCAACCAAACCTCTTCTAAACAAAATGGTCAAGGTTGATATTAACTAGGAAAATCATGGATTTGGCCAACTATCGAGAAGTATCTCAAAGAATTTAGGTTGGCTACCTCATATGTGGTATTGTAGTTTCAAGATATGAAATTAAGTTTCTAGAATGCTTAAATACAAAAACTTCAATAAGGATTATTCTTTGTTTACCATATGATATTGTCAAAAACTTGATTGCAAGTACAAGAAGTATATGAAGCTTATCATAGATTTCTCTTATTTTGGACCATGTTAATGGCTTTGTGAATCCTTTTGTCTCTACTTTTGTGACAGTATGATGATGATCCTTGATAGACTAACTATGCCTCATGCCATAAGCATTCCCATGCAATTAGCCAACAAATACAAACTAGACAACACTGTTAGCAAAAATTATATCCTACGAAGAGCAAGCATTTTTTTGCACTTTAAAAACCAACAATTTGGCATCTATAGTCTTTGATAAGGGAATATTTGATGACCCTAAAAATAGTCAAAGATGTGTCGAAGATGTGTCGGATTGGACATCTCCCAAACCAGTTAAGGAAATCAAGGGTTCTAATGGTCTTATTAGAACATATAGAATCTGACCAAAGATTATGTAAAGATTGTCGCTAGTGTCCTTAAGAATCAAAGCTAGATCACATGAGTGATAGTACATCGATTGAGTTTCAATGAGCTAAAGGGATGTCTCACAAAAGCTCATGTTCTCAAGCTTCTTGATTTCACTAAGGAATTTGAGATTGTCAGTAACCTTATGCTTCAAATTATGCTACTCATGACTTGGAACTTCTAATAGTTATTCATGCCCTCAAACAATGGGGACATTACTCATTAAGTCAAAAATGTCTATTGTCACTACCCATCAAAGTTTGAAATGGATATTCACTTAGTTAAATCTCAAGATGAGGTAAAGATGGCAAATTTAAGTAATGAAAAGATGATGAATATATCATAAATGCCTATTGTCCCTAGATGAACCAATGTGTTAGATATTTGCAGCCATGGTTCAACAAGGAGGATCTACTTGGAAGGAGAAGCCAAGGATGGGAAGCTCAAGATAGTCTTATAGCAAGTCACTAGTTATGCAATGACTATTAATGCTATGAGGAAAAGCCATCACTAGTCTAGAACAAAGATTGCCATCCTTTGATATGTCATCCAATGCCTATCATTTCAAATGATCAAAGTAGAAATTAATTAAATGCCAATAAAGACTCAATCCCTTGAATATTCCTAAAATGAAGTCGAAATTGATCAATATGGACTTTATCACAATTTATGCATTATCCAAGGAGGATATGTTCCATTCGATTTGTTTTGTTTCACTAACAAATATTTCACATATTATCCAAGTCAAAAAACCTAAAAATATCCTCAAATATTTCTCCCTTTTGCTCAATTCAATCTGTAGAATTTCTAGTTTGCCAAAGGGAGTAGTCTATGATTGTGGCTCTATCCAATAGGTCTCCAATTGTGTTTCAACACTATTTAGCATTTGAAAAGAGATGGTCAACTTGAATGAGTCTTACCATGTGTCTTACAATTAGAGCATTTGTATGAGATTTGTACATCTCCTTTTAAGAGGCATTATATGGACATGGCTGTTCTTTGTTAAATTTCTATGATTCCACCTTAATGGTGGAAGCCTCTCAAAAGGTGCTTCAAGAAATGGATGAAGAAGTATAGTATCTGACAAGGTATCAAGGCTAACGATGTATGATTTATGATGAAAGACAATCAAAATGATCTTTCAATGAAGGGAAATGTCTTTCTTAGAGCTAGGCATTCCTTCCATGGCATGGACTGGAAGGTTTATATTGGGGATGCTTGAAGGGTTAGAAAGATGTGGGGATAAAACCAAGGACTCAAGCCTAATACTCAATGGTTGCATGTTGTAGTTGTATCCTCAGGGTGATTATACCTATTACCTACCATTTTTTTTGCTTAAAGTGCAAAAGTCAACGTACTAAGGCCTTGTGTTCTTTGGGTATTCATGCCATGAGTGGTTTCATCTATATTCTGGACAAGTTTTTATGTCTTGTGCATGAATAGATGCTCTTTTGAATTGCTCACCTCATTATTGAGTGTTTTAATGGCTCTAGCTAGTTCTTGGAAACTCTTTTATATTATGTCAAATCGACTGAAATTCCCTTCACTTTCACCCTGGTCTTTTTGGCCAATAGGTGTTGTCTTTCCTAGTTTGTTAGCCCTCCTACTTCTCTCAAAAAAGTTATATTTAAGTTTGCATAGATTTTTTGAATACTACATTTAGATCCTTGTAAATAATGGTGGGGTTTGACGCTAATGCTACAACAATGCACGGGTCAATACGTGCATTGCTTAGTATCCATTGTTTATGATTATGACTATTAGGGTATCTAATCCCATTCATTACCCTAGATTTTTGAAAATTATAGTCCACAACAACTACTCAATCCAAGGTATTGAACCAAGTCCTTGCCATCCCAACAAGACAAAGAAAGAGGGCTTTGGCACAATATGGCATGTAAATTATACCCCATTAGCATCACAGGTTTGCTCAAAGAGGTCAAGAGATTCATAGATTTTCTTTGGCCATTGAACTTATCTATTTGCTTACTCATAGTGAAGATTCTATTAAACTCCTTATTAATGGTGGGTGGGATATGGGCAGGTACTCTTGGTATTCCTCCCTAGTAGCTCATAGCATCATCTAAGAACTTCTTGCACAGCATCTCTTTAATAGAGGCATTAGGATTAATTTCCACATCTTCCTCCTACAACAAATTCACCATGCCCATGGTGTCTCATTGTGGCCATTATATGTTGTCACACTGAGCATTGCTCTTGCTTTGAACTCATTGACTTGATTCATTATTCATTTGGGAAAACTTCCTCACTTCATTCTCATAAATCATTAGAAGGCCTTGATTTATCCAATGCTTGACATTAGTGTGAGGGAAGAAGCTAGCCATGCCCAAGTAGTTTTGAGGAATCTTATCAAAAGGACTGTCTTTGAGCTTGTGAAGCACCTTGAAGTTCATCAGTGTTGTATATGGGAGCAACTTTGAGCACACAAATCAACTTGGTCTACACGTTTGCAGAAAATAACTTGGCAATTGTGTCAAAAAAGCACAATCTCTTGTGAGAAGTTTGAAGATTTTAAACTTAACACCCATCTTGGATTGACCCCCATTCCCTTGTACATTTTTACATCATCTCCTCTATTGTCTAGCCTTTTCCTCTTGTTGATATATTTTGCCCTACTGTCTAGTCCTTTTCCCTTGTTAATATCTCTTTCCCTAGGCTTGCACATATTTTTCCCTATGCTTGTACATCTTGTTATCTTGTTCATTATAGGTTGGATATCTATCTATATTTTATATTTTATTGTAGATCTATGAACTTCTCTAGTGTTTTAGTTCTTGCTTCCCCCTCTTGCCATCATTCCAACATATTGTTATTACTGAAGACTTTATTAAATCGGGTAGAAGTGATGCTCAATTTCTACTCCCCTTTAGTGTAGAAGCCTTGTTCTACAAATTCATGTCTCGAATTGGCACTAACATTAGAATTAGCAAGAGAGCTCACCTATAATGAAGAATATCATTTTCTTCCAAGAGTCACTCAAAATGAAAATTTTCCAATACTTTCTCATATGTACTAGAAAAACCTTTATAATTGCTTCTGTAGAGCATGAACATCCTTTTCCAGCTCACGCACATTTGCCGAAGGTTTGGAGCATTAATGTCGAGTATCTAACCCTTGTGTAGTTAAAGCATGCTCCCATAAATCCACTCCAATTAAGTTTAAATGCGAGTTCCTTCCGTGAAATCTAGTTTGCTTCATTTGTAGCCCAAAGTAGGCGAAACTTGTTTCCTATGGGGTGGGATGTGAGGAGTGGTATCGCATGCGACACTTTCTAAATCCTAGCTATCATTTGGGGTATGTGGTGTAGTGGCAATCACTGATTCTCCTATATAGATAGGACAATCACTTATTGTCTTGATAGAACATCTCCTATAGCTATCGATACAACAATTTGGGGGCTTCAATGGTCGTGAAGAATCTAAACTTTCATGCTTGCATGAAGCACACTTTTACTGTGTACAATCCTTAGCCCGGTGAAATCAGCTCGGTCTATGTGTTTACGGAAGGCAACTTGGCAAATCTATTGAGAAAGGCCCCCCGATTTGGTGAAGAGTTTTGCAAAGATTTCAACTACTGCCCCATCTTGGATTATCCATTTCAGTAAGTCAAGAGCAAAAGAGAGAGGAACGACATCCCAAGGCCACAAAGACAAGGCTACACCCTCTACAATAGTCCTTCTAGGTCACCACGCAGGTGGGTGGACTTTTCGAGACAATAGATTTGCAAGGCTTAGTTTAGATAACATGAGAACTTAGAAGGCATGACAAGAGTAAGTGGCATAGTTTGGAGTCTTCTTAGATAGAGGGCGATGCTGAGTGCTCTTTTGGGCTTCCTATGCAGTGCAGGTGCTATCCGGTGAGTTGGCCAGGGGGGCCCCACATTTCGGGATTTGAACTCGCGTCGATTATGGTCAGCAAACATACGTGGCCGATCACGTGACGTGGACTGATGAATGTACCCATCTGCATCCGCGCATGACTCGATCATCACCTTCCCCTCCAGGCTCTCGACACGCAGCCCGCAACGCAACCGAAGAGTGGGTCGAGCAGCCGACGTGGAACGATGATCTTTTGTTTGCTCCACTTGCATTCTTGGAATTTTCTTAATTAACAAAAAAACAGTCCCAAGCGGGTCCCACCCATATTTGTGCAGTTTCCTAAATGTGTGTCCTCTCTCTCCTTTCTTACTTCATCTCATATGTGTGCATGTGTATATATGTGTATGTATATTTTAAATGTGCTGCATGTATATGTATATGTATATAATTGCGTGTGGATGTGCATGTCTACATATGTGTGCGCATGCATATTTGAAAGTGCATGTTTGTGCGTCCATTCTCTCTCCCCTGCTCTCTTTTTCTCTCTCTCCATTTTTCTCTCACTCATTTATATTTACATGTGTATCAATATGTCTGCATATATGCATACATGTGTGCATATATACATACATGTGCATATGTGTTCGCACATGTGTGTGCGCGCATACATATATGTGTGTATATGGTTTATGCCTTTTTATAGACTATGTGTATTTCTGTGTGGTTTTAGAGTATATATATATTTCCCGAACATGTTCAACAATTAACCTTATTATCCCATTCCATAATGTATAATAAAAAAAGAAATTCAACTCTTTTTTTATAGTGTATGTACATTTGTGAATGTTTTACAGTATGCACACACTGTATACACATGTTCAACCCTTAAAATATCATTTCTTTTCATATGTCTAATTAAAAAAGAAATTCACATATATATATATATATATCTCACCACATATATATATTTTCAAAGGCTCATCTTTCCTCTTTCAAATGATCATATCCTATATTCAATTGAGAGAGAGAGAGAGAGAGAGAGAGAGAGAGAGAGAGAGAGAGAGAGTGTGTGTGTGTGTGTGTGCGCACGCGCGCACTTGTGTTCAATTGGGTGGGGGAAATGATAGAAAATAAATATAATCCCCACTCACCCTTCAAGGAAAAGCCATATTTATTTCATGAACACCAAACTCCTTATCCTCATGCCACATAGGCTTGGGAGCCTTTTGGTTGGTTCTAGATTCCCAAGCAAAGCTCTCAATAATATATAGAATAGATATTGATGTACAAAGTATATAGGCAAATACAACATTATATATATGTTTAGATGTGAAGCTATATTATATATTAGTGGATGTGTATCAACCAAGAGAGTTCAAAGCAAGGGATATGTAACTCCTTTGTTACATATGCAAGAGATATGTATCAACCAAGAGAGTTCAAAGCATTGACTAGATCCCTATATCTAATTTTCCGTAACATACATTATAACTTAGAAAACCATTTGACTTCTACTACAATCGCCTAAACTCCAAATAGAAGCCTTCAAAGTGTTGGGGGTAAAGGCGCCTCCGTCGTGCCGCCCCGTGTATTACTACACTGACAGTACCCGCCACTGCACACTGCAGGTGGCGGGCGCCCGTCACGTCACTTTATTCTTTATTCTTTTAGTGACAGTTTGAATAAAGGAAGGCCCGGTCACACATTGTGACCGTTGGAGTTCCCATTTCTTATCTCTCTCTTTCTTGCTCTTGCTCTCTCGCCATAGCTCGCGTGCAAGCTTCGATCCTTCTCACCTTTCAACTGGTATCAGAGCTTGGCATTCTCTTGCTCGAGCTCGACTCGGTGCTTCCTGACCTTCGCATCGACTCGCTTCACGCATTGGGTCTCCATCCCGGCAGCCATAGCCGACCTCTTGAGCTCCCGACTCTCCCCGGCTTCCCGAGCTCCATCCCGGCCTTCTTGACCTTCATCAGGGCCTTGCCCTTGAGGTATTGCTTCAGCATTTGCAGGCATTTGAGTGTATTCTCAGTTTGAAACACGGCAGGAACAAAGGGCAGCCACTCTTCTTGAGCTCCATAGCTCATATCTTCCCTTCCCTTTGCATTGGGCCTTCATGGCTTGGTATGTGCCTACCTTGGGCCATCATTGAGCCCCCCCACACTCAACATTCAGCCACGTGATTAAAGCAGCACTCCAGGCCTCAATACGCTGAATATGGCGCCCATTTTCAGACTTTGACCTCCACGTTTTACAGCTGAATGCTTTGCTGCTCATGGAGCACTCATCATTGGCCTATTTGGAGGGCATTTGAGCCATTTTTGGATGTCATTTTGATGCTTTGGCTTGACATTGAGGTTGGGAGCTGATTCATTCTCGGTTTTGAAACTATCATTCATTGCATAACAGGGCTGGAAACAGGGCAGCACCCCTGACACTGACATTTGTTGCTTATGCCTCATTCCATTGGAGCTATTTGATGCCCGTATGCGGTCTACTTCCTACCCAGATGTATTGGGGATGTATGCATTTGGTTTGACCATGATTTTGGCTTGAATTCGGGGCTGAAATCTACTGTTTAGAATAGTAAATACATGCTGGAATAACAGTGGGCTAAAGGTACTTTACATGCTTTGGCACTTACCTATCGATACCGGATGTATGCTTTGAGCTTTGGCATGATGTCTCTGACATTTGGGGATGACTTGGAGCATATGTATGAGATTATGGATGCTTTTGAGCTTCGCATTAGCTCTGTCTTCACTGGCATTTGGACCGACTTGGCATGCTCGTGGACCGCCTATGCCTCATGTCTCTGCTTGACAGTTAGGCTTTTGCATTACATGCTTTGGTTCGTGACATATGCTATTTGGTTAGTGTATGCCATATCGACATTTGGAGCTTGGATTTGGATGTATTTGAGCATTCCCGGCTTACTTGATCACTGATCTTGGTTGCTATTTGGATGTCATTGAGTTGACCGAGAGCTTATTTGGGCTTATGTATTGCTTCATGGTTAATACGACCGGTGCTTCATGTATGTCATGCTCTCTTAGATGCGCTTGATGCATTGACAGGTTCACTTATCACTGGTGCTTTCTCTTGAGTTATTTGAGCTTCTGAGCTCGCTTTGTACGCCTTTTGTGCCAGTGGGAGCATTTTACATGCTTGCAGTTGCATGCTATTGGAGCACTTACATGTATTTGGAGGAGTTTATGTCTTGAGCAGCTACATACGCATTGAGACTTTGGGATCATACTCCGATCTTTATGGATATGAATTGATGTACTCTTGGTTCACAGGATGCTTATGAGCTGAGTCTCATATTTGGATCTTTCTCTTTGAGCAGATACCTATTTGTGTCAGGTTTTGGCAGTTACAGGAACACTTTGCCTAGAGTGTCTGGGGGTGTGCCTTTCACTGGCAGATGTTATTTTGACATGCTTCGGTGTTGAGCTCATGTTTTTTTCACTGTCATTGGCCTTGCTTATGTCCGTTTCATGCCGGCTTTGGACCTAGCATTGTTTGCTTGACATTGGATCCTATTTTGGGACAGTTTGCTCTCTAGATTGCATACCTGCAATTTATTACAGCAAGCAGTTATTGGTGGACTGAGGTGTACTTTTCATGCTGAAATATCCTGATTTGGTATACCGCACCTAGTACTAAGTGGGCAGCAACTTTTGGCACACTTTGCTCGCCCTTTGGACCCCGTTTTGGTCATTTTTGGGCATTTTCTGCAGTAAAACAGCAAGCAGTTTTGGACTGTTTGGGCATTTCCAGCTTGCATAATGGCGTCACCTTTGCATGATAGTGCCATCTTTAACATTACAAAGTTGGATGGTACCAACTACTCTTACTGGAAGAGTCAAATATGGCAGGTTTTGGTGCAGAAATCTCAGATTAAGCCACTTCGGTTGAGTGGGGAGCAGCTTGAAACTATGGACAATGATGACTGACTTGAACTTGATGAGCTATGCAAGTCCACAATTGTATTGTCTCTCACTGAGCAGGTACATTATAATGTATTTGAGGAAGCACAGAGTGCATGGGATCTATGGAATAAGATCAAGAATCTTTATGATAAGAAAAGTCCGGCGAGTCAGATGTACTGGTTGAAGCAGCTTATGGATCTACGCATGAAGGATAATGCGACTATGTCTGCTCACTTGAGCCAGTTCCATGCTATACTGAAGAACCTGACTTCACAGGATATCACCTTTGGAGAGGAAGTAACTCTTTTCTTGCTTGGGACTCTGAATGAGTCATGGGATGTATTCCGCACTGCTCTTTGTGCCTCTAGTGCTACTCTAAAATTGGCAGATGTTGAGAGTGCTCTTCTTCAGGAAGAGGTGAATCGCAAAAACTTGGATGCCTCTCGTGGTAGTCATGCTTTGACAGTTAGAGGCAGGAATGACAGGTATGACCGTGGTAATGGCCGAGGCCGTGACTCGCAGAAGGGTCGGTCTAAATCTCGTGGCAAGTCGCGTAGTAAGTCGCGTGGGCGCAATGCAAATGTCACTTGTCATCATTGTGGGAAAAAGGGCCATATTAGACCACAGTGTCATGAGTTGCGCAATGAGAAGGGCAAGGATAAGGGGAAAGATAAAGTGCAGGAGAAGTCCTTTGATCGTAGCATAGTACCTACGAAGTCCAGCGTCAAGATTGAGGAAATTAATGTCACGCAGACTGAGGAGTCCGATGGTGGTGATGAGTTTATACTTGCAGCTAGTTCTTCTGATGCTTCACACTTGACTGAGACATCTAGTATGTATGCACAGTGCTGGTTATTGGATTCAGGTGCGTCCTTCCATGTGACGCCTTACCGTGAGTGGTTCCACTCTTACCGCGCTATATCTGGTTCAGTCAGACTTGGAGACGACAGGTCTCTTGACATTGTGGGCATGGGTGATATTCAGTTGCAGTTTTCCACTGGCAGTTCCTTTTTGCTCAGGGATGTACGTCATGTACCTGCGCTTACGCGCAGTCTTATGTCTGCAGGACAGTTGGATGATGCAGGGTTTCATGTCTGTTTTGGGGATTCTGCCTGGAAAATTACCAAAGGCAGACTTGTGCTTGCTAGAGGCGCCAAGGCTGGCAGCCTCTATCCTCTTGTTGTATCTGGGTCTTCTGTAGACCATGTTTTGGCAGTGGGCTCTATCCCACATGTATCACTTTGGCATGCCCGTTTGGGGCATATGTCTTTAAAGGGAATGAAAATGTTATCTGGTTTGCAGTATCTTTCGCCTTTGGATTATGCATGTTTTGACTCGTGTGATCATTGTCTTTATGGTAAGCAGAATAGGTCTACGCATAAGAAATCGGGTAGGCCACACATGAGTGAGCCCTTGGCATTGGTGCATTCCGATGTTTGTGGGCCTATGCCTTGCATGTCTATGGGTGGCGCGAAGTACTTTGTTACCTTCATTGATGATTTTTCTAGGAAAGTGTGGGCTTATCCCATAAAGCAAAAGTCCGATGTCTTGGCAGTCTTTCTGCGTTGGCTTGCTCTTGTTGAGAACCAGACTGGGTATAGGCTGAAATGCCTTAGGACTGACAATGGGGGAGAATATGTCTTACGTGCTTTTGAGCAGTTTTGTGATGACAGGGGTATTAAGTGTCAGTTGACTGCCCCTTACACCCCACCCCAGAATGGTTTGGCTGAGCGCATGAACAGGACTATTCAGGAGCGTGTGCGCTCTATGCTTAGCCATACAGGCCTACCCCAGAGTTTTTGGGCTGAGGCAGTTTGTACGGCATTGCATGTCATAAACTGATCGCCTTCCAGTGGATTGGATTTCCAGGTTGCAGAGGAAGTTTGGGCTGGTAAGCCACCCTCTTATGCGCATCTCCGTGTCTTTGGATGTGAGGCATTCTGCCATGTGCCCAAGGACAAGAGGAGTAAATTGGATCCAAAGAGCATTAAATGCATATTCCTTGGCTATGGTGAGTCAGGAGAGATGGGCTATCGCCTATGGGATCCGCAGGCGCGGAAAATAGTATGCAGCCATGATGTCGTCTTCCATGAAGACAAGATGCACAGGCAGCCTGAGAAGGTGGTTGAGATCCGCAGAGTGATCTTTCAGGAGGAGCCTAGAGCTCCAACACAGCAAGTAGTACAACCTGTAGCAGTTCCTCCACAGAGCCAGGGTGTTGGACAGGCAGTTAGACAGGCAGCAGAGCCTGCGGTGAGACGGTCTGCTAGAGACAGACGTCCACCTGACAGATTTCAGCCCTCTATGCATTATGTTTTGGTTACAGATGCAGGAGAGTCTTTCACTTATGATGAGGCTATGCGCAGGGGTGACAGTCACTCCTGGGAGAGGGCTATGCAGTCTGAGATAGACTCCCTGCATAAGAATGAGACTTGGGATTTGGTTGCCTTGCATAAGGGCAAGAAGGCTTTGCCATGCAAGTGGGTGTACAAGCTGAAAAGTACCCCTGGACACCCCAAGCCGGCATACAAGGCTAGATTGGTAGCAAAGGGTTTTAAGCAGGAACATGGTGTGGACTTTGATGAGGTCTTCTCTCCTGTGGTTAAGATGACCACCCTGCGCTTAGTCTTGGCTTTGGTTGCACAGCTTGACTTAGATCTATATCAGATGGATGTCAAGACGGCTTTTCTACATGGGGACTTGCATAATGAGATCTATATGGATCAGCCTAAGGGCTTTGCAGAACCTGGCAGGGAGCACCTAGTGTGCAAGTTGAAGAAGAGCTTGTATGGCTTGAAGCAGGCACCTAGGGAATGGTATCATAAGTTTGATGCCTTTATGCAGTCACAGGGCTACAGCAGGAGTGCTATGGATCCATGTCTTTACACGAAGAAAACTCGTGATGGCAGTTTGCTTATCTTGGTACTCTATGTTGATGATATGCTGATAGCAGGGAAAGCTCATGATGAGCTAGATGCTCTTAAATCTCAGTTGAAGAAGAGCTTTGAGATGAAGGATTTGGGACAGGCCTCACATATACTTGGGATGTGCATTAAGCGCGATAGGCATTAGGGGCTTTTGTATCTCTCACAGCGGGAGTACATTCATAAAGTCCTTGAGCGCTTCCGCATGCAGGACGTAAAGCCTATTGGCTGTCCATTACCTTCTTATGTGAAGGTATCATAGGCCGATTGTCCGCAGACAGATGAGCAGAGGGCCGAGATGGCCAAGATCCCTTATGCTTCAGCCGTGGGCAGTTTGATGTATGCCATGGTAGCCACTCGTCCAGATATTGCGCATGCAGTTGGTGTTGTGGCACGCTATATGGCTACACCTGGTAGCAGACATTGGGATGCCGTGAAGGGTATCATGAGGTACCTGAAGGGAACAACAGATATGTGTATTTGCTATGGCAGCCAGGATACAGGGGTCGTGGGGTACATTGACTCCGATTATGCAGGACATGCAGATAGTAGGAAGTCCACTTCTGGCTATGTATTCACCTATGCTGGAGGGGCTGTCTCTTGGATGTCCAGGGTTCAGAAGTGTACGGCTTTGTCTACCACTGAGGCCGAGTATGTTGCAACCATTGAGGCTTGCAAGGAGGCCATATGGTTAGGCCGTCTAGTTGCTGACCTTGGGATTGATGCTACACCTACACTGCATTTGGATTCTATGAGTGCCATTCAGTTGGCTAAGAATCCGGTCTTCCATGCGAAGACAAAACACATTGAGGTGAGGTATCACTTCATACGTGGTGTCGTGGAGGACAAGTCTGTTGACCTTGTCAAGATCTCCACTGACGAGAATCTTGCAGATCTACTCACGAAGAGCCTCACTACTGAGCGCTTTGCCTTCCTCAGGAGGTTGATGGGCGTTGGATGAGATGTCGCCTTTCCTCATCACTTGTACCTATGTACATTTGTACTATCTTTTCTTTTTTCTTTTCTCTCTTACTAGGGCAGATTCGCCTTTAAGTGGGAGGTTGTTGGGGGTAAAGGCGCCTCCGCCGTGCCGCCCCGTGTATTACTACATTGACAGTACCCGCCACTGCACACTGCAGGTGGCGGGCGCCCGTCACGTCACTTTATTCTTTATTCTTTTAGTGACAGTTTGAATAAAGGAAGGCCCGGTCACACATTGTGACCGTTGGAGTTCCCATTTCTTGTCTCTCTCTTTCTTGCTCTTGCTCTCCCGCTATAGCTCGCGTGCAAGCTTCGATCCTTCTCACCTTTCACAAAGCATCTTTTATTTCTCACCTCCCATAGGTTGTAGGGTAAGAATATGTGGATTAGTTGCAAACCAAGTGCATTAGCTTCATTATGGCTCACCATAAGGCCAAAGATGCCAAACAACATACACTGCTTTGCACTTTGTGTGCCCCACAGCCACCAACTGGCTAGCTCCTATCTCGAAGAGCATACCTTACATCCTAGAAAACATGTTTGATGTTCTCTATCTCCCCCCATGTTGAGATCTATGCTTTGATATACCCCTTTTCATAAAATTTTATGCAATCAAAGAAGTCCCCATAATGATTCTCTAGGTAAAAAGTAATCTTTTGACGAGACCTTGATGTCCTAGACTCCTTTTTGTGATTTTTGGAGATGGTTGTCAAACAAATTGATCCCCCATAGCCTCCTAACTCTTTCAACATCAATTCTCTTTTTCTTACACATTCTTGGTAAGTTACATATTCAAGTTGCCCCACTATTGCCTCTTGTGTGTACTTGTGCTACCTTGAGAGTATCCCTTCCACATTCATCAAAACCACCACGTAATACTGTAGGAGTAAGAAAGACTCTTGGAGGTTGTAGTTTGTTGATAAGCTATTAGCCTCCCATTCATGCCTACCTAGAGCTTTGTCTAAATTTATACATTTTTCTTTAAGCATCATGAGTAAATCATTTGTGGATCCTTCCCTTGTGATCTTTTGTATCTAAGACCCTATAGAATCACTCTTAGTATTTAGATTGTGAATTGTGCAAACAATGGTTGCATTGCCAATGCAAATAAAAGGGGCCTCAATGGGCAACCTTTTCTTAGCTCCCTTTTTACCTCAAGTAGTTTGAGAACATTACCATTGATTGAAGTGATGACTTGAGCATCTTTCCCCACGAGAAAAGATAGGCTTGCCATCTTTCTATGGATTCTCATTTTGAGCAGAATTGGCTGCATAAATTGCCAATCGACCTTGTCAAACATCTAACCTAGAGAAATTCGAGAAAGCCTAGTTAGTAGAAATTATTACATTCAAAGACATTATCAAGAAGAGTATGATCCTCAATGAGCCCACAATGCATTTTATTTATGTGTTTCTTGTTGGGGGTAAAGGTACCTCTGCCTAGCCACCTATGTATTACTACACTAACAATACCTGTACCTACACATTGCAGCCGGCGGGCACCCATCACTGTCACTTCATTCTTTATTCTTTCAGTGACATTTGAATAAAGGGAAGGCTAGTCACACATTGTGACTGTTGGAGTTTCCACATTGTGTGTGTCTCTCTCTCTTGCTCTTGCTCCTTCCACCATAGCTCTTGCTCCCACTTGTGCTTCCACTTCAGGGCTCACCTCCCTTCACCTAGTATCAGAGCCTTCTTCTTCGCGAGCTCGAGCTTGCACACTCTCAACTTCCATTCGAATACCTATGACAGTCATCTCTTTGTTGGCAGCCATAGCCACTCTGTTCGAGCTTCCTATCGGTTGCATTATTCTTGGGCACTCTTTGAGCCTTCTCGAGTAAGTTGGAGTAGCCCCCATAGCCCTCACCTTGCTAGTGCAACATCACGTTGTGTGGAATAGGCCCTTTTTTAGCAACATCTCACGTTTTCTTCATTGGAAAACTATACAAGCACTTATACACTTGATTTTGATGCTTGGCATTGATCCTTCCACTCTTGGCATTCCATTTGAGCACTAAGCTTTAGTTTTGGAGTGTTATAATAGTCCACAGATTGTTATAAAATAGGGAAACACTTATCTTTGATGTCTACATTCATTGCCATTGGTTGGATGATGCCTGGTTATGCTTGGTTGATGCTTATATATTCAAGGATGCTATGTCATTGCTTGGAGTTGATTTTGGATTGATTTAACCACTTCATTTACTCTATTTTGGCCGAGGTTTGTTGGCTGGAAATACAAGACAACACTCTATTTGATGCTTCTATGGTCAACTTTGTTGGTCTTATGATGCCCGATTATGCTGAAGTGGTGTCTACATGTATGGGAATGCTATGCCCATGTTATGGGTTGGATTTGGAGCTGATTTTGGTACTGAAATAGCTTGGTTTGACACTATATTCACTATTGTATACAATAGGGCTGAACCTCTTTTAATAAGGATTTTATATGCCTATTGCTTTTGGCTATGATTTGGGTGTTCTATATGCACTCTTGATGTGTACCATTGATGCTAGTACATTGGTATATCATATGCCCATGATTTGAGGTGGCTTTGAGCTTCATTTGAGGACTGATTTGCTCAGTTTTGATAGTGAATTTATTACTGTAATAACCAGGCATGAAGCCTATTTGATCAGTGTATGCTCTACCTATTGGTTATACAGGTGCTTTTCGGGTGCCTCATATGACTACACAGATGTATACGGAGGTTGGCACATGTCTTGTATTGCTCCAAAATGCCTTTTGAGCTTTGATCGAGATCTGTCTTGGTTGGCATTTGATTGATATTGGTCTACAATGGCATGCTTTGTGACAATCATTATGCATATGGTCTATGGTTGACCCTTCAGTACATGCTTTGATGAATATGTAAAAAATGCATGCTCCTTACATTATCTGTGTTTGATTGCCACTTGGAGCTTCAATTGGGAATTCATTTGCATACTTTGGAGCTCTTGGATGCTTATTTGGGTTGTCAAAGATTTGACATTGATTGTTACATGATGTACTGGATGCTATATGTGATGCTTGACCGATCCCTTGCTCTGGATGCTCCGTTGATATACGGTCTTGGATCCATGATGCCTTATGCATTCACATGCTATCTTTGAGCTTGGTTGCTCGATTGACATCGATCTTTCTACTAGTGGGAGCTTCATGCTATCTTTGGATATTGCAGAGCTTGTGGTTTATGTAGTTGAGCTTCTTGAGTAGATGAGATGAGGATCTCTTACATGTCTATGCTCTTGATAAATACTAGTCTGCATTGGATGCTTTTGGGCTGATTTGGTCTGTCTTCTCTTTGAGCATACACTGACCTTTGCCATGTATTTAGGCGTTTGGCTTATGGTTCTTGGCTGCTACAATGTTTGTTACATGCTCGCTTCATGTAGGATCTGACCTGGCAGTCATACTTGACCTTGGATCATTGTTAGTTCATTACTTGCTCTCTTTTTCTCATTGCTGTGATTTATTACAACAAGCTGTTTTATGTGGTCTGTGATGTATTTACTAAGATTAATCATGTCATTTTGATGTACTTTTGGTGCTATTTGGTGGATAACTGGTCATTTTAGTAGTTTCTCTTATTTTTAGCTTGTTTTGGCATGTTTACTACTAATTACAATAGGCTATTTTCTACATAGTTTGCCTTTGTTTGACTCATTATGACTAGTCATCTCAAAGATACGACTTTTTTTAACATTGCCAAGTTGGATGGCACCAAGAATTATGACTACTGGAAGTCTCAAATATGGCAGATTTTGGTGCAGAAATTACAAATTAAGCCACTAAGAAACAAATGTATTAAACCCAAGAACATGGATGATGATGATTGGGATGATTTAGATGCACTATGAAAGTCCACTATCATTTTATCACTATCTGAAGAGGTCCATAATAATGTTGTTGAAGATGAAGATCAAAGTGCATAGAATCTATGGGAAAAGATCCAAGAAATTTGTGCAAAGTAGAGCCGTGCTTCGTAGATGTATTGGCTTAAACAATTGATGGATCTCCGCATGAAGGAGGGGACCCCATTGTCTGCTCACTTTAGCAAGTTTCATTCTATCATGAAGAATTTGCTTCAACAGGGTATTGAGTTTTAGGATAATCTATATCCTTTGTTTTTGTTGGCACTTTCCTTGAGTCTTGGATGTATTTTGCACTGTGATCTGTACCAACAAACTTGATGGGCTTAAATTGCAAGATGTAGAGAGTGCTCTTTTGTCTAAAGAAATTAATAGGAAAAACAATGATGCTTCTCATAGTTCACATGCTTTATTTGTTGTTAGAGATGGCAGAAGTGGTAAGAAAGATAATGATTGTCATGGGAAGGACTCTCAAAAGTCTCAGTCTAAGTCAGTCGCATCAAGTCCCGTGGACGTAAGTCTGATCTTACATACCATTATTATGGGAAATCAGGATACATATGACCGTAGTGCCATAAGATGTGTGATGACAAGCTCAAAGAAAAGGGGAAAGAAAAAGTATAGGAGAAGTCCAATGATTGAAGCATTATACCTGCAAAGTCTAGCGTAAAGATTGAGGAGATAAATGTCATACAGCCTAAGGAGTCCGATGGTGACTACATCTTAGCCATCTCTTCATGTGATGCCTCTCAGCTGACAGGCTCAATCTATGCATGCATAGTGTTGGCTCTTGGATTTGGGACTGTGTTTTCATGTGACCCCCTATTGTGAGTGGTTTCATAACTATTTTAGTGTATCTGGTACTGTGTGCTAGGTGATGATCGGTCTCTTGCTATTGTTGACATTGGTGATGTCACTCTACAGTTTCCCTTTGGTAGTACTTTTATTTTGCATAATGTACGTCATCATGCACCTGCGCTAACTAAAAGCCTTATATCTCCTGGGCAGCTTGATAATGCAGGTTATCATATATGCTTTGGTGATTTTGCATGGAAGATAACTCGTGATAGGCTTGTTCTTGCAAGAGGTGCCAAGTCTAGTAGCCTCTATCTCTTGGTTGTATCTGCTACTATTGACCATGTTTTGTCAGTGGGTTCTATCCCACATGTATCTCTCTCGCATGCTCGTCTTGGACATATGTCACTTAAGGGAATGAAAATGCTTAGTGCTTTATAGTATCTTCTGCCTTTTGACTGCTCACATTTTGAGTCGTGTGATCATTGTTTATATGGCAAGTAGACTGGGAATTCACATAAAAAGTCTGGTATTCCACGCATGGGTGAGCCTCTGGCTCTTGTGCATTCAGATGTATGTGGACCCATGCCCTGTCAATCATTAGGGGGTGTGAAGTACTTTGTCACATTTATTGACGATTATTTACGTAAGATTTGGTATTATTCCATAAAGTAGAAATTTGATGTCTTAACCATCCTTCAACATTGGCTTGCTTTAGGAGAGAATCAGTCTGGGCATAGGTTGAAATGCCTAGGGACCAATAACGGGCGTGAGTACATCTCACATGCCTTTGAGTAATTTTGTGACGAGCGGGGTATTAAGTGTCAGTTGATCGCCCCTTACACCCCTCCCTAGAATGGTATGACTGAGTGTATGAATAGGACTTTCTAGGAGAGGGTCCGCAATATGCTTAGCTAAGTAGGCTTATCACAAATTTTTTGGGCTGAGGCATTCTCTACTGCCATGCATCTCATTAACAGGTCATTTTGCAATGGTATTGACTTCTAGGTTGTAGAGGAGGCATGGACAGGAAAGCCTCCCTCATATGCTCATTTGTGTGTCTTTGGGTGTGAGGCCTTTTTCCATGTACCCAAGGACAAACACAATAAGCTAGATCCTAAAAGTGTAAAATGTATTTTCCTTGGTCATATGTATTTTCCTTGGCCATGGAGATGCAGGTGAGATGAGTATTGTCTTTGGAATCCGTATGCACGAAAAGTGATCCGTAGCCATGATGTTGTTTTCCATGAGGATCAAATGCATATATAGCCTGAGAAAGTTGTTGAGATACATAGGGTTATCTTTCAGGAGGAGCCCCTTGCTCCCGCATAGCCAGCTACACAGCCTACACCAATAGGCGATCCTCATGGTCAACGACCCCACGTATGAAGTGATACCTCATCTCAACGTGTTTCGTCTTCGTATGGAAGATCAGATTCTTGGCTAATTGAATAGCACTCATAGAATCCAAATACAGTGTAGGGATAGCATCAATACCAAGGTCAGCAACCAAACGACCCAACCAAATGGCCTCCTTGCAAGCCTCAGTGGCTGCAACATACTCGGCCTTTGTAGTAGAAAGGGCCGTGCATTTGTGCACCCTAGATATCTAAGAAACAACACCTCCAGCATAGGTGAATACATAGCCGGAAGTGGACTTCCTACTATTTGCATATCTTGCATAATTAGAGTCAGTGTACCCCACGACTCCTGTATCCTGGCTGCCATAGCATATGCACATATCTACAGTGCCCTTCAGGTACCTCATGATACCCTTCACGGCATCCCAATGCTTCTTGCCAGGTGTATAGCCTACCACAACACCAACTACAAAGGCAATATTTGGACGAGTGGCGATCATGGCATACATAAGATTGCCTACTGGGGATGCATAGGGAATCTTGGCCATCTTGGCCCTTTGCTCATCTATTTGTGGACAATCAGCCTGTGAGACCTTCACATAAGAAGGCAATGGATAGCCAATAGGCTTTATGTCTTGCATGCGGAAGCGCTCAAGGACTTTATGAATGTATTCCCTCTATGATAAGTAGAGGAGTCCCTGATGCGTGTCGCGTCTAATGCACATACCAAGTATGTGAGAGGCCTGGTCCCAGATCTTTCATCTCAAAGCTCTTTTTGAGCTGATCCTTAAGAGCATCTAGCTCATCATGAGCTTTCCCTGCTATCAGCATATCTTCCACATAGAGTACCAAAATCAATAAAGAACCATCACGGGCTTTGTTCGTGTAAAGACACGGATCCATAGCACTCATGTTGTAGCCCTGTGACTGCATAAAGGCATCAAACTTATGATACCACTCCCTAGGTGCCTGTTTCAAGTCATAAATACTTTTCTTCAATTTGCACACTAGGTGCTCCTTGCTAGCAGGTTCTGCAAAGCCCTTAGGCTGCTCCATATAAATCTCATCATGCAAGTCCCCATGTAAGAAAGCCGTCTTGACATCCATCTGGTATAAATCCAAGTCAAGCTGAGCAACCAAAGCCAAGAATAAGCGTAGGGTGGTCATCTTAACCACAGGAGAAAAGACCTCATCAAAGTCCACATCATGCTCCTGCTTAAAATCCTTTCCTACTAGTCTAGCCTTGTATGTCGGCTTGGGGTATCTAGGGGTACTTTTCACCTTGTACACCCACTTGCATGGCAAAGCCTTCTTGCCCTCAGGCAAGGAAACTAAATCCCAAGTCTCATTCTTATACAAAGAGTCTATCTCAGACTGCATAGCCCTCTCCTAGGAGTGACTGTCACCCCTACGCATAGCCTCATCATAGGTGAAAGGCTCTCCTGCATCTGTAACCAAGACATAATGCATCGAGGGTTGAAATCTATCAAGTGGACATCTGTCTCTAATAGACCATCTCATGGCAGGCTCTGTGGCCTGCCTAGCTGCCTGTCCAATACCCTGACCATGAGCATTTGCTACAGCTTTAGGCTGTCCAATTGGCTATGCGGGAGCTCTCGGCTCCTCCTGAAATATGACCTTGTGAATCTCAACAACTCTCTCAGGCTGCCTATGCATATTGTCTTCATGGAAGACTACATCATGACTGCGGATGACTTTCCATGCCTGCGGATCCCAGAGATGGTAACCCATCTCGCCTACATCCCCATAACCAAGGAAAATGCATTTGACACTCTTAGGATCCAGCTTACTTCTCTTGTCCTTGGGCACATGGAAAAATACCTCACATCCAAAGACACGGAGATGTGCATAAGAGGGAGGTTTTCCAGTCCATACCTCCTCGAAAACTTGGAAATCCAAACCACTAGAAGGTGATTTGTTTATGATATACACAATTGTACTAACTGCCTCAACCCAAAAGCTCTGTGGTAGGCCTGTGTGGCTAAGCATACTACGTACACGCTCCTGGATGGTTCTATTCATCCGCTCAGTCAAACCATTCTAGGGGGGGGTATAGGGGACTGATGCTTAATACCCCTCTCATCACATAACTGTTCAAAAGCACGTGAGACATACTCACCCCCATTATCTGTTCTTAGGCATTTTAGCCTATACCCAGACTAGTTCTGAACCAATGCAAGCCATCTCTGAAACATAGCCAAGACATCGGATTTTAGCTTAATGGGATAAGCCTAAACTTTTCGTGAAAAATCATCTATGAAAGTAACAAAATACTTTGCACCACCCATAGATTGACAAGGCATGGGCCTACCAACATCCGAATGTACCAATGCCAAGGGCTCACTCATGCGTGGCCTATTAGACTTTTTATGCGTAGACCTAGTCTGCCTACCATAAAGACAATGCTCACATGAATCAAAACATGCATAATCAAGAGGCAGTAAGTATTGCAAACCAGAAAATATTTTCATTCCCTTCAAAGACATATGGCCCAAATGGGCATGCCAAAGAGATACATGTGGGATAGAACCCACAGACAAAACATGATCAAGGGAAGAAGCAGATACAATCAAGGGATAGAGGCTACCAACCTTGGCACCTCTCGCAATCACAAGTCCACTATGAGTGATCTTCCATGCAGAGTCTCCAAAAGATACATGATAAGTAGCGTCATCAAGCTGTCTAGCTGACATGAGACTACGTGTCAAACTAGGTACATGATGTACATCCTACATAACAAAACTGCTGCCAGAAGGAAACTGTAGCCTAACATCACCAATGCCCATAATATCAAGAGAGCTATCATCACCCAAGCGCACAGAACCCGAAACAGTACGGTATGAATGAAACCACTCTCGGCAAGGTGTCACATGAAAGGAGGCACCTGAGTCCAAGAGCTAACACTGTGCATACATAGAGTGTATCTCTGTCATCTGCAAAGCACTAGAAGAAGCTGCAAGGATATAATCATCATCAATATCCTCAGGCTGCATAACATTGATCCCTTCAATTTTAACACTGGACTTTGCAGGCATTATGCTGCGATCAGAAGACTTATCCTGCACTTTGTCTTTCCCCTTATCTTTGCATCTTTCATTGCACAGTTCATGGCATTGTGGCCTAAGATGGCTCTTTTTCCCACAGTGGTGACAAGTAACATCAGCATTCCTACCACGGGATTTGCTACATGACTTCCCACGAGACTTGGATCGAGATTTTTGAGAATCCCGTCCACGGCCACTGCCACTGCCATGCTTTCCATATCCATCATTCCTGCTTCTAACTGTCATAGCATGCGACACACGAGAGACATCCAAATTCTTACGGTTAACCTCTTCCTGAAGAAGAGCACTCTCAACATCAAATAATTTCAAGGTAGCAGTAGAGGCACATAATGCAGTGCGGAATACATCCCATGACTCATTAAGAGTACCAAGCAAGAAAAGAGGAGTGACATCCTTTGCAAAAGTGATGCACTGCGAAGTTAAGTTCTTGAGTATAGCATGGAACTGGCTCAAGTGAGCAGACATAGTCACATTCTCCTTCATGCGCAGATCCATAAGCTACTTCAGCCAATACATCTAACTCGTTTGACTTTTCTTGTCATAGAGATTCTTGATTTTATCCCACAACTTCCATACACTCTGTTCTTCCTCAAATACATTGTAATGAACCTGTTCTGTGAGAGATAATACAATAGTGGACTTGCATAACTCATCAAGCTCAAGCCATTCCTCATCTGGCATAGTTGCAAGCGGATGCCCGCTCAACCTCAAAGGTTTCATCTGCGATTTCTGCACTAACACTTGCCAAATCTGGCTCTTCCAATAAGAGTAATTCGTACCATCAAGCTTAGTGATGTTGAAAATAGCATGATCAGTGGATGAACTCGCCATAATGCAGGCTGGAAGATTGCAGACAGTTTAAAATTGCTTCTTGTTTATTGCAGAAAATAACAAAAAATCCACCAAAATCGAGAGAAAAATGGCGAGAAAAGTGTAACCAAAGCTGCTGCCCACCAAGTACTAGTGAAAGTACATCATTTCAGAATATTTTAGCATGAAAAATCCATGTCAGTCTGGAGTTATATGCTTGCTAAGGTGGCATACTAATCGAGCCACGAACTAGAGTAGATAAGGATAGCTGTCATCTAGCTATTATTCATGGGCGGTGTACCAACCGCATCTGTAGCTAACAAGTCGGTGATATAAATGCACAACGGTCACCCTGGCATATCACGAGTGGAGCTCGATATCTCAACACTCCCTCTCGAGCTCAATCCCAATTCCTGCACACCAAGCAGGTCTCTGAACTTGCATAGCTCCTCTGTGTCCAATGCCTTCGTGAATATGTCAGCTACCTGATCCTCTGTGCTGACATAAACTAGATCAATAAGACCTAGTAAAACTCTCTCTTGCACATAGTGATAATGCACCTCAATGTGCTTTGTTCTAGCATGATAGACTGGGTTATTTGCCAAGTGTATACTGCTCATTTTGTCACAATAAATGACAACTGACCCATTTGTAGGTTGATGCATATCATAAAGTAGCTTATGCAACCAAGCTACCTCACATGCAGCCATTGCTGCACCCCTGTACTCAGCCTTTGTGCTCGACAAGGCAACTGTAGGCTATTTCTTGCTGCTCCAAGTGACTGCACCACTCCCAAAAGAGAACACAATTCCACTAGTAGATCGTCTATTAGAAATACTACTAGCCCAATCAGCATCGGTGTATCCATGCAACTGTATTTGAACCCCAGTCTCATAAAATAGTCCATACTGCAATGTGAACTTCACATACCTGAGTATGCGTCTAGCCACATCCAAATGCGGTTTCCTTGGAGCCTGCATAAATTGACTTACCAATCCAACAGCATAGCTCAAATCTGGCCTGTAATAGTCATATAAATCAAACTTCCTACTATGCGTCTGTACATAGTAGGGTCTTCCAGAAGCTCACCTGCATCTGCTCTCAGCTTCACATTCTGCTCCAAAGGAGTTGAAATAGGCTTATAGCCTGTCATCCCATATTTGGACAGCATGTCCAATCCATACTGCCTCTGCAAGAGCCACATCCCACTTGGTGATCTAATCACCTCAATGCCCAAGAAATAACACAGCTCTCCCAAATCCTTCATCTCAAACTTCTGCTTCAATAGCATTTTCACATGAAGGATATCTTCATCACTATCACCTGTCATAATCAAATCATCAACATAAATGACAAGTAGCATAATACCTTTCTCTGTTTTTCTCACATAAAGTGAGAAATCTGCCTTGGAAATCTGAAAGCCAATAGTGATAAGATGCTGTCCTATCTTGTCAGACCATGCTCTAGGTGCTTGCTTCAAGCCATACAAGGCTTTCTTCAACCTGCAAACAAACTCAGGATGAACAACATGCACATAACCTGGTGGCCGCTCCATATAGACCTCTTCTTGCAAATCACCATGCAAGAAGGCATTCTTTACATCCATCTGATGTAAAGACCATCCCTTTGATGCAGTCATAGCAATGACTACTCCTACGGTTGCCATCCTTGCAACCGGACTGAATGTTTCTTCATAATCAATGCCATATGTTTGTGCATACCCCTTGACTACTAGTCTTGCCTTGTATCTGTTTACAGAACCATCTGCATTGTGCTTCACCTTATAAACCCACTTACAACCAATTGCATTCTTATCTTTAGGCAAAGGTACCAATTTTCATGTAGCATTTGCTTCCAAGGCATCCATTTCTTCATCCATGGCTTTCTCCCATTTTTTTTTTCCCATGGCTTGCTCAAAAGAAGTGGGTTCCGGTTCCTGTATCACTTTGACTATATAGGCATAGTGAATGGCTATAAATCCATCATATTTCAGCCTATCCACAGGATACCTAGCTCTGGTAGACTTGCGCAAAATAGGCTCACTTCCATGTGCTCTCAAAACATCCCTGGTCTTCCTTCCTCTAAGTGTAACAACAGAAGGAATACCCAACTCATCATCAATGCTCTGTTCTGAGCCACTGGATTCACCATCCACATAAGAGTGACCTGCATTCACATCAAACATGGGCTGATCTACCTTCTCTTTTCCTTTTCGTGATACCTGCATACCACTATCTGCATTGCTTTGAGAAGATTCTCCTGATCTCAATCTGCCTGTCCATGGCGAAGAATGTGTACCACTGCTAGAGAACACTCCAGGTTCACTAATATCTTGGGACTGCTACTGTGAATTCTGTGCAACATTACCATTTTGTGCATCTACATTATCAATCACATTTACTAGTTTATACCAGCTACTCATCTCATAAAAAACAATATCTTTGCTCACTGTAAACTTACGAGTAGAAGGGTTACAGCATCTATACCCTTTCTACTACAGAGAGTAACCAATAAAGATGCATTTCTCAGCTTTTGGATCCAACTTGGATCTCAACTCATCTGGCACATGAACATAGGCAATGCAACCAAAAATTTTCAAATAAAAAATATCTGGTTTCCTACCAGTATACCTCTCCTCTGGAGTCATCCCATGTATTACTGCAGCGGGAGTCCTGTTCATTATGTAGAATGCTGTAGCAACTGCTTCAGCCCAATAAAAACCTGGCAAGTCTTTTTCATTGAGCATGGCACGAGATACCTCTCCAATATGCCTGTTTTTCCTTTCTGCAATTCCATTTTGTTGTGGGATATGACTGCATGAATATTGTTGCTTTATGCCATGCTCCTGCAGGAACCTTGCAAACCCATTTGAGAGATACTCTCTCCCTCCATCTGACCTTAGGCATTTTATTTGTAGGCCTGTTTCTTTTTCAACCATATCTTTAAGAGTTTTGAAATGCCCAAATACTTCACTTTTCTTTTTCATAAAATACACCCAAACTTTTTTGCTATAGTCATCAATAAAAGTGACAAAATAATGATAGCCTCCAATAGATGCAGCTTTAGTAGTCCACACATCAGAGTGGATTAATTCCAATGGCTTCTTACTCTCTTGAACATGTCTAGGAAATGGTTTTCTTGCCTGTTTTCCAAATTGACAGGCTTCACATACCTTATGCATTTCTACAACCTTGAATTTAGGCAATCCTGCAACAATATTTTGGGCCTGCATTGATTTAAGTTGCTGTACATTAACATGACCAATACGTTTATGCTAGATATCAATATCTGCAACTACACCAGTCCCATGTGCAAACATTGCTGCACTCAATTCAGGCATGTCTGCATCCAACGTAAACATTTTGCCCTTCTTCTTTCCTTTTGCTATCAAGCGACCTTTATTTTTCATATCTTCAACAAAGCATCCATGAGGATTAAATTTGACCTGCAAGTCTTGCTCAACCATTTGACCAACTGAAACCAGATTCTTGGTGATATTCGGGACATGAAATACATCTGATAGGTATTTCTTTTTCCCATCTTGCATAGACAAAGGAATTTTTCCAATCTGCACAATAGGATGTGCAGTATCATCACCAGTCTCCACAAATCCTAGTTTTTCCATTTTCCTTGCATCCTGCATCCATTCTGCATGACCTGTCATGTGGTTTGACGCACCTGAGTCAACATACCACACTTTGTTGCTTTCTTCTACACTTGTCACAGAATTGTTCATGTGTTGCACCATAAACAAATGCTCATTTCTGTCTTCACCCTGTCTACTAGAAGATGCATAATTCCCTTGTTGCAATTTTCCATTCATGATGTCATTCTGCTTTTTATAGCAATCTTTAGCCATATGACCCATTTTACCACAGTAGTAGCATTCAACATTGCTGTTTGCATTTTGGTCTCTTTGCTATCCACCACGACCTCTTTGGCTCCCCCTGCCTCTAGAGTTACCACGTCCTCCTCCATAGGACTGGTTTTCTTGAGTTTGCTGCATATTCTGATTTCTACCATGGCCTCCAGATCGGCCTCCTCTACCTCTGCCTCTACCTCTTCCAGCATTTGAGTAGAAGATAGTTTCTTTTGAAGTTCCTCCTGAAGAAGATGCACCACCATTTCTCTGCTCCTTAGAAATTAGAAGAGCAATCAACTCCTCAAAATCAGGAAATCTTTCACGGACGGAAATGAATGTTCGGAACTGTGCATAATCCTTTCCTAGACCATTCAAGGTCACAAAAACTAAATCATCATCTTCCACTGGCGACCCAATGGAAGCAAGTGCATCTGCAATCTTCTTCACCTTCATGTGGTAGTCATTGATGCTCATACTTTCTCTTTGCACATTGTGCAACTCTTGCTCAAGCTGCATTTTCCTGGCTTGCGTATTTGTGCTATACATTTTTGACAAAGTATCCGATGTCTCCTTTGATGTACTTGCATCCTGAATATTTACAATCATAGAGTCTGAAATACTGATAGACAGCCAGTACATAACTTTTTTGGCTCTCTCATGCCATCCTTTAAATGCCTGCATTTGCTGTTGATTGGGAACATCAGGAAGAACTGATTCTTCTTTATTTCCTGCAAAACGAATTCCCAATATCCTTTTCCCATAAGAAATTCGTCATTCTAAACTTCCATGCTTGGAAGTTGTTTTTGTCAAGCTTTTCAGTAAGAATCTGTGAAAGAGAATCATGCGCCATTACAGAACACTACAAAGAATTCTGTCACTGCAAAAAACACAGCTTCAGCCTCACAAGGGAAAATCTCCAAAACAGACGAGAGTGGTATTTGACCACATAGTCACTTCTTAGTGACGATTTTGCATCAACAGGAAACAAGGATGATTCTGTAACTCCCAATGTCTCTGCGCACATGCATACGATGCAATTTCTACGGTAACTTTTCACCGACCTGTAGAACAATGGTCGCACAACAAAAAACAGGGCTTTTTCCTGAGTGCATGTAGAAAACTTCTGCCTCCAAAACAAGCCCCGAAATGGCCTCAAATAAAAAAAACAGGGCAACCAAGGGCTAAAACCTTTGCCCGCAGCATATACTGCCCTCTTGCTACACCGCGAAGGGTGTCTCAATCTGAGACAATGCACTCTTGCACTTTTCGGCTGTGCTACCTGCTGCAGAGACTTGCTCCCAAACTCGAAAAATGAAAGCAACACTGGTCCTCTTACCAGAACACCGCGAACTTGGTTTGCTTTCTTGAGCTCCTTACCACGAACCAGACTCTGATACCATGTCAAGATTGTGGGAGAGAAGGATGGAGTCTCACTTGTAGCTTTCTTACTTGCACAATGGGGGAATACACACACAGGTGGAGACTGAAAACAGTTTTCCTCTTCTTAGTTGTGTAAGCCAAAAGAACTCTAGTACAAAGAAATAGAAGAACCCTATATATGGGTCTCAAACCAAACTCAACTAACTAAGGTGGCATACTAATTGAGCCACGAACTAGAGTAGATAAGGATAGCTATTATTCATGGGCGGTGTACCAACCGCATCTATAGCTAACAAGTCGGTGACATAAATGCACAACGGTCACCTTGGCATATCATGAGTGGAGCTCGATATCTCAACATAGGTGTATGCTCACTACAGTGCAAAGCCCAGGCTCAGGTCAAAAGCAATTCCAAGATATCAGTGCATGAACCATGCAACATGTAAGTGTAAGAGATCCCAAAGTCTCAAGTATCTGTAAAATGCTCAAATAGCATAAACCTTCTACTCAATGTCAGTCAAGCATACAAGATGCTCCCACTGGCTCAAAAGGCGGATAAACGAACTCAATAGCTCAAGCAAACCAAGTCAAAGTACCAAAGACAGGTAAACAAGACAATGCCTCAATAGCATCCAAGGTCGTAATGGAAAAAGCCAAGTCGTAACGGAAAAATCCAAGTCAATGTCCAACTGCTCAAGGGAATACTCAAACGAATGTCGAGATGAGCTCAAACAACTGCCATCCACAGTCAAAGCATAAAGCATTCACCAAGACATCATAACCCGTACTAGGTAGCCTAGGCATAAACCATGCCATAGATGAAATGCTAGCTGTAAAGAAGTGACAGTCAAACCCAAATCGAGCTCTAATCTCAGCTCAAAAGCATTTCGGAGCATAAACAAGACATGTGGCATAGTCCAAATACATCATGACATCATACCGAGTAGCCAGGAGCACCCTGTGACCAATAGGCATAACCCAACTGTAGCATAAATAGCTTCAGTCTTGAAGTTTCCAGTAGCATATAACCTCTGTAAACTGAGCAAATCAATGCTCGATCCAAGCTCAAATTCGTAGGCAAACCATAGGCATACATTCCTGTATGTATAGGCACCAACCGGGCATAATCGGGCATCAAATGCCAATACTTGTAAGCATAAAATTGAAGTAATAGGTGGCTGCCTTGTTTTGGATAGATCTAGGATTGTTCAAAACAGTCAATGGCTGAGCTAAATCAGCTCCAAATGCGTCTCACATAAGATGCATAACATCCACAAGTGATCCAGTATCACTAGACATAAGTAGAAGCGTCACATAAGCCATAGTCTTACAAATACATGTTGTCTCAGACGTGAAATCTGTTGCAAAATATTCTATCATCAAAATTTGGCAAACCCGACATCACCATCATGTTCGGAGCATGCCAAAACCCCAACTTAGACTCTTACCTTGCCTGAATCGGATTTTGAATGCCCGAGATATGACAAAAAGAGTGATTTTTGGGCCAGATTTTGAAACAAACGCAAAAAAAAAAACGTGAGTTGGCTGGGGGGTCTGCTGTCCCACATGTCAACAATGGGACCCAAAGGGGGCACAAATGGGGGCCAAAGAAGGCCTACACCAAGTCTCATCAAGCCTTGATAGGATGGAAGCAAGATCTAGGTGAAGGAAGCTCCAAGAGGTCTGAGCTATGGCTGCCCACAACTTGTGAAAACCCTATTTACCTAGACCTGTGGATTGAAGTAAAACTCTAAAATAATGAAGCAATACCTCAATGTCGATGCCCTGATGGTGCCTCAATAGGCCGGGAAGAAGCTCGGGAAGCCGGGGAGTGACGGGAGCTAAAGAGAATGAACTATAGCTGCCGGGAAGGAGACCCAATGCGAGTGGGAGTCAATAGGAAGCTGAGAACGCCACGAGCCAAGCTCAAGAGTCGGGAAGCCGTGCTTTGATACTAGTTGACAGGTGAGAAGGATTGAAGCTTGCACTCGAGAGCTATGGCGGGAGAGCAAGAGCAAGAAAGAGAGAGACGAGAAATGGGAACTCCAATAGTCACAATGTGTGACCGGGCCTTCCTTTATTCAAACTGTCACTAAAAGAAAAAATAATAAAGTGACGGTGACGGGCGCCCGCCACCTGCAGTGTGCAGTGGCGGTGACTGTCAGTGTAGTAATACACGGGTGGCTAGGCGGAGGCGCCTTTACCCCCAACATATGCATCCATAGTGTGGGCAGTCTTATGGATGCCATGATAGCCACCTGTCTAGATATTGCATTTGCAATTGGTGTTGTGGCAAGTAATATGGCTACACTTGGCAAGAGACATTGGGATGCCATGAAGGGTATCATAAGACACTTGAAGGACACCTGCTGATATATGCGTATGTTATGGTAGCTAGGATACAATAGTTGTGGGATACATTGACTCTGACTATGCAAGATATGTAGATAGTAGGAAGTCCACTTCTGGCTATGTGTTCACTTTTTTTGGAGGTTTCTGGAGGTGCTGTTTCATGGATGTCTAGGGTGCAGAAATGCACGGCCCTTGTATGTTGCAACCACTGAGGCAGGGAGGCCATTTGGTTTGGTCATTTGGTTGTTGACCTTGGTATTGTAGATGCTATTCCTACACTGCATTCGGATTCTATTAGTGCTATCTAGTTAGCCAAGAATCCAATGTTCCATGTGAAGATGAAACACATTGAGGGGAGGTATCACTTCATTTGTGAGGTCATTGAGGACAGGTCTATTGACCTTGTCAAGATCTCAATTGACCAAAATCCTGCAGACTTGCTCACGAAAAGTCTCTCTATAGAGCGCTTTGCCTTCCTTAGGAGATTGATGGGCGTTGGATGAGATGACATCTTTCCTCATCCTATTGTATCTATGTATATGTTGTAATGTAGTTTCAATCTGAGATCACTGATAATGTGATCTTGGATTTTTAGCAAACGGCAAGAAAAGTTAATATCAATCATTCATTGTACTCGCAAGATAATTGAATACCATATACAAAAAGATTGGGTGTGGTTGGTAAATTTTCTATCCAAGGAGGTGACGTCTCGTCCCAAGGAGGAGTGCACCCTTTGTGGCCAATTAGAAAAGTTCGTGAGCGTGCGATGGATGGAGTGCCTGAGTCAATCCACCACTTGGAAGGTACTACCCAATCTATATCGTTAATACCAGAGGAGACAGATAGCCTTCGAGACTTACCTACAATCTTGGAGCCTGAGATGGAGGCAATGATTGATGCATTGATTCCCATGGATATCAAGACTTCTGATCCGCTTAGAGAGGAAGCATCCATACCATTATATGATGGATGCCGAGTATCTCGCCTGAAAACACTGCTTGCACTCCTAAGTGTGCAAGAAAAATACGGGTGGAGCGATGCGAGTGTGACTGAGTTGATCAGGTACCTTGTACGTACGCTTCGTTGATTTCTTTCTGGCACTATCATTAAAAACATTTGTGCTTTTTCAAGGTGTTTTATGATTTTTTTCAAGTTACTGAAGTATCATATATTACCACTTACAAATACCATGCTTGAGTCTCGTGATGTTGCACGGCATGTTTTATGAAAGCTTGGCATGGACTATAAAAGGATCTATGCATGTATCAACGATCGCATACTATTTCCAGGAGAATACGAGACTATGGAGACATGTCCAAAGTGTGGTTCTCACAGGTATCGACAGGACTTGCAAGGGCAAACCATCCCTCAAAAAGTTCTTAGACACTTTTCGCTTATCCCCCGCATAAACCACATGTTTCATACGTCCGGCATGGCGAGCTTGACAACGTGGCATGCGTAGAATAGGTCCATAAATGGAGTTCAATGAATATCAGCGGATTCACGTGCATGGAGCCATATTGACTCTACCTTCCCAGGCTTTGCTCGAGAGCCAAGGAATCTTCGACTCGGTCTTGCAATGGATGGCGTGAACCCATTCGGTCTGCGCTTAACTTCTTACAGTGTGTGGCCTATAGTCCTTGTCAACTACAATATCCCTCCATGGCTTTCTACGAAGAAAGGACATCTCATCCTTAGCTTACTCGTCCCCGGTCGCTACAAAGTCAAAAATATGGACGTGTATCTTCGTCCATTAGTCGATGAGCTTAAGATTTTGTGGAAGGAGGGGGTCACTATGCAAGATATGAGCAAGCGTGATGGTCAACGGTCCGCCAATATTCGAGCCATTCTCATGTGGACCATGCATGACTTTTCGGGATTCGGAGAGTGCTCAGGTAAATAGACATCCGTTCTCGTTGGTAATATCTATCATAGCTCGTTCAAGTTTGTATTCATTGGATAGAGGTGTTGGGACAGGTTTGGTTACCTCAGGTTATCATTAATGTCCATTGTGCGGGCCACAATTAGACTCTCGAAGGTCACGAACCATGAAGAAGATGGTATATCAAGGACACATCGCTTTCTTGCCAGAGGGTCATGAACTCAGGGAAGGTTTTCTTGGACGACCTCCAACTCGTATGAATGCCCAAAGTTGGTACAAGCTGAAAATGGTCCACGTGGAGTCACATCCAAATGAAATGCGACGGTTCTCAGTTTTCTACGAGTTGCCATATTGGACCCACTTATAGATCAACCACTTGTTGGATCCCATGCATATTTTCAAGAACGTGGATAGCTTGCTATGGGACCACATCACAGGAAAGAGAGACACTATAGGGGTACGAATGGATTTGAAGGAGGTAGGCAAGATGGAGGTGCTTTGGCCGCAGTCGAGTGTTGATGGTCGTGTGCAACTACCTCGTGCTCCTTAGATTGTCCATTAAAGAAGAGTGCATTGTGAAGCAAATAGTCAAGTCTATCCGCACTCTGACGGGTATGATGCATTCTCTTAGGTTTGCGTTTTCTAAAGACGACCAATTATCAGGGCTAAAATCCCATGATTAGCATAAGATATGTCAGGTTTGTACTACGAATGGATTGTAAGTGGCCTGCACATTTTGCTATTTGGAGTATAGTCATTGTTCATAATGCTTTCTCATTTGTGGCAGTTTGTACTACCGATCGCGATCGCAGGATGCCTTACTCCAGAAATACGCGAGGCTATTTATAGGTTGTCGACCTTAGTGCAATGGATCTCACAGAAGGAGATTAAGACATTCTCTATTGAATCCACGAGACGGGGAGCAGTGGAGACGGTCAGTCTCTTTGAGAAATACCTGCCTACCAGTATGCTCATGATACAAATCCACCTTCTTGTGCATCTTATAGATGAAGTGGAGATTGCTGGACCTGTCCATACACAATGGATGTTATTCTTGGAGTGTTTCATGAAAACCTTGAAAGGCTTTGTGCGACAACGAGCTCGGCCAGAAGGTAGCATGGCTGAAGGTTGGTTGGTGTCTGAGGCATTAGTGCATATTTCACAATGGCTACCAATGGTGGATCCAAACAACAGTATGCTATGGTCACTGAAGGACAATGATAGACTGATTGGAGATGTGGTGGTTGGAAATGGGGTAGAAAAAAGAATGGGTGCTGCAATGGAGGAGAAAGTGAATCGCTTTTGCATGTTGCACCATGCCTCTATGGAGACGTGACTTGCCTGATACCAGCAAGCTAGGCAAGATTGAGAGGAAGCACGATCTGAATTTTGACGTAGTATGCGCCATCGATCGATTCGATATCTCGAGAGCATGGAGGAGATGCCATGGTTTATGTCAATGCGATGGTTGTATGGAGCTTTGAACGCAGCGTCTCGCGAAGGGACGGAGGTCTCAACCGAGGAGTGGGAATTCTTGAGGGGATGTAGTTTAAAGGTGATGATGTATTTAGGGTTTGTCGTATCTATATTTTATATGCGAAAACTAATTGAGTGTCTCAATGTGTACAAAATATATAGTGCAGCGTAGTCGTGCGGACAGCATTTTTGCATGGAACGTATTGACAAAATACGCTCCACAACAGAATGTGGTATTATGGTAAGGTTCGAGCAAGAGAGCCGCTTGCAAAGTATTGTTACGGTGGATTACCGTAGCTTCTCCATGATACTATTCGATGTGTAGTGGTTCAAAGTGGTACTTGAAGGAGCTGGAGTAACAGTTTGACGAGGTCTATCTCGATTTCTTGAAATAGATTCTGAAAAAAAATGGACCGATTCGTACGACACCTTTGTGTTGCCGGCCCATTGTGAACAGGTGCATGAGCTCATTTGTTTGTTAATTGTATTACGACATGGTACATGTTACAATAGGTAAATCTCTCTTGTACGTGTTTGTGAACAGGTAACCTTCTATCCAAACCCCCGATAACCTCGATGGTGGTATGTTATACCTTCAGCTCCCCAAAGTATGAGAGTATATGATCAAAGCGATGTTCCGAGCGTAGATGAGGACAATATGTAAATAGAGGGGTTGATATTGCAAGGGGTGGAGGCCACCAAAAGCTTGGAGCATGTAGAGGAGCGAACATTGAATAACAATGATGGAAATACAGGATTCCAATAATTCTTTGAGAACGAGGTGGACTCATCCTTTTGCAGTGACATGTCTATCGATCTTCTAGTTTATGTCGAGTTGTGCCAGGAGATTGACATGGGACCATAGGATACTTCATACTTGGAGCATCCACTTACTCAATTCGTTGACTAATCGCTTATAAAGGTACATAAGATATGCATTTTAAGTACGATCATTTTTTAAAGATTTATATTACTGTGCTTTGTATGATTTAAATTGATTATGCTAATATCATTTTTTGTTTGTGCAGGTGACCTTTGTGGATACTAAGATCATCAAGACGAGTCGAGGGATGAGCGATGAGGAGTTGCAAGATATCTTCATGCGTATGTCTCTAGATCAGATGGCGAGATTCAGAGACATGGCGGACCAGGAGCTGTCTCGGACATCATCGGGCCCCTCTATTAGATCTACTTCGGCACGACCAGATGCTTCAGTTTCGAGCAGACGAGGTCGACACTCTAGACTTGGACTAGACGGAGGGAGTGCTTCAAGGTCAGGGGGATGCTGCTGCTACTGCACAGTTATGGATACAGTGAGTCCGCGATCGTCTCGGGATACAGGTGCTACTTCTCGCTCTCATGGCGGTTCTAGAGAGCGTGGCTCAGGTGGTTGCTGTGGAGGCATAGACGCAGTGTCTCCATCTCGTCATTCTGCTAGAGTTGTGTCATCTCTGGGATTTGTCACACATGTGGGGATGTTTACTCCAGTCACTCCGATTTTTGCTTAGCCGTCCGGAAGTGGCACCCCTATGTGGGTGCTACTCCGATAGATACTACCCCGGTTGGTACACCAGATGTACATGGGTCTCTTGGATATGCCCAAGATCATGGTCGCAGGTGGAAGAGGACCCATCTTAGACATACCCCAGAGGGGTATGCCTACCTTGTAGATGATAGGTCAGGAGCCATCATCATGAATGATGAGGGGAGGAGGGTGATAGCTCGCATGAGAGAGTTGTGCCAACAAGTTTTTTGGCACAACATCTTGGATCATTGGAAAAACATACCGGAGGGAAAAAAGGACTACATAGTAGCATCCTTGCATGAGGAGTTTCCGGTACTAGCCACAGCAGATAGGTTTTCTATGGGCTGGATGATGGAGTGCATGCGTGCATATATGTCACACAGACGATCGGATGCACGCAAGGCACTCAAGAGTGGGGTTGCAAAGCTCGAGTGGCTAGACGCGGACGACTGGCACCGACTGAGGGAGGAGGCTACATATTCTCCAAGACATTGGAGACAGCAGCGCGAGGTGGCGAGGGCACAATTAGAGGCTAGAGTGGTCCATCATCTTGGGAGTGGTGGCCATATGACATATTTGGAGGACTTTGTAAGTTTTTCTTTTGTTTTGCTTGCTTATTTTTTTGCAATATTCTTTGTACTGATAATCGTGTTTCTAAGAGTTAGTATTTTGTTTCCTTTGCAGGACTCCATTATAAATCGTGATCCAACCAGCCTTGAGACTCGATATGCAGAGAGGCACAGTCTCACTGCATTGATCGATTGATTGTATGGACGCGACAACCCTGTAAGTCACTCATCTTTCTTGTCCATAGTTACCATGTTTAATTAGAATGCATTATTATATGGTGGACTGATGTGTAGTTGTTTCTTTTTTTGCAGAGTTCGTTCGATGATCCTTTGTGGCGGGATGAGCTTTTGGATGTCGATGATTTATAGCTCACCCTTGGATCCCTGGAGCTCACACACCCTTCTTTTTTGGTCACGTGATCTGTGTAGACATTTTCTATGTAGTAGTGATATTTTGCCATGATTGTACTAGTCACTTTCATTATGCGATCATGTATTTATTTCATGTATTAGTGTTATGATTTAAGTACACTTTGTCTTTATTTACACGAGCATTGTACACAGCGCAAAAACTATTTTGTATGGCCCAAATAAAGCACATAGTGCCTGCCCTGCCACAAATTTTTTTTCCCTATTACGATCACTATTAGCATCACAAATTTACCTACACGCATCGTTATTGGCATCGTTATTAGCATCACAAAGCGTTGTTATTAGTGTTGTTATTTGTGTCGGTATCAGGGTCGCATCAGTGATGCAAATAGCGATACTAATATCGACTGTTCTATGGCATCGCCAATAATGACGCTTTTTGCGACGACGGGGGAAAATTTCTTTATTTACATTTTTGTCGCTATTAACATCGGTATAAGGCCTATATCTTGTAGTGCGTCTACACTTAGCATGTTAGTGGCCATTATGATCCTCACATGGCCACTAACTTATCACTTATTATATTTGGTTTGTTGTATCTACCTATAGCTAGTATAGTATCTACCTACAGCTAGCATAGTTATAGCACTAGTTAATTAGTATAGTTAGTAATGTACTATTTGACTTAGTAGGCCACTTTCCTTTATGTTGTATTTTATCTATACTTTGTGTACATTGTAGTGTGTGTGAAAGAAGAATAAAAAGACAACAATAAAAATGTTTGGACTCCATCTCTCTTCTTGTGTTCTTGAGTGAGTTTTCTCTCATGTGTATGGTTTGTGTTAGGTGTAGCAGGTCAAGTGAGTCCCCCCACGATGTGTTTAGTGACATTGCATCTCGTCTCTTGAATAGAACCGATGATCTAGCTTTGCCCAAAATCAAGATTTGAAAATTGGTGATGTATTAGGGATCTACAAGTATTGATATATATCTATCAAACCCAGTTGCTCTGTGATCAGATCTCAATTCTCCACTCATTTTTCTTGAATTTTGGTAGATTTTGTTGAAGCATCCATTTCATCAATAAGATACACCTATGTCGAGAGCTCTCAAGCTAGCCTATTGCTTCCTTCTTAGCTTTGCTTCATTGTATCCATAGACATTGATAATGTCAAGAACAAATCCTTTCCAATGTTATGAGGGCGACAAGAACTTGGCAAGGACAAGGATTTTCACCTCACAACTTACAAGAGAATAACTTGAAGGAGAAGAAGAAGAATACATTATTTCTTTATTAAAAAAATAATGAAGTACAACAATATATATCTTGATACAAGACAAGACCTCAATAGAAGAAATAGATCAAAGACAAGACAAGACAAGCAAACAATGCAAATATTACTTGTTATATAATATTGTCATGATCTATGGTGAGACGTGTGAACACAAAAGTTCTCCTTACACCAATAATAAACCACTCAAACATTGGGAATTTATTCTTTATATTATATCTTCATGATTTCACTAGCATCCAGAATGGCAAACGGAACTTGAACCTTGGGTACATAGATGGTTCACTAAGGACTTTGTCACATCTCTGACCATGTCCTCATTGGAATTGGTTATCATATTATAGGTATGTATGTGCCTAAGTGCAATAGGCATGGTCATCTCCAATGTACCTATCTCAACCATATCAAAACCATCTTTGCACTACATTATTTTGGTGAGCAATAATTCTACTTACCTCATGCTGTCTAGTGTGGGCGTATGCAATCCCAATCCTCATAATTTACTTCATTTTGCATGATAAAGAGAGCTGTATTTTATTGTTTTTAGTGTTTTCTCCACTAAGAGCTCCTCTAGGGTTGGAGGTGCCATCTAGTAAAAAATAGTTAGAATGTTGTGATGGTTATTACCTCGTTCTTGTACCCTACAAACATTGTGTTTTATCTTGCAGAAAACGTGCAATAGGAAATGTTATTTGGTATGGATGAAAGTAGTGTACTTGTAAATAATCCTGAAGACAGATTTATCCTCCACATAAGTCTTAGTTCTACATTTGGAGAGGTGAACTTATTAGTTTAAATTTTTATAATTTAATATATTAGGCAAATACTATGATGTTGTGCATGACACATAAATTATATGTTTCCAAAGAGAACCAAAAACATAAATGACTTATTTTTCATTTGATTATGCTTTGCCTCTTATGCAAGAGTGTTAATTGTAAAATGGAAAGGTGTCAAAAACAAAGAGGAGTGCAAATCAAGTGAAAGGTGCAAGTGAAATAATTTTAGGTCAATGCACACAATCGTACAATTAATTATAATATTAATTTGATGGCAAGTGTAGCGACTGTGCAAGTTGTAATATTTTCTACTAAGAAGAAAGACATGTAGCTCATCGAGCAAGAGTGCAAACACTAGCTTCCATTCACTTTCGTGATGGTCGGTGTAATCTAAATATGTATGCATAAATAGGAAAAGATAGGCCAAGAGCTAAATAGGTGAGATGGATACTAGCTTTTGTTCACTTTCGTGATAGTCAGTGTAATCCAAATATGTATGCATAAACTAGGAAAGATCACCGACCAAGAGCTAAATAGGTGAGATAGGCGCCCAACTTAAATGGAAGCCTAAACTCAAAATAAAATGCATGAAAATTGCAAAGTGAATGGATAAGCTCATTCTTGTGGTGTGCAAACTTGAGAGCATGATCCTTCTTCTTGCTTATATTCTATCTACTTGTACTTCATCTTGAGAGTGAAGGAGAGCAAGAGTGAGAGACTTGAGAGGTGAAGCTCCTTCCTTGTGTGCGCTCTTGTCTTCTTCCCTTTAGTGGGTGAGATGAAAATTTAAGGAGAGATCGGATTCTCTTTCTTCTTCTCTCATTTCCTCTCATGGATCGGGTTCTTATGGATTAGATTGGGAGCCATGGAGTAGAGGATATGAATTGAGTACCATCACATGAATCATGGAGCCACCATTAAGCTATTGCTTCAATATGTCGATGAAAAAATAAGGCGTTGAGTTTTCTACACCCTCGTTGATTCATTCGTTCTTGCTTTCAAGTGGTTTGGAAGAAGAATGGATAGATCAATGAGTGTCAAGGATGTATAGGCTATGTGAGAGGTAGCTGTTGCCAAATCGGATGAAACATTTGAAAAGCATTCCATCAAGTTGGATGGTTGACCTTGTGAAATCTTCGAGATGTTAACTGTAAAATGGAAAGGTGGCAAAAGTAAAGAGGAGTGCAAATCAAGTGAAAGGCATAAGTGTAATAATTTAGGTTAATGTCCACAATATCGTACACTATTTGAAATATTATTTTGAGAGTTGGGTGTAGCATTCGTGCAAGTTGTAATATTTTCTATCGAGAAGAAAGACCCGTAGCTCAGCAAGGGTGTAGACACTAGCTTCCATTCACTTTTGTGATGATCCATGTAATCTAAATATGTATGCATGAATGGGAAAAGACTGGCCAAGAGCTAAATAGGTGAGACATACACTAGCTTCCATTTACTTTTGTGATGGTCAATGTAATCTAAATATATATGTGTAAACTGAGAAAGATTGTCCAAAGGCTAAATAGGTGAGATAGGAACCCAACTTAAATGGAAGCCTAGACTCAAAATCCCATATATGAAAGTTGAAGAGTGAATGTATAAGCTTATTCTTGTGGTGTGCAAACTTGATAGCATGATTCTTCTTTTTGCTTCTATTCTATCTACTTGTGGTCCATCTTGAGAGTGAGGGAGAGTGAGAGTGTGAGAGTGAGGGACTTGAGAGGTGAAGCTCCTTCCTTGTGCACGCTCTTCTCTTCTTCCTCTTCTTGGATGAGAAATGGATTCGAGGAGAGATTGGGGTATCTTTCTTCTTCTTCATTTTTCCTTTCGTGGATCGAGTGCTTGGGGATTGAATTGGGAGCCATGGAGTAGAGGATGTGAATTGAGTACCATCACATGGGTCGTGGAGCCACCCTCGAGATTTCATTTTGCAGCATGGAGCAAAAGCTAAGGCGACGAATTTACTAAACTCTTGTTGATTTGTTCGTTCTTGCTTTCAAGTGATTTGGAAAAATAATGGATAGATCGATGAGTGTGAAGGATGTATAGGCTTTGTGACAAATAGCCATTGCCAAATCGGATGAAGTACTTGAAACAATAAGCATTTCATCAAGTTCAATGGGGTTGAGCTTACGAAAACTCCACCTGACATTTTGGTTTTGTTGCTGAGATGTGATAGAATCATTCATGATGGCATACATTCTCTTCATCATACATTGAAATAAAGGCAAGATTGCGAAACAGATTAGGAGCGCATACTCTAAAACAGTTTAGGAGTGTAGCTCAAATAAATGAGTGTATGCTAGAGCAGGATGGATGCAGTAGGAGAGAAGAGTTAATTTTAGGTTCAAGAAAAATCGAGTTTGAAGTAGATTAGCAAGGTAGCGTAACCTTAGAACAAACTTTAGATAAAAAAACAATTAAAAAATTGGACTTTTTAGTATTTGTTGTTTTAATACCCTATGGGACTAGTAAGGGGCTTGCTTGTGCATTTGAAGCAAAAGGGTTTGAATACATAGGGGTTTGAGTTGCCATGAAACTCTTTGTAGCTTGTTTGTTTTTAATTTGTTCTACCACAAGTTTTGGGTGCTATCTCTTTCTCTATCTCTCGCTCCTGTATTCTCAATCTTATCACATTGCATAGCAAGCGATAAGGTTAGAGCAAAGGGAAGAAGCCGAAGGATAAAGGCCTTCATAGCTTGAGGCCATAAGCCCTTGACATACTTCATTCATATAGCAACCCATGAATCAAAAGGCCACAAGGCCATATTGAGTATCATCGGCCAACTTAACCACAAAGGTCGCTAGGTTTCATGAATTGAATTTGGCCATCATAGAGCCATGATTGCAAAAATCACAAGATCAATAGGAGGCCTTAACATTATATGCCACATTGGCCTTTGCCTTTGATTCCGTCGGTCTGGGGCCTTTATACACCTTGCCAGATTGGCCTTAACATTATTGGCCACATTGGCCTTACCTTCAAAGGTGATTGCTTGGACCCTGAATTGTAGGCCACATTGGCCTTGAAATAATCGGCCAGCCGATTGGCCATTAAATCCACTGTATAGGCTACCTAGAAGTCCAAAAGAAATATGATTGCTTAGGATTTTTGGCCTTCGACCTTGTCAAAGGACTGCCTAAGGTCGTAGATTGTTCGGGCGCAAAGGCTAGGGGTCTAATCTAAAGCCAAAGGTCAAACGAAGGGGGGCCATAACATGCTGGGACATGGGCCAAAACAACGTTTGACCTGGCGGTAATCATTTGGACAATGGCTTTGGTCTTGTTTGGCCGAGATCCTTAGTGCTTGGCCATGTGGCCATAAAGGCCGTGAGCCTTCAAAAGGGAGCTAAAAGCCTTACAATTTTTTAAGAGGCAAAAGAAAAGGATGGCCACCACCATTCGGCCGATAAGGCCGTCTCTTCTCGGCCCGGGGCCATGACCGCCGGCTGCAGTGCTCGACCCTTCATGCGACTGGCTCGACTCTATCGTGGGTGTTTGACCGTTTTCTCTGTGGGCTCGGCCATCTCGACCACCTCAGATACTTGGTTGCCTGCATTTGATCCACGGTCCGCACTCCACGTGCTCGTCACCTCCCTTATTCGGCCTACCTCATCACACATCCCCACGTGGCGCATCAACCAAGCCCATCATGTCACGAGCAGGAAGTTGGCCGTGAGCAGCTGGCCAGTCCACTATGACCAGGCTATTCTTCCGCTAGTCCAGGCCAATCAAGCCTCCCCTTAGTGCCAACTATCTTCGCCGGCTCTGCTCTGTCTTCACCATGCCTAAAATGCTAGCACCAACCATGCCCTTCGAAGCATGGACTCTCGACAGCACAATATTTTACCATTTCTGTTGCCGCATCCAATCAATGGCAAGTCCTCACCTTGGCTTACGCCAATAGGCCACCTGCCAGACCCCAGGCCACCACTCCCGCCACACTAGCCGCCAGGCCGCACCATCGCCAGTCGCCGACACGTGTCGCAGCCGCCACTACAATGATAAAATCAGATGCCAGCTTGACAAATCAGTTGCCACCTTGTACGGGTCACGGATTCCACATTGCCCCAGCAACTCGGCTAGGAAGCGGCTGACGACTCGGAGGGCATGGAAGCGGCTGACCCCTGGAATGGTCTTCAAGTTGGCCGGATATTGAGAACCCTTTTTTTTTTCCCCCTGCGCGTCCAGCTGCCCAAGAATAACAATTGTGTATTTTATAGTCTTAGGCTCGGTGTGATTGCCGTGCACAACTCAAATGCATTGTGTGCAATCCTCTCATGCCTTCACACACTTAGAGTAGCCAACACATCCACTATGATCAAGAAGTATAGCAAAGTATGGAGCTAAACGACCAGCATGTAGTAACACACTTAACCCCCACTTTTGATGTTGGACTATAAATTCTTTGTAAGAAACCACCATCTCGGTAGGGCCCCAATGAAATCATATTATAATTGGTTGCAAAAGTAGCCTAGTGGGGATTATAGGCTGCTAACGTTTGAATTTGCATGTGGAAGCTCAACTTCATCCTCAAAACCATGAACTATTGCTAAGGGCATAACTCAGAATCATATTGCCTTGAGTGAACTTATAAAGAGCCTTGCCAGGAGCCATGGTGCTTTGAAGACGACCAATTGGAGCCATTTCAATTTGCTTTTAGTTACACATCATCATAAAACCCTAGATCACACTCACATCCTAGACATTGCACTTAATCAATGTCTTGACTAAGCTACATTTAGGCCGTGGGGAGGTTGCATTGCTATTGGGATTACTAGTGCAATAGGTGGGCAAAGGAAACCATACTTGAACTGACGAAACTTGAGTGTCTAGAAGCTACGATAATATAAAGGCAGGGGCTGGGTACCATAAGATCACATGGGTAAGTCCTAACTCTTAGGGAGAGGCATAAACAAGGTTGACTATAGCTACACAAGGCTTGTGCTGGAATAACTACCTAATGCTTTCACATAAGTGACATTGGACTTGTTACGAGGGGGATAAGGAGTTTTAAACATAAAACTAACAAACAATCATCCCATGGGCATGGACAAGAGGCTATAGTAGTGAGATAGTACCCATGGCACACATAACTCCCCCACTAAACATGTAGGCATTCTGACCTAGCACATAGGGCTCTTGCCATTGTTGGACAAGTTGCTGTCATTAAGATTAGCACTCATTGGAGGACTCTTGCTTAGAGCTTATGTGTACAAGCTATCAATGTAATAAGTAAAAGAGCTCATGGACCAAGACTCATCAAGCTCAAAAGAACAAGACAACAAGTCTAACAAAAGTGACATTCTTAGTTACATTCCTAGTCATTGCAATTGCTTGAGGTTGTACTTGGAGACCTCATAACTTGATATGATAGTCACTTTGAGACTAAAGAGCTAAACTTATCCATGTAAGCTTGATATGGAGGCCCCCATAGCTTGCTAGAGAACTCCGAGGGACACTGGCAACACAACGAATGCTTTGAGGGTGGGTTTGCCTTGTTTTGCATGCAATGTATTACTTGACCCCGATTCTATAATCAAAACTAGTGCTATTATGGTTGAGGGAGGGTTGATGAAGAAGCAACAATGTCTAGAGCAATTGGTATTGTTTTTGGGATACTTGGAGGATCATTATACCTTTTGAAAATAGACAAGAGGGGAGAGAGGTGAAGAGACCAAGAGCACTTACACAAAAGCAATGGAGATTTAAGCACATAGAGAGATAGGGCTGAAATCTTCTTCTTCTTCCTCATAAAGAAACCTGAGTGTACAACATGATAAAAGACTAGTATGAAAGTACCACGACGTATGTACATGCGGTCACTAAGTGTGAACCCACTAAGGAAAGAAGAGGTTGTACTATGAATGTGCCATAACCAAGGATGGACTATGTGGGTGTAGTCCACTAGCTATAGGATCACTGCATATCCTCATGTCGGTCACCTAACATGCCATTGAATAATATCTTGCCACATTACTAAGGCGCATAGTGGATGCTAGCTCATGTAGAGCTCGACATCTCAATACTCCTTCTCGAGCTCAGCATGAGTGCGTGAACTCTAAGCATAGTCCTGAAGGGTTGAAGCTTCTCAACTCCCAAAGCCTAGGTAAACATGTTAGTAGCCTTATTCTCTGTGCTAACATGAATAAAGTCATTATCACCTACTAGATCCAATTGGATGAGTGACTTTCTCACATTGAAATCTATTACCTTGGCCTCCGTCTCTTACTTTTTAGTTTTTGGATTAGGTAGTTGCTTCATAATACCAAACCTTGCGGCCATGAAATGGGAGGACAAATGTACTTTGGTCAACAAACGAATACTTGTGTTGGATTCCAGGTGTTGAAATGTATGTGTAGGAAAAACTCTAGCTCCTTGATTCGTGATCCATATATTTTTCACCAAAAATATCTCTTTTACAACTCTCAGGCCACTTTTGCACTTTAAATTCAACTCTAAACTTTAGCTCTCATTAGCGACCATGGGATAGGGCGACTCAGCCCATTGAACCCACAAACCGATCTGCACAAAATGAACCATAAAGAGTATCAAGTTGCTTCAAATAAAAATACACAATAGAAGTCTGATAGAGATTTGGAGCTAGTTGCCAACTAACCTGTCTAACACAAATCGACTACAAAAAAGAGCTATCAAAAAGGTCATCCTAAGTGGTGGTCTGATCTGTCTATCTAACTTAGGATAACTAGACTAGGAACTCCTACTAGATGAGGACTTCTATAACCTATCTCATTTATATTTTTTCCTTTTGTACAATCTCTTCTTCCCTAGAATACATGAAATAAAACTTTTTTTCAAGGGGGGGATCACTCATAAATATGTAAGCATACCACTTGGATTCAATAGGATGGATTTTCTAAATACCATTTTTACACGTATTAAGTAAAAATTCAAAAATAATGTATTTTTGAATGGACCTTGAACTCACATGGTATAGAGGATTTGCGTATAGTGAACCCTCCGAGAAATTAGACTCTAATGATTGAAATACCATATTTATAAGAAGTACATGGTCACTATTCCAAGTGTTTTCATAGTATTTATATCATTAATAGTTGATGAGGGTCCTAGTTTGTGCAAAAGTCCCACCACACTAATTTTTTTGTGTGGAGGCATGACAAAAGGGAGTAAATGGTGAGAAATAGAAGAGAATTGCATGATCTCTTCAACTTGACTCGCCTTGGTCTTTGCCTTGATTCTCTCTCTCTCTCTAAGATTGTGAAAATCTCTCCGCTTGGAATTGCTTGGTTCTTCATTCATCCCATGGGAAACATTTATAGGAATTGTTGGGGGGGGGGGGGGATGATGATGTCAATGGCACTTGGGATTATATGGAGGAAGGAGAGAGGTGTTGATTGCCAAATTCTTGGAGGGTTTTTTTTTTGGGGAGGAAGGGGGTGGTTTAACCCTCGAATAATTGAGGGAGAGAATTTAATAATTGGGGGTAGCCTAGCAGCCAATTTTGGCCCCTATTCAAGATTCACACAGAGAGAGAGAGAGAGAGAGAGAGAGAGAGAGAGAGAGAGAGAGAGAGAGAGAGAGAGAGAGAGAGAGAGAGAGAGAGAGAGAGAGAGAGAGAGAGAGAGAGAGAGAGAGAGAGAGAGAGAGAGAGAGAGAGAGAGAGAGAGAGAGAGAGAGAGAGAGAGAGAGAGAGAGAGAATGGGTTAAGCTCAAAGAGGAGAATACTCTCTATTTGTCTTCATCTTCATTATTTATCTTTCACACTCTACAATAGTGGCCCAACAAAGAAGAGTTGGCGCCGGTGGCGTTGGGTAGTACCAGGCGATAGCATGAATCCAAATTCAGATAAGAATTACTATTTTTGATCGGTGTGTGCCTTATCACTAAAGATGTGGCGCCAATATTTATTTAAGAGTGCTTATTTATTAAAGCACTTGACAAAATATTTATTATCTTGTATGCACATATGTGCTTGGTTAAATATTTCATTATTTGATATTTGTATTTGGGCACAACCCGACTTTTGGACACCCAAACGCCTTACTTTATATTTGGGCAAACACAAACACAAAAGCAAAAGCATGCTATTTGTAAATGGGCTATTTTTGAGCTTGAAGATAAATAAATCTATAAATACATGCCTTGTGAAACGCTCACACAAAGCATGGGGGGAGATTACATCCAATTTGTCTTTTTGTCTCATGTAATGCAAATTTGCTTTTGCTTTGTACTTGAAATTATGAAGGCTTGTAGAGTTCTTTGTTCTTGGGGACCTTCCAACATTCACTACGCATGCATCTAGCATCTAATCTGTGTACTAGTGGTATCAGAGCGGAGCTGAGATCAAGAGCTTTCAATCACTTACTATCTCACGTGAAAGTGAAGCTCCTAGAACGAACGTGCTCTACAGGCTGTCTCACAACGAACTGACAACACATGCATATTCTTGTCAGTGAAGAACCGCCCCCTATTGTACCCTCTGATCGCGAAGGACCTCTCGCAATAGGTGGAGGACCACTCAATAAGTCTCTTTTATAAGTCATTGATTTTCAGAGAGGAAACAAAGAAAGCAATGGAAATGCTAAGCTTTATGTTTAAGCTCAAAACACCTCACACTAGGACTTTGGTATGCACTTGCTGATGTCAACTCCAACAAACGTATGCCACCGACTTGCACTGATTCAGATGAATTACTTAAGTTTTTTTAAAAAAATATTTAAGCCATTAAGCTTAACTTTAGCTTAAAGCTTAACTACCAATATTTTACATAACAGATGTTCATATTGTGGTACTTTCAAACCCATTTTGAAGCTTCATAAGCCCCGGATCCCACCTACAACTTAGCTGAATGAATTTACAGCAAGTAGACTGTCATGGACAGTCTATACAGAAGACTATTTTACTTGGAAGAAGACCATTTTCAATAGCCGTACCTGAGAAAAGCAAGATCGTAAAAGCAAAAAGCATATTAATAAATAAAGCAAGTTTGTGGCGGTCTTATTCACATGTGACTAGAGGACGAGAGACAGATCTTTAATCAAATCCAGGATGTCGGATCATAACATGGATGATTTTATGGGTGAAGGTGATTTGCTAGAGCAGACTATGGAATAGAAGTTGGATCTACTCATGATGCAGCTTTAAGAAGAGCGAAGGGAACGTCAAAACTTACAAGCACAATTGGTTGCACTTCAAAAATCCATTGTTGAGCAAGACACAGAGCACAACCCGAAGATGTCATTCGACATACTATTGATGCAATGCTCGATGCACATGCTCTTAGGAAAGAGGCCAATATAAGTAAAATAAATTTTAAATTTCACACTTTTAATAGGCAACATGATGGCAAAATTGTTCTTGCTTTCATTAGTTAGTTTGACGACTATTTTCATGAAGAGAAAAATGCTGAAAAAGATAAACTTAAATGCGTCACTAACCATCTAGCAGACATAGCATCATTATGGTGGACTATTGAATGCAAGAGTATTGATTGTTCCTCTACTTGGGAAGCCTTTTAAATTTTTTTTGCAGAATTTCCTTTTGCCTCAATTCCATGAGAAAGCTATCAAACATTGGGATCTCTTGCAACAAAGAGATTGTGAATCCATCCCGTAATACACTGAGAATTTTTGAAGTGCCTTATTTCAACTTTGAATGCTTGAAGATGTTCCTGAGGCGACCCACAAGCGCAAGTACATGTTCGGTTTGCTTGGTTACTTCTATGCAAAAGTGAATATGTTCAAGACAAAGACTTTGGAGGATGCGATTTCTTTAGCGCATGACATAGAGGATAAAAATCGTGGACGAGAAAAGCAAACGCAACAATTTTGGGTTAATGGTAACTTTGGTACAAAGCAATTCAATTCTAACTTTCGAAAATTCAATCAAAATTTCTTTGCTCCTTCTTCTTTTCATAAATCCTGGACTCGACCTTCTGCTTTACCATCAACTGCTAATTCAAACCCTAAGATTTCCCTCCAACCAACAAATCCCAATATACCCAAACTTCTAGCCCTTACCAACAATGTCTCCAAAGCAAAGCTTATGGTTTGCTACAAGTGTCATCAGTCTAGATACTTAGCAGCAAACTGTCACTCTAAGAAGCAAGTTGTTCAAATCAATCACTTGGGAGCAACTGATAATGAGGACCATGAAGATATGCCAAACTTCACTAAAGATGATGATGATATCAGCGATGCTTTAGATACTTTACCAAGTATGCCAAATCCTCATTTGTTATTAATAATGAAATGTTTTGTTCATGATCAAGAAAAGATTGTTTTGCATGATGATGGAAGCACACATGATTTTATTTTTACAAATTTGGTAAAAGAATTGAATTTATCTACTATTTCAACTCATTATCGCATAAAGGCTACATTCTTAGGCACTAGATACAATGGTACAGAAGAAGTGCATGATTTAGAGATAAAATCGGTGACTATGTTGAGCGTAGAAATTTCTTGGCTGTGCCTTTACAAGCTAGTGATATTATTTTAGCAATGCCTTGGCATCACAAATATAACATTGACATAGATTATTTCACACATTCCATGAAAATTCATTTTAATGGAAACCAAATCACATTACATAGATTGCACACCTTTGATAAATTTTCACTGCTTAGTTACACACATGCTAAATGTGCATTGAGAAAAGGTAGTAAATCATATTTAGTATGGGTGAATGAAATTGGAGCTAAGGAAAATAATATGCATCCTAGGCATGCATAATTTCTTTCACAATTTAAAGATTGTTTTTGTTGATTTTTCACCCGGTTTACTACCTACATGTCCTAAAGATCATAAAATAGATTTAATCCCAGATTCTCAACCACCATGTAAGGCACCTTATAGACACAATCAGATTGAACAAAAAGAAATCCAAACACAAGTTGAGAAACTGTTGAATCGAGGACTCATTAGGCCCATTAGTTCTCCTTTTGGTGCACTATCCTATTAGTTAAGAAGAAAAAAAAACCTATAGGATGTGCATTGACTATCGTGCCCTAAACAAAATCACTGTTAAGAATAGATATCCGATCCTTAGGGTAGACGACCTCATGGATAAACTACAAGGGGCCACTGTTTTTAGCAAGATAGATCTCAAGTTTGGATATCATCAAGTACTCTTGGATACACCTGACATTTTTAAGATTGCATTTAATACTCAGTTTGGTCATTATGAATTTCTTGTTATGCCTTTCGGTTTGACCAATGCACTAGCTACATTCAGTCGTATAATGAATCATATATTTTTGAAGTATCAGAATTGCCTGATTGTTTTCTTTGATGATATTTTGGTTTTCACTAAGGATGAGGATGAGCATTGTGAACATCTATCTTTAGTTTTCAAATTGTTGAAAGAGAATCAATTTTATGCTAACCCTAACAAGAGTAAATTTTTCCAAACTGAGATTGAATACTTAGGTCACATTGTTTCTTCTGATGGTATTTGCGTTGATCCTAAAAAGATAGAGACAATTTTGAATTGGCCAATCCCTAAAAATGTGCATGAGTTACGTTCTTTCTTAGGCCTTGCCAACTTTTATAGAAAATTTGTGAGAAATTTTTCATTGCTTGCATTGCCTTTGACGAAATTGTTAAAGAAAGGTGTTGTGTATCATTGGTCTGACAACCATCAAAAGTATTTTGATTTGTTGAAACATGCTTTAATATATGCACATGTCTTACAATTATCTGATTTTACTCAACCATTCTTCCTAGTAGTCACTAATGGTAGCGGATCAGGAATAGGAGCTATCCTCATGCAAGATTCACATCCCACAGCCTATTCTAGTTGCAAACTTAAACCTTGTGAGTTGAAGTACTCCACTTATGATAAAGAATTGTTAGCTGTAGTTCAAGCCTTATGTCAATGAAAACACTATCTGATGGGATCCAAATTTATGATTAAAACTGACGAGCAAAGTATCAAACATCTCCTTAGTCAGTCACAAATTTTTGACCGCCATATTAAATGGGCTACTTTCATTCAAAACTTTCATCAATTTATCCAATATTAGCCAAGAAGAGAAAATGTTGTTGCTGATGCATTGAGTAGGAGACCAAGTATCCATAATATTTCCATTCTATCCTTTGATTCCCTTACTCCTATGAAGGATACCTATGACCATGATCCCAGTTTTCAAGATAATTGGAACAAATTACTCACTAATAATTGGATTCCAATTGATTCTTTGTCTTATTATGATGGATTTATGTTTTATGAGAAAAAATTGTGTCACCGTTCAATTTAGATAATTTGTGTTACACAAGATTTATTGTCCTCCATATCAAGGTCATAGAGGTATTATTTCCACTTTAAAAACATTGGTTGAATATTTTTACTAGTCGCAAATAGAATCTGATGTTTCTAACTTTGTTTCTGAGTGTTTAATTTGCCAAAGAGTCAAGCGACACCATGGTAAGCAATATGGTTTGTTAATGGCTTTACCAATTCCCGACCGTCCTTGGGAACATATTTCAATGGATTTTATAATTGGTTTTCCTAATACAAAAGCTAATCATGATATGATTTGAACTATAGTAGATCGATTTAGTAAACAAGCATATTTTCTACCATGCAAGAAAACGTTAAGTGTATCTCAAGTTGCACAATTGTTTTTGAAGACCGTTTTCACTAATCATGGTGTTCCAAAAGTTATTATTTTTGATCGTGATTCTAGATTTTGTAATAATTTTTGGACTACTTTGTTTGTTAATTTGGGTACTAAGATTAATTTCTCATATGCATTCCATCTTGAAACCAATGGGCAAACAGAAGCTACTAATAGTACAATTATAGATCTTTTGCGTGCATACACAATTTTAAAACCACAAACATGGGACACACATTTACATCTACTTTTATTTGCATATAATAATACACCACATACAACTACTCATAAAGCACATTTTGAAATCATTTATGGACATAGATTGCCTACACCTATCACATCATTGTCGAATAATGTTAAAGCTGCTGATGATATCACCAATATGCATGCTACTATTTTTGCTCAAGTTAAAGATATGATTGCGAAAGCCGAGTAATCATACACTAAATAAGCTAATAACAAAAGACAAGCCATGAGTTTTAATGTTGGTGATTATGTTTGGCTACACATTGAAAAGAGAAGATTGAAAAGTGTTGAGAAACACCCTGTTGTTAAATTAGCACCTAGGTTTTATGGACCTTTCAAAATAATTCACAAAATCAATGACAATGCATTTAAATTAGAACTACCCAAACATTGGAACATCCATAATACTTTTCATATCAGTTTATTACGACCTTTTAGAGGCCAATTACCTATCCACCCTGTCTATGAAAACCCTCATTTGTTAGAAGAAGAAACTGAAATCTTTGAACCTCAAACTATTCTAGACACTGACTTTATGACCACTAGAACTGGCCGTAGATATTCTAGGTATCTGGTTAAGTTTAAAAATCATCATGTTGAAGAGGCCCAATGGATGCACACTTGCGACCTAAGTGCTTACCTCTCACTGTTGGCTCTACATTGAGCTAATTGAGGACAATTGCTATCCCACCCCGGGGATATGATGCCAGGAGGCATATTTCATGGTGGATTCTGTGAGGTTTTTTTGGTGGATTTCGTAAAACTATTTATTTGCTAGGTCTTATACACAAGGAGGATTCCTCATGCGAGAAGCTGACATGGATGCTTGTCCTTTTTTGGGCGTCAGATTAATTTATGTGCACGTGGGTGATTCCATATCGGGCGATTCCATAAAATACATATTAAATTAATGGACGTTTACAAGTTTAGAGTGCGCACTTGAATTAAATTAAGGCTAGGACAGAGTTTCAACCTATTTAATGATTTTAGCTGAAGACTGCTAGGTATTCACTTTTTTTGGGTTTTATTTAATTATTTTCTAACAATTGTGAATGCTTCAGTTGATGTGTAGAGCAGGCAGCGGTGGCGTTGGGTAGCATCGGGCGATAGCATGAACCAAAATGCCTAGAAGAATTACTATTTTTGATGGGTGCATGCCTTATCACTAAAGGCATGGTGCCAATATTTATTTAAGCACACTTATTTATTAAAACACTTGACAAAATATTTATTATCTTGTATGCGTATAGATGCTTGGTTAAATATTTCATTATTTGATATTTGTATTTGGGCGTAGCCCAAAACGCCTTACTTTATATTTGGGCAAATACAAAAGTAAAAGCAACAGCATGCTATTTGTAAAGTGGACTATTTTTGAGCTTAAAGATAAATAAATCTATAAATACATGCCTTGTGAAGTGCTCACACAAGGCATGGGGGAACATTGCACCCAATTTGTCTTTTGGTCTCTTGTTGTGTAAATTTTCTTTTGCTTTGTACTTGAAATTATGAAGGTTAGTAGAGTTCTTTGTTCTTGGGGACCTTCCAACATTCACTATGCATGCATCTAGCATCCGATCTACGTACCAATATTGCTCTCCACGAGGCAAGAAGAACCATCCGCCATCGCGAGGCCTACATAATTGAATCTTGCAATAACCATCATCATCACAACGAGAGTCTTACACCTTTTCTAGACTGTATTATGGCCGTGTTCTTTTTCTTCTATGAATTATATATCCGTCATGGCCTTGAAGAAAAAGAGTTCAAAAGCGAGAATCACGAGTGATCCTACTAACGTGGAAACAACGGTTGGAGATGCGAGCACATGAGTCACTAACGGAGTTACGAGCGTGGATAACAACCTATACTAATTTCGATACCACAGGTTTTTCTAAAAATTTCTATCCGAATTCAATAAAAATAAGATAAGTCTCTTAAGATTTACTGCGATCTTAGAGCATTCACTTGGTAAATTATAAGAATATCTTATAGGCTAGAAAGTGTTAAAGAAACTATAAAATTCTAAAACTCAAGAGAAATCATGAGGAAATTTTCAAGACAAATTTATTAAGAACGAAACCTTGAAGACATTAGTCAAGGATATAGTTTAATCTAGACACTTTGATAGAAGATTTTAAAGACTGGAAATATCTTTAAGATGAAGAAACTGACTTAAGACCGAGAAAACTTGGTTACAAGAATGTCATTGTAAACCTTAAATTGAGAAGTTAGATACCCCAAAAATCTAGATGCCCTAGTTAAATTCCAAGGGGAAGTGCTCACTATGTGAATTTCAAGGTCGATTGCTATGAGATTAATTATCACTTGAAAGTTGCATGATTGTTTGATGTCATAATTTCTTGAAGACATCAATCTTGTTTGTGATTTTCTAGATTAGATCTTGATTAAATTAAGTATTGAAACATGTAAAAATTGAGGAGCCCTATACCTCCCCCAAGGATAGGTGTTGAATCCCCATACCAAGAAGGAATGTTTTTAATGCTGTGGAAGCATGGACCACTGATTCTGAGGCAAGAGGTCTCCCAACATGGATCACATTAATTAGGAGGTGGTTAGGGTGCCAGTGTGGCTTTGGCTAGTAAATCCTTTACACACCTAGGAACTACTTGGTCCCTTGTATGGCCTAAGTTCTACTTGGGACACCTAAAAATGCTAGCCATAGGTGGATTTGATCTTGGTAACGTGCAAATGCGCCAGATGAGGCAACACGTGAAATTGTAATTTTTCTCATGGAGAACACACATTATGAAATATAATCAATGAAATTTTTTATTTCTGATTGTATATCTGTGAGTAAATTACGCAAATGAAAAGTTATGTATAAAGGGATATTTAATTAATGAAGATATTTTTATATATTTCACATAATGTGGTAAGTAATTAGATAACTAAGAAACTTCATTAAGGGAAGTAGGTGGATGGATTCCTGACGAATCCAGTTCTATGGTGGGGTGGTCTCGATTGGCCGAGAAGTTTTCCAAAAACAAACGCTAGGAAGATACTCTAGGAAGGCCTGATTAATCGACTTACCTAGGGTTTAATCTTAGAACCGAACTGTAAATTATCTTAGGGAAAAGGTACGACAGCTATGCTAAAGCATTGCTAGGGATTTCATAAATCCTTAGTCTACTACTAGAAAAAAGCATTGTACTCCATGAACCAAGGGTAATAGTAGTCGCTCCTTCCGAACAAGAAGCCTCTCAAAGGACACCTCCGGATTTGAGTTAGTTGGTGATAGATGACTGATAGGTCAATTAGAAACCTTCAGGTCAGTTCTCTGTGGGTAACGATAGAACACTACCCTTGCAGGGTAGACCTAGGGTTAACTAGGACAAAATCTGATAATTCTAGTTAGAGTACGTATGGCGGTGGCTAGAAGGTAAACTCTTGGCGACTACTAAAATGTCACTCGTCACGTAATCAAGGCGGGCATGTTACAACTGGTATCAGAGTGAAAAAAAAAAACTTGGTAACTGTAGCCTGAGATATGAGTTGTTTTTCCCTTCCCTTGATAATATGTGTTTTTATCCTACTTAGAGAGATGAGGATTGGGAGCAGTTCCTAGTCTTCCAAGCAATGTTTACATCGGCAATGCATTTTGCAAATTATGGATAGAGAATGAAAGTAATGTGGGTTTTGGATCGCATCTATGATCCTTCTCCACTATACCAGGAAAGATGTTGGATGATAAGCGGTGGATATTATTATATCGATGCAAACCGTATTGCCTTTCTTTAGACCAATTTGAAGAGGATAAGATGGATGGAAAACCTTAAAGTTGTAAAGGTTTATTTATTCCATGAAGCCAGAGTAAATTTAGGCCGTCTTGCCACTTTATTCACTGGAGGTCAGGAGGTTAAATTAAATCGATGTGTTTACGAGGAAGCGACAAAGGTTATCCGAGCAGACTTAGTTATGGTTGTTGGTTGCTATAAACGCCATAACTACATCAAAGGTGGACTTCTTGATCTTCCTTTAAAGTACCAATTTTTAGATATCCATTCTTCAAAGCCTGATTATTACCCAATGGATGCATCCAAATGCCATGCTTAGATTGTATTAGGGAAATCATCTCTCCCAAATAACTAGCCATCCCAAATAAACCATGCATTTTTTCCCTATGTCAAAAGGAATTATTTTGTCTATCCATTGAATGTGAAATTGGTTACCATTTTAGCAATTAAAAATTACAAGTCAGTAGATATATCTGAAATCCATGGTTGGATTCCTTAAGTTAATTTGGGAAAACTCTATTGTGATGTAACCTTCTTTGAAAAATTAATATAATATAAAGTATTTCTATCCTTTTGAAATGATTTCTCTTTTTGAAAAGTGATTGGATTCCTTAAGTTAATTTGGGAAAACTCTATCGTGATGCAACCTTCTTTGAAAAATTAATATAATATAAAGTATTTCTATCTTTTTGAAAAGATACGAGCAAATTGCATGATAACATTCATAGAGCTAACTAGAGAAAATATTATGATACCACAGGAAATTGTTCCTACCCTTAATGCTGCTAAGATCCAAGAAAAAAAGTTCATGCTTAAGCAAATCAAACCACCTGAGTTTGATGGCCAAGGCAAAAATGTCGAGGTTGAAGTAGAAATATGGGTCAAGTCCATGGAAGGTTATTTGATTGCTATTGGAATTTCCCCAGCTAATCAAGCAATGATTAGCAAGTTAAAACTAACAAGAGAAGCCTGAATTTTGTGGAAACAATGGTGTAAGGACCAAGGAATCTCTGAAGTGTAGGGACGTATCAAAGGATGCAGTACCAGGCTGGTATCTCCCGCCAGCATACCACACACAAAAGATGAATGAATTCTTTTGTCTAAAGCAACTTGGAATGACATTGGAAGCCTATTACTCAGAGTTTGTAACACTTTCAAGTATGTACCATCTATGAATATTGCATAGCAAGCATCCAAGTTTCGCCATGGATTGGATGAACCCCTAAACACTCGGCTTGAAGCAATGTGTCCATTCGACCTCCAAGACTCATTGATAATAGCAAGACCAATTGTATAGGAACTCTAGTTCAAACCAAGAAATAATAAGCCTTGGAATAATAAGCTCCAAAATAGAAATATAAGTAGGGGCTATGCAAAAAGAGCCCAAGGTCAATTCCAATCTACTAATAGCAAGAAGGCTAAGAAGTCGACGGTGGAGAACTTTATTGGTGGTAATAAGGATACTCTCAAGTGCTATTATTGCAACGAACATGGCCACATCCAAAGGTGATGCTCAAAACTCAGACAAAACGAATGCCAAAGCAAGTTCCGTAACACCTAGAGCTAGGAGGAAAGCCACAACTAGAGGAAGAGTTAACGGCATAACCCTCAAGGAAGTAGAAGATGATGAAGGTCCCACCTTGGAATTGACATGGAGAGAGTGAGAATTCACAACTCTCTCAACAAGAAGGGACCAAATTGACAGTTCTTAATAATTCAAATACCATCAACCTATAATGGTAAACCCTTTAAAACTTTGATTGATTGTGGAAGCACACATTCATTCATATCACCAAGGTGTGCTAAAAAACTAGGCATAGACACAATGCATGCACCTAGACTGATAGTTGAGTTAGTTGATGGAAAAAACATTTCCTCAACACAACAGACAAGTAAGATAGAGTTTAATCTGGGTGGCAATCAGACCAACATGAAATTGAGAGTGATGAACCTCGGAACCTATGAGTGCTTGTTAGGAATGGATTGGTTAATTCCCAATGAGGCTCATATTCATTGTGCAAAGGGTCAAGTCACATTCTTGAATCTTGTAGGACAACAAGTGACCACACAAGGAGAAGCAGAGAAACCAAATATTCAATTAGCAAAAGCTTCTCAAATCATTAAAGGTTTAAGAAAAGGCTCACCTAAATACTTAATCAAATTAAATAAGATTGAGCAGGATAAAGAAGTCGAAGATGAACCATCATGGCTTAGGGAATATGCTGATATATTTCTTGAAGAATTAACTAAACTTCCACCACAAAGAAAAGTCGACTACGAAATCGTATTAGGAGCTGCACCAGTTGCAAAGCAACCATATCGAATGTCCATTCGAGAAGCCATAAACTAAAGGAACAACTTAAAAAACTCTTAGCTTAGGGATACATTAGACCCAATAACTCACCATGGGGAGCTCCAGTGTTATTTTAAAAAAAGAAGGATGGGACTCTCCATCTTTGCATTGATGATCGAGGACTAAATCAAGTAATGATCAAGAATAAGTATCCGATTCCAAGGATTGACGAACTACTTGATCGACTATAAGGAGCGAAGATTTTCTCCAAGATTGATCTCAGATCAGGGTATTACTAGATCAAGATTAAACAAGAAGGTGTTCCAAAAACCGCTTTTAGTACAAGGTATGACCATTACAAGTTTATCGTAATGTCATTTGGATTAACAAACACCCCTGCTACCTTCAACAAATTAATGCAATATATATTCAGACCTCATCTTGATGATTTTGTCATTGTATTCTTTGACGATATCTTAACATATTCCAAGGATGAAGGAAGTCACGAGTCACAATTGCAGATAGTTCTTGAGACAATGCAGACTCACAAGTTGTATGCTAAGAAGAAGAATTGTGTGTCCTTGAAGAAGCGAAGCGAGTATTTAGGGTTTCTAGTTTCGACAAAGAAAATTTCAATAGATTCGGCCAAGGTCAGGGATGTAAAAGACTGGCCATCTCCAACCACCGTAAGTGAAGTTCGTAGCTTTTTGGGTTTAACAGGATGGTATTGGATCTTTATTCCTCATCGACCTACTCAAGAAGCAAGTTGACCCAAGTTGAACAGTCTAACTTTGATAGGCTCAAGCTAAGCTTAGTCACAACCCCAATCCTTGAACTACCCGATCTTAGCAAAGAATTTGAAGTGGTGACTGATGCGAGTTCTCTTGCTTTGGGATGTGTACATATGCAGAAAGGACATCTAGTAGCATATTCCTCCAAAAAATTCAAGACTCACAAGAGAAATTATGCTACTCATGACTTGTAATTACTTGCAATTATCCACGCTCTTAAGTTATGGAGACATTATCTACTCAGGAGAAATTCTCATTAGTAATTGACCATAAAAGTCTTAAATGGATCTTCACTCAACCACATTTAAATATGAGGCAACATCGGTGGATCGAAGTCTTGCAAGAGTATGATTTTGAGATAAAATATAGACTAGGTAAAGAGAATGTAGTTGTAGATTCTTTAAGCCACAAATCATTTCTCAATACACTTATCTCAGAAGAACCTCCTAGAGCTGAAACACTAGCTACAATCATATCAATGCGTAGTAATCCCATCATCGAGCTGGCCAAGGAGAAGGCAAATAATGATCCCAAATATCAACAAAGGCTAAAGGAAATTTAGAATAAAGAAAAAAAATTCTAATCTTAAGACAAAGTATCTTAACTTCTTTGCTGACAAAGGACTTGTTTGCTTCAAAACAAGATTATGTATTCCTTCAAGTCAAGGACCTAAGAAGAAAATACTATGGGAAGCTCATGATTCCCCATTTTCAGGACATATTGGCTATGCCAAAACTCTCAATGTAGTTAGGAAAAGCTATCATTGGGAGAAACTCAAAAGTGATGTACTTAAATATGTAACCGAATGCTTGAGTTGCCAACAAATAAAAGCCAAACGAGTTAAGTTGCCAGGAAAGCTACAACCACTTGATATTCCTTATATTAAATGGATATTCATTAGTATGGATTTTGTAGTTGGGTTATCCTCAGTTCAAGGAGGATACAACTCTATCATGATAATTGTGGACATGTTGGCTAAGGTTACTCACCTTATTCTGGTCAAAACTAGCTACAAAGCCTAGGATATTGCTAGGTTATTTGTCAAAGAAATCTTTAGACTTCATGGACTACCAAAGAGAATTATCAACGATCGTGATTCTCTAATCACTCCTCATTTTTTGAAGGGATTATTTGAAGCTCTCGGTACACAACTTTGTTTTAGTACAGCTTATCACCCTCAAATTGATGGGCAGAGAGAGCCCGTAAATCGGGTCATTGAAGACATACTTAGGGTATATTGTCGCAAAGAACCGAGATGGTGGATACAATATCTACCTTTGGTGGAATTTTCTTTCAATGCATCCTATCATCAGAGCATTCAGATGACCCCATTTCAAGCTCTATATGGGCAAGAATGCCTAACTCCGCTAAACTTCTTCAACCCTACCTTGAATGTTGAAGCTTCTAAGAAGATGCTTGAAGAGATGGACGAACAAGTCAAAACCATCAAGCAAGATATACAAGTTGCCAAGGATCGGTAGAAAGCCTATGCTGACCTAGGGAGTAAAGAGCGAATCTTCCAAGAAGGAGACAAGGTTTTTATCCGTGTATGCCCAAAAAGGAGTTCTTTATCGTAATTTGGGAAAATTCAAGAAGATAAGCCCAAGATATTGTGGACCTTATAAGATGTAACTTCTCAAAACCCTAAAAGTTCACAATGTATTCCATGTAAGTCTCTTGAAGCCCTATGTACCTAATCCTGATCATATTCTTGATGATCAATAAGTTGTAATGTCGAGCCAAGGTATCCTTGAGCTTCAACTTGATAGAATCTTGGATATAAAAGAAAGAGCCCTTTGGAATAGGACCCTTAGAGAATATCTCATCCAGTGGAAGGATTATCTTGAGGAGGGTGGCACTTGGATTGATGCAGAAACCTTACGTAAACAACACCCCCAACTTCTCTCGAGATGAGGACATCTCGATTCCTCTAAGGGGAAGAGGATATAATGTTCTTACGTAATACGTTTATGTAAAATTTAAGTTTTTTTTCATAAAAAAAGTGAGAGGGAGAAAATGGCCAAACAACGACAACGACATCATTGCGTATGTCAACAGCATCCTCCTCATCATAAACATCAACATCGCGTGTAGACCTCGAGGGATAATAACACCCCCCTCCCCCCCCAAAAAAAATCACACATTAAAAAATTATCATGCTTTTTATTAGCAACCCCCCCTCCCCTTTGCAAAACTATAAATTGCGGGCTTGGGGATGACCAGGAAGGGGGACAAGAGCAATCTTGACGAGGATGAGACACTGATCGGGAAGGAGGAGACTCTATTCTATGAGATGAAGAGACATCATTCTATTCCACCCAAGGAAGGGGATATGTTGAAGGTCTCTCATCCTCTTCTACTCTAATCCGAGAAGAGAAGACACTAAAGAACCCTATCCTATTCTATCCATTGAGTTAGAAGTCATACCTCTACTCTTGTCCCTACTCTGTCTATTAGAGAGAGAGAGAGATAATACCTATTCTCTTGCTCTTACTAGAGAAGAGCTACTCTTGTTCCTAACCTTATTGGCCAATGAGAGAGAGAGAGAGAGAGAGAGAGAGAGAGAGAGAGAGAGAGAGAGAGAGAGAGAGAGAGAGAGAGAGAGAGAGAGAGAGAGAGAGAGAGAGAGAGAGAGAGAGAGAGAGAGAGAGAGAGAGAGAGAGAAGTATTGCTCTCCACGAGGCAAGAAGAACCATTCGCGAGGCCTACATCATCGAATCCCACAATAACCATCATCATCAACGAGAGTCTTGTACTTTTCTAGCCGGTATTACGGCCTATTCTTTTTCTTCTATGAATCATATATCCATCATGGCCCTGAATAAAAATAATTCAAAAGCGAAAATCGCGAGTGATCCTACTACTGTGGAAATAATGGTTGGAGTTACAAGCACGCGAGTCACTAACGAAGTCACGAGCGCGGATAACAACCCTTTATCAATTTCGATACCACAGGTTTTTCTAAAAATTTATATCTGAATGCAATAAAAATAAGATAAGTCTCTTACGAAATACTGCGATCTTAGAGTATTCACTTATTAAATTATAAGAACATATTTTAGGCTAGAAAGTGTTAGGGAAACTATGAATTTCTAAAACTCAAGAGAAATCATGATTAAATTTTTAAGATGGATTTATTAAGAATGAAGCCTCAAAGAAATTAGTCAAGGATATAGTTTAATCTTGAAGCTTTGATAGAAGATTTTAAAGACCGAAAATATCTCTAAGATGAAGAAACTGACTTAAGGCCAAGAAAACTTGGCTATAAGAATGTCATTGTAAACCTTAAATTGAGAAATTAGAGACCCCAAAAATCTAGATGCCCTAGTTAAATTCCAAGGGGAAATGCTCACTATGTGAATTTCAAGGTCGATTGCTACGAGATTAATTATCGCTTGAAAGTTGCATGATTGTTTGATGTCAAAATTGCTTGAAGACATCAATCTTGTTTGTGATTTTCTAGATTAGATCTTGATTAAATTAAGTATTGAAACATAGAAAAATTGAGGAGCACTATACCTCCCCCAAGGACAGGTGCTGAATCCCCATACCAAGAAGGGATGTTTTTACCACCACGGAAGCATGGACCGACTTCGATGGTGAGAGGTCTCCCAACAAGGATCACATTAAGTAGGAGGTAGTTAGGGTGTCAGGGGGCTCTGGCTAGTAAATCCTTTATGCACCTAGGAACTACTTGGTCCCCTGTATGGCCCGAGTTTTACTTGAGACATCTAAAAATGCTAGCTATAGGTGGATTTGATGTTGGTAACATACAGATGCGTTGGATGAGGCAGCACATGAAATTGTAATTTTACTCCTATATTGGTAGGAGAACACATATTATGGAATAGAATCAATGAATTTATTTATTTATGATTATATGTCTATGAGTAAATTACACAAATAAAAAGTTGTGTATAAGGGGATATTTAATTAATGAAGCTGTTTTTATATATTTCACATAATGTGGTAAGTAATTAGATAACTAAGAAACTTCATTAAGGGAAGTTGGTGGATGGATTCCTGAGGAATCCAGTGTTAGAATATCAAGCTCCCATTACTCTTTAGTTAGTCAATCTTTATGTGTGTGAGTGACATTAGCTAGATACAGCTGTACACGTGTGTGACATTCAATAAGTTGGTGTAGTCAGTGACTTAACTACAATTAGTCTTGGTTAGTCATACCTATGTGTGTAAGTCTCTTTTAGTGAGTATGATGGAGGAATAATGGAAGAAGAACAATAATAAGCTGAGGCTCATCTTCCGCTCCACTCTGTCTCTCTCCCTCTCTTCCAACATGGTATCAGAGCTTGAATGCCTGAAGCTTGAAGGCTTGGCAGTGGCCATTTGACATCAAGACATCAGATCTGACGAAAACGTCATCAGGAGATTATGCTTGCATCCTGTTTTTTTGTAGAAGCTATATCTTGCTACAGAAATGGTTTTTGGAGAAACGACCCTACAATCTTGACCATTTTGATGTTGTTTATATCTTTGTAGAAGAAAGTTTTTTCAAATTCCTCATAAATTTTGAGATATTCAGCACAGATGTGTGCAGAGTGGCTATTTACTGTAGTAAACAACAAGTGATTCTAGGGCATTGGTGGCTTTCATCCTAACATTGGATATGCCCTTATTATCATGCATTTGAGCATGATATTGGAGTGTTAAATGCTCAGTTTTGGAGCTTATTTGCAGGCTAGAAACAATGAATTGGTTGCTGTCCTGAATTTGAAAACAATATATCTACAGGGTTGAAGTATCTGTGATGCTTATTTGCTAGTGACAAATGCTTGGATCATACCACTTGAGTGGTAGATGCTTTTTTGGATATTGTGAGTGTTGAAAGTCCAAAGTTTGGATTGATTTGTTGCTGGTTACACTAGGGTATTGACTGGTTATTGTCTACAGGAAGGATACCTATCATCTTCACTTAACATACATGCAATATATTCTGACCAGTTGGATATGTATCAACTCCTGCATAGAGTGGCAAATTAATGAGATGTTTTTGGGCTATTTTGAGGTTTGAATACTCTTGTTTTAATAGAGAAAATACAGTTGGTTATAGCAGTGGGCAAGCTGTATTTGGTAATGCTACTTGCATATAGTACAAACATTGATACTTGTATGGATATAGTTTGTTGCTGGGATGTTTTGCCACTACCATAGAATGTTTTGAATTGATTTGAGCTTGGTTTATGCTCAGTTGACAATGTTCTTTCATTTTTGAAATACAATTTATAGCAAGTAGGTTGTCATGAAAATTGTCTTGAATTGGAGAAAACTGTCCTGAATAGCAAGACATTAGTCCTGAACTATAGGAAAAGGAGTCACATACTTACAGGTTGTATAGATCATTGAATACTGAAGTTGCAATTATGGCAAATGCTCAAGGCACTGAAAATATCACTGCTATCTCTTCTTGCTTCATCTCCTCTCTCAGAGCTTTTCTTGATGCTGGGAGCTTGGTTCTTGCTCCCTGGATCTAGTGTACCACTTGGGATAGCCAAATGTATGATTTTTCTTGGTCTATGGGCCATTTTGGACTGTTCAAAACTATCATAAACATGGCAGCCCACAGTCCACTCAATTTGGAAGAGCTTGCAAGTGATCTGTGCATGCATGTATTGGATATGGTCCCTAAACATTAGACCAATCTTGGGCATCCATTAGAGAAGCTTATGATTAGATTTGTATGCTTTCTAGAGCCTTGATTGAGGACTAGAATACATTGTTATTGACAAGGCTAAAGTGCTTCTTTAGCTTTGACAGGGATTTGGCAGAAGTATTTGATATATGTCTTAATTGTAAAGGCTTCTACCACTACTAGATTGCAGCTACATGTAATTTTGAGGTGAATACCTATTGCAATCAATGGATGGTAGAAGCATGGATCATGGATTATGATAATGGGTTATGTCATGTATTTGTGTATGAGCTGAGCTATTGTCTTAGTGTGTCTTGGCTTCAATCCACCCTTATTTGGATGTATTTGATTATGAGCTGTGATTATGAGCTGATGTCTTCTATGCATGACAGGAAGCTGAAAAAATTGATTGGATTCACCTCTATCAATTTTCTTCTTCATCTTCTACTTCTTAAAACCCTTTCTCTTCTGTCTACTCCTCTCCCCGTGGTAGACTTTTGACCCCAAACACTCTGACAAACGACTTCATTGGTATAACCTACAATGGCAATCAAGCTATTTGTACTTATGATAGTCAAAATCTAATTGAGAGAGGGGGTGTAAGACAAATACAATCCCTCTTTCCTCTCACTAAACTCAATAGGGACACTAGTAAGAAGCCTATGATAGTGGTGGCAATAGACTTGAATATCCCACACAAAAGATCCTTCTTGCCACTCAGTGGATTGATAACCCTTACTCCACCAGATCACTTTGCCTTGGTGGTAACACTACTCTAAATATGGATGCTCAAGATAATAATGACTTTTCTCTTCCAATAATCTCGGTACCCTTTGCAAGTTTAAGTTGAATCGTGAAGAACTTGCAAAGGCATCAAGTTCAACATGAGTCCCTACGGATAATAGGGCTTCAGTTTATTAAATTTTACTTTAGTTTTGGACTCTACCTTTTGTAAATTTGCTAAAAGGGATGTAGAGCCATTCTTTCCTATATGGAAAATCTTATAAGGACCATTCCATTGGGGTTCCAACTTGCTAGGAATAGCTCACAATGGGCATCATAATATAGGACCAATTGACCCTTAGTGAATTTATACTTCCTAGCATGAAGACCATGAAGCATTTTCATCTGCTTCTTTTCTACTCCCTGATGTGACAAGGCTTGCAACCAAATCTTGTCAAGATGTGCAATGAAAGTTAGCTTTTCTTGCAATGCTTTCTCTTCACCCAAATAATGGTTTTTAAAGCGAACCTTATTGTAGGTAGCTCCATCTCCAAAGGTAAAACACACTCTTTCCCATATACTAAATTAAAAGGGGTGTGGCATGTAGCTCTTTTGAATATCATATTATAAGTCCAAACAACCATATACAACTTCTTATCCCAATCATGCTTACCTTTGGATACAGTCTTCAATAAAATCCCCATAAGCTACTTATTAGTATTCTCTACTTGCCCATTAGCTTCGGGGTTTTAAGGCTTGGTCTTATTATGTTTAATCCTCAGATATTCTATCAAAGCCTTAGTCACTTTATTTAAAGAATGTTTCTCATTGTCAGACACAAGCTCTTTAAGTGGACCAAAACAACAAACAATTTGTTCCAAAATAAAACTAGCTATTTCCTTGGTATTATCCTTCATCATAGCATGGGCTTCAAACCACTTTGTAAAATTGTTTGTCACCACAATGATATAATGCTTTCATGCAGTTGACAAAGGATGTATAGGTCCAATAAAGTCAATGCTCCACTTCTCAAATAGTAGTATAGCCATGATACGAGTTAGTGGGCACTTCCTACTCTCCCTATTGTCATGTCTCTGACATGTATCACATCTCTTGATATATACAAATGCATCCTAGAAAATGGATGGTCACCAATATCTGGCTCTCAAAGCTTTTTGTGCAGTCCACCGTCTAGCAAAGTGCCCTCCATAAGCAGAGTCATGATACTCTTTCAAGATAAATGAAACCTCATCATGCATGACACATTGGTGATAAACATCGTCAACCCCTGGCCAATATAGTGTTTCTATAATCAACGAAAATTTCAAGGATTTCTACCTAATTTTTCTCTTTTTAGCCTTTGAGAAAGCGATTTCAGTCTCTCTTCTGGATAGATAGTAGGTTATGGCAGTATACTAGGATGGAATAGAGGTTGTATCAATTTTGAATAGACCCTTGAGGTCACTATCTTCAGCCAAGACTTCCTTTGGCTTCGTGAAATCCTCAAAACATTCAATGATGCCCTACAACTTTAGTGGCTTACTCCTAATTTCATAGTCAAACTCCTGCAAAGTGATCAATCACTTTGCTAGGCAGTCAAGTGACTAGAACTTATTCAACAATAGTCTGAATCCCTCTACCTTAGTATAAAATACTACCTTTTCATATAAAATGTAGTGCTTGAATATCTTTGTTGCAAAGACCATCCCTATGCACATTTTCTCCATGTAGGTATAGTTAATCTCAGAGACTCCTACTTTGTGAGACTAGAAAAATGTAATCGGATGGTACTACTTCTCCTCCCAAATTTGGGCTAAATAGTAGCCGATAATATATATCATAGCCGCTAAAAATATATGAAATATCTCACCTCTTTTAGATGCTTTTAGGTTTAGCGCTTTTACCAATTCTTGCTTCATATCCTCAAACTTTAAGGATACTTGACACAAATCACTCCAAACAAATAGATAGTTAAAGGACAATAGATTTATCAATGGCAATGTCCTCTTAGTCAGTACATTAATAAATCATCGATGCTATTTGATTGATGACAAAAAGTTATGCACTTATTTAAGAGTACGTGATGAACTTATAGTGATGATAACCTTTATCTTTTTAGGATCGGCTATCATAATACTAGCTAAACTAACCACATGGCCCAATAATAATCAATAGGGCACTTCAAAGATGCATTTTCTTAGATTGAGAGTAATATAAAACTCGTTGCACTACTCGAAATATATTTTCAAAATAATCAACAATCTCTCCCTTTTGTGGTGGGACTGCTCAAGAAATATCAAGCTAGTCTTATAAAAATTTTGTAGCTCCTCAAATAGTTTGTCCCATAGCTCAAAAGGTATATGTCTTACTTTTTATTGAACAAGATGGCTAGGGGAATAGTATGCACAACTAGACTAGGAGGAATAACTCTTAGCTCATCATAGAGGCAAAAATATCATGGAATTCTTAGATAAAGGATACATAGTCCTTCCTCTCTTCCAAACTAAGAAGAGATCCTAATTTAATTGGTCGTGGCTCATTCAACATATCGAGATCTAGCTCAATCACATCCGTGTCTCTGATTCTGTCTTGAGCATCTGTCTTTCGGCTCATTCAGAGTTACTTGGTAGACATTTTCTATAGAGTGGAATCCTCTCTTGATTCATTGCTTGACGAAGTCTCACTACCAGAAGGATTCTCTAATGTATCTAATTCTATGAAAGATAATGATACTCTCTTGCTTTGAGGACAGCTGCCCTACAAACCTAATAACCTTAAAGGCCAAAATGCATTCCACATTAGCAGTAGTTACATGGACTTTGGTAATGCAACTTTTTGATTGCCTTAAACTGTCATCAACCATCTGGAGAATCGTGGAGGCATCCTTTTGGATTTTAAGTCCTAGTCTTTCCATCAATTTTGAACTCATCATGCTAATGGAGGATCCCATATTCACAATGGCGTGATCCACTAATATGCCATCAAGATATGCTGCTAATCTCGAGCAATGTTTTTTAGCATGTTTAAACTAGTCATCTCTCATATGGGCTATTCCCAAGGGTTCGATGATAACCCAATACAAAGGATATTATTAAACTCTTTATGCACTCCTGGAGATAACTTGATCGGATGCAGGAGATTCAGATTAGGCTTTACCTTGCAAAGAGAATTGGCTAAGTCAAATTCATGATAATTAGAGATGGTTCTGTTCTCACACCAAACCATTCTTTCTCTTGGTCCCCACTAAACATGCTTAGGTGTATCTTTCTTGGCTTTTACCTTCTTCTTTGGTAGCTCCTTATTGGAGTCAGATTTGCCATCAATAACTTTTAGAGGATCGACTTCCACATTAATATTAAGGACTTGCCTCCCCTTATCATCAGGGATTTAAAAAAGCAAGCCCCCAATTTGAAGTTTTTTCACAATTTTTTCCAAAACTTGGAGTTTTTCAATGTACTTGCCAAAACTTGGAGTTTTTTCACAAAATTTGTAACTTTATGAGGGATAATCTTGTTACCCATATTGAAAATTTGTATTAAACAAGCTATTCAAGGGACCATTTTGTCTCAACATACTTTACATAATCCCTATTTCCTTCTTTAACATTTTGTCCTCTTGTAATGGCTTGTAAATTGGAAAGCCTCAATGGTATTGACATGCACAGCTTTGATAAGGCTGACACCACTACCACTAGGCAGCTATTCTACCATAACTTTTCCTCTCTGTAATATTTACTTTGGTCCCTCATCCTATTGAAGGTTATTCCTTGGTCTCGATGATTAATCGGACTTGGCTACTTACTCCCTTGTTGAAGAGAGCTAATCTTACTCTAATAAGTATTAACTAGATGGCTGGTGGACTTCCCACATATGTCGCATTTGACATTAGGGCAGTTTCTTGGAAAGTGTTGACTACCACACCATTTACAACTAAATCTTGATGGAATACGCTCTTCAGGATGTTGACTCCTTATCGAGTTTTGATGCTTCTTTAGAAAATTAACATTTATAGCTATTTGTCTATACTGTTCTGTTATCATATCAATATAATGCTTCATCATGGCTCTAAGTTTGCTAATAACATTTGACATACTAGACTCATAACTGTGATCATCTGCTTGCCATTCAACTAGCCTAATGACTTGATTTTGGATTGGTTGTTGATTAGTCGGCATGACATTAGGGTTCATCATTTGGCTTCCATTATTTAGTGGAACCATTTGGCTAGTCATTGGCATAGCAACATTAGAAGGAGCTAGAAGCATGGACACATTTTGCATTATGCTTTCTCTTCCATTCAAATTGGTCATAGGTGTACTAGTCGCACCTTGACTTCCAATGATCAATGAGAAATTATTTGTAGGACTTAGACTTGTTTAGGTTAGCCCTAGATATGTAGACCACTTGTAAGCGCAACTCTATCTCCTATGCTCATGTAATAGTAGTGTCTATATCAACAAGAGTAATACTACTCAACTAAACTTGGATATTGAAGTCTAATCCATGCAAAAAGTACTGCAGTTGGGTAGCACATGGAATAGGAATAGAGGCTTGCAATTTGCGAAATACCTCTTTAAATTTCTTGGTGTACACTCGAGCATTCTCATGGGGATCTTAATGTGTCACATTCAGAACACGAAGCCAATATTGACCATCTCTCTCAGGGGCAAACTCTATTCAAAAGGCCATAAAGAATAAGTCAATCATGGTTATGGTCCCAGCTTCCAAGCCATGATACCACATTGTAGCTCTTTTTTTCAGAGTCATGTTGAAAAACATAATGAGATGTCCTTCATCTTGAATTTGGCAATTGAATATTAAAATCTAGAACTCATTGATGTGAGCTTCACATCTTTCTCCGCTAACCGATTAAAAATGGGTAGAGAAAAACCTAAGCCTGGCAGATTCAAGATCCCTATAGAGATTGCAATAGGTTATGCCATAATGATGACCGGATTTGCTACAGGGGTCTATATCGGTGGAGCTATGACCCCACTCAAAGTAGGTTGTCTTATTGGGGTGAGGCATGCTAGAACTTCCCCGTTCTACTAAGGCACTGGTTGGGATAATAGGTGTTGAAATATTAGTGAGAGCAAGAAAAAGTGTGCATAAGAGTGGAGCCCTAAGAGGAACAAAAAGAAAATGGGGATTCTACTCCAAGAAAATCTATATTGTATCATCAACAACCATCTTTTTCATATTTGATATGATTTCAACAAAGAAAAGAACACCACAAACAAGGAATCTTCATGGAGCTTCAAAGAAACAATTCTCCCACGGCTTTAACTTTAACAAAATCCATCATGCTCTTCATATTCTTCATAGAATTCTTTGATAGACCATAAAAACACAAGATAATACACCACTTTGAATGGAAATATATCACATATGATTCATCTTCAAAGTTTCCATAGTTTTCTCTCACAATCTCTCATAGGTAGACACATTGTTCAAGGCCCAAATCAATACATTCGTCAACCTACCTATAAGAAGAGAACCATGGTCTATGAGGGGTAACATGATAAGAGACTAAAGAATCCAATAGCCAATCAAAGACATATGCCTAATCATTGAGCAAGGAAGGTGTAGGGAAACTAGATGATAGGAGAACATGCTCAACTGCATCATCATGGGTAACTGCATGTACCTCGCCACTAGAAAGAGTGGTAACACTTACTGCATTGCTGACTTTCTGCTCATGTTGAGTCAGTCTGTGTCTATGCTACTCTCTAATCTGTCTAAAAAATTTTCTTTTAACATGCCCAAGCTTTCCACAATGGAAGCATATAACATCTGTAACTGAAGAACCTGAAGAAGATGACAAGGAATCCAAGTAATCATGAATAGGGCTATACATAGCATCCACAGAACTCAAGAAATTTAGGGATGTCCCAACAAAGGGAACCTGCTCATAAAGACAATCCTCTGCAAGTACATCAGTGGTAGAAGTATGATGCAAAGGCTCATGAAACTTCAACGGAAGGGAGGATATAAAGGCATCAACCAAGTATGCAAAATCTCCCACATGAAGAAGAGTCATAGCCCTATTGATGAGGGCCTACTTCAAATGATGGTCACGAGCTATAGATAGGTCTAAAAAAGTGGCACAAAATGCTGAATCATTCCAGCATCATGTTTTTCTACAAAACCAGGGTGGAGGGAGGCAAAACAAGTCCCAATGGAGGCCTAGAGTATGCCCAAACAAGCCTACAAAGGCTCAAGTCAAGGGGAAGTTGAAACAAGCTCCAATGAGTGAAGCTATGGCTACCTCTCCTCTTCCAAACCCTGTTACACCTATGAGTGGTTGAAACTGAGTGAGAAGTAGGCTCTCACACCTCGTGTGCACAGCCCGATCACACTCCAAAAGACCCGCTCTGATACCAATTGAAGGCGATGCAATGGCAGTGGAGAAGTAGAAGAGGAAGATGTGAGAGAGAAGAGTACACACAATGTAGGTGTTGTTAACAATGATATGACAGCCTTATTGCACTGTCTCATATATATATGAATAAAGAATATGGGTGGTCACTATACACAGGTAGGCCTAATGGCCTTTTACCCTAACATCCAGAGGTATGTGAGAAGAGAGAAGGCAAAAATCAAAGCCGATAATGAGCTACCAGCAAAAGCCTCCTTTGATGTCCTAGCATCACTCTTTACAGAATTATCCATGGAAACTCAAGGTCCCCTTCCTAGTCAGATCTGTCGTGGAAATATTGATGACATGCCAACAAATGTAGTCCCATTGCGCATTTTTAAGGGAGAGAACAACAAAGACCTTGATCTTCATGTAGCAGAGTTTATGGTAGCATGTGTGGCTAACAATGCCAGAACCCTTGAGCATTGATTAGCAATATTTCCCACCACTTTCAAAGGCGCGGCATTTCATTGGTATGAGAGACAAGTAGTAGGAACTTTTGGCACATAGGATGACCTAAAGTTGGCCTTCCTCACTAAATTCAAGTGTGAAGGTTTTAAAGAGCGAATGCAAGAGGAGTTCATGAACCTAAGTTAGTACTCTCGTGAATGAGTAGAAACTTATATCTTGCAAATGGAATCCATACTAAAGAGATGGACTAACCATCACTTGGATGAAGGCATCCAGAAGGGAGTTTTCCTTAAGAGGCCTACAACTAGAAGTTTGCAAGTTTGTGGAATTGAGAAGACCAGTCAACCTGCAAGGTGCAGTGGAAGGTGCAAGACTATATGATGAAGTTGAAGCAAGGCTGTCGATGACCTCAGGAAGGGGAGTCCTACCTCCTCCCATGCCAAGAATGATATACACACCAAATACAGTCCCAAGGATAGTTCCCTACCCTACCCCAAAATGCAAACAATGCCACAATATAGTGCACCGAATCCACACTGGCCATAGACAACCATGTCTCAAATGATGGCTCAACCACAACAATAGTGGCCTCAGACAATTTCCCCCATGGTGACTCAACAACAGTGGAATCCTACCAATTGGAATCAACAATCCCCATTTTCAACATGAGCTTGGAATCAGAACCAGAACAGAGGACCCTCTGGATCAACTCACCTAGTGTATACAGTGATCACAGAAGCTTCCCAAAACCCTATTGCCAGTACTCCATGAAGTGGAAATTTGAAGGACTACATGTCCAATTTAGTTGCAAGCATCAAGAAGGAGCTTATGGATGTAATTACACATTATCTATAGACACTGAAGGTGAATACCACCAATATATCCACTCTTGCAAGAGGTGGAAGAGATGTGATGAGTTTTAATACATGGTGTGGAAAGTGCCATCAAGCGGGACATTCAGCCAACTGAATGTACCTAAAAACCAACCATTCATGGAGCCTTATTTTCCTACTAATAGAGGAAGAACCATACACAAGATATCTACTCTCTAAAGGAGATACATGAAAGAAGGAAGAAAGATGAAGAAGCAAGGTTCAACTTGCTGTAATCCAAGATGACCGCCCAAAATATCAAATCAAAGCCTAGGGAGTTTGGTCCTAATCTCAGCCCAAGGAGGTTTTCCTCTCAGAGTTACAGAGGACGACAGGTTGGAGGTGGCCAATGATTAGAAGTGGAGTGTTACAGAATTGGAGAAAAGGGTGAGCCAAACTGTCCAAACCCTAGAATGCCTATGAACTACAAGCCCTTATGCAGTCGATGAAAAGGAGAAGGCCACACTGCAAAAGATTGTCCAAGTCCCACTCCTATAAAATCTACTTTCAAGACCTCAACACAAGACCCAAGAACATGCTTCCAATTTGGTGGAATTGGAGGTTGCTGCAATAACGTGTACAAAGAAAGGAGAACCTGTAGTTCCAAAAGAGAATGTTCCCTCTACTAAGACATTGAAGTTCAACCTTCCTAGGAAGAAACAGAATAGTGCAACACATAACAATATAGTACAGATCCCTACAAGTCATAGAGAGCCATAGAGACAGTTTTGCAGAGACATGACTAGAGGTCCAGGAGATAGAGGATGTCGAGGTACCTCCTCAAGGAGAAGAAGTGCAAATGTTGCCAATCCTAGAAAAAAAAGAGAAGATAAAAATGGGTGTGGCCCTATTCCCTAGCCGATTAGAGAAGCCTATGGATCCTATAAAAGAATATGACTTGATCAAAGACCTAGACACATTTAAACCAAACCTAACATTCCGACAGTTTTGTTGATGTTGTCTCCTAGCTATCGAAAGAAATTCAAAAGCATACTGACAAGAAGACGAGGCTCATGGATTGCTCCTCCACAGCAATCAAGTCCAATAGAGCCCCAGAGCCTATGAAGGAAGTGGGTATAGCTAACATCTTCCTGGATCCTGGAACCCTAGAGATTAGCGTGTGGATTGAAGGATACTTTATAGCAGATGCATTGATTGATGGAGGCTCATTAGTGAACATCATGATAGATGTGACAATGAAAGATCTAGGCTTGCAAGGAATGCGACCTATGCAGTGGCTTATTAAACTAGTAGATCAAAGGAAAATTAAGCCTTTGGGCATTCTCCAGTATGTGAAGACAACCCTCACGGAAAGGGATTATTGGTTGACATATCTGGTGGTCAAACCAAATTCCTATGGGACCTCATACCCACTACTGCTTAGGAAGACCTTGGCTTTTTGAAGTAAGAGTAAGGACAGATTGGTTCAAAGGAACCCTAACCCTAGGCAGAGAACCTAACAAAGTGGTGTTGAAGTTGTATGGATCGCAAAAAGGCAATGGATCCACTTCCATCGAAGTCATAATAGATTCTTCCAATGAAGTAACAGATGGCATATCAGGAGATAAAGAAGCCGTCAAACAAATATTTTCTAAGAAAATAGAGGCACAATCCCTAATAGTGGGCACTGTAAGCCAACTGTCAAAAGAAGCAAAGTCTTTGTCAATGGGTGAATACCTCCTACCTGAACCCAAATTGACTTTTGAAATTACCTCTAATAGTGAGATAGATGCATGGATATAATGTTCTTCCTATTACATGGCCATAGCATAGCAAAGAAAGATGCGAAAACAAAGACAAATATAGACATAGAAGCAGAAGCATAGGATAGAATAGAGAGTTAATTTTTCTTTTACAGAACCCCCACAAAGGCATAAATAGAATCTGAAGAGGACGAAGATGATAATGCAGAAGAAGACTATGAAAGTGAGCTAGAAGAGTCTATGCTACTTGCATAAGGCAGAGATGAGAACGAAGTTCCTGAAGCTAAAGATCCCTTGCTATTTGACTGAATGACTATGGTACCCTTTGTATTGATTAATGGGTCATGTTTATACAAAAACTCTATAAGAAATGGATTAACAAGAATAAGCCTTTCTTCAACAGTGGTTCTTGCCACCCTGATCCACCCCTCTCATGAGAAGATGATGACGATGCACGGTGCCAGCAACCCCCAATTTGGCAGCTTAAATGGAACTTAGAAGGTTCATGTTATGTGACTTTTTGGATGCATCCTCAGAAAATGAATCCTCAAGCCAAGAAGTAACTCATCCCCAAACCAAACCTGAAACCATAACGACACCCTTTCAGCTTCCCAAGGAGCAAGCTAAGTCTCCACTGAAAGAGGAAGTTAGTTCTAGTGGATCATCAGAAGAGGAGACCACTCCCTTGAAGGAGTCCAGAAGCCATCCACGGGACATTCATCCACGAAGTGGAAGGAGAAAAACAATTAACCTTCATGGGTGCTAAGGGTACTTAACGTCACCTTAAGGTAGGTATACATCTTCTAGAAGAAGAGCTATTGGTCCTGTGTGACCTACTAAAGGATAAATTAGGCATGTTTGCATGGTCGTACAAAGATCTAAAGGGGATTGATCCCACAGTGGGCCAACATCACATCAACCTAGAGCCTAATGCCAAGTAGCTGCGCTGAGGCAAAGATAGAGGTGCATGAATCCGAATTACTTTGACTTAATGAAGGAAAAATGATTAAAGCTCCTTGAAGCTTCATTTATCTATCTAGTGGCCAATAGTGAATGGGTTTCACCCATTATGGTAGTACCCAAGAAGAATGGAAAGCTATGAATATGTATGGACTTCCAAAAGTTGAATTCCAAGATGAAGAAGGATCAGTTCCCTATTTCTTTCACAGACCAATTGTTGGAGATAGTGGCATGCCATGAGCTCTATTCTCTCTGGATTGATTTAGCGAATATAACCAAGTCCAAATCGCAGAAGAAGATCCAAATGGGAACCCTATGAATATAGAGTGATACCGTTTGGGCTCTATAACACCCCTGCTACCTTCCAACGAGTGATGATGGCCACGTTTCAAAACTATATGCATAACTTCATTGAGGTGTACCTAGATGACTTCTGTGTCTATAGCCTAATCCATGAGCATTGGGGACACCTAGAGCAGTGTTTTGACAGATGTCAACCCTGACAAATGCATCTTTGGAGTTTCATTAGGAGTTCTTTTGGGCCACATTGTCTCTGTACAAGGGATAGCAATAGACCATGCAAAGATTGAGAAGATTGTAGCCTTAATAGTGCTAACTAACCTTAAACAATTGAGGGATTCCTTGGCCATGTGGGTTGCTATAGAAGATTCATTATGCACTTTGCAACGAAGGCAATCCCTTTGCATAAATCCTTAGAAAAGATGCAAAGTTCATGCGGACCATTGATTGTGATGAGGCATTCAACACCCTGAAGCAGTGCATGATTGCAACACCCATTCTATAGAGCCTTGTGATTGGATGAAGGAGTTCCATGTGCACACTGATTCATCAATCAAAGGCCTAGGTGCAGTCTTATGCCAAAAGGGCCCCTCGAAGTTAGATCAACCTATCTATTATGCAAGTCGAAAAGTAGCCAATGAGAAAATAAGCTTCTATCCTTCATGAATCATTGGGTTATCCCTCCTTATGAGCCTCCTTAAGTCTCTTGATTTATTGTATTCTTCCTTCTATGCTACATTGTATTTCAAAAGAAATGAAAAAAAAGAAAAAGAAAATATGCATGTATAAATATGATGATCCACCTAGGGGTTCTTAAGTTAGCTATGTTTGATGGTTTCAATCGGTCGCTAATCCCCTAGCTGTGCTTTCTATTCCCCCATGTAAACTTAGGGCACATCAAGGATAGGTCACATGTGAGAACATCAAGTCATTGATGGTTATACCTATATCCTTGAGTCACTTGCATAAATCCTTCCAATCTTTTCCAATCTCTCAGGGTTGCAGCAATAATAATAGGAAGTACAACAACTAGCAAGTCAATTAGGCATCACTCAATGTTGAAATCCTATTGAAAATTGTAGTGTCTATTCATTAAAAGGAACCTCCATAATCATATCCATGAATTAAAATCCCATGGGCCACATAATACTTTGAGATTTTTCTCATGAGGCCCCATTGACCTGTCTACCCCTCAACTATGATAATACTTCCCATCATTCAATGCTACAGTATTACTTAGCATTGTAGTCTCTATTCATTAAAAGAAACCTCCATCATCATGTCCATGAATGAAAAATCCATGGGCCACACAATATGTGGAGGTTTTTCTCATGAGGCTCCATCAACTCCTCTCCCTCAGCCATGATAATACTTCCCATTACGCATGTTGTAGTCCTACTTAGCATTGTAGTCTCTATTCATTAAAAAGGAACCTCCATCATCATATCCATGAATGAAAACCCCATGAGCCACACAATAATTGGAGGTTTTTCTCATGAGTTCCCATTGACTCCTCTACCCCTTAGCTTTGATAATACTCCCCATTACCTACCCATCAACCTGTGCCCTACTTCATTGATGGATTGACTGACGAAAGCCATCATGTTGTTTTCTAACCATGTAATAGCCTTTGTAAACACATGCACTCACATAGTAATTGCACCATAACCTATACAAGAATCAGGTCTTCAAGTGTGGAACAACACTTGAGGTTTCTTGGCCTTAAGTTTGTCCCATCTCCCAATCCATCCATACATCTTGTGCATACAAAATAAACTAGCATTACCCTCCTAGGGAGAGAGTATGAGAGGTTTTCCCTTGTAGACACAAGTGAATCTAGAAACTTGAAGTTTCTACCTCAATCCAACATCCTCTAAGGTGCCTAGCTTTAGCCAGTCTAATTGGTTCCAAATGGCCTTGCACCAGAAGATCCTAATCTCATGAACTACATCTAATCCCTAATATCACTTCTTGCTTGACATACAATGCACAAAACAATTTGAATTTCCACAATGAGTTGCCAAAACTTCAATAGTTGAATCAAGATCCAAAAACACTAATTTCCTCACAAAGATCATACAACTATCTCTAATACTCCTTTTCTATGCAAGCTAAATCATGCTACCTTTGACAAAAAGTACCATGTGATTGGTACTTAGCTAGGAGGGGGTAATGTGAAAGGTAAAACAAAAAGGTGACAAAAACAAAGAGGAGTGAAAATCAAGTAAAAGGTGCAAGTGCAATAATTTCAGGTCAATGTTAGTGTAGTGCTCATGCAAGTTCTAATGTTTTCTACCAAGAAGAAAGAACCTAGCTACAAGAGTGCGGGCACTAGCTTTGTTCACTTTTGTGAGATTGTTGGTGTAATCTACATATGTATGCATAAACAAGGAAAGATCATCCAAGAGCTAAATAGGTGACATGAGCATTAGCTTTTGTTCACTTTCATGACGATTAGTGTAATCTAAATATGTATGTATAAATTGGAAAAGACCAGCCAAGAGATAAATAGGTGAGATGGGCACCCAACAAAAGTGAAAGCCCAAACTCAAAAACCCATGTATAAAAACTACAAAGTAAATGGATAAGATCATTCATATAGTATGCAAAATTGAGAGCATGATTCTTCTTCTTTCTTCTATTCTATCTACTTGTACTCTATCTTAAGAGTGAGGGAGAGTGAGAGTGTGAGAGTGAGAGCTTGAGAGATGAAGCTCCTTTCTTGTGTGGGCTCTTCTCTCTTCCCCTTCTTGGATGAGAGGTATATTTGAGGAGAGTTTGGGTTTTCTTTCTTATTCTTTGCATTTTCTCTCATGGATCAGGTGCTTGCAAATTAGATTAGGAGCCATGGAGCATAAGATATGAATTTGCATGGATCGTGGAGCCACCATCAAGCTCTCACTTCACAACGCCAAGGAGAATGTAAGGTGGTGAGCTCACTATACTCTCATTGATTTGTTTAGTCTTAATGTCAAGTGGTTTGGGAGAAGAATGGATAGATCAATAAGTGCGGAGAAATGTATAGGCTATGTGAGAGGTAGCTATTGCCAAATTGGATGAAGTGATTGAAACAATAAGCATTCCATCAAGTCATGCGGTTGAGCTTATGACAACTCCATCTAAGGGAGGGAAGGCCCAAAAAAGAACGGGGTTCCCAAATGAGAGATATTTTTAAAAAGAAAAGTAATAAACAAGACCTATGAAGGCTGTCAATACTCCATCACAATGCAAAGAAGATCTTCAAGTTATATATATCATATTTTAGAATACAATTATGAGCACATAGTAGTTACACAAATCAATCCAAAAAAGAAATTTTGACAAAGATATGACCTTATGTGAATGATTCTAATAAATGTTGGAAATAAATGAAACAAATTATAATTACACTGTGTTGATAAGTCTTCAATAGTGTCCAACAATACCAAGATGGCATAGAGCCATTTATAATTATTATTGTGATATTAGGAAAAAAATTACAATGCCCAAGCCACAATCTTTGCCTAAATTAAAATGCATGTAGATCAAAATTATATTGATGACTCTAATCAACAATAGGAGAGAGAGAGAGAGAGAGAGAGAGAGAGAGAGAGAGAGAGAGAGAGAGAGAGAGAGAGAGAGAGAGAGAGAGAGAGAGAGAGAGAGAGAGAGAGAGAGAGAGAGAGAGAGAGAGAGAGAGAGAGAGAGAGAGAGAGAGAGAGAGAGAGGTGGATTTAAGGAGAGATTGGGTTGTCTTTCTTCTTCTTCACATTTCCTCTCATGGATCAAGTGCTTTGGTATGGATCAGGATACATGGAGTAGAATCGAGTACCATTGCATGAATCATGGAGCCACCATCGAGCTTTTGCTTCATGGCATTGAGAAAAAAGTAAGGTGGTGAGTTCACTACATCCTCGTTGGTTCATTTGTTCTTGCTTTCAAGTGGTTTGGGAGAAAAATGGATAGATCAATGAGTGTAGAGGATGTATTCTCTATGTGAGAGGTAGTTGTTACCAAATCAGATGAAGCACTTGAAAGAATAAGTACTCCATCAAGCTCAATAGTGGAACCTTATGAAAGATCCAACAAAGGGATGGAAGGCCCAAAAAAGAATGGGGATCCCAAAAGAGAGATATCTTCAAAAAGAAAAGTAATAAACAATACATGTTAAGGCTAACAAGATTGCATCACAATGCAAATGATATCTTCAAGTTATTGTGTCATATTTTAGAATGCAATTATGAGCATAGAGTAGTTATGCAAACAAATCCAAAAAAGAAAATTTAAAGAAGATATGACGTTACGTAAATGATTCTTCAATCAATGCTGTTAATAAATAAAGCAAGCAATAGTTGCACTTTGTTGATAAGTCTTCAATAGTGTCCAACAATACCAAAATGGCATAAAGCCATTTATAATTATTTTGTGAGATGAGGGAAAACGTTACAATGCCCAAGCCATAATCTTTGCCGAAATCAAAATACATGTGGATCCAAATTACATTTGATAACTCTTATCAACAATGGGAGTAGGATTTATGCCTCTAGGCTGACCAAGCACAAAATGGATATTCCCAAGAGAGAGAGGAAGTTGACGAATATGCCGATTCTTATTCAATACTAGTGCTCTTAAGTACATAATACAAAATTTTGCATACCAGGTACGACTTGTTCTCTTTTGATCTCTTTTGAAAATCAAGGCATGAGCATCACTCTTTGTTCTACAAACATTACCTTCATAGCTTCAGTGAAAGCAAATTTTTTCTCTGCATCCCTATAGGTACCATGCCTTCACTTCTTGATGTAGTTTCTAGTTGTAGAACCTTGTCCTAAAACTCCAAAATGCATGTCAATGTTAAGGGTAGATGGATTACCCCCATCATTGACATTGAATCTACCCTTTTTGAGAGATACAATTTCATCTTGTGACACATTTGTCCCTCTAGCAATATGTCATACCAATGGCAATATAAGAACATGTTGTACTTGCTTGACAACATCCCATGTGTGCTCCATATCATGGCTACAAAATCAAATTCATTGAGGGATCAATTTATCCTAGGATTTTTTTTTCAGACCAGAAGCAAAGTGCAACCAATCCTAAAGGCTTGTTATCGATTGAATTGCTACATCTCTTCTTATTCATCATCCATTTTCTTTTGCAATGCAAGGATGTTCGGCACAAAGCCCATAAGTTTCTATGCATATCTTCTTTTGGAGTTAGTAGAGGTTGATTGCCATCACTTCTAGTAGCAATTTCCTCATCTTCCAAGTCAATTATAGTAGTTACATCTCTGGGGATTTTGAAAAGTATTCTATAGTGTTGGCCTTTTGGTGTTCTAGCCCTGGACTCCATAACATAGCATGGCTCATGAGCATTTCAAGCATCCATGCTTTTTCTCTTCCTTTGCATTGTTTCCATATTTCTAGTAAGAACCACCTCTTCATAAGAAGGAGTTCCCCTCACGTACGTTACTCACGAATACATGTGTGCATCACATGGGTTCAAAATAATGTATTTTTTAAATACCATTTTTATACATCTTTTACATTTGGAAGGATGTAATATAAAGGGGTTATTTACAAATTGAATGAAAAAAGGTTATATTTTACTCAGGAAAAATTCATAGATAAGGATATGATAGAGAGGCTGGTGAGAGGGTTAGTCCATACAGGTTTCCTGTCTCTCGTAGCTTCCTCTTCGAGATAGACCTCCAGGGCACATCATTTGAGCACACTTATGTGGATGGTGTAGAGGTTCGAGGGGGCGCAGAAAGATCACTTCATAAACTTATAAAATTATGCTAAAACTTCATGCTTTAGAAGTAGTTGCATACCTATTTTTTGTTAGAGATCAAAGCATTCAATAGTTTGCGATTAGTTTGCAATTCAACATCCTAATATAATTGATCTAATTAGTTTACAATTGCAAAATAATTAAATTCAAAGCGATAACATAATCAAACAAAAAGCTCCATAAAATAACCAAAAAAATCCAAGCGATGACCAAAAAGCTTCAAGAAGCACTTAAAAATCTCCAAATGAAGAGCTTGCTAAATAATAGCACTCCCTTGAATGCACGTGATGTAGATGATATGCATATAGTAACTTTCCCAAGGAGTTCCCCCAACTGCACCTTGCACTGCTCATTGGAACACGTAGGGGAAGGAGTATTTTGTGCAAACATCCTAATTAAGTGAGTCATGACTAATTGAGATGGTTGCCATCATCATATCATGGGGGAAAGGAATTTCCGAGTCTCTCTGTACTGCTTTCACTCATGTTCTTTGTGCTGATTCTAGTGAAGATGATAGACGACACAAAAGAGCTCCAAAGAAATTAATGGTGTTGCTACTGGCTCGAATTGAGTCTATTATTTACGATCATGCAGGTACAGATCAAATTCTAGCGAGGTCTGGATGGATATTGCTCGATCCTGAATAGACAGCAGGCCAAGTTATCGGATGGAGCCGAGGCATTACAAATCACGAAGAGAGGAGAGTAGGCCTCGTTCAACAGCACTATTAATTCAAAGCAGCTCGTGTATTTGGGATTTGAATATATTCAAGCTGGTGGCCGAAGCCGCACAACTGATCTGATCAACTTGTTGCTGGACAACATTCACCAGCTTACTGCATGAGTGCAGCTGGGGACTGCAAGCTGGCGCAGCTGCAGCATCATTGCCCCGTCCAGAATACCATCTCCTCCACCAGCATGCCGAAGAACAAGGACAGGGAGGCCGAAGAACCGCAATAGAGGAAAGAACGAGGTGGTGGTTGACGAAGCTCCGCAGTAAAATGCACAAGAAGGTCTGGATCGCGGCGCTCTCTGAGATTACCAGGGCCTGCCTGATCAAGGCCGACGTAGATGTGATCCTTGAGTACCAGCCTCTGACGACGCTCCGCTTCCCAAGGCGTTATATAGCGAGCTTCCTGACAATGTCCGCTTGAATGAGGGTATCACCAGAGGCTGCATGATGGATGAAAGGGGAGGACGGTGGCATGTTTGCAATACTGATTTTGCAGGAAACCGCACATGGCTACTATCGACCGTGCATTTCTTTGGAGGATAGCATTCATGTATGAAACGAGAAAAGAAAAAAATCCTAATACGCTTTTTCTAAAATGAGTTTTAAGAGCGATAAAAGCTAAAAGCTTTTATGCTGATTTTTGTCGTTCACAGGGGAAGTAGAGGTCTATATAAAGGGGAATTGGAATTATATAGGGATAAGTTCTAACTGTAGAGATCTATATAAAGGGGAATTGGAATTATATAGGGATAAGTTCTAGCTGGTGTTTATGTCATGGATCACACACCTACAGCTGACATACATGAGAATACACCATATGAGCAGCTTTATGGTTATAAGCCTTACATTGGACACTTGAAAAAATTTGACAGCATTGCATATGTCAATGTGTCTGATGAAAAATGGAAGAAACTTGATCCAAATGCATTGAAGGTTGTCTTTATCGGTTACTCATAGGAACGAGAGGCTTATAAGTGCTATGTTCCATCTCCACTCATGAGACTTTGATAAGTTGTGATGTGGTATTTGATGAGCTAGCATCCTAGTATGGTGCTAAGCAGGTGACAGTTCATGATGACTCTTCACGAACTACATATACTAAAAATGGAATGCAAGATACTACTGCTACTAGTGGACCTATGCATGATGTATATGCTAGTATGAGTCCTTGGATAGGAAGATTACGCTGCCATGGATCTCATTCCACTAACGTGAATGTGTCAGTGAGGGGGGGAGATTGGACATGGATAAAGGCAAAGAGAAGGTACTTGATGATGTAAGAGGTCTGTTTACATTAGGATATGATTCCATTGATAGCTTGGATAGTGAGCTTGACATACCTGCAGTTGTTACACCTGGTGTTAAGCAGAGGTATGCACTACCTCATGAGAGAGCAGAATTACATATATAGTGCACCACAACTATGAAGATCACAAAGAGAAAGAAAACCTGTCATGACAAATTTACTTATAGTGGATACTCAACCAAACACTATGTATACATGATAGAAGCAATGAAGTACAAAGAATCCATGTCATTTGCAGAAGCAATTAAGGATGAGAATTAGTGTAAAGTAATGGATAAAGAGTATCATCCTTTGCTGAAAAACGGAACTTAGGATTTAGTTAAGTTTTTTGAAGGCAAGATGTCTATTGGATGCAAGTGGGTTTACAAAGTCAAATACAAATTAGATGGCTCACTTGAAAGATACAAAGCTAGATTGGTTATAAAGGGCTATGCTCAATAGTATGGGCTAGACTATGAAGAGACTTTTAGTCTTGCTACAAAGATGGCAATTGTATGGACTGTCATTGCATTAGCTACATCCAAAGGTTGGAACCTATATTAGATGGATGTAAAAAATACTTTTTTGAATGGTGTCTCAATGGAAGAAGTCTATATGGATCATCCAGAAGAACACTATATTAGAGTATTTGGGAATATCCCAAGTTTCACTCTCAAATTAGAAATAAAGATTTTACCATCTGGCTAAATCTTAATCCATTTTTTGAATATGGAACTTTGTTAACCCTAGTGCAAAGAAAGCAAAAAGAAAATTAAAAAAACATAGGACAAAGCGGAAAAAGGTGGCCCGATTAAAAAAATAGGAGGAAAAAAAGCCAAAAGCACAAGGATAACCTTAAAAGTTCAGGGCAAGTACAAAAGAGGAAAGGCACAATTTTAAATGCAAAGGCACACCGTAAATTTTTGTAAGAGAGCACAAGGCTCCCTCCTTTGCAATTTGTAAATGTAGAAGAGCATGGGTGAAGGCACAATGCAAATAGGAAAAGAGGACCTAGGCTAAAATGGTCGAGCATGTAAAAAAAGGATGGGCATCTAAAGGGGATTAGGGTTTTCTATAAAAGGAAAAAAGTGAATGAAGAAGCTCATTCTTATGTATGGTCAAAACTAGCTCTCTTTTTCTCTTCTTCTTCTTGTTCTTGCTTGCTTGAGCTTGTACTTGAGAGAGGGAGTGAGTGTGTGAGGATGAGGGACCGTGGTGGAGAAGCTCTCCATATTCTCTTATCATCATTATTATTATTATTATTATTATTATTATTCTTCTTCTTCTTCTCTTGTCTCGTGTGCAACAATAGAGCATGGAGCTTGGAGCTTGAGGATGGAGCTTGCTTGAGCTTGCACCTTGGATCGTGGAGCTACCAGAGTGCTGGTGGGAGGAGGCAACTCGATCGAGCATGGAGGTAAGCTCACTAGACTCATAGGTGTGAGAGCACATATGGCTATGTGAGAGGGAGGCATTGCACTTGGCTTGAAACACTTGAAAAAATAAGTGGCCCATTGGTCTTGGGGGTCGAGCGAGAAGCTCCCATATTTTGGCTTTGTTGCTGAGACAAACGGATTCAAGCTTCGAGTGCTTGCACATTCCAAATTGAGCATTGAAGTGGGGTTTGCCCCGAATCGGTGCTTGAGATAGGTAGGAAGTGAGGGAGCTAAAGAGGTATTCTAGTTTTTTGGATTTAAGTAAGGAGGTTGGATTAGTTAGGTGATTGCTTGTGATTTGGATGAATTTAGATAAGGAAAAATCAAGAAAAACAGAGAAACAAACAATAGGGTTACTACTGTAAACAAGACAGAATAGGAAGAAAAAGGGGCTTCAATGTATTGAGAGAGGAAAGAGAGAAGAAGGGGAGTGGAAGACTAAAGAACAAGGGGTTTAAGAGGTAGGGAGAGCAAAGAGGAGCTCATTTTTGCATTTAGAGTTTTGAGAGAGAGAGAGAGAGAGAGCTGGACATGTTTGTTGCAAGGTAGTAGTAAGATAAGGAGGGCTTTGATTCGTGTGATTGAGTGCATTTGGAGGCTATAAGTGAGTTGTTTTAATTTGCTGACCCCTCCTTGTTTGATTCTAGAGCTTGATATAGACTAAGAGAAAGCATCGAGCGTGATATGCCGGATTTCCATCGAGTTTGCACCCATTTTGGTACTACATTCTCAAAGTCGTCTGATTTTCAAAATCAGATGTAATTAGATTGTCAAATTGGATAAACCTTGACTAGCCCCGAATCGGATAGTTGATCGTTCGATTCGAACAGATCAGACTCTGACAGCAAGGCTACTCAGATGTAGACAGAGTCTAGACTCGGACAATCTAGAATTGGACGTTTGATTCTGGGAATCAGACGAAAAAACTTGCAAATCAAAAGGGAAAATCAAACATCCAATTCTGACAAACTCTGACCTCACTAGACTCTATAGAGACCAAGCGCTAGTAGCTGTAGGACATCCTAGTAGATCCTAGGGTGAGTGAACGGGGCAATAGAGTTGATTGACTTGAGAGTTGAGATTCGATAGTCCAAGAGTGACTGCGATCACTAACCATACCCCAATAGAGATCCAGACAGACAACTTGAACCCCCCAGACCATACTTCAAGCATATAGCAAGGACCTAGAGTGGACCATTATGAGTGACCACCACCTACAGAGAAGAGCTAGCACTAGTCGAAATTGATTAAAGAATATCATATTGGGAAATATGGGACTTTCCCATAAGTTTAGGACACGTGGTCAAATCTTTGGATTTGTCATAACTTGAATACTATAACTGCAAATTGAGCGCTCTATAGCTCAATAGATTTCATTTTTCAAGCGCTTTCCAATGATAGGTCGTATCATATGGTTTTGAGAAACTTATGGGCATGTTATTCGGGTGCCACCTTTTTAGTATTCAAGAAATGGGAATTGGGAGATTTTCAAACTCACTAATATTATGTTAAAGGGAGTGTGATTTGCATTGATTGTGATTGAATTCAAATATCTGGTTACATAAACACTTGGAGTACACCAGAAAAGCTGAAAGCCTGATTTCTCACAGTGCACATTGAGGAGCACCCCACTAGCATAATGAGTGCACGTAACATTGAGAATTGTTTTAAATAATAAGGAATTCATGCAAGATAAGATAAGTTGAACAAACCCACTAGTAGGAGGAGATCCCAGACATTGAATAGTGGCCACGGATCCTTATCACCTAATACTAAGAGACTTGAATCATTAAGATGCTTAGGGAGCAACAACGATAGACACGATTAGGGACGTAGCTCTATCCAACTTGATCAATTTGATCGATACCCTAGTGGCTCAAGAAGTCGGCAACATATTAGAAAATAGTGCCAACTTGAAAAATGACAATCTTGACTTGAGAGAATTCCCAATCGACATCAAGCAAAACAATTGATAACCCAGTATAACTTGCAAACAAAAATGGAGCATCACAGTAGACCAATTGAGAATATCATAGCCAATCTAGAGTTAGTAAGGAAAACGTTGCAAAGCATGGCCACCTACAACAAACCGAGAGCAATGAGCTCACAAGCCGAGACAAGACATAGAGATGTGCGAGGTTCAACATGTCTAAGCTCTCACCAATAAAACTAGGACAAACTAAATGCTGAGAGGGAGAGAGCCTTAGAGGCTCATCTTATGCTAAGGAGCTTCTCACAAAGAGCCTCTTAGACAACATAGCTGCGGAGTAGCCCTAGTGACTACATTGCTAGTAGGAATGGGAATCACCTTGAATTCTAATAGCAAGACCAAGATACTTGTGGTTGCTAAGCAACTCGACAAATATCATCCAGTGGGAGCTTTCACTCAACCGCCAAGACCTACGGATTGCTTATTGTTTCAAGTGTTCCAAGCCGAGCACTAATGGCTACCTCTCACATAGCCGATACGCCATCCGTATCTATGGGTGTAGTGAGCTTACCTTGATGCCAATATGAGTTACCTCCTCTCTTGCGAACTCTAGTAGCTCCACGATCCAAGTGCAAGCTTCAAGTAAGCTCTATCCTCAAGCTCCACGCTCCAAGCTCCATCGCCGCAAGCAAGAGAAGAGAAAAGAAGAGAAGAGAATAAGAGAGGAGAAGATGGAGAGCTTCTCCTCCCCGGTCCCTCACCCTCATACACTCACTCCCTCACTCCCTCACACTCTCACACTCCCTCTCTCAAGCACAAGCTCAAGCAAGCAAGAAGAAGAAGAAGAAGAAGAAGAAGAAGAAGAAGAAGAAGAAACCCACTTTTGGCCACACACAAGAATGAGCTTCTCATTCACTTTTCAACTTTATATACATAACCCTAAATCTCTTTTGGGTGGTCATCCCCTTATTCCCTTTTTTACATGGCCGACCGTGGCCTAGGCCCTTTTTCCCATTGACCTTCTATCTTCCTAGCTCCTTTCCACCGCCCGTCTACATTTACAAATTGCACGGGTGAGAGCCGACGCTCCTTAAATTAAATCATAACGTGCTTGCGCTCTTTTACAAAAGTATTGACTTGCGCTTTTCCTTGTGGGCATTTTTTCCTTATTTATGACTTTTCTGTACTTCTTGTGTTTCTAGATTTTTTGTTGGCGTGCCTTCGTCTTCCGTTTCACTTTGCCTTGGCCTTTGTCTTCTGCTTTAGCTTTTCCATATTTTCCACCTTGTTCGTTTGACGGTTAACATATCCCGACAATGACCTATATAGCTTTGGAGCAAGTATGCGATGCTAATGGCTTCACAGACCTTGCTCAAATGCGTAAAGCTTTCAGAATTTGCCTCTAGGAGACAAAGGATGAATGTGGCACACTAGTTTAGACAATGCTGAATGCAATGACTTCAATAATCTCACAATTTTAGGCAATTTTGGACTAGAAAGATGTGCCTTGACCTAAGGAACAAATCTCAAGAAGAAATATTGAATAGGCCTAGTTAAAGAGATATGGATGCTCCAAGAGAGGTAGGTAGGTGTTGTCTTTGGCAGCCTAGAGAGATAGAGTGAAGATGGAGGTAGAAGATGAAGGGTTTATGTCAAGGTCAATTAACCAAAGATTGAGAGGAGCTAAAGGAGTGATTTGTAGAGCTAAGCCATGACTGATTGGGCTCTAATACCATGTAGAAAATGTAAGATCTAGAGCATGGCTATGGAGGTTGAAAGAGGAAGAGTGAGCTCATGAGGTAACAAACATCAAGACCAAATGTCGCACAAGTAAATTAGGTTCCAAGATGGAAACTTGGACTCATAAACATAATCTTGTATAGTGGATTCACAATGACACAAACACTTTGTTGGAAGTACAAAAGTACTATGACATTGCATTCAAAAAGAGAGCAAGTACAATGCTTTATAGAAATAGACTAGGCTACACTTTCCACCACTATGTATATGGGATTCTGTATCCTGAGCCCACACTGCTCCATACCGTAGAGGGTAACCTGGGTGTGGTTACCAATATCTCAACATTTTCCTCCTATTTCTTTAGTCAAGTTTCCTTTTTTTGCTTTGTCTTGTGTTTTTTTTTTGGGATTTCTTTGCACTAGGGTTAACATTAACCCCCTCCTAGGCTGAGTGCTAGTCCCATGGCACTTGGTGAGTACTTGTTGATGACGACTCAGGTGGTTGAAGGGTTGCCATGTGGAATCAGTGATGCTGCTTGTTGGAGATTGGATAGGGAGAAGAAGCATAAAAAATTGGATGAGAATTTGCAAAAGTCAAGGATAGATTTGAGTGGGTAATGGCGGTCTCCAATGAGTGTACTTGAAAAGGAAAATGGAAATGCACCATCTGGGGGTGTATCTACCTCAGCATGCACCGCGTATGGTGTCCATGCAAGTGATATTCGGAGTTGGGTAGAATTTCAGGGGAGCCTGTGGTGTTATCCCACACTTGAGGATCCAGCTTGTGGATAAGGGAAGGTGTTGTGGGTGTGACTTATGGAGTTAGGTCTAACCATAAGCAACGAGCACAAACTCCCTAGGTGTGTCATGCCCCTGATGTGCTGTAAGTGGTGTGAAGTGAAGGGATAGGGAGGGTCTAGGGGGTTAGGCATAGAGCTGTCCGATTGAGGCCACGAGATGTATCTAACTTGAGAACCTCTACATGCAGTGGTTGTGGGATTTTGATATTACATGATAATTCCATTTCATCCTTTTCTTGTGCTTCTTCTCTGTCTTTTCTTGTCCTTTTCTCTTTTTTTTTCTCTCTTTTATTTTATTTTCTCTTTTTTAAAAATACTTAATACATGATCCTCTCAAGGGACGGCTTCCTCACCCTTCTCTTTCATGTGTGCTTACACTTGTTGTACTGGACTCAGCACCACTTGCAATATCAAGAATCATGTGATAAGGGGATTTGCTTGAGCTGCTCCACCAAACACACACTGTATACACAAGAGGAAGCTTACTCAAGAACACAAGAAGAGAGATGGAGGCCAAAACGTTTTCTTGCTGATTTTTTTTTCTTCTTCCACACACTATATAATGTACACAAAGTATAGATAAGATACAACATAAATGAAAGTGGCCTTCTAAGTCAAACAATGCATAACCGACTACACTAATCGACTAGCGCTATATCTTTGCTGTAGGTAGGTGTAACAAACTAAATATAATAAGTGATAAGTCAGTGGCCATGTGAGTGTCATAATGACCACTAACCTGCTAAGTGTAGACGTGGAGACCCATCTAGCCAGGCGCTCCATTATCAATGTCCGCACGTGTTGAGCTTGCCATCTCAACACTCCCTCTCAAGCTCAACTCTATCTCTGCAACTCCAAGTAAGCTTTGGAACTTTCGAAGCTTCTCTGCACCCAATGCCTTTGTGAAAATGTCAATTATCTGATCCTGTGTGCTAACATATACCAAGTCAATCTCTCCTGCAAGTACCTTCTCTCTCACAAAGTGGTAGTGCATCTCAATGTGTTTTGTCCTAGCATGGAACATTGGATTCCTAGCTAGCTGTATGCTGCTCATGTTGTCATAATGAATGAAAACTGGACCATCTCCTTGCACATCCAAATCACCTAATAACTTTTGCAGCCATACCACCTCACATGCTACCATAGTCGCACCTCTACACTCTGCCTCTGTACTCGATAAAGAAACTATAGGTTGCTTTTTGCTACTCCATGTAATTGCTGCACTACTAAGGGAAAACATGAATCCATTAGTAGATCTTATGTCTGACATACTACCAGCCAAATGTGCATCTGTGTATCCAAAGACCTGTACGTCATTACCTGCCTTACAAAAAAGTCCATAATGTAAAGTGGACTTCACATACCTCAATATACGTCTAACTACATCCAAATGAGGCTTTCTAGGCATCTACTTAAATTGACTCACAAGGCCAACAACATAGCTCAAGTCTAGCCTTGTGATAGTCATGTAAATCAAACTTCCTACTATCCTCCTGAACATAGTAGGGTCTTGTATTTGATCCCCAATGTCAACACTCAACTTCACATTTTTCTCCAATGGTACTAAAAGAGGCTCACATGCTATCATACCATACTTGGATAACATATCCAAGCCATACTGCCTTTGGGATAGCCATATACCATCATCACATCTAATCACCTCAATACTATGAAAGTATCTCGGCTCACCCAAATCTTTCATCTCAAACTTTTTCTTCAAGAAGTCCTTAGCTTCAACAATCCCATTGTCACTGTCACCTGTAATAATCAAGTCATCCACATGGATGACTATGATGACCAAACTTGCATCTCCCTTTCTCACATAAAGTGAGTGATCAGCATCAAAAATACAAAATCCAATATTGACAAGATACTCTCCAATCTTGTTAGACCATGCTCTAGGTGCTTGCTTCAGCCCATAGAGTGCCTTCTTTAACCTGCACACATATGTGGGATGCTCTAAATCCTCATAACTTGTTGGCTGCTCCATATACACTTCTTTTTGCAATTCACCATGCAAGAAGGCATTTTTAACATCCATTTGCTACAAACTCCAACCTTTGGCTACTGCCAAAGCAATCACACATCTAACAGTTGCCATCCTAGCAACTGGACTAAATGTCTCTTCATAATATATGCCATATGTTTGAGCATAGCCTTTTGCAATCAGCCTAGCTTTATACCTGCTAACTAAACCATTTGCATTATGCTTGACTTTGCAAACCCACTTACAACCAATAGCTTTCTTACCCTTAGGTAAGGGTACCAAATCCCAAGTCTTATTGGCTTCTAATGCAACCATCTCCTCATCCATTGCTGCATCCCAATGAGCATGAACGACAGCATCCTCAAAACAAGTGGGCTCAACATCCTCAACTAGTTTTACCATATAAGCATAATGGTGAGCTGCATAACCTTCAAAACCAAACCTTTTAACATGGTATCTGACCCTGCTAGATCTGCATACCACCAGATCACTCAATGAAGCCTTTACATTACTATGAGCTCTTTGTACACCTGGTGTCCTAATTGAAGGAATACCAAGCTCATCATCCAAACTTTCTGAACCACTAGAATCTCCGTCAAGTCCCAAATGACTAGTAGATGCATCATTACCATACAGCACTTTCTTCTTCCCTTTGTCCTTCCCTACAACACTTATAAATCCATGTGGGGCTACTCCTTAGTCTCCCAGACCAAGGGCTCACTGTATGTATAGTACTAGATGATGTTTCTGGTCCATTAAGACTCCGTGATTCTTGTTTTTCTTTATGCACATAACTGTCCTGATCATTATCATCATCTAATACATCACCATTAGATGCATACTAGTTGCCCATCTCATCAAAGATAACATCCTTGATCACTCTGAACTCACCTGTAATAGGGTTATAACATCGATACCCTTTCTGCTCTAAAGAGTATCCAATAAAAATACATTTTTCTACCTTTGGATCAAGCTTCTTCCGTAGCTCATCTGGCACATGAACATATGCAACACATCCAAATACCTTCAAGTGTGATACATTGGGCTTCTTGCCAGTAAAGCATTCCCGATAAACTGCAGCTGTGGGGGTTCTGTTCATAATATAGATATCAGTATGGACAGGCTCAAACCAAAAATATTTGGGTATATTCTTTTCAGCCATTAATGCCCGTGCGACTTCTGCAATATGCCTATTTTTTCTTTCTACAACCCCATTTTACTGTGGAGTATACCTGCAAGTAAATTGCCTCTTTATCCCATGAGTCCTCAAGAATCCACTAAACTCATTAGAGAGGTACTCTCTCCCTCCATCTGATCTCAAGCACTTCACTTTTAAGCTTGTTTCCGTTTCAACAACTGCCTTAAAAGTTTTGAAGTGCTCAAACACATCACTCTTTTCCTTCATGAAGTATACCCATAACTTCCTTGAACAATCATCAATAAATGTGACAAAGTATTTGCTGTCACTAAGAGATACATTCTATGTAGGCCCCCAAACATTTGTATGCACTACATCAAGTATTTTTTTACTCACTTCTCTGTCATGCAAGAAGGGTTGTCTTACCTGCTTACCAAACTAGCATGCTTCACAGACTTTATGCAATTCTGCAACTCTCAATGAAGGCAACCCCAATCCTCTGGACTGCATTAATTTCAACCTTTGCACATTTGCATGTCCAATATGTTTATGCCATATTTCAATATCTGTAACTACTCCTTTTCCTTTAGCATACATAGTAGCATCCATTGCTGGAATTCCAGCATCTAAAGTGAACATGCAGCCAACTCTACTTCCTTTTGTGACCAACCTGCACCTATCATTAAAGTATTCTACAAAACAACCTTTTGCATTGAATCGGACCTACAAACCCTGCTCTACCATTTGGCCAATAGAGATTAGATTCTTTGTGATTGATGGCACATGTAATACATCTGTTAGACTCTTTGTCTGGCCATCATACAAGGACAAGGGTACCTTTCCAATATGTGAAATTGGGTGGCATGAATCATCACCCATCTGCACATAACCTGGATTTTGTAAGTCATGCATCTCTCCAAACCATTCAACATGACTGGTCATATGATTAGATGCATCTGAATCGACATACCATACATAATCATTTACCCCTTTCCTGTAACTGCATTCATCATATGTTTCATAATAAACAAACACTCATTTTTGTATTCATTCTGTTGTGAAGACGATGCATAGTTTCCTTACTGAAATTTATCACTGCAAATATCATTCTTCTTAGTATAACAATTGGCTGCAATATGACATGTTTTGTGACAGTAATGGCAAATAATAGCAGAATTTCTAGAACCTCTATTCTTCCATCCACCTCTTCCTCTAGAGCTCCCCCTGCCTCTAAAGTTTCCTCGGCCTCCTAAAACCTACATTTCACCAAATTGCTGATTGAATCTCTTTTGCTGGTTATCGCCAGCACGTCCCATACCACGGCCTCTTGAAGAGGATCTACCACGTCCCTTTCCTAAACTTGAGTAAAATGCTTGGACCTGATCACCATTTCTTTCACACAAATCACCCTGCATATTGATCTCTTCGGTAATCATGAGAGAGATCAGCTCACCAAAATTTGGAAATTGCTTTCGTACATATACTGAAGTAACAAATGATTTCCATGCCTTCTCATTGTTAAGGCCACTCAAAGTGGATGAAACCAAATCATCATCATCAGGCATTGCATCAATCGCTGCTAAAGCATTTGTAATGCTCCTCACCTTCAACATATACTCATTGACATACAAATTTTCCTTTCTTCAAGGCATTCAACTCTTGCTTGAGTTGAATCTTTCATGCCTTTGTATTTACTGAAAACATGTTCTCAAAAATTTTCCAAGCTACATGTGAAGTTTTTGCATTTTTGATATGTCCCAACATTGTATTATCAATTACTGCAGATAGCTAGTACATCACCTTTTTGTCTTTCGCATTCCATTCTTTCCATGCTTTTAATTCATTTGCACTCAGAGGGATACCCAGCTCTTGCTCCTTTTCTTCACTTGAAACAAACTCATAAAGGCACTTTCCAATGAGAAAGTTCGTCACACGGAACTTCCATGAAGGGTAGTTGTTCTTGTCAAGCTTCTCAATAATGGGATTTCAACTCTTCTCTACCATTATCACAAACAAGGATACAACACGGCAAGCTAGTCTTCTGCAATCTTTCACAACACGTGCACAACAATATACCAAGCAACCTTTTTCACTGATTGCTCAATAGTACATGTAATCTACAACCTGTTTGCAGATAAACCTTATGTTGCTTCTTGAAAATACCTCAAAAATTATAGATTCAAAATCTATAACCTGTGTATCCACTTTCGATCAATACAGCCGAAATCACAGTGTACCCTGAAACTATTATCCACAACCTTGTGGCTCTAAAACAGGGGGTGAAATGACCTCGGACACCCAAAATAATTGCGGGAAAGCCCTAAAGGGCCGATGTGCAGAGTATACAGTGCTCTGCTCGCACACCAAATCTCACAGCAATTTGAGATTTTCGCTCTACCCTGCTTCCGGTGCCTCCTCAGGCACTATCCAAGAGAGAGAGTGGAAGAATGGGATAGCTTCTTGCTCGTTGCTTGCTTGCTCGAACCTTGCTTCTTCTCCTTCACTTCAGCCTTCAAAATCAACCTCTCTAAGTTTCGTGGCTCTGATACCAGTTATAGGTAGGTGTAACAAACTAAATATAATAAGTGATAAGTCAGTGGCCATGTGAGTATCATAATGACCACTAACGTGCTAAGTGTAAACGTGCGGACCCATCTAACCAGGCTGTCCATCATCAATGTCCGCACGTGTTGAGCTTGCCATCTCAACATGCAATTGTTCTTCATCTTGGCCTTGTTTAAAGTCTGGACCTTCTTCTCTTTGTGGTTCCATTGGATCTATAGTAGGTGATTGAACTAGTTATTCTGGGTTTCCAAACCCTAACTCCTCTAGCTCCTTCATCGAGAGCCTAGCCTACCTCAGAAATTGTCTTTGTTACCCCGTGCCTGCTTAGTTTGGTGATCTCTTTCACTACTTTTTCATGAAGGTCATATCTCAGGGCTCATCTCTGTAAGTTCTAGCTTCCTCCCCACCCCTTCCATGGTATCTTCACCCTCAGCTTAAATCGCATGCAAAACTGTGTTTAAAAAGGCCCATTGTTGGACCTCAAGTCTTTTCTGGGCTGCTTCTACCCTTTCGAGTGTCATGATTCATTTTCTTTCTACCAAGGCAGGGTGTTTAGCGAGATCTTTGAGTCCTCCAAATGTATATTCCTCCCATTCCCTGACCTTTTCGCTCATCCTCTCTACGCCTTGATTCTGGTACTGAGTTAATATCATGACCATCTGTTCTTACTTCTTCCAATAGATTTCGACCATTTTCTCTTTCTACTGTTTGAGGTGGTTCAGCTACTCTGCGAGTCGTTCTCGTTCAAAGAGGGCCATTTGAAGTTGGTTTTCCATCTCTATTAGTTTTTTTGCTAGCACTTCATCTTTTTTATCCTCTTCCAAATTGCTAACATTGTGATACTTCAACTGGTTGTAGACTTGTGTTTCAGTCATCATCAATCAGTACATGTTACGCTCTTCCTTTGAGAATGGAAGTTGGCTTGCCATCTCTAGTTCCTGTTATGGCACAATAGCTTATAATTAGCTCCTTTGAGAGTACTTTTTGCAAAGAAGGAAAATTTTTAAGATCAAACATTATGAAATGGTGTGACGTTTCAGTAAGGAATGGAAACTTTTTATACTTCAAGCAATCCATACATTCCAAGCATGAATTCCATAAAATATTTTCTTCAAGTACAAGTTTCTTTTATTTGTCTATTTTTTCTTTTGAAATTTGGTTTCAAGTTCTGAAACTCAAGTCATGTTTTCTTTTCCACCATAGCCCCTCCCCTTCTGGAATGATGAAAATCCTTCCTAGGATTGGAGGATGAAGGGCTAAGGGAATTAAGTGCATGCTTGCTGTGTTTTATGTCATCATGAGCCAATTGTAGAAGTTTGGGTTATACTCCAAGTGAGCGTGACTATCCATGTTTTGAGGCCTAATGCCTATGTGTGTAATGTAGGTCCGGACATCGGTTAGGAAGTCTCTAGAGTTCACCTTGTTGTTGGCAATGTGTGGCTCTTCGTTAGTCAAGAGTAGATCTAAATAGGGATGGGCCATGACATATTCCTCTAAAGGTCATTTATGCGTGATGGCCAAGACTCTGAACGAGGTAGAAGCCACATAGGTAGGGTTATACTCAATGGTTTTGATTGTGCATCTCTACTCAGTGTTGATCATAATTTGGCATCCCTCTTGTTCCCATTGGAGATGCAAAGCATATCATTTTCATAGAAAGGAAGAGTCGAATTCGTCTAGCTTTGTCAACACTTCTAGCTCCTAGCTTGTTCTAGAGACTTTGCTCCTATGATAGGATGTGTTTAGCCATTATGTGGAAGCTTGCTCTCGAGAGATCTCATTGTCAATCAAGGCTTCAACCATTTTAGGAATCTTGACAAACACAAAGTCATATTCCTCCTTAGTGCATGGCAAGGAGCTCACTTCCATGGCTAATGTCTCATCAAGGAGGCCTAAGCCCACCATTCGTTCATAGCTCCTAGCTAGCATGGTGAATGTGGCATCCAAGAGTCAAATATAGGTGATTTGAGGTCATCCCTTGTATTCACAACTAGGTCTGAGGCCAACGTAAGGATGGATCTTTGCTTATAGGAGGGTCTAAGGTCTGTGGGAGGTTGGGGTTTGGTTGAGTTGGATAGCTCAACTATACTGATGCATGCCTCATGGGTGGTTCAATGGGGTGTCTGTCAGCCACTTATGTGATGGATTATTCTTATGGCTTAGTTGATGTACCTCTCTTTGCTTGTGGAGTAGTTTGAATGGTAGAAGTGTTAGATTGAGTTGGTTTGGATGCAGCAGGCTGGGGTTTTGGTCGATAGACATGTTGGGGATGTATGGATTTGGTGCTTGTTGAGTCAATTGGTTTCTCATTTCTATCTGGATTACCATTGTATGGAGATGGGTTGGAGGGCCTAGATTGAGGGGCACACATGCTACTCATAGTCTTGAGTAACCAAATAAGTAGCCTTGAGTGCGCACAATAGATCTTTGGGCACCCATCATGACTTAACTGTTTGTCTATTTCTATATTGCCAGCTTTATCTCCTAGGTCTAGGGCATGATGTTTCATGGTTACAAATTCACATGGTTTTGTCTTTTAGGTGGATATAGTTGGCGTTTGGGCACCCATTTGAGCTATTGCTTAGTGGTCCTAGGTGTGGCTCCTTTAAGTGCGGTGGGTGGTTTGCCTTGGCAAGGTGGGACCAGTTATGACCCCCCTCCTTAGACCTTGCACAGTTTCTCTACCGATGGCATTGCAGGGCTACGATGGAGCTATGCTGCCCTTGCTAAAATCCATCACTATCTGAACATTACCAATGGCAACATGAATGCACTACGAGTCATAGTTGACATTGCAATGTGCTTGTTTTTTGAATGTGCATCCTAGTAGTGATTCCTTACCAATGGCCTTAGTGTTAGGCATCACATAGAAGATCATCAATAGGCTTTCAAACTCAATAGAAATCGATATTTTGAATTTTCCTAGTAGTGGGTAGGATTGTCCCCCAAATGGGTTGAGTTTGGAGTTAGTTGGTCGCAATTAGGGTTAACCAATAAGGTTCCAATAGTCATGTATAAGGATATTACAATCAAATCTCTCATCAATAATCATGTCAAAGACATGTGTCTTCTAGGCAGTCACTAATATGCATCGGTAGGCAGGTTCTACCATTTCCTCATCCTCTTCCTCAATCTCAGTAATAGTGGCAACTCTCACGTTTATAGGAGGTTCTAGCATTAGAGGCTCGTGCAGTGGATGCATTGAGGGGTAGTACTTCTTGAGATGATTGCCAGTGAAGAAGCCTATGCCCTCTCCTTCTAGGGTCTTGAGCTCTACATTGCCAATTCAAGTAATGTTTTGAACCTTGAAAGGTCCCAATTCTATGAACTTCATCTTCTACTTATGGCCCCTTACAAAGTATAGTAGCACTATGTCATTGTGTTCAAAATCATATTGTTTGACATGTTTGTTAAACTAGCTCTTGTGGCTTGCATTTTCATAGATTAGTGCATAGGTAGCTAGGAATCAAGTCTTAGAAAGGCATTCTAGCTATGCCAAGTATTCCATCCATGCCTCCTTGGCAAGCATTTCATCCATGTCTCCTTGCCATCCCATCTCTCTTGCACTGCCACTCTCAAGCTTGGAACGAAAAACTCCACTGGCAGGATCTCTTCGGTCTCGTGGGTCATTTTGAATGGTGTTTGCCCTACGGATGTCTTGTAGGCCCATAGCACTATCACCATAAGTTTATTGTCACAGATACTATGTGATGCACAGACTACCTTAGTCAAGACATTCACTAGGATCTTGTTGGTGGATTCTGCCTGACCATTAGCTTGAAGGTAGTATGGTGATAATATTCTATGGATGATTAAGAATGTGGATAACAAATGGGCAATTACTTCAGTAATAAAGTGTGTGCCTTGATCACTAACTAGCTCGATGGGGTAGCCAAATTGTAGGATCACCTACTCCCAAAGGAACTTAGCTGTGATTCTAGTGTCATTCTTCCTGGTGGTGGCCATAGCTTTGGCCCATTTTGTGAGATAATCTGTCGCTACAATGATGTGCTTGGCCTCAAGTACTACATTGTAGGGCACTGATTAGCCCAATGAAGTCAATCCCCCACTTTTCAAAGGGTCATTGTGCTATTACTAGGGTCAACTACATCTTTTCCTTATGGATGGGTACTTCGGTCCTTTAACATTTGTCGCAATGCTTCATGAACTTAACAGCATATGGAATAGGTTGGACCACCATAGTTGAGATTGCAGCACCTTTCATGATGTAGTGTCTGCAATGAAGCATCTTCTAGAAATTCCACCATGTGCTTCAGCAAGAACCTCATGCATTTCATGCTCACACATGCACCATTGCAATAACCCACCTTGTCCTAGTCTATAGAGCTAGCCAGCAATTAACTTATAGGATTGAATCTCAAGGATAAGGCATTTTAGACTAGCCTTCTTTATAGGTCTCTCAAGCAATCCATGCTCTAGGACTTAGACTATATCATCTCTACCCAATATAGTGTTAGATTGTCCTTGAAAAGGTCTCTCTCTCACTGAGGTGTGCATTGAGCAAGTCATCTATGATGCCCCATCCAGCAGCTTCTATGGATATGGGAGATATATGGTCTCCCATGTAATGCTTCTTACCCTTGCGTACAACCATAGAGAAGTCAAATTCTAGAAGCAAAAGCGACCACCTGGCTATGTGTCTTGTAGTGCAAGGTTTGCTCACTAGGTAAAGCAAGGCTTGATGGTCAATGAAGAAGACAAAGGGCGTAGCCAAAAGATAATGACGAAACTTCTTTACAATAAATACCATGGCTAGGCCTTCCCTTTCCATTGTGGAGTAATTCATCTCCATATTAGTGAGTGCTAGCAAAGCTCACAAGATAATCGAGATTATGTTCACTGAGTTGACACAAAACAGCTCCCATGGTAAATTTCTATGTATCAATGTAAATGTGGAATGTTATGTTCCAATCTGCGGCTCATTAGAATCATTGCAATCATGAGACAATTTTTTACTTTCTCATAGGTGTGTTGGTATTTCTTAATCCACTTGAATATGATCAAAGGGGCCTAACGATCAATGCATAGTTCAAAACTAGTTGCCAATAGTACCATGTGTGTCCCAGGAAGCACTAAACTCCCTTATAGTTCATGGGTGGTAGTAGATCAGCAATAACTCTAACTTTGGAGAAGTTGGTGGCAATGCCGTTATGTGTCCTAGGATACATCCATGCTTCACCCAGAACTAGCACTTCAAGGGGTTCAAGAAGAGGGTATATAGCCTACACCACTCAAATACTACACAAAGTTTATCTAGGTGTTCCCTCTAATTGGATTAAATGCATAGATCATCAACAAACGCCTGCATTTCTCATCTAAGCATGTCATTGAAGATGGTACGCATGAGGCATTGAAAGGTAGTTAGTGCATTCATAAGCCCAAATGGCATGACTAATGTAAGCAAATACGCCCCATTTCATTGCAAACGATGTCTTATGCCTATTGTTGAGGTGTACCTGCACTTGGTTATAACCTAAAAGCCATCCAGGAAATTGTAGGCCTATTTTCTCGCTACTCTTTTGAGCATGTGCTCTGTGTGCGATAGTGAACACCTATCTCTCTTCATTTGTAGCATTGACCTTTTTATGGTTTATGCACACTTGAATCTTTCTATTCTTCTTCAAGATAATCACTATGGGAAATACCCAGCTCATATGTTCAATTTTGTAGGATGAATTCGGCCTTCAACAACTTATCTATCTCCTTCTTGATGGCATGTGCATACTTTGGATTCATCGGGTATGGCTGTTGTTTAACTACTGTTGTATCTAGAGTCATTGGGATGTTATGGTTCATGACCCTCGAATCAACTCCTTTGAGATCATCCAAAGACCAAGTGAATACATCTACAAACTCTTGCAGGAGAATGATGAGATCAGCCTCCTCTTACTTAGTCAAGTCATCAGCTATGAACATGAGTCAAGGCTTTTCCCCTTTCCCTGCCAAGTTGGCTTCCTTGACCTTAGTAAGCCCTTCTATTGCTTCATTTACTTGTACTTACTACTTAGCTCCTAACAAGATCACTACCCTGTCACCCTTTTTGAACTTTGTGAAGCGCTTAGGTAGGTCCGAGGGCTTCTATTACTCTTCATCTTCCAATCCCCTTGGCTGCTTTCTCTTGTCCTCCTTCAATTGCCTGTGCCTTAGGTGGACTGGGAGCTCCCCTTTTGGTGCATTTGGCCTTAGGTCGGGGCATTTCCAAGTCACTTTCAGAGCTCACTTCTTCTAACTCAAACTATAAGGAGGAGTTTCCCCCTGGTGGTTGCAGCTCTAAGGTCGAATTTGTTCTAAGGAGTGGTGTGGTACTTGGTTGAACTAATCCCTCTTGCTTGTGGTCTATTACCCCTAGTTGGTTAACAGTTGCATTCTATACTAAGGACTCCACTTTTGATCCTAAGGACATTGGATTTCTGTAGCTTGGAGTCTAATCATATCTGTTAAATCACTTGGTCGTCCATGTCATACTCTATTGTCTCGGCCTCTTTCTCACTTGCCTCATTTGTAGAGTAGCAGTCTTCATACTCATCGTATGAATTTTTATCTTCTAACTTCTTATTGTCTCCTAGATTTCTATTCTCAATTCTCTTCTCATCCATGATTAGTGCCCAATTGTACATCAAGTTCAAGTTGTGTAGTTGGGTTCATTGTCACTTTGGCTCATCCATGAGATCCTAGAGGCGTTTGAGATTGGGATCTAGTTTACCTACCAGCTCTTTTGTCAAGTATTCAAGGGTTCCCTAGAGTTTGAGTTTGTTAGATGGAATGTGCAAAGGGATAGGTGTTGGTTGTCTACTAGAGCTCTTGGCTATCATGCGAAGTGGTACTAATGGCAGGAACTTATCCTTCGGCAGCTAAGATGTTTTGGCTTTATGGGACTCACTAGTTGTCTTTGCAACCTGCTTATAATCCTCTTCATCATCTAAGAATCACAAATGGATGGTAGCCAACACATGCATCCAATCCCCCTCATCCCCTCAAGGTAATGGATATACTTCAATAGTGGCCCGTAAGAATTCCTAACCTATAAGTCTCTTTTCAACTTTTCAAGATAGTGGAGATGGAATCCATGTCAACCAGAGTGGTCTTCTAGGTATTCATCTGAACTCTTACAGCCTCCAATATTTTGCCTAAGAATATAAGGCCATTGCCCCAATATTCTATCACTTGTGCATTTCTAGGGTCGGCTTAGCAGGGTGTCATAGTCCACTCCCTTCATGACTATGAAGTTTACTAAGAATTGAACTCCCGCTATCTTCAAGGTTCAATCTTTTTGTACTCCAAATAGTCTAACCTTCATTTCATTAGCTAGCATGGCATTAAACCTTGCAGCCTCCTTGGGTGGATTACCCCAATCCTGCAGGACTACATGGCTGAGCACACTAACTCCACCTCCTGTATCTACAATTCCCTTCTGTGTGGCATCTCCTAATGCATTGACATGCAAGACTATGTGCATCTCTGTACCTTCCCAAAATGTATTTATGTGCAAAGACTTAGGCACTAAGTTCAAGGTTAAGCTTGGTATGTGCATTATTGTGCCATGGTTAGGTAGTAGTAGATCAGTCACTCCAAGCTCTCGTCATGTCATTCTACCCATTGCTTTAATCCTTGCCATAGTGTTAGGTTCTACCTGGCAGCTCTCCCCGAGGTAGGGTCACAGGGGTCGATATCAACATCATGAGCAAGTTGCTAGCCACTTGATTTTTGTTAGGCTCTATACTCTTGTGCCAATAATCTTGGGAAGTCTTCCTACCTGTGGCGTCTAGGCTCTATCTATGTGGTGCTACATGGGGTGCAGATGCATCTCTTGATTTGAACTGAGTAGGCAAGATCAGTGTGCTCACACTAGAGAGCTCGCATTGTTGAAAAACACAAATCTAGTGCAAATTTTATTGTTGTAAATTGGACATATTCTCTATCCCTACTATGAGAATTATTCCACAAGTTATCATAGGTAATTTGTTGATCATATAGGTGACTTACTTCAGCTAAGAGGTATTGAGAAAATTCCACTCCAATTGAGATATTAGAAGATTACTCAGAGGTGGTACTGTAGGAAGCCATAGCTAGCCTTGCTACTGTTCACCTGATGGCACCATCATCACACCTCACAATGTCAAGGGCTACCATAGGTCTTTTGAATTTTATCATACGAGCTCAATCCTTTCAAAATGTCAACTCAAATGGTCCACTGGGTGAGTTGCTACAGCCAAAAAATCAAGCTGTTGTCCTAAAACTGTAACTGGCAGCCATAGCCACTTACATTCAAGCTCATTATTTCCTTCATTTTCTCTCTCTTGCCACTTAAGCCAAACCTTTGCCACTGTGATCCATTGAGAGTTAAAGTTTCTAGCAAGATTTCACTATCCAACAGGTAAGCCTTGGAAAGCTTTTGAAGATTTTAAGCTTTCACTGAAGTACAAGCGTCAAGCATAGTGAAATTTTATGCTTGTGTTTTTTCAACACATTGCAAGTAAACTTACTTTACTGATCAATGTCAATCAAGTGAAGCCATTTTAAATCTATTTCTAGCAAGTATTTTCCATCAAATCAACAAGGAGGGGAGAAATCCTCAATGTTAACCCCAAGCCGAGAAGGCGGAAGGATGAATGTAAAAGTAGAAAGAAGATGGAAAAGGAGAAAGGATACATAGGCGGTCTCTAAAGCTAAGCTGGGGCCAAAAGCGTAGTTTTAAATAAAAGGCGCCACAAAAACTCCAAAAACTCTTGTAAAAGAGTTCCAGGCTCTCTCCTATGCCACCTATAAAATAATAGCCGAATATAGGCCTAGGGCATGAAGCAAAAAGAGGGAATTAGAAAAGGGGACCTTGCCACAATGGCTGGTCATGTAAAAAAGGATGGGTGCCCATGGGGTTTTAGGGTTTGTATATATAAAGTTCAAAAAGTGAATGGAAGCTTATTATTTGGTGTGTGCCCAACAAGAGCTCTTCTCTTCTTTTCTTCTTATCCTCTCCTTGCTTGTGTGTGCTCTTGAGGGAGGGAGTGATTGTGAGTGTGAGGGAGTGAGTGAGTGGGAGTGAGGGATCAAGAGGGTGAAGATCTTCACCATCTCCTCTTCTCTTCTCTTCTCTTTCCTTCTCTTGCGCGCGCGGCTATGGCGATTGGAGCTTGGAGATGGAGGAGGCTTGAGCATGCTTGAGCTAGCATCTAGGATCGTGGAGCTAATGGAGTGCACAAGAGAGAAAGAAACTCATATCGGCATCAAGGTAAGCTCACTACACTTGTAGGATCGATAGCGCGTCGGCTATGTGAGAGGTAGCCATTAGAGCTCGCTTGGAACACTTGAAACAATAAGCGGTCCGTGGGTCTTGGCGGTTGAGGGAAGGCTCCCACATTTTGGTTCCGTTGCTGGGACTTGAACCCGGGTCGCTTGGGTGAGAGCTAAGTGTCCTTCGCTCAACCGCCAAGACCCACAGACCACTTATTGTTTCAAGCATTCCAAGCGAGCTCTAATGGCTACCTCTCACATACCTGACGTGCCATCGATCCTACGAGTGAAGTGAGCTTACCTTGATGCTGATATGAGTTGCCTTCTCTCTTGCACACTCCGGTAGCTCCACCATCCTAAATGCTAGCTCAAGCATGCTCAAGCCTCCTCCATCTCCAAGCTCCAACCGCCATAGCCGTGTGCACAAGAGAAGGAAAGAGAAGAGAAGAGAAGAGGAAATGGTGAAGAGACCCTCTTGATCCCTCACTCCCACTTACTCACTTCCTCACACTGACGATCACTCCCTCCCTCAAGAGCACACATAAGCAAGGAGAGGAGAAGAACAAAAGAAGAGAAGAGCTCTTGTTGGGCACACACCAAGCAAAGAATGAGCTTCCATTCACTTTTTGAACTTTACATATACAAACCCTAAAACCCCATGGGCACCCATCCTTTTTTACATGACCGGCCATTGTGGCAAGGTCCCTTTTTCTAATTCCCTCTTTTTGCTTCATGCCCTAGACCTATATTTGACTATTATTTTATAGGTGGCACAGGAGGGAGCCTGGCGCTCTTTTACAAGAGTTTTTAGAGTTTTTGAGGTGCCTTTTATTTAAAACTACACTTTTGGCTGCGGCTTAGCTTTAGAGACTGCCTGCGTGTCCTTGCTCCTTTTCCATCTTCTTTCTGCTTTTTCATTCATCCTTCCACCTTCTCGGCTTGGGGTTAACATTACCCCCTCCAAGATGGGTGCCAATCTCATGGCACTCTTGTCGACTGTTGGTGTTTAAGAGGCAGTTGGTGAAGCAGTCATGTGAGGGTAGGGCAAGTGTAGACTCGGGTGCTCGTGGAAGCGTGGTAGTAAGGTTGGTTGGAGAAGTCAAACGGATAGCGAGTGGTTGACGGGGGCCTCCGAAGCCGGTGGTTAGGCACGTTGGTGATGCTTAAAAGGACAGGGTGTAGTGCTCTACCTAAGGAGAGGGGTGTCTATCATGTTGTGTAGTGCATTGTGCTCGTGCTGGTGGAATGGGAAGCTGGGTCTAACCACAGGGTAGCCTAGGTGATATCCCACACTTGGGGGCCCCATTCATACCAGAGGTGCAATGTAAGTAGCTTAGGGTGACAAGTCTAACCATAGGCAAGTGGCCTCCCTAGGTATGTCCTGCCCTTGATGGGCCCCAAGCGTGAAGTGGGGGAGCAAAAAGGGCTAGGGGATTAGGAGCGGAGCCAGCCGATTGAAGCCACTGAGCATGCCTAACTTGAGGACCCCGAGGTGAGGTGATTGTGCTTTATGTGGTGCTGAGTGCTTGTGTAAGTGAGTTGTTTTGGTTATTCCATGTGTAATGATCCGCTTGTGCTTTGCTTCTTTTTTCTCTCTCTATATATTTTTTTGGTATTACACTAGTAGAACGACAGCCTGTACCTAATCTTCCTTTTCTGATTGAGGCGGAGAAGGGGGCCGGATGGATTTGCTCAAAACGGAGGGAGGTGGTGGAGAGGAAGGGATGGTTGCACCTAGTAAATTGGCTATTGTTCATGTCCTTTAGGAGAGCTAGGAAAAAGGAGGGAAGAAGGCTAGCTCTCATCATTAGGTGTGCCATGGCGCAGTTGTCAATGGCGTTGGGGTCAAAAAAGAGGGGAGGCAAGCCACACTATTGTGGGGTTAGGTCCTGCTTGAGTAATAGCTTAAGTAGCCTAAGATAATTACAAGTAGTTATAAAGGCTGGATCGGGGTAGGAAGAGAAGTTCGCGAGAAAGTGCATCATGGAATCATTTAGGCTTCCTAAGTAAAAAAGGAGGGCATGCTCGAAGGAGGCGACATTGGAGTTTTCGATGATGGGGAAATCATGCTGCCCATGGAGGGTGGCAACAAAATCCACACCTACCCTACGAGGATACGCCATGAATGTGGGGTCATTCCTCTCATAGGATAGGGTGTTGCAAAATGCCATCCAGGCGAGCATGCTAATGTCACACACTCACCTTCAAAGGGGTTGGCAGTTGTAGCCCTGTACAGTATGTGGTATTTCAAACACCTTGTCTTGCGAAAACTCTACTTCCTCCATGCGCCATAGAGTGGGGGTCTTCTCTCTTCCTTGCAGCCATTTTTGGCCCAGTCAGCTGCCAATCGCGATCACCTCCTCCATTACCTTAATTGGTAGGACCCTCTACAGGCTATTAGGCATGAGGAAGCTGAAGGTGAAAGGGTCCTTTTCATTTTCTTGCCATTCCCAAATCACTAGCTCCGCATGGAATCCAGCAAGGAGGTCATCGGGGCATGATGGGAGGGGTGCGGACGGCTGCACGATTGGTTTGGCTCTTAACTGCCTCCTAGTTTCTTCAACTAATTTTCTCCGTCTCTCCTTGAGCACGGTTTGTTTTTCCGAGGGGGATCAATCTGTTGCTATTCTTGATCATGCGGCGAGGGGGGTTGTGGGATTATCTCTTCACTGGTTCTCCTCATGACGAATTCAAGGTCAGCCTCCTCCCCCTCCCGGTCTTCTAGTTGCGCTCCTTCCTCAAAGCCCATTGCGTCCAACTCCTAGGAGGTTAGGCCGGCCAATAGTAGGTACTTCCATTGTTCTTCTAAGCTCAGCCTAACCTTCGCAGCTTGGGGTGGCATCTATAGCCCTGCATGTAGGGCTTTGCATGCAATGCTCAGTTTCTTCTGTACCCCCTCCAACGACTCCTTTTCCTCTGGCTAGGTCGTGTCCAATAATGTGTTGAGGAAGGCATGTTGCTGGGCACTGAAGGTTGTCTGGGCGGCGTCTAATTTACTTTCTGCCAGGATTTTTTCTTTTTCCACTAAAGTGAGGCAACGTGCCAGTGTCTTCACCCATTTCTCGTTTTGCGCGGCCCATTCCTCTAGCCTTTTGTTCATTCCTTCCATGCTCTCCCCCTACTTTTGTGCTAGGGTTACGAGCTTCTGCTCTTGGGCTTTGAGTTCTCTGCTCATATTCTCGTGCTCTTTCCTTCCCAGGTGTAGTTGATTGGTCATAGACTCGATCTCCTTTTGTTGCTGCTCCCTCTCGTCTTCTCTCCTCCTCTTTGGCATTTAGTTCCTCCATCATTTGCTCGATGTTGGCAGTTTTCGCCTCCAATTCCCCATGTTGCATCAAGAGGAGCTTGTATTCCCGATGCATCTGCACCAGTTCTTGATTTTTCTCCTCGAGCCACTATTTGTAGCTTTCTTCCATGTCTTCCTTGGCCTTTAATTCTAGCTTGAGGTCAAAGATTTGTTGTTGTTGCATGGCTATTGTGCTGGTTTTCTCAAGCTGGAAGGCGGGCTACTGACTCCTTTTTCGGCACCAACTCAGCCAGCCATTCTCTTTTCCTCCTTCGCCCTCTTTAATTGGGAGAGTAGCTTGGCGACGTACTCATTGTAATTAGTTGGTGGCATCATTGTTGTGTGGGTTGGGGTGTTCGAGGCCTCCACTCTTAGATGCTTCTGGTCCTGTCTCGACTCAGCATTTGCTGTTGGCCTCTTTTTCCCCGTGGCCGTGGTTTTTGTGCTCTTTTCTCGGGCCATTTATTTACTGATAAAATATTACATCTAGGCCACGAAGTTGGAAACCTCCATGCTGGTGGGGATGCCAAGGGTGAGGATGGTCATTCGGTGGAGGGTGCCATGAGGGTGGGGATAGGATGGAGGAGGGCCTTGCCTTTGCCTTCCAGGATAGCGGGCGGCGCGACTTCTGGTACTTGCATGCTAGAGCTAGGCCCTTCTTCCCTCAGATGGCTCGAGGCTCCTGGATCATCAGCCCTACACTGTTGCTCAATGGACCGACGTGTGGCTTCGGCCAAGTCCTCCTCCTCCTTCCTTCTTAGTTCCTCTTCTTTCTCCCCAGCTCTTCTTTGCCTTTATTTTTTGGCTTTCCTGTACTCTTCCTCCAGTTTCTCCTTTTCTTCATGCTCTTCTCTTTTTATCTTCTCAACCTCCTATTTTGACGCCTTTTTAGCCCTCTTGACTTGTTCTGTTGTTTCTTCCTCTTCCTGTTTCCTCTTCTTCTCCCTCTCCTCGGCCTCCTTGAGGAATTGTCTTTTTGCTTTTTCCAAATCCTCTTTCTTCTTCCTACCGCCTTCATCCGGCTTCTTTTTCTTCTGCGTTGTCTTCTTCCTAGGTTCCTTGGCTTGCTTTTTGCTTGATTGCTCTTCTTGCCCCTACCCTTATCAGTTTCAGTCTTGTCGTTGGACCTCTCTTGGTCTTGATGAGGGGGTGACCTATCGGGCATTTCTCCTTCCCCTTCTTCTGCATCTTGCGTCTCTTTCACTACCTCCTAGATGAGCATAATTAAAATGCTTCCATAGGCAATGAACGAGGCCTTGGACGAGGCCTTCTTTCTTTCCGTGGCCCTAGAAGCTGGAGACTCTCCTCCTACGGGTGTGCTTCCTAAAGACAGTGCTTTAGCCGCCTGATCAATATTTTTGCGCACATAGCCATTCCAATTGACTTCATGCAAGGTATGAGCCGCTACGTTCTCCAGCACAGGCACACTGATTCGGTGCATCAAGGCATTGTAGCGCTGGTTGGAGAAGAGCACGCGTACTAGTTTTGCCTGCAATCTGGTTTTTGCATCAAGGATGTCTTGGATGCTGATGCCATCATTTGTCAGTACGTCCTCCTTTCTCATCCTTAGCATGGAGTACACATCCCTCTTCTACTTCTTTTCTATTTTTGCTCTAGTCCCAACGCCTTCTTCACCAAGGTAGGGGTTAAGCGAACCAGCACCTGTTTGGCGTTTTGTCCCCTTCCTATTGTGACGGTGCCGCACTCATTGTCGGGGTGGTAAGACCTAAGAAACTCCACACACTTTGTGTGGTCAGGTTCTTGCGCAAATTTTTCCAAGTACTTGGTGAAGTTGCATTTTTCAACGACTCTCCTGGCCACCTTCTCCTTGGCCACCAAACCTTCTATGTTGTGAATAGTTTAGAACTTTAGTTGGTTGTAGGCGCGGCTTTTCAGAGTGATGCTGTACTGCACTCTTTCCTCTTTCGTGAATGGAAGTCAGTGGCACGGTCTTGTTGCGACATCTTTTGTTCCTATCATAAATCCTAGTTTCCATTAATGCTTCCAATTTAACAATTCTCAATAGAAAAAGGTCATATACTAAAAACGAAAGACTCTATGTGTTTATTGAATGAAATCCTTAAAATCCTATCCAATGTGGAGCCTTCCCTTTCAGTTTTAACTTTTTGCCTTTGATTTTAAAGTTCTCTTGACATTTTCCTACCTCACTCGTTGTCTATGTGCTTATGCATTTTGCTTGATTTTTACTGGTTTTAATTGATCTCTTGATTCACCTTACTTCCCTTCCCTTCCTAGCTTGAGAAGAATCCTTACTAGGATTGAAGGTGTGGGAGGTTGAGGACCTTTGGCAATGGGTCTTAGGAGTCACCGGCATAGGAACCAAGTGTAAAAATCGGGGTTGTACTCTAACTGAGTTGCGCGATCGAGATCAAAAGGGCGAGTGCCAACATGTGTTATGTAAGTGAGAACATCTGTTAGGAAGTTAGTGGAGGCACCGCGGCTAGCAATGTGTAGCTCCTCCTTAGTCAGTATGCGATTAAGGTAAGGGTGTCCCTTGATGTGCTCTTGCAGGGGGCGGTAGCGAAGAGTGGTTAACACTCTATATGAGGTTGGCACGATATAAGTGGGGTCGTACTCCATTGTTTTGATTGCGCGGCACTGCTCTGCGTTGGTCATGACTCGGCATCCCTCTACTTCCCATTGCAACCTAAGAGTGTACCAGTGCTGCAAGAAGGGGATTCAGTCCCTGCAAGTTGGGATAATTCTGCATTTTCTTGGTGGGTGATGGTAGAAGTGGTTCGCTGATCATATAACGTTATGAGGCGCTATTTGAGGGCTTGCTCTTTAGAGACCTCGTTGTCGAGCAATACAGTAGTGGAGTTTGCTGCCTTTACATAGGCAAGTTCAAATGTCTCCCAAGAACAAGGCATCGTGCGAATTTCTGTTTTGCAAAAGGCTCGGGAAACAAGGCTAAGTCCAAGTGGTCATAGCTCAGAGCTAGCTCTCTGAAGGTGGCATCGAGCCATCTAATGCAATCAACCACGCCATCCCCTGTATCTTCAGCTAGATTTGAGGCCAGTGTCAAAAATGACTTCCGCTCGTAGGAGGGTTTAAGACGTGCTGGTGGTTGGGGTTTGATAGCACTAGAGCCCTTGACAGTGGATAGTTGTGGTTGCGGGTGTGCCTTAGGTTGCCGTGGGCTTCCTAGCTTAGGGCTGGGGAAGCAACAGCTACTTTTGATGGAGTGCTGCCTTCAGAGTGGATCATTGTAGTCGAATGGACTCTAGTGGGTGATGGGTCATGTGATGATGTTTGTCATTTGGGCCGGTAGGCTTGTTTGAGTCTTTCGGGCATATGTGTAGATGGGCTTGATGGATGTGGACCTGGGGAGCACTGCGGCTTATGGTTTTGAGGTTTGATGGGGTTGGGGGTGATCAAACTTGGGGGTAGCATACGAGTGGCGGTCTTGGCTATGTGGGCTTTAGGGATATATAACCAAGCCTTCCCCTCATAGTAGCCTTGCACGTGCAGGATGGCTTTAGAGACCCACCTTTGCTTGATCCTGCCTTGATTTCTGTAACTGCGCCTTAGTGTCCTAGGTTTAAAGCTTTGGGTTTTATGAGGTCGTGTGCGACGACTCCTAGGTAGTAGGTGTGGCTGTTCTTTAGAGGTGGTGGGTGGTGGCCGGGCACTACTCTTCTCCTTAGATTCAGATGCTAATAGTTCAATCGGTGGTCGTGCGGATTGTTCCATTGCGCAATCCTTGCTGAAAGGTGTATCAATGCGGATGTTGCCTATGGCGAGGTGAATGTGTTGCAACTCATAATCGACGTGACAATGAGTTTGCTTCTTGAAGGTTTGCCCTAGTAGCATCTCCGTGCCTACGTCCTTGGTGTTTGGCAGCACGTAGAAGATCATTGGTACAATTTCAGTCTCGATAGAAACGGTGGCCCTGCACTTGCTAAGGAGTGCATAGGAGCGGCCCCCATATGGATTTAACTTGGCGTTAGTGGGTTGTAGTAGCGGTTTGCCAAGTTGGGGTCCAATGATCATGAGTCAAGACATTGAAGTCTGCTCCCTCATCAATTAAGGCATTGAAGATGCATGTTCGCTTGGCAGGACCATGATGTGCAGGTATGCAGGGTCGAGGATTTCCTCATCCTCATCATCGATTTCGGTGATGATGGCTATCCGGGCATTGAATGGTGGTTCCAACATTGGTGGTTCATGCAAAGGATGCATGGGGGGATAGTATTTCTTGGCACGGCTACCATTGAAGAAGCCTATTCCTTCGCCGACTAGAGTCTCAAGCTCGACGTTTCCCATTTGGCTGATCGCATGGACCTTGAAAGGTCCAAGACCCCGAAACTTCATTTTTTTCTTGTGCCCCTTGACTGAGTATAGGAGCACTAGGTCGCCTTGTTCGAAGTCATGTTGCTTGACACGCTTGTCAAACCAGCTCTTGCATCATGCCTTCTAGCATATGAGTGCATGAGTGACTAGAAGACGAGTCTCCGAGAGGTGTTCGAGCTCTACTAGGCGTTGCGTCCATGCCTCCTTTCCTTTTCATCGCTCTTGAAGCGCAATTCATAGGCTAGGCATGAAGAATTCTACGGGGAGAATTGCTTCGGTTCCGTAGGTCAACCTAAAGGGGGTTTGTCTGACGGCCGTTTTGTAAGCTGTGCAGTAAGCCCACAAGGCTGCCATTAGCTTGTTATCCTGGTTGCTGCATGAGGTCAAGACTACCTTGGTTAGGACGCTGACAAGAATCATATTTGTGGATTCTGCCTGGCCATATGCTTGAGGGTAGTATGGAGATGATTTCTGATGGATAATTAGGAAGGTGGATGGGAGATGAGTTATCACTTCATTGATGAAGTGTATCCCCTAGTCACTGACTAGTTTGATGGGGCATCCGAATCGTGAGATCACTTGCTCCCACAAGAACTTGGCAGTCGTTCGAGCATCATTCTTTCGGGTTGCTCTTGCCTCTGCCCACTTCATTAGGTAGTCTGTGGGGCCACAATGATGTATTTGGCCTGAGAATACTGTGCAGCGGAGCTGATGGGTCCCATGAAGTTGATTCCCCATTTTTCAAAGGATTCTCGTGCAATGATTGGGGTCAACTCCATTTGATCCTTGCAAATCGGGACCTTTGTCCCACTAACATTCGTCACAATGCTTAACAAATCGTGTGGCATCACAAAACAACGTTGGCTACCATAGTTGAGACTGCAACACCTTGCGGGCTGTTGTGTCTCAGCTAAAGTGTCCACCAGCAATCCCACTGTGTGCCTCCGAGAGCATGTCATGCATCTCATGTTCACACACGCATCTATACATCAATCCATATTTCCCTAAGCGATATAGCTAACATGCTATCAACTGGTAGGGTTGGATTTTGAAAATAAGTCGCCTCAATCTTGCCTTCTCTATTGGTCATTTAGGCAGTCCGTGCTCAAGCAGTTGGACTATGTCATCTGCCCAATATGGCATTAGCCTTGAATAAATCCCTCCCAAGGTTAAAGAGGTGGGCGTTTGGAAATTCATCGGTAATGTATTCTCCCGCGGATTCCCCTGTGGGGATGCATGACATACGATCAGCCATGTAGTGTTGTTTTCCCTTCCCTACAACCATGGAGAAGTCAAACTCCAAAAGCAAAAGGAGCCACCGAGCTATGCATCCTGCAGAGCAAGGTTTGTTCACTAGGTATAGCAAGGCTTGATGGTCTACAAAGAAGGTAAAGGGTGTAGCCAATAGATAATGCCGGAACTTCTTCACAGCAAACACCATGGCCAAGCCCTCTCTTTCCATCATCGAGTAATTCATTTCCGTCTCCGTGAGTTTTCTGCTAGCAAAGCTGACTGGATAATCTAGGTTGTGCTTGCCAGGTTGGCACAACACTGCCCCCATAGCAATTTTAGAAGCATCAATATGCACGTGGAAGGTTATGGTCCAATCCGGGGCTCGTAGAATTGGTGTTGTGGTTAGAGCCCTCTTCAACTCTTCATATGCTTGTTGGCATGCTTCAGTCCAATCAAAGACAATCAGTAGATTATATAAAGGTGTAGCTATCAATGCGTAATTCAACACAAATTGTCGATAGTATCCCATATGGCCTGAGAAGCATTGAACTCCCTTGTAGTTGGTTGGAGGTGGAAGGTCGACAATAGCCCTGACCTTCGAGAAGTCAGTGGCAATGCCGTTCTTCGACACCACATGGCCGAGGATGCATCTATGCTTCACCCAAAACTAGCATTTCAAGGGGTTCAAGGAGAGATGATATAGGCGACACCGGCCAAAGACTGCTTGGAGTTTGTTCAAGTGTTCCATCCAGGGCGAGTGAACACAGAGGTCATCGACAAAGACTTCTAACTCCTTGCAAAGCATGTCTTTAAATATGGTGCACATGAGACGTTGGAAGGTGGCAGGGGCATTAGTCAACCCGAAAGGCATGACTATGTACGCAAAGATGCCCCACTCGGTGGCGAAGGCTATCTTATGCCTATCGGTAGGATGCACTTGCACCTGGTTGTATCCTGAGAAGTTGTCCAGAAAACTATAGGCCTTCTTGCCTACCACTCTTTCAAGCATGTGCTCGGTGTATGACAATGGATAATTATCCCTTTTAGTAGCGGTGTTTACCTTTTTATAATTGACATACACTCTAATTTTTCTATTTTTCTTCATCACAATGACTATGGGTGATACCTAGTCCATGTGCTCAATTTCGTAAATGAATCTTGCTTTCATCAGCTTATCAATTTCTTCCTTGACAATATGAGCATGCTTAGGATTCATTGGGTACGGTCGCTACTTCATCGGCACTGCGTGTCAAGGGTATGTTATGAGTCACTACACTCGGATCTACCCCTTTAAGATCTTCCAAAAGGACCATGCAAACACGTCCACATACTCTTGCAAGAGAGCGACCAGACTCGCTTCCTCTTTCTCAGCCAAGTCATCGGCAACAAAGACTGGTCGGGTGTCTCCCCTTCCCAGGCTAAGTTCACCTCTTTGACCCTGGCTGGTCCCTTGATCAGTTCGCTCGTTTGCCCTTGCCATTTGACACCCATCAAGATCAATACCCTATCTCCTTTCTTGAAATTTTTAAATCATTTTGGAAGGTCTTGTGGTTTTCGTTGTTCGTCTGTTGGGGTGTTCCTGGGTTGGTTTGCCCTTCCTTGCTTCAATCATCTATGCCTCAAGTGGATAGGTAAGTCCCTGATTGTGCGTCGGGTCTTGGGAGGCCTAGGTATTTCTGGGTCGCTATCCGAGCTCACCACTGACTCAGAGTCGAACTCTCCGTCTTCACTAGAAGAGGGGGTCTCCCTTAGTGGTCGCAATTTAGATGGTGATTCCACTCAAAGCACTAGTGTTGCTCCTGGTTGAGCTAGGCCTGCTTGCTCAAGGTCAATGGCTCCTACATGTTCTAACCATGCACAGTCACAATTTATGTGTATGAGTCCTCGCTCTATCTTGTAGGCACTTCTTTTTTGCAGCTTAGAATTCGCCTGTATTTGTTCTATTTCATGTCCCTCCATGTCGTATTCTACCGAATCCACCTCACCCTCACTTCCATCACTAAGGGGTTGGCAATCTTTGTACTCATCGTCAGAGTCCTCTGTGCCAGCCTGTTCCTCGTCAAGTAGGGCTTGGTACATCTCTTGTCGGTGATCCGGGACTAAGGCCCAATTGTACATAAGGTTCAAGTCATGCACTCTGGTCCATTGCCACTCGGATTTGCCTAAGAGATCCTAGAGTGGTTTGAGATTTGCTGTTGAATTGTCAGCCAGCTTGTCTGTTAAGTATTCCAGGGCCTCCTGCAGTTCTCTCTTGTTTCCTGGCACTTGGAAAGTGATGGGCTTAGGTCTCCCAAGATGGATTCCTTCCATCATGCACACCGGTATAGAGGGCGTGCCGTTGGTCGTGCCCATCATCTTGATGGCTTGCTCATGTGCCTCTTGGTTTGAGAATGGCAGGTCGATTGTAGCAAGGACATGCATCCAATCCTGCTCATCTTCTGGACATGGGGTATACTTGGTCAAGGGTCCATAAGACTTCTTGACCTGACTGTCACCCTTGAGCATCGAGGAGATGGCATCCAAGTTGACTAGTGAGGTCTTCTAAGTGTCCATCTCTATCCTCACAGCTTCCGTCCTATTGCCTAAGAATATCAAGCCATTACCCCAATCTTCAATAACTCTGGCATTGCCGCACATCCAGGGCCAGCCTAATAGGACATCGTAGTCCACCCCCTTCATGACTATAAAGTCGACACCTGCGATTTTCACTGTCCAGTTTTTAAGTACCCTGAATGGCCTCACCCTCATGCCGTTTGCTAATGTTACATTAATGTTTAGATAACAAGCTCAACACATGCAGACATTAATGATGGATCGCCTGGTTAGATGGGTCCACATGTCTACACTTAGCATGTCGGTGGTCATTATGACTCTCACATGGCCACTGACTCATTACTTATTATATTCAGGTTGTTACACCTATTTACAGCTGGCATAGTTATAGTGCCAGTCGACTAGTGTAGTCGGTTATGCATTGTTTGACTTAGTAGGCCACTTTCCTTTATGTTGTATCTTATCTATACTTTGTGTACATTGTAAGGAGTGTGGAAGAAGAAGAAGAAACTAGCAAGAAAACGTTTTGGCCTCCATCTCTCTTCTTGTCTCTTGAGTGAGCTTCTCCTTGTGCATTCTGTGTGTGTTTGGCGCCGCAGCTCAAGCAAGTCCCCCCACCACGCGATTCTTGACATGGTATCAGAGACACGCCACTGAGAGAGGCTGATTTCGAAGGCTGAAGTAAAGGAGAAGAAGCAAGGTTTGAGCAAGCAAGCCACGGTAAGAAGCTCTCTCGTTCTTCCACTCTTTCTCTCGGACAGTGCCTGTGGAGGCACCAGAAGTAGGGCAGAACAAAAATCTCAGATTGCAATGAGATTTAGTGTGCGCGAAGAGCGCTGTGTTTTTTGCAGAACATCCCTTTAGGGCTATCCCGTTGCTATTTTGGCCATCCGAGGTCATTTTAGGCCCCGTTTTAGAGCTACAAGGTTGCGGACAGCAGTTCGAGATACCCTGCAATTTCAACTGTGTCTACTGTATACAGGTGCACAAGTTACAGATTTTAGATCTGTAAGTTCAAAGGTGTTTAGCAACGAATAAACACAAGGTTTATCTGCAAACTGGTTACAGAGTGCATGTATTGTTGAGCAGACAGTGAAAAAGGATGTCTGGTGTATTGCTGTGCACTGTAGGTCGAGGGTTGCAGAAGATTTGCTTGCTGTTTGGTATTAGTTTTGTGATAATGGTAGAGAACAGTGAAAACCCCATCATTGAGAAGCTTGAAAAGAACAACTACCTTTCATGAAAGTTCCGTGTCACGAACTTCCTTATTGGAAAAGGCCTCTATGAGTTTGTTTTAGATGAAGAAAAGGAGTCGGAGGTAAGTGATCCTCCAATTTGTAGAAGAGACAAATGCACAAAAGGAATGGAATGCAAAAGAAAAAAAGGTCATGTATTGGCTGTCTGCAGTAATTGACAATAATATGCTGGGACATATTAGAAATGCAGAGAATTTATATGCAGCTTGGACCATACTTGAAAGTATGTTTTCCGTAAATACAAAGGCATGAAAGGTTCAACTGAAGCAAGAGTTGAATACATTGAAGAAAGGGAAGATGTCTATCAATGAGTATGCAGCACTGAAGGTAAGGAGCATTGTAGATACCTTGGTAGCAATTGATGCAATGCTCGATGATGATGATTTGGTGTCGTATACCTTGGGTGGACTTAACAATGAAAAGGCTTGGAAGTCTTTTGTAACTTCCGTATATATCAGAAAGCCATTTCCAGATTTCGATGAGTTGGTCTCCCTCATGATCACGGAAGAGATCAACATGCAGAGTGAGACATCTGAAAGAAGTGGTGAACAGGTCCAAGCTTTCTACTCCAGTTCAGGAAGGGGACGTGGCAAGTTCTCTTCAAGAGGCTGTGGTACAGGACATGGTAGTGACAACCAGCAAAACAGATTGAATCAGCAATTTGGCGATATGCAGGTTTCAGGAGGTCGTGGTAACTTTAGAGGCAGGGGGAGCTTTAGAGAAAGAGGTGGATGGCAGAACAGAGGTTCTAAAAAATCTGGTATTGTGTGTCACTACTGTGGAAAAACATGTCATATTGCAGCCCAATGTTATGCTAAGAAAGATGATATTCACAGTGGTAAGTTGCAACAAGGAAACTATGCATCGTCTTCATGACAAAATGAAGACAAAAATGAACGTCTGTTTGTTATACAGTATATGTCAAATGCTGTTACAGGAAAGGGAACACATGATGATGTTTGGTATGTTGATTCATGTGCATCAAATCATATGACCAGCCATGTAGAATGGTTTGGAGAGATACAGGATCTGGAAAATGTAGGTTATGTGTAGACGAGTGATGATTCATGCCACCCAATTTCACACATTGGAAAAGTTCCCTTGTCCTTGCATGATGGTAAGACAAAGAGTCTTTCAGATGTATTACATATGCCATCTATTACAAAGAACTTTGCGTCAGTAGAGCAAGGGCTGCAAGTCAGATTTAATGCAAAGGATTGCTTTATAGAAGACTTCAATGACAAGTGCAGGTTGGTTGCAAAGGGAAGTAGAGTTAGACGTATGTTTACTCTGGATGCTGGAATTCCTACTATGAATGCTGCTATGTATGCTAAAGGAAAAGGTGTTGTTGCAGATATTGAAATTTGGCACAAATACATTGGACATGCAAATGTACAAAGGCTGAAATTAATGTAGTCCAAAGGGTTGGTTACAGGTTTTCCTACATTTAGAGTTACATAATTTCATAAGGTATGCAAAGCATGTCAGTTTGATAAAGCAGGCAAGACAACCCTTTTCACATGACAGAGATGTAAGTAGAAATATCCTTGATGTTGTGCATACAGATATTTGGGGGCCTACATAAAATGTATCTCTTGGAGGTAGTTCATACTTTGTTACATTCATTGATGATTGTTCTAGAAAACTGTGGGTATATTTTATGAAGGAAAAGAGTGAAGCGTTTGAGCACTTTAGAACTTTCAAGGCTGCAGTTGAAAGAGAAACATGCTTGAAAGTAAAGTGCTTGAGGTCAGATGGAGGGGGAGAGTACCTCTCGAATGAGTTCAGTGATTTTCTGAGGTCTCATGGGATAAAGAGACAGTTCACATGCAGGTATATCCCACAGCAAAATGGGGTTGCAAAAAGGAAAAACAAGCATATTGCAGAAGTTGCACGCACCTTGATGGCTGAAAAGAATATGCCTAAGCATTTTTTGTCTGAGGCTGTTCATATTGTTATTTATATTATGTATAGAACTCCCATAGCTGCAGTTCATGGGATGACTCCTAAAGAATGCTTTATTGGCAAGAAGCCTGATGTGTCTTTACTGGATACTCTTTAGAGCAGAAAGGGTATCGCTGTTATAACCCTGTCACATGTAAGATTAGATTGAGCAGGGATGTCATCTTTGATGAAATGAGCAGTTGGTATGCATCTAGTGGTGATGCATTGGATGATGATGGTGATCATGACACTCATGTGCAGGCTAAAAAGTAAGAATCACGGACTCTTAGTAGACCAGAGATATAATCTGGTAGTCCTTGGTCTGGGAGACTAAGGAGTAGCTCTACATCTTCAGGTGCATCTAGTAGCACTACAGGTAAAGACAAAGGAAAGAATAAAGTTTTAGATGGCATTGATGCAGTTCTTGATGGAGACTCCAGTGGCTCAGAGAGCTTGGATGATGAGCTTGGTATTTCTTCTGTCAGGACACCAGGTGTACAGAGAGCTCATAAAAATGTAAAGGCTTCAATGAGTGATCCAGTGGTACGCAAATTTAGCAGGGTTAGATACCCTGTTACAAGATTTGGTTTTGAAGGTTATGCAGCTCACCATTATGCTTATATGGTGAAACTACTTGAGGATGTTAAGCCCACATGTTTTGAGGAGGCTGTTGGTCATGCTCATTGGAATGCAGCAATGGATGAGGAGATGGCTGCATTAGAGGCCAATAAGACTTGGGATCTAGTATCATTGCCGAAGGGCAAGAAAGCTATTGGATGTAAGTGGGTTTATAAGATTAAGCACAATACAGATGATTCTATTAGTAGGTACAAAGCTAGGCTAGTTGCAAAAGACTATGCCCAGATATATGGCATAGATTATGAAGAAAACTTCAGTCGAGTTGCTAGGATGGCAATTTTCAGATGTGTGATTGCTTTGGCAGCAGCCAAAGGTTGGATATTACAACAAATGGATGTGAAGAATGCCTTCTTGCATGGTCATTTGCAGGAAGAAGTTTATATGGATCAGCTAGCAGGTTATGAAGGTTTAGAGTATCCCACGTATGTGTGCAGGTTGAAGAAGGCACTCTATGGGCTCAAGCAAGCACCTAGAGCATGGTCTAACAAGATCAGAGAGTATCCTGCCAATATTGGCTTTTATGTTTCTAATGTTGATCACTCACTTTATGTGAGAAAGGGAGATGCAGGTTTGGTGATCATAGTCATCTATGTGGATGACTTGATTATTACAGGTGATAGTGATAGTGGGATTGCTGAAATCAAGGACTTTTTGAAGAAGAAGTCTAAGATGAAGGATTTAGGTGAGCTAAGGTACTTCCTTGGAATTGAGGTGATCAGATGTGATGATGGTATATGGCTGTCCCAAAGACAGTATGGCTTGGATATGTTGTCCAAGTATGGTATGACATCATGCAAACCACTTTCAGTCCCATTGGAGCAGAATGTAAAGTTGAGTGCTGATGTTGGGGATGATATAGAAGACCCTACTATGTTCAGGAGGATAGTGGGGAGTTTGATCTACATGACCATTACAAGGCCAGACTTGAGCTACACTGTTGGTCTTGTGAGTCAGTTTATGCAAGTACCTAGAAAGCCACATTTGGATGCAGTCAGACGCATATTGAGATTTGTGAAGTCCACATTACATTATGGACTTTTCTATGAGGCAAGTACAGATATACATGTATTTGGATACACAGATGTAGACTGGGCTGGTAGTATGTCTGATAGAAGATCTACCAACAGATACATGTTCTCTCTTGGTAGTGCAGCAGTTACTTGGAGCAGCAAAAAGCAATCTACAGTTGCTTTGTCGAGTACAGAGGTTGAGTATAGAGGTGCTGCTGTTGCAGCATGTGAGGTAGTATGACTGCAAAAGTTATTGGTTGATTTAGATGTGTACGTGGAAGGTCTAGTTGCCATTTATTGTGACAACATGAGCATTATACAGTTGGCTAGGAACCCTGTGTTTCATGCCAAGAAAAAACATATTGAGGTACACTACCACTTTGTGAGAGAGAAGGTACTAGCAGGTGAGATTGACTTGGTGTATGTCAGCACACAGGATCAGATAGCTGACATCTTCATGAAGGCATTGGGTATATAGAAGCTTCAAAAGTTTCAAAGCTTACTTGGAGTTGCACAGATGTAGTTGAGCTTGACGGGGAGTGTTGAGATGACAAGCTCAACACATGCAGACATTAATGATGGACCGCCTGGTTAGATGGGTCCACACGTCTACACTTAGCACGTCGGTGGTCATTATGACTCTCACATGGCCATTGACTCATTACTTATTATATTCAAGTTGTTACACCTATTTAGAACTGGCATAGTTATAACGCTAGTCGACTAGTGTAGTCGGTTATGCACTGTTTGACTTAGTAGCCCACTTTCCTTTATGTTGTATCTTATCTATACTTTGTGTACATTGTGTGGAAGAAGAAGAAGAAACCATCAAGAAAATGTTTTGGCCTCCATCTCTCTTCTTGTCTCTTGAGTGAGCTTCTCCTTGTGCATTCTGTGTATGTTTGGCGCTGCAGCTCAAGAAAGTCCCCCGACCACCACGCGATTCTTGATAATTAAACCGAGCGGTCTCAACATGTGGGTTTCCCCAGGTTTGCAGTACTGCATGGCTTAGCACACTAACCCCGGCTCCCATGTCTACGATCCCCTTTCTTGTTGTGTCTCCTAAGGCTAGCACAAGAATACTACATCCTCTCCTCCTTAGAGGAATCGAGATGTCCTCATATCGAGAGGACCTGGGGGTATTGTTGGTTGAGAGTATCTTCATCCTTCGAGGTGGCATCCTCTTCGGGAAAGTATTTAGGATTGGTAACACTGCATGCATCTCGGTGCCTTCCCAGAAAGCATTAATGTGCAAGGATTTTGGCACAGAGTGTAGTGTTAGACTCGGTATTTGTGTTTCTGTGTCCTGATCATGTAGATCCGACGGCTGTTCTCGTGATTCCTCGACCCACTGCTTGAGGTTTTGCCATAGGGTGGGGTGCTGCTTAAGGAGGTCTCCTAGGCTTAATGTCACTGGGTCACTAGCATGGTGAGGAGGCTGTCAGTTGCTCGTCCCTCTTTTATGCTGGATTGTCCTGGCCAAGGGCTGTGACTAATTTGTAGGCCTATAGCATCAAGGCTTGCCCTAAGGGGTACTGTAAATGCGGTGCGGTTTCATCTCCTAACTTTGGTCGAGGGGGTGAGACTTCCATGCTCATGCTGATGAGATCCTCACTCTCATCCTCTAGGATGGGCCAACATCTCTTAAGTGCTCTTGGGCCTCTTTTACCCAGTTCTTCACCTTCTCTATAGCCTCGAGTTGGCGCTTTGGATGTGGGTACTCCCCTACCTTGGCACTTCCATTTTCGGCCATCTTGGGGGATGAAGTTTCCGTCTCTAGTCCTCAACTTTCTTTCCAACAGGTAGACTTATAGCACTCTCAGCTTTCAGTGCGATCTTAGCCTCCGGCCTCCTCTTCCTTCGCATGCGGCTCTTTTTTCCCATCGAGGCTGCATCGAGGTTGTTGGGCCTCGATAGTGATATGCTGGCCTTGTTTGTCTAGGCATGGGTCATGACCCGCAATGGGATGGGTGTGGCTTCCCCATCAAGGTTCTTGACGCCAAATAGCCCCAATGGGACAGATGGTACTTCGGTTGAATTTGCAGAAGGTTTCTGCTTTGGGCAATCGACGAAGATATGGGTGATTCCACACTCAACACACCTTAGGTCAGCTTTGTCTCTGTTTTGCTGCTCCCTCCCGATGCAATGTGATGAGACATGGCCTGAGTGATCCAACATATGAATGGATCCTATGCTTGCCCTCCTAGGCCTCTATCTCATCCTCTCCCAAATGCCATCACTGGTACTGGTTGGTAGTCCATAAGGATAGCGTTGTCCTCTTCATCGTGAGAGACATAAGGGTATAAGTAAGTCTCTTCCTCATTTGGCTCTTCCACGTAGTGGAATATAGCGTCATTCGGTGGATGGGTCACATAGGGACCAGGCAGCCTAGGTATACCTATAGGGTTTATGTCCATCCTGGGGGACAGTCAGCTTAATGTCATTAGGCACAGGAAGGGCCAATGGGGCTCCCCTTTCGAAATGTGGCTGCGATCTATTTGCTAGGTAAGGCTGACCATATGGTTGGAAGTACGGAAGTCTCCTGGGCAATCTGTACTGCATAACATCATGACCGAACCTGCCACAGTTAGCGCAAGGTCTTGATTGAGGGTCTTGACACTTGGCTGGCAAATGATTTCCGCCACAGTACACACATTGGATGTGTGGCCGCATTGGTTATCTCCACAATTCTTGCAGCTTGACTATCTCCATCTTGACATCAACCAGTCGTCTCGGTGGCCTTCCCCTTATCTTGGGATGATGGGGCTGGTCCCTCGCCAGAGGTTGGTGCTCTTTTCAAACCTCGTGAGGTGGTTTCTTCTAAGTTGGAGCTCCTAGAGCTCCTCTCTTTCAATTGATCGTCAACTCTAATAGCTTCCTCAAAAACCCTAGCTAGCATGTCTCACTGCAAGCTTGAGTTGGCTGCCAAAGCCTTATACAGTTCCTCATTTCGAATTCCGCTGATGAACACAGTTGAAACTGCTCTTTCAGTCGATCGTTCACCTATAGGGATTCTCTTGAAGAGGCTCCTTATGTGGGTTACATAATCACGAATGTCCTTCTTCTCTTTCTGCTTGACATCAATCATACTAGCTGATTGTTGGAGTATCCAGGCTCGGCAAATCTCTTAATGAAGAGATTCTTGAGGCTATTGAAGTTTGCCCGCTCTGCGGCGTCTAAGCTTGTATACCATGTCCTGGCCTTGTCAACTAAGCAGAGCTCGAATGCTTGAGAACGTTGAGTCAGGTCACTGAGGCCATTGGCTTTGCAGACTTGCTCGAATTGCTCTACAAAGCTGTATGGGTCATCATGGGGTTGGTACTTGTCGAGTTGCTTTACGACTATCGGGATTTTAGATTGGCTCTTAGAGCCTTTGGTTGCTTCTAATCCTGCCAGCAGTGAGGTTGCCAATGCTGCAGCACTTTGCTCTGCTGTGGTGTTGTCTAAAAATTGCTTCGTAAGAAGTTCACTCAGCGTTAAGTCTCCTTCTAGGGCTCTCTTATGATCCATTCGATTTCTGTCGGCTAAGTTCAGCACTCGCTATATCTCACGCAACTCCGTGCTTTGCCTTTGACTCCTGGCCTGCTGGTCTCTATTGTACGTGGCTATGCCTTGCAACGCCTTATGGGCTAGCTTCCTCTCTTCTTCTAAGTCTGCGATGATAGCATCTGTTGTCCGACCATGATGCTCATACCGGGCGTGCACATCGTAGCTGTTGACCAGTTGTTGAATAGCCTTTGGGAAGACACCCAAGTCGAGTTCCTCGTTAGACCTGCGGTCTGAGCTTTCCTTCGCCATAGTCGAGTTCTCGTGCTTTGCCAAGCTATTGATAAGATTGAGTGGGTTTGTCAAATCCCCTTCGTTTGCGCCGTTTGCTTGGTCCTACTTTGCGTGTTGCTGGTTTGTCTCCGTCCATGGGTTCTCTCCTATTCGTGGGTTCCTTGAGTGGCTTATCTAAGTGCGTTCCTTGACTTATTAAATACAGTCCTCAAGTTATCTCCACTCCGTGCGTGTGTTCTTTCTCTTGCACTTGTGTTTAATCAAGCTTTCAGTTTTTCTTAAGTGCACTTCAAGTGCGGAAATTCAAGGTGAGTGCAGCAAACAGCCTCTAAGCGTCTCATGCACCCTCGGGCCTGATAGGTGTTGTAGATCAATTCTCTGGCCGTCTAGACGAGATTTAGGGCCTTTCGGTTACATTGCCTTGCTGTTTTTTGGGGCTCGATCCGGGTTTTATGGCTCGACGGGTTACCTCTAGGTCTCTGGGTTTCTAGGTATCGCAATAGCCCACTCAAACTGTTAAGTGGCTATGCCTTACGATTTTGTCTACTCGGTGTGCCAAAATCAAGCTCTAAACGTCAGGAGGGCTTACGATAGGTTGCGGTGCTCCAGTTGGGTCAAGTCAAACCTCTGAGACTGAGTTAGACACACACTCGGACACACACTCGGCCCAACTGGTCCGAATTGTAGGGGCTGAGCGAGTGACTTGGACGGGCCGAATCACACTTGTCCGAGTGCAAAAAGTTTTTTGTAGGCCGAGGTCCGAGTGGAGTAACTGGGATGGGCCGAGCTAGATGTTGGGTCGAGGGCTGAGTCGGCGGGTCCTAGGCCGAGTGGACCTCGAGCCAAGCAGTCTTTGGGCCGAGTGTTGATTTGGTCAAAGGGTCGAGTGGAGTAACTTGGATGGGAAAAAGTGAGTGTTGGGCCGAGGGCCGATTAGGGTTTTTGAGTCGAGGTCCGAATGGGCGAGTCCGAGGGCCGAATCTGGGACTCGGCCCAAATCAAGGGCTGTTCGGACGGGCTGAACGTGGCGCGACGAATGCCACACAATGACGATTTCGATCGAATCTCCCTAATCAAGCAATCATCCCAAGCATAAACTTCTAGATCTTGGCTAAGGCACCAAGGGAAGTGATTGGTATACCTGGGGTGAGCAGTAGGGTCTTCGATGATGTGATCGAATCGAATCTTTGCAGGGGATCTCTCTCTCTCTCTCTCTCACTGAATGGTTGCAAATGAGCTCTCCCTTGTCCTCCTGGCTCTTAAACCCCTTCCCGGGTAGGCCTTTGACGCTCTCAATCACTCACTTGCCGACATTAAGCATCCCAAGCCAGCTTTTTGCCATTTTTTGCATGTTTTATGCCCTGTTTTGCCCTGTTTGCAACAGTAAACCCTACCCTTTCCCGGTTCGATTTCCTAATCCTATCCTATACTAAATGCAACGAGAATCGAAAGCAACAAACTGAAATGATTTCTCCCTATTTTTCAATCATCAAACTAACTAACTAACCCAAAATACTTGTTTCGAAGATCAAAAATACCCAACCTTCCTACCTACCTCAAGCTCTGTTTCGGGGGAGAATCCCTTACTTCGATGCTCAATATGGGGCGTGCAAGCACTCAAGCTTGAATCCATTGGGTCCGGCAATGGAACCAAAATGTGGGAGCCTTTGCTCAACCGCCAAGACCCACGGACTGCTTATTGTTTCAAGCGTTCCAAGCGAGCTCTAATGGCTACCTGTCACATAGCCGATGCGCCATCGATCCTATGAGTGTAGTGAGATTACCTTGATGCTGATATGAGTTACCTTCTCTCTTGTGCACTCTGGTAGCTCCATGATCCTAGATGCTAGCTCAAGCATTATCAAGCCTCCTCCATCTCCAAGCTCCAACCGCCATAGCCGCACGCGTAAGAGAAGGAAAGAGAAGAGAAGAGAAGAGGAGATGGTGAAGAGCTTTACCCTATTGATCCCTCACTCCCACTCACTCACTCCCTCACACTCACAATCACTCCCTCCCTCAAGAGCACACACAAGCAAGGAGAGGAGAAGAAGAAAAGAAGAGAAGAGCCCTTGTTGGGCACACACCAAAGAATGAGCTTCCATTCACTTTTTGAACTTTATATATACAAACCCTAAAACCCCATGGGCACCCATCCTTTTTTACATGACCGGCCATTGTGGCAAGATCCCTTTTTCTAATTCCCTCTTTTGGCTTTATTCCCTAGGCCTATATTCCACTATTCTTTTACAGGTGGCACATGAGGGAGCCTGGCGCTCTTTTACAAGAGTTTTTGAAGTTTTTGTGGTGCCTTTTATTTAAAACTACGCTTTTGGCCTCGGCTTAGCTTTAGAGACCGCCTGTGTGTTCTTGCTCCTTTTCCATCTTCTTTATGCTTTTTCATTCATCCTTCCGCCTTCTCGGCTTGGGGTTAACACCCAAGCATCAAAGCATCAAACTCAAGTGCTTGAAAGCATAGTATCTATTGATACTTATCAAGTGTTATTTGACACTATATTCCTAGTATCTCTTGACACAATTAAATCTTAGGCTACTCAAATCTAAGTGTTTTGGTGTTGATTTGTTGTTCCAATATATGGGCAAAGACTCTCCAACTATTAAATTCAAAGGGGTTGGGTTTCACACTTGGCAAATCAAGCTCATTTTGATGAAGAAGGGTTTTTGGTCCATTACCAATGGCAAGGAGAAGAAGGCTCAAGATGCAGACCTTGCACTTACTTGGCAAAAGAATGATGATAAAGCACATGTCATCATTAATCTGGAATAGGATGATAGCTACATCCAGCATGTGGATACCTGTGAAACTTTTAATGATACATGGAAGAGATTAAATACTTTGTTTGGTGCACAATCAAAGTCATCTAAGTATGGATTACTGATTGAAATTTTCAGGCTAGAAATGAAATCAAACACATCTCTTGCAACTCACTTAAACTACATGGAAAGTCTCTTAACTCAACTTGTAGTAATTGATCTCAAGATGGATGAAGCTATTTTTATTGTGTTGTTAAAAAGCCTGCCTCCTAATACATTGATCAACATGCCTAGTCCTAAACTGGTTGACATTAAGGCCTCCCTACTAGAAGAAGAAAAGAAGGTAAAATCCAAAGACGAACCAAGCACCTCTAAAGATGAACAAATGTTATATGTAGGTACCAGGTACAAGGGCAAGAAAGATCAATTGGTATGTGACTTCTACAAAAGGATCGGGCACACTAATAAATTCTATCATGCCAGGAAGAGGTCCCAAAAGGCCTATCTAGTTGCTGTTAAATAAGAAGGCCATGGAGCAAAAGAAGAAGAAAAAGAACAAGACCACCAGGAGAAGGACAAACCTCATCAGTCCTTCTATTCTAATAGACTTTTTTAGCCTTGTAATGCCTAGCCCTAAAGCTTCTGACATAAGCTTGTAAACTCCTCATGTAACCTTGTACTACAGCCTCTGTACACTTTGTGAGGCCCCTGTTATAACCTCTAGATGTCCACCACGTCTTTGGTACTCACACCTCCTTGTCCTACATCATCAATCACACTTCTTTCCACTTTTCCAACCTATTTTCTAACCTCTTACTTAACTGATTTAGTTAAATTTCCCAAATCTTTATCTTTAACCCTTTTGTTTTTTTAATAATTTTACTTATCCATCCCTTCATCCTTTGACTCTTGTTCCACTTCCTCCATCTACCTCTTTTAATTCTAGTCCCCCCTTAGTTGGTTGGTAGCCCCTTTGGTTTTGATCTATATACAAAGACAAAGAGGGCGAGCTAGATTGATTCATTGATAGGACCTCAAATTAATTGGCCTATAATTCTAGGAGTTAGAAGTATTTACACTTTTCCTAAATCCATCATCAATCTACTGATCCTTCAATTAGATTAACTATTCATTTTTCTTGATATGTAGCATACATGCATTGACACTCTCATAATGATCAAAAGCAAGTCCCAAAATTATGCTTGAATGCCAATGTGGATATTAATCCCTGTCAATTAGATATCTTATACGAGTCTTATGCTTTCATACTCTTTGTCTTCTGAATAGATATCTTGTCCTTGTGGAGAGAATGTACTATTTGCAATTATTTCAAAATCCTCCCAAGATATTTGTAGAGGAATCCCTTTCTATGCATAGGTTCTGAAATCATCAGGCCTTTAAAAGAGAACATCTTAATTGATCATTTCTTTATGGATGCAATTGGTGGATTGAGCTTTAATGGAATCTCTCTTTTTTAGTGTCCCTTATTGGGGTGTCATTGATATTTTTTGTGTTATGTATTAGTGTGTGGATTTATTATAATTGTATTTATCTAGAGGTATGATGCAAGAAAGCGGATAGATTTGAAGATGTTGATTGATGGATTTTGCCAAAGTTTTGAAGATGTGATGGAATGGAAGAACCTTTTATATCCTTTACTAATGTTTTTAGTTCTATTTTGAACACTAAGAAATTAATTAATGCTTTAAGATGTTTTTCTTTCATCAATATTTTTTATAGATCCAAGTTATTTTGGAGATTGATAAGTCGAGGTTGGTTTTTGGATGCTCATTGATCGAATTTCTAGAAATAAATGTTGAGCTAGCTTTTTGACTTAGTCCTCCTTGTTTCAAGGTTGTGATGACACTCCCTTATTAAGTGTGGGAATATATTGAGGGCTGAATTGACTTATTTTTTGGGTTGATTTTTCTTGTTTTTGTGAGCTAAATGGTTGATTTTAAGGATTTATTGATTAATTTTGGATTATTTAAAAATATTTTGAAATTTGTTAGGATAATTTGAATATGTTTAAGAAGCTCATGATGGTTTTTGGTTGAGATATGATGTTTTGATAGGTTATGTAATGAGTCTATTTGATTATGATAGGGTTTATTTTGCCTCTATTTTGAACTGTTTTCTTTCTATTTGTGAGATTGAGATTATGAATAAGTGTTTTGAGGAATGATTTAGAGTGTGTTGAATGGTTTAAAGTGGTTTTGGTTTGATCTATATGGCTTTTATGCCTTCTATAGACCTTCTGAAGTGTTCCTTAAAGCTTATATATCTATTTTGTATGCCTCTATTTGCTTTTGTATTTCTTCTAATGGATGGATGTTTAGCTTAGGAAATGTTTTGCAATCTTGGAAGAGGAAGAATACAAGCTCGAAATAGCTCGAAGAAGTAGAATAAGTAGCTGAAGAAGACTTGAAGTGAAGACTATAGTGACAATGACAGTAGTGAGCTCTCAAGGGACATTGTAATGGCTCTGGTGACTCTTCATATTAAACATACCTCTTGGGAGGGGTATCCACGCCAAGAGAGGATTATTGAGAGTAATTCATTGTTATTCCAATGTACCATTGAGAGAGAGCATACGTGTGAGAGATAGAGTATGAGAGAGTCAATTTTCTATGAGAAACATTGTATCTACATGACAAAGACTATAAAGACTATGAAGATGATGAAAGATGAATATTATGTGATAAATTCCATTCAAAGTTGATCTTTCCTTTGTATCATTGTGGTTCATTGATGGTTTCTATGAAGAATATGAAGAAGGTGTTGAGGATTTACTATGATAAATCCTTTTTTGTGAAAATCTCTGGTGTTTACCATGTTTGTGGTGTGCCCACACTTTGTAGACTGTGGTTGCTCATTAAATCCTCTACACACTTTGTACTTCTCTAGTTGTGATTGAGGACGGGTGTTGAGATATTGGCAACCACATCCAGCTTAGCCTCTTTGTATGGAGCATTGTGGGCTTAGGATACTGAATCCCATATGCACAGTGGTGGAAAGTGCAGCCTAGTCTATTCCTATAAAGCATTGTACTTGCTCTCTTTTTGAATACAATGTCATAGTACTTTTGTACTTCCAGCAAAGTATATGTGTCATTGTTAGTCCACTACACAAGATTGTGTTTATGAGTCCAAGCTTTCATATTGGAACCTAATTCACTTGGTGACACAGTCTTGATGTTTGTTACCTCATGAGCTCACTCTTCCTCTTTCAACCTCCATAGTCATGCTTTAGATCCGACATTTTCTACAAAAAAAAGGCCAAAAGCGCAAGGACAACCTTAAAATTTCAAGCAAGTGCAAAAGAGGATAGTGCATTGCAAATACAAAGGCACATCAAATTTTTTTGTAAGAGAGCACCAGGCTCCCTCCTGTGCAATTTGTAAATGTAGATGAGTATGGGTGAAGGCACAATGCAAATAGGAAGGAAATATAAGAAAATGACCTAGGCTTAAATGTTCAGGCATGTAAAAAAGGAATGGGTATCCAAAGGGGATTAGGGTTTTGTATAAAAGACAAAAAGTGAATGAAGAAGCTCATTCTTATGTGTAGCCAAAAATAACTCTCTTCTTCTCTTCTTCTTGTTCTTGCTTGCTTAAGCTTGTGTTTGAGAGAGGAAGTGTGATAAAGTGAGTGTGTGAGGGTGAGGGACCATGGTGGAGAAGCTCTCCATCTTCTCTTCTCTTTTTCTTCTTCTTCTTCTTCTCTTATCTCACATCCGACAGTAGAGCATGGAGTTTGGAGCTTGAGAATTAAGTTTACACCTTGGATTCTAGAGCTACCAGAATGCTTGTGGGAGGAGGAAACTCAATCAAGCATGGTGGTGAGCTCACTACACTCATAGGCATGAGAGCACGTACAACTATGTGAGAGGTAGCCATTGCACTTGTCTTGAAACGCTTGAAACATTAAGCGATCTATGGGTCTTGACAGTCGAGCAAGAAGCTCCTACAAACTTGATACTATAATCTATATAGATCTAGATAAAGTTTTACCTTCAAGGAAGGGGTAACAATTTGACCATGTGACCAAATATTAACTATCCTATGATTCCCAAAGTATATGAAAGTTCCCAAACTCCCTAATATAGTGTCAAAGGATATGTACATGATGAATATCCATCTTATGTTTGTAGATTGAAGAAAGCATTGTATGGTTTGAAACAAGCACCACAGGCATGGAACGCAAAAAATAGCTCGTATTTATAGAGACTTAGTTTTCAAATGGGGAGAGCTTATCATAGCTTGTTTACTAAGAAGACAAAGAAATGCTATGTGATTTTGATGGTTTATGTGAATGACTTGGTTATTATAGGTGATGATACATAGGGGATTGATCAAATCAAATCTATATTGTGGAAAAAGTTTAAGATAAAAGATTTGGGAGAGCTGAAAATTTTCCTTGATATTGAGGTCATATACACAACTCAAGGAATCTTGATGTTACAAAAGTAGTATGCACATAATATACTAGAAAAATATGATATGCTAGAGTGCAAGCCCATGGATACTCCATTAGAGCAGAATGTCAAGTTGACAATTGACACAAGAATGAGATTAAGAATGTGACTATGTATAAACAAATGGTTGGTAGCTTGATTTATCTTACCATCACTCCGCCTGATCTTAGTTTTGCAATTGGGTTGATCAGTCAGTTCATGTAAAGGTCAATGAAAAATCATTAAGATGTAGTGAGAATGATTATGCGATATATAAAGGCTACACTACATTATGGATTTTTCAATTAGTATGGTAAGCCTCTTGAGCTTACAGGATACAATGATGCAAATTGGGTTGGATGTGCATATGATGGAAGATCGACAAGTGGGTATGCATTTAGTCTTGGCACTAGTATGACTAGCTAGAGCAGTAAAAAGTAACCCATTGTGGCTCTCTTAAGTACTGAAGCAAAATACAGAGATGTAGCCTTAGCTGCATGTGAAGCTATTTGGCTAGTAAGATGTTTGATCATTTCAAAGTATAGGTGGATAAACCAGTCAAGCTATATTGTGACAACAAGAATAGTATGCTTCTGGCAAGTAATCCTTTTAATTATGCTAGATCAACATACATTGAAGTACATTACCATTTCATTAGGGAAATGATGCTTGGAGGTAGGATTGACCTCATCCATGTGAAGATAAAAGACTAAGTGGTGGACAACTTTACCAAATCACTTGATAGAGGTAAGTTTATTCACATTAGATTGCTACTTGGGATATATGAGGTGACTTGAGCTTGAGGGGGAGTGTGAAGAATCAAGCTTATTTACTATCTTGACATGGCAATTGTAGATATTTACTATCTTGACATGACAGTTGAGGTGACCTGAGCTTGAGGGGAAGTGTGAAGAATCAAGCTTATTTACTATCTTGACATGATAGTTGTAGATATTAGATGTCACTATGTAACATACCTGCCTTGATTACGTGACGAGTGATGTTTTAGTAGTCACCCAAAGTTTACCCTCCAACCACCACCATTTGTACTCTAACTAGAATGATCGGACGACTAGTTAACCTTGGGTCTACCCTATAAGGGAAGCGTCCTGCCATTACCCACCACAGAGAACTGACTTGAAGGTTTCTAATTGACCTAATAGTCATCTATCACCAACTAACTCACATCCAAAGGTGTCCTTTGAGAGGCTTCTTGTCCAGAAGGAGCGACTGCCACCATTACCCTTGGTTCATGGAGTACAACCCTTTTTTCCAGTAGCAGACTAAGGATTTATGAAATCCCTAGCAATACTCTGGCATAGCCGTTGTACCATTCCCCTAAGATAATTTATAGTTCGGTTCTAAGACTAAACCCTAGGTAAGTCGATGAATCGGCCCTTCCTAGAGTATCTTCCTAGCATTTGTTTTTGGGAAACCTCTCAGCCAACCGAGACCACCCTACCATAGGATTGGATGTTGGAAGAGAGGGAGAGAGACATAGTGGAGTGGAAGATGAGCCTTAGCTCATTGTTGTTCTTCTTCCATTATTCTTCCATCATACTTACTAAAAGAGACTTACACACATAGGTATGACTAACCAAGCATAACTGTGGTTAAGTCACTGACTACACTGACTTATTAAATGTCACACATGTGTACAACTGTATCTAGCTAATGTCGATCACACACATAAAGATAGATTGACTAAAGAGAAATGGGAGCTTGATATTCTAACACTTCCCCTCAAGCTCAAACCATTTGATAAACTCCAAGTAGCTGTCTGAAGTATATGAAATTTTCTTTACCAAGAGACTTAGTAAATATATATGCTGCTCGGTCTTCAATCTTCACATGAATCAAGTCAATCTGCCCTATAGGAACCATTTCTATGATGAAATGGTAGTGAACCTTGATATGTTTGGATCTAGCATGGTAGATAGTATTGCTAGCCAACATAAAACTGCTGAGGTTATCACAATGCAATCTCACTCTGCTTTTTAGCTATATTCCCAAGTCTTTCAGCAGTTTCATCAACCAAACTGTTTCGCAAGCCGATAAGGTATCTCCTCTGTACTCAGATTTTGTACTAGACAATGCAACAATAGGCTGTTTCTTACTCTACCAACTAATCATACTATTGCCCAATCCAAATGCATAATAACTGGTTGACCTCCTGTCATAGGCACAACCAGCCCAATCAGCATCAATAAACCCTATCAAGTCAAGAGATTTTCAATATGCATAAAACAACCCATAACCCGTAGTACCCTTTACATATCTCATGATCCTCCGAACTACATCTAAATGTGGTTTGTGAGGCTTTTGCATGAACTAATAAGCCCCACTGCATAACATAAGTTAAAAAGTCTCCTCATAGTCAAAGCCATATTGTTGTGCATAACCTTTTGCAACAACGAGCCTGGCCTTATAGCGTTCTAACAAACCTTACACATAACCTTGTACACCCATTTGCAGCCAATGGGGACTTTGCCTTCAGGAAACTCAATCAATTCCCATGTCTCATTTTCATCCAGGGCTGCATACTCCTCATCCATGGCAGCACACCAGTTATCATCATCTGGCACTGCATCATCAAACTTTGTAGGTTCTTTGTAACCTGTCACACTAGCCATATATGCATAATGGCGAGCTGAATAACCAGTGTATGTAAACCTATCAATTGGATTTCTGACTCTCTCAAATCTCTGTAACTGTGACTCACTCTGAGCTTGCCTCTCATGAGGTGGTACATAACAACTCTACCTTGCTCCAAGAGTCATAATAGACGGAATGCCCAACTCACTATCCAAATTATCGCTATTAGATGAATCATAACCTATTGTAGGTGGACCTGTCACATCCTCAAGCATCTTTTCTTTTCCCTTATTCAATCTCCTTCTCACTAATATATACATGTCAGTGGATGTAGGAGTACGACTCTGCAAGCGTCCTAACCAAGGACTTACTGTAGGTGGCCCATCACTTGTAGGACCTCTCATAGATGCACTCACTGTAGGTGTATTTTCAGCATTACTAGTGATGGCCGATCCATCAATAGCCACTGCAATAGCACTACCATACCATGATGCCATCTCATAAAAAACAACATCTTTGCTAATCAATGTCTCATGTGTAGATGGTACATAACACTTGTAAGCTTTCGGTCTTGTGCATAACCAATGAATACACTCTTGACAACTTTAGGATCCAATTTCTTCTTCTTTTCATCAAGAACATGCACATATGCATGTTGAGATATCGAGCTCCACTCGTGATACGCCAGGGTGACCGTTGTGTATTTATGTCACCGACTTGTTAGTTGCAGACGCGGTTGGTACACCTCCCATGAATAATAGTTACATGATAGCTATCCTTATCTACTCTAGTTCGTGGCTCAGTTAGTATGCCGCCTTAGTTAGTTGAGTTTGGTTTGAGACCCATATATAGGGTTCTTCTATTTCTTTGTACTTGAGTTCTTTTGGCTTACACAACTAAGAGGAGGAAAACTGTTTTCAGCCTCCACCCTTGTGTGTCTTCCCCCATTGTGCAAGCAAGAAAGCTTCAAGCAAGACTCCTTCCTTCTCTCCCACAATCTTGACATGGTATCAAAGCCTTGTTCGTGGTAAGGAGCTCAAGAAAGCAAGCCAAGCTCGCGGTGTTCTAGTAAGAGGAGCAGTGTTGCTTTCATTTTCTGTTTTGGGAGCAGATCTCTGCAGGTAGCACAGCCAGAAAGTGCAGGAGTGCATTGTCTCAGGTTGAGACGCCTTTCGCGGTGAAGCAAGAGGGCAGTATATGTTGCGGGACAGGCCTTTAGCCCTAGGCGACCTTGTTTTTTTGATTTGAGGCCATCTCGGGGCCTGTTTTGGAGGCGGAAGTTTTCTGCACGCACTTAGGAAAAGGCCCAGTTTTATGCTGTGCACCCACTGTTCTACAGGTCGGTGAAAAGTTACTGTAGAAATTGCATCGTATGCTTGTGCGCAGAGACATTGGGAGTTATAGAATCATCCTTGGTTCCTATTTATGCAAAATCGTCACTAGGAAGTGACTGTGTGGTCAAATACCACTTTCGCCAGTTTTGCAAATTTGCCCTTGTGAGGGTGAAGCTGTGTTTTTTGCAGTGACAGAATTTTTTGTAGTGTTCTGTAATGGCGTCTGATTCTCTTTCACAGATTGTCACTGAAAAGCTTGACAAGAACAAGTTCCAAGCATGGAAGTTTAGAATGACGAATTTCCTCATGGGAAAAGGATATTGGGAATTTGTTGTAGGAAATGAAGAAGAACCAGTTCTTCCTGATGTTCCCAATCAACAGCAAATGCAGGCATTTAAAGCATGGCATGAGAGAGCCAGGAAAGTTATGTACTGGCTGTCTATCAACATTTCAGACTCTATGATTGTGCATATTCAAGATGCAAGTACGCCAAAGGAGGCATGGGATACTTTGTCAAAAATGTATAGCACAAATACGCAAGCTAGGAAAATGCAGCTCAAGCAAGAGTTGCATAATGTGCAAAGAGAAAATATGAGCATCAATGACTACCACATGAAGGTGAAGAAGATTGCAGATGCACTTGCTTCCATTGGGTCGCCAGTGGAAGATGATGACTTAGTTTCTGTGACCTTGAATGGTCTAGGAAAGGATTATGCACAGTTTCGAACATCCATTTCTATCCGTGAAAGATTTCCTGATTTTGAGGAGTTGATTGCTCTTCTAATTTCTGAGGAGCAAAGAAATGGTGGTGCATCTTCTTCAGGAGGAACTTCAAAAGAAGCTGTCTTCTACTCAAATGCTGGAAGAGGTAGAGGCAGAGGTAGAGGAGGCCGATTTGGAGGCCGTGGTAGAAATCAGAATATGCAGCAAACTCAAGAAAACCAGTCCTATGGAGGAGGATGTGGTAACTCTAGAGGCAGGGGGAGCCAAAGAGGTCGTGGTGGATGGCAAAGAGGCCAAAATGCAAACAGTAATGTTGAATGCTACTATTGTGGTAAAATGGGTCATATGGCTAAAGACTACTATAAAAAGCAGAATGACATCATGAATGGAAAACTGCAACAAGAAAATTATGCATCCTCTAGTAGACAGGGTGATGACAGAAATGAGCATCTGTTTATGGTGCAGCACATGAACAATTCTGTGACAAGTGTAGAAGAAAGCAACGATGTATGGTATGTTGACTCAAGTGCATCAAACCACATGACAGGTCATGCAGAATGGATGGAGGATGCAAGGAAAATGGAAAAACCAGGATTTGTGGAGACTGGTGATGATACTGCACATCCTATTGTGCAGATTGGAAAAATTCCTTTGTCTATGCACGATGGGAAAAAGAAATACCTGTCCGATGTATTTCATGTTCCCAATATCACCAAGAATCTGGTTTCTATTGGTCAAATGGTTGAGCAGGGCTTGCAGGTCAGATTTAATCCTCATGGATGCTTTGTTGAGGATATGAAAAATAAAGGTCGCTTGATAGCAAAAGGAAAGAAGAAGGGTAGAATGTTTACATTGGATGCAGACATGCCTGAATTGAGTGCAGCAATGTTTGCACATGGGACTGGTGTAGTTGCAGATATTGATATCTGGCATAAACGCATTGGTCATGTTAATGTACAACGACTTAAATCAATGCAGGCCCAAAATATTGTTGCAGGATTGCCCAAATTCAAGGTTGCAGAAATGCATAAGGTATGTGAAGCCTGTCAGTTTGGAAAACAGGCAAGGAAACCATTTCCTAGACATGTTCAAGAGAGTAAGAAGCCATTGGAATTAATCCACTCTAATGTGTGGACTACTAAAGCTGCATCTCTTGGAGGCTGTCATTATTTTGTCAGTTTTATTGATGAATATAGCAGAAAAGTTTGGGTGTATTTTATGAAAAAGAAAAGTGAAGTGTTTGGGCATTTCAAAACCCTTAAAGCTATGGTTGAAAAAGAAACAGGCCTGCAAATAAAATGCCTAAGGTCAGATGGAGGGGGAGAGTACCTCTCAAATGAGTTTGCAAGGTTCCTGCAAGAGCATGACATAAAGTAGCAATATTCATGCAGTTATACCCCACAACAAAATGGAATTGCAGAAAGGAAAAATAGGCATATTGGAGAGGTATCTTGTGCCATGCTCAATGAAAAAGACTTGCCAGATTTTTATTGGGCTGAAGCAGTTGCTACAGCTGTCTACATAACGAACAGGACTCCCACTACAGCAATACATGGAATGACTCCAGAGGAGAGGTATACTAGTAGGAAACCAGATATTTCTCATTTGAAAATTTTTTGTTGCATTGCCTATGTACATGTGCCAGATGAGTTGAGATCCAAGTTGGATCCAAAAGCTGAGAAGTGCATCTTTATTGGTTACTCTCTGCAGCAAAAAGGGTATAGATGCTATAACCCTTCTACTCGTAAGTTTACAGTGAGCAGAGATGTTGTTTTTGATGAGATGAGTAGCTGGTATAAACCAGTGAATGTGACTGATGATGTAGATGCACAAAATGGTAATGCTGCACAGAATTCACAGCAGCAGTCACAAAATATTAGTGGACCTAGAGCGTCCTCTAGCAGTGGGTCACATTCTTCGCCATGGACAGGCAGATTGAGATCAAGAGAATCTTCTCAAAGCAATGCAGATAGTGGTATGCATGTATCACAAAAAGGAAAAGAGAAGGTTGATCAGCCCATGTTTGATGTGAATGCAGGTCACTCTTATGTGGATGGTGAATCCAGTGGCTCAAAACAGAGCATTGATGATGAGTTGGGTATTCCTTCTATTGTTACACCTGGAGTAAGGAAGACCAGGGATGTTTTGAGAGCACCTAGGAGTGAACCTACTTTGCGCAGGTCTACGAGAGCTAGGTATCCTGTGGATAGGCTGAAATATGATGGATTTACAGCCATTCACTACGCATATATGGTCAAAGTGATACAGGAACCAGAACCCACTTCTTTTGAGCAAGCCATGGGAAAAGAAAAATGGGAGAAAGCCATGGATGAAGAAATGGATGCCTTGGAAGCAAATGCTACATGGGAATTGGTACCTTTGCCTAAAGGTAAAAATGCAATTGGCTGTAAGTGGGTTTATAAGGTGAAGCACAATGTAGATGGTTCTATGAACAGATACAAGGCAAGATTAGTAGTCAAGGGCTATGCACAAACATATGGCATTGACTATGAAGAAACATTCAGTCCAGTTGCAAGGATGGCAACCGTAAGAGCAGTCATTGCTATGGCTGGATCAAAGGGATGGTCTTTACATCAGATGGATGTAAAGAATGCCTTCTTGCATGGTGATTTGCAAGAAGAGGTCTATATGGAGCAGCCACCAGGTTATGTGCATGTTGTTCATCTTGAGTTTGTTTGCAGGTTGAAGAAAGCCTTGTATGGCTTGAAGCAAGCACCTAGAGCATGGTCTGACAAGATAGGACAGTATCTTGTCATTATTGGTTTTCAGATTTCCAAGGCATATTTCTCACTTTATGTGAGAAAAACAGAGAAAGGTATTATGCTGCTTGTCATTTATGTTGATGATTTGATTATGACAGGTGACAGTGATGAAGATATCCTTCATGTGAAAATGCTATTGAAGCAGAAGTTTGAGATGAAGGATTTGGGAGAGTTGTGTTATTTCTTGGGCATTGAGGTGATTAGATCACCAAGTGGGATACAGCTCTTGCAGAGGCAGTATGGATTGGACATGCTGTCCAAATATGGGATGACAGGCTGTAAGCCTATTTCAGTTCCTTTGGAGCAGAATGTGAAGCTGAGCACAGATGTAGGTGAGCTTCTAGAAGACCCTACTATGTATACACGCATAGTAGGAAGTTTAATTTATATGACTATTACCAGGCCAGATTTGAGCTATGCTATTGGATTGGTAAGTCAGTTTATGCAGGCTCCAAGGAAACCACATTTAGATGCGGCTAGACAGATACTCAGGTATGTGAAGTCCACATTGCAGTATGGACTATTTTATGAGATTGGGGTTCAGATACAGTTTCATGGATACACTGATGCTGATTGGGCTGGTAGTATTTCTGATAAACGATCTACCAGTGGATATGTGTTCTCTTTTGGGAGTGCTGCAGTCACTTGGAGCAGCAAGAAACAGCCTATAGTTGCCTTGTCGAGCACAGAGGCTGAGTACAGGGGTGCAGCAATGGCTTCATGTGAGGTAGCTTGGTTGCATAAGCTACTTTATGATATGCATCAGTCTACAGATGGGCCAATTGTCATTTATTGTGACAACATGAGTAGTATACACTTGGCAAATAACCTAGTCTATCATGCTAGAACAAAGCACATTGAGGTGCATTATCACTATGTGCGAGAGAGGGTTTTACTAGGTCTTATTGTTCTAGTTTATGTCAGCACAGAGGATCAGGTAGCTGACATATTCATGAAGGCATTGGGCGCAGAGAAGCTGCGCAAGTTCAGAGACCTGCTTGGTGTGCAGGAATTGGGATTGAGCTCGAGGGGGAGTGTTGAGATATCGAGCTCCACTCGTGATACGCCAGGGTGACCGTTGTGTATTTATGTCACCGACTTGTCAGTTGCAGACGCGGTTGGTACACCACCCATGAATAATAGTTACATGATAGCTATCCTTATCTACTCTAGTTTGTGGCTCAGTTAGTATGCCGCCTTAATTAGTTGAGTTTGGTTTGAAACCCATATATAGGGTTCTTCTATTTCTTTGTACTTGAGTTCTTTTGGCTTACACAAATAAGAGGAGGAAAACTGTTTTCAGCCTCCACCCTTGTGTGTATTTCCCCATTGTGCAAGCAAGAAAGCTTCAAGCGAGACTCCTTCCTTCTCTCCCACAATCTTGACAATGCAATGCTGCCAAATACATTCAAGTGTGAAATGTCAGGCTTATGACCATACAACCTCTCATACGGAGTTACATAATGAATCCATGCTGTAGGAATTCCGATTCAAAACATAAACAACAGCCACTACTGCTTTATCCCAATAACCATTTGGCAAACTCTTCTCATTCAGCATAGCTCTTGCCGATTCCATCGGTACTCTATTTTTCCTTTCTACTACACCATTTTTTTGCGGTGTATAGCTGCAAGTTAACTATCTTCTGATCCCATATTTAGCAAGGTACTTGTTAAAGTAATTAGAGATAGATTCTCCACCTCCATCTGATCTAAGACATGAAATTTTACAACTCAACTCATTTTCAGCATGCTTCTTGAAATCCTTGAATGCATCAAACACATCATCCTTATGTTTTAGTATGTAAAGCCATGTGTACCTGCTGAAATAATCAATGAAGGATACATAGTAATGAGCATCACCAAATGAAGCATCATGAGATGGACCCCATACATTTGAATGTGTGAGCTATTCCGTACATATCTCATAAATGGAAATCGTGCTTGCTTTCCAAACTGACATGCATCACATTCATGTCCAAAGTCATGATACTTGAACTTAGGTAGTCCAACTACAATCTCCTTCTGCTACATAGATTTCAGCTTTTGTACATTCACATGGCCAATTCGCTTATGCCATATCTCAACATCTCGTATAGAACCACCATCATGTGCAAACATGGATGCTTTTAATTCTGGAGTTGATGTATCAAGAGTAAATATTTTGCCATCTCTTTGACCTCTAGCAATCAATTTACATGCATTACCATATTCTTCAACAAAGCATCCATCTCTATTAAATATCATGTGCAGATTCTACTCTGCAATCTGTCCAACTGACAAAAGATTATTGGTTATTTTAGGTACATGTAGTACATCATGCATGTTCTTTTTCTTGCCATTCGGCATCAACAATGGAACAATTCATGTGTGCTTTATGTCATGTTGGGTGTCATCCCCAGTACATGCATAACCATGTGAACCTACAATCATCTCATCAAACCATTCTCCATGGGATGTCATATGATTTGAAACCCTTAAATCAATGTACCATCACTCATCTCTATTCTGCCTAGATGCATTCTTAGACACATGTTGCATGGCAAACAATCTGTCAACTTGCTCATCATGAGCACCGCTAGAAGATGCATAATGCCCATGCTATTTTCCCTCTGCCTTCATATCACTGCATAATGTCCATTCAATGTCACTGCAATCATATCATCCTCAGACACACTGAAGATCCAATGGTGGCAAGCTCATCCACTTGTTCTTGATCTCTGTAGTGTAGGCCTGAATGCTTCTGCCATTCCTAGACATATTATTGAATTGTTGCTTTAGCTAAATCTTTCTTGCGTGCGTTACATTTCCATAATTCTTCATGAGTATGTCCGATGCATCGTTTGGAGAACTACATTCAGTAATTTGTATAACCATAGCATCTAATATACATAAGGAAAACCAATGTAACACCTTGCATGCTCTCTTAGTCCATAGCTTATGAGCCCTTTTTTGATCATTTTTTGGATTCCTTTCATGCATTTTACGTTCAGCCTCATCACCTATACATAAGTCCCAATAACCTCTACCAATCAAAAAATTCTTCATACGGAACTTCCATAAAGCAAAATTTTTGTTGTCCAAATTTTCTCCCACAATTTGAGTGATATTGTCAGTGCCTTGAGCATTTGCCATAGTTGTAGCTTAGGTATTTAGTGATGTATACAACATGTAAGTATCTAACTCCTTTTCCTACAGTTCAGGACCAATTTCTTGCTATTCAGGATAGTTTCTTGCAATTTAGGACAATTTTCCTGACAACCTACTTGCTATAAACTGTATTCCAACAATGAAAGAACACTGTCAACTGAGCATAAACCAAGCTCAAATCAATTCAAAACATTCTACGGTAGTGGCAAAACATCCCAACAACAAACTATGTCCATACAAGTATCAATGTTTGTACTATATGCAAGTAGCAGTACCAAATACAGCTAGCCCACTACTATAACCAGCAGTATTTTCTCTGTTAAAACAAGATTATTCAGATCCCAAAACAGCCCCAAAACATCTCATTTAGTTGCCACTCTATGCAGGAGTTGATACATGTCCAATGGGTTAGAATATATTGCATCATTAGGGCCAAAAACGCTTCAAAAAATGCACTTTTGTTAATCACGGGATTAAGGAAAGGGCCAAAGAGAGTTCGCCACGTGTGCAAGAATATGGTATTCTTGTCTCCTCTTTTTTAGAGATAGTGGAGTCCATTTCGTGATTCTCTCTTCTTTTTTAGCCAAAACCCCTAAAGTCTGACATGTTTTGGAGTCCCAAAGACGTTATTTACTTACAAATCTGACAAAATACGTGACAGAGATGTGATGAAATTAATAATGAGTTTTTTGAAAGTCGGGAGATCTTTCAATATTGTTTTTGGCGCCCAATACATACTCATTTGGGTTCTTGGCGCTACTTTTTAGTTCATTCACCTCTCTTTGAGCTTCTTTCTCTGCGCTTTCTTTCTTTTCATGGCTTCCTCCAGGCGCCCTTCTCGTTTAATACACTCTTGCACAGTCTATAGCCAGGGAGTAGATGGAAATTTTGAGCCCAAAACCTTTGATGTAAATGATTGGGTTACCATGCTGCCTTCTTGCAAGGGCTCTCATAAGGTGAAAAGAAGAAAACGAGAAGATATAAAACATCACTGGAAGGGGCGTATCATTGCCTTCAAAATTATGCCCGAAGGCTGGTTTGTCAAGGTGCAACATGTTTACATGGCCAAGGATATGCACTTGCCTCCAAACGAACGTGTTCCCCAACAAACACATTGTAAGTTATAAGTTGAATAACGTATATAATTCTTTTCCATCTATGCAAGTTCTAACAAACGGTTCGTCATTGTAGATATCTTTCCGTCAACAAGTATTGAATGGCAACCTGTGGAAAGCCTAAGTGGGACTTTCCATGCCATTTATAAGGTATTGGCAGACATTATTTATGCCGATCAAACTGTGTCTTTTTATAGTGAATGCAAGGTTTTTATATATTATGCACAGTATGTGGTTCCCTCTAAAGCAGATAGGTATGGGAATATCAAAGATTTGCCATTGCCAAGTCTTTCATCTCTAAACTGGGAGATTCCTGACAAGGTAATGGTGCAGAGTTTCAAATTCAAAATATCTCAGGACATTAAAAAGTCCATGACAGCTGGAAGGATCTCAAGAAGAATATGTTTATCATGGTTTGTACCCCTCCATATCTTCGTGGCTTGCTTCAAAACAGCAAATTTACAAAGAACGAAGGTATCCTGGCTAAGTAGAAACTTTTCGGAAGAGGATTTGGACAACACTATAGGGACGCATTGGAAATCTAGAGAGTGCGATCATAAGGGTGATATCTTGAGGTGTAGTGCATGCCCTCAATCCTTGGCTTTGGCTTATAGTATCCCTCGCCAAACTCTTGCTTTGGGCTTTGATTACAGGAGATACAAACTAAGATTGGGTATTTGGATTCCCTTGAATTCCGATACAAATTACACACCATATAAACTTGCGGTGCACGTTTTGCCGCATGAAGAAGTAAAGAAGGTGAATGTTACTTCCAATTGGAGTCTGAAAGATGTGAGGGATACCTTGGAATTGCTAGACAATACATCCCCTAGATATAAGTTCAAAGTGAATGGTGTAACAATTGGTAAAAGAGCCGAGCGCTCTTTCTTTTGTACGAGTTGTTTGTCTCCCACAATTGTGAGTTTTGAGCCTTGAGAATGAAAACTTGGTAGGAATTTATCTTAATAGACTGTCCTTAAGATATTTTTTAATGGGAACTCATAAGGAAGCAAGTTGCCTTTCGAATGTGTATAAATAAAATGTACATTGCATTCGATTTACAAGTGAAAATTTTCATTACACAATGAGGTACAAAAATTGCATAAAAATGTACAAAGCCAAAATAATAAGGCTCGTGTACGCTTATGTTTGCTATTTTCATTCTTTATCGATTTCTTCAAATATATTTTTTCTCATAGGGCCTTTCTTTGATTGTTGAAAAAATTTCACCTTTACAGGTAGTCTCTTTTCTTGGGGCTTAAGAGGGGATGGATCAAATTTAAGAGGAGAGAGCATTGGCATTCCTTTTTTCTTAGACTCTGCAGCAGTGGTCCCATTGCCTTTGCCCTTGCCTTTACCATTGCCATTGTCCTTACCCTTTCCCTTGACCTTTCCCTTGCTTGTGCCCTTGGCCATTGAAGTTTTGGGAGGAAGAGGGGAGTCAGGATCATATGGTGTGATTGCCTTGTCCAGAATCAGCTCGATGCATCTCTCCCTTATCCACCAAACATATGATTCGGGATAGTCCTTACACTGTAAGAATAAATGTTATAAGTTAGTGAAAAGAAATCATGATAAGGGTTGCACAAACATCAAATGAAATTAACTTACATTCACTCCTTCTATTTGTAACAACTTTGAATCCACTGTTCTGCAAATGTTTGAGATAACTCTCCATCCACAAGAATGCGCATCTCTTTGCAATGGAACTTCTTGTAGAAGAAAAGTATAAGGCCTTTGAGGATCAGCAAGATCCTCGTATGTTGTATCAAAAAATGTAGAAACGAGTCTACCAGCACTGCAAAAGGAAACTTTGTAAGTTCAAAATTTTCTTTATAAATAAAATCAAAGTAAGTAATTTTATTTCAACATACATTCGTGCTTGACCATGAACACCGCTGAGAGAATTCATAAAGATAATTTCCCTTGAAAGACAATTAATGTAGATGAGACTCCAATGCCCTCTGCAAATTCATAAAAGAGGTGAGTAGAAGGATGAAAGCAAATGAATATAAATTTCCTCTACAGAAAAAGAAAAATACATTTCTACATAAGGGAAAAAGATGTGGTAATTTGTCACACTATCGAAGCTACGAAAAAATGGTGAAATATTAGAACCAGATTTTGCAAAAAGTTCCACAGAGAGAAGTGGATCAACAATGTATATGGTTCTTCGGATATCGAGAGTGAGCGAGGAGACCAATGCCCTGCAGACAATAGCAAAAGCTATTCAATACAAATTTCATCCAAAATATACTTGAACCTTAAAGACTTAACTTACGCAAAAAATATATATATAAACCTTACCTTATGCAACAAAAAACCACGGAGTCAGATAGTTGGACATCCCTTTTTTCCAACATGGGCTTGTCCTCGGGAGATATACTAAGATATTCCTCCTCAGGTTCCGCAGAGACATTCACAAGAATCTGCCCATACACTTTGCCCATCCTCTCGCTGTTGACGGGAGCAAGTAATGCGGCTTTCCTCTTGTAAACATCGTCTTCAGTTTCAAGCACCTCCTGATTTTTTTCACTCAAGAAAGCCTCCTGCTGGGTGGCACCCCTTGTAGGGTAAAGGTGAGTAACATCCTCAACATTTAGCTTTTTCTCTTTCCTGGACAATTTTGGGGGAATGTTAAGGATTTCAAAGGCTTTTTGATCATTGGAAGGCAAGGGCCTCAGCACTTTGTCAAACCTATACTGACTCTGCTGATGATGCTGAAATCTTTATTCATAAGGGTGATCCTATGAGCATGGGCGGCAGCAATGTAAGCGTCGTTCATGAAATCAATAACAAAATCTTCTGCGGCCTCTTACAGGGCAAGAATGGCTGAGAGTTGCCACTTCTTATTTAGACCAGAGATAGTTGCCACTTGAGACAATCTATCAGAGATCTCTTTAACGACCCTTATGAAAGCAGCTTTTGGAATGACATGCTGTGTAGCTCTCTAGGCTTTCCTTATCTCACTGAAACATCTCTGCATATAGAAGAACCTGGACTTCCTCTTTCTCTTTTGTGGCTTGGGAGGTTCAGTGGCTTCAGCAGATGTAGCCTTAGGTGCCATTGTAGGGAATGAGTCTTTCAAAGGGCAAGAATCACCCTTTGCTTCCTCAACTTCAGGAGAAGAAACATTTATAGAAGATGTAAGGCCAACACCAGGTGTAGGGGGGATTTCTGTTGTAAAATGCTCTAGGGCCTGTGATGGACCAGCTTAAGTAAACTTGGAAGAGGGCTCCTCCTCAGATTCATCAAATTTTAACTTTCTTTTACCCCCACTGTCCTTCCCATCCAGATACACTCTTCTTGCAGTTTGCTTTGTCCTTGCCATCCAGAAATGCAAAAATAACAACCAGAAGGACAATATCTGATATAGTAAATCAAACAGGCTAATTGGCGCGAAAAGGGACGAAATGAGCAACTCCGATACGGCGCGATATGAACAAAACGAGCACAATGGAACAGCACCCTCTCCCTGTATTGGACACCAGAATGCCGATACGGCGCGATATGGAGGAAACCAAGACTGCGTATGGACGTCCTCGCTCCGTATTAGCAATGACACAAGGGTGAGACCGAAATGTTGATACGGCGCGATATGGAGCAAACGAACACAGCGTATGGACGCCCTCGCTTCGTATTGGCAATGACAAAAGCGGAATGTCAATAGACCTGGTCCGTATTGGTGAGACCAAACTGCTGATACGGCGCGATATGGAGGAAACGAGAACAGCGTTCGGACGCCCTCGCTCCGTATCGGCACACCTCTTTTTTACTAGCGAATAAAGAACTGAGCCGAAAGACCACCGATACAACGCGAGAGTTAAGAAACGGAGAAGACGCAAGTCTTGTATCGCACCGTATCGGTAAGCAAGGCGGGAAGAGATCGAGAAATGAAAAGTGTACACGTAGGAAAAATTACCACTTATATACCCACATCAATCATGATACGTGTCGGACACGTGTCCGACGCTGATTGTGCCACGTATCTGCATTTATGGTCTGTGTGCTACGTGTCAAGTAACGATCGGTCCACTTCTTTGCCACGTGGTTATCGGCCACGTGTTGGCCAACGGCTACTGCCACGTGTCGAAAACCAACGGATACTACCAGGTGGCATAATTCCGCGCCTACATAAGGGTGTGTTCCTTATCCGTACGTTTTTTTTCGGTTTTTCGGGAGCTATGTTTGTATTGCTAATACGGTGCGAGGGTGACTGTTTGCCTTCTTCGCTTTCCTCTCTTCGCGTCATTTTGGAGGTTCTGCAGAGTCTTCTTTCAGTTCTCCTCTCAAGCTCATTCTACCCAAGCTCGTGTGACCACCATTGTGGCGTTCGGGCTTCTTACTAGAATCACCGATACGGCGTGAGGGGGCCTATCCGTCTGAATCATTTCTCTCTTATCGCGCCGTATCGGCAGAAGTTGTAAACATGTCTGAACCCATAGAATTCCTAGGATCCAGGGTTTCTCCAGGAACTGGTAAAAGAAGAAGGCTTTCAAAAGGCTCAAGGCCATCAACATGTGATGAGCCTGTGCATTCTTTTTCCTCTCCATCCTCTGCCACCAGTGTGAGAAGGCCAAGTACATCTCCAGGGAAGCGAACGTCGGTAGTGAGAGGTCAAGGAGTATCAGAGCTCACTGATATCACTCCATCAGAGAGGCTACTTGATTTTATGCTTCAGAATGGAATGGATCTCTCATTCTATGGAGTTGTGAAAAATGTGTTTAATCCTGATTGGGAACTTGACAAAGTTCTGAAATCTTGTGAAAAATATATTGTGGAGGAATTTTTGGAGTTTGAAAATCTTGCAGGTCCTTCTCTTGAAGTTGGCACAATTAAATATGTCCATGTTCCCATTGGGTCAACAGGAAATGAAAAGTCAGTATTTACTAAAAAGTGCAGGGCCCACTCTCTGGAGAGGTTTTATTCAAGAGACATATTTTGCTGCACTCATTCCAAAAACTGCAAGATGATGAGAAAATCTGATGCTTTTATTGTTTTCAGCCTTGTCAAATACCCTGTGAAAGCTGAGGAGCAACAGTTGGAAGGAGCAAAGTCTGCCAGCTTTTGCATGTTAGATGATCTGGTAGATGAAAAGGAAACAGAGGAGGTTGTAGATATAGATTTTGAGGCTTCTATTGATGAGAATTTGGATGTTGCTCACTTCAAAGCTGAGACTATCATTGAGGAGAGCCAAGGAGATACAAACCCTCAACCTGATGAGAGTTCTCACCATATTGTTCCTTCCCTACCATGTATACCTTTCAAGGACAAGGAGTACATTTTACTGTCAGGTATTCAAAAAAAATTTAATCTCAGGGAAGATTATTGTCTTGCAATTATTGCAGAGGCTTCTGATGCTGCAAATGGGATAATTGACACAGAAAATGAATCAAAGGAAGAGATTCTGAAACTTGATAAAGAAACTCTAGATGATAAGTTTATTGATGTTGGTGAGGCCCTCTCTCTTTGTTTTGAAAAGGGAAAAGAAGCTGAGAAAGAGTTGAGTATTACTGATGAGGACTTCGATCGCATTCAAAGCAAACTCGAGATTTCCAATTTTGGAAGAGAGGAGCCTGAATATGTTAAAGAATTGACTAACACCAATGAGACAGTATCATCAATTAGTTTATGGAATCCATTTAAATTGGAGTACGATGAAAATCAAGTGGTAAGATAATTTTGAATTTGCTTTTACACGTTGGTAGGTTTACATTTCATGCTCATTCAGTATGGGTTTTATTTGCAATTGGAGATTGCTGATACAGTTAACTTCTTGGGGCGTGGCAAAGGATCGAGAGCTGCTAGTAACACCACCAAAGACATTGCACTCGGCCACTACTTGGCTAGGATTGACCCTGATTCCTTTTTTGTACTTCATAGTAGTTTCTCAGAGGATGCAGCATGGCCGATACTTTGTATTAAAGCTATTACAAGGCTTCTAGGTTTCTCAGGATTACAATATAATGCCCACAAAGTAATGTTTTTGGAAAAGACTGCAACAATTAGGATTTTCGGCTACGGTCCAGGTTACTCTGCTTCTAGAGCAGGATACTTTTTGGCGTTTTCATCCTACGCCTCAGACCGAACTGATGTAGAATCTATAGCTGGCTACAAGAGAAAAAAATTTCTATGATATAGAGGAAAGATTCCTGAGGAGGAAGAGAATGTGAGAGTTTTGGAAAACTAGCTTTGTATATATTCTTTCTTATATATAAAAGTGCGATTGCTCATGTGTCATTGTCGTCTTTTATTTGCATTCTTTGAAGTTGTCGTCGAAAAAACCAGTTGAATAGCTCCTCCAAAGCATTGCTTTTTGTAACTCCTCCCCCATGCCTTATGCTTCGAAAATAACTTGTGTGTGCTTGATAGTGGGATTTTTCCATGCCTTGGTTGCTATAAGTTGCTAAGGGGCCATGCTCCTCCACAAAGAAAGGTCCATGAATATGAAGAATATGCTGCAATACAAAGTAACACAAATTTTATACCAATTGAAAAACCTATCAAAATAATCCCATATTAAATAATTATTACTTTACCAGATAAAAAGTGATATCTTTTTCTCCCCATGCCTCTTTTATCGCCTAAACAAGCTTTGTGATTGATCTTTTGAACTCTTTCGCATATGTATATGTTGTCTTATGTTGCCTGAGGAGTTTCAGAAAAACATCAAGGTGTATCCAGACCTGCATTCTAAGAAACACAAGCCTCGGTGTGCTTGCAACATTTGTTGTGATCTCACATAGCTCTCTTCAACACTCCCAAGCCGCATTCACCTGCCTTCCTGAATGGTTTCCTAAGAATCGTCTAGCTTTTGAGCCTCCCATAGAGACATCGGCCAAGATATCTCTTGTTTTTCCTGAAAGTATTGGATCCTTTCTCAAGTGAACTTGGCCCCCATGAAATCTCATTTTCGATAGCAATGCCTCGCATTTATCAATACACTCATTTGACAAAGATAATGGCTTAATGGAATATGCGTAGTCAAGATGCAACCTGAGAAGCTTATCGATTATTCTAATCTCTACATGCAAAGTACAAATATGAACATTCTTAAGAGACATGGAAAGAATGGGATCCCAGATGTCTTCTATGTTTTTAAATTTACTCAAATCTATAGAGTCTCTATTTGGGGCTCTTCTTACTGGTCGCAAACTACTCCAATCTTTGGATCCAATACTTTCCATGCAATAAATGCAAGGATATTTTGCATTTGCACCATTACATATTCCAAGCATACATTTGATAGTTTTCAAATCAGCACTCATATGCCATTCCACATTAAATTTACCAACCCCATCAACTACCAACATTTTGCCTTCACTTTGAGACTTAATGATATTTGGAATACCTATATGGTTGAACAACCATTTCAACGTTTGATGATTTTCAATTGGTACCTGGGCTGCACCAATCCACCAAATCTCCATCTCAGATTGGATCTTATGCAATGGAGCTTTGCCCTCGCCATTGCCATGGTCCAATGGCATGTTCATGAGGCAAATGCTAATTCTTTCCATCTTCTATCCCTTTTGAATCTGTGCTTCATCCAACTTCAAGGCAAACTTTAGAACACCATAACTTTCTTCTACTGTGATTTTATACATGTGAACCATTGCAATTTGCACCTTTTTTAGATCAACCCATATATTGTTAAACTCATTGTAATAAAAAATTACCTGTTTTTTTTGTTTTTCATAGGACATAGACCTTTCGATGTGAATGTAATCTCCAAAAACATGTGGAATCTTGCAATTCATGGAAATTCTTGCAGTCGAAACTGCAAGGGCTCGGGGCAATCCAAATATAGTTACCCTATTGCGTTTAAGATTTTTAAACCATAATCCAGAGATAGTACGATAACCTTTTTGACTTATACCCACAGTATCACATGTCTCTACGATTTCATTTGCTTTCACTGTGCCTTTTAAATCCTTCACTAACTCTCTCAGAGTTGGACCTCTCAAATCTACATTTTCTGGTGACTTAAGAATCCTCAAAATGTCTTTCTTATTCATGGTTTCCTTCAAAAGTTTGATTCTTTCCTCATTCTCTCGGATATTTATGCCTAGTATGTTAGAGACATATTTCTTTGTAAGATTTAGTCTCCTTTTCTTTGCTCTCTCACACAAGCTGGTTATATTTTTTAATAGTCTCTTCCTCTCTCTAAATCCTACTGGAGTTTCTCTCAAGCGCGTTAGCTTATCCTGCAATGAATTGTTAACATTTTTCAAAATATCAATCTGACTTGTCAACTCTAAAATATTTGTTTGTGTAGTTTCTAGTGCTTTTTTCATTTCGTGCACTTGAGCTATATATGTGTAAGATGTAGAGTATAACCTCATACAGTAGCCAAGCATTCCATTGTAACCTTCTCCAGCATATCTTATATAGTCATGGACATTCAAAAAAGGAGGTGGTTTACCTGTAGAAGGATCCCTGGGATAGATATTTCCATCCACCCACAAATCTATATGCTTCATTCCTTGTGTTCGCAACCTGTTGGCTTCAATCTCATCTATCAATACTCGATGATGTATACTTCTCCAAGATGTGTAAGTCGGATCTAGCTGAATAGATAGCTTGTATTTACGTGTGCTTGTGCCTGTGTTATTTGAAGTAGTATTGCTAGACATTCTAGCAAATGAACCGAGCAAGAATCTCACAGTGGTAGGAAGCAAGTGCAACAAAAGGAATGGTAAAAGAGAATAGTGTATAGAAAGAAAACGTGGGAGCAAACAAATGCAAAGTTCGTACGAAAATCTCGAAAATACAAAATCTCTCGAGTTCCAAGACAATAAATGGCCGAAAAGGTGACCCCTGACCTGGATTAAAAGATGAGGGCAATTAATGGCCGACCTCTTCAATGAACCAAATATTCTCTCATTAATCACATCTGGACAACCAAATTTAGAGGTTTTATTCTTCCTAAACCTCAACTAATTAGCAACTTAATCACTTTCTTACAAGTGCCATTTTTGAAGCGTTTTTTGCCCTAATGTGAATGTTAAGTGAAGATGATAGGTATCCTTCTTGTAGACAATGACCAGTCAATACCTTGGTGTAACCAGCAACAAATCAGTCCAAACTTTGGACTTTCAGCACTCACAATATCCCAAAAAGCATCTACCACTCAAGTGATATGATCCAAGCATTTGTCACTAGCAAATAAGCATCACAGATACTTCAACCCTATAGGTATATTGTTTCCAAATTCAGGACAACAACCAGTTCACTATTTCCACCCTACAAATAAGCTCCAAAATTGAGAATTTAACACTCCAATATCATGCTCAAATGCATGATAACAAGGGCATATACATTGTTCGGATGAAAGCCACCAGTGCCCTGGAATCACTTGCTGTTTATTGTAGTAAACAACCAGTCTACATAGATTTATGTTGAATATCTTAAAATCTTTGAGTAATTTGAAAAAAAATTCTTTTGCAAAGTTGTAGACCACGCCAAAATGGTTAGGATTAGTGGGCCATTTCTCCAAAAACCATTTTTGTAGCAAGTTATAGCTTCTACAAAAAAACAGGTTGTAGGAACAGTCTCCTTTGATGATGTTTTCTTCAAATCTGATGTCTTGATGTCAAATGGCCACTGCCAAGCCTTTAGGCTTCAGGCGCTCAAGCTCTAATACCATGTTGGAAGAGAGGGAGAGAGACAGAGTGGAGCGGAAGATGAGCCTCGGCTTATTGTTGTTCTTCTTCCATTATTCTTCCATCATACTCACACTGAAAGAGACTTACACACATATGTATGACTAACCAAGACTAATTGTGGTTAAGTCACTGACTACACCGACTTATTGAATATCACACACATGTACAGTTGTATCTAGCTAATGCCAGTTACACACATAAAGATAGACTGATTGAAGAGTAATGGGAGCTTGATATTCTAACACTGGATTCATCGAGAATCCATCCACCGACTTCCCTTAATGAAGTTTCTTAGTTATCTAATTACTTACCACATTACGTGAAAGATATAAAAACATCTTCATTAATTAAATATCCCTTTATACAGAGCTTTTCGTTTGTGTAATTTACTCATAGACATATAATAAAAAATAAATAAATTCATTGATTATATTCCATAATATGTGTTTTCCTACCCATATAGGAGAAAAATTACAATTTCACGTGTTGTCTCATTCGGTGCATCTATACGTTACCAAGATCAAATCCACCTATAGTTAGCATTTTTAGGTGTCCTGAGTAGAACTCGGGCCATACAGGGGACCAAGTAGTTCCTAGGTGCATAAAGGATTTACTAGCCAGAGCCTCGGGACACCCTAACTACCTCCTACTTAATGTGATCCTTGTTGGGAGACCTCTCACCATCAAAGTCGGTCTATGCTTCCGTGGCTGTAAAAACATCCCTTCTTGGTATGGGGATTCACCACCTATCCTTGGGGGAGGTATAGAGCTCCTCACTTTTTATATGTTCCAATACTTAATTTAATCAGATCTAATCTAGAAAATCACAAACAAGATTGATGTCTTCAAGCAATTATAACTTCAAACAATCATGCAACTTTCAAGTGATGATTAATCTTGTAGCAATCGACCTTGAAATTCAAGCAGTGAGCTCTTCCCCTCGGAATTTAACTAGGGTATCTAGATTTTTGGGGTCTCTAACTTCTCAGTTTACGGTTTATAATGACATTCTTGTAGCCAAGTTTTCTTGGCCTTAAGTCAGTTTCTTCATCTTAGAGATATTTTTAGTCTTTAAAATTTTCTATCAAAGCTTCTAGATTAAACTAGATCCTTGACTGATTTCTTTCTTAATAAATCCATCTTGAAAATTTACTCATGATTTCTCTTGAGTTTTAGAATTTCATAGTTTCCCTAACAGTTTCTAGTGTATAAGATGTTCTTATAATTTGCCAAGTGAATACTCTAAGATCGTAGTATTTTGTAAGAGACTTATCTTATTTCTATTGCATTCAGATATAAATTTTTAGAAAAACCTGTGGTATCGAAATTGGTAAAGGGTTGTTATCCGCGCTCGTGACTTCGTTAGTGACTCCTCGCGTGCTTGTAACTCCAACCGTTATTTCCACATTAGTAGGATCACTCGCGATTTTCTCTTTTGAATTCTTTTTCTTCAGGGCCATGATGGATATATGATTCGTGGAAGAAAAAGAACATGGCCATAATACCAGCTAGAAAAGGTATAAGACTCTCATTCATGATGATGGTTATTGTGGGATTTGATGATGTAGGCCTCGCAAATGGTTCTTCTTACCTCGTGGAGAGCAATACTTCACACACACACACACACACACACACACACCTTGGCCAATAAGGTTAGGAACAAGAGTAGCTCTTCTCTAGCAAGAGCGAGAGAATAGGTATGATCTCTCTCTCTCTAGTAGATGGAGTAGGGACAAGAGTAGAGGTATGCCTTCTAACTTGATTGATAGAATAGGATAGGGTTTTTTAGTTTCTTCTCTTCTCGGATTAGAGTAGAAGAGGATGTGAGACCTTCAACATATCCCCTTCCTTGGGTGGAATGGAATGATGTCTCTTCATCTCTCAAAATAGAGTCTCCTCCTTCCCAATCAATGTCTCATCCTCGTCAAGATTGCTCTTGTCCCCCTTCCTGGTCATCCCTAAGCCCTCAATTTATAGTTTTGCAAGGGGGGTGTTTGCTAATAAAAAGCACGATAATTTTTTTATGTGTGATTTCTTTTTTTTTTTTGGGGGGGGGGGGGGGGGTATTATCCCTCCAAGTCTACACGCGATGCTGACATTTATGATGAGGAGGATAATGTTGACGTACGCAATGATTTTGATGTCGTTGTGTTCGGCCATTTTTCCCTCCCTTTTTTTTGACAAAAAAAACTTTCGTTTTACATAAATGTATTACGTAAGAACATTATATCCTCTTCCCCTTAGAGGAATCGAGATGTCCTCATTTCGAGAGAAGTTGGGGGTGTTGTTTATGTAAGGTTTCTTCATCAATCCAAGTGGCACCCTCCTCAAGATAATCCTTCCACTGGATGAGATATTCTCTAAGGTTCCTATTCCTAAGGATTCTTTCTTTTACATCCAAGATTCTATCAGGTTGAAGTTCAAGGATACCTTGGCTTGGCATTACAACTTATTGATCATTAAGAATATGATCAGGATTAGGTGCATAGGTCTTCAAGAGACTTACATGGAATACATCATGAAATTTTAGGGTTTCGAGAAGTTGCAGCTTATAAGCACTAGGTCCAAGAGCCTTTATGACTTTGTAAGATCCACAATATCTTGGGCTTAGCTCTTGAATTTTCCCAATGATAAAGAACTCCTTTTTGGGCTTACACGGATAAAAACCTCGTCCCCTTCTTGGAAGATTTGCTCTTTTCTCCCTAGGTCAGCATAGGCTTTCTTCCAATCCTTGGCAACTTGTATATCTTGCTTGATGGGTTTGACTTGTTCATCCATCTCTTCAAGCATCTTCTTAGAAGCTTCAACCTTCAAGGTGGGGTCAAAGAAGTTTAGTAGAGTTAGGCATTCTTGCCCATACAGAGCTTGAAATGGGGTCATCTTAATGCTCTGATGATAGGACACATTGAAAGCAAATTCCACCAAAGGTAGATATTGTATCCACCATCTCGACTCTTTGCAACAATATGCCCTAAGTATGTCTTCAATGACTTGATTTACATGCTCTATTTGCCCATCAGTTTGAGGGTGACAAGCTGTACTAAAAAAAAGTTGTGTACCGAGAGCTTCAAATAATCCCTTCCAAAAATGTAAAGTGAATAGAGAATCACGATCACTGATAATTCTCTTTGGCAGTCCATGAAGTCTAAAGATTTCTTTGACAAATAATCGAGCAATATCTTAGGCTTTGTAACTGGTTTTGACCGGAATAAGGTGGGTAACCTTAGTCAACATGTCCACAATTACCATGATCGAGTTGTATCCTCCTTGAACTAAGGGTAATCCAACTACAAATCCATACTAATGAATTCCCATTTTATCTAAGGAATATCAAGTGGTTGTAGATTTCCTAGCAGCTTAACTCGTTTGGCTTTTATTTATTGGCAACTCAAGCATTCAATTACGTATTTAAGTACGTCACTTTTGAGCTTCTCAATGATAGATTTTCCTAACTGCATTGAGAGTTTTGGCATAGCCAAGATGTCCTAAAAATGGGGAATCATGAGCTTTCCATAGTATTTTCTTCTTAAGTCCTTGACTTGAAGGAATACATAATCTTGTTTTGAAGTACATTCGTCAGCAGAGAAGTTAAGATACTTTATCTTAAGCTTAGAATTTTTTTCTTTATTCTAAATTTGCTTCAGCATTTGTTGATATTTGGGATCATTATTCACCTTCTTCTTGGCTAGCTCGATGATGGGATTGCTAGGCATTGATATCATTGTAGCTAGTGTTTGAGCTCTAAGAGGTTCTTCTAAGATATGTGTATTGAGAAATGATTTGGAGCTTAAAGAATCTGCAACTACATTCTCTTTACCTGGTCTATATTTGATCTCAAAATCATACTCTTACAAGAAAAGAACACAGTCGTAATACTGGCTAGAAAAGGTGTAAGGCTCTCGTTGATGATGATGGTTATTGCAGGATTCAATGATGTAGGCCTCATGAATGGTTCTTCTTGCCTCATGGAGAGAAATACTGGTGCGTAGATCAGATGGTAGATGCGTGAATAGTGAATGCTGGAAGGTCCCCAAGAACAAAGAGCTCTAAGAACCTTCATAATTTCAAGTACAAAGCAAAAGAAAATTTGCACGACCTGAGACAAAAAGACAAATTGGGTGCAATGTCCCCCCATGCCCTGTATGAGTGCTTCACAAGGCATGTATTTATAGATTTATTTATCTTGAAGCTAAAAAATAGTCCACTTTATAAATAGCATGCTTTTGCTTTTGCGTTTCTGTTTGCCCAAATATAAAGTAAGGCATTTGGGATTGTGCCCAAATACAAATATCAAATAATAAAATATTTAACCAAGCGTCTATACACATACAAGATAATAAATATTTTGTCAAGCACTTTAATAAATAAGTGTACTTAAATAAATATTGGCACCACGTCTTTAGTGATAAGACACGCACCCATAAAAAATAGTAATTCTTCTAGGCATTTGGGTTCACGCTATCGCCCAGTGCTACCCAACGCCACCGCCGCCTGCTCTCCACATCAACTGAAGCATTCACAATTGTTAGAAAATAATTAATTAAAAGCTAGAAAAGTGAATACCTAGCAGTCTTCAGCTAAAATAATTAAATAGATTGAAACTTTGTCCTAACCTTAATTTAATTTGCGTGCACACTCTAAACTTGTAAATGTCCATTAATTTAATATGTATTTTACGGAATCACCCGCTATGGAATCACCCACGTGCACATTAAATTAATGTGACACCCAAAAAGGACAAGTATCCCCGTCAACTTCTCGTATGAGGAATCCTCATGTACGAGCCCTGGCAAATAAACAGTTTTACGAAATCCACCGAAAAACCTCACGGAATCCACCGTGAAATATGCCTTATGGCATCATACCCCCAGGGTGGGATAGCAATTGTCCTCAATTAGCTCAATGTGGAGCCAACAGTGAGGGGTAAGCACTTAGGTCGCGGGCCTGCATCCATTGGGCCTCTTCAACAGGATGATTTTTAAACTTAACCAAATATCTAGAAAATCTATGGCTAGTTCTAGTGGTCATAAAGTTAGTGTCTAGAATAGTTTCAAGCTCAAATATTTCAATTTCTTCTTCTAACAAATGAGGGTTTTCGTAGACAGGGTGGACAAGTAATTGGCCTCTGAAAGGTCGTAACAAACTGATATGAAAAGTATTGTGGATGTTCCAATGTTTGGGTAGTTCTAATTTAAATGCATTGTCATTGATTTTGTGAATTATTTTGAAAGGTCCATAAAACCTAGGTCCTAATTTAACAATAGGGTGTTTCTCAACACTTTTCAATCCTCTCTTTTCAATGCGTAACCAAACGTAATAACCAACAGTGAAACTCATGGCTTGTCTTTTGTTATTAACTTGTTTAGTGTATGATTGCTGGGCTTTTGCAATCATATCTTTAACTTGAGAAAAAATAGTAGCATGCATATTGGCAATATCATCATGTAAGAAGCTGGGAATAGTTAGAATGTTAATAATATGCCATGTCACATAGACACTGGTATATAAGGAGAGAAGTTGTAATTTTTCACATCTTTTTTGACATATCAATACATTTACAATCTTTCTCTCCCTTCTTGCTCCAAGCTTCCATGGCTTCTTCATCTTTCCTGTCTTTCTCTCTCCAATTCTAGTCTTTCTCTCTCCTCGTCACTCTATTTCTCTCTCTTCCTGCAGTCTTTCTCTCTCCTCTACAATCTTTCTCTCTCCTCTTTCTCTCTCCCTAGTTCTCTCTCTGACAAGTGGTATCAGAGCCTCAGTCTTTGATCCATTATTTTCTTCCATTTTCAGTCCCATTTTCCTATTTCAAAAAACAATTTCGGACAAAAATGGTACAAGACAGTGACTAGTGGAGTGCTGCAGGACACCTACAGTTAGCAAGAGACTGCATCTAGAGATATCCAAGGTCAGATATGGCGGGTAAAGGCTTAAATGGCTGGACGTCATCAAATGTTATGCAAAATTGAAGGTAACTAGGGTAAAGGATGGTTAACTGGGCCTAGTTTGGGAACAAATTGTGGTTACTTTGAAAAGAGGGGTTTCTCTTTCCCCTTTCCTCGAGTTTCCTGCAAGTTTTATGGAAGATCAGTTCATCTCTCTCAAACCCCTGAGTTTCTTGGCCAACCATTACTTGGAATAGTTCCCTCAGATCAAGACCTTCAGAATGAGCACAAGGTTGCTCAGTTTTGCCTCAACCATGGAGCAGGAAACAGCCCCGAAAATTGCGGCGCAATTTTCGAGCTGATTCCAGCCCTGCCTTCTGCTCAGCTTGCTTCCCCTCAGCCTTGGCATTGTTCCTGGTCCATTTTAATCATAATTCTCAGCAAGATTAAGGCTCTCAGCTCCATTCAAGGATTCTTCAGCTCTTCCTAAACCCTACATGAACAGTCCATGGGCAGCCATGAAAGCTTCAGCCCAAGCTTCCATTTCTTGACAATTTCTTGAAGATTCTTCATCCTTTTGGCCTGTGGAATCATTTTAGCAAGGATTCTTCAACAAATTGCAAGGATTAAGCACGGGATGGATAAAGATTGAAGATCAAGAGCTTCTATGGAGCAAAAATTTGGGGGGAAACGGGTTTAATGCTTCAATTTCAAGCATTTGAAGCTTCAAGATTGGTCTCAACCATCAGATAAGCAAGCCTTATGGATTATTTTGCTAACATTGGACAACCGGGAGCCCTATCAAGCATTTGGCAAGTTATTTTCAGCCATGTCAAGGTATTTCTCTTCAATTTTTAATCTCTCTCATTAATCCAATTGCTGAGCTTAAGCCATTTGACTGAGAGATTAAAGAATTGAACATGTTCATCAAATTCTCAGCCAACCTTTGCTTGAATTCATCTATTCAAGAATGCAATGCTTGCCTAATGCATATTAGTTTCAATCAGTGAATGAAAGGCCTCAATCTGAGATTTCAACATAACATTTGAATCCTATTGACTGAATACATTGATTGATTCCTTTGTTTACTCTAATCCAATTGATTGGTTGATTCTCTTTTGCCTAAATTGGAAAATTGTAAAAGGGTAAGTACTAGCAATCAGTGAGTCACTGAATTGCATAGGTAAAACCCTTCTCCCATCTCAAGTTTTCTTATCTCAATTAATTGCATCTCATGAAAGGCTGAATGGATATTTTTCAATTGCATATCATGCTGATTGCTTAGCACACTAGCCTCTGCCATGTTGATATTCCCACCGATGAAAAAGGTGGATGCCGGGGGAGATAGTGGGACAAAAGAGAGGTGACCCTCCCTCACTATCGAAGATCCCGAAGGGGTGCAACCAACCGACTCGGGGGAAACTTTGCCCACCTCCCGATGATTCGGAGCCTGTGTAGGGAGCCCGTCCTGCCGTTTTATCCCTCACACAGGTACAGCGAGTGGAGAATTGAAGATTGAAGACTTTCCAATGACTCAAGTACCTACTGGATTAAAACAGGGTAAAACAGGGCATTTTCAGGTTACCTACAGGGTATTTACAGGTCAATACAGGTACACCCTTTGATACTGAAGCACAGGTGCAGGTACTACAAGGTACCTACAGGTCCTATATACACCTTTGCAGGGTTTGGTAGCCATTTAAAGTTACTTTCTTGCATTACAGGGTCAAAACAGGGCACTTATAGGTCTAAACAGGGTGCAGGACTAGACAGTTTAGACTCTGAAATTCAGTTACAGAATTTTCTGTCCTAAACTTGTTATAGCGTGCTATAGCTCATCTCGAAGAGGGCATTGTTAGCTTCGATTCGCACAAAAAAATTTTGCAATCGGAGTTTTCTAGCCAAAGTTATAGCCATTTTACTGACAGGGGGTACTGCAGGACTGCACTAGTATGGCAGGACATAAAGGCAAAAATAAAGTCCAGGAGGATTATGCACAACAAATCGGGGATTCCATGATGGAAAGCACACTTCAAGAGAACCCTGAAGAGCCTCAATAAGGAGAAATTAGTATACTCAATGATACTTTGTGTGCCCATGAACTAAGGCATAGAGAGCGACATGAGGCTATGCTGTCAAGAATGGATCAGATGATTCAATCTACTGATCAGACCAAGGCTTCTATTGATAGATTGGTAATATCCAATGACCTACTCATGGCACAAATCTCTAAACTTTTACAATTACAAGTGGCATCAAAAGAAGCTAATGAGAAGGCCTATTCAAATATTGACCCTTCAGTCCCACTTCAGCCATCCAACCAAAATGGTCATGGAGATGGAATCATTGGAAGAAGAGGTATTCCAAATAGTCAGTATGAAGTGGGAGAAGCTTCACAAAGGCATGATGACTATTTGGGCAGCTTGAATGGAGCCAATACTCAAGATTTTGGATTGCATACTCAGCATTCTAGGGGTGCTTTACCAACAGGAAGATTACATTGTAATCCTCAACCACCTGTTGGAAGATATCAGTCTCAATTTGGAGGTTCTGTACTTGGAAATTCTGATCAGCCAGTTTTGGGACAGCAACCCTTCCATGATAGAGAATTCAAGGACAAAATTGTTTTATCCAAATTCAATGGCCGGTCATCTTCACCATCAGAATTAGAGGAATGGACCTCTAAGATGGAGTCTTATTGTGACATATTTCCTAAAACTGATGTTATGAAGATACACTTTGCCTCCTTGCACTTAGAAGGATTTGCCCACACTTGGTGGAGGTATATCAAGAAAGAGAATGTACTTATTGAGAATTGGGAAGCTTTCAAGGCACTTATGGCTGAAGTCTTTGTTTCACTTCTTGAGAAAGAGAAGTTAGAATGAAGATGGTATGGTTTGGAACAAATGGGGCTAAGTGTAAGAGAAAAATACAAACCAATTCCTCAACTTGACCATGTATGTGGAAAACATCAGTGATGAGGCCAAGTTACACAAGTTCATGTATGGTTTAGAACCATCCTTGTCAACTGATGTTATGGCGCAGAATCCTACTTCACTTTTCAAGGCTATTGAGCTTGTAGAGCGCTATGGAAGGAAGTGTAAGAAAGAGTCTTCATTTCAGCCAAGTTATGGACAACCAAGGACTGTTTTAAAGCAAGGGCAAGTTGGTAACAATTATGGCAGCAATCATATGCCTAGTGGGAGCTTACGGATACCAACTTATCCTCCATTTAATGCTTCTAGGCTTCAAAGCAATTTCAGGACAACAAACAGTCCAAAGGTTGAATTTAAGCAAGGTGACAATAAGCCTAAGTCTACTTCAGTCAATACAAATTCCAAAAATATTCCCATGGATCTTTACAAGGAAAGAAAGGACAAAGGCTTATGCTTCAATTGTGGAGAAAAGTATACTCCTGACCATGCTTCAAAGTGTGTATACAAAAATGCCAAGCCAAAAATTCAGAGTATGCTAGTTCTTGAGGACTTTGAAAATGACATAGATGAAGTTAATGAAGTCACAATCAATGCTGAAAATGAAGATTTTGAGGATGATGGTGGACATGAGTACTTCTATGATCCATCTGACTCTTTTCCTTTTGATCCAGGCGGTGATATCCCATTTGATCCTGGTGGATTTTGTAATGAGTTGCGTGCTGCCACTAATTGTTCTATCTCTATGGATGCTTGGACGGGATCTAAGAGCCCCAATACACTTCGTATGAAGGGAAGCATATGTGGAAAGCCAGTGTTCATCTTGATAGATAGTGGTAGTACTCACAGTTTTGTAAATAAATCTATTATGTACAAGTTGAATTGTGTTCCCACCGACTTACAGCAGCCTATTCGAGTACAAGTGGCTAATGGTGAAGAGGAAACCAGTACGCAGATTTGCCCACAGGTTTCTTTGTAGATGGCTGAAAATTTTGAAGTCAAAGTAAACCTGATCACTTTGGAAATGGGGCCCATAGATATTGTACTTGGTTGTGATTGGTTGATGACCTTAGGCAGGATTACTATGGATTTCTCACAGTTATATATGGAGTTTTTCTCCAATGGACAGCTCATCCGTTTACAGGGGATCCCTAGTAGATCTGATTTTCAGCTTATCACCATTCAACAACTAAAGAAAGAGTACAAAAAGCGCTCACAGATATTTGTATTGCATTTGAACAAAGAAACACAGGATTAGCCCAATAATTCAGCAAACCATCCAGCCTTGACAGCTCTGCTTGAGGAGTATAGAGATTTATTTAAAGTACCTACTTCATTGCCTCCTAAGAGAGCGGTGGATCACCCCATTGATTTGGAACCCAACTCAAAGACAATCAATAAGCCACCTTACAGACTATCAAAATGTGAACGAGAGGAAGTAGCTAAGCAAATCAAAGAGCTTCTTGAAATGGGATTTATTGAACCCAGTTCTTCACCGTATGCATCCCCAGTCCTGTTAGTCAAAAAGAAAGATGGATCTTTCAGAATGTGCATTGACTACAGGGATCTCAATAAGATAACAGTGAAGAACATGTATCCTATACCCAGGATAGATGATTTGGTTGATGAGCTTAAGGGGGCTCGATTCTTCACGAAGATTGATTTGAGATCAGGGTATCATCAGATTCGCATAAGAGAGGGTGATGAGGTCAAGACTGCTTTTAGGACTGATCGTGGGCTCTACCATTTCTTGGTGATGCCATTCGGCCTTACAAACGCTCCAGCTACCTTTCAAAGCCTGATGAATAAGATTCTACAACCTTTCCTCTTTCAGTTTGTCTTGGTGTTCTTCAACAACATTTTGATCTACAGCAAGACTTTTCAGGATCATTTGTCGCATATGAGGAAGGTTTTTGATGTGTTGAGACATCATAGGCTTTTTGCTAAGGAGAAGAAGTGTTCTTTCATGCAAACTGAAGTGGAATACTTGGGACATATAGTCAGTGAAAAAGGAATACAGGCTGATCCCAAGAAGGTGCAATGCATAAAAGATTGGCCAATGCCTACTACTACTACCTCTCTTAGAGGATTTCTTGGTCTATCTTCATTCTATCGCAGATTTATAAAGCATTATGCGGTAATTGCATCCCCTTTAACTGACAGGTTGAAGAAAGAGGCTTTCTTTTGGGATGCTCTTGCAGATAGCAGCTTCAACCAGTTAAAGGAATTACTTACCTCTGCTTCTATTCTTGTATGCCCGGATTTCTCTAAAGAGTTTACTATACAGTGTGATGCTAGTGGCCATGGCATTGGGGCTGTTTTGCTTTAGGAGCATGGAGTAATTGCATTTGAAAGCCGTAAACTTACTGATAAGGAGATGGCCATGAATGTTTAAGATCAGGAAATGTTGGCTATTCTGCATACAATCAAGAAATGGCACCATTACTTATATGGCAGCCGATTCAGAGTACATAGTGATCATCGCGTACTCAAGTATTTCCTTACTCAGTCAAATCTAACTCCAAAGCAACGACGATGGGTAGCAACATTACAAAATTATGACTTTGACATCACTCATACAAGGGGCAAAGATAACATAGTGGCTGATTCTCTCTCTCGTATGTGGGCCTGCAAAGTATCAGCCATGACAGAATTACATAGTGATTGGATTGAAGAGCTACAAGAGGCATATCTCTTTGATGAGGAATTCAGCCAAATCTTTCAGAAATTATAGCAAGGTCTTATGGAAGAAAACTCACATTACCAGCTTAAAAATGGTCTTATTTGGTAGAAGGGCAAGATTGTTATTCCCTCTACTTCTTCTTTCAAGCGAAAAATTATGGAGGAGTTGCATTCTTCGCCTTTAGCTGGACACTTGGGAGTTTTCAAGACTTATGACAGGATCAGCAAGAGCTTTTATTGGAAAGGACTGTGGAAAGATGTCAAGGACTTCGTTATGAAGTGTATGCCTTGTCAGCAAGATAAGGATATCACCTATAAGCCAGCAGGTTTATTGCAGCCATTGCCTATTCCTACGGGTAAATGGACTCATATTACTATGGACTTTATCACTGGCTTACCTACTACCAAGAAGGGGTGGAATAGTATTTATGTGGTGGTTGACAGACTCACCAAAGCAGCTCATTTTATCCCAACAAAAATTCAGCTTACTGCTTCTCAGGTGGCCAACCAGTTTATGGAGCATATTTTCAGATTACATGGATTACCGCAGTTGATTGTCCATGATAGGGACTCAAAGTTTATGAGTAACTTTTGGCAAGCGGTATTTACATCTATGGGTACTAAGTTGGCTCCATCTACGGCTTATCATCCCCAAACTGATGGACAGACAGAGAGAGTTAATAAATGGTTGGAGACTTATCTTTGCCATTTTTGCTATGATGTCCAAACCTCATGGGATTCTTGGTTACACCTGGCTGAGTTTACTTATAATAATTCCACTCATGCGAGCATAGGAGTTTCACCCTTTGAGGCTTTGTATGGTTACAAGGTGCCCCTACCCACAATCATTTTTAACGAAAAGATCAATCCTCATGGGAAGGAAGAGTTGGAAAGAATGCAGACCCTTCTTCAGCAATGCAAGGTGAATCTAAGGAAGGCTCAAGATCAGATGAAGATGCATGCTAATGAGAAGAGAAGGCCTTTAGAGTTCCAGGAAGGAGAGCTGGTTTTGTTGAAGGTGCCCAAATCCAAGTACTCTACATTGAAAGATGGATCCAGTAATAAGCTTGCCCACAGATTCTATGGCCCTTACAGGATCCTTAAGTGGATTGGAGATTTGGCATACAGACTAGAGCTTCCCTCTTCTACAAAGATTCATAACGTCTTCCATGTTAGTCAGCTCAAGCCCTATTATGGTGATCCAGTGGATTTAGTTGATGAGCTGCCACCTATTGATGAAGATGGTATTGTTCAGTACATCCCAGAGGCTGTTATAGGTCAGCGTGAAAAGAAGCTTCGATCACGTTCTATTGTGGAATATTTGATTAAATGGAGAGGTTTAACCTCTGAAGAGGCTTCTTGGATACCTGATTCAATATTGGATGAGTATCCATACTTGAAGGATACATTGGTGGCTGAAGCCTATTGCTTATGGAGCTAGTATTGGTGCAGACTGGTTCAAGACAGCACGCTGTTTTAGAACAGTTTTTGTCGTACCTCATTTTCAGAATTGAGCTATCTACATGAGCTTAAAGTACTCTTCAAGAGCTTTGTTTTGATATGTGGTACGTCTCATTTGGACACTTCTATCAAAAGTTATGGCAGATTTGGTTCAGCAGGGACTGTTATTTCAGCAAGCTGTCTACTTTCTTCTGAAATTATTTGTTGAAGATTCTATGGCTCCAATGGCTTCTAAAGTTCTTCAAATCATGTATATAGCGGGGTCCTCCTTCCGTTATTCAAATTCAGCCCTTGTAATGATAATTCTTCACTCATCTCCCATTTGTAAGCTGTAAAACAGAGTAGTACTTTGTTCTATCCATCTCTCCTTTAGTTCTTTCTAGGTTTGTTTTTTAGGACAAAAACTTTTGGGAAGGGATGGATTGTAAGAAGCTGGGAATAGTTAGAATGTTAATAATATGCCATGTCACATAGACACTGGTATATAAGGAGAGAAATTGTAATTTTTCACATCTTTTTTGACATATCAATACATTTACAATCTTTCTCTCCCTTCTTGCTCCAAGCTTCCATGGCTTCTTCATCTTTCCTGCCTTTCTCTCTCCAATTCTAGTCTTTCTCTCTCCTCGTCACTCTATTTCTCTCTCTTCCTGCAGTCTTTCTCTCTCCTCTGCAGTCTTTCTCTCTCCTCTTTCTCTCTCCCTAGTTCTCTCTCTAACACATCAGCAGCTTTAACTTTATTCAACAATGATGTGATAGGTGTAGGCAATCTATGTCTATAAATAATTTCAATAGGTGCTTTATGAGTAGTTGTATGTGGTGTATTATTGTATGCAAATAGAAGTAGATGCAAATGTATGTCCTATGTTTATGGTTTTGAAATTGTGTATACATGTAAAATATCTAGAGTTGTACTATTAGTAGCTTCTAGTTGCCCATTGGTTTCAAGATGGAATGCAAACAAGAAATTGATCTTAGTACCCAAACTAGCAAACAAAGTAGTCCAAAAATTATTACAAAATCTAGAATCACGATCAGAAATAATAACTTTTGGCAAATCATGATTAGTGAAAACGTTCTTCAAAAATGATTGTGCAACTTGAGATGCAATTAATGTTTTCTTGCATGGTAGAAAATATGTTTGTTTACTAAATTGATCTACTATAGTCCAAATCATATCATGATTAGCTTGTGTATTAGGCAAACCAGTTATAAAATCCATTGAAATATGTTCCCATGGACGGTCGAAAATTAGTAAAGGAATTAACAAACCATATTGCTTACCATGGTGTTGCTTGACTCTTTGGAAAAGTAAACACTCTGAAACAAAGTTAGAAACATCGGATTCCATTTGCGGCCACTAAAAATCTTCAACCAATGTTTTTAAAGCAGAAATAATACCTCTATGACCTTGATATGGAGGACAACGAATTTTGTGTAGCACAAATGATCTAAATTGAATAGTGACACACAATCTTTTCTCATAAAACATAAATCCATCATAATAAGACAAAGAATCAATTGGAATCCAGCTATTAGTGAGTAATTTTTTCCAATCATCTTGAAAATAGGTGTCATGGTCATAGGTACCCTTCATAGGAGTAAGGGAATCAAAGGATCAAACGAAAATATTATGGATACTTGGTCTTCTACTCAATGCATCGGCAACAACATTTTCTATTCCTAGCTAATATTGGATAAATGGATGAAAGCTTTGAATGAAAGTAGCCCATTTAATATGGTGGTCAGAAATTTGTGGCTGACTAAGGAGATCTTTGATACTTTGTTGGTAAGTTTTAATCATAAATTTGGATCCCATCAGATAGTATTTTCATTGACATAAGGCTTGAACTACAGCTAACAATTGTTTATCATAAGTGGAATACTTCAACTCAGAAGGTTTAAGTTTGCAACCAGAATAGGCTATGGGATGTGAATCTTGCATGAGGACAGCTCATATTCCTAATCCGCTAGCATTAATGACTACTAAGAAGAATGGTCGACTAAAATCAAGTAATTGCAAGATAGGTGCATGTGTTAAAGTATGTTTCAAAAAATCAAAAGACTTTTGCTGGTTGTCAGACCATTCTTCTTTAATATGGCGGTCAGAAATTTGTGGCTGACTAAGGAGATCTTTGATACTTTGCTGGTAAGTTTTAATCATAAATTTGGATCCCATCAGATAGTATTTTCATTGACATAAGGCTTGAACTACAGCTAACAATTGTTTATCATAAGTGGAATACTTCAACTCAGAAGGTTTAAGTTTGCAACCAGAATAGGCTATGGGATGTGAATCTTGCATGAGGACAGCTCATATTCCTAATCCGCTAGCATTAATGACTACTAAGAAGAATGGTCGACTAAAATCAAGTAATTGCAAGATAGGTGCATGTGTTAAAGTATGTTTCAAAAAATCAAAAGACTTTTGTTGGTTGTCAGACCATTCTTCTTTAATATGGCGGTCAGAAATTTGTGGCTGACTAAGGAGATCTTTGATACTTTGCTGGTAAGTTTTAATCATAAATTTGGATCCCATCAGATACTATTTTCATTGACATAAGGCTTGAACTATAGCTAATAATTGTTTATCATAAGTGGAATACTTCAACTCAGAAGGTTTAAGTTTGCAACCAGAATAGGCTATGGGATGTGAATCTTGCATGAGGATAGCTCATATTCCTAATCCGCTAGCATTAATGACTACTAAGAAGAATGATCGACTAAAATCAAGTAATTGCAAGATAGGTGCATGTGTTAAAGTATGTTTCAAAAAATCAAAAGACTTTTGCTGGTTGTCAGACCAACGACACCTTTCTTTAACAATTTCGTCAAAGGCAATGCAAGTAATGAAAATTTTCTCACAAAATTTCTATAAAAGTTGGCAAGGCCTAAGAAAGAACGTAACTCATGCACATTTTTAGGGATTGGCCAATTCAAATTTGTCTCTATCTTTTTAGGATCAACGTGAATACCATTAGAAGAAACAATGTGACCTAAGTATTCAATCTGGGTTTGGAAAAATTCACTCTTGTTAGGGTTAGCATACAATTGATTCTCTTTCAACAATTTGAAAACTAAAGATAGATGTTCACAATGCTCATCCTCATCCTTATTGAAAACCAAAATATCATCAAAGAAAACAATCACACAATTCTAATACTTCAAAAATATACGATTCATCATACGACTGAATGTAGCTGGTGCATTGGTCAAATCGAAAGGCATAACAAGAAATTCATAATGACCAAATTGAGTTCTAAATACAGTCTTAAAAATGTCAAGTGTATCAAAGCGTACTTGATGATATCCAAACTTGAGATCTATCTTGCTAAAAACAGTGGCCCCTTGTAGTTTATCCATGAGGTCGTCTACTCTAGGGATTAGCTATCTATTCTTAACAGTGACTTTGTTTAGGGCACGATAGTCAATGCACATCCTATAGGTATTATTTTTCTTCTTAACTAATAGGAAAGGTGCACCGAAAGGAGAACTACTAGGCCTAATGAGTCCTCAATTCAACAATTCCTCAACTTGTGTTTGGGTTATATTTGTGACGCTAAGGCATTCCTAAAATAATATCACTAGCTTGCAAAGGCACATCCAGGAAATTTCTACACTCAACATAATCACCGATTTTAGTCTCTAAATCATGCACTTCTTGTGTACCATTGTATCTAGTGCCCAAGAATGTATCCTTTATGCGATAATGTGTTGGAACATTAGATAAATTCAATTCTTTTACCAAATTTGCAGAAATAAAATCATGTGTGCTTCCATTATCGTGCAAAACAATCTTTTCTTGATCATACACAAAACATTTCATTGTTAATAACAAATGAGAATTTTGCGTACTTGGTAAAGTATCTGAAGCATCGTTGATACCATCATCATCTTTAGTGAAGTCTGGCATATCTTCATGGTCCTCATTATCAGTTGCTCCCAAGTGATTGATTTAAATAGCTTACTTCTTGGAGTGACAGTTCGCTGCTAAGTGTCCAGGATGATGACACTTGTAGCAAACCATAGGCTTTGCTTTGGAGACATTGTTGGTAGTAAGGGCTGGAAGTTTGGGTATATTGGGATTTGCTGGCTAGAGAGAAAGCTTAGGGTTTGAATTAGCAGTTGATGGTAAAGCATGAGGTCAAGTACAAGATTTATGAAAAGAAGAAGGAGCAAAGCGATTTTGATTGAATTTTCAGAAGTTAGATTTGAATTGCTTTGTACCAAAGTCCAAAAAATTTTGCGGTCACTTTTCTCGTCCAGGAATTTTATCCTCTACATCATGTGTTAAAGAAATCGCATAATCAAAAGTCTTTGTCTTGAACATATTCACTTCTACATAGAAGTGACCAAGCAAATCGGACATGTACTTGCACTTGTGGGTCGCCTCAGGAACATCTTCAAGCATTCAAAGTTGAAGTAAGACACTCCAGAAACGCTAAGTGTATAGCAGGATGGATTTACGATCTCTTTGTTGTAGGAGATCCCAATGTTTGATAGATTTCTCATGAAATTGAGGCGGAAGGAAATTCTGCAAAAATTTCTTTTGAAAGGCTTCCTAAGTAGAGGAACAATCAACACTCTTGCAAACAACAGTCCACCATAATGATGCTCTGTATACTAGATGGTTAGTGATGCATTTAAGTTTATCTTTTTCAGCATATTGCTCTTCATGAAAATAGTTGTCAAATTGACTAATGAAAACAAGAACAATTTTGCCATCACGTTGCCTATTAAAAGTGTGAAATTTAAAATTTCTTTTACTTATCTTGTCCTCTTACCTAAGAGCCTATGCATTGAGCATTGCATCAATAGTATGTTGAATGACATCTTCAGGTTGTGCTCTATCTTGCTCAACAACAGATTCTTGAAGTGTAGGCAATTGTGCTTGCAAGTTTTGACCTTGCCTTCTCTCTTCTTGAAGCTGCATCATGAGTAGATCCAATTTCTGTTCCATAGTCGGGTCTAGAAAATTGCCTTCACCCATAAAATCGTCCATGTTATGATCTGACATCCTGGATTTGATTAAAGTTCCGTCGCTCATCCTCTAGTCACGTGTGTTTACTTCCACCACAAACTTGCTTTGTTTATTAATATGCTTTTTGCTTTTACGATCTTTCTTTTCTTGGGTACGGCTATTGAATACGGTCTTCTTCCAAGCAAAATAGTCTTCTACATAGACTGCGCATGACATCCTATTTGTTGTAAATTCGTTCAGCCAAGTTGTAGGTGGGATCAGGGGCTTATAAAGCTTCAAAAGTGGTTTGGGAGTACCACAATATGAATACGTGTTATGTAAAATATTGGTAGTTAAGCTTTAAACACAATATTAGTGAGTTTGGGAATCTCCCAATTCCCATTTTTTGAATACTGAAAATGTGGCACTTGGATAACATGCCCATAAGTTTCTCAAAACCATATGATGTGACCTATCATTAGAAAGAACTTGAAAAATGGAATCTATTGAGCTATAGAGTGCTTGATTTGGAGCTATAGTGTCAAGTTATGACAAATCCAAAGATTTGACCACATGTCCCAAACTTATTGGAAATTTCCATATTCCCCAAAATGGTGTTTTTAAGCCTAAGTTGAGCTTAATGGCTTAAAGGTTTTTTTTCTTAAATCTTAAGTAATTTTTCTAAATCAGTATAGTTGGCTGTATACATTTTTTGGAGTCGACATCAGCGAAGTACATGCCAAAGTCCTAGTGTGAGGAATTTTGAGCTTAAGCTCTCTAAGCTTAAACATAAAGATTAGCATTGCCATTGCTTTCCTGTCTCCTCTCTGAAAATCAATGACTTGTAAAAGAGACTCCTTGAGTGGTCCTCCACCTATTGCGAGAGGTTCTTCATGATCAGAGGATACAATAGGGGGCGGTTCTTCACTATGACAAGAACATGCATGTGTTGTCAATTCGTCTTGAGACATCCTATAGAGCCCGTTCGTTCGAGGAGCTTTGCCTTCGCACGAGATGGTAAGCGATTGGAAGTTCTTGATCTCAACTCCATTTTGATACCACTAGTGCACAGATCGGATGCTAGATGCATGTGTAGTGAATGTCAGAAGGTCCCCAAGAACAAAGAACTCTACAAACCTTCATAATTTCAAGTAGAAAGCAAAAGCAAATTTGCATTACATGAGACAAAAAGACAAATTGGGTGCAATCTCCCCCCATTCTTTGTGTGAGTACTTCACAAGGCATGTATTTATAGATTTATTTATCTTCAAACTTAAAAATAGTCCATTTATAAATAGCATGCTTTTGCTTTTGCGTTTGCATTTGTCCAAATATAAAGTAAGGCGTTTGGGTATTCAAAAGTCAGGTTGTGCCCAAATACAAATATCAAATAATGAAATATTTAACTGAGCGCATATGGGCATACAAGATAATAAATGTTTTGTCAAGCGCTTTAATAAATAAGCACACTTAAATAAATATTAGCACCACATCTTTAGTGATAAGATGCACACCCATTAAAAATAGTAATTCTTCTAGGCATTTGGATTCACGCTATCGCCTGGTGCTACCCAGTGACACCATTGCCTCCTCTACACATCAATTGAAGCATTCATAATTATTAGAAAATAATTAAATATTAGCACCACATCTTTAGTGATAAGGTGCACACCCATTAAAAATAGTAATTCTTCTAGGCATTTGGATTCACGCTATCGCCTGGTGCTACCCAACGCTACCATTGCCTCCTCTACACATCAATTGAAGCATTCATAATTATTAGAAAATAATTAAATAAAACCCAAAAAAAGTGAATACCTAGTAGTATTCAACTAAAATAATTAATAGGTTGGAACTTTGTCCTAATCTTAATTTAATTTAAGTGTGCACTCTAAACTCAAAAATGTCCATTAATTTAATATGTATTTTATAGAATCACCCACTATATGGAATCACCCACGTGCACATTAAATTAATCTGACGCCCGAAAAGTACAGGCATCCCCATCAACTTTTCGCATGAGGAATTCTCCTTATGTACGATCCTCGGCAAATAAATAGTTTTACAGAATCCACCAAAAAATCTCATGGAATCCACCATGAAATATGCCTCTAGGCATCATATACTTCGCTCTCTCTCTCTCTCTCTCTCTCTCTCTCTCTCTCTCTCTCTCTCTCTCTCTCTCTCTCTCTCTCTCTCTCTCCTTGGCTAGTAAGGTTAGAAACAAGAGTAGCTCTTCTCTAACAAGAGCAAGAGAATATGTATGATCTCTCTCTCTCTAGTAGACAAAGTAGGGACGAGAGTAGAGGTATGACTTCTAGCCGAATTGATAGAATATGATAGGGTTCTTCAGTGTCTTCTCTTCTCAGATTAGAGTAGAAGAGGATGAGAGACCTTCAGCGTATCCCCTTCCTTGGTTGGAATGGAATGATGTCTCTTCGTCTCGTAGAATAGAGTATTCTCCTTCCTGATCAATGTCCTCATCAAGATTGCTCTTGTCCCCCTTCCTGATCATTCCCAAGCCCCCTCAATTTATAGTTTTGCAAGGGGGGGTTGCTGATCAAAAGCACGATAATTTTTTTATGTGTGATTTTTTTTTTGGGGGGGGGGGGGGGGGGGTTTATTATCCCTCCCAGTCTGCACACGATGCTAATGTTTATGATGAGGAGGATGCTGTTGACGTATGCAATGATGTTGTTGTCACCGTTCGGCTGTTTCCCCCCTTTTTTAAACAAAAAAAATTAAATTTTACATAAACATAATACGTAAAAATGTATTACATACGAACATTACACACTAGCATGTGTGTGTGATGAATATATTTGATAGACTTGACTTAACTCTCGTTAGCATTATGGTCAGTTAGACCTAGTTAGACTCATCTTTGTTGGGTCACTATTGTGGAGTGTGGAAGATGAATAATGAAGATGAAGACAATAGAGAGTATTCTCCTGTTTGAGCTTAACCCATTCTCTCTCTCTCTCTCTCTCTCTCTCTCTCTCTCTCTCTCTCTCTCTCTCTCTCTCTCTCTCTCTCTCTCTCTCTCTCTCTCTCTCTCTCTCTCTCTCTCTCTCTCTCTGAATCTTGAATAGGGGCCAAAATTGGTTGCTAGGCTACCCCCAATTATTAAATTCTCTCCCTCAATTATTCAAGGCTTAAACCACCCCCTACCCCCCCCAAAAAAACCCCTTCCAAGAATTTGGCAATCAACACCTCTCTCCTTCCTCCATATAATCCCAAGTGCCAGTGACATCATCATCCCCCCCAACAATTCCTATAAATGTTTCCCATGGGATGAATGAAGAACCAAGCAATTCCAAGCTGAGAGATTTTCACAATCTTAGAGAGAGAGAGAGAGAGAGAGAGAATCAAGGCAAAGACTAAGGCGAGTCAAGTTGAAGAGATCATGCAATTCTCTTCTATTTCTCACCATTTACTCCCTTTCGTCGTGCCTCCACACAAAAAAATTAGTGCGGTGGGACATTTGCATACACTAGGACCGTCATCAACTATTAATGATATAAATACTATGAAAACACTTGGAATAGTGACCATGTACTTCTAAATATGGTATTTCAATCATTAGAGTCTAATTTCTCGGAGAGTTCACTATATGCAAATCCTCTATACCATGTGAGTTCAAGGTCTATTAAAAAATGCATTATTTTTTAATTTTTACTTAATATTTGTAAAAATTGTATTTAGAAAATCCCTCCTATTGAATCCATGTGGTATGCTTACATATTTATGAGTGATCCCCCCCGCCCCCTTGAAAACAAGTTTTATTTCATGTATTCTAGGGAAGAAAAAAATCATTTTCTTTCATACCTTATACTTACATAAGTTGCTTTAGTTTATGTGAATAAGAAAATTTTTAAATATTTTGAGATATCAATTGATTTCATGGTACATCTGTATCATATTTATGCTCTAGTATGGGCAATATCATGTGATCCTTAAGGGGAACATAAGAAGATGGGAAATCCAATATAAAACCTAATTTTGGTGTTTGCATTGGCATATTTAGGTATATTAGATGGTATCCCAACAATCTTTGATACATTGTGAGGCTTTCTTCCAAGTTTGATTTCATTTGGATCATACTTGGGCAAGTTTTGATGGTTAGAAGTTGAACTACTATACAAAATAGCACACAAGAAACTAAGATAACAATCTACCCAGAACAAAATTCAAGGTACTTGCTCTAGAATATCTTGAAGCTCCAACTTTGTTGGAGAAATTTTTTGAATTCTACTTACATGTGAAAAGTTATGAACAGTTTTTAGACTGTTAGTGTTATAAACAATAGCTTATTCATTATGATTGGTTTGGTTATATGGTCGTTGAGTGGGGTATCTACAAATATCATGGTTGCATCTCATGTCCATTAAGGGTCATGGTAGAATGTAGCTTTGAGATGTTTCCAAGACCTAGGAATCCTTAGGTTTCCTATGGTGTAGTGGTTGCTAGAAGCCAATCATAGATGCACCTACGCACATTCCTTATGTCTTCATGGAAATGATATTATTGAAGATAGGATAATGAAATAGTACTTTTGTATGGATGTAAAAGGTCATGTACTGGTAGATATTGACCTTGCAAAGGTATGGATTTACCATCATGAAGACAAGGATATTGCAATTCTATGAAGTATTTTCTTATATGAACATAAAAGTGTTGTTAGAATACTATGATTGAATACTAGTGAAATGAGGTTGTTTGTGCTTGGATATCCATGATACATCTTTGTGCTTCCATCAGTTAGCTATTACTTTATGGAGTATAGAGTGCCACCTAGACGAGAGGTCAAATGTAAGAGGAAAGTTCACCCTTATGGTAGCATGAGAACTAATGGGGCTCTCGTCTTTTAGATAGTACTCATAGTTGGTTCTATAATATAGGAAGAAATTCTCAACTATCACAATCTATGGTGATGGGCATTAGAGGAACTCTGATCAAAAGAGAGGGATCAAGAATGTGTTGAACCTAGACTAGTATTGGGATATCCATTGCCAAGATATTAGAGTATTAAGATAATTTGGGATGAAATAAAGTATCCCAATGGTCTCAACTGGAGATTGCTCGATTAAAATTTTCTTTAACACTAAAAAAATGTTATTTTCACCACTTTCATGTATGTGATCCAAAGGTGTTCAATAAACCCTACATAATGAGATAATTAATGAAGATGTTTTTATATGTCTCATAGTGTGGTTGTTCCTAATTAGACAATTAAAGCATGTCAAATGTGGTGAAAAGGGATGGATGACCATCGTGAAGACATTGTCTAAAAAATGGGTCACCCAATCAATCATGTGCTTTCTAAACCTGATGGAAAATAGAACCAAGTTAGAATGATGAATTCCTATCAGGTCTTAGATTTTGACTAAGCACTTTTTTAAGAGGTTGGAGCTATTAGTTTGCCTTATGGGAAAATATCTTAAGCTAAACTCCTCCTCATCTCTCGCTCATTTTGAAACAAATGCAATGATTAGTCTAATATTAGTCTTGGTTAATTTTACAAAGTGATCTTCTAGGTTGGGTGCTAGAATTATAATAGAGACCACTAGGTCATAGGTCTCTTAGGTTGATCCTAGTTGGTTGAGGCTATACATTATGCTCCAACATAAACTTGAAGTTGCATGACTAGCTAAGTCCATCAACCCTAAGGGGTCAGAACAATGCTACTTAGGATAGGCATCCCATTGACTACCTAACCTCCATACACATTGACAATTTGGCTCTCCAATCATAATTAGCTAGAAATCCAACACACCGGCTCCATGTCAATTATGCTCGCTTGAGAACACTTGTAGTCCTACCTAGTGTTTCTTCACTAGCCCTCAAATGTCACTACCCCTACCACTCACACTCTCATATAGCAATCCGTTTAGAAACAATGTCACCCCATCAAAAAATAGCCTTCTATGACCATATTATCTTTAGCTATTTTCTTCCTTATTTTGCTATTTCATTAGCACTTTTTGTTTAGAAAAAATCTAAAGAAATCAATCATTATAGAAAAGCTTTCGCTAGGAAATGATAGTATATATAGAAATTATATTCCTTGTCTCAAAGACTCATTGGGCCTTGAGAAAAATGACATCAACTACCATGTGTGATCTTCCATTTTCTTTTCTTTTGCGTCATCTTTATCTTCTACAAGATACATGGAGGATTGGTTTCTTCCACTACATCCTAGCACACATTTAGCTCCTTCCTTACATTGTCCTTCTTGACAACTATGTAATATCCATGTAAACATGCATTGCAATATATAGTCATGTTGTATATTGGGTGCTCATGGGCATTATCTTTTGATGTCTTCTTCTTTTGTACAAATTTAGGTTCTGTCTTCATGACAAGTAGTAAGAAATGATTTGCCACTCTATTCTACTGAAAACAATGTAATTACAAGTAGTTACCAATGAGAGCCACCAATCCCCCCAAGGTAACCCAAAAATGGTAGCTAGCAGTCTACCAATCTACCAAACTCATAGTGGTAGCTACCAATCTAACACTAGTATTAATTGGTAACTACTAGTCTAAGACTAATATCTATTTTGATATTATAATCTACTAGCCTAGAACTTGTAACCACCAATCTCAAGATAGTAACTATTTTGATACATCCATCTACGAGTTTGGTACTAGTAGTTACAAATCATAGAGAAGTAGCTACAAGTTTACTAGTTTGAGACTAGTAGCTATGAGTCTAGGGCCGGTAATGTCGGTAATGTCTCCAACTTGGTATTGGTACCTACCAATCTAGGACTAGTAGCCACTATTTTACTAGTTTGTGACTAGGTAACTATAACTAAGATTGGTAGCTAGTAGATAGCTACCAAAACCAAACTAGTAAAAACTAGTCCCAACTATGGGGTAGCTCTACTAACACTAGATTGTTATCTACTAGTCCTAGAGGTAGCTAACTAATTCGAGATGAGTATATTGGTAACTACTAATGGGACTTGTAGAATAGTAGCTACCAATCCTAGACGAGCAATTATGGGACTCCCCAAACTGGAAGCTATCAATCCCAGACTAGTAGTTACAATTCTTAGAACATTAGCTACCACTCCTAAACTTCTCATCAACATAGATAAAAGCAATTGATAATTAGCTTAATGGAAAAGTTCATATGCATATCTAAATTGATGCCTTTTTCTAGCATTACAAGCTCTTTGGCAAGAGGCATCATTAATCTCCAAGAGAAAGAAGGGCCACATGGTGTATGATCATTCTTGTGTACATCCATACCCATGCATGTATCCTTGTGTAATGTAGAAATATGGACAAAACAATAAATGTGATAAGCATGATCATCACAAGGCAATGTGATCATGGCAAGTGCTTTTCATTTTTCATGAGCATTGCACAAGCACTACAAATTTTTTGTGAATCAAATTTGCCCCTATCAATAGGTGTATTGTTGCTTTTGGCACATATATTGCAAACAAAATCAAGTTCACATGTAGAAGCCTCCCTTTTTTTAATGTGAAGTTATTCTTCTCTTGATCTTGTGACATACCCAGCCAAGGGAGAGGATGTGACTGGCATTTTGGGATGCTACTTGTGTAATGATTATATTAATAGCTGGTTGGTGTGTTTACAAAGAATCATGTTATTATTGAGAGATAGTACTACAATTTACAGAAAGACTAGTCTATGTTGTTTTGAGGAAAAGCCATTGCAGCATGTGGCCAGTGATGGGGGATAGAGAGTCTGTAACTACAACTATTGTCTACTATGACCTTGAAATGAAGGCAAGAAGGCTTTATTAGAAGGGAGGGAGAACCGTGTTGCTAGAAAGCATCATGGGGAGCATCAACAGTAGAGCTGGAGTAGTGGAGTTTGGTGATGAAAGAGAGGGGAGAAAATTGTTGATTAATCCTATTGATTATGTTACATGGAGTGATGGCTATCCTTAGTTATGCATGGTGGATTGTATTATCGCAATCATCTTGAGCTGGCCAAGAGTTTGGAGTTATTATGAAGAGAAAAATATGTTAGCAAAGTCATACAACATACATTGGAAATTGGAGTGAGATATCTTTTGAACATAGATACATCAAGTTTGTGGTACCCATAATGAGTGTAGTGGTAGTTAACTTGGTGAAGTGGCAATGTCCTTAATTGTAAGGAACATCAAGCGGGTGGGTGGTTTTTTGGAAGAAGGGGTAGCATACTGTATTGAGCATAAGAGATCTTAGCTTAAGAGTTTTGGAGTGAGGTAGGTGGTGTTACTTGGGAAATTGGAACTTTCATGGTGGCAGTGTAGCTAAAGGTGGTTGGCTTGATTATTAAAAGGTGGAGGCCATTAATAGAGTTATTTGCAGATTATGAAGAGCTCCATCTTCTATGTCATTGTCATACTTGAATTTCTCTATCTCTTGTATTCCAATAAATTAAGGAGTTTAGGGTTTGGATATTTATCTAGTAGTGTTGCAATATTATTTGGATGTTACAAAAAGTGGTCAAGCCACATCATGATAATGTTGAGCTCAAGCATTTGACACCCAACAGTTTCCGTACTATCCAAGAAACTATTTTCAATGTACATTGATTATTTAAAGGACTAGATTAGGTTTCTTTTGGTGTTAATTGCATTTTTCTCATGTCTTTATTTGATATCTTGATCCCCTACTACGAATTATGGCCTAACATAGAATCCCAAGACATATTTGGTGAACCTGAGGTGAAAGTTTTGGATGTGGATTACAAGATACAAGCAACTCAAATATTTATGGAGGCAATACAAAGGTAGATACCACACCAATTCATACATATGTAGTAACATGAATCTGCTAAACAAAAACCTCAACAAATATAGGATTTGGTAATGGAAGCACTCTAGGTGACTGTATAGAAAGTGGGTCTATTTAACAAGTGTGATATATCTAACTATCTTAGATTTTTTGATAAAATAATCGAGTCATATGGTATCCTGAGAGATTATAGGATTGAATATTATGAATGAAGTGTTGAGAGTAGGATGAAGGCACATGCTTGAGAGATATGACGGATGTAATCAACCTAGGAAGATTAAAGCATGCTCCTGAAGCATGGAAATACATTAAGGGTGCTCATAAATCTGAGTTTTGTATACCAAATCATGACTTACCTATTCGATTATCTGAGCTTCCATCATCAGGTGTAGACGAGATGGAGGATATTGTAGATGCGAACATAGTACTCGAGAGTACCAATGATGTTGAGATTTTGACTAGGGATGCTTTAGGTTGTCTAATATCCTTGTTGATGCTGAGGACACTAATGCATTGACTGATATAGTACTAGCAAAGGGTACTATACATATTTTAGTAAATAATGTTGACCAAATAGCTACTGATATTATTGGGAAAGTGTTTACATGTAATATGATGGTGGAATGTGTAAATGCTATCATGCACGAGAGGGAATATGTTATGGTACTAGAGGATGGAAAAAATATATATGCTTTGGGAGGGTATTCGGTTGTGTAGATAGTCAGTCCAACCATGCAAACCAAAGAAGATGCATTTGCAACTCATCTTCTAGCACCAAATAAAGAGATATATGTCATGGAGTGTGTTCCCTTGTGGACACTTGAAGTTGGGGTTATATGCTTTAATGTACAGGAAGATGGGAGGAGATGGAAATTGTTTATGTAGGGGAAGCTATAGAATACAAGATGTTACAATGGGATTTTGGATTATCATTTGATTGTGGAGGGCCTAACAAGTTCATGGATTTGGTTGTAGAGGGTTACATGATAGTTGGATGTCATGAGCTATCAGTGCCTTATGATCTAGGTGGGAGTGTTTGAGATTGCTATGTGTTTCTCAGGATGCTCATGATTTGGGTTTATGATTCTAGTAAGAGGATGATTATGCACATGCTCATTTGGGTGAAGGACATATGGGTGCCCGATCCCAATGAGCTGCATAGTGTAGTACATGCAGATGTACTGGTTCAAAGGGGATGGATGTCGTATGAATTATCATTTAGTGCATGAAAAATCTAGGCATGAAATTGTCTAAGACATTACAGTTATGTATTATGGTACACTCACCAAGTAGAAAACATGAACTTTCCTTAGGGCATAGTGGACATCAAGTTTGACTTCAAGATGTAGAGGGTAGAGTGTCAATGACATTAAAGGTTAGCATGGACATTTTGACTAGGTGATCTCAACAAAGATATAGTCTAGCATTTTGAGGATATAGTGGTATGGGGACACATTCAAGGCCCACAAGCCTTTGAGAAAAGGAATATAATTTTTATATATATTATCATTTGATAACAAAAGATTTGCTATGATTCATTTCTTTAGATTTTTTAAAAAGAAAAGCACTAGTGAAAAAGTAAAAGAAGAAATAAGATAGCTAAGGCTAATATAGCGCTAGAAGGATATCTTTTAATGGAGTGATGCTTTTTTTGGATGGACAGTTATGAGGACGGGGTGGCTAAGACATTTGAGGGTTAGTAGAGAAACATAAGAAGGATTGCAACCATTCTAGAGGGAGTGTAATTGACATGGATTCATTGTGCTTAATTGCCAACTCATGGTGATTGGCAAGCCTATAGGGTCACTTCAGTAACATGCTAGATCTAGACAGAAAGATGCATATCAGTCTCATGGGCTCCCTCAAGCCAAGTCTACTGTAACATGCTCGCCTATCGGCTGTCCAAGCATGTTTTAGCGGTCCATCGAGAAACGAATCTAAGTGTCGCTGCCATGCACTCCCATGGAATGTTTCAGAGTTTGTCGCCTAGCATTTCCTGAGTTCGCCTCTTGCAACAAAATGTTCATGACCGAACCCACTAGGATCGACCTGAAACTTGGGTCCCTAGTGGTCAAGGTCTCTTGATAGCATTCTAGCATCGGGTTCTGGACATCCTACTTTATGCAGAGATACCCGAGCCAAAGTTGATCCATATTGCACTTGGTTCAAAGAGAACAGGAAACAAGAGGGATGTGTTGCTTGACCTCTCTACCCGTAGGGCATATTCCCATTTCGGACCCTAAAACGGCATGAATCGAGGTTCTAACCTATCAATACCTAAAGGTCGCTTGTCGGTAAAACCTTGTGAGAAGCCTCCGAGTTCTATAGGACCACCCTGTCGTAGGACAGACCTGTTAGGGTTCCACCCACCCGCTTCCTTCAATGGGCATTCTTTAGTTATTTAATTAGGTCCTACCACATTTATGTGTGAAACTTAAAATCAGCTTCCTTCATTAAGCCTTTTAGGGAACATGGTTTGTTTTCAGGTAACTTATATCACTAACACGAAGACAAAGCAATTGGTCCTTTTGACGAACAAGTTTCTCAACTTATCTTCAAATTAATCTTTGTCTCCTACCCATACAAGAGAAATTATATATCCCTTCTGTCCAACAGAAGTACCTAGTCCAAATCACATGGCACCATAATTTCTATCCTTTATCTAGAATAGGATCTTCCAATGCCACAGACGTTGGGCTCATGGTAGTCTTCAACTCCATTTCGGACTAGGCAAGGTGTTTCCAGAGCTCCAACTAACCCCAAGCGACCTAGGAGTGAGACACAAATTCTAAGGTTGGCCTTTTCACCACTCGACCTTTAGCCTATGAATCAAGTAGTGCCCCCTCGAGTTGTGAGAGTGGAGTTTTGAGCCCGGGATGTGAATCAAGTAGTTCCCCCTCGAGTTGTGAGAGAGGAGTTTTGAGCCCGGGTTGTGCCTAAATTTGCCAAAAAAATCAAAATTTAGGGGAAAAATATTCGACATCAAAGGCGGCGGCTACAACTAGGACGATTTTAAGCACCAAGTGAAAGACGGCTTTTAAAAGGCACCCGAGTGACACTTGTGGATTTTTGATAATTTTTTTGACTACCGTGCAAGATGTTGGGAGTTGCCATCAGTGCAGGATGCTGAGACGAACGCGCGGGATTTATCAGAGGCTGAAACAGAGGAAGAGGCCAAAAAATTGGCCAAGATTTGAAGAGCTGGACATTGAGAGGACCAAAGGGGGGTGCCCTTTGGGAAATTTATCCCTCCCCCCCCCCCCCCCCCCCTCAATTTTTATGTGAAAAAACATGGATATGGCGTGAGGATGCATGCGCCGAAAAATGTGCCATCCCCCCCCCCCCCCCCCACATCATGATTAGGGGTTGCAAATAAGCTATGCATTAGACATTGGGCATCAACTTCTCCCTCTTGCCTGACTCTATCGCTGGTCTTCACATGAGATATGGCTGTCTGGATGAAGAGATCAGAATCTAGTCTTTCTCTCTCCTCCCTCTCTCTCTTCTCTATGGGTTATTCATGTGTACCATCTTGAAGGAGGAACTGGGAGGGAGAATGAAGGAAAATGGTGATAGAGATTGATGGAGATGCTAAAGATTGATGTGCAGTACTGAATTGAGAGCAATGGAGGTTCCGTTTGCTGGTTATGCAGTCATTCAAGGCGTCTCGGGTTTCGTAAAATCACGGTATGACCATTTTTATGAAGAAAATGTAGGATTTTTTATAGTTTATGATTATAATTATGTTCTTATTGGATGAAAAATTATTTGTGTGCTGGTTGAATCATGATTAATTACTGTGTATCAGAAAATCTTGATTTTGCAATGATTTACATGCTCTATTTAATTCTTGTAACCCAAAATGCGGTTTTTAAGCGGTAAAATTGTAGTTTTTCCGTTTCGGGTGGGTAAAAGATGTTCCCATGGAGGGAAAATGGAAGATAATTTGAACGTTAGTATGTTGAAGTGATTGGAACAAGAAAAATAAAAAAATAGCATATTTTATTGCCAAATAAATCAAGAAAATGGGGAAAATAAGAAAAAATAGAAATACATCTTGGAAAAATAAGAAAAAATATAATGATTGTTTATGGATGTATGGTAGTGGCAAAGCATGAGGTTTGGCCTCAGTTTGCCCTATCTCTTTGTCAAAGTTTGTGATTTATCACTTTTTATACATCAAAACATGACAAAATGAACCTCTACACCTATGCAATGAAAGCAATACCTAAACGTAGGGGGTTGGGATGTTTGAATGGTGTGATTTGCGTGCTGATTGTTATTGATTTTCTGATACATATCATGACATATATTTCGTGGTATTTTAATTAAGAGGATAGTAGCACGAGTGTTGTCTCAGTGCTATCCTTACATTGCCGCAACGAGTTAGTGAAGAAGCATTGGAAAGCCTGGTTGTGCACAGCACGGTTTATCATTGAAAATTACGTTTGAGCACTTTAGGATCATCCACTTTGCATGTGCATGTCAACCATGGTGTCAGAATAAAAAATGTGGATGCATAGCACCTGTTTTCAATGACGATGACCCACGCTTAAGTGTGAAAAGGTATCCGAAGCTGTAGGATAGACATTCATTTCTTGGGGGATTATTTGGTAAATAAGGACACATGGTATCTCTTGGAATACTTTTGAAGTGAAAGAGTGGAGTTTGTTCGTTTGTTCTATATGTTGAGCAGTGCATCAAGGGGCCAATCCCTGCGATGTAGAAGAGCTGCAGTGGGGCCGCGGTGTTTCCACCAAGAGGTTGCCTCCCATGTATGTGATTATCGTGGCATTTATTGTCAATGTGTAAGGGTTCTCCCTCTTAGGAGTTTATAGAAAGGGAAATATTGGACTACAAAACTAAAAACGCATAGATTAGGCTTTAGGATAGTTCGTCCTTTAGCAGCAGATAGACGCTCCTAGCCCACGAGGCTGTGAGGGTGTGTTTGTCTGTTATGAGCATGAGGTCCGGCTAGTGCCATAGCCAGTGCCAGCCCATTTGAGGTCCCATCAGTGGTGCGTCTGGCGGGAGCTACCAACAAGTGGTGGTTCTTGAATCTAGGGTTTTTAGGGACCAAAAAGTTGGTTTATGTCCTCTGACAAGGACCGTCAAGCAGAAATACAAAAAGCGGAACGTGATGAGAGGGCTAGACGGCGGTTGGAGATTGTAAGTCGTTATTCTCCTCAAAGGAGTAGCCCGATACGCATAAGAGGCAGTGAGCTTAGTAACCCAACTGTTGCACATAGTTCTTTAGGTGCAGGAGGACGTGCAAGTTTTTCCTCTCTTCCACCAAGTCAACCCACTTCAAGTGGGGGTGTGATACCATCAGTTCAAACTCCCATTGTCAATCTGATTGTCGTCATGGGACAACCCATTGCAATTCCTATAGGGACGCCGGATCTGCCAACTTTAGGAGTTCCTTTGCCCATTTTTAATGGGTTATCCGAAGAAAATCCAGAGTTTCACATATGTGAATTCCAAAGACTAATGTTTAATTATCACATCCAAGATAAGGGACATCTTATGATGTTCTTTAATATGACATTAAAAGGAAGGGTTGCGGTATGGTATCATAGCATAGAGACTGGAACCATAACTACAATCGACCAATTTTATGCAACTTTCTGAGGAGAGTATGCCCCTGAAAGAGGTGGCCAATACTATTTGCGTGTTTTGAATGTAACACACTAAGACCCCCATGAGAATGTGAAAGCATATGCCAAGAAGCTTAAGGAAGTGTTTCGTAAGTTACAAACTTACATTCCTATTCCGCTGGCTGCCCAATTGCAATACTTCTTGCATGGATTGGATTTCAATATTCAGGTACAATTGAGCAATGTGGCTTTGGTTGATATAGACACCGCCATCACGCGGGCAGAAGGAGTAGAGTCATGATTACAAACGGCCTACTCCTCTGGAATAAATCTTAATGCGGGTCTAGTATCTGGAGGAAATTTACCATTGATAAATGGAAGTCAAGGGATGCCTATGAATAACCCTAATGGGAGAGGAAGCATGGTTCAAAATGCACCTTTACTGCTAGCTCCTCCCAGTGTGATTATGCCTATGACTAGTCAGGTGGCTCCACCAAATGTTGGAGGCCAAGTTTTGAACCCTAATGTTGTTCCTGTGAGTCAACAACCAATGCACAATCAAATTTCTAGGCCAATTGAATGACGGATAGACGATCAAGGCTATGAGTCGAGTGCCTCTAATGTCCTTGGCGAAGTTAAGGATATGATGAAGCACTACACTAACATGATTTCTGAACAATATCAAAAAATAGCTATTGACGTCAATTTCCTGAAGAAGCAGCAAAATCTGATAGGGAGTCGACGCCCTGAAGAGGGTGGTCCCTCAAGATTCAGCTGTAAGTGGTGTTGCGGGACAACATTTCCCTAGAAACTTTCCAAATGTTAAATGTGATATTTGTTGGAAGTCGGGCCACTTAGCCGCTACCTATTGGAGTAAGATTAGTTCCCTCCAACAAGGGAGTAAACAGCTAGGTCCAGTTAATCATAGAGCGCAAGGTAATAACCTCCAGCAAAATGATGGACCAAGACAAATATTGCAAAGGGGAAAGACCACTATAGAGGAGTTGCCACAAGGCAATAGAGTCAGCCTTATTGAGGCTGTACGCGTCAATGGTACTAAAACCTCTAACCTGCGAGCCGTGACAAGAGGCCAAAAGGCTAAAGAGGGTGATAGAGATAATGCAAAACCGGTCGAGGAAAACCCTAAGCAAGGGGATAAGGGGACGCAAGTCCTGAATCCTGGCGTGGAAGGGGGACCTCTAAGGCCTGTTTGCTGAAAAGTCCATCCTAAGAAGGATGAGGAAGTGCCAAGAAAGAAGGGAAGAGCTAAAAGAGAAGCACCAAAGCTGGTCTCGAGACCAAAAGAAAGGATGGTTTGGCGAGAAAAGAGAGCTTTGGCTACCTATCATGATTTTGATTTAGCAAGTTCTCTTTGCGAAGTCAAACCAGATGTAAACCTCTTACAGTTGATTAAATTATCTCCAGGAGTACGCAAGGAATTTAAGAAGATTCTGCGTATTGGGTATATTATAGAACCTTTGGGCATAGCACGCGTAGGGGAAGATTGGTTTGATGATGCTGAAAAGAATTGCCCTAGGGTTCCAGCATACATGGATGGAATATCAGTAGAGCATGCTATCATAGACACTGGGTCCTCCGTCAATATCATGAGTTCAGAGTTTATGGAGAGGGGTCTAGGCATTCAAAAAGATAGCTCCACCCTTCTTAGAATGGCTGATGATAGTTTAAAACAACCAAAAGGTTGCATTACTAGAGTCCATGTTATAGTTACAAGTGTAGAATGCTTCTTGGACTTTAGGGTGATAAGATTTGCAGGACGTCCTGGCTATCGAGTCTTGCTAGGTAGGCCTTGGATCTTACAAACAGACTGTCAAGTCGATATACCCACCGGTCGAGTGGTTTTGGATAGAGGTGCTAATTGAGTAATAGTCGATGCTTACCCTGAGTCTCCTCAGAGTGAGAGAGCTCCTTTATCCTCTACTGAATTAGAAACAACAGATGATCCATTTGGTAGTGAGACATCATCCAGTGATGAATCTAAAGAGGGGTCCACTACAGAGGATATTTATCAGATAACTCTAAATGAGTCGATAGAGCCGCAAGATAGGATAAGAGACACAAATGTGATTGAGTTAGACCTTAGCACGCTGAATGATTCGCGGCCAATTAAATTACGCTCCATACTCAGTTCAGCAGAAAGGGAGGACTATGTGTCCTTGATTCAAGAATTTTGTGATATTTTTGCCTGGAGTTATGATGAGCTGAGAGGCATTCCTCCCAGCCTGGCTGTTCATACTATTCCTGTAAAAGAAGGCAGCCGTCTTGTGCGTCAGAAAGTAAGGCGTCTGCCTTTTGAATTGAGGGATGGGCTCTTTGAGGAGTTACAAAAGTTACGGAAAGCTGGTTTAATCTTCCATGTACAGCACACAGAATGGTGTTCACCAGTTGTCATCAGGAAGAAGAAAAACAACCAGATCCGACTATGTGCAGATTTTAGAGAGCTGAATAAGCAAACGGTTAAGGATTACTACCCGTTGCCATTTATTGCCTAGATTTTGGATCAATTAGCCGGTAGGAAAATATATTCATTTATGGATTGCTTTGCAGGATACAACCAGATGGCAATTGCAAAAGAGGATAAGTTGAAAATAACTTTTATTACTGTCTTTGGTACTTTTGTGTACCATGTGATGGCCTTTGGTTTGTGCAATGCACCTGGATGATGGCAATGAACAGCAGACAAGACCTTTGGTGACATCTCCTCAGATGAGTTGAAAGTATTTATCGATGACCTGGGGGTAGCCGCTGTAAGGAAAAGGATGTTGATTATTTTAAGAAAGTGCTTTGAGCACTGCAGATAATTTTGTATCGCTCTTAACCCACGGAAGTGTGTCTTTGGAGTGCCTTATAGGATATTGTTAGGCCATGTGGTCAGTTCAGTAGGGATCGCAACTGACCTTGAAAAGATCAAGGTTATAGTCACTATGAGTCCACCACACACTACGAAAGAGGTACATAGCTTTCTGTCATCGGTAGAGTACTATCAGAGGTTTATAAATGCCTTGGCAGAAAGGACGTTGCCATTAACGAACTTATTATCCTTTAGTTGTCTATTTGTATGGAGCGACCCTTGTAAGATAACTTTCGAGAATGTGAAACAAGAGCTAGTAAAAGCACCAGTTTTAAAGCCACTTAAAAGAGGCGAGGTATTTTTCATATTTTCAGTAGCTACCATGCATAGTATCAGCTGCTGTTTAGCCCAAATTTGGGAGAAAAACTGGTATCATCCGATAGCTTTTGCTAGTCGAAAATTGGGCATATTAGAAATCAACTACACCTACATGGAGAAGCTGTGCCTTGCGATGGTCTTTGGGACTAAAAACTTCAATCACTGCATCCTCTATGAGAAGGTAGTGTTCTATACGAAGGCGGAAGGGCTTAGATTGCTTATGAACAAGCTGCAGCCGCCTCATCGTTTAGCAAAGTGGTTAATCACTTTGCAGGAGTTCGATTATGAGATTAAGAGTAAGCCACCGAGGTTGCAGGGGATTGTAGAATGCCTTGTGGATTTCAGGGATCTGAAAGAGACTTTGGATGAAGGAAGTGATATTGAAGAAATGTTTAAAATTGATATAGCTTCTATCCCATCTTGGTATTGTGCTATTGCGCATTATCTATCAACGAGAGAGACTAGAGCTGGTTTATCAAAATCTGAAAAGAGGAAAATCAGACAACAGGCTTTGAATTTTTCCTTGATCATAGGAACACTATATTGACAGGGTGTTGATGATATCTACCGCCGATATGTGATGCCTGACGAGGTTCCTTTCATATTGGAAGAGTGCCATGACTCTGTGTGTGGAGGGAACTTCGTTGGACGGTTAACGGCACAGAAATCTTTAAGAGCTGGATATTGGTGGCCGTCCATCTTCCAAGATTCCTTTGAGTACGTTAAGAGATGTGATACCTATCAAAGACATTACAGCAAACAGAGAGAATAGGAAACGCCCACTTACGCCTATCATGGCTATCCTTCCATTTGAGAAGTGGGGCATTGACTTTGTGGGTCCTATCACCCCATCGTCTACTACTCAGAAGAGGTACATTATAGTAGCAACTAATTATTTTACAAAATGGTCAGAAGTGCGGGTGACGAGGCAGGACAATGCAAAAGAGACTGCAAGTTTTCCTTTAGAGTAGATTATCTACCGTTTCGGTCCACCGAAGGAACTAGTGTCGGACCGTGGAACCCACTTTTTGAATAAAGTGATCAAAAGCCTAAGCTTGGCAAATCAAGCATAACAAAATGACCCCTTATAATCCGCAAGCAAATGGGCATGTCGAAAGTACTAATAAGCAGCTTGTGGGTATCCTGTCTAAAATAGTCTTGGAGAAGAAACGAGACTGGGACAGGAAGTTGTATGTGGCAATATGGGCGTATAATACAACGTTCAAGCGAGCTACTGGCCATACTCCATTTAAATTAGTTTATGGGGAAGAGTGTGTATTACCCCTCGAAATCGAGTTGCCAACCATATGGTTTGCAATTAACCACTCTTTGGGAGATGAGGATTCACGCTTTGAACGTTTCACGACCATAGCCCACTTGGATGAACTGAAATTGCAAAGCTTATTACACTAGGAGGTAGCTAAACGTCGGATGAAGCAGTTGCACGACCTTAAAGGAAAGAAGCATACCTTTAAAAAAGGGCAATTAGTTATGTACTATGATGCGCGTAGGGAGCTGTTTCTAGGGAAGCTGGAACCTAGATGGGATGGCCCCTACAAGATTGTTAGGATAGGGAAAAATAGGTCTACGGCTCTACTAGCTGATCTACGGGGAGTAGAATTTAAAAATAAGGTTAATCTTAATAAGATTAAACCTTATTATCTCTAAGTATGCTAATACAGAAAAATGCATTGCAGGTCCATGCTAGGGCTGATTTGAGACCTGCAAAAGAGCTTAAAGCTGGTTGATGGGGCGGTTTATTCCTTATTTGGAGCACCCATATCTAGAGTAGAGATACCATCAAGGGAAACTTATTTGGTGGAGCAAAGGATACAAAGTGATTGAGCAAGAAGACAGAACTTTTGTGTGGGAGATCAAAGTCTTCCGCCATCACTGCTTACGAATGTTGACAAGTATCCATGTTGAGTTTAATGAAGAAGGTGGGATGGAGCCATCAGTTCACCCTCTAAATATGCTAAATTTTGACTATCATAATTACGAGTAGAGGAGTTCCTGATGGCAGGGTGTGTAAACCCATTGTGGATATACACATTATATTTTGATGGAGCGTCCAGGGGGCCTAATAAAAAAGGGAGTGTTGGAGTAGTAATCCGAGATCCCCACCGTAGAGTTACGATGAAGCTTATATCAGGGTAGGATTCACTAACAATATGGGGGAGTATAAAGCCTTGATTATGGGACTGCATATTGCCAAACAAGGTGGTATTCGGCGGTTGTTAGTAAAAGGGGATTCCCAATTGATCTCGAATCAGCTAGATAAGACATACACAGTGCGGAATCCCATCATTTGTATGTATCATCGAACTGCCATGACCCTACTTGAGGAGTTTGAGAGAGTGTCTCTTCAACTAATTCCACGTTATTGGAATCATTTTGCGGATTCACTGGTAAATCTTGCTTATGAAGAAGACATTTTCTTCAACTGTGGTCCCAATTTGGATATTGCTATTAATAATGAGACAGGACCCAATCGCTTGTGGGGAATGTTATCAGAGCTTGCAATATATGGCAGGCGATGGTTGATATGGGTGATGCAAAGAGTAGCCAAGACCCATCTACCATTGTTATCTTGGACCCATAGGCTGATTAGACAACATGTTATGCATACGCCTCTTGCTATGTATGCACAAGGGATGGGTCATAATCTTATGCATTTAGCTTAGGGCTGTGAGCCTATTTTTCCTCCTTAGAAAGGAGCATATTATTGTATATATGTATTATTTCAGGGAGGGATGTATAGATGCTATGCTGCTTTATTTCATTAGGCCAAGAGGGCTTATCAGTTTTTGTAATGAAATATTTTATTTCATTAGGCCAAGAGGGCCAGTCGTCTGTTTAGTACGGGTGTGGTTAATGGTTTCTTGTTTTAGTCCTATGCTAGACAGGTTCAAAGAAGAGCTTGGAAGGAGCCTATGTCATGCGGAAGCTTCTCGTGGCCCTATCCAGGTGATATCTCTCCTTTATGAGTAACGTGTTTTTTTTGCTATATGTGTCTCTGTGTACTTGTAGGGGATTTTCTTTTCTTGTTGGGGACTGGCGTCTAAGGCATGAAGTCCCAGGTTTAGGTTAGGTCTTTTTGAGGGAGGTCTGAGTAGTCGTTGCCTCTTGTAAAGACATTGCCAGGCATTGAAATACCTATTTTAGAATATCGTTCTAGTGACCCTGTTCTGCTAGCCTGCTAGGCAGCCGTTCTAGGCATTCTTGTTAGTTGTGAGATAGTTAGAGAAGCCTGCCGAAGGAAATGATGATGATAGCGAGAAGAGAAACCCTGAATATCTCAAAGACAATAAATATATACAAAGGTGTGTAAAAAGGGGTTCTAACCCCTATAAAAATAGAAAAGAAAGAAATGAAAATTTATAAGTAGTTGATCATCGCCTGGCAAAGGCCTGGTAGGTTCCTAGGGATGAGTCAAACCCGAGGCTGATGCCTTGTCTTCCTAGGGGTGGCATCTCGCTGGAAAAGAAGAAAGTCACGAGGGTTGGAGCGAAAATAAAAGTGAGCGTAAAAAAAGGATTAAGTGCCGCCTCGCGAGGGCTTGGTAGGTTCTTGGGTACCAAGACAGGACCTGAGGCCAATGCCCTATTCTCCTTGGGTCACTACACTCAGCTCCCTCCTTTTTACAAGCCAGAGTATGGGGAAATAAAAACCTAAAAGAAGAAATGTGCTAAAAGAAAATACTTATTGATCAGGGTATAGGAGTCCTCGCCTAGTAGGAGCTCCTGGTTGTGTTGTCCTTAGTTAGGTAGGTAGTTCTGACCACCACTTAGGGCGACCTCTTTGATGGTTCTTTTTAGTTTGGCCGTGTTGGAGAAGTCGGTCAGTGACTAGCTTCGGACCTTCTATCAGATTATGCTAGGCCTACTCCTCGCGGATTTCATGCCTTGGTTTTGTTAGGGGTAGGGTGAGCATTGTGTTGTGTTTTAATATGTATCTATTTTGTATCAGCTTGATGCTTCCTTTGGTTGGTTTTGTGCAGATCTGTTGTGGGATTCGACGAGCTAAGTCGCCCTATCCCGTGGTCGCCAATGAGAGCAGAGTTTTGAGCCATGTGCCTAAAATTTGCCAAAAAATCCAGAATTTAGGGGAAAAATATTCCACATCGAAGGCAGCGGCTGCAGCTAGGACGATTTTAAGCACCAAGTGAAAGACGGATTTTAAAAGGCGCCCGATTGACACTTGTAGATTTTTGATAATTTTTTTGACTGTCTGCAAGATGCCAGGAGCTGCTAGTCAGTGCGGGATGCCGAGACGGACGCGCAGGATTTTTCAGAGGCAGAAACAGAGTCCGGACAAGGAAGAGGCAAAAAAATTTGCCAAGATTTGAAGAGGTGGACATTGAGAGGACCAAAGGGGGGGTCCCCTTTGGGAATTTTAACCAGAGTATGGGGAAATAAAAACCTAAAAGAAGAAATGTGCTAAAAGAAAATACTTATTGATCAGGCTATAGGAGTCCTCGCCTAGTAGGAGCTCCTGGTTGTGTTGTCCTTAGTTAGGTAGGTAGTTCTGACCACCACTTAGGGCGACCTCTTTGATGGTTTTTTTTAGTTTGGCCGTGTTGGAGAAGTCGGTCAGTGACTAGCTTCGCACCTTCTATCAGATTATGCTAGACCTACTCCTCGCGGATTTCATGCCTTGGTTTTGTTAGGGGTAGGGTGAGCATTGTGTTGTGTTTTAATATGTATCTATTTTGTATCAGCTTGATGCTTCCTTTGGTTGGTTTTGTGCAGATCTGTTGTGGGATTCGACGGGCTAAGTCGCCCTATCCCGTGGTCGCCAATGAGAGCAGATTTTTGAGCCATGTGCCTAAAATTTGCCAAAAAATCCAGAATTTAGGGGAAAAATATTCCACATCGAAGGCAGCGGCTGCAGCTAGGACGATTTTAAGCACCAAGTGAAAGACGGATTTTAAAAGGCGCCCGATTGACACTTGTAGATTTTTGATAATTTTTTTGACTGTCTGCAAGATGCCAGGAGCTGCTAGTCAGTGCGGGATGCCGAGACGGACGCGCAGGATTTTTCAGAGGCAGAAACAGAGTCCAGACAAGGAAGAGGCCAAAAAATTGGCCAAGATTTGAAGAGGTGGACATTGAGAGGACCAAAGGGGGGGTCCCCTTTGGGAATTTTAACCCCCCCCCCCCCCCCCCCCCCCTCAATTTTTATGCAAAAAAACGTGGATATGGCATGAGGATGCAGGCGCCGAAAAATGCACCATCCCCCCCCACATCATGATTGGGGGCTGCAAATAAGCTATGCAACAGACATTGGGCATCAAATTCTCCCTCTTGCCTGACTCTATCGCTGATCTTCGCTTGAGATATGGCTGTCTGGATGAAGAGATCAGAATCTAGTCTTTCTCTCTCCTCCCTCTCTCTCTTCTCTATGGGTTGTTCATATGTACGATCTTAAAGGAGGAACCGGGAGGAAGAATGAAGGAAAATGGTGATGGAGATTAATGGAGATACTGAAGATTGATGTGCAACATTGGATTGAGAGCAATGGAGGCTCCGGTTTCTGGTTATGCAGTCATTCAAGGTATCTCGGGTTTTGTAAAAACACGGTATGACCATTTTTATGAAGAAAATGAAGGATTTTTTATAATTTATGATGATAATTATGTTTTTATTGGATGAAAATTTGTTTGTGTGCTGGTTGCATCATGATTAATTACTGTGTATCAAAAAATCTTGATTTTGCAATGATTTACATGCTCTATTTAATTTTAGTAAACCCGAAATGTGGTTTTTAAGCGGTAAAATGGTAGTTTTTCCGTTTCGGGTGGGTGAAAGATGTTCGCATGGGGAAAAAATGAAATATAAATTGAATGTTAGTATGTTGAAGTGATTGGAACAAGAAAAATCAGAAAATAGTATATTTTATTGCCAAATAAATCAATAAAATAAAAAAAATAAGGAAAAAATAGAAATACGTCTTGGAAAAATAAGGAAAAATATAATGATTGTTTGTGGATGTATGGTAGTGGCAAAGCATGAGGTTTGGCCTCAGTTTTCCCTATCTCTTTGTCAAATTTTGTGATTTATCGCTTTTTATACATCAAAACATGACAAAATGAACCTCTACACCTATGCAACAAAAGCAATACCTAAACGTAGGGGGTTGGGATGTTTGAATGGTGTGATTTGCGTGTAGATTGTTGCTGATTTTCTGATGCATATCATGACATAGAGTTTGTGGTATTTTAATTAAGAGGATAGTAGCGCGAGTGTTGTCTCGGTGGTATCCTTACATCGCCGCAACGAGTTAGTGAAGGAGCATTGGAAAGCATGGTCGTGCACAGCACGATTTATCATTGAAAATTATGTTTGAGCACTTTAGGATCATCCACTTTGCATGTGCATGTCAACCATGGTGTCAAAATAAAAAACCTGGATGCATAGCACCTGTTTTCAATGACGATGACCCATGCTTGAGTGTGGAAAGGCATCCTAAGCTGTAGGATAGACGTTCGTTTCTTGGAGGATTATTTGGTAAGGACACATGGTATCTCCTAGAATACTTTCAAAGTGAAAGAGTGGAGTTTGTTCGTTTGTTCTATATGTTGAGCAGCGCATCAAGGGGCCAATCCCTGTGATGTAGGAGAGCTGAAGTGGGGCCACGGTGTTTCCACCGAGAGGTTGCCTCCCATGTATGTGATTATCGTGGCATTTATTGTCAATGTGTAAGGGTTCTCCCTCTGAGGAGTTTATAGAAAGGGAAATGTTGGACTACAAAACTATAAACGCATAGATTAGGCTTTAGGATAGTTTGTCCTTTAGCAACAGATAGATGCTCCTGGCCCGTGAGGCCATGAGGTTGTGTTTGTCTATTATGAGCATGAGGTCCGGCTAGTGCCATAGCCAATGCCGGCCCATTTGAGGTCCCATCAAGTTGAAATGCGATGTGTCCTTGGAGATGATCCACCCACAGAAAAACATCATTTCCTTAATTAATCCAATTAAGAATCAAACACAATCAAGGCAATTAGCCTAATATCATATTTCAAAAAATATTCTTTTATTCCCATGGTGACTCACAGACCTCTGCCATGCATTTACCATCAATCACAAGTACTTGGAATAATCATCCCAGCCACAATCCAACAATTAGTTGAATGTAAAAACATTTAGGGTATTGTTCGATCAACCAACAACCAATTGTATCTCTTCCAAAAAATGCAATAAATAGTCGTGATAACATTTCCATCACATATCGGCTCTCCCCCTTGGGGTCAAGAGTGACACTATGAAAAATTTTACTTAGCACTTCCTTCCTTCGGCTAAGGCATATGTTAAGGGTTTCAAACACTATACAAGACATAAGTCTTATCATTTCAATGTGAGATAATCAATCTAGCAAGAGCTTTTATGTCTCTTCTCTAAGTGACTTTTATCTTTTAGTCTTTCCCTAGCGCAATACTATGTGGAACTTTTAACATGACCTTATCTTCCTTTCTCCCAAGGTAAGGTCATGTGCATAACCCCTAGGGTAACTTTGCAAACTCTAAACAATATTGCCCTAAGTATAGACTAATTGAAGACTTATCGATGCTTAATACTTTAGAGTATTATATGCTGCTTATGCTATGCATGGATTTGTTGCATAGGAACTAGGGCAATTAACTTCCCTTGATACAAGCACTTCGCAAACTTTATCCTCGAATATTTGAGATGAACTTTATCCTTTTAGTTAACCTATTATCATGTGGCATAGTATGGTCTAATGCATCTTGTGCATAAATCAAAGCAAGCAATCCTTTAATTTGGAAATACATTACTTACAAGCGGTATCATAGTTAGATTGGCAGTGATGCCCTTGCCTAAGGCTTTGTTGCTCGTTGAGGGATGGCCAACTGCACATGAAACTTTCCGCTTGGGGGCTATCCTTGGTCTTCTCCTTAGACGCAACTCGCACAAGACTTCAGCACAGCCACTTGCTCGAGAAGAGGACCAATTGGGAAAATTTGGCTTGTAAATTACGAGATGAGCTCAGGGAGAAGGAAAAGAGAAAATGTGTGTGGCCACCCTCTAAGGAGGGGAAGAGAAGGAGAACCTTCTTGGAAGGTTCTCTCTCTTTCTCTCTCATTCCCTCTCTCTTTCTCTCTCTCACCCTCTCTCTTCCTCTCTCTTCTCTCTCTCTCTCTCACTCACTCTCTCTCTCCCTCTTCTTCTTCTTCTTCTTCTTTCTCTCTCTCTTCTCACCTCTCCCTTTGTCCTTTTCTCTCTCCCTTTCTCTCCCTCTCTCTCTCTCTCTTTCTCTCTCCCCCTCTCTCTCTCTCTTTCTCACAGGCCCTGGCAGCAAAGGGGGAAAGAGGTGGTACTCCCCTCTCTTTCTTTACAATGGGGGGAGGGGGAGTTTATAATGGGGAGGGAAGTTTATTATAAGGGGGGGGGGGGGGGGGGGGGGGCGGCGGGGGTACGCCATGATATGTGGGCCCTTCCCTCCACTTGGGCGGCCAAGTTTGCCCTGCTGCCATGCACTTGACGTTGGGGGGAAAATAATATAGTGGGGGGGTATTTGGCCATGTGGCCTTGACGTCATCATCCTCATCTCCTGCTTTTGCTTCATCATCACCCGTGTCACCTCTCCCTCGTAGCCATCGTCCCATCCTCCTCCTCCCTACGTCATCCTCTTTCTTTCCCTCCCTTGGTGATGACAAGGGGGGAAAGGTAGAAATTATTGAAATTATTGAATCTGTTTGGGGGGGTGGTTCCCGTGTGGGGCTATGCGTGGGTGTTACATCCTCTCTCCCTTAGAGAACTCGAGATGTCTCATCTCGAAAGAAACTGAGGAAGACAAGCATTACTGGGGCTTAAGGCCTGTGGGTGAGGACCCACTATGCGTCCATTGCACTACTCTTAATGATTCAAGTAGTGAAATTCATATTATTGCAATTAATAGTAGGTATAAGAGTAGCATTTATTCCCAATATAAGTTGTATTACATGTCCGTAAAATTTCTAGGATTGCTAATCATCCTGAAAAGGTGTAGTGGGTTCTAGGTCTTTGTCTTTGTCTGATTCCGCTATATATCCGAAGACTATACTTGTGTAGCTTTGTTTCCTTGGAGGCTCAATATCTTCTGGACTTAAGTCAGCAGGGCAGTCTACCTAGATGTGTCCTAGCTCATTGCAATGGAAGCATTGGAAGTAGGGACACCTCCTATAGATGTGCCCTATCTCTCTGCACATATGGCATCTCTTGTCCATGAAAATCATCTTTGCCATAATTTCCTGAATTAAGTTCTTGGATGAGAAAGCCTACCACGGGGTTAAGAGACAACAGGGTGTGAAGGAAGATTCAGGGAGAGGAATAGATGGAAGAGAAGGGGTTTGAAGAAATAGAAGACGTAGAAAAACACTCACAGAAAGAAACAAAAAATATAGAAGAATACTAATAGAGATGAAGCATGTTAGTTTATTTCTACATTATGAGAAGATAAAAATCTTGTAGACAAAAATGTGTATAAAATAATACCTTCCTCTATGCTACTCAGATCGCCAATATGATATTTCCATTGGCTCCGAAAGGGGGGTAAAGTACCAGCACACCTAGCCAGAATTTTGCCAGATCAGTCACTCTTCATCTCCCACTTTAGAGTGTTGTCCACACTACCTAAAAATACCGATCGTTCGTCGCATGATTTCACTAATCTTTATTTTTACATAAAATCCTCTCAAAATAGCTGAAAGCTACATGCTTTCTTTTACATGTTATCCTAATCTAGAAGTTGTCTATAGTTTTATGGATTTTTACAAGAGATAATATCTAAAATATAAAAAATCGGCTAAAACTTGTCCAAAAATCTAATATTTTTGAGCCATACACTAACACTAATGCCTAAAGTGGCATTGGCTCTCTAGATCTATAAGGAAGCCGCACTCTAGAGTTTTTTACACGATGTGCACGTAGCGGCACGACAATGGTCTAATGCATCTCATGCCGAAATCAAAGCAAGCAATCCTTTAATTTGGAAATACATTACTTACGACTGGTATCGTAGTTGGATTGGCAATGATGCCCTTGTCTGAGGCTTCATTGCTCATTGAGAGATGGTCATCTGCACGTGACACTTTCCTCTTGGGGGCCATCCTTGGTCTTCTCCTTTTTTTGACACAAGTCACTCGGCAACCACTTGCTCAAGACGAGGACCAATTGGGGAAAATTGGCTTGCGGGTTAGGGGATGAGAAGGAAAAGAGAAAATATGTGTGGCCACCATCTAAGGAGGGGAAGAGAAGGAGAACCTTCTTGGAAGGCTCTCTCTCTTTCTCTCTGTCACTCCCTCTCTTCCTCTCTCTCACCCTCTCTCTTCCTCTTTCTTCTCTCTCTCTCTCTCTCTCTCTCCCTCTCTCCCTCTCTCTCACACACACTCTCTCTCTCCCTCTTCTTCTTCTTCTTCTTCTTCTTCTTCTTTGTCTCTCTCTTTTCTCACCCCTCCCTTTCTCTCCCTCCCTCTCTCTTTCTCTCTCCCTCCCTCTCTCTCTATCTCACAGGTGGTAGCAAGGGGGAGGAAAGAGGTGGTACTTCCCTCTCTTCCTTTACGATTTGGGGGGGAGGGGGGGGGGGAGGCGAATGGCGTGATATGGAGGCCCTTCCCTCCACCTAGGTGGCCAAGTTTTCCATGCCGCCATGCACTTGACGTTGGGGGGGAAGAAAGAGATAGTGGGGGAGTATTTGGCCATGTGGCCTTGGCATCATCCTCCTCATCTCCTACTTTTGCTCCGTCATCACCCGCGTCACCTCTCCCTCATAGCCGTTGTCTAATCCTCCTCCTCCCTACGTCGTTCTCTTCCTTTCCCTCCCCGCCCAGTGGCAATGATAGGGAGGGAAAGTTTAAAAATGTTGAAATTATTAAATCTATTTGGGGGGGTGGTTCCCGTGCAGGGCTATGCGGGGGTGTTACATCTACTCACAGCCTCTCACCAGGTTTTGTACTATCTTCTCTCACTCACTCAACTTGTCACGGATGAGAATTTGCAACGCGTTAAGCAAGAAGAAGAGAAGCAAAGAAAAATAGTATATGTTGGGGAACTCACCATGTGTAGTCTAGATGTCCATCGAGAGCTCCCAAGCTCTAAAGACTCTACCAATACATGCTACCACAAGCTCCACACTTCTCGCTCCATCATCCTTCACACAAAAAGAGTCTATCTTTGTCACTTGTTTCTCCATGCCAATGTAAGGCCTCTTCTCTCTCTCTCACTCTCCCTCCCTCTCTCTCTCTCTCTCTCTTCCAAGATCCCTCTAGCTCTCTGTCTTTGCAATAAACTATAAACTCTTCCACCTCTCAAACTAGGAAGATCCCAAGAAGGTGAGGGAAAATAATGGAGTTTTGTTATAACAACCAAGAGAAAGCTCACAAGCTCTCACAAGACTCTCCTTGTCTCTTTGAGATCTTGCATGCAAGAGATGGCCACACAGAGAGGACTATAAATAAGAAAAGAGATAAGCTTGCTTTGTAGTCAATGAAATAGTTGCAATAAGGTATAATTTGCTCTTTTTCTCATCTATTCTTCGATCTTCTTTTCCTTGGATGTCCATATCCCTTGTTTCTTTCTACTATGTGTGATTTGCGACCCTTCTTCTTCTTGTGTTTTCTCCCATCATCCTTGATCATTGGATCCTATCTTGCTTATCATGTCTTGTGCCAAGGACATGGTTGTATCCTCTTGGGCACATGTTATCGCCTCTTTGGGCATATTGGGATCATTCAACGATTCTTCAATTATGGCCATCAATACCCCTTCAAATGCAACCATGGCTGCTCTCCCATTAGCTTTTCCCTTAGTATGCTTCCAGCTTCCCACTATGACCTCTTCAGACCTTGTGGGATCACTAAATAGCATGGCTACTACATGAATGGTGCTCCTTGTGTATGTGTTTAAGTCCACATACTTCAAATCTCCTATGGCTTAACCTTCAAACATGTTAAGGTTGATCGTGTTCATCATGGCATTGTGGTGAGCACCTAAGAACAATGTGTGAATGAACTTGGCCTATAGCTAAAGATCAGGATTGGGGATCACCTAAAACTTGATTCCATCATTGCCCATTTCTTGCTTCATGAAATTAAATTGGGCCACAACATCTCTCTTTGCCTTTAGTTTGTAGGAGCATTGTGGTAGGCCTAGGCTTAATGCATTAATCTTGCATGAGAGTGGGTTCTTTACCTTCTATAGTCCTTCAGGCATCTTCATTGTGACGGTCTTAGCTCTTTTGTTTCCATCATAATTTTTTAAGAATTTGATGCAATTTGGGTGGTTAACTCTACCCCCAAATTTCTCCACATAGCCAAGGAACATAGTTCCACCAATTCTTTGGCTTTTTGTTTGTTATCCACCACTTGTTTGAGGTTTTGTTTGTCATCCACCACTTTTATGAGGTCATGTATCTATCTATACCTTGGATCTCCATTTCTTAAGGTACGTCTTCTATGAAAAAAAAAAAGCGATGAGAGGAAGATTTGAAATATTATATGAGCTTATACCCTTTCAAAAATTAAATGTTGCTTTCCTTATTATAAAAATTGCTAATAGTGATATGCAATGACTGATTTTGAACACTTGATGAACATTTTTGAATACTTGATGACATTTGATGAACGCTTCCTCCTCTCCTTGGAGAGCCATCAATGCTTCCTAGCTTGTAGGGGGGTGAGTGGGGGAAGACTTGGGGTGGCATAAGGCTCAACAGATGTTATTATGGAATGACAAAAAATATAAAAATAAAAGAATGAAATCTACACATGGTGACTAATAAAGATACAAACGATAATGGAGTTTAAGGAGATGGTGTCAAACCTTTCTATAGAAACAAACTATAAAAATGAGGATTGTATTCAATGGAAGCATAATGGTCCATGTCAGTTGGTTTAATGCCCACATGCATTATATAAGTGAGAATACTTATGAGGAAATATCTCATGTCCAAGAGGCTAGCAATATATAGATCCTCCTCACATAATACTCTATCCAAATATGGATGTAGTAGCACATGATCTTCTAAAGAAGTATTTTGGGTGATGGCCAACACCTAGAAGAAAGTAGGTGTAGTGTAAGTGGGGTCATACTTAGTGGTCTTGATGGCTTGTTATTTTCCATATTAGTCATTATCTGACAACAGAGTTATTTCCACTGTGTGTAGGAGTTTTGTACGAAGAATACTTTGTGTTAGAACCACACTTGGCTTGGACATTTTGACTAGGGGTTAGCTTGCTTACAGATTTCTATTTGGCTCTTTGATCTTGTTGCAAGTTATGTAATATTTGTTTGCCCCTCTCACTAGAGTTGGTGGCAAATAAAAGCCTTAGTGGTGGCAGCACATGCCTAGCTGAGGCTTGGGTGCCCTTGCTAAAAGCTGTTATTATTTTTTCATCTGTGAGAGCCAGATGGATACATTGGGTCACTTAATCAACATTGCGTTGAGTTTGTTTATTGAAGGTTCGTCCCAAAAAAATTTCCTGTTCCATTCCCTTAGCATTTAGAAGCACATAAATAACATGAAGACTTTTAGTCTTGATGGTGATCATCAGGACTCTATACTTTCCTAGCAGGAAGTATGGTTTTCTCCCATATGGGTTAATTTTGGTCAAGGTGAGGATCAATTGGGGTTGCCCAATCCAGTCATCATACATAAGTGTTATTATCAACAGCCTCATCAATCAATGCATCAAGGACATGGTCTTTTTGGATCATAACATGTAACCACAAGTAGGTTGGTGCAATGGTTTTCTCATCTTTAGGGTCGACTTCAGTAATTGATGTTGCTTGTATATTTATGGGTGGCATTAGCATCGGAGTCTTGTATAGTAGATGTATAGGTGGGCAATATTTCTTAATGCAACTTCCGTTGAAGAAGTCTATATCCTCCCCATCTAGGGTTTGGAGCTCCACATTATTGGTTCTACTAATCTGATAGCCCTCATTTGTAGAAATTTAGTTTTTCCTTATGGCTCTTGATTAGATAGAGTAATACTAGGTCACCTTTTTCAAAGTCATGTTGTTTGACATACTTGTCAAACTAGGCCTTCCTTTGTGCCTTTTTAGAGATGAGTGCATCAATGGTGATAAGTCATGTTTAAGCATTCAGTCCAAGACTCTTGGCCTTCTCATCTCTTTTGCATAGCTATATGTAGGCTTGAAACAAATAATTTGACTAGAAAATTTTCTTCCATTCCATAGGTTAGCTTAAATGGAGTTTGTGCAGTAGCTATTTTATAGGTAGTGCAATACACCCACAAGGCTGTCGTTAGCTTATTGTCCCAATCACTTTGTGAAGCAATGATAGTTTCTATTAGTACATTAACCAAGATTTTGTTTGTTGCTTTAGCTTGACCATTGGCTTGGGGAAATTATGGTGATGACTTTCAATAGATAACCAAAAAGGTGGACAACATATGCTTAATGACCTTGTTAATTAAATGTGTGCCCTGATCACTAACAAGTTTAATGGTGGAAGAAGGAGTCTCACTAGGTGGTTGGTGGAGCTCAAACACCAATCATATTTCATGTATAGTTGTGGTGGGTTAACCTTGCTTGCTCATAGTCAAGCATGTCTAGATTCTCTAGCAAGTCCGATGACAATCCACTTCATAACCCTCTTTTCTATCTTGAAAGCATTAGCACCTTTGGGCTTAGAATCCATCATGATTTGCTCAATTGTTTGCCCATGAGTTTTCATAGTCTATGGTTTCCACTTCTTTCTCACTATCCTCATTCCCAAACTCACAATCCACATATTCATCATTAGAATCCTATCATTTATAAGATTGTTTTCTATCAATTCTTCATCCTACAAGTTTCCATTGTTCCTTGGTGGAGCCCACATTGTCTAATAGGTTGAGATTGCCCACTCTAGTCCATTTCCACCTTGTCTCTTCCATGAGATCTTTGAGAGGTTTCAAGTTGGCTATAGGGTTGTAGGCTATTTTTCGCATTAGATAAGGACCCTGTGTGTAGCTCTAATTTATGTGTTGGAACATGATAGGTCATAGGCAATAGTTTTGTGTTTGAGCTTCATGCGATCATGCATAGAGGTACTATAGGCAAGGAATCCCTTGGTGCATGGACTTTAGTCCCCCTCATTGAAGGTTCTTCCCTTTTCCATAGCCCTCTTGCAATTATCCTTGTCATCAGAGAACAACAAGTCAATGGTTGCAAGCACATGGATCCAATCATGCTCATCCTCTAGACAAGGAATATATTTGGTTAATGGACTACAGTTGGGGCTACTCTGTGATTCTCCCCTGAGCATGGCTAAGATGGTACCTAGGTTTATTGGTGAGGTCTTCCAAGTGTCCATCTCTACTCAAACTGCTTCCTTTTTGTTTCCAATGGACATTAGTCTATTACCCTAGTCCTCTATTATATGGGCACCTCACATCCATGGTCTTCCTAATAAGATATCGTAGTCCACTCCTATCATCACAATGAAATTTACTAAAAACTATACTCTAGATATTTTGATTGGCTAATCCTTTAGTACTCCAAACGAGTGAACCTTTATACCATTGGCCAAGGTCACATTGAATCTAGCACTTTCAATAGGTAGACTTCCCTATGCTTGTAGCACTGTATGTCTATGAACACTTACTCTTGCCCCAATGTCTACAATTCCATTTCATGTTTTGTCTCCCAATGCTATCACAAGTAGGACAAAATGTGCATCTCACTCCCTTCTCAAAAAGCTTTCATTTTTAGTGACCCTATCATTAGAGATGGCGTCACACTAGAGTGAGTGTCATTATCAGCTTCATTTGGTGGCATTGTTCTCTCTTGCCTCTCTACTCATGCCTTAAAAGTATTACATAACCCCCAATTTTTCCTCATCAAATTCCCTTAAGGTAATGACACTGGCGTTGATGCAAGAGCTACTAGTAGTCCTACATCAACCTCATTGATTGCACGTCATTTGGGTGGTTGGATTTCCATCACTAGGTCAATAGTAGCAAGATGGTTTCATTTGTCTAGGAATGAGGTTCATGCCCTTGGCTAGTCTCATTGGTCATATGTAGGCTAGGAGGGTGGCTCTATACTAGATATCTCATGGTCTTCATGATATGATAAAGATTGTCTAGTGTGTGTTTGAGCCTCTTTCACCAATCCCTTCACCTTCTCCATGATCTCCATTTGATGTCTTGGGTCGAGATACTCCTTTATCTTATTACTCCCCATTTTTCATTTTTGATATAGACATTTTGGATTTTGCATCAAGCACTTGCCTTCCCAATGTCAATGTTGTAGTGCTATCACTCTTTAAATTAATATTTATTTCCACTCTCTTCTTGTTTTTCTTTTTATTCTTTTAGCCAATAGATGAAATATCCATATTGCTAGGCCTAGACATTGACACTTCAACCTACTTGGCTTGTGCCTTAGTCATCACATTAAGTGGTATGACTTTGCATCATCATCAAGAGTCGCTATTTGAATCATTCCTAGGGGAACTGATGGCATGCTTGAGCCAATTGTTGATAATTTTCTTCTAGGAAAATCTATATACAATTGTGTTATGCCACACTCAGGGCACTACAACTTGGCTTTGTCTTTGTTAGTCTATTCTTTCTCAAGGCATCACGAGGAAATGTGTCTAGGATGACTGCAATTCTAGGATCTCATTGCTTCTTGTGATTACGTTCCTCCAAACCCTCATCCTCTTCCTCTAACCAATGTCATCACTGCAATGGGCTTGTAGTCTATAAGGAACTAGTTTTCCTCTTCATTGTATGAGATGTAGGGGTTCACATAAGGCTCCTTCTTCAGTGGTTCTTCTAGTAATTCACAAGAGAATTGATTTGTGGCAAAGTGATGACTAGTGCTAGATGTCTAGGTATGCCGATTGGATTAATGTCTGTTGCTCTTGTTGCACAGCTGGCCTTTACTCATTGGGTGTTGGTAGAGCTAATGGAGATCCTCAACCAAATTGGAATGGGCAATTCATCGGATACTATGGTTGATAAGGTTTCTAGTGTATGACATGCATCAATGCAATCTACAATGGATAGCTTCATGCCCATACTTGCCACACAATTAGCATAAGTCATAGGTCTTGGTTCAAGACACTCTGTTGGCAAATGATTACCAACATAGTGCACACACTCAATGTTTTTTCTAGTAGGTCTTCGTAAGGTATCTTGAAGCTTGATAATCTTGAGCTTGAGGTTAGAAATATCTTGAGAGAAATCCACACTCTTACCTTTTTCATGTGCTTCAAATGTTGCTTGCTGGCTATGAATGATGGACCTTTCACTATAAGTAGTGATAATTCCTATTGATTGTATAGCTTTGCTACTTCTTTCCTCAAGCAAATCATCCACCCTTATGGCTTCATCAAACAAATTAGCTAAAACATCTAGTTGCAAACTTGAGTTGTTAGCCAAAGCCTTATATAGTTCTTTATTTTTTATCCCATTGATAAATACTGTTGACACTGCCCTAGCCATGGGTCTCTCAGGTTGTTCTGGGATTCTTTTATACACACTTCTCACATGAGTGACATAGTCTTGGATTTCCTATTTGTCTTTCTATTCACATTCATGAGCTTGACGATTATATTATCAGAGTACCCAACCTCTGAGAAGTGCTTGATGAATAAATTCTTGAGAGTATTAAAATTGTTCTTTTCCATGTCATTGAGGCTTGTGAACCAAGTCAGCCGTCCTTTTTTCCTAAGATATGGACCGAAAGATTGTGCTCTCTTTTCGGCATCCATAATATCGTTTTCGTCACAGACTTGTTAAAACTATTCAACAAAGCTATAAGGGTCATCCCCTACCCTGTACCTATCAACTTGCTTTGTGATTATCAATATTTTCATTTGGCTTCTATTTCTAGGCACTACCTCCAAGTCCATCAAAAATATCATAGCTAGTGTAGCGCTTCCATTTTCTATTGAAATTTAGTCTCACAACCTTTTGAGTAGGAGTTTAGATGGGCTTGCATTAGGCGCTTCTATCTCACCCATCTCCTCTCTTGTAGTGGTTCCTCCTACTAGATCCAAGATGAGTTGGATTTGGCCTAACTCTGTCTCCTTTCTTTTCTTGTCTAGTCTTTGATTTGGTATATACCTTGCAACTTGCCTAATCATGAGATCCCTTTCAAGCTTCCTAATGCATTGGTCATAGAGTGATATTGCTTTTGGATATGCATAGGGAATTCCATTGCATAAAATTCTAGAGAGTTGGTATTTGAACTCGTTCTTGCCATGTTTTCTAGATACTCTTGGGTGAGAAGCAACTTAATGTGGCTAATGAGCCCTAACAAAGTACTAGGGGTTCCTATTGGGTATTCCTTGTGGGATTAAGATAATCTCAGACTTGAGTCAATGTGGTGTAATGTTAGCACTTGCAAGTGCTTAAGCGTAGTTGCCTTGTGGCCCTTAGTAGCTAAGTAGACACTTCTTGTTCTCCCTTGTGTATGGTACTAATTGTTTAGGTTTGAATGTATGCTATGACCTTCTCTCTTTTGACACTCTTGCTACTCAAGTTCCCTTGGTTTGGTTCTATCCTTATCCTCATTGCAATCTTTCTTATTGAAAGGTGAGAAGGATCAAAGATTGCTTGGAAGTGAGCTATGGAAAAGAGCAAGAGCAAGAAGAGAGAGAGACACAAATGGGAACTCCAACAGTCACAATGTGTGACTAGGCCTTCATTTATTCAAACTGTCACTAAAAGAATAAAGAATAAAGTGATGGTGACGGGCGCCCGCTACTTGTAGTGTGTAGTGGCAGGTACTGTCAATGTAGTAATACACGGGCAGTTAGGCAGAGACACCTTTACCCCCAACAACCTCCCACTTAAAGGCAAATCTGCCCTAATGAAGAGTGAAAAGAAAAAGAAAAGGCAGTACAATGTACAAAAGAAAAGGTAGTACAATGTACACATGTACAATAGGATAAGGAAAAACGTAATCTCATCCAATGCCCATCAATCTCCTAAGGAAGGCAAAGCACTTAGTATTGAGTCTTTTTGTGAGCAGATCTATAGGATATTCATCAGTGGAGATCTTGACAAGGTCAATAGACTTGTCCTCCACGACCCCACATATGAAGTGATACCTCACCTCAATGTATTTTGTATTCACATGATGGAAGACCAGATTCTTGGCTAGTTGAATAGCACTCATAGAATCCGAAAGCAGCATAGGTATGGTATCAATCCCAAGGTCATGAACCAAATGGCCCAACCATATAGCCTCCTTGCAAGCCTTAGTGGCCGCAGCATACTCGGCCTTAGTGGGTAGAGAGAGCCATACACTTCTATACCCTAGAAATCCAAGAAATAACACTTCCAACATAGGTAAAGACATAGCCAGAAGTGGACTTCCTACTATCTACATGTCTTGCATAATCAGAGTCTGTGTAGCCCACACAACTCCTATATCCTGGCTGCCATAGCAAATACACATATCTCCTGTGCCCTCCAGTTATCTTATAATACCCTTTACGGCATCCCAATGCTTTTTGCCAAGTGTAGCCATATAGCATGCCACAACACCAACTGCAAAGGCAATACCTGGATGAGAGGCTATCATGGCATACATCAAACTACCCACAGTTGATGCATAGGGGATCTTGGCCATCTCAGCCCTTTGCTCATCCATTTGCGGACAATCGGCCTATGAAACCTTCACATAAGAAGGTAATGGACATCCAATAGGCTTGATGTCAGGCATGCGAAAACGCTCAAGGACTTTATGAATGTACTCCCTCTATGAGAGGTAGAGTAGTCCCTAATGCTGCCTATCATGCTTAATGCGCATACCAAGAATGTGAGAGGCATGTCCTAAATCATTCATCTCAAAGCTCTTCTTCAGCTATGATTTAAGAGCATCTAGCTCATCATGAGCTTTCCCTACTATCAACATATCATCCACATAAAGTACCAAAATAAGCAATGAGCCATCACGGGCTTTCTTTTTGTAAAGACACGGATCCATAGCACTCCTGTTATAGTCCTGTGACTGCATAAAGGCATCAAACTTATGATACCACTCCCTAGGTGTCTTCTTCAAGCCATAAAGACTTTTCTTCAACTTGCACACTAGGTGCTTGCCAGGTTTTACAAAGCCCTTAGGCTGCTCCATGTATATCTCATCATGAAAATCCCCATGCAAGAATGTAATCTTGACAGCCATCTAGTACAAGTCCAAGTCAAGCTGCGTGACTAAGGGCAAAACTAAGCGTAGGGTGTTCATCTTAACCACATGAGAAAAGACTTCATCAAAGTGAACTCTATGCTCCTATTTAAAACCGTTAGCAAAAATTCTTGCCTTATAATCCAACTTGGGGTTTCCAGGGGTACTTTTCAACTTGTACACCATTTGCATGGCAAAGCCTTCTTGCCCTGAGGCAATGCAACCAAATCCCAAGTCATATTCTTGTGCAGGGAGTCTATCTCAGACTGCATAGCCCTCTCCTAGGAGTCACTGTCACCCCTGCGCATAGCCTCATCATAGGTGAGAGGCTCTCCTACATCTATAACCAAGACATAATGCATTGAGGGCTCAAATCTATCAGGTGGACATCTATCTCTAGTAGACTAGCTCTATGGCCGGTCCCATACCCTGGTCATGTGTACCACAATTGCTGCTGTTGCAAGCTATCCAACTGGCTATGTAGGAGCACGTGGCTCCTCTTGGAATATAGACCTGCGTATCTCTATCACCTTCTTAGGCTACCTATGTATCTTATCTTCATGGAAGACTATATCATGGTTGTGGATGACTTTTCACGCTTGTGGATCCCAAAGGTGGTAACCCATCTAGCATGTATCCCCATAGCCAAGAAAAATTTATTTAACACTCTTAGGATCCAACTTAGTACGCTTGTCTTTGGGCACGTGGCAGAATGCCTCACATCCAAAGACACATAGATGCACATAAGACGAAGTCTATACCTCCTCTGCAACCTGGAGATCCAAACCACTAGAAGGTGATCTATTTATGACATGCACAATTGTATTGACTACCTCAGCCCAAAAGCTATGTGGTAAGCCTGCATGGCTAAGCATACTGCATACACGCTCTTGGATGGTTCTATTCATCCTCTCAGCCAAACCATTCTAGGGGGTGTGATATAGGGGGCAGTCAACTGATGCTTAATACCCCTCTCGTCACATAGTTGCTCAAAATCACGTGACACAAATTCTCCCCCATTGTCAGTCCTAAGTCATTTCAGCCTATGCCCAGTCTAGTTCTCAACCAATGCAAGCCATCTTTGAAACACAACCAAGACTTTTGACTTAAGCTTAATGGGGTAAGCCCAGACTTTACACAAAAAATCATCAATGAATGTCACAAAATACTTTGCACTACCCATAGACTAATAGGGCATGGGTCCACAGACATCCGAATGTACCAATGCCACAGGCTCACTCATGTGTGTCCTACCAAATTTCTTATGCATATATCCTAGTCTATCTACCATAAAGACAATGCTCACATGAATCAAAACATGCGTAGTCAAGGGATGATAAGTACTGCAAAAACCAAAAAGCATTTTCATTCCCTTCAAGGACATGGCCCAAACGGGCATGCCAAAGAGATACATGTGGGATGGAACCCACTGACAAAACATGGTCAACAGAGGACCCATCAACTACAAGAGGATAGAGGCTACTAGCTTTAGCACCTCTAGCAAGCAGCACAAGTATGCCACAGGTGATCTTCCGGGCAGAATCCCCAAATGAAACATGAAACCCAACATCATCAAGGTGCCCTCTAGACATAAGACTGTGTGTAAGCGCAAGTACATGATGTATATCCTGTAACAGAAAACCATTGCTAGTAGAGAACTGCAACTGTGCATCCCTAATGCCAACAATAGCAAGTGACCTATCACCGAAGCAAACTAAACCAGAGATAGTGCAGTAGGAGTGGAACCACTTACGGCATGGTGTAACATGAAATGAAGCACTAGAATCCAAAAGCCAGCAGTGCGCATACAAAGAGTGAACATCGGTCATCAAGGACGTAGCATCATAAGAACTAGACACAAGTATGTACTCCCCGTCGGAGTCATCTGCCTGCATGACATTTATCTCCTCAATTTTCACACTGGATTTCGCAAACACAATGCTGCAATTAGAGGACTTTTCCTGTACTTTGTCTTTCCCCTTCTCTTTGTGCTTCTCACTACGCAACTCATGACACTGTGGCCGTATATGATCCTTCTTGCCGCAATGATGACATGTCACATTAGTATTTCTCCCATGAGACTTGCTGTGCAACTTACCACGCGACTTAGACCTAGACTTCTGTGAGTCTCTTCCATGGCCATTCCCACGGTCATTCTTTCCATTACCATATTTGACTCTAACAGTCAAAGGATGCGACACACGAGAGGCATCCAAGTTCTTACAATTGATCTCTTCCTGTAGAAGAGCACTCTCTATATCATGCAAGTTCAAAATAGTAGTAGGAGCACATAAGGTAGTGTGGAATACGTCCCATGACTCACTTAGGAGTCCTAAGCAAAAACAATGGAGTAACCTCATCATTAAAGGTAATGCCATGTGAAGTCAAGTTCTTGAGAATAGCATGGAACTGGATCAAATGAGCAGACATTACCATATTCTCCTTCATGTGCAGGTCCATAAGTTGCTTCAATCAATACATCTAACTTGTTGGACTTTTCTTGTCATAGAGGTTCTTAATTTTATCCCAAAGCTGCCAAGCACTCTGTGGTTCCTCAACCACATTGTAATGCACTTGTTTAGTGAGAGACAAGATGGGGGTGGACTTGCATAACTCATTAAGCTCATCCCATTCATCACCAGTCATAGTCTCAAGCTACTCGCCATGCATCCTTAGTGGCTTTATCTACAATTTTTTCACCAATACCTGCCAAACTTGGCTCTTCCAATAGGCATAATTCGTACCGTCAAGCTTAAAGATGTTGAAGATAACACTATCAGTGGAAGAAGAACCCTTAATGTAGTCCAAAACAATGTAGACTGTTCAAAACTACTTGTTGTTTTCTACTGTAAACAGCCAAATATACTATCAAGACCAAGGCAAAATGACCATGAACTGATAGCTAATGATGATGCCCACCAAGTACATCAAAAGTACATAAAATCAGGATGATTCAACATGAAAATTCCACATCAATCCATACATAATTGCTTGCTGTAATAAATTATAGCCATGTACTATCAGAGCAAACTGTAGGCAAAATCAATGCACCAAGTCAACCACTAACTGTCAAAGCATAACTAGCATCAAGCATGCATAAATCAGCATATGATAGTCATATGGACATCGAGCAAACACCCAAGCATGTCAAACGAATCCGTTAGTAAGCCGGCACACCCCCTGTGTAATAGGGCAAAGTGTACACAACACTGGCAAGGCCTGACACAAAGAGGTTTATGCACAGGGAGTTCGAAGCCCAAATCGACCCAAGTACATGTATGCAGACCACAGCATATGAACCATGCAACATCCAAGTAAAGAAGATCGAAGTCTCAAAATACTAAAAGATCAATAGCATAAACCACCTACTCAATGTCTGAACAATGCTCCCACTGGCACAAAAGTTGTATGGATCAAGCCAAGAAGCTCAAGAAAGGCATATGAGAGCACCAATGATGAAAGATCCAAGACCAGACATCATGAGCATATAGGATCTGTAGCCTCCAATTAGAGCATCCATAGACATCAACTGTATCCCAAATACAACTCTGGCAAGCCAAGAAATATCCCAAGTAAGTTTTGGGAAGCTAGATGCAAGCCAAGGCAAGGCACTAGTAGCAATTGGCTCCAAACAATGTAACTAGCATGTAGTAGTGGCATAGGCCAAGCATGTTAAGACCAGTTAGACATAGGTAACATACATGCCATATGTACATCCAAGATGGAGCATCAAATGCATTCCAAAGCCAAGCTCAAGATCAAATGAAGATCCAAAACCAAAGACAAGCTCGATGTCATACCCCGAAGGTCAATACTTCAGTGCATATCCTAAAGACATAGCCCGAAACCAATAGGCATAACCAAACTAGAGGTAAAATAACATGTCAACCAAGGTAGCATAAATCCCAACCAAAAACAAATTAGCTGCATCCAAATCAAGGCTTAATAGCTCTCAAATAGCATATCTGGGCATAAACCATGATGACCAAGCATCAATACATCCAACAAGACACCAGACTGTCAACAAAGAGCATTATGCATAAGCCGTCCCTAATAAGACCTTGCTGCTACCCAAACAATGTACAGTAGTAAATCCCTATATAATTTGAGCTATGGAAGCTCAAACCAAGTCCTAAAGCATCTCAAAACATTGGGCAAACATCCCCAAAGAATCTAGGCATCAAATACCAAGCCTCGGGAGCATCACATAAGCTAAGAGCATGACTTTTTTTGCTGTAAATCAACTTAGATCTGTTGCAAAAAATACTTTGATCAGAATTTGGCAAATCTGGCATCCCCATTGCATTCGGAGCATGCCAAAACCCCAAGTTAGACTGTTACCTTGCCTAAATAGGGTTTCGAATGCCCGAGATATGAGAAAAAATGAGATTTTGGAGCCATATTTTGAAACATGTGCAAAAAAAACGTGAGCTGCTATTGTGGGGCATGTTGATTATGCTGAGGATAAGGGGGCAAATGGGGGTATACAAGGTGCCCAATGAAGCCAAGGAACACCTGCAAAGAGCCTATGAGGGCCGGGGAGAGGCGGGAGATGAAATCTTACCTCGGGGGGAAGAAGCCATGGCTGGCATTGAAGCTCCAAGCTCTAGGTCTTCAATCCAGGCTGAAGTAATGCTAGGCCAAGCTCCATGATCAAGCCCTGATCCAAATCTCTAATACCAATTGAAAGTTGAGGAGGATCGAAGCTTTCTTGGAAGTGAGCTATGGCAGAGAGCAAGAGCAAGAAGAGAGAGAGACACAAATGGGAACTCCAACACTCACAATGTGTGACCAGGACTTCTTTTATTCAAACTGTCACTAAAAGAATAAAGAATAAAGTGATGGTGATGGGCGCCCGCCACCTGTAGGTGTGAAGTGGCAGGTATTGTCAATGTACTAATACACGGGCGGCTAGGCAGAGGTGCCTTTACCCCCAACACTTATTTGGTTATGGGGTCTTAGGTCAAGGATGGACACATTCTTAATGACTTTATGGTCTCACAAGGCCTAGGAGGTCCCTGAAAATTCCCATGTTATGGTCCATAATGGTATATCCTTTTTGTGGTCAATTTCTTGTTAGTTTAATTCTCTTTTGCCCAAGGAATGCAAGCAATCCTTAAGACAAAGTAAAGACTTCCAACGATCTCCACATCTATTCTAAGAACTTTCCCTTTGCACTAGGCTATGGTTTGTCCCTTAAGGTGAATGTAATATATTCGTTCTTTGCCTCTAGTGTACTTTCTATTGATTGTGATGGTTCCAGTGTGATAATGGCTGGTTTTTCGAAGAATAGCAAGGGTGAGTATGGTCCAAGGATTTTTGCTTTGAGTGACAACTCCAAGACAAGAGGGTGGTGATCACAATGAAAGCAATGCTCCAACAATAATTGTATTCACCCAAGTGTGAATTAGAACACTCTGAGTGTGTTGTCTTGTCAACAATGCTTTGATCAATAGTGATATTACAAGCTTGGCCAAGGGTGGTATCTCTTGTTCTACTCAATGTTTTAACAAGTCTTGATGTTCCTCTCCTAGTGTGATAGTCATTGACTTAGAGTTCTCTTTCCATAGCACAATGCAAGATGTTACCCCATCTACTGCTCATAATCAAAATTATCAATGTAGTTGAGCATGCAATGATTTATCAATACTTGGTCTATCAAATGATGGTCAAGGCTCTTGAAACCATCCCCAATGCAGTTGAGCATGCAATGATTTACCAATACTTGGTCTATCAAAAGGCTCTTGAAACCATCCCCAAGGCAATATTGTTGCCAGTTTTTGGGCCACTAGTCTCATGCACTAGTATCAGCGTGCTCAAGGAAGATTGGGTGTGTCGACCCTTTAGCCCATTGTGTCGTGTACTCAAGTTGTTATGGGGTGATCCACCACACACTTTGGTTGGTCTTGTAGCCTTCATGTACAATCAATAGGGCTTGGCAAGTCTCATCTATACACTCATGACAAGGTCTTATTCAAGATGGTGGGGTTAACTCAAATCCAAAGTAAAGTTGAATGGATACTAGCATGAGAGCACATCTCTCTTCACCCCTTGAAGAGTAGTACCTATGCTTATTGATGGTGGAGTGGCATTTGCATCTAGAGATGACCTTTGGTCAAAAGGCTTTTCATACTATTGCACTCAAAGGTGATTTTATGCTTCCAACTTACTTCAAGAGAGTGTCTCTTGGCTGACTAAAATGATGAGCACTAAGTCTCAAGGTGTTGAGAATCATGCGGTGGTGGTGGATGACCTCTGTGGGGTTTTCTCTTGCCTAAAAAATCATGGTCCGCACCACTGTGACTCGAGCAATTGGATTACGTGGATGCATTAGGGTTCAAGGGAATAAAGATGATCCTATCACTTTCAAATTCCATAACTACTCAACCCTTACCTATGAGGTACTCAATCTATCACATGAGCTTGATCAAACCTCATGAAGGTTTTCCAACCACTAGTAGTGGTCTACGGTGTGGTGCAAGTAGAGGTCATGGCCTACTTGTGATTCCACAATAAGGTCGCAAGCTACCCCCTTTGACTTTGGAGTGAAATCCTCATAGATGGCTTGGTGATCTCCAACAAAAGGAGGTAGGCCACCAAACGACATGCAAATCATCCCTCCAAATCGAAAAAGGCATGCTCTTCACTTAACAGTGTCTAGTCAATCGCTTCCTACCTGTCAATCAATTCCCAATGCGCAATTGAGTGTGCAAGGGTCCTTATTGGTGTAAGAAATACAATTCAGCCCCAAAAATTTGCAATTCCATAGTCAGTAGTAGAAGGACCAAGGAGCATGAATAGATCAAAACTATGTCCCCCTAGATGCCCCTGAACTAGCTTTTTGGGTCTCTTGAGGAATCTGCCAAGTGCTTCTAATAGCATCCTTAGTTCTAACTGAGAAATGCACCTCTTGTGATATAAATAAAAGTAAATTTTCTGAAATAAACATGGGTATTAAGTCACCTCATACTTCAGCCCTTAGCTCTTCACACTATGCACTCTCTAATCCTCGGAAGGAGCTAGTTAATACTACAAAGGACTATCCCAATGCGGTATGCAAAGTCTGCAACACTTATGATTAATGCTCAATAATTAACAAATTATTTTCAAGTTTTTGGATTTCTTTGGCTAGGCACATCAAGAACTTTATGAGTTCACACAATTTGGTTTGACCTATCACTAGTCCTAACAACACTACAACTAGTTTGTCTGCCTATTCATCCCACGTGGCTTTTACAGCCAAAGATTTGATTCCCAACCAGATTTCACCATTTTGTATTGAGCATACAGTAAATTATAGCAAAAACTCTTTTTATCATTCAATTAATAATACATATAAGAACAAGCTACTTACAAGCACCATGGGCTAGCTAGTTGATCTCTAACTAATTCCCATGTAAGTACTTCATTCAAACCAATGAAAATTCGAAAAATGCAACACTTTCCAAGAGTTTTGAAAATACAAATTTTAGCTTTAAAAATCATCTAATTTCTTCACAAAAACAATGTCAATTGCATCCTTCTTAAGTATACTATCTTCATTACAATCGATTGTTAGCAATCATTTAGTAAGAAGCAAAACAACCAACATGGAATCTTGATTTCTTTGAATATATGGCATTCAAGTCTGATTTTTTAATTAAATTTATTGATGTAAGTAATCAGCCCCATTCATTTTTTTAGGCATGCATGTTCTAGTCTTCTTAGACTATTTGAAGTGATTATGATTATATTGTTTGTTCCCTCTTGCTAACCTTTCTTGAATTCTTTCCTAGACCATAAGCCACATGTATTTTCAGCAAAGAATATAAAAAAAATTAGTGACATACAAGCAATACTCATGTTCTTTAATCTTTTCCAATTGATCATGAAAATCACTACGAGAAAGTAATGCACCTAGTTGTTATTCGTGCAGCTGCTTTCATGTGCTTCTTGTGTCAAGCTCCAAAATTAGCAAATATGAATTAGCTACATCAAATACCACATGTTTTCATGACCCTTATATATTCTTTCAATCCCAATCATGAAGAGCATTGATATATGCAAGCAAGAGTCTTTACGGGTAGTAGGGTGTTGATCGTAACTAGCAAGTTGCTATCAAACTCCCAACCCGCAATATGCCAATGCATCCCATGGTCAAAATTGATGAAAATGAGTAAGATTAGAGTGGAAAATTGCAATTTTCATGGCTTTTTAGCCCATGAAGCACATTTAAGTAATGGATTACTTGTTGTTGCCTAGAATCTAGGATATGGCGGTTACAAGCAAGCGAGAGTAGTTTGTGTTTTTGGTTTTTTTCTAAATTTTTTGGAATCAAATTTTATTTTTTCTTAATTTAACAAATTTCCAAAAATCCAAGAGTGTTGTATGAAAATAAAAAACGCATACGCATTCCACAGATTGGTTCCTTTCCACCAACCCGTCCGTCCTACGATGCATGAGGTTTTTGCATCGAATCTATGTCATGAGGAGAAAGCCCATCTCACTCAGATTTACCATATTCCTCTCATCCTTTATGGTTAGAGATTTTTCATTAGAGATTTCATCGTGCCCTAGCAATGGAACCAGAATGTAGGTTCACTTTGCCTACTTGCCAGATCTAGACGAAAAGATGCATATCAGTCATGCACTTCCTCAAGCCAAGTCTACTCATAATCTCTTATCCCATGAGGTTTTCTACCACCTCATCTTGCTCACTTAGCTTATTGTGAATGATAATCCACAACTTGTCAAGCAAGAAGACAACCAAGGAAAAATAGTCGATGTAGGGGAACTCACCACATGTAGTCTAGATATCTGTTGAGAGCTCCCAAGTTCCAAGACGACTCCACCGATGCATGCTACCACAAGCCCCACACTTCTTGCTTTGTCATCCTTCATACACAAAGAGTCAATTTATGTTGCTTGTTCCTCAAAGTTGATGCAAGTATGCCTCTTCTCTCTCTCTCTCACTTTCTCTTCCAAGCCTCCTCTTGCTCTTGGTCTTTGCAACAACAAAGTCTCTACTCTTCCACCTCTCAAATTGGGAAGATAATAAGAAGGTGAGGGGAAGCAATGGAGTTTTCTTACAGCAACCAAGAGCAAGCTCAGAAGCTCTCACAAGACTTTCCATATCTCTCTGAGATCTTGCATGCACGCAAGAGATGGCCACACAGAGAAAACAATGAGACTGTGAAAAAGAAAAGAGATAAGTCTGCTTTGCATTAGTTAATGGAATAGTTACAATAAGGTTTTTCTTGCCATATCTATGTGACCTTTGATTTAAGATTTGGGCTAGGTCTATCTTTCAGGGGTTCCCACCACATGTGATCTCTTTATGCTTGTTTGTAGAGTCTTGTGGCCTATCTAGATATCCTAGCTCACTCTACTTGCACACCCTTAAATTGCATTAATTTACAATTTGTACACAAGGGTTCTTGAGAATGATTTTATAAAAAACTATTTGAACCTTCTCAGTATTGATTTTAATTCCTGATTTTTGTAGAGTGCCCAACATCTTCATGTTATTTTTGTTTTTTTTCTCTCTTGATGAGCACTTTCTACTCTAGCCTTTGAATTTTGCATGTTGGATGTTATCAATGTATCTTTAGGCCATCACTTTTGGATTCTCCTTGATCCTTGCACAAACTAGGTGTTGTGTTTAGAGAGAATCATGTTGTTATCAAGAGGTAGTACTACAATTTGTGGAGAGGCTAGTCTATGTTGTTCTAAGGGGAAGCTAGTGCAAGTTGTGGCTAGGGATGGAAGATAGAGGGATGATAGCTATAGCTATTATCTATGGACCTAAGATGAAGGCAAGTAGTCTTGATTATAAGGGAGCGAAAACTATGTTGCTACAAAGCATCATGAGGAGCAACAACAGTAGTAGTGGTAGTGGAGTTTGTTGACAAAAGAGAGGGGATCAAAAGGTTGATAAACCCTATTAATTGTGTTACATGGAGTGATGGCTATCCTTGGTTATGTATACTGGAGTTGTAGTATTGCAGTTACCTTGAGCTGGCCAAGTTTGGAGTTGTTGGGAAAAGAAAACTGTCACTGAAGTCATATGATATACATTGATGATTGGATCAAGATATACTTTGAACATAGATACATCAAATTGGTGGTGCCTATGATTGTAGTGGTAGTATACTCAGTGAAGTGGTAATGTCCTCACTTGTAGGGAATATCAAGCAAATGGTTGGTTATTTTCTTGGAAGAAGGGGTAACATACCATAATGAGTATGAGAGACCTTAGCTTGAGAGTTTTTGAGTGAGGTAGGTGATGTTGCTTAGTCAACTACAACTTTCATGGTGGTAGTGTGCCTAAAGGTGGTTGGCCTAATTATTAAAAGGTGGAGGCCACTAATAGAGTTATCAATAGATTATGAAGAGCTTCCTCTTCTAGGTTGTTGTCATACTTGAATTTCTCTATCACTTATATTCTAGTGAATTAATGTCTTTTGAGGTTTAGATATTTATTTTCTAGTGCTATAAATATTATTTGAATTGTATAAAGTGGCATGGCTACATCCTAATAAGGTTGAGTTCAAGCGGTTGACTTGAGATAGTGTCTGTGCTTTCCAAGAAAGGATTTGCAATGTATAGTGATTATATACATGGATCGACCTAGGAAGATTACAAGCGTGCTCTTATAGCATGGGAGGAAATTAATTTTGCTCATAAAGCCAAGTTTTTAATGCAAAATCATGACTTTTCTATTGGATTATTTTAGCTTCCATTGCCAAAAATAGAGGAGACAAAGGATATTGCAGTTGCAAAATAGTGCTTAGGAGTACTGATGATGTAGAGATTTTGACTAGGGATTCTTCTATATTGTCTTATATCATGGTTGATGCTCAGGACACAGATGCATTGACTGATACAATAGTATCAGGGGTTGCTATACATATCTTAGTTGATAATGTCGACTAGCTAGTTGCTGATGTTACTGAGAAAGTGCCTATTGATGATACGATGGTGGAGTATGCAGATACTCTTGTGCAAGAGAGGGAACATGCTATGGTACTAGATGATGCAAAATAATAAAAATATGCTTTGACAGAGTATTTAATTGTGTAGATGGTGGATCCAATCATGCAAGCCAAAGAATATGCATTTGCAAGTCATGTTCTAGTACCAAATAAAGATATATATGTCATGGAGTGTGTTCCCTTGTGGACACTTGCAACTAGGGTTATATGCTTTAATGTGTAGGATGATGTGGAAAATATGGAAATCATTTATGTAGAGGAAGCTGTAGGATACGAGATATTGCAATGGGATTTTGGATTACCGTTTGATCTTGCAGGGACTAATAAGTTAATGGATTTGGTTGTGAGAGGGTTACATGATAGTTGGATGTCATGAGCTATCGATGCATTATGATTTGGGTGGGAGTGTTTGGGATTGCTATTGTTAGAATATCAAGCCCCCGTTACTCTTCAGTCAGTTTATCTTTATGTGTGTGACCAACATTAGCTGGATACAGCTATAACATGTGTGAAATTTAATAAGTCGGTGTAGTCAGTGACTTAACCACAGTTAGTCTTGGATAGTCATACCTATGTGTGTGAGTCTCTTTCAATTCGTAAGATGGAAGAATAATGGAAGAACAACAACAATGAGCAGAGACAAATCTTCTGCTCCACTCTATCTCTCTCTCTCTTCCAACATGGTATCAGAGCTTGAACACCTGAAGCCTGGAGGCTTGGCAGTGGCCATTTGACATCAAGACATTAGATCTGAAGAAAAAATCATCAAAGAAGACTGTGCTTGCAACCCATTTTTTTGCACAAGCTATATCTTGCTACATAAATGGTTTTTGGAGAAACAGCTTGCTAGACTTGACCGTTTTGACGTGGTCTACAACTTTGTAGAAGAAAGTTTTTTCCAATTCCTCACAGATTTTGAGATATTTAGCACAGACCTGTGCAGACTGGGTGTTTACTACAATAAGAAGCATGTGATTCCAAGGCACTGGTGGCTTTCATCCTAACAATGTATATGCCCTTATTATCATGCATTTGAGCATGGTATTGGAGTGTTAAATGCTCAATTTTGGAGATTATTTGTAGGTTGGAAATAGTGAACTAGTTGTTGTCCTGAATTTGGAAACAATATACCTACATGGTCGAAGTATATGTGATGCTTATTTTCTACTGACAAATGCTTGGATCATACCACTTGAGTGGTAGATGATTTTTGGGATATTGTGAGTGCTGAAAGTCCAAAGTTTGGACTAATTTTTTGCTGGTTATACCATGGTATTGACTGGTTATTCTGCAGGAAGGATACCTATCATTTTCACTTAACATACATGCAATATATTCTAACTGGTTGGACATGTATCAACTCGTGCATAGAGTGCAACTGAATGAGATGTTTTTGGGGCTGGAGATGTATTAATGTTTTTGGGGCTATTTTCATTATGTATATCAAATGCTATGGTTATACAAATTACTGGATGCAGTTCCCCAAAGGATGCATGGGACATACTCATGAAGAATTATGGAAATGTGATACATGCAAGAATGATTCAGCTAAAGCAACAGTTCAATAACATGTCTAGGAATGGCATAAGCATTCAGGCCTACACTACAAAGATCAAGAACAAAACATATTGGCTTGCCACCATTGGATCTTCAATGTCTGAGGATGATATGATTGCAGTGACATTGAATGGACTTGGCAAAGAGTATAAAGCATTTGATACGTCTATTTATGTGAGAGCTAAATCCCCTAATTGGGATAAGTTGATTGCTTTGCTACTACATGAGGAAGTTAAGCTTGGGTTGAATACAGGTTCTAGTACATCTCAAAGAGCAGAGACACTATTCTTTACTCTAGCTAGCATGGTAGAGGCGACAGAGGCCATGGCTCTTTTTGAGGTCAAGGAGACACTTGAAATGCTTATGGACAACATCAGCAGAATGCTTGGCATGGCACAAATACGCAGGGCCAACATGGATTTGGCGGCTTTAGAGGCAGGGGGAGATCACCCCATGGTAGAGGTGGTGGATCTGGTTCATGGCAGTCAAATGATCAGTCAAACAAAGATAAGGACTGTCATTACTGTGGTAGATATGGACACATTGCAAAGGATTGTTATAAGAAGCAGGGAGATATGAAGGCAAAGGGCAAACAACATGGGCACTATGCATCTTCTAGTGGTGCTCATCATGAGCAAGTTGACAGATTGTTTGCCATGTAGCATGTGTCTACGAATGCATCTAGGTAGAACAAAGAGGAGAGATGGTACATTGATTTAGGGGCTTCAAATCATATGACACCCCATGGAGAATGGTTTGATGAGATGGTTGCAGGTTCACATGGTTATGTGTGTATTAGGGATGACACCCAACATAACATTCAGCACATAGGAATTGTTCCATTGTTGATGCCTGATGGCAAGAAAAAGAGCCTACATGATGTACTACATGTACCTACAATAACCAATAATATTTTGTTAGTTGGACAGATGGCAGAACAGAATGTGTAGGTGAGATTTAAGAGACATGGATGCTTTGTTGAAGAATATGGCAATGGTTGCAAATTGATTGCTAGAGACTGAAGAGATTGCATAATGTTTACTCTTGATGTGTCAATTCCAGAATTGAAAGTAGCCATGTTTGCACATGCTATATGGGATGTTGAGATATGGCATAAGCGGATTGGCCATGTGAATGTACAAAAGCTGAAATCTATGCAGCAGAAGGAGATTGTGCTTGGATGGCCTAAGTTCAAGTATCATGAATTTGGACATGTATGTGATGCATATCAATTTGGAAAGCAAGCAAGGTTTCCATTTATGAGACATATATGGAATAGCTCATAACCTTTGCAATTGATACATTCAGATGTATGGGGTCCATCTCATAATGTTTCATTTGGTGGTGCTCATTATTATGTATCCTTCATTGATGATTTCAACAGAGGTACACTTGGCTTTACATACTGAAACATAAGGATGATGTGTTTGATGCATTCAAGGACTTCAAGAAGCATGCTGAATATGAGTTGAGCTATAAAATTTCCTGTCTTAGATTAGATGGAGGTGGAGAATATGTCTCTAATTACTTTGACATGTACCTTGCTAAATATGGGATCAAAAGACAGCTACACACCACAACAAAATGGTGTAGCAGAAAGGAAAAATAGGGTACTAATGGAATCGGCAAGAGTTATGCTAAATGAGAAGAGTTTTCCAAATGGTTATTGGGTTGAAGCAGTAGTGACTGATGTCTATGTGCTAAATAGAACCCCCCTATAGCAAGGATTCATGATGTAACTCCATATGAGAGGTTGTATGGTCATAAACCTTATATTTCACACTTGAAGGTATTTGGCAGCATTGCATATGCGCATGTTCTTGTTGAAAAGAGGAAGAAATTAGATCCTAAAGCTATCAAGAGTGTGTTCCTTGGTTACGCACAAGATCGGAAAGCTTACAAGTGTTATGTATTGTCTATACATGAGACATTGATTAGCAAAGATGTTATTTTTAATGAGCTAGCATCGTGGTATGGTAATCCTGTTCTAGTGGCTACTGATGGATCAGTCAGCACTAGTAATGCTAAAAATACATCTATAGTGAGTACATCTATGAGTGGTCCTACAGGTGATGGGTCACCTACAATAAGTCCTTGGTCAGGACGCTTGCGGAGTCGTACTCCTACGTCCACTAACACGGATATGTCAATGAGGGGGAGATTGGATAAGGGAAAAGAAAATATGCTTGAGGATGTGACATGTCCACTTACAGTAGGTTATGAGTCATCCAATAGTGATAGTTTGGATAGTGAGTTGGGCATTTTGTCTATTATGACGCCTAGAGCAAGGCAGAGTCGTATGTACCGCCTCATGAGAGGCAAGCTCAGAGTGAGCCACAGTGACGGACATCTAAGAGAGTAAAAAAACAAGTTGATAAGTTTACATACACTGGTTATTCAGCCCACCATTATGCATATATGGCTAGTGTGACAAGTTACAAAGAATCGACAAAGTTTGATGATGTAGTTATAGATGATAATGGGTATGCTTCCATGGCTGAGGAGTATGCAGCCCTGGCTGAAAATGAGAAAGAGGAATTGGTTGATTTTCTTGAAGGAAAAGTCGCCATTGACTGCAAATGGATGTACAAGGTTAAGTGCAAGTCAGATGGTTTGTTAGAATGCTATAAGGTCAGCCTAGTTGCAAAAGGGTATGCACAGCAATATGCCCTTAACTACGAGAAGAATTTTAGTTTGGTGGCTAAAATGGAAATAGTCAGAGCTGTCATTACTTTGGTAGCATGCAAAGGCTGGAAATTATGGCAAATGGACGTCAAGAATGCTTTCTTGAATGGTGATTTGGTTGAGCAAGTATATATGGAGCAACCTGAAGGCTATGTTCACATGGACTTTCCTACACATGTATGTAAGCTAAAAAAGGCTTTATATGGACTGAAACAGGCACCTAAGGCATGGAATGCTCAAATCAACAGTTATTTACAACAACATGGATTTAGATTGGGTGATGCAGATCACAGTCTGTTCATGAAGAAGACAAATCGTGAATATGTGTTTCTAGTGGTTTATGTATATGATCTTATCATCACTGGAGATGATGAAGAGGGCATTTCTGAAATCAAATCATATTTACAGGCTGAATTCAGAGTCAAAGACCTTGGTGAACTAAAGTATTTTCTTGGGATTGAGGTAGTCTCTAGCTTCAAGGTATATGGCTGCTACAAAAGCAGTATGCTCATGACATGTTACAGAAGTATGGTATGGTTGAATGCAAGCCTATGGAAACACCTCTATCAGAATGTCAAGCTGCAAATTGATGTTGGAAATGACATAAAGAATGTGACTATGTATCGATAGATGGTGGGTAGCTTGATATACTTGACTACTACCCATCCTGACTTATGTTATACAGTGTGGTTGATTATTTAGTTCATGCAAAAGCCTCACAAACCACATTTAGATGTAGTCAGGAGGATCATGAGATATATAAAGGGTACTACAGATTATGGGCTGTTTTATGCATATGGAAAATCCCTTGACTTGACAGGGTTTACTGATGCTGATTGGGCTAGTTGTGCCTATGACAAGAGGTCAACCAGTAGTTATGCATTTGGATTATCAATTGACAGAGTAAGAAACAGCCTATTGTTACATTGTCTAGTATAGAAGTTGAGTACAAAGGAGCTACCTTAGTGGCTTGTGAAGTAGTTTGGTTAATGAAACTGCTGAAAGACTTGGGAATACAGCTAGAAAGCAAAGTGGGGATTGCATTGTGATAACCTCAACAGTGTTATGTTGGCTAGCAATCCTGTCTACCATGCTACATCCAAAAATATTGAGGTTCACTACCATTTCATCAGAGAAATGGTTCTTATAGGGCAGATTGACTTGATTCATGTGAAGATTGAAGACCAAGTAGCAGACATATTTACCAAGTCTCTTGGTAAAGAAAAGTTCATATACTTCAAACAACTACTTGGAGTTTATCAGATGGTCTGCGCTTGAGGGGGAGTGTTAGAATATCAAGCTCCCGTTACTCTTCAATCAGTCTATCTTTATGTATGTGATCGAAATTAGCTGGATATAGCTGTACATGTGTGTGACATTCAATAATTTGGTGTAGTCAGTGACTTAAACACAGTTAGTCTTGGTTAGTCATACCTATGTGTGTAAGTCTCTTTCAGTTATTATGATGGAAGAATAATGGAAGAATAACAACAATGAGCTGAGACTCATCTTTCGCTCCACTCTATCTCTCTCCCTCTCTTCCAACAGCTATGTGTTTCTGAGGATGCTCATGATTTGGATTTATGATCTTGGTGGGAAGATCGTTATGTAGATGCTCATTTGGGTGAAGAAAATATTGGTGTTTAATGGATAACTAACATATGGGTGTTTAATCTTGGTGTGCTACATAGTGTGGCATATCCAAGGATGTGCATGTTCGGAGGGGGTGGATCATATGGATTATTGTCCACTGCATGAAAAATTTAGGCAATAAATTCTTTGGGACATTACAATTATGTTTCATGACTACACTCACAAGTAGAAAATAAAAACTTTTCTTAGGGCATAATGGACATTAGGTTTAACTTCAAGATGTAGAGGATAGAGTGCCAATGACATTCAAGGGTGTTGGACATGGAAATTTTTACTAGAGATTGTGATGAAGACATACTGTAGCATTTTGAGGTTCGGATGGTGTAAGAATGTGAGAAGGATGTATTCAAGGCTCAACGAGTCTTTGAGAGAAGGAATATAGTTTTTATATCTATTATCTTTTCCTAACAAAATCATTTTTATGATTGATTTCTTTAGATTTTTTCTAAAGAAATAGTGCTAGTGAGAAAGTAAAAGAAAGAAGAAGATATATAAGGGAATAATAGTCTTATAAGGCTATTTTTTCGAAGGGGTGATGTTGTTTTTTGATGGAATATTTTGAGGATTTGGGGGGGAAGGGGGGGTTGTGACATCTGAGGGTTGCAAAGAAACATTAGGAAGGACTACAACATTCAAGGTTTAGCGAAGAAACACTAGGAAGGACTACAACCATCCTTGAGGTGGCGTAATTGATATGGAGATGCTAGGTTTGATTGGTGATTGGAGAGATAGATTGTCAGTGTGTATGGATGTAGAGAACCTGACTGACATTTTGGTGTGCTACTTGTGTAATTATAGTGCTAACATATAGCTCATATGTTTAGAGATAATTGTGTTGTTATCGAGAGATAGTACTATAACTTGTGGAGAGGGCAGTCTACATCATTTTGGGGGGAAATCGAGTGCAACATGTGACCACGGATGGTGGGAGAGAGAGAGCTGATAACTATAGCTATTATGAATTTCCATGGCATAACGGCAAGCGTGCTGGATTGGAAGGGAGGGAAAACCATGTTGTTGGAAAGCATCATGTGGAGTAGTGAAAGAGTAGTGGTAGTGGAGCTTGTTGATGAAAGAGAGGGGAGCAAAAGATTGACTAACCCTATCTATTTTGTTATATGGAGTGATGGCTATCCTTAGTTATGCATAGCAAAGTTGTACTATTGGAGTAATCTTGAGTTATCTAAGTTTGGAGTTGTTGTGAAGAGCAAACTATTTTAAGCAAAGTCATATGACAAACATTGATGATTGGAGCAAGATATATTTTGAACATAGATACATCAAGTTGGTGGCACCTATGATTGCAATGGTAGTCTACTCAGTGAATCGACAATGTCCTTAGTTGTAGGGAACATCAAGCAGATGGTTGGTTGTTTTTTTGAAAGAAGGGGTAGCATACCATAATGAGTATGAGAGACCTTAGCTCGACAGTTTTTGAATGGCATGGATGGTGTTGCTTGGTCAACTATAACTTTCATGGTGGCAATGTGACTAAAGGTGGTTCACTTGATTATTAAAATGTGTAGTCCACTAATAGAGTTATCAATAAATTATGAAGTGCTTCATTCTCTAGATCATTCTCATACTTGAATTTCTCTATCTTGTGTATTCCAGTGAATTAATGTCTTTCAAAAGGTTTAGATATTTATCTTGTAGTGTTGTAAAGATTATTTGAATTATACAAAGTGGCTAGGCTACATCCCAATAATGTTGAGATCAAGTGCTTGACTTGAGATAGTATCTCTACTATCCAATAAAGGATTTCCAATTTACAATGATTATTTAGAGTATTACAATAGGTCTAGTTTAGTGTTAGTTGTATTTGAATCCTTTCTTTGTTTGATATCTTGATCACCTGCATTGTGGATTGGCACCACGGTCCATGGGTCTTGGCGATTGGTTGCCTCTACATCTTGGTTCCATTTTCGGGACCAACGGATTCAAGCCTTGAGCACTTGCACGCTTCGAATCGAGCATTGAAATAGGACTTTCCCCAAACCGGTGCTTGAGGTGGATAGGTAGGAGGTGAGGGAGTTTGAAGAGGTACTCGATCTCCTTAGCAAGTAGGTTTTTGGTTTTTTGGAATCGGAAAATCATGTTGGAATAGTGTAGGTAGTTTTTTTGTGATTTGGATGCATTAGGATAGGAAAAAACAAAGAAAACAGAGAAAAACAAGCATTACGGTTTCTGCTGTCATAACATGGCAAAACAGGGCACAATTCATGGTAAACAGGAAAAAAGAGTGGTTGAAATTATTAATGTCAGCAAGTGAGTGATTGGGGATAGCAAGACCTTGCCTAGGAAGGGGTTTAAGGGCTAGGAGAACATAGAAGAGCTCATTTTCCACCCTAGCATTGAGAGAGAGAGAGAGAGAGAGAGAGGGAGCTTCCATTGGTGATTCGAATCAATCTTGCCATCTCATGCCCTAGGTATATCAAACCCTTCCTCCTACGTCCTTGTTGTGATCTGGAAGTTTGTGTGCCTTGCGATTGTTGCTGGGATCGTTAGATCTAATGAAATCGCCCTCGGCGCTACCACTGTCTCGCGCCTCGACCCAGTCCGAACATACCATTCGGTCTGGTTTGGATTTGGCCCTCGGCCGGCCCAAACCACTCGGCCATTTTCACTAGACCCTTTTTGACTCGCCCACTGACCTAACTCGGCCCTCGGCCACGTTCATTTGGCCGTCCAAGCCACAAATTCGGCCACTATTCCCATTCAGCCCTCGGCTCATCCGAGTCCACCACTTGGCCCCTGCAATTAAGACGAGTTGGGTTGAGTCAATTTTTTGCAAATTTTTTGGAAATTTGCACTATACCCAACTAGACCTCAACCTCGCAAACCTTGATGAGCCATCCCGATGCCCAAAACTCGATTATGGCGCAAGGAATAGGCGAATTTGCAAGACAGAGCTACTTAGCAGCCTGAGTAGGGTGTTGAGAGAGTTAGCGTCATAACGATAGCCAATGGAATCATAGACCCCAAAACAAACCTAAAACAAGCAAGACGACACAGCAAGAAACCCTAGAACTCAATGGGCCAATCTAGCCAACAAGGGCAAAAAGGCCATACCACAAAAACATGTGTAGGTTGCATTTGGGCTGCATCTAGTCAAAGCAGAATGCAACAACCTCAAGCTACAATTGCGAGGATGACTAGACACGATAGTCCTGAAGATAGATGCACCTTGAACGGCACTGCACAAATGACCCAAGATATCACTAGAGAACCAAAATCTAGCTGTGTAGTTGGGGACTCAAGGGCATTCGTCAGAAGGCTTAAATTTACAAGTCACGACCCAGAAGATGAAGACATAGTGCCGCCTGCTTCAAACTCACCGCAAGAAGAGAGCATAGTGTCGATGCTCTCATCGATGATGAAGGGGCAGATTTTAATATCTTGACCTATGAAGCATGGAATCTGCTAGGCCAACCAGAGCTCACACCAACTAATGCAACTCTTAGTCCATACGGGGGACACCCAGAAGCACTCATAGGAAAGTGCAAAATCCTTGTAACTATTGATGAAACTGAAAGCTTGCCTATCCTATTCCATGTTCCTCCAAATAGTGCTAGTTGTCGAAAGGAAACCCTCAGGCTAGGACGACCCTTCAAAAGGGCAACAAAGTGTGAGGTTGATTACGTAGCACAGAGGATACACTTGACACTACTAGGTGTGAGGATAATCACAACCTTTAGTAAAGGTAACCTCATCAAGCCTCGAGGGAAAGACAAGGAATGTTCTGACATACCAAGCAAGCCTGGTGATGAGAGCAAGGACTTGTTGAAAGAGTTGATACAAGTGCATGTTGAACAAAGAAAACTGATGAGCAAGGCCATGCTTGAAAAACAAGAAGGTCATGAGACAATGTCAAGGACTGGGCTTTGGACTTATGAATATCGTAGAAGACCCCAAAAGAAGCCCAAGCCTTATAGATGAAGGTATCGATGGAGAGCCAGCAAAATGCCAAGATACATGCTCAAGGGTATTACACAGGTAACCTATGGATTTGGGTACCAAAAAACCCTGTTAAACCACCTTTATCAGCCAAAGGCTAGGACGTGTCAAGAGAAAAAAAGTGCAAGAGGAAATCAAAATGAAAAACCAAGTCTCGAGTCAAAAATATTAGAGTAACCGAACCCCTCACGATTGAAATCAAGAAACCAAAGGAGACTATTCGAAGGGTAGATCCTTAGCCTAGCGTTCTTAGCAAGTGCATATTATATGTACCTGTCAAGTGTACACAAAGGTCACTAGTGACCAAGAAGCCTTCGATTTTCCAAAAGGATAACGAGTGTCTTGGGCGCAACATTGCCCATGGCAAGGTTGATTGCTCAACAAAGCAATTAGCTGAATCATCTAACAGCCATGAGCAAATCTCCCAGCCAGTGCCAAGTCCACCTAGGAGTCCCAAGTCTCCTACACCCTCTTTCCCTAAATGGACACAAGAAGCACAACACGAGTAGTCTAGTGTAGCTGCTCAATCCCAATCTCTATCACCATCTAAGCTTCCAAATGTCCAAGAGGTGGGACATGACACCACCCTTAACTCTCAGCTTAAGGATATGCATGTACAACCTAGTGTGACTAGCTCAACTCATGCTTGATATGCACAAGCAAATGCACAAAGGGCAACAAAAGACATGGCCACTTCTAATTTGCTTAAGGACTTAACACCACAATCGACTAATAGTAGCCGGTCCACTAAACTAGCTGCTACTACTTCCAATAAGGAATCATAACGGTCACAGCCTTTGGCCGTGACGATGCCTCTTGCGGAACATGCCCTTAGCAATTCAACCATGAAAGAGGTGTCGCAATCAACATCCTTGACACCTCGAGCATTGTCAAAGCACCTCAAGCCTAGGCTTGAGGAGAAACCTCTCAAAGATCTGGCCAAGGGGATGGCGCATCTGACCAATCAACCTAGCAAGGTTGTCCAACAAGTCATAGCTATGTCCCATGAGGACACATCGGAGAAAGTGAAAGCTGAGGCCCAACCAAGCATATCAATAGATGACCTAGTTCAGGGTCCTAAGTCTTTAAGGGATACACCTTCATTGACCAAGAAAAAGAGGGAAAAACAACAAAAACAATGGCTGTTACAAGTGGTTGGGGACACCAAGAAGACAGAGACCAAGAGCATGGAAGGGCTTGGAAATAAATCATCGAGTTCACTCACTAAGGAACCCATGACAATCTATCCTAATAGCAGTGAGACCTCAGACACATCTGTATGTTCTAATAAGTCAAAGCAACCATTACCATCAATGGTTGCTTGCAACACTCAATCCAACGATAAGAGAACTTACATTGACCAGTCAAGAGTGGATACAACAATGTCACAACAGGTTGACAAAACTACACTAGTCACATCCAAGGGAAACCATGACACAATAGTAGCAAAGCCTCAAGAGAAACATGAAAACCTTGAGGACATAAGCAATCCTAGCATTGACCAAACTTGCTCATCTAGACCTGATCTCCCAGCTATGCTAAAGCCTAGAGAAACCCCTAGAACCTTGCAAGACATGGCTACCAAGAAAGCATTCATAGAACATAGAAGTGTCACAGAGTGCTTGACTGAGTTGGATGCTAAACTCAAATTATTCACACGTGTCTACGTCCTTGCAAACATGGGTGCATTCCCTAAGGAGCAACTTGAGGAATACTTGCCATTTCCTTTATCATGGGAAGAGCAGGAATATCTTAATGAGCACTATGACAAGCTCCTATATGAACACACGCAACTCGTCTCTGATAAGAAGGCCAATGAACTATGCTTAACTGTGACATTCAACGAAGTGCTTTTCCAACCAAAACTCTTAGAGATAGAGCAACTTAAGCAAAAATCAAAGGGTCGAAGTCAATTTGAAGAATATTGGTTTGAAAACCACATTACAATGGCCACAATGGAGCCCATTATGACGGGTTGTCTCAGAAGAAGGATCAGCCAAATGGCAGTCTCAAAGAGATCCAACCTATGTGGCGCCAACTTCCTTCTAAGTACTAACTGCTATTTGGGATATGGACTTAGCCAGAACTAGCCAAGAGAACTCTCTGGCTGATAAGGTTCTCACTGAGGAGGAGCTACATGTTGTGAGTAGACTTAGACAAGGTACCATGCTACTCGATGTTGCAAAATACCTGTTGTTATTAAGTAGGCTCCCACGAGTACTGGATGTGTGTGCCACACTCTAGTACAATCCTGAGTTCTACAATTGGTTTTTATCCTCACGAAGTGACGTGGATTAATAAACATGTACATAAATAAACACTGAGTTTTGAGACTATGCGTAGATAGTACCAACACACACAAGCAATGATAGTCAAGCACTTGGGTTTGACAGGTTGAGCCCCTAGGGTCCTCTTCTCACCACACGCCTAGAAGTTGTGGGACCACTCCAGCCTCCAAGTGGAGGGTATGTAGTCCTCATTCATGGCCGCCATAGGAAGCCCTAAACAACATCTCTGAGGGTGTACATGGGGCACCGTCCCATTCTATAGGCTTTTCCCGTTCATCCTTCTAGGGACAACACTTGCCCCATTCCATCACAACCAATCCATGCAATTGAGAGTGAGAAAAGATCTGCTACTGGCTAGAATATGCCCCGCAGTCGAGGCAAGACTAACATCATCACAAGGGCCGTCCCTCTACAATGACTACTGCATACCTTACCTCACCCCTCATTGTCATATGCACTTGATAATCCACTCTTCAATCCCTTCCATGTGAATAATTTGATCCTACCTTAGGGCCTAGCCCTTGGTTCACTAATTGCAGGTTCCCCCACATTAGTTGTCATGGAGCACACAGTGCAGCGCGCCTACAAGGAAGCTCTCCACCATCGAAGGGAGCACATGGCACGAGCTCCTCCATCACAGCGCTATGTGCCTACCCTCAAGAGGTATGCACCAAAAAGAGGCTCCAAGCGACACCGCCCAAGATTCAGGTCGAAAACTCCCCAGGCCAAGAGGACGAAGGCTCAAGGGAATGCCCGGGGGGTGGCAACCCTGGAATCATAGGCCCTCACCAGATGTTCGGGCATGAAGTGCTCAAAGGAAGAGAAGGAAGCTCAAAACAAGAGGAAATTTGATGAATTATTTAAAAGCATTCTTGGAATGGCAGCAACCAGGGACTACGCCATTTGGGTCCTAGCCAATATCTCCCTGGCCCGGCCTAATAGGATCTCCTCACGAGCAACGCCCCTGTCACCTCATCACCCGGACTCACCCCACTTCATACAAATAGAATAGCCCCTATTTTGTACAAAATTCTTACCAAATGCTCTTTGGTTGCAACTTTTTGTCATTAAATGATTAAAGGGGCAAGCTCCCCAATTATACAAACTTTCCTTGCCTACTACTAATATATATCACGTCTTTAACAAACACCGGTGATATGCATCGCAATCTCAACACCATAGGATTTAGATAAAGTAATATCTTTTTGCATTGCATCTATTCATTATAAATGATGCATGTGACTTGCATATACTCTCACGAAGTATCAAGTGGATGCACGATGACACAGCTCTTCGTATGAAAGTGCTCATCCAAGTCACCGCAGGACCACCAACCTCACAAAGAGCCATGACAGAAGCCTCATTGCTGAAAGCAAAAATCACCCTTACCGATCTCCCATGCCGCATGGCCCAAATCAACATACAAATGGCCATAGAAAGTACCTCACACTCGTCCAATAGTACAAGTAGCTACCAACTACCAAAAGTAAGGTGTCAATGGGCTCAATCATGCTCCATTGTATTGTCACATCACAAATACAGTCTCAAACACCTTCATGTGTATTGTTCCTTAAGAGGCATAACTTTGTCCACCCGACTAAACCCTTAGTTCATCCACACATTGCTATGAGGCACCAAACCAGCAGTCTTCTAACTACATAATATCTCTGTATGCACAGGCACACACATAATATCTGAACCACAACATATACACAACTTGGGTCCTCAAGTGAAGGACATTACTCTCAGCTTGCTTAGAGTTCCACTTGTCTCCCAAACTAATCAAACTATGTCTTGTGCATGATAAAAGACAAGCATTAACCCCAAGGAGAGACCACATATGCGAGGTTTTCAATCGTAGGTACTGAAGACTCCATCAAAAGTGTCATCGGCTCTTCATCATCAGACAATTCCAACCTCTTGACCATTCCCATCATACAAGCCCACCAAAGAATCATCCTATGAAGAATCCCCACAAATCACCACCTGTGCCAACCCCCAGCACAATTCCCAACAACGAACAACCCTACCCCCAACTCCAACCACCCTACCACCATGCACCCATGCCAACAACGTGGCCCCACCGACCTTCATCCGCCCCACCACCAGAACCCCTCCAAGGCAACCATAGACGTCCCTGCCACCCACGTCTTCGATGCATGCTAAAGCCTGCTACCTACAATGGTGAGTGCCATGGGACTAGCACTCATCTAGGAGGGGGGTAATGTTAACCCTCAAATGAACAAGGCAGAAAAGCTGAAAAATCTAAAGTAGAAGATAAGGCCAAGGCAAAAGTGAACAGAAGATGAAGGCATGCCAAGAAGAATTTGGAAACACAAGAAGTGCAGAAAAGTCCTAAATCAAGGAAAAAGGAGCACAAGAAAAAGTGCAAGTCTATACTTTTGTAAAAAAGCGCAAGGCACGCCATGATTTATTTTAAGAGTGCGGGCTCTCATTCGTGAAATTTGTAAAGGTAGATGGCCTGTAGGACGGAAGCTAGGAAGATAGGAGGACAATGGGAAAAAGGGCCTAGGCCATGACCGGCCATGTAAAAAAGGGGATAAGGGGATGACTGCCCAAAAAGGGATTTAGGGTTTTATATATAAAGTTGAAAAGTGAATGAAAAGATCATTCTTGTGTGTGGCCAAAAGTGGCTCTCCTCCTCCTCCTCCTCCTCCTCCTCCTCCTCCTCTTCTTCTTCTTCTTCTTCTTCTTCTTCTTCTTCTTCTTCTTCTTCTTCTTCTCGAGCTTATGCTTGAGAGAGGGAGTGTGAGAGTGTGAGGGAGTGAATGTGTGAGGGTGAGGGACCGGGGTGGAGAAGCTCTCTGTCTTTTTCTCTTCTCTTCTCTTCTCTTCTCTTCTCTTCTCTTCTCTTCTCTTCTCTTCTCTTCTCTTCTCTTGCTCACGGCAATGAAGCTTGGAGCATGGAGCTTGAGGATGCTTTGTTGAATCTTGCACTTGGATCATGGAGCCACCGGAGTGCTCGGGAGAGGAGGTAACTCCATCAGGAATGGAGGTAAGATCACTACACCCATAGAGATGGATGGTGCATCAGCTATGTGAGATGTAGCCATTAGTGCTCGGCTTGGAACGCTTGAAGCAATAAGCGGTCCATGGGTCTTGGTAGTCTGTCACCTCTATAGCTCCGCTGAGAGACTTTTCATTTGGTCAGCTGAGATCTTGAGATAAGATCAACAAACCTGTTCTTAATGACCTCTTTGATGAAGTGGTAGCACACCTAAATGTGTTTCGTCTTCGCATGGAAGATCAAATTCTTGGCTTATTGGATAGTACTCATATAATCTGAATGCAGTCTAGGAACCACATCAGTAATACCAAGATCTGCACCTAAACCAGAGAGCCTCCTTACAAGCCTCAATGTGGCTGCAACATATTCAACCTCAATAGTAGAGAGGGCCATGCATTTCTATACCCTGGACATCCAAGAAGCAACACCTCTAGCAAAGGTGAAGACATAGCCACATGTGGACTTCCTACAATTTGCATGACCTGCATAATCAAAGTTAGTGTACCCCACAACTCATGTATCCTAGCCACCATAGCATATGCACATAGTTACTGTGCCCTTCATGTATCTCATGATACTCTTGATGGCATCCCAATGCTGTCTACTAGGTATAGCCACATAACATGCCCACTGCAAATGATATGTCAAGATGAGTGGCTATCATGGCATACATCAAATTTCCCACATCAGATGCATAAGGGATCTTGGCCATCTTGGCCTTCTACTCATCAAATTGTGGACAATTGGCCTGACTAACCTTCACATGAGAAGGTAGAGGATAGCCAATAGGGTTACCATCTTGCATATGAAACCACTCTCGAGGACTTTTTGGATATACATAGATAAAGGAGCCCCTTAGAGTGATTGTGTGTGATGTGCATCCCAAGAATATGCGAAGCATGTCCCATGTCCTTCATCTCATAGCTCTTCTTAAGCTGAGTTTTCAAGGCATCCAACTCATCATGAGCTCTTCCAACAATAAGCATATCGTCCATATAGAGTGCTAAAATCATAAGGTTGCTATAACGAGCCTTCTTCATATATAAACACGGATCCATAGCATTACGACTATATTCCTATGAATGCATAAAAGCATCAAACTTGTGGTACCATTCCCTAGGTGTGTGCTTAAGGCCATAAAGACTCTTTCTCAACTTGCACACTAGGTGTTCCCTACCTTTTTGTTCAAAGCCCTTAGGCTGCTACATATAAATCTCGACATACAAGTCCCCATGTAAAAAAGTCATCTTTACATCCATCTGATAAAGGTCTAGATCTAATTGAGCAACCAATGCTAGTATCAAGCATAGGGTCATCATTTTGACCACTTGAGAAAAGACTTCATCAAAGTCAACACCATATTTCTACTTGAAACCCTTAGCTACTAATCTGGCCTTATAAGCAAGCTTGGGACATTGAGGGATACTTTTCAGCTTGTACACCCACTTGCATGGCCATGCCTTCTTGCTACTAGGCAAAGGAACCAAATCTCACATATGGTTAGTCTGTAAGGAGTCAAAACTTTGATTGCATATCTCTGACTATCATCTATAGGCATAGCCTCATTATAAGAGAGAGGCTCACATGTATCTGTCACCATAACATAATCCATGGAGGGCGCAAAGTGCTTAGGTAGACATCTAGCTCTAATAGAGCACAAGCTGATCCTAGACAACAACAAATGGGACATGGGCCACTTGAGCATTAACTGTTGTAGGCTATCTAACTGCCTGCATGGTAGCAAGAGGCTCCTCTTGAAAGATCACCCTGCATACCTTAACCTTTTGTGTAGGTTGCTTATACATCTTTTTCTCATGGAAAATGACATCATGGCTGTGAATAACCTTTCGAGCTTGCAGATCCCATAGGTGATAGCCCATCTCACTTGCATCTCCATAACAAGGAAAAATGCATTTGAAAACCTAGTGACAAAAGTGCATCATATAGTTTCCCTTCATTAGAGTCTTGGATATATTTATGCCACCTTATAATTAAAGATGATACTGAAGGAAACCCCATGTCTATGTGTCATTCATCATATGCCTCCAAAACCTAAAAAACTATTGAAAACTCTTAGAAAAATAGCACTTTCTATTTAATTGCCAATGTGGCACCACTTGGGTGCTTTTATTACCCTCCCCCTCTCCCTATTAGTTTGGTATCCCACACACACACACACACTCTCTCCTCTCTCTCTCTCTCTCTCTCTCTCTCTCTCTCTCTCTCTCTCTCTCTCTCTCTCTCTCTCTCTCTCTCTCTCTCTCTCTCTCTCTCTCTCTCTCTCTCTCTCTCTCTCTCTCTCTCTCTCTCTATGGTGTACCGGGTGGTCTTCAGGGTGATGTTCCACAATAAAAAGCCATATGGCAACGGATTACAAAAAAAACTTGTGAACCCATCACTTTGAGAAAAAGTTGTTGGCTTAATCATTCTAGAGAATCATTCCAAATTATAAACACTTTTGGCTTCATTTGTATGCTTACTAGAAGATCCTAAGGTTTTTTTGGTAGCTAGGGTATATAACATACTATCCTTTCATTTTAAGAACTCGTACAATAAAATTAGAACTCATTGGAACCTTGTGATCACTATGATAGTCAAAGGCGAGCAACATCATCCTTAATTAAAGAGTATGTTTTCTTCTACTAAGATCAATAGGATGCCCCACAAATTTCAACCATCAAACTAAGCAATTAAAACTACAACAATTGATGGTTTCTCATCCAAAGCTCATAAGGTGTAGAACTAAGACTATGTTTGTATTGGCATGTCCAAGTTTGCAATTAGGAGTAGATTCTCACCATAGATCTTTAACCTTGTTGTAACCCACATTATAAAAGCCTGCCTCAATTACTACAACCATATCAACCATAGATTTAAAAACACCCATCCATTACGTAGATATAGAGATTATGAAAATGGACACACTAATTCAAATAAGAAATCTTCATAAGTTGGGACAAAGGATTCAACCACTGTATCAAGAAGACATTCCTAATATGTTCTACGCAAGGATAGTAAGTGTCATAGAGCCACGCAACAATTGGGAGGAATCAATCCTTTGACCAGTTGAAACACATACACCCACCTTAGCCAACTAAGATAGGGCTCCTTGACATGGGTTCACAAGTTACCTTTGGCTCTTTATGTCCTTAACCTAGTATGTCCAAGTGACATTGTAGCACCATTCCAAGTTGATTCATAACCTTGTTGGCTTGTTAGGAGATAAAACATGCTCCAACTTAGAATTATCATTATCATTATCAAAGGTAAACTTTTAATTAAATTGATGAGAATATGTCAAAGAGAGAAACATGTGCAAACAAAAACATAGAGAACAGAGAAGTAATAACCGTTTTTATTTTGGTTATGTTGCATCAACTCTTGGATGATATGTGCCAATTTGGATCATTTCAATCTTATAATGTTAGGTTGAGGAGAAAATGGATGCTGCAAAGTTTTATGTGCTAATGGAAATGGAGCCTTGAAAACTCGACGTGCACTGGTGATGATTGAAGGCAAATTCTAGGCTCTCATATCTGCTTCAATTTTCCACAAGAAATAAAAAAAATTGGAGGTATGTTTTCTCAATCAACATCCAATACATCAAACGGCCAATCTGTTGCATGGTCCTACTTATATGCAAATATCCTAGGCATATATTTCTCACTTAAGCCTATGGTAGTTTGTGGGGTTCTTGTCAATTTTATGATGACATCAACAAGCAAGTCCACTACTAGAGTAAGGGGAGGAGAAAGAGCTGAACCAAGTATTTTCCTTTGGGGACCAACTCTCTTTTTTTAAGAGGGGCCTCTTTTTCTTCTTGAGAGAGCTCCATGAGGTTGTGGTGGATGAGGGTGGGTTGTTCTTTTTGAAGAAAATTAAGTAGCAAGGTCGAATATATCTGCAATCAAATCCACAATATAGCAAGGTACCAATTTGTTCATCGTGTGGGCTGTTAAGCACCCAAAGTACACAAAGTGGACATGGTTAATTCAATCACCATCATATTTTTGTATGCAATCTAAGGTCACTAGTTATGCCTTAGTTCAGAGCGATAAAGTTTTGGGTGCATCAAGGGCACATGCTTTGGTGGAGGACACTGATCAAAATTGGCCGATAATAGCCACTACCTAGCAAATCTAATTGATTAAATATTCAAGGTGTAGATATCTTACCAATGCAACTAGTAGCTAGTCTAAGAACAAAGACTTTCAATTTTATGCTCTATCTTGGGTGTCAATAAGAAGAATCAATTTGTTCTATGTAGTGGGCTATCATCTATCACATGATGGATGTAAGAGCAAGGACGAGCAGAGCTATAATACAGTAACTGATGAATATTTTTGGGTCTAGTTAGGTGTGCTTTGAGCTTTGCTATGCCAAAATTTTCATTTCTAAAGTAGGTGGTAAATTTTGAGGAGAAAACTATATTCTACACTTGTTTATCATTAAAATAAATGTTTCTTTAGGGTAGGTCTTCATGCTAGAATGCTGGAATTTTTTCGGTCTAGTTGGGCATGCTTTGAGCTTAGCTACACCAAAATTGTCATTCCCAAAGTAAATGATATCTTTTGGGGGAGAAAACTATATTGTGAACTTTTTTATCATTAAAGATATTGTTTCTGGATAGTAGATATTCATCTCAGAATGCTGGAGTTGACTATGATGGCAATCTTCTTCAGATTAGGTGATACCCCTAACTAGTGCAGTAAAGCAAATGTATTTGAGATAAGGATGCTTCGATAATCTTTCTTGATCTAGTCTGTTTCAACTGACTGAAGATGGTTGGAGGAGTGTGTAGAGTGTGCAATAAGACTAGAGGCTTAAGTGGGATGCTTCGATATTCTTTATTGGTCTACTAGTCTATATGCACATGCAGGTTCATATCATAATAGTAGTAGCAGTGACAATGCTTTACAAAGGAGGGGCTACATCAAGTGCACCTAGGCTGGCATGCAATTTCCTTTTATAGAAAAGAGCTTTGACTTGAAACCTTTGCATGAACTACAATAATTATAGGGTGACTCATAATGCAAAGAAGAATCAAACTGGCTTACACTAGTACTTTTAAATTTCAGGTTTGAAATGCTTTCCATTGAATCTCCTCACATTTGTCATGATGGGTATGCATGTTCAAATCAAGGAATTGATGTGAAATCACTACTTGCAAATGCATTTCATTGATATTATTTTTGTATTTGGACTATGAACTAGCTTGTTGCTATTATGCTCATTTCTTGAATGAATATATGCAGTATACCAACTAGCTTGGAAATAGGATAGAGGTTGTACCTTGAGTACATTACATGTATATGGCATTGATGCAATTAAGTGGTTTATTGAAGATATGATTGCAAAAGAGAGAGGGGGGGACAGGTGCTAAATTGTCTCCTACAAGGGGTTTTATGAAAGAAAGTGAAATGCCTGTATCACTAGATGAGAAAGTCAGCTTGGAACAAGATGCTGGCTTCTTTTCATCAAAGGAAGCAAAGATGCAGCCACTAGCAAGATGAAGGAAGATTTTAGAATTATTTGAGAGTTACAATGTTGAATAGAAGATAAAGAACTTTGAAAACATACAATGTTCCCTATAGTCTAGTTTTGGAGAGGATTTCAGATTCCGTCTTGAAGAGAGCTTAGTCACTCAACCTTCAGGTGAGTTATTTTTGCTTGATATATATCAAGGAATCCAAACAATTTGCCTCTTTGAGGTGAAACAAGGCCATGTAACATATGTTGGTTTATTGTTGTGTGTATAGTCTCATACACTACAAACTTATGGAAATAGGTAAAACTTTATGGTAGTACTTGCTAGTTTATTAGCCCTTATAATAACTTAGTACATATTACCTTTATCTCAGTCTCCAGAAGTATAAGCTTCTAGTTTTGAGTGTCAGTTCAGTATTGTGGTTTGGAGTCTAGTTCCAACTCTTCCTCCTTAACAGGTCTATGCTTTGAAAGGGCATGATACCTAGAATCAACTCCAGCAAGATGCCTGATACAAAATTGTTAGTTGAGCCCTCATGTGCATCCAACCTTGTGGCACAAGAGGTCTCTCTGATGAGTAAGAAAATGGTGACCTATCTTGAAAGTTTTGGAGTATGGACTATGGAAAATGGTGACCTATCAAGTTCTCTGGACAAGTCCTACATGCAAGTTCAATGTGTGAGCCTCATGGGACATCAGTCAAGGATCATCATACATCGCAGAGTTCTCTAGACTCCCAGCCTAGTGGGACTTCTTGTTCGAGTCCAAAAGCTTTGGAGAGGTATGTTGTTTCATTGGGCGTTTCTATTTTCCTTTCCATTTAAGTTTAAATATTTCTTAAAAACAAGTTAAGATGTTTGGTTACTTTGGAAAAAAATATATGTTTTGGAAAACTCTGCACACATTATTCTTTGATGAAGAGGACTTGTTTGGAGGATGATGCTGTCAAGATTGTGGGAGAGAAGGGAGTCTCACTTGTAGCTTTCTTGCTTGCACAATGGGGAAATACACACAAAGGTGGAGGCTGAAAAATAGTTTTTCTCTTCTTAGTTTGTGTAAGCCAAAAGAACTCAAGTACAAAGAAATAGAAGAACCCTATATATGGGTCTCAAACCAAACTCAACTAACTAAGGTGGCATACTAACTGAGCCACGAACTAGAGTAGATAAGGATAGCTGTCATCTAGCTATTATTCATGGGCGGTGTACCAACCGCATCTGCAAACTGACAAGTCGGTGACATAAATGCACAACGGCGGTCACCCTGGCATATCACGAGTGGAGCTCGATATCTCAACACTCCCCCTCAAGCTCAATCTCAATTCCTGTACACCAAGCAGGTCTCTGAACTTGCGCAGCTTCTCTGCGCCCAATGCCTTTCATGAATATGTCAGCTACCTAATCCTCTGTGCTGACATAAACTAGATCAATAAGACCTAGTAAAACCCTCTCCCACACATAGTGATAATGCACCTCAATGTGCTTTGTTCTAGCATGATATATTGGGTTATTTCCCAAGTGTATACTACTCATGTTGTCATAATAAATGACAACTGGCCCATCTGTAGGCTGTGCATATCATAAAGTAGCTTATGCAACCAAGCTACCTCACATGCAGCCATTGTTGCACCCCTGTACTCAGTCTCTATGCTCGACAAGGCAATTGTAGGCTGTTTCTTGCTGCTCCAAGTGACTGCAGCACTCCCAAAAGAGAACACATATCCACTGGTAGATCATCTATCAGAAATACTACCAGCCCAATCAGCATCAGTGTATCTGAATGCAACTGTATCTGAACCCCAGTCTCATAAAATAGTCCATACTGCAATGTGGACTTCACATATCTGAGTATGCGTCTAGCCGCATCCAAATGTGGTTTCCTTGGAGCCTGCATAAACTGACTTACCAATCCAATAGCATAGCTCAAATCTGGCCTGGTAATAGTCATATAAATCAAACTTCCTACTATGCGTATGTACATAGTAGGGTCTTCGAGAAGCTCACCTGCATCTATGCTCAGCTTCACATTCTGCTCCAAAGGAACTGAAATAGGCTTACAGCCTGTCATCCCATATTTGGACAGCATGTCCGATCCATACTGCTCTGCAAGAGCCGTATCCCACTTGGTGATCTAATCACCTCGATGCCCAAGAAATAACGCAGCTCTCCCAAATCCTTCATCTCAAACTTCTGCTTCAATAGCATTTTCACATGAAGGATATCTTCATCACTGTCACCTGTCATAATCAAATCATCAACATAAATGACAAGTAGCATAATACCTTTCTTTGTTTTTCTCACATAAAGTGAGAAATCTGCCTTGGAAATCTGAAAGCCAATAGTGACAAGATATTGTCCTATCTTGTCAAACCATGCTCTAGGTGCTTGCTTCAAGCCATACAATGCTTTCTTCAACCTGCAAACAAACTCAAGATGAACAGCATGCACATAACCTGGTGGCCGCTCCATATAGACCTCTTCTTGCAAATCACCATGCAAGAAGGCATTCTTTACATCCATCTGATGTAAAGACTATCCCTTTGATGTAGCCATAGAAATGACTGCTCTTACGGTTGCCATCCTTGCAACTGGACTGAATGTTTCTTCATAGTCAATGCCATATATTTGTGCATACCCCTTGACTACTAATCTTTCCTTGTATCTGTTCACAGAACCATCTGCGTTGTGCTTCACCTTATAAACCCACTTACAACCAATTGCATTCTTATCTTTAGGCAAAGGTACCAACTCCCATGTAGCATTTGCTTCCAAGGCATCCATTTCTTCATCCATGGCTTTCTCCCATTTTTCTTTTCCCATGGCTTGCTCAAAAGAAGTAGGTTCTGGTTCCTATATCACTTTGACCATATATGCATAGTGAATGGCTGTAAATCCATCATATTTCAGCCTATCCACAGGATACCTAGCTCTGGTAGACCTACGCAAAGTAGGCTCACTCCCAGGTGCTCTCAAAACATCCCTGGTCTTCCTTACTCTAGGTGTAACAATAGAAGGAATACCCAACTCATCATCAATGCTCTGTTCTAAGCCACTGGATTCACCATCCACATAAGAGTGACCTGCATTCACATCAAACATTCTACCTTCTCTTTTCCTTTTCGTGATACCTGCATACCACTACCTGCATTGCTTTGAGAAGATTATCCTGATCTCAATCTGCCTATCCATGGCAAAGAATGTGAACCACTGCTAGAGGACGCTCCAGGTCCACTAATATCTTGTGACTGCTGTTGTGAATTCTGTGCAGCATTACCATTTTGTACATCTACATCATCAATCACATTTACTGGTTTATACCAGCTACTCATCTCATCAAAAACAACATCTCTGCTCACTGTAAACTTACGAGTAGAAGGGTTATAGCATCTATACCCTTTCTGCTGCTCTGCAAAGAGTAACCAATAAAGATGCACTTCTCAGCTTTTGGATCCAACTTGGATCTCAACTCATCTGGCACATGAATATAGGCAATGCAACCAAAAATCTTCAAATGAGAAATATTTGGCTTCCTACCAGTATACCTCTCCTCTGGAGTCATCCCATGTATTGCTGCAGTGGGAGTCCTGTTCATTATGTAGACTGATGTAGCAACTGCTTCAGCCCAGTAAAAATCTGGCAAGTCTTTTTCATTGAGCATGGCACTTGATACCTCTCTAATATGCCTGTTTTTCCTTTCTACAATTCCATTTTGTTGTGGGGTATGACTGCATGAATATTGCTACTTTATGCCATGCTCCTGTATGAACCTTGCAAACTCACTTGAGAGGTACTCTCCCCCTCCATCTGACCTTAGGCATTTTATTTGCAGGCCTGTTTCTTTTTCAACCATAGCTTTAAGAGTTTTGAAATGCCCAAAAACTTCACTTTTCTTTTTCATAAAATACACCCAAACTTTTCTGCTATAGTCATCAATAAAAGTGACAAAATAATGACAGCCTCCAAGAGATGCAGCTTTAGTAGTCCACACATCAGAGTGGATTAATTCCAATGGCTTCTTACTATCTTGAACATGTCTAGGAAATGGTTTCCTTGCCTGTTTTCCAAACTGATAGGCTTCACATACCTTATGCATTTCTGCAATCTTGAATTTAAGCAATCCTGCAACAATATTTTGGGCTTGCATTGATTTAAGTCACTGTACATTAACATGAACAATGCGTTTATGCCAGATATCAATATCTGCAACTACACTGATCCCATGTGCAAACATTGTTGCACTCAATTCAGGCATGTCTGCATCCAACGTAAACATTCTACCCTTCTTCTTTCCTTTTGCTATCAAGTGACCTTTATTTTTCATATCCTCAACAAAGCATCCATGAGGATTAAATGTGACCTGCAAGCCCTGCTCAACCATTTGACCAACAGAAACTAGATTCTTGGTGATATTCGGAACATGAAATACATCGGACAGGTATTTCTTTTTCCCATCCTGCATAGACAAAGGAATTTTTCCAATCTGCACAATAGGATGTGCAGTATCATCACCAGTCTCCACAAATCCTAGTTTTTCCATTTTCCTTGCATCCTCCATTCATTCTGCATGACCTGTCATGTGGTTTGATGCACCTGAGTCAACATACCATACATCATTGCTTTCTTCTACACTTGTCACAAAATTGTTCATGTGCTGCACCATAAACAAATGCTCATTTCTGTCATCACCCTGTCTACTAGAAGATGCATAATTCCCTTGTTGCAATTTTCCATTCATGATGTCATTCTGCTTTTTATAGCAGTCTTTAGAAATATGACCCATTTTACCACAGTAGTAGCATTCAACATTACTGTTTGCATTTTGGCCTCTTTGCCATCCACCACGACTTCTTTGGCTCCCCCTGCCTCTAGAGTTACCACGTCCTCCTTCATAGGACTGGTTTTCTTGAGTTTACTGCATATTTTGATTTCTACCACGGCCTCCAGATCAACCTCCTCTACCTCTGCCTCTACCTCTTCCAGCATTTGAGTAGAAGACAGCTTCTTTTGAAGTTCCTCCTGAAGAAGATGCACCACCATTTCTCTGCTCCTCAGAAATTAGAAGAGCAATCAACTCCTCAAAATCACGAAATCTTTCACGGACAGAAATGGATGTTCGGAACTGTGCATAATCCTTTTCTAGACCATTCAAGGTCACAAAAACTAAATCATCATCTTCCACTGGCGACCCAATGGAAGCAAGTGCATCTGCAATCTTCTTCACCTTCATGTGGTAGTCATTGATGCTCATATTTTCTCTTTGCACATTGTGTAACTCTTGCTTGAGCTGCATTTTCCTGGCTTGCGTATTTCTGTTGTACATTTTTGACAAAGTATCCCATGCCTCCTTTGGCGTACTTGCATCTTGAATATGCACAATCATAGAGTCTGAAATGCTAATAGACAGCTAGTACATAACTTTCCTGGCTCTCTCATGCCATGCTTTAAATGCCTGCATTTGCTGTTGATTGGGAACATCAAGAAGAACTGGTTCTTCTTCATTTCCTGCAACAAATTTCCAATATCCTTTTCCCATAAGGAAATTCGTCATTCTGAACTTCCATGCTTGGAAGTTGTTCTTGTCAATCTTTTCAGTGACAATCTGTAAAAGAGAATCAGACGCCATTACAGGAACACTGCAAAAAATTCTGTCACTGCAAAGAGCACAGCTTCAGCCTCACAAGGGCAAATCTGCAAAACTGACGAAAGTGGTATTTGACCACATAGTCACTTCCTAGTGACGATTTTGCATCAACAGGCAACAAGAATGATTCTGTAACTCCCAATGTCTCTGTGCACAGGCATACGATGCAATTTTTACAGTAACGTTTCACCGGCCTGTAGAACAGTGGTCGCACAGCATAAAACAGAGCCTTTTCTTGAGTGCATGCAGAAAACTTTCACCTCCAAAACAGGCCCTGAAATGGCCTCAAATCAAAAAAACAGGGATACCATGGGCTAAAGCCCTATCTCGCAGCATATACTGCCCTCTTGCCATACCACAAAGGGCGTCTCAATCTGAGACAATGCACTCCTGCACTTTCCGGATGTGCTACCTGTAGAGACTTGCTCCCAAACTAGAAAAATGAAAGCAACACTGGTCCTCTTACCAGAACACCACGAACTTGGCTTGCTTTCTTGAGCTCCTCACCACGAACAAGGCTCTAATACCATGTCAAGTTTGTGCCAGAGAAGGAAGGAGTCTCACTTATAGCTTTCTTGCTTGCACAATGGGGAAATACACACAAAGGTGGAGGCTAAAAAACAGTTTTTCTCTTCTTAGTTTGTGTAAGCCAAAAGAACTCAAGTACAAAGAAATAGAAGAACCCTATATATGGGTCTCAAACCAAACTCAACTAACTAAGGTGGCATACTAACTGAGCCACGAACTAGAGTAGATAGGGATAGCTGTCATCTAGCTATTATTCATGGGCGGTGTACCAACCGCATTTGCAAACTGACAAGTCGGTGACATAAATGCACAACGGTCACCCTGGCATATCACGAGTGGAGCTCGATATCTCAACAGATGCCACTTCAGAGAGTTACCAACTTAGGCATGTAGCAGGCATTAGAGATGAGTTTGATCAAAGAGATGCCCTGTAGCAATCAACAGTGATTGAATCTCAGAATCAAATGACTAATGATGGTACGGTAGTTTATCTTTTAGATGATGAATTAGACCATAGTTCAAAGCCATCCAAGAATGTCACTGATGGAAAAGTCAAGCTAGACAATAGAGACTGGTCTTGAAACCCTTGCTCCACTCATTTATATGGTAAACAACAGAAATGGAAGGGAATTAACTATTTTTGACAATCCAAAACAACGAACTCAGAAACATAATCTAGAATCAACATTTGAGAATGAGGTGATAACTGGAGAGCTCTGAAAAAAAACTCATGCAAGTGTTCCAATGATGCAGACATGTTTAGTTTCAAGGTTCTCAAGTTCATGCACCTGTCATAAGAAGCTGTTCCAAAGCCTAAAAGTCCACCTCATCCTAAACAATTTCACGATTTTGGAATACAAGAGAAGTAGCTAGCTGGAATTGGGTTACAAATGAGCTAGAAAAATCATCCACTTTATTCTCAAGAAAATTAAGGTATTACAAGTATTGCAACTTCTCACAATAAATGCAAGTCCATCAAAGCCAAAATCTTTGCACATAATCAAGGTTAAAGTTTGAAAGTTGTTCAATGGGTTGCAATCCTTGACAGTGGACATAGTCATGTGTCTCATTCTAATATTTTCCAATGAGGGATAAGCTGTGCAAAAATCTTGAAACCAAGGATCAGTATGGGCACCCCAATTTCTTGAAATCAGAGACAGCCCATTTGGAGATGCAGCTTTATTGTCTGGTTTACGTTATTATGAATTTGGAGATGTATGAAATGCTAGCAACTAGTATACATTAGACACGCACTCAAAGCTGTCAATTGCAATATGTCAATATCAAAGTACATCAACTGGCATAACCAACCATGCATGTAACAGGCCCTGGGGTAACTGAGGGGGCTTGCTAAAGGTATAGTGGACTGAGAGGGGTAGTAGAAGCTCAATAAGAAACCAAGATAGGTGTATGCATAACTGACAAGACCTCACAAAGGTTGTTATATGGCTAAGACAAGTCTCAACTCAAATCAGCCCTCAAGGCATAAACTACAGACATATAGCATGTGAAGAGAGCATGTACAAAAAGTGAATTTCCCCATTATGCCAATAATCAAGCTCAACTACATAGCCAAATGCTCAATGTAATATCCAAGTGTCAAGTAGCGTCTCCCACTAGAACAAAAGTCGAATGCCAAACGAGAAAACAAAGCTCAAAATATCATGGGGAAGGCATCTATACATCCAAGATCATGTAGCATGTGATAGGATTGTAGACCTCAAGATAATCTCAAGCTCGTAGGTGTAAGTCAATGTAGCATTAAAGCATAACCCATGCAAGAAGTGGCAGCCTCCATGACATTCAAGGCAATGTATTCTAGCTCCAAACATGCAAATGTAGCCCAAATATGAAGCTCAAATTTTTGCCATAGCATAGTCAAACGTGAGTAGCAATGTCATCCAATGTAATCCCCAAATGGCATAAGTGCTTCAATAATACATAGAGTTGCCCAAGTAATTGACAGGCTAGAAGCAATGACCAACAATAGAAATCTCTGCATTAACTGACATGTTTCAACCCAACATGAAGCTCAAAGCATATCCAAGCCTTATCATAGCATCCAACATCATAGCCATGTCCACAATAAGAATCAATGAAGCTCGTGACATGACTTAGTGGTGGTTTTCCTTGTGAGTAACCAGTATACTACCCTGCTTTGAGTAGTGATATCTGTGTAAGATTGAGCCAAATGTGGGCTCTAATCAATCCCAAAAGCATGTAAAAATATTACCATAACATCCTATCATCAAGGAAACTGTATATGGAAGGCAATTGCATCATTATATGAGCTCTAAACACGGAGAAGTGTATTGCTTCTGATAGGTTTGAGCAAGGTAACTGTTGTATACAATAGCATATTGAAGTATAGGAGCTCAACTTTAATACATATAATGCAAGAAGCCCAAGACTCAATGCCCAAGAGTACTGACCAATGCTAAAAGTTTCACAAACTATAAGTGATGAGAAAGAGTTGCAATTTATAACCGGGAGGATCAATTGAACAGCAGGCACAAATTTCTCATCTCATCCTAATTGAAGCAAGTCATAGCATATGCTAAAGAGTAGGGAGGGCACAAGGGAGGGCCAATGTGGACTCCAAAAAATCCTTGGATTGAAGACAAAGAGTTCGAGCAGCACAAATGTCAACCAAAGCAATTGCAGAATTTTCTTGTACTATCTCGTGATCGTGTGCCAATAACTTGACAACACGCTGAGCTGCTACTATGGTGGCTAGTCATAGGGATGCTCAAGAAGGCTTCAAAGTAGCTCAACAATGGACTGAAGAAATGCCAAACAAGTTTGGGAATGGGGAGGGTAAACACACTGTATTGGACTAAAGCCCTGGCTGCCATGAAACCGCTGTTGTAGATATTTGAAAGCTAGCTAAGTCGGGTTGAGCTTTGCAATCTTGCTCTAATACCAGTTGAAGGGAGTGTGTCCTAAACTGGAAGCAGGGAGCGGAAGTAAAAGCTATGGTAGAAGAAGCAAGAGCAAGAGAGAGACACACACACAATGTGGCAACTCCAACAATCACAATGTGTGACCGGTTTTCTCTTTATTCAAATATCACTAAAAGAATTAAGAATGAAGTGACATTGAAGGGTTCTTGTCACCTGCAATAATATATAGTTGTGCAAGTATGTGGGCACTATCAGTGTAACTAATGTACGGCGGCTAGGCACATGCGCCTTTAACCCCAACACTACAGTCAAAACTCCCTCCCAGTCCTATGAGTTTTCTTCACCCAAGAACCCCTAAAATTTTACCTCAAAGTTGGTAACGAGCTGCAAAATTTGATATGAGTATCTCCAACGCGGCCATGGCTGCTGTGAGATCTCCAAGAAAGGTTGCCAGTATCCTATGGTACTTCATCACTACTCCTTATTACAGCTCTTCATGTCTCTGCTATACCTATCTGAACTAGGTTTTTGTTTTTTGTAAAATGTAACTAGATATGAAGAAAGAGAAGGAAGAAGGGACCAAAGATTGAAGCTCTAATACCAACTGTAATGAAGGAGACCTAGGAGAGAGAAGGAGAGAAGGTAGAGACTACAAGAGGGAAGAGAGAAAGAGGGAGAAGGAGAGAGAGAAAGACAAGAAAAGGGAGACATAGAGAAGGGAAGCCATGGAAGTTGGAAGAAAGGATAAAAAGGGACTTGATTATTGATAATTGATGCCCTAATTCGGTCTCTCAACACATTAAATACCCCATCAATGTAACCAAGTATTCCCGTGGTAACCCCATGTCATACCCATCTATCCCCACTCTTTTACAAATGCTATATGGCACTCTTCTCTCAATTTATATTTGTTTCTTTTATTTTGTGAGGTCTTTAAAGGGTTTGTGATGGTGGTGACATGAGTAGTGGCACTTGCAACCAATCCAAGAAATTGTTGTATCTGCTTAACTAACGTGCATGGGATACTCTTGGATTGCTAGTACTTTTTTGGATCTATTTAGACTCATGACTGACATGCAAGGGATACTCCTGGTTTGCTAGTACTTTTTTGGATCTATTTAGACTCCTGTATTAAAGTTTATATAGCCTAAAAATTTTGATGATGTTTTGGCCTACTTACATTTTTTGACTTGGATTGATAGATTCTTTTCTTAAAGATGATGGAGAACTCCCCAAAGCACATAAAGATGCTCATTACAAGTCTTGGTGTGAATCTGGCATAAAGGTAAATATTTAAGACTTTCTTTTTGAGTAAGTCATGGAAAATTATATTGCATATGCATCAGAAAGTGCTCAAAGCATTGCATCAGCTAATCCAAAGGGCTTTAAAGGTATTTACCAATAGGTGGAAGCCATGCCAATGAATGTAAGATATGTTGGCTACCCAAGTTGATCAAAGAGATCATCTATCATAGGTAGAGGATGCACATCCTTGATTGTCACTTTATTGAGTAGCTTGTCGTCCACATAGAATTAGTATTTTCCCTCTCTCCCTTGACCAAGAGGGGCCTAACTACCCACAAACATTTGGAGGGATGGAAGAAAACTTTCCTTAACGTGCCCTCTATTGGTTGGTTCATGTAGTTTTTTTTGGGATATTAAATGAATAGCAATCTTGATTGGGTTTACTAGTTGTTTGGATCTCATGAAATATTGCATTGTTGATCCATGTTTTATGCATGGATTTAGTAACAAGTTTTGATGTTGTGAGAGCTTGATTTATCTCATACTGTTGTATTCTTGGAGCCACTATTTAGGACTTCATATTTATGCTATTTAATTGTCTTAAAAATATAAACTCAATTTTACTAAGTAATTTTTATTTGGTAACATACAATAAAGTATAATTAACTTTTATCATATAATATATGAAAATATTTTACTATATTAGTGATTCTATCTAGTTTTCTTATATGGCAAAATTTTGCTATATTATTGGTTCTAACTAGTTTTCTTATATAGGAAAATCTTACTATATCAACAACTAGAAACTTTTGGAATTTCTATATGGGAATATTTTACCATATTACTAACTTGTAAAGTGCTCCACTTTTACTGGTTGAGACTTTTCTAGATACTTTGATAAGTATCTAGAAAATTTCTCTTTTTTTACCATATGGGAAAGTGTCCTAGGTTCCTTGTGACTGCAACTATCATCTATGGCTATGACATGAAGGCAAGCAGGCTTGATTGGAAGGGGGGGTAAACCATGTTGCTGGAGAGTTGTAATGTGCCCTCCAAGCACATTTTTAGTGGTCCATAAATGAATCTAAGTGATGTCACCCGACACTCCCATGGAATGTTACAAGGTTTGTTGCCTAGGGTTTCTCGAGTTCGCCTCGCAACGGAATGTTCGTGGTTGAACCTACTAGGATCGACCTAGAATCTGAGTCCCTACTAGTGGTCAAGGTCTCCTGACAACATTCTAACATCGGGACCTGGACATCCTACTTTACCTAGAGATACCCAAGCCGAAGTAGACCCATGCTGCACTTGGCTCAAAGAGAATGGGAAACAAGAGGGATGCACCACTCAACCTCTCTACCCATAAGACATAGTCCCATTCCGGTCCCCTAAAACGGCATGAATCGGGGTTCTAACCTAGCAATTCCTCAGGGTCAAACGTCCGTAAGACCTTGTGAGTGTTGGGGTAAAAGGCCTCTGGGCCTACCCGTGTACACTGTGACCACCCATTCTTTATTCATATATAATATGATAGTGCAATAAGGCTATCAATTCAGTTGGGCAGCACCTACATTGTGTGCGCTCTTCTCTCCCACATCTTCCTCTTCTCATTCTCCACTTCCATTGCATCCCCTTCAACTGGTATCAAAGCTTTGGATTAGTGATTGATTGTGGAGCTTGGCCTGGCATTACTTCAGCCCAGATTGAAGACCTAGAGCTTGGAGCTTCAATGCCAACCATGGCTTCTTCCCCCTGAGGTAAGATTTCATCTCCCGCCTCTCCCCGGCCCTCATAGGCTCTTTACAGGTGTTCCTTGGCTTCATTGGGCACCTTGTATGTCCCCCATTTTCCCCCTTATCCTCAGCATAACTAGCAGGCCCCACAGTAGCAGCTCACACTTTTTTGCACTTGTTTCAAAATCTGGCTCAAAAATCCCATTTTTTCTCATATCTTGGGCATCCAGAACCCGATTTAGGCAAGGTAAGAGTCTAACTTGGGGCTTTAGCATGCTCGAGATGCAATGGTGATGTTAGATCTACCAAATTCTAATCACATAATTTTCTATAATAGATCTGATTTTATGTACAGTAAGAAAATGACATGCTCTTAGCTTATGTGATGCTCCTGAGGCTTGGTATTTGATGCCCAAGTGCTTTGGGGATGTTTGCCCAATGTTTTGAGATGCTTTGGGCCTTGGTTTGAGCTTCCATAGCTTGATTTATGCAGGGATTTACTAATCTACATTGTTTTGGCAGCAAGGTTTTATCAAGGACGGCTTATGCATAATGCTCTTTGTTGGCATTCGAGTGTCCTATTGGATGTATTGATGCTTGTCATCATGGTTTATGCGCGGCTATGCTATTTGAGAGCTATTGGGCCTTGATTTGGATGCAAACACTAAGTGTGCTCATCATAAAGCAAATTTTTGTATGCCAAATCGTGACTTGTCTATTGGATAATCTGAGCTTCCATTGCTAGATATAGAGGAGATGGAAAATATTGTAGATGCAGACATAGTGCTAGAGAGTATTGATGATGGAGAGATTCTAACTAGGGTTGCTTCTATCTTATCTAATATGCTGGTTGATGCTCAAGACATAGATGCATCAATTGATGCAATATTAACAAAGGTTGATATAAATACTGTAGTCCATAAGGTAGACCAGCTAGCTAATGATGTTATGGGGAAAGTGCCCATTGATGATGCGATGATGGAATGTGAAGATGTTATCATGCAAAAGAGGGAAGATGCTATGATACTAGAGGATGCAAAAGAAATATATGCTTTGAAAGATTATTTGGTTATGTAGATAGTCAATCCAACCATGCAAGCCAAAGAAGACACATTTGCAAGTTATGTTCTAACACCAAATAAAGAGATATATGTCATGGATTGTGTTCCATTGTGGACACTTGAAGCTAGGGTCATATGCTTTGATATGTAGGATGATGGGAAAAATATGGAATCATTTATGTAGGGGAAGCTAGAGAACACAAGATGTTGCAATGGGATATTGGATTAGCATTTGATCCTGGAGATCCTAGCAAGTTTGTGGATTTTGGATGTTATGAGCTATTGATGCCTTATTATCTTGATGGGACTGTTTGGGATTGTTTTGTGTTTCTGAGTATGCTTGTGATTTGGGTTTATGATCCTGGTGGGAGGATAATTATGTGCATGATTGTTTAGGTGAAGAACATATGAGTGTTTGATCCTTGTGGGCTACATAGTCTGGCACATTAAGGGGATGTGCAACTTCGAAGGGGGTGGATATTGTATGGATTATTATCGATTGTATGAAAAATATTGGCATGGATCTCTCCAAGACATTAAAGTTATGCTTCACGAATGCACTCACAAAGTAGATAACAAAATTTTTCCTTAGGGCATAATGGACATTAGGAGGATTTATCTTTTCATGTGTGAAGCTTTTGAGATTGGATGATGTAGATGATACAAGATATGGATGATGATGTTGTGCAATACATGATGGCTTGATGAGAAATATTGAAGACTAATACTTTTGATTTTTTAAGTTTACCAAGGGCTAAGGATATTAAGGTCATACAGAAATAAACAGTGACATGATGGGATTGGAACTAGTTATCTATACTATTGTTTGGAGGGAGAGTTTCATGTTCTCATTGAGATGGGCAAGACATTGGATCGCGATCTTTAGTTTATAATCCATGAACCATAAATATTAGTTATTTCTATTACAATTTTATCAATTCATGATTGAATAGATTGATTACATGGATCCTATCAAATTGAAAGTGTGTACTAGTACTATTAATTGAGGGATGGTTCATGTTCACATTAATGGGGTTGAAAGTTTTGTTTTTTAATTTTGAGTGAAAAATATTTATTTTTTCATCAATATTTAGAGATCTTATGAGAGTGGGCATAGTTTGATCACATACACATGCACGCATGCACATGCACACATGCACACACGCACGCACGCACGCGCGCGCGTGAACACACACACACACACACACACACACACACACACACACACACACACACACACACACACACACACACACACACACACACACACACACACACACACACACACACACACACACACACACACACACACACACACACACACACACACACACACACACACACACACACACACACACACACACACACACACACACACACACACACACACACACACACACACACACACACACACACACACACACACACACACACACACACACACACACACACACGTGCCATTGAATCAAGGCTATGTGCCCATGTTGGGAAAGCTTCATGTCCTCATTGAGACCAAAGAGTTATGGATCTTTGTTTCACTCACTATTCATGAACAAAAAGATTTGGTTGTTTTACAACTTCTTAAGTTAATTCCACATATTATTTTGCATCAACAAATTATGCATGATATGCAAAACTTGTGAAGGCTTCAAGACTAAAATTGCCAAGATGAGACCTATTAGACAAGTTTCAAAACAACTCAAATTAGAGTAGCCACTCCTATTTTTAAAAAAGCTGAAGCCAATTCCAAATCAAAGGGAAAAATAGTATAGTATTTTAACCCTTGCATCAACTAGCCTAGTGCATATTTTTATATTTCTTCACCACTATGCATATTTTGTATTGCATATGGCATCGTCCCATTGGAGTGACTATTCCTTGATAAAATCTCCTAAGATGCACTGGATGTCTCCTATCATTCTTTTATCATATGTCAATTTCACTTTTTCAATCTCTCTTATCCATGCTCAATTTTTATCTTTCCTTACCACTATGCATATTTTGTATTACATATGGCATCGTCCCATTGGAGTGACTGTCCCTTGATGAAATCTCCTAAGATGTATTGGATATCTCCTATCATTCTTTTATCATATATCAATTTCACTTTCTCAATCCCCCTTATCCATGCCCCATGTTTTATTTCACTAGCCTTAGTCAATGCCTCTCACGGGGGATTCACTAGTAGCAATAAGGAGACGTCACCTGCATGCAAAAAATATATGAAAATACCCCTTATCTACCCCCTATTTATGGGACCTTACCTTATAAAACGTACCTTCCTTCCCTTACACTCACGAGGTACCATATGGTAAACCCTAGTGGACCCCCAGGATGCCTATATCTCATTTTACATTAGTTTTTTCCCTTTAACTCTATTAGCAATTTGACAATAAACCTCCTTGGCCCCTTCTAACTCTTTTCTCTCTTTGCTGCATAATTAGATTCCTTGTAGTCTAGTACATTGTGAAATTGAGGCAGTGCTACTTTCCAACTCCCAAACTTCCTTCTTCATATCCTCTTCTAGTGCACTCACAAATCCATCAAACATGATTATAATTCTTTGCAAATCTACATCCTAGATCAAAATCATGAGAGGGGCATAGTCCTTGCCAATGTAAGCTTTGCTTACTGCTTGACGACCTAATATCTCTTCTCATAACATCTTCGGAGCATGCTATCATTGTATCCACACACATTTACTAAATCCATGTTTCCATCTTCTCGATCCATTTGGATATTCAAAAGCCTTCAACCCATGGAGTTGTATTTCAATGTTGATTTTTTTTTTTTAATGAGTGTTAACATCCCAACTCCCCTTCACTAACTCCACCAAAGTAACATGTATAGTCTCCATGAATAAGCATTAGGCCACTATAAGTATGAATTTTATGTTCTTGGACCAAAATAGCAACTAAATTCTTTTGCCTCATCTACTTTCAAAAGGCACCTCTCTTGATACCTTTGCTTAATCATTTAACATATTAGGCTCATTTTGATGCGCATTATGAAATTCCACTTCCTTTCTTTAGAGCCTCTCATCTCTCTTGACTTCCAAAGCTTGTTCTTTGAACCAAATGCTTCCTTGACCACCTTAATTTGGATGATATCCTTTCCCTCCTATTTGTGTCATGAAACATTCCTAGAGCATTGTACCTGGCATCTTGCATTTTCTTTGTTCCAATGCCATTGAAACTTTTGCATCTGTGATTGGATACTTATGGTCAAGATGCTCTAGAGAAATATGACTAATAGGCGGTGTCTTTTCCAGTGTGCTTCCATGCCATCTTCCCCTTGCTATTGCTAACTTTTTGCTAGTCCTCCTCCATTCTTTCTATATCTTCTCATTCCTTCTTGCTTTCCTATATCTTTCTACTATTTTTTATCACTTCAGATGAGGTTCCTTTATTGCTTGGATTCTTTGGCTTTTCTTGCTCCTCATTATTGCTTGGGCATTCATGAAAGTAATTCCCCCATAGACCATAATTCTAACAAATACTTGTAAATCTACTCCATGATAGCTTCAAGCAGAGCATTCTAAATATAAGGCATGTCAACCCAATAATGTCTTTGGCTTTTCCACCATGGTATCCCATAGCATGCAAAACCTATTTCCAAAATGACTTTCTAGAGGAGGCAAGTAGAGAGGCTTAATGATCCCTTTTGCAATGTCTAGTAAAAGATCCCACAAGTACACAAGGAGATCTAGTATGTCAACCCTTATAGGACACTACTTTTTAAGATAATCTCGACCAAGCTCCATGGGTTACCATGGCATAATGTACACATCCTCTAGACCCCATATATATACTTGAGCTAGAACTTTATGCACTACTTCCTTTCAAATCAGAGCTTCACCATGTGTCTTTCTAATCAAATAAAATGTAATAATATTAATGTCATAGGCTCCCACTAATGTCTCACAATAGCTAAGTCAAGGGGATATCCAACCTTTACAAAGCTATAATTATGAGATTATTTCAGCACCAATTGATACATTTTCATTATATGAAGTTTGTTTGCAAAACTACTTTGATGCCTCTCAAAGTGTATTTTGTACATGTGTCTTTACGAAAAAATAAGTAAATTATAGTTTTTATGTATTCTATGATTTTCTTGATCATTTTTTTCACTCATTTGCATCAAAAATTTAGAAAAAGCTAGTTAAAATAGAAAATTGTAAATAAGAATATGGATAAAAGCAAAAAATGAACACTTCTCTATCCACATGAAGAAAGATGATTGTAAAACAATAAACTGAATTGAATGAAGTGTTCTTGTTTAGTTTTGTAGTAGCAAAAGCCACCCGATGCTACAATCCCATATGTGGGGGTGAAATAATGACTATTTATATTCTAAAATAAGTGAAAAATACATAAATGAAATCTTATAAATCATTACCTTAATATGAATGGAACCAATCAGTATTCTTCTTCTTTTTTTGGGGTTTGCATTCATTTGATTAGTTTTCAGTATTATGTGTCATGCATGATCCTAAAGTAGCACAAGAGTTGTCTTGATATCATGTGCATTTAGAACAAAAATAATGAAGCATGAAAAATATTGATGCTTGCATAAAATAAAAATATAAGAGATTCATTTCAGTACATGCCATCCAAGTTTCTCTCATGGTTGAGTTCATTTCTTGTGCACAAGTACATACACACTTAAACATCATAATCTTCATATAGGAGTGAACCAATTATGCATATCACTTGTACACCCCATGACTAAGCATTGTGAGGAGGTTAATGGGTTACTCTTTTGGAGTCAAGTGAGGTGTATATTGTAGTTTGTGTAGAAATTGCTTGTTTTTGCACAATACAAAGCACCTAGTATGAAATAGGGCGGGAATCAACTCGAGGCATCAAGAGAACTACAAAAGTTATGGGATTCCTATATTGTGGGTGATCTCATTAGACCTTTTAGAAGACAAAGTTATGTTTTTTTAGATTCCAACTCTCTCCACAATTTTAATTTTATATTCTCCTTAAGGAATTTGTATTTGGTTTTCTTGGGAATAGTGGGATGGTACCAAATTTTTATTAAGGACTATTCTCTCATTATAATACCTTTAACAAATTACTTAAGGAATTCGTATTTGGTTTTCTTGGGACTAGTTGGATGGTACCAAATTTTAATCAAGGTCTATTCCCTCATTATAGTACCTTTAACAAATCTTTTGAATAAAAACACTATGATCATATGGATATTTGAGCACCAAGAGAGCTTCAATAAACTCAAGGAATTAACAACCACCACCCCAGTACTGAAACTTCCCACTTCACCCAACCATTTGAGGTGATCACCAATCTAACTGTGCGTGCACTTAGAGGAGTATTGGCATAAGAAGTGAGAGCTATGGCTACATCTCCCAGAAGTAGAAAGCCTATGAGTCCAATTATGCCACACATGACCTGGAGCTACTTGCAATGTTTCATGCACTAAAACTATGGAGGCATTGTCTCCTAGGATAAACAAAGTTTACTCTAATGACAAACCACAAGTTTCGCTTTGAGTAATTTTTACTTGTCTTTGTATTTCTTTTTTGTGTAAAGAATTGTCCCCATGTGGATCTTTGTGTGATGAAGTTATCACATGGAAAGTTCTATCTTGTGATCTAGGTCTCCAAAAGTTGGAATTAAGAGCTTTTAGAGCCATTTCAGAGGTTTTTGTACATTTCAAATGCAATGGTGATGTCAAATTATCATGATTTGATACACAAAATTCTTTGCAGCAACTACAAAAAGCTATAAGAAACCTCGATATACAAAACTTTTTTTGTGCCTTTTTAAGAAAAGCTCTCTATCACTTGGAAGAGGTACTCGGGGAAGTTACTATATGTATATCATCTACATCATGTGCATTCAAGGCCTATTTATAAATATCCTTATCTATGAATTTTTCTTGATTAAAATATAACCCTTTCTATTCAATTTGTAAATAATACATTTATATCACATCCTTTTGTATGTAAAAAACATAGAAAAATAGTATTTTAAAAATATATTATTTTGAACCCACGTGCTACACACATATATTCATGAGTAACTTACTAGAGAATAGGTATATGAGATTCCTTACTATTTGTTATGCTTCATAAAGTTATTTCTATCTAAGATTTAAGATGCTAGATTTGCTACACTATTTGATTTGCATTAGTGGTACTAGGGCCTAGGAAATCCATTGAGTAACATTGGGTAGTCAACGATTTTATTGTCTTAAGCATCACCATCCAGATCCCATGGAATATGTGAGCTTAGATGGTTAGGTTTCTTTTGGGTCTATGTCATAGGGGAGTGTTTGAATTGACCTATGAGAATTAATCTAAGATTACTAATGAATCAACTATAGTAACTAACAATATTTTAGCATGGAGTTAAGAAAGCCACTTACGTGATCAATCAAAACTTGAAGTATGCAAGCATCACACTTGGTTCTATGAGAGTGACAAATGAGGGAGAGTAGAACATTGATCAATCAAAACTTGAACTAGGAAAGCACTAGACTTGGCTCAATGATGAGAGTAAGAAATGAGGGAGAGTAAAACATCAATCTCTCTATGTAATAAGGCATAGTCTCACACTAATCTCCTAAAAATGATGCTATAATTCTTACCCAACTCAAACTCAAGCTCTATACCTTCCTTAAGGCTTATCTTTTTGCATAGTCAAGCCTTGACTTGATGGTATGCAAGTCTTAGAAGATAGACAAATGCTCAAAGGAGAAGTAAGATAAGAAACATGCTAGGAGAATTTGTACATGCAAGATGGCCCCAAAACCAAGGAAAGTTAAAGCTAGGTAAGAAAAAGCACGTGCAAACAATGTTCTCGATAGACCAATTCAAGTCTTGGTATTTCCTCTATATTTTGAAAATAATCTTGATATAACAATAAATATAAATATTAGTTGGATAATGTTAACAATATAGAATGCAACTACTTGTGTCCTAGGATGTTTGTGGACACCATGAGAATCAAGTAGATAGACAAAAAACATAGGTGCTTAAGAGGAAATTCCAAGATGGATAATCCCTCTTGTGAGGGTACCTAGTCCATACTTAGAACTTTTAAATCAACTAGACGCATATATTGCAATGATGAAATGATTGATCATAAATCGATGTTAACTTCCATCTTGAAAGGAAATTTTTATGTGATTAAAAACTCAAGGAAGTCAAGACAACAATAGACTTTGGTAAGATACTATCTCGATTATCTCATAAAATGTAAAGAGATATTAATCTCTTAAGGTAGCAAGGTCTAAAAGAACATCGACTCTTTGCTAAAAAAATTTCTAGCAAAATATCTTGAGGTGAAAATTATTCTTAAATAGAAAATATATATTTATTTAAGACTCTAAAATAGAAACAAAAATATAACTTATACTTAAATCTTTTAAAAAATGAAGCCCTTTGATTCTTGGAACAGAAACCTCATCTGATTCTTGTTACTTACATTAGAAATGAAATAAAACCAATGAAAGGTATCTCATTAGCAAAAACTAAGACCCAAGATCAAAACCATGACTTAAAAAAAGCAAAATCTATATTTATAAGCTTATGGATTAGAAAGAACACTTATGCATGAGCATACTTATCATATTGCATGTCACCTTGAAAGAATATTTGAGTTGTTTGTAGATTCTAAGAAATCATTAATCCAATATAAAACTCTTGGATGTTTGCACTAGAGCTCCTCCAAGGTTACTTGCATTAACTCTTCACAAAGGAGCTAAATTAGGGATTTGGATGTTAGGACCAACACTAGATATGAGAGGTCTCTTCATAGGGACTTATCATTTAGCTACAAGGTCTTAAGGAGCCAAGGGGACTATGATTGTAATTTCTTGGAGCTCTAGGATTAGCCTACCCTTATGAGCTTGGGTTGATCTCTTGAAAGGCCATAATGCTAGAGCTAAGAGCGAACTTGGTGGTTTTTTTGGCGATGGAGTCCTAATATGGATTGGAATAGCAATAATAATAATATTAAATACAATAAATATTTAGTTTTCTAAAATGAGTGTTTTCCCTTGTATTCATGTTTGTGCTTAAACTTATATGATTGAATATATTTTAATGGGCTAGCTAACAAAGTTGGATTCAGTGGATGGTCAGAATCTTTCCTATGGGAGGGTGGTCTCAATTAGCAAGAGGTTTCCATGGAAAATTTTGAAACACTACTTTAGGATAAGCTGGGAGAGGGGCCAAACATTGACTATTCTAGTATGTCATCCTAAACTCTCTACCAATGCTATTTTAATAGGCCGGAGTCATTACTATACCTTATGTGGGTAGAGGGATGGACATGTATTGCTTCCCCTTATTTATCACTCTCTTTGAACCAAGTAGGGCAATGGTTTCCTTTAGTTTGAGGGATGATAGCAAAGTGGTCACCTCAAAACTAATACTAGATAATGTTGATAGGAGGTTGTAGTATTAGTTTAGGCCCTAGTTTAGGTCAATCCTTGTGGGGTTGAGGTAGAGCTTCCCCTGTGAGGTAGGATCAAGTTACTTGCCATTAAGAATTCTTGGTTATTCCAAGGGAGTTTCGAAAAAATGTTACCTTGATTACCTCGCAAATAGTGCAAGGATTAAGAAAAGGATTACAAGTTATCCAAGACAAGGAATCAAAAGTGGAATCTTCTTGAATGAAGAAGTATGTAGACATTTTTTGAAAGAGTTAATTGAATTTTCACCTCAAACAAAAGTTTACCACCATGGGATTAAGCTAGTAGTACCAAGAGTTTCTTTAGTTGCAAAAATATAGTAAAGAATGTCCATCCCTAACGCTATTAAGTTAAAAGAATAAATCAAGTAATTATAGGACATTTGACCAAGAAATCCACCATGGAGAGCTATGGTACCCATAGTATTTGCATTGGGCTACCGTGGGCTAAACAAAGTCATAGTTAAGAACAAGTATCTAATCCCTAGGATTGATTAATAGTTTAAGGAAAAAATATCTTTTTAAAGATCAACTTGAGGTTTGGATACTATCAAATAAGGATAAAAGAAGAAGATATCCCTAAAACTACATTTAATACAAGATATGGCCACTATGAGCTCATCGTTATGTCCTTTGGACTTGCCAATGCTCCTACAACCTTCAACATACTAATGCAAGACATCTTTTAACCTTATCTCAATGATTTCATTCTCTTATTCTTTGATGATATTTTCACCTATTTCAAGAAAAATGAGGAACATGAGATGTAACTTTGTAGTGAACTTGGAACAATGAGGACGCATAAGCTTTATACTAAAAAGAAGAAGTGCATGTTCTTCAAAAGAAAAATATATGGGTTCATAGTATTAGAAGAATAAATTGTGGTAGAACCTACGAAGACAAGGATGTACAAAAATGGACGCATCCAATGATGATCAAAGAGGTGCAATATTTCTTAGGATTGATTGGATGATACCAGGTCTTTATCAAGGATTATGCCTTGATTGTTGCACCCCTTGTTAACCTACTTTAAAAAATAGAATTAAATTATATAGACTCCAATTGAGTAATCTAGCTTTGAAAATTGCAAGTAAATTCTAGTAACAGCTCCCCTTCCAAATCTTAGCGACCTTAACTAAGGGTTTAAGGTTGTGACAATAGCGACTCTCTTACATTAGGTTGTGCCCTTATGTATGAGGGACATCTAGTTGCTTATTTATTAAGAAAGCTAAAGACCCGTCAAAGAAACTATACTACTTACAACTTAGAGTTGCTGGTTGTGATCCATGCTCTCAAGTTGTGGAGATATTACTTGCTTAGAAAGAGACTCTACCTTGGTGACAAGTCAAAAAAGTCTCACCTAGATCTTTACCCAACTAGATCTAAGCATGAGACAATGAAGTCAGGTTTAAGTCCAAGAAGAGCACAACTTGGAGATTAAATATAAACTAGGCAAGAAAAATGTAATTACAGATGCTTTAAGTTGTAAGGTGTTCCAATGCTTTCATTGCAAAAGAACCATCAAGGGAAGAATCACTACGTGCCATAGTATCTATGCCAAGTAACCCCATCATCCAAATGAAAAAAGAAGAAGTTGGAGAGGACCCTACATATCAACATTAAGAAGGGATTTTCAACTTAAGGATTACAATCTTAAGTTATAACTTAATTACAGAGACTTCTCCATCAAGGAACAACTTATGTACTTTAAGAAAAGACTATGCATTCTTTCTAGTCATGAATTGAGGAAGAAGATACTTTCAAAAGCAGACAACTCTCCATTCTTAAGATATCATGGCTATAGAACACTCAGTGTAGTTAAGAAAAGTTATCATGTGAAAAAACTTAGAGGTAATATATTTATGTCCCTGAATCCCTAAGCTGCCAAAGGGTGAAAGCAAAACTCCTTAACATTTCTCAAATGAATTAGGAATTCATTAGCATGGAGTTCATGATAGGGTTTCTTCAATCAAGGGAAGATAAAACTCTATCATAGTGATTGTGGATATGCTTAAAAAGGCTTATTATCTCCTTTCCATGAAGACAAAGTATAAGGCTTTAGACATCACAAGATTGTTTATTAAATAAATCTTTAAGCTTCATGGGTTACGAAAAAAAATTGTCAATGATCAAGATTCTATGTTTTATTCTTGATTCTAGAAGAGCTTATTTGAGGCTACTAGTACATAGTTATGCTTTAGTATAGCATATCACCTACAAAATGATGCCCAAACAGAGTGAGTCGATCAAGTCATAAAAAACATCCCCATGGCATATTGTTGTAGAGAACCTAAGTAGCGGATGCAATATCTACCCTTAGTGGAATTTAATTACAATGCTTGTTACCACCAAAGCATTAAGGTGATTCCATTCTAGGCATTGTATGGGCAAGACTGTCTCACCCTACTCAAATTCTCCAATCTAACACTAAAGGTAGAAGCCTATAAGAAGATGCTAGAGGAGATGAACAAGTTAAGACTATATGAAAGGATATTCAAGTGGCTAAGGATCACCAAATAGCCTACATTGATCTTGGAATATAGGAGAAAATCTGCAAAGAAGGAGACGTGTTGTTTCTCTTTGTCTTCCTAAAGAGGAGTTCACTATCATTGGGTAAATTTAAGAAATTAAGCTCAAGGTATTGTGGACCTTATAAGATCCTCAAGGGGCTAGGCACTAACACATACAAGTTGTAACTTCCTCAACACATAAAGATCAATAATGTTTTTTGTGTTAGTTTGCTAATGGCTATGTATCCAACCTTAATGATGTACGAGTAGATAATCAATAGATTGTAATGACAAGCTAAGGAGATGTTCTCCAACCTAAGAGAATACTTGATATAAAGGAGAGAATCCTTATAAGTAGAACTATAAGGGAATATCTTATCCTCAAAGGACCACCCTGAAGAGGATACCACTTGGATTGATGAGGAAGCCCTACCTAAATAATATCCCCATTTTTTCTTAGGATGAGGATATCTCCATTCCTCTAAGGGGAGGAGAATGTAATAACCTTAGTTTTTATAAACAAACTAAAAATCTTAAAAAGCTCCTACCACAATCTTCATTGTCATCATCATCCCCATCATCATCCTCTCATCTCCCTCATCATCATTGTGATGTCAAAAGCTCTACCTCTTTGCCTGTGCAAGCCTTGAAAGAAATCATAATCATCTCTACCTCCTATAAATCAATTATGATAAACATGAGTCCATTTGATTGATTGTGGGAGAAAAGCAAGGATGTGGTGTACAAAGACATGATCTAGGGAGAGGCTAACTAAAGCTATAAAATGCCTTAAGTCATAAGGCTTGAGGACTTCCTAAATTTTCAAAGCTGTGGAGAGAGAGAGGGGGGAGGGAGGGTCGGAGGGAGAGTGAGAGTGAGAAGATAGAGAGATAGTGAGAGAGATAAAAGGGAGATATATATATATATATATATATATATATATAGTGTGTGTGTGTGTGTGTGTGTGTGTGTGTGTGTGTGTGTGTGTGTGTGTGTGTGTGTGTGTGTGTGTGTGTGTGTGTGTGTGTGTGTGTGTGTGTGTGTGTGTGTGTGTGTGTGTGTGTGTGTGTGTGTGTGTGTGTGTGTGTGTGTGTGTGTGTGTGTGTGTGTGTGACATTAGAGAAGGAGAGGTTGAGATAGGTAGAGGCGGAAGGAAGATAGATAGATAGATAGAGAGAGAGAGAGAGAGAGAGAGAGAGAGAGAGAGAGAGAGATTGAAGAAGAGGATCATGTCTATGATCTCAGAGTATTGAGCTACGCGCATATATCCTCATCTCCACAAAATCGCTCATTGCTCTATCTATCTATTCCCAAATATTAATCCTCTTAACTTTCAAAAAATCTATATCAACACCCTCTCCATTCCTTATAGATAACATTTTCATTCCCTTTAAAGACATATGCCCCAAACGGGCATGCCAAAGTGATACATGTGGGATAGAGCCCACTACCAAAACATGGTCTACAGAAGACCCAGATACAACAAGAGGATAGAGGCTGCCAGCCTTGGCACCTCTAGCAAGCACAAGTCTGCCTTTGGTGATCTTCCAGGCAGAATCCCCAAAACAGACATGAAACCCTGCATCATCCAACTGTCCTGCAGACATAAGACTGCGCGTAAGCGCAGGTACATGACGTACATCCCTTAGCAAAAAGGAACTGCCAGTGGAAAACTGCAACTGAATATCTCCAGAGCCCACAATATCAAGAGACCTGTCATCTCCAAGTCTGACTGATCCAGATATAGTGCGGTAAGAGTGGAACCACTCACAGTAAGGCGTCACATGGAAGGATGCTCCGGAATCCAATAACCAGCACTGTGCATACATACTAGATGTCTCAGTCAAGTGTGAAGCATAAGAAGAACTAGCTGCAAGTATAAACTCATCACCACCATCGAACTCCTCAGTCTGCGTGACATTAATTTCCTCAATCTTGACGCTGGACTTCGCAGGTACTATGCTGCGATCAGAGGACTTCTCCTGCACTTTATCTTTCCCCTTATCCTTGCGCTTCTCATTGCGCAACTCATGACATTGTGGTCTAATATGGCCCTTTTCCCCACAATGATGACAAGTGACATTTGCATTGCGCCCACGCGACTTGCCACGAGATTTAGACAGACCCTTTTGCGAGTCACGACCACGGTTATTACCACGATCATTCTTGTCATTCCTGCCTCTAACTGTCAAAGCATGACTACCACGAGAGGCATCCAAGTTTTTGCGATTCACCTCTTCCTGAAGAAGAGCACTCTCAACATCTGCCAATTTTAGAGTAGCACTAGAGGCACAAAGAGCAGTACGAAAAACATCCCATGACTCATTCAGAGTCCCAAGCAAGAAAAGAGGAGTTACTTCCTCTCCAAAGGTGATATCCTACGAAGTCAGGTTCTTCAGTATAGCATGGAACTGGCTCAAGTGAGCAGACATAGTCACATTATCCTTCATGCGCAGATCCATAAGCTGCTTCAACCAGTACATCTGACTTGCCGGACTTTTCTTATCATAAAGATTTTTTATCTTATTCCATAGATCCCATGCACTCTGTGCTTCCTCAAATACATTATAATATACCTGTTCAGTGAGAGACAATACAATCGTGGACTTGCATAGCTCATCAAGTTCAAGCCAGTCGTCATTGTCCATAGTTTCAGGCTGCTCCCCACTCAACCGAAGTGGCTTAATCTGAGATTTCTGCACCAAGACCTGCCAAATTTGACTCTTCCAATAAGAGGAGTTGGTACTATCCAACTTTGTAATGTTAAAGATGGCACTATCATGCGAAGATGACGCCATTATGCAGGCTGGAAATGCACAAACAGTACAAAACAGCTTGCTGTTTTACTGCAGAAACTGCCCAAAAATGACCAAAACGGGGTCCAAAGGGCGAGCAAAGTGTGCCAAAAGTTGCTGCCCACTTAGTACTAGGTGTGATACACCAAATCAGGATATTTCAGCATGAAAAGTACACCTCAGTCCACCAATAACTGCTTGCTGTAATAAATTGCATGTATGCACTCTAGAGAGCAAATTGTCCCAAAATAGGATCCAATGTCAAGCAAAAAATGCTAGGTCCAAAGCCGGCATGAAACGGACATAAGCAAGGCCAATGACAGTGAAAAGAACATGAGCTCAACACCGAAGCATGTCAAAATAACTCTAGGCAAAGTGTTCCTGTAATTGCCAAAACCTGACACAAATAGGTGTCTGCTCAAAGAGAAAAATCCAAATATGAGACTCAACTCATAAGCATCCTATGAACCAAGAGTACATCAATGCATATCCATAAAGATCGGAGTATGATCCCAAAGTCTCAATGCGTATGTAGCTGCTCAAGACATAAACTGCTCCAAATACATGTAAGTGCTCCAATAGCATGCAACTGTCAAAGGTCAAGCAAGCATGTAAAATGCTTCCACTGGCACAAAAGGCGTACAAAGCGAGCTCAGAAGCTCAAACAACCCAAGAGAAAGCACCAGTGATAAGTGACCCTGTCAATGCATCAAGCGCATCCAAGAGAGCATGACATACATGAAGCACCGGTCGTATTAACCATGAAGCAATACATAAGCCCAAATAAGCTCTCGGTCAACTCAATGACATCCAAATAGCAACCAAGATCAGTGATCAAGTAAGCCGGGAATGCTCAAATACATCCAAATCCAAGCTCCAAATGTCGGTATGGCATACACGAACCAAATAGCATATGTCACAAACCAAAGCATGTAATGCAAAAGCCTAACTATCAAGCAAAGACATGAGGCATAGGCGGTCCACGAGCATGCCAAGTCGGTCCAAATGCCAGTGAAGACGGAGCTAATGTGAAGCTCAAAATCATCCCACAATCTCATACATATGCTCCAAGTCGTCCCCAAATGTCAGAGACATCATGCCAAAGCTCAAAGCATACATCCGGTATCGGTAGGTAAGTGCCAAAGCATGTAAAGTACCTTCAGCCCACTGTTATTCCAGCATGTATTTACTATTCTAAACAGTAGATTTCAGCCCCCAATTCAAGCCAAAATCATGGTCAAACCAAATGCATACATCCCCAATACATCCGGGTAGGAAGTAGACCGCATACGGGCATCAAATAAGGTAACCGGAGTAGAGTATAAGCATCAAATGCCAATGCCAAGTGTGGCTGCCCTATTTCCAACACTGTATAACAGTAAATAACAGTCCCAAATCAGCCAATATTTCAAGCCAAAATCATGGCATAATCATGTGCATACATTCCCAAGGCACTAGGCATCATGTAGACCGCATACGAGCATCAAATAGCACAACCGGAATGGAGTATAAGCAACAAATGCTAATGCCAATGGTGCTGCCCTGTTTTCAGCCTGTTATGACGGTTTATGACAGTCCCAAATCTGAAGAAATCAGCTCCCAATGATCAAGACCAATGCCCAAAGCTTGAATGACATCAAACATGAAGTCTATAGCCCTCTTGATCAAGGTAGAGAGCAAGAAGCAATGGCCAAGTGTGGAGCTGAAGTAGATGAGTGCTCACAGCCTGAAAAAAAATGATGCAATCTGCCCCGTTGGTGCTGAACTTGCTGCTGCTCCACATGGGCTGAAAAGGGGGTAATGGGGGGCTCAAGAAGGGCCTATCAAAGGCCTATGACAAGCCTCTTTGAGCCTTGATAGGTGTAAGGCACAATATGAGGGGAATAAGCTTCAAGGGTTTGAAGCCATGGATACCCTTGCTATTTGCAACCTGTAAACTGAAATAAAACCCTGAAAGAATTATCAAATACCTCAGTATCAATGCCTTGAAGGTGCCTCAATAGGCTGGGAAGGTGCTCGGGAAGTCGGGGAGTGACGGGAGCTTGGGGAGATCGGATATGGCTGCCGGGATGGAGACCCAATGCGTGAAGCGAGTCGATGCGAAGGTCGGGAAGCATCGAGTCGAGCTCGAGCAAGAGAATGCCAAGCTCTGATACCAGTTGAAAGGTGAGAAGGATCGAAGCTTGCACGCGAGCTATGGCGGGAGAGCAAGAGCAAGAAAGAGAGAGATAAGAAATGGGAACTCCAACGGTCACAATGTGTGACCGGGCCTTCCTTTATTCAAACTGTCACTAAAAGAATAAAGAATAAAGTGACGTGACGGGCGCCCGCCACCTGCAGTGTGCAGTGGCGGGTACTGTCAGTGTAGTAATACACGGGGCGGCACGGCGGAGGCGCCTTTACCCCCAACACACTACAACTCTTACTGTCTCTCGACAAATATTTTACTTTATACACCACTCTTCTATCTCTAAATAATTTTTTCATTTTGTTAGAGCTAGGTACAAGTGGTGTCTTATACATCATAGGTGGTTGTGTTGCCAATACTAAGACTACTATGGTACCACTAACAAGAGGCCCCTAACCAGTTACAAGTGATGCCCTACCACTTACAAGTGCTATGCAACCCTACTTTACTTATAACCACTTACAAGCTATGTACCTCCCATTTGAAAAAGTATGCTACATTGTGCAAGGAATCATAAAACCACTTACACATGGTCCAATACCCCTTGTAAGTTGTCCCCTCTATGACTTACAACTAGAAAGCTACCCCTTAAAGTCAGGGCAGTACCATTCATAAGTTATGTGCCACCTCCTACAAGTGGTCTAGTACCACACAAAAGTGCCAAAAAATAATTTCAAGTGGTTTAGTTTACCTTACAAAAGATCCAACACCACTACAAGTACTATATCACTTGAAAAATTTCCTCAAAAAATCATCTGAAAGTGGTCTCCTACCACTTATAATCAATTTCTCCTCTAAGCTTTACAAGCGGTCTATAACCACTTCCAAGTGATCCTCTACCACTTGTAATTGGTCCCCTACCATTTGCAAGTAGCATGCTACAACTTGCAGTTGGTCCCCTACCACTTACAAGTGGTAAGCTAAGCTCTCAGTGTTCCTATAGCACTTATAATTGGAGAACTACCACTTTTAGGTGGTGAGCCAACATTCTTAAGTGGTTTGTTTTATCTTATAAGTGGTTCCCTACTAGTTAGCGTTGGTACATACAACTTTCAAGTGGTGTACTAGAAGAGAGGTGATCTTTTCAAGTGCCTTGCTACCACTTACAAAAGCTTTATGCCCACGACACAAGTGTCTTTACTACTAACATGTGGTGCACCACCATTTGAAATTAGTCCCCTACCACTTACGATTGCTCCTCTAAAATTTACAAATTATCCCTAGCACTTACAAGTGGTCCTCTACCACTTGCAATTGGTCCCTTAGCAATTGCAAGTGGTATGGAAATGATGTGCTATCACTTAAAATTGGTCTCTGCCCACTTATATGCGGTGCACTAAAATTCTGGAGTGTTCCCATAGAACTCGCAATTGGAGCAATATCACTTCTAGGTAGTTATGTACCATTCTCAAGTGGTCTATTTTGCCTTACAAGTGGTCACCTACCACTTAAATGTTGTGTATAAAACTTTCAAGTGGTCTGCTACCACTTACAAAAGAAAGGTAATCATTTCAAGTTTCTTTCTACCACTTATAAAAGCTTTATATCCTTCATGTAAGTGTCTTTACCAATCACACACAGTGTGCCACTATTTGAAAGTGGTCCCCTACTAGTCATAATTTGAGCCCTACCACTGGCAGGTAGTGCACCATTATTCCCAAGTGGTTTACTACCTTCCATGTTGTCATTTACCAATTTAAGGTAGTGCATATCACTTCCAATAGGTTTTTTACCACTAAGACAAAAAGTTTATTACCACTAACCAATAGTAAGCCACTTGTAAATATTTATTGGCTAAACTCACATGGTTTTGTAGATTACTTGTTTATGCTCACCACTTGTTTTTGAACATCACCCACTATCATTTCTTAGCCTTTTGAAAGTGTTTCCCACCTCTTTGTATTGTCAATATCACTTTCAAGTACTATGGTGCTACTTTTAATGTTGCCACATCACTCTCTTGTGATGCCAAAGCCCTCTAGGTAGTAGTATTACAACACTTTTTAGGAGATTCTCCATGCTTTGTATGTTGTACTTTACATGTTAAATATTTCTAATGAATGTAGTTCTTGGAGGTGTTGATTTCTTTTAGTCGGTGAACCTAGATTGATTATTGCTAATGATATAATACTCATATATTTTAGGTAAAATCTATATTAGATTCATGGCATTTAGATATCTAGATTTTAAACATTTTTTTGAGTCTTTGAAATTATTATTTGTCTAGAAATTGAGTGATCCATACATATGCTAATGTATTGTGCATTTAAAGATGATTTTCCTTAAAGAAGTTATAAGTCACATACAGACTCAAAGTTTTGATCTTCAAGGTTCTTGTTGCACATGTAACTCTTTTTCATGTGGCTATCATAATAGAGTTGTCAACAATGGATGCCTTACATCAAAGAACACAAGTAGTAGTATCACTTTGTTTTGGGAGTCTATCCCCCGTCCTATCCCTTCTAATCATAGTTTTCATCACCACAAATGCTTAATGCAAACATGTAATATATCTGGCATAAGTAAGATTTAGTTCTACCCAAGAGAAGGTCTCGAGAAAAGTAAGCAACCATATGTTAAAGTCTTTCAAAATATAGCAAGTATTAGTGGAAAATGAAGGTAGGAAAAGCATTGTGAAAGACTGTTCACATAAGAAAATGTTGTGTATAGAACTTGTACAAGTGTATTGAGACCACTTAAAGAAGTATGGCATTCACAATTTCATATTTAGGTGGCAAGCACAAGAGTTAAAGGACTTCATTTCTTTGTTTCCAAATGAGGTGGTGGTCTTTGTCATATACTAAGAAGAAAACTGCTCCTTCAAAAAGAAAACAAGATCCACTCAATGCATTGGTACACTACATAGATCATTATGTTTGTCATGATAACTTATCTCTGCATCACATTGGCTCTACAATAAAGAATACCATGCACTTTGTTTTCTCAAATGATAAACCACATGACACCTTGTTTATACAACATGTGTTTCTCTTACATGCTCAATGGGGCTGAGAGATCAAGGGTTCACCTTTACAAAACACTGGGTTTGGTTAGATGGTGCAACTTCACATTTTAAAGCAAAGCAATCCTTTTACTTTGTTATTAGATATTGTGGTCTTACTAGCATGGAAATGACTTGGAATTTTTTTTGTTTGGGATATGGGAAGGGATAACATGATGGGTTGGGCAATCATCAAAAAGTCTCCAACTCATGAGCAACTAAAGCAAAATAGTGTCCCTTGACTTGTGCTAGTGAAGTTGTTGCTTTCTTGAGAATGCACCTTAGTATAGGAGCAATCGCTACATATGACAAGCAAAAGAGGGAATTTAGCAAGGCCTTCTAAGAGGTCAAGCTTGGTGATGTTCAATGATGCCAACAATGGGATTGAAAACCATTGAAGGGATCAAGGGAAATGCATTGGGTAAATGGGTATCCTAAGACAAACAGTTGTGCATTGCAAACAAATTATTTTTTATGTGTTTGCTTTCCTTATAGGAGTAGCCAATGGAGACTATCCAAGAATATGTAGAGATTTGGCTATATGACACTTTGGAGCTTGTTGATGAGGTTTCCAAGGAAGTTGGATACATAGAGCATGAGGTGCAAGGTGCCACCTATGCAGGTCATTATGATTCATTAGATGATTCTCTCTCACCTGGTGATAATCTTCCCTTTTGAAGAGAATAATGAGGTGGTTTTTGATTTCTACATTCTGAAGCGTATTGTAGCCAAGGACGTTACAACTAAGGAGCAAATTGATTCGTGACAAAACAAGATAAAGGGCCAGACTTTATGGTGATAGGTCATTGGAATAAATCTTACAAGCAAGCTTGTATGAGTTGTGGGATAACAAGTCAGTAGCTTTCATACATTCCCACTTGACAAAGGCAATAAAGTTTCCTATAGAGCATGTAATTGACTGGTCAAAAACCAAGCCACTTTTACCCAAGTCAGCAGGCCAACTCCTAAGAGTTGTTGCACTGAACAGGTGATTGTTACTACTAACAATGCTAATTTGATTTAGTCTTCCATTAATTGCATGACATTTTATTTGTAGTAGTACAACTATAAATATCTAAACTCAAGTAAACATACTTAATCTTTTCAACTTTTACAGCTAGACCTTGATATTGGGCACTAAAACGCTAAACCTAGGATAACTACAGTTTCCCTCCATCTTTCAGGAGCGGCTTCTCATAAATTTCTCCTGCCAACTAGTGGCGGTTTATCCAGGAAGTTTTGATATTTGACTTTAAGAAGTTTGTTTCATGTAACAGATCCCTTGGATCTATTAAAAATATCTCTAGTTAAATTCCTTTGTATATTTATCTTCTTCAACTGATTAAAATTAGTTCATTTTATTCATTTAATTAACAACAAACATTCAAATCAAAACAATCCAACATTCTAAAAACCCATAACTTTTACCCCTTGATAAACGTCTCCCCACTTCGTACCGCGATTTCATCGTTGCTTATTAGTATTTAAATACTTAATTCATTTTGCAAACATAACGTCCTTTCCTTTTTTTCTATTATTAAACATCAACCAGAATAAAACAAGTTCTTCCATACTCTCACGTATCCACATTCATAATCTATTTTAAATTCCCATATCACCCTTTAATTTATCAATGAGTCCTAGTAGCCCTCCACTCTATGTATCTAAGAAATTGGTTGTAAGATGAATAACATGTAAAAATTTAATATAGATGTTGAGGCTTTTTCCCCCATGCCATCCATTCAATCATCTTATTAAGTTTTTTTTAAATTTGTAATTTAGTTTAAGGTTATAATTTTCTTATCATTAGTAATCATCAGGAAAATACTATTGTATCTCTTATTTGTTTTTCCATCCCTGTGTTATTGAGTAGTACATCACGTATCATTTTGTTTCCTCAAAATAAAAACACTAGGTTTATGTATAAATGTTCTTTCAGTAGAATATAATTAAACTGTTGTTTCTTTTTGTTTTAAAGCTTACAAAAATTCATCTTTAAAAATTCTAAGAAAAATTCAATGAATTTAGAGTCATAAACTTTATGAGACAAATATCAGAACTTATAAATTTTCAATCAGTCATTTTATGAAAATGTATTTGTGTCATTTTAAGTCATTTATTTTAGCTTTTCCGACTATTTCCTATTTTTAATAAATGAAAATAGGTCCACATAAATGCAAACAACCATTCAACATAGAAAAAAACAAGTTTCAAAGCATTTTCTAAAAATACTAAACTAACTTTTACTTATAATATATCATTCATTTTAGATAAACAGTGTAGGCATTTACTTGTAAATCCCGCGGGTCGTTGCCGCGTCTTTGAAGACCGTGTCCTCTTGCAATCTAGTCAATGCAAGTCCGTCGTCCGGCCAGTCATTCCAACCATCAGCTCGTCGATCTTTTTACTCTCTCGCCGATCCTCGCATGACTGTTGCTTCATGGCAATGGGAATGACCTTTTTCTCTTAAATTAAAGATTAAACTCTTAATCAAGAGTTGATTGGCTTTTGGTTGAGGAAGCGACGATTTATGAAGGAGGTGGAGACTAATTCAATATCTCCATGATCTGTCCACCAAATCCTCTTCTTCACCCTATTTTTTTTTTCAAGAAGAGTAATTAATTATCCTTCTTTTAATCACATATTGATAGAAAGTGGCTGCCGCATCCATGCAATATCTCAAATGTTGTCACCACATATTTCGTGAGATAAAGAAGTGAGGAAGGGATGGTGAATTGAAGAGGAGAAAGGGGGAGATTAATGGATGATAATAAGATGATTAAGGCTCAAGGGTGGCGACATTGATCACGAAGAAAAAGATGATGCTCGAAAGCATGGTGATAATAAGCAAGATGACATCATTCTCTCTGTCTTTCTCTGAGGTTCGTGCCATGGCGTCTTTGAAGGATGCGCCTCCTCGATCGCCCTTCTCACAAAAAAAATAAATCAAAAGGGACAGCAACGCCAAGCATTCCCTCTCCCTCCTTGACTTGATAGAGACGCAGTCTAATTCCCTCGTGAATTGTCAATGAGGAACCGCCCCTCCAAATCGCGTAAACTTCACGAAGCTGACGAAACTGGCAACCATCGTTGTCCTCGGACTGGCCATCGTACTCATCATTTCAGCATCGCAGCCATCTATCAATCCCATTCTCATGTTTCTTTTAAGCCACATCAACACTATTGTCCTCTCTCTCTCCGTATCCACCTCTTCTCCTCTAACTGAAATGAGCGTGGCTATGGCGGCGGGCCCAGAGTGGGAGAGAAGGATCCGTTGCAGAAAAGAAGGCGCAGTCAAGCCCACCATAACCCAAAATCATGTCAGCGACCCAACGATCTTGGCGAGTAAGGGAGAAGTCTTGCAGGAATTTTTTTCTTTGAGATCCGTGGAGCCACGAATTTTCCCCTTTTTTTTTCTTGGCGACCATTCGACGGATGCATGAGAGAGGGAGAGACCTCCAAATTGTAACTACCCCCTTACTAGTAAAGCCGTTTTGGTAAATTGAAGGATTAGGTGATAGTGATCCCCATACCTAACAAGGGGCAATCCAAAGTAAATCCCCCATTTCTTAATTATCTACAAGCCTAATAGTGGAAGCCATTCAAGAGTGTCATTGGCTACAACACTTCAAATTTGGTCTTGCTTATTATTGAACCCGATAGGTCATAGAAATCTTGAAAAGCCTCAAACAATGTGTTGAATTGAATTCATTGGGCCGTGATGATGTTGGAGTTATCTTCCACAAAGAATTGAATTATTACTTACCCTAATATCATGCATCCTTAGATTTTGCAAGGTCCCTCTAGTCTAATCTTCTTTGCAATGGCTAATTCCTATGGCATAGAGAAGCAAGGCTATGGGACAACCTTGTCTCATAGACCTTTTTAGCTCAAAGGATTTGGAGACCGCCCCTTTAATGGATATTCTTAACTTCTACACTTGAAAGGAGTGTCATAATTATTCTAAAGAACTTCCTTCCAAAGACCATTGCTTCAAGGTAAATGCATACTAAATCCTAAGAACGTGATTATATGCCTTTCAAAATCCATTCACTAGAAGGTAGTCCTGTCCACCAATCAGTTCTTAATCAATAACTGTTGCGAAGCTAGGGATGGCATTTTCTATCTTCTGATTTTTAAAAAAAAATTGAAGCCATAATGCTGGGAGTGGATGACTTAAGCTAATAATACCTTAATTTTGAGTGCCAAAGCCTTGACAACAAGCTTATAGGACATATTCAACATGGTCAAAGGCTGCTAATGGTTACTTTGATGCACATGGGTAATTTACAAATTGCCTTTATAACACCCATGTTGGCCTCTATAGGGAATTTCCTAGTAGCAGAGCAGTCCCTTTTGAATTACTTCGTCCTTGCCAAGAGTCATTCTCTTGAATCTGATATTCAACACCTCCCCAAGGAAATCTCCATAATAATCACCAATGATCTAATGATCACCCTTTAATCATCACTGCAGTATTACTGTAGACAATAATCACAATCATAATGCTATGTATTTTTCATAAAGAATTTCATCATTAGGAGGTAGCATAACTAATGAAATCCCCCATCCCTGAGATTAATACTAAGATATTCTATCAACTTGTCAAGACCTTGTGGTTTGTTTAAAATGCCCCCGAAAACTCCTAATTTATAACAAGGTCCTATCTCCTCTAAGTAATACTAATCCCTACAGGAAAATTTTAAACAGTCATAGCTGAGATTCACTCAATAGACCTATCAGATTTTTATCTAAAACTCCACCTTCCTCTCATACAAGAACTTTCTCGTACCAACATCTCCTAGCTAGACTGCAAGGACATAGCCTCCAAAGACAACAACAACGAACACCGCATCTGCATTAAATTCATGTAAAAATTTAGTAATAAGGTATCAATTGTATACAGTTTTGCCAAAAAATTGTTGCAATAAATGGCATGTTTTTAGGTGTTGTCATTGCGGTCCCCTCCATATCCGAATCATAAAACTCACTGTTGGATTTCTCATCCATTTCACTAACTGCCTCATCTCCTGACTCTTTCAAAAATCCTTTTGAAAAAACTTGTATTTTAACCCTATCATTTCGAGGACCAATCACAATTGAACCTTTATACCAGTCTTGAATGCATCTTGCTTGGTATAACAAAGGTCTTCCCAGCAGCACAGAATATGATGAAATATTTGTTTGCGAACGAACGATCAAATAGTTCACATGAAATTCTAATCCAGCTACTACAGATTTCACATTTCGCAGTAACCCCAAAGGAGTTACTTTTCTTTGATCAGCCACCCGTAAAACAATATGAGTAGGTTCTAGATCCTTCAACCCTAATTCTTGCATTGCCTGTTCTGTCATCAAATTAACTGCTGAGCCACCATCTAACTACACTTCATGTAGCAAGTGGCCATTAATAGTAGTATCGATAGCTGGAGCTCCTGGGTCCACAAATAAATCTACTATTTTTACATCCTTAGTTGTTTTTCCTTTGGAAGAATTTTCACTAACTTTAGAAGCGTTTATCTCCATCTTCTTCCTTCGACGCCGAACTAATTTATGATAAAGTTGTTTCTGACAAACAGGTGCTATTTTTTAGCAATTGTCGAAGGTTAATAGTCAATGATGTTTCTTCTAATGCAGCCCAAAGATCATAGGTCTAATTTACGGATTCTGCATAATCTTTACTCCCTTCCTTAGGAGGAACCAATCTTTCGAGAAAAGGAGCTACTCCCACTTGAATCTTCGGATTTGCTAAGGTAATAATGGATGGTCAAAGGAATGCTGCGGAGAATCCGATTCAGGTAGTTCTATATTAGGATCTATGTCCTTAGACTTATCCTTCACTGCTCCGTTTAATTGTGGACTCTCTTCCTCTAAACCTTGCTCCTTCTGTTGTTGCTTTTGTGCCCTCGTAATGACACCAATCATCGGGTCAGCTCTAAAAGTCACCTTGCGAGGTATAAATTTTGACTTAACTCCAGTATCTTTCCTTATTGTTTCTACTTCAACTAAATTTGCAGCAAGCGTTGAAGGTTTGTTAGAGGTTTGTTTCCCTTTGTCAGAAATTTTATTATCCTCTCGCTTAGGGCAATTCTCTTCATAGTGTCCTTCACCACTGCACCTCCTGCAAAGAGGAGTATAGTCTTGATTTTTACGCGCATTTGGACAATATGTGGCTATGTGACCTTCTTGTTGGCATCGATAACAAATTACTGGTCCCCTAGGTCTTTGTTGACCACCTTGTCCCATTGGATTACAAAAATTTCCATTATTTCTTCTAAAAGGAGAATTTCTCCCTCGATTGCCATCACTGTTGTAATTGTTTCGAGGCACTGGGGGTCTACCCTGGGTGGGCAATCCCCGTGGCCTAAAAGGCTGATTGGGTGGTCCAATCTCATAAGTCCTATTATTACGATCCATGTAATTGTAATTCGTTTGCATTGAACGAGCTTGTTGTTGCTCTTGACCTAATTTATGCCAGCAATTTGTATCTAAATGACCAGTTTTGTGGCAAAAAGAGCAAAACGGTGGATGATCAGGCATTAACCTTGAAGGCGTCGGACACTCTGTAGCCACATGGCCGTAACCATGACACTTACCACACCAGATATTAGATCGCGGTGGGTTTGAAGTCGAATTTCCCGATGATTGTTGTACACTAGATCCTTGTGTCGTTATCGAATAAATTTCCTTCAAAGGCGCTTGTACTGCAGTCATAATTTCCTCCTTTAATTTTCCTAGAGATTTCGCAATAATATATGCTACTTTTGCTTCATCCAGAGGAGATTGAGATTGCGGCATAGGAGGCATTCCTGTCTGCATCATATAGGCTGGAATTGAAGTGTACGGATTTAGAGGTACACTCGACATGCTTGAACTTGCGGTTACCGAGGGATTTAAAGGAACGGTCACATAAGACACGTTCTTAGGTACCCCGCCTGAAGTGCTTGGATATTCTGTCCGAGATTCTTTGAATAGATCTCTCCGTCGTTGTTGACTAAGCTGCACTTCTTCCCACCATCTAGCATGTGTTTTAGCATCTGCCAACGCAGCTGGTCGTTGTAAACTAACATGCTGATGAACTTCAGGATTAAGTCCATCAATAAACTTACGTTTTTGCGTGGGATCGTCAGGAGCAGGATTCATCTTACGAATGATTGTCTCCATGCGCTCAATATAATGTTCAACACTTTCAGTTGCTCCTTGGGACAAATAATCCAGTTGAAGAGCCAATCTATCTTGAAAACCTTGTCGTCTAAATTTTTCTAAAAAAGCTCTTGATAAGGCAGCATAGGTCCCTTTATGTTGAGCATCTAAATTCCCATACCATTTCACTGCTTCATCTTTTAATGTTGCAAGGAAGATATGAAGCTTCTGGTCGTCATCTATTATCTCATTGGCGACGCAAGTCACCTCAAATCTTTGCGAATGGGCATCGAGATCTTCGTCCCATAGTCCCCCGAATTGCGTGAAATCAGCTAATCTGACTGGGTTGCGAGCCATTGTTTCTCTAAATAATAGCCCTAACCCTAAATCGTTGATAGTATCAAACCACGTAGGTTCCTGAGGCTTCTTAAAGAATTGACGCAATCCGAAATTTGACTCTAAATCCCAGTCAAAGAGCAGTTCAATACTCCCGACCGTAGCATTAGCTTCACTCTCCCTATTTTCACTATTTTGCCTAGCTCTTTCCCCAGTGACACTGCTAGTACTGGAGACAACTTGATCCCATTGATATGAAGCTGCTTCACTTTCCTTTGATGGTGTTCTATCAGTTGATAAGCTAGGCTGAAGAGGTTCTACTGTTGAGTTAGACACAGCGTCTACTCCCAAGTTCAGCAATGCATTGACCCTCTCTAGCCTTTCTAATAGCCAAGCCTCTTGTCGCACTACTCGTTCTCTAACTCGCTGATCCCTAGCTTCGTTTTGCTGCTTCCGTCTCTCTTCTGAATTCATCCACGAGTACTAAACTAGCTCTTACTGTCATACTCCAAAATTACGCTCGTTTTATTTGTAGCTATAAAATTAAGTTGTCGCTTGTATGCGCGCTTAGAAGGTTCAAAATAGTTGGCAACTCTGGGTCTATTTCCCCAAAAGGTAACTTTTCTTCTTGCTCGGGGATTAAGCCTAGAATTTTAGCAACCTCTCTAACGTCTTTCGTGTCGAAAGCAATTTTTAAACCTCTGGATACACGTATCCAAGGCAACACATCATCCCACACTACCCTTCTAAAGTTCCGATAAGCTGTGCGGTGATACCAATCAAAGTGGTACGATACACTGATTGTATTTATCTCTACCGCGTCTATTAACCCAAAGTGTGTCGCTAGTAGAACTATGGTTTGCGCACAGTCGTTATAACCCCAGCTCCAAGAGGACAATTGTTCAACGTCCACAGTTAATTGTGGCCCAAAATATGTGCCTCCCTCTACTAACTCTGTATCCCTCGCCCAATCTAGCACCTTTCTTTGGCACTCTTGGGGCAAATTAGGAAAATAGTCCCTTAGAAAAGAGACTGCGTATTCACTCATAAATAACACCTAGGATTTGAATACCCTAGGAAAATTGATCACCTGCTAGAGCGCACTTGGCTCCCAGCAGACGCACCAAAAAATTACTGGCCAAAAACCAAGCCACTTTTACCCAAGTCAGCAAGCCAACTCCTAAGAGTTGTTGCACTAAACAGGTGATTGTTACTACTAACAATGCTAATTTGATTTAGTCTTCCATTAATTGCATGACATTTTATTTGTAGTAGTACAACTATAAATATCTAAACTCAAGTAAACATACTTAATCTTTTCAACTTTTACAGCTAGACCTTGATATTGGGCACTAAAACGCTAAACCTAGGATAACTACAGTTTCCCTCCATCTTTCAGGAGCGGCTTCTCATAAATTTCTCCTGCCAACTAGTGGCGGTTTATCCAGGAAGTTTTGATATTTGACTTTAAGAAGTTTGTTTCATGTAACAGATCCCTTGGATCTATTAAAAATATCTCCAGTTAAATTCCTTTGTATATTTATCTTCTTCAACTGATTAAAATTATTTCATTTTATTCATTTAATTAACAACAAACATTCAAATCAAAACAATCCAACATTCTAAAAACCCATAACTTTTACCCCTTGATAAACGTCTCCCCACTTCGTACCGTGATTTCATCGTTGCTTATTAGTATTTAAATACTTAATTCATTTTGCAAACATAACATCCTTTCCTTTTTTTCTATTATTAAACATAAACCAGAATAAAACAAGTTCTTCCATACTCTCACGTGTCCACATTCATAATCTATTTTAAATTCCCATATCACCCTTTAATTTATCAATGAGTCCTAGTAGCCCTCAACTCTATGTATCTAAGAAATTGGTTGTAAGATGAATAACATGTAAAAATTTAATATAGATGCTGAGGCTTTTTCCCCCATGCCATCCATTCAATCATCTTATTAAGTTTTTTTTTAATTTGTAATTTAGTTTAAGGTTATAATTTTCTTATCATCAGTAATCATCAGGAAAATACTATTGTATCTCTTATTTGTTTTTCCATCCCTGTGTTATTGAGTAGTACATCACGTATCATTTTGTTTCCTCAAAATAAAAACACTAGGTTTATGTATAAATGTTCTTTCAGTAGAATATAATTAAACTGTTGTTTCTTTTTGTTTTAAAGCTTACAAAAATTCATCTTTAAAAATTCTAAGAAAAATTCAGTGAATTTAGAGTCATAAACTTTATGAGACAAATATCAGAACTTATAAATTTTCAATCAGTCATTTTATGATAATGTATTTGTGTCATTTTAAGTCGTTTATTTTAGCTTTTTCGACTATTTTCTATTTTTAATAAATGAAAATAGGTCCACATAAATGCAAACAACCATTCAACATAGAAAAAAACAAGTTTCAAAGCATTTTCTAAAAATACTAAACTAACTTTTACTTATAATATATCATTCATTTTAGATAAACAGTGTAGGCATTTACCTGTAAATCCGGCGGGTCGTTGTCGCGTCTTTGAAGACCGTGTCCTCTTGCAATCTAGTCAATGCAAGTCCGTCGTCCGGCCAGTCATTCCAACCATCAGCTCGTCGATCTTTTTACTCTCTCACCGATCCTCGCATGACTGTTGCTTCATGGCAATGGGAATGACCTTTTTCTCTTAAATTAAAGATTAAACTCTTAATCAAGAGTTGATTGGCTTTTGGTTGAGGAAGCGACGATTTATGAAGGAGGTGGAGACTAATTCAATATCTCCATGATCTGTCCACCAAATCCTCTTCTTCACCCTATTTTTTTTTCAAGAAGAGTAATTAATTATCCTTCTTTTAATCACATATTGATAGAAAGTGGCTGCCGCATCCATGCAATATCTCAAATGTTGTCACCACATATTTCGTGAGATAAAGAAGTGAGGAAGGGATGGTGAATTGAAGAGGAGAAAGGGGGAGATTAATGGATGATAATAAGATGATTAAGGCTCAAGGGTGGCGACATTGATCACGAAGAAAAAGATGATGCTCGAAAGCATGGTGATAATAAGCAAGATGACATCATTCTCTCTGTCTTTCTCTGAGGTTCATGCCATGGCGTCTTTGAAGGATGCGCCTCCTCGATCGCCCTTCTCACAAAAAAAATAAATCAAAAGGGACAGCAACGCCAAGCATTCCCTCTCCCTCCTTGACTTGATAAAGACGCAGTCTAATTCCCTCGTGAATTGTCAATGAGGAACCGCCCCTCCAAATCGCGTAAACTTCACGAAGCTGACGAAACTGGCAACCATCGTCATCCTCGGACTGGCCATCGTACTCATCATTTCAGCATCGCAGCCATCTATCAATCCCATTCTCATGTTTCTTTTAAGCCACTTCAACACTATTGTCCTCTCTCTCTCCGTATCCACCTCTTCTCCTCTAACTGAAATGAGCGTGGCTATGGCGGCGGGCCCAGAGTGGGAGAGAAGGATCCGTTGCAGAAAAGAAGGCGCAGCCAAGCCCACCATAACCCAAAATCATGTCAGCGACCCAACGATCTTGGCGAGTAAGGGAGAAGTCTTGCAGGAATTTTTTTCTTTGAGATCCGTGGAGCCACGAATTTTCCCCTTTTTTTTTCTTGGCGACCATTCGACGGATGCATGAGAGAGGGAGAGACCTCCAAATTGTAACTACCCCCTTACTAGTAAAGCCGTTTTGGTAAATTGAAGGATTAGGTGATAGTGATCCCCATACCTAACAAGGGGCAATCCAAAGTAAATCCCCCATTTCTTAATTATCTACAAGCCTAATAGTGGAAGCCATTCAAGAGTGTCATTGGCTACAACACTTCAAATTTGGTCTTGCTTATTATTGAACCCGATAGGTCATAGAAATCTTGAAAAGCCTCAAACAATGTGTTGAATTGAATTCATTGGGCCGTGATGATGTTGGAGTTATCTTCCACAAAGAATTGAATTATTACTTACCCTAATATCATGCATCCTTAGATTTTGCAAGGTCCCTCTAGTCTAATCTTCTTTGCAATGGCTAATTCCTATGGCATAGAGAAGCAAGGCTATGGGACAACCTTGTCTCATAGACCTTTTTAGCTCAAAGGATTTGGAGACCGCCCCTTTAATGGATATTCTTAACTTCTACACTTGAAAGGAGTGTCATAATTATTCTAAAGAACTTCCTTCCAAAGACCATTGCTTCAAGGTAAATGCATACTAAATCCTAAGAACGTGATTATATGCCTTTCAAAATCCATTCACTAGAAGGTAGTCATGTCCACCAATCAGTTCTTAATCAATAACTGTTGCGAAGCTAGGGATGGCATTTTCTATCTTCTGATTTTTAAAAAAAAATTGAAGCCATAATGCTGGGAGTGGATGACTTAAGCTAATAATACCTTAATTTTGAGTGCCAAAGCCTTGACAACAAGCTTATAGGACATATTCAACATGGTCAAAGGCTACTAATGGTTACTTTGATGCACATGGGTAATTTACAAATTGCCTTTATAACACCCATGTTGGCCTCTATAGGGAATTTCCTAGTAGCAGAGCAGTCCCTTTTGAATTACTTCGTCCTTGCCAAGAGTCATTCTCTTGAATCTGATATTCAACACCTCCCCAAGGAAATCTCCATAATAATCACCAATGATCTAATGATCACCCTTTAATCATCACTGCAGTATTACTGTAGACAATAATCACAATCATAATGCTATGTATTTTTCATAAAGAATTTCATCATTAGGAGGTAGCATAACTAATGAAATCCCCCATCCCTGAGATTAATACTAAGATATCCTATCAACTTGTCAAGACCTTGTGGTTTGTTTAAAATGCCCCCGAAAACTCCTAATTTATAACAAGGTCCTATCTCCTCTAAGTAATACTAATCCCTACAGGAAAATTTTAAACAGTCATAGCTAAGATTCACTAAATAGACCTATCATATTTTTATCTAAAACTCCACCTTCCTCTCATACAAGAACTTTCTCGTACCAATATCTCCTAGCAAGACTGCAAGGACACAGCCTCCAAAGACAACAACAACGAACACCGCATCTGCATTAAATTCATGTAAAAATTTAGTAATAAGGTATCAATTGTATACAGTTTTGCCAAAAAATTGTTGCAATAAATGGCATGTTTTTAGGTGTTGTCAGTAATGGTTAATGGCATATCCAAAATGTTTGAATTATCCAATGAAGATCATGAGGCTATATACAATAGCATGCCCTTTGAATTGTAACTCAAGTGTATTTCAAAAAACATGTGGCAATACACAAAACCTTGCTATGTGAGTTTTCAAGATGAAAAATATCATTTGACTTGTTTATCTTAATCGCATTTCGTTGTCTTGTTTCACCACTTCAAAGTGTTGCACTGTTTTAAAGTGGTGCATTGCAATTTTAGAATGATGCATGTCATTCCATGGACAACTTACCCTCAACTTTAAAGCCTAAAATTTATTCTTGACTTTGCAGCATTCATTTTAAAGACTAATGGTGCTGCATCATCTAAGATTTGTGTTGGACCACTAAAAAGTGGTTCTACAACATAAAAAGGTAGTTTTGCACAATCAAGTGGATTACATCTTTGTAAAAACTACTCTTAACTTAAAAGTTCAAAACTTAATATTCAGTTTGTAACATTTGGTTTAATAACTTACGGTCTTGTTCCATCTAAGATTTGTGATCGACCATTGAAAAGGAGTTCTACACTACTGAATGAAAAACGGTCCTAAATCATTGAAAAGTGGTTGTATATCATTCTAGTGGACCGCGTCTTTGTAAAGCTTAGTCTCAAATTGAAAGATTAAACTATCGGTTTAATATCTGATAGTGTTGCATTATCAAATATTTGTGTTGAACCACTAAAAAGTGGTTGTGCACCATTGAAAAGTGGTCAAAAGTGATACAGTTTTATAACATTGTGGTATATTACCATTTAGAATCCAATTTTCACCACCATTGAAAACTGGTACTATATTACTTCAAAGTGGTAAAAAACAATAAGTGCTTTTAAAGTGTCATCGCATCACTCAAAAGTGGTGCAAAATAACCCAAAGGTGATTCTCAAAATTTGGAATTCAAATAACATGGAATAATATATAAACATATAAATAGTATAAGGGGTGTGTGTGTGTGTGTGTGTGTGTGTGTGTGTGTGTGTGTGTGTGTGTGTGTGTGTGTGTGTGTGTGTGTGTGTGTGTGTGTGTGTGTGTGTGTGTGTGTGTGTGTGTGTGTGTGTGTGTGTGTGTGTGTGTGTGTGTGTGTGTGTGTGTGTGTGTGTGTGTGTGTGTGTGTGTGTGTGTGTGTGTGTGTGTGTGTGCGCGCGCGCGTGTGTGCACGTGCACGTGCATGCCTGTGTGTGTGTGTGTGTGTGTGTGTGTGTGTGTGTGTGTGTGTGTGTGTGTGTGTGTGTGTGTGTGTGTGTGTGTGTGTGTGTGTGTGTGTGTGTGTGTGTGTGTGTGTGTGTGTGTGTGTGTGTGTGTGTGTGTGTGTGTGTGTGTGTGTGTGTGTGTGTGTGTGTGTGTGTGTGTGTGTGTGTGTGTGTGTGTGTGTGTGTGTGTGTGTGTGTGTGTGTGTGTGTGTGTGTGTGTGTGTGTGTGTGTGTGTGTGTGTGTGTGTGTGTGTGTGTGTGTGTGTGTGTGTGTGTGTGTGTGTGTGTGTGTGTGTGTGTGCACATGGAAGTATACTAAAGGCTATCTAGAGGTCATGATACATTTCAAGCTATCTACAAGTAGTAAAGAATAGACTAGCTAGAGATCATGGTACATTCAAACTATCCAGAGATTAGTATATTTTAGTCATTGTCTTGTGATAGTACAAAGTGATTATAAACTAGAGCAGACAAATCATCCTTGGAGTTGCTGAGGGGATTGCTCTTTGTATACTATAGAGAGTTTGGGATTGCTACCCATTGGTATATCCATGACAAGAGCCTGCGGGAGCAGTAATATGGGTCCTAGTCCTCATCCATGGGATGAAAAGTGGGAGGGATGATGTTGTTGTCCCAATCATTGTGGGGGGTTTTGCATTTGCAACCATCAACGAATAGTGTGCAATTGCCATGTACTAAGGGAAACCCAAGGAAGTGGCTTTAAAAATAGTGGTTTATCTCTAATCTCCTTTGGAGCATCATGAATCCTTTTAAAAACTCCACTTCTCACAATGCCACTCTAAGAAAATGTTGAGAAAGTAATAAGCCATGTCATGAAAACCTATGGCCAACATGACTTGATTGTCCACCACAGAGAAGGAGCTCCAAATCATTTATTTGCAATTTGTCTCAAATCCAAAAAATTTGTTAAACATCCTGCCTACAATAAATACATAGCTTCTTCTTAATCTTGTAAAATCAATGTGCTTTGAGAAGGGAGATTGTGGATTTGTAACTACCCCTATTTCCTCCTCTTTTAAATGATAATTCTATATTGATTAGTAGCCCATTTAGCTCAAGAATGATAAGTTTTTTGTTCCTGCAAAAGTTTGGAACCATATATTACCATCTTAATGTGTCCGATGAAATCTCCTTGATCCTAGAGTGGTTAGGATCTAGATCTTCCTTCTCTTCATCTTGTTGCATGTGTGCATGTTTTTTATTTCATTGACCAGTTCATCTATCTTGCCTTCTAGTTCTTTGATATCTAGTATCTAGTCCAATTCTACCACGTACAAACTATGGTTGTACAAAGCCTTGAGAACACTTATTTATACCATAAACTTAACCACTAAATCATCAACTTGAATTAGGTTCAAGAGTTAAAAATTTTCACACTTAGACCTTTTAGACAATTGTTATATTGCATTTATTTTGTACACTACAATATCAACTTGAATTAGGTTCAAGAGTTATAAAATTTCAAATTTATAACTTTTATACAATTGTTATATTGCATTTATTTTGTACACTACAATATCAATGACTTTCCACTTAGGTGTACCTTCCTCTTTGCCTTTAAAAACTAGAGGGAGAAAAATAAAGTTGAGTTGTGCATGTTAACCACAAAGACAACACTAGCACAATAATAAAGGGGTGTAAATCAATAATGGACACTGAACAAAATAGGATGTCATTCCATTATAATTGAAGTTATAATCAAAACATAAGTTAAATGAAGTCATATTCTATAAAAAAGATGTCTAGCAAGCAAAGTTAAGAGCTTCAAAAGGTGCTATAGGGCTATAGGACTATAGGACTCTCTTTTGAGACTTTTGTTTAGGGATTTTATTGTTATGATCTTCAAAGTTATTGCTTTTCTAAAGAGATGAATTCTTAGCTAGTCCTTTTACCTCATGAGTCAAGCATTACAATCTTCATGAAAACCTTAATCTTCTTCTTTGTAGTGGCATACTATGGAATACATTTTCTCTTCGTGTTCCTCAAAACTTCAACATAGACCTTAGAGATTGTTTCCACTATATCATCAAATAACTCTACTATTACTCCTTCAATATGTTTTTATTGATTTTCCTTTTCCTCATCTATCTTTTTAGTTTCATGTAGATGTTGCCTCACTTCAGGCACTATCTTTTCGAGCTCCTGGCTAGGCTCTTCCAAAAATATTGTCCTCTACACCTCTTAGAGGATGTGTTGATCTTGTTTCCCATTCATTTGCTATTCAATGGAGCTTCTCACTACCTTCAATGGTACCGAGCACTTTTTTGGGGGATTTATCTACTTCCTCACAGCATGCAAATCAATGTCAAGATTTCTTAAGGACCTAGCCTAGAAGTGTATTGCACAAATGGTAGAGTGATAATATTCAACACTAAAGTTCTCTAAACACTTCAAGAGGAGAATGCAAAATAGAATTGCAAAGTATCACCAATATCAAATGGCAATTTGAATGTAGCTATAACTTGTTATTTCTCTACTTTATCTACATGAGAAAAACAATAAATGTTTTAAGAGTGAAACAACAATGAGTAATCTACTATAAGGTGTACAAACATGTATCACCTGCACAGTGGTCATTCATACACACATCACTAGGTGCTAGCTTTGCCAATGCATCATTTAAAAGCTCTTCGTAGCTATGAAATAGAAAATGGGAGCAAGAGGTATAGGTAATTACAAAGCAGCATGGGTGATATTGGTGCAAACATCAAAGCATATATACACCCATAACAATACTTTGCATTATCCACATTCCACAACTAGTCTAGTCACCAAATGGTACATTGCTATGAATCATGCCTAGTTGAACATGTGATCTAATAGCAAAACCGTGCATTTTTATCTTGAACAGATTCATAGTTGTCTCCACAAATTAGAGATGTACTATTGCCACATCTACCTTGCATACTAGATTGTCATGTTGACCCTGTAATGAAAATGGCACAACATACTTTACAACAAATAATATACATTTAGGAAATTTGACACTCATTCAAGTGCCTTTTTTTTATAGAATTATAAAATAATATCAATAATTCGTACTTATTTCATAATCATTATCATTTCTAACAAACAATTTTTGTTCAAGATAGTCTTAGTTCCATTTTAAAAGGGTAAACAATATGTATATATTACTAATTATTTAATCATTGAGCTTATTTTCAAAATGGAGCATTTATAAATCATATTATATCTATATGTGTGAGTTCATAAAATTGAGCCTCCTATCCATTCAGACAAGCAATGATAAATAGTGTTGCATTGTAATATTTCCACATAATAAAAGTTAGTTGGTTAGTTTAAAAGTTAGTTAGTCAATTAATAAGTTAGTAAGATTACTAACTAAAGACTAACTAAGGTAAAAACTAACTAACATTAATTATTAATTATTTTTATTTAATTTAAAATATTTTACTTATAAAAATCAAGAGTCATAAATTCGATACTTTTCTTGGATTGATAAGGACCGTAGCCACCCTTCACGTAAATTACAACGTGAACGAGACTTATGAGTTATATTAATCACTAGGTTAATGTGTATAGTTTGGATGGTCCAAAAATATTAGATTTTGGGCAAAACTAGTATATCTTAGATATTTTAGATATTATCCTAAAAAAGATATGGAGATTTTTAGAACTGGATGTCATTTAAAAGAAAAAACAAGTGATGTTTTAGTTAGTTTTGGAGAATTTATTTTTAAAAAAATAAAGAAAAGTGATTTGCGAAATCGTGTGCGCCGTGATCGTAGTACACAAGCAATGGACAGCACTTTGAACAGAGAAAAGAAGAATGAGTGAACTAAGAGCTTTCTATTCAAGTGTCTTGGAGTTTTACCCCCCTTTTGGAGCCAATGGAACCATCAGATTTATGATCTGAGCATTAGATTTATGATCTAAGCATCAAATCATTGATCTTTCCCAGATCCCCCTCCACAAAGAGCTCCACTTCTCAACCACAAGCCATCTTCTCTAATTCACTATAAATATGAGACATGGAAGAGGCATAAGGAAGCATAAGGAGACCTTGAGAGGCTGCAAGAGAGAGGTAGAGAGAAGGATACCCCTCCAAGAGATTGTGAGGAAGATCTTGAAAGAGAGCTTGAGAGAGAGAGAGAGAGAGAGAGAAGAGTCACCTCGAGAGGCTGCAAGGAAGAGAATTAGCTCAATTCCCTCTATCTCGATCCTCGGCTTAACCATCTTCTCTTACGCTCTCCCATCTTGAATCTATTCCCCCTTCTTAATCTCTTGAGTCTACCTGCGGATGATGGCCTCCAAGCAAAGAATGTCGTGTGCGAATGACAATCCCAACCAGCAACAAGGCTTCGGGCAAAGGCATCATTGTCAATCCAACTACAGTTCCGGTCATAAGTAATGTATTTTCAAATTGATAGATGCTTGCTTTGATTCTCGTATGAGATACGTTAGGTCCCATACTACGATGCACGAGTATAGGTCATGGGAAAGGATAAATTTCATCTCACCTAATCGAAAGAGGAAGTTTGTGAAGTGCATATATCAAGGGAAGATAATTGCACCTAGTTACATATGACTTATTTGCTAGTAGAGCAATTACAAGGAAGAATTAGTCAAGCGTTATGAATGGCATAGTCATCAAAAGAATGACATTAAAAGATTGTGCATACAAGTGCTAGATTAAAGTATAGTCAAGGGTTACAAATAGCATAATTACTAAAAGAATTTGACATTGAGATTCATGAATAGAAAGTACTAGTTTAAAGTTTAAATACTTCAAAAGTACTTAGCCTAAGAGCCCAAATATTAAGAAAAACTAGATTCTAGGTCAATGCAAGGCCTATTGGAGTCTAATTACTTGAGATCATCTCGCACTTATCTTATTAAGTATTCACACATTATGCCTATAACATGTTTGATATATGAGGATAATTTTCTAGTTGCCTCACGACTTGACTAAGAGCTAGTACAAGAAATTAATCATAAGGGTTAAAACTAAGATGTCTTGAGATCCGTCCGATAACGATGACTTTTTCCAATCCAAATCCAGGGTTGGGTTATCATTCAAGGTAAGTGACCTATAGAACTTACATCATGAATAGTGTTTGAACCCTTAACATATTCCCTAGCCGAAGGAAGGAAGTGTTAAGAAACATTTTTGCATAGTATTGCTCTTAGATCCCAAGGGGGAGAGCAAATATACGATGGAAATGTTATATCGTCTATTCTTTCATTGGATGGAAAGAATGCAATTGGTTTTGTTGGTTGATCGAACAACATCGTAAATGCTTTTACATTCAACTGGTTGTTAGTTGTTGTTTGGATGATTATTCCAAGTGCTTGTGATTTATGGTAAATGCATGGTAAGGGTCTGTGATGACAAGTCGCCATGGGAATAAAGGGATTTTTTCTTGGAATATGATATTAGGGCTGAATGCCTTGTTTGTGCTTGATTCTTAAAGGATTTAATTAAGGAAGGATATATTGCACGGGTGGATCACCTCCATGATTGCACCACGGATTAACCCGAGAGGGCACTGCTCGATTCATGGGCCGAAGGTTGAGTGGTGAAAAGGCCAACCATGGGAATGATGTTTCACTCCTAAACAGCTTGCGGGTTAGTTGGAGCTCTAGACACCCCTTGCTAGGTCTAGAATGGAGTTGAAGACCTCCGTGGCCCCCAACATCTGGGCATGTTGGGAGATCCTATTCTAGATAAAGGATTGAGTTTGTGGTGCCATGTGAATTGGACCAATTACTTCTGCAGGGCAGAAGGGATACTTCTGTTGGACAGAAGCGATACATAATTTCTCATGTATGGGCGGGAGACAAAGATTAACTTGGAGATAAGTTAAGGAACTTGTTTGAACTTGCTTGTCAATAGATTGCTTTGCTCTGTTTTCGTGTCTGTGCTATAAGTTATGCGAACGAACCCTGCTCCCTAAAAGGCTTAATTAATGAAGCTGACTTTAAGTGTCACACATAAATGTGGTAGGACCTAATTAGAAAACTAAAGCTATTAAGGGAAGCGGGTGTGCGAAACCCCTGACAGGTCCATCCTATGGCAGGGTGGTCCCAAAGAACTGGGAGGCTTCTCACAAGTTTTTATCGTCATTCGACCTTTAGGTGTTATTAGGTTAGAACCCGATTCATGCCATTTTAGGGGATCGGAATGGGACTATGCCCTATGGGCAGAGAGGTTGAGCAGCGCATCCCTCTCGTTTCCCTGCTCTTTTAACCAAGTGCGACATGGGTCTGCTTCGGATTGGGTATCTCTGTGTAAAGTAGGATGTCCAAAACCCGATGCTAGAATGCTAACAGGAGACCTTGACAACTAGGAACCCGAATTTCAGGTCGATCCTAGTGGGTTCAGTCGTGAATGTTCCGTTGTGAGGTGGATTCGGGAAACCCTAGGCGACAAAACTTGGAACATTCCCTGGGAGTGCTGGGCAACGACGCTTAGATTCATTTCTCGATAGACCGCTAAAAGAGTGCCTGGAAAGCCGATGGGTGAGCACCTCACATGCATAAGGATTTAAAATTGAGCCTCTATGAGATGGTCAAGAGTTGTATGAGACTCAATCTTAAAATTGATCCACATGTTTTTGAACATTTCTTAATCATAAACATTCATTGTGAGCTCATTATCATTTACCTTATGGCTCTCAAAGGTTATCACTCCATGCTCTTGCGATAAAACTGCTCCAATGCCTTGCCCACTAGCATCACATTGGATAGTGACTTTAGAAAAGTCAAGACAAACAAGGATAAGGGCTAAGGTAAGCATATTTTTCAATTGAGTAAAACTCCTATAAGCTATAACATCCCAGAAGAAGGCTTCTTTCCAAAAAAATCTCTTGTAGAATGAAGAAAGACCAAAAAATATACAAAGAATAGTAGTAGTGGGTGTATGCTAATCTCTAATATATTGCACATTTTTGGGGTCAGTCCAAATTCCCTTTTCACTGACAAATATCCTAGATATTCCACCTCAGCCTTTATGAATGAACACTTAGTCTCCTTAGCAATAACCTATTCTATCTCAAGACATCAAATACCTTCCTCGCATGTCACTCCAAATGGTCATATAATGTCTTGTTGTAGGTGAGTATATAATCAAAGAATACTAGCACAAAGTGAAAGAGAAAAGGATGTAAAGTCTTTTTCATGAGACTTTGAAAGGTGATTGGGGTGTTTTTCAATCCAAAGGGCATAATTAAAAAAAGATAGGGGTTATGATCTATCTTGATAGTAGTCTTAACTTCATCACCATGTCTCATGTGAATTTGATGATAGCCAAATGGTAAATCTATTTTGGTAAAATACTTTGCTCCTTTCAGGTCATCAAGTAAGTCATCCACCCTAGGGATAAGATACATGTTCTTCACCATAATCTTATTGAGGTCCCTATAAACAATACACATCCGAAATGATCCATCCTTCTTCTTCACCAAAGACTTGGGGATGCGTAAGGTGAGAAACTAGGCTCTATAGATCCCATCTCTAATAGTTTTTTAATTTGATTAGAAATTTCTTCTCGTTCACACTTGGAAAAATTGTAGGGTGGTTTGTTAAATAGGTTTGAATGAGGCCCTAAATCAATTGGATGATAAACTTGCCTTTTTAAGGGGCAATGATGTAGGTATCTAGAACATATCTTTGTACTCTTTCAAAAGAGTTTTCCTTGCTCAATTCTTGGCTTATTCTTTGGGCTAATCTGGCACTTCTTTATTGAGATGTGAGACAGAATTGGGATCTTTGCTTGAACTCCTTTTTAGCCTGCTTTGTTGTAATAAGGTGAAAATCAATCTTGTTGTGGATTCAATCTAAGCACATGAGCTGTCCACCACACTGATAAAGCCTAGGTATAGCTAAGAAAAGTCCATAATAGTTTTTCCTAATTGCATTAGCCAATCACGACCTAACACAATGTCAATGGGGTCCATTTCCAAAGCAATTTAAGTCCATTTATTGCCTATAATTTTCAACCAAATGAATATATACCTTAGAACACATTTGGTTACTAATTTCTTCATCTCCATTTGCCACTTAGACTTTAATAGGCTATTGTAAATTAGTACAAAAACACCTCAATTAGTCCATGGATGATTTATTTATGAAGCTATGGATACTACCACTATCAACCAAAATGAATACATTTTTTTCATTAATGCTTTCTAGGATATGGTGTGTTTGGGATTCTTTATCTTGTCCATGGGAATGGATTTTGGGTTGCTAGATATTGAAGCACTTTTAAGCTCATTGTCCCCTTGTTTATGACCCACTCTTGGATTATTTGCTATCCTAAAATTGCTTTGAAATCTTGAAGAATTAAATGATAGATAAGTTGGACTTTGGAGTCCCCCACTAGATGCATGTTTGCTCCCATAAGCATTTCCACCCTGTCCCTGCTTTAAAATAGTCCTTGACTATCTAAAAGTGTGTTGAAATGTATGCTCTCTTCTATTCTTCCTCCCATACCTTTTCACAAGCTCAATGGCCTTGAAAAGAGAAGTGGAGTTTTGAGTCATAAGATTAGCCAACAATGTTCTAAGACATACATATATTTTTGGAGCTTGGCTTTGTTACTTATACTTTCCACACATATAGTGAGGTTGAGGAATTAATTTATGTGCTCACGTACACTTAGACATCTTTACTCTAGTCTGTACCATCTTCTTGCCAACTTTTCTTTTTCAAGAGGGGAAACAAAAACTTCAACCATCATGAGTGTCTTAAAAGCATCTCTATTCTCCACTAGCATATTCTCTTTCTTAATATACCACCACTAAGTATATGCAAACCCTTCCAATGTAATGAAGAAAAGTGAATATTCATGTCATCAATCCTAAAGAATATGTCATTAGTTGTCCTAAGGAATATGTCAACATTTGATTCCATCTTTGAAATGTATTCCTCTCTAGGTTGATGGTGAGGATGACTACCCATTATACTTTACTAAAAATATTTTGTCCTTTAACTCCCATTCATGGAAATATTATTGTCCCAAATAGGATGATCATGATAGGAAAGTACTGGAATTCCAAAATATGATAATGCTCTTCCATAAGGTGGTTGAGAATTTGTTTGAAACCTTCTCGATGTAAAAGGACACCTTAATACTTAAGGATTTAGCCCATGAACTTGTGGATTACCACAATTAATGATGCCCAAATGGTCATCATTCCTTTGTGAAGTCTCTCCTACTTCATATTGACTCTATTGGAAATACCCCAATGTCCAATAATGCCTTGACTTTGAGGATTAGGATTAGGTGGCTGAAATGGGACTGAAGGGTCACTCTTTAGCTAATATTTTTCTCTTAGATCCTTGTTGTTTATTTGCATTTGCATCCATCGAGAGAATCGAGCCATGATATATGTATTGAACTCCACTAACTTGTCTATTGAAACCTTTGTTTGGGTTGTTGAATCCACTAATTTATCAATTGGAAACTTTGTTTGACGGGGCTAAACAAGACCATTTTCTCAACCCTTAAAAGTAACTTTGCATGTCTATCAGCATGCTTAGTCTCATGTTCGCACATGGTATGGTTGAGAGTACTATTTCAATGGAGGCTCTTTAGGACTGTCTTGGGGTGTATTTTCTAGTATAGAATCTTTGATTTATTGAGCATACTCATCATTGGTCTTATTCTTACCCTTGTGACCTATCATGATAGTGCAGTCCTGCAAGACTCCTTGTTGATAGATTGGCTATAATTGGAGCTAGAAAACTTTTATTGCCAAATTTTTTAATTCAAATCAAAGAAAAAAACACCCTCTTTAACATGATAAATAACACATTATAACATATTTAGAATAGAAAAATATATAATCTAATCTTTGTGGCTATGTTGTCCAATCCTGCACCCTATTTCAACCTGTAAGTGTCATGTTTCCACTTATGTGACCAAAATTGATACACATAGAGGCTACCAAACCCTGTGGAAAGCTAGATAAGACTTGTAGGCTATCTACAATATTTGTACATGTACCTTGATGATGAGGACTGCACATGTAATGACTTATTTATACTCAACACTATCTTGTAATAACCATGTTTTACCTTGTTTTGACCTTCAAGAGGCTTCAATCTTCAAAAGAACTGAATCTTTAATCATCCATGCACAATACTTGTGTGAGGAATAAAACAGAGTGATAGGCTCCCTACACTAGCTTTGAATCATTGGGACGTGGGCAAAGTTCTCCCTAGGTTGGTTGGTTGCACCCCTTTTGGATCTTAGATAGTGACGCGGGAGAGTCATGTCTATTTTGTCCCATTATCTCCCCTAGCATCCACATTTTTCCTCAATGGGAATCTCAACATAGTAGTGATATTCTACTCTAATCAATTAGTATGATATGCATCACTTAAAGAAATCATTCATCTCATTCCATATGTAAGGCAATTGAATGGAACTAAAATCAATAGAATGAGGATGGAGACAGTTTTACCATGCAATGACTGACTTACCCTTTATAATGGAATTTTGTATATTTTTGCCATGGATCACAACACAATAAGGTATAGAATTAGAGTAAAGAATCCAATCAATCAATTGATTCTCAAGCAATAAGAATTGAATACAATGCTTTGAGACTAAGTAAAAAGCTTTTAATTCATAGTTTTCATCAAGAGAGCATGCAATCAACGAATGGGCTAACTCAATCAATGAAGGACTAAAATTTGATGGAAAGTTTTCAACTCTTTAATCCCTCAATCATGAGGATGGATCTTATCAAATGGATGGTCGAGAGAGATCAAGAATTGATTGGAAGTACATCTTGCATTACTTGAAGAAAACTTGAATGCTCCTCAATGCTTGAATATGCTTCTAGTTGCTCAATGTTAATCCAATAGCCTTCAATCCTTGCTCCTTGAATGCTTGGAAGTAATCTTCAAGCATTAGTGACTTAAGATTGAAGCTTAATCCCATCCAAAAATCTTGGCTCAACAATAGACTCCATAGCTCAAGAATGCTAGAATCCCTTTGAATCAAAAGCTTCAACTTTCATTAAGCTTCACAAATCAAGAATCTCATGCTTGATGAAGAATCCTCAAATTTCTCCTCCAGGGAAGCTTGAAAGAGTTAAGAGAGCTCCAATCTTGCTCAATGTCTTCAATTTCCTCTAAGATCTTCACAAATATGAATCCCCGGGCTGGAATGGTGGGAGATCTTCAAAAATTTTGAGAGAAATGAGGCTTGAAGTCAAGCTTTCATAGCTATCCATGGACTGCATGGCTAGGCTTTCAAGAGAGCAAGAGAGTGAGAAATAGAGCTTTCATTGGAGCATAGACATGACAGACTTGAAGTATGTCTCAATGATGGTATAGAAGCATCAATGTGGAGAAATGGAGGAGAATAAGGCTAAATATTCAATGCAAATTTTGGGTTACTGTGTGCACCACATGGCTCTCCATAGAGTGATCAAGATGATTTAATACCTATAGGATTTCATCCCTAGAAGTCCATTATGCATTCGATTGTTGAAGAGAAGCAAGGATATGTGAAGGAAGAGAATATCTTTGCTGAAAACTCTATGGAAACTTCACAAAGGCTTGAAGGAAAGGGAAAGAGAACCCTCACTTTGAAATTAGTCATGACTTACTACTCCTCTAACCCTAATTAGCTATCTTTCTCCAAAATTCTCTTCGAAATAGGTGGAAATTGGTCCATGATCTACTATTTTAGCTACAATTTGGCCAAATCTATTCAAGATCTTTATTAGAGCTCTTAGATTAACCTCTAAGAGCTCTAAGTAGAAAGCTTGCAAGTACCTACCATGTGGCTCCTATACTTGTAGCCTACGATCTAATGGTGGAAAATAGGGAAAATATGTTTAGAATTTGAGAAAATCAAATGGATCAAAAACCTATGCTCAAGTACCACTTGTAAAAAAGTGAGCTGGGAGAGAGAAAGAAGAGAGAGATGATTTGCAAAAGAGAGAGAAGAAGATTGTAGAAGATAGATAAAGACTATTCAAGGAGAGAGAAAGACTAAAAGTCGAGAAAGAAAGACAAGAGGAGAGATATGGAAGCCATGGAAGGTGAGAAAGAGAAGATGTAGATGAGGAAACTTTTGTATTAATTTGAATGGTGAAAAATAAAAGTCCCTTATACCTTATATATCAACTATTGTAGTAGTAATGAAGGTTTCCTTTTTTGCTTTTCTAGGGATATGGAGGATTGTGTAGAGAACTCCATAACTAGTTGGAAGTCTTTCAAAAGCCTGAATTCAAGAATTGAGCCAAAGATGATTGTTATGAAACTTGAAGACTCGAATGAAGTAGCAAGTCTCAAGGGTGGAGCTTGGTATCATTACTTTAAAGTCTAGGCTTTAGCATGGCTTTAAAAAGTGAGTTTAGTATCTTTTGATTCTGAGCCCTATCATATGTCCTATTTTCATGTTGTAAGGAGGTGCCAAAACAATCTCAAGCATACCATTATCATATTTGTATGCTCTAGGATTTCAAGGATATGAAGTAGTCTATGTTTTTTTGTGCACACAAGTGCATAGAGGATCCAATAAAGGACTATAATCTAATTCCCATTGTGTAGTGATATATTTTACCATTTTATTTCCACAAACAACTCTTCAAGAGACTCAAAATAATTTTTAAATTCATGACTTTTTTCAACTTAGTAAATTGCAAGATTGTGCTAACAACTATATCTTATGAAGGTCGATTTTTAGTATTAGAAGTCTCAAGCACACTAATTAAAAAATTCTCTTATTTGTAGCAATCTTCAAATCAACCTCATGACTTGATCTTGAATTTCCATGTCATGTGACATAAGTGAATAAAACCAAAATTTTGAGTCCTTGCCTAAATATACTAATTCATCTTTGGTGCCAAAATCTTGAATTTGGTGCAAAAATTCCTAAAATGGTCTTAGACTAAGTCTACGATCACTAAATAACAAATAATAAGCCATATGGCTAAAATCTAGTCTTGCAAACTTGTAGTTGTACCACCTCTTTGCCAAACCAATGGATGTTGACTATGTCTATATCCTCGATCCCATCTCTTAGGGATTCCTTTCTAATGGCAATTGTCCCCTTGACATTTGCAATTTTGACCTCATTTGGCACCAGCCCAAATTTGTGCATTTGAAGGTATTGCATATATTTTTTTAGCTTCTCGATTATCTTTGTAGCTCCATGCATCAAGGCAACCTACTTGTTTTTGTGAGTTTTTGATACTTCAAGAGAAATCTTTACTATATCAAGGCACTGGTGCTTTATGTCAAGCTTCACAACCAATAGTTGTAGCCCTCACATTACAAACTACAATAAGATCAATAGACGATATGTAGAATGGGTAGTCGAGGAGATATTTGAGATACATCCAAAACCCTAGTTGTTCAAAAACTCCTCAACATTCCTTGAAAACATGTGTACTAGAGTGTGTAGGCTAGTGACAAGATATACTAGCTACATCATCATAAAGAGATGGATTTTTTGCAAAGGGCTCCCTTGAACTTCTTGGCTTCGCCCATTTTTCAACGTCCACTTCTTTAATATCCTATCCAATTTTTGTGTTGCCATATGATCTTAACTACACCTTTTGCAAAATTGGCCATGCCACAAGACCACAACTATCATCTGTCCCTTTCCATTTCTACCACGTGAACCCATGTGTGAAATGATGCTCATCTCATTGTTTAGAGGTGCTTCTTGATATATCTTATGGTTTGAATGGACACACTCCTCAAATAATTCTAACCTTAAGGCCCTCAAGTGAACCTTTTTTATCTCGTACCATTTATGTAGCTAGATTTTCAACCATTTTTTTAAAGTCTGCAAATCATTGTCCCAAAGACGTTTTGGATCTTGCTCAACCTAGCCCATTCCATATTCCGAATCAAAGTATTCCTTTGTAAAACAAAATATGGTTTGAATTGGTAACATTGCTCGTGGCGTTGACCACCTCCTTGTAAAAAAATTGTATATAATATGAAGTAAGTATGCAATTAGACATAACAAATTAACAATGTTACCAAAAAAAACTTCAATCTTTAGTGTGTGTTGTAGTATAGTGGTGCTCCACTAGTGAACCATTCCAAACTGGTCTTCAACCACTTTTTAGCTTCTCTAGCACTTCAAAGTGGTGTGCAACTACCAAATGTGGAGTGGTGAAGTAATACTTTTGAAGTGCTTGAGTAGTACTTTTTGATTGGCGAAGTAGTTGAGTTGAACTTTGAAGTTCTTCATCACATTCTACTAATGGTTATAAACCACTTTGGAATGGTTATCCACAACTTTTAGGTGGGAGATCAAAACTATAAAGCATTCAATTGGTGCAACACTAATAGAAAGTGATATTATGCCACTAGTAAGTGGTGTTGGTACTCTAGACTAGAATATAACCACATTATTACAATAATGAAGTGGTTAAAAACCTCTTTCAAATGAATTTACTTTAATTTTTATTATTCTATCAATACAAAAAATTGGAATCATGCAAAAAGGAAGTGATAGAGGACCACTTAAAGTGAGTGAAATACCATTACTTTCAGAATGAGAGTGGTTATTACCACTTTCAAAAGGTTACTATACACTTTTTGTTGGTGCTTTACCAAAAAAGAGAAATTTCACCACCACAAAGTAGTTTTGAATCACTTTAATTTAAACTAGAGGAACATCACTTTTTCATATTATAGTAGAGATTACACACCACTTTCAAATGGTTTTGCTCTACTTTATATTGGTGATTACCACAAAAAAGTAGAGTGTAGTAAGTGAAAGTGGAACTGCAAGTTATATAATACCACTCGAGTGTCAAAGTAATACTTATAAGTGGTGGAAGATAGCTTTCTAGTGTTAGGCACCTCTATCTAGTGGTACATACTAGTTTTTTAGTGGCCTAGACCACTTTTTCCTCATTTATACCACTTAATGTATACCATTTCTTAGTGGTGAAAATCACTTTTTTGTTATCATTACACTTTTTAGTGGTAGGTACCACTTTTAAATATGGTTGTTACCATCTTTTAGTAATAGCTACAACTATTAGGTGTGATCAGTACCACGATTTAGTGGCAGATACTAGTATCAATAGAGTTTAAGATGGAATCAATTTAAGGAGATGAAAATGTGAAAGTGGCTTAGGATATTAAGGTTTAGAGTCTTCTCCCAGTACAGCGCCTTTTTCCTCCTTCACACCCGCTTAACCTCCTGACTTTATCTTTCGAGCAGCAAATGACAACTACTTCCCCCCAGATAAGCAAATGACAACTACTTTATCTTTATTTTATAATCAACAAATTGCCATAGATAAGGAAATCTGAACGAAAAAATTTCTTAAAAGGTAAATTTTTTTCTTGAAAATAATTAATGTCATGAGTTGAATATAAAACAAGATATTCCTCTTTGTTCTAAATGCCCAAGTGATGTGTAAGCATATATGATTACATACATGATCTAGAAAAAAGAATAAAATGACTAAATAGAACAATCACTTTTATTTTATAATCAACAAATTGCCATAGATAAGGAAATCTGAAAGAAAAAATTTCTCAAAAGGTAAATGTTTTTCTTGAAAATAATTAATGTCATGAGTTGAATATAAAACAAGATATTCCTCTTTGTTCTAAATGCCCAAGTGATGTGTAAGCATATATAATTACATACATGATCTAGAAAAAAGAATAAAATTACTAAATAGAACAATCACTTTTATTTTATAATCAACAAATTGCCATAGATAAGGAAATCTGAAAGAAAAAAATTCTTTAAAGGTAAATGTTTTTCTTGAAAATAAGTAATGTCATGAGTTGAATATAAAACAAGATATTCCTCTTTGTTCTAAATGCCCCAGTGATGTGTAAGCATATATGATTACATACATGATCTAGAAAAAAGAATAAAATGACTAAATAGAACAATCACTTTTATTTTATAATCAACAAATTGCCATAGATAAGGAAATCAGAAAGAAAAAATTTCTTAAAAGGTAAATGTTTTTCTTGAAAATAATTAATGTCATGAGTTGAATATAAAACAAGATATTCCTCTTTGTTCTAAATGCCCAAGTGATGTGTAAGCATATATAATTACATACATGATCTAGAAAAAAGAATAAAATGACTAAATAGAACAATCACTTTTATTTTATAATCAATAAATTGCCATAGATAAGGAAATCTGAAAGAAAAAATACTTAAAAGGTAAATATTTTCTTTAAAATAATTAATGTCATGAGATGAATATAAAACAAGATACTTGCTGAATAAAATATTTTTAAATGTTATTAAATTGATGGCAACCATGTATTGGGGCATCACAAATGGCCAAGAGTTTAGTATTGGATAGCTTTGGATCCCTTTCGTTTAGTTTTGGCTACATTTGTTTACAATTCAAAAAAAAAAAACCAAAGGTTTACAAAGGTATTGGTTTTATAAAGATTTACTAAGTATTAGAAAAACAAAAACATTAAAACAAGAAGCTCCATCTTAGTGTGGGGGGAATGTTCGTGTGGTGGAAACCAATGTTTCCCAAGAAAGTTACTTTGTGCATTATGCATCTCCCCCATGTCCGCAAGTGCATCATATTCTATCATCTGATCTGGTCATGTGGGGAATCTCCCCTAGCACATTGTACAACCCTCCCTTGTTGCTGATAGGCACAAATCCCACTCATATGAAGATGAGTCACCTCCTTCCTTGAAGGAAAAGAGGGAATGCAAAGGAATCCCTTCCATAGAGGAATACATATTGAGAATTATGTAGCACCTATGGTAGTATGAGCTTCACCCTTCATGATATCACCTTTGCAATGATTTTGTAGATTACATTTAGAATGTGAGGGGCCTTCATATGTTTGATTCATCTTGAATCCAATACTTGGGGAGTAGTTTAATTCTTCTTTTATGAGCAATACTAGGGATCTCACCTCTTCTTACATAAGCATTAGTAAAGCATGTAAGTCTCTATCAATCCACATCCTAGATGGTATCATATACCTCATGTGAGGGATACCATTCAAACCAAGCATCAATATTTTTTCATTTTTCTCAACACCACATAGTGAAGTTCCTCCTTTGAAAAGATTTTAGCTTGTAGTAGGGACACCTAAATAAAGAAAGTCAATTGCACTAGCTCCAAGAATTGATAAACTAGAAGTTAATACTCTTGCTCGTCAACAACTAATCGATGTATGTTGGATAGGTGGTCTAGATACTTTGCAAAGATTTTGAGTCCCAGCTATGGTACAACCTACCACCCTCCTTGATTGGTATAGGTCTTGTCTCATCTTGCAACTTACTAAGACTAGTCCTTACGCTTGTTATAAAAAGCAAAGGCCATCAATAGTCATGTGGGAAACATCCAACAAATCATACGTCCTCTTCAAGTGATGCAAATTTTCCTTATCATATGCAATCATGGTACAATTGTATACAACTAGTCAGCCTCACTTGGCAACTTGTTCTAGTCCCCTGCCAAGATGGTGCACTCTTGTGAAACTTGTCCTTTCAAAGTTTCCCAAATCCCTAATCTATTCATGGATGCAAGAGGGCCATATATTGACCACATGTCAACTACCATTTTGTTGTATTTCATGGAAGGCACAACCCCTCCTTCGTCTCATTTTAGTGTGGGACTAAACTCTTCCTCCATGAATAGGATCACTCCTCCCTTTCCTCTACTTGAAGAAGAGTAAAAACGCACACAACTAGGAAGGTCTAGTGCTTGGATGTATTCATTGGTGAGCTTTAGCCCTTTCATGGCCGATGCATTAGTTTCCTTGACCTTAATAACCTTCTCCAAGCTACCTTTTGGCTTTGTAAACATAGGCCTTTAGCATTCCATGAGGTGAGGTTAACTTCTTAGAGGTTTTAACAATATATTTATTCACCATCATGATCCAAGATCTCCTCAACTTTATTAGTCAGAGGATCATAAATATTTTTATCAACAAAAGGTAATCTAGCAAACAAGAATATATTGTCCATATATGTGACATACTTTTCGCTACTTAGGGGTGCATGCATGCACACGAGGTACACATACACACAAAGAGAGATTATTTTGAAAAATATATAAGCAACATTTTTTGAATGTAATTGAAAATTAATAAAGGAAGGCATGCATAACTGGGGATTTGGAGCTCATAATACAAAAAGGTATCAAACCCATTCATGTGCTAGAATAAAACTACCAATAATTAAGGGAAACATTGAGACACATAAGGCTTTTCATTCTTAGAGGTGGCATGGCTTTTGCTATTGGAAGGCAAGGTTTGGCAACATTCTTCTTGGAATGTTGGCACCAAAATAGGGATATGTGGTAACGGGAGAGAAAGAGAGACTCCAGAATTGAAAGAAGAATACACAGAGAATGCCAAATACGCAAGCATTGCCAAGGCATAAATGAACATCATCATGGATGGCAGATGGGATGCACTGGTTGGGGACATGGTGCGCTAGAAGGAAGGACCACAGTAGAGGAGACCACGCAGGATTGATACACCTAAGGATTAAATCAGGCTTCTTGTGTAAGACATACGCTAGCATGGGAAGTCGGATGTCGATGCTAGAGGTGTCGATGATCTCATCATTGGCGCTGCTGTAGAGGGGCTTATTGGATGGCAGAGTGAACATCGCTTGCATAGGAGCACTTAGAATTAGACAAATGATGACTGCTCTCACCTAGACTTTTTTCTTGTTGCCACTACCCCTAAAAGTTGTTGTGCTGCCTGGCTTATGCAGGGATGGTGATGCAGAGGATGAAGCAAGAGATGAACATGCAAATTGAGGCAGATTGTGGCACCTTCAACAGATGGCGAGCAAGAGATTTTTTAATAGGCCAAGAAGAAATCTTTGGGATTGAGCAACAAGGACAAAGAAACTTGCACCTGTTAACAAGCAAGTGTTGGATGTGCACATCATCAATGTTCTGATTCAATGGGTGTTTCTATTTAGTCAGTAGCAGGGTGGCTTTGTGAATCAGTGTAAACAATCATCATGATTTGAGTGGACAATTATAGGGATTGATTGTTTGTAATACTGAAGAATAGCAGTTTGTTTCATGACAAGTCAATGGTGGAAGAGACCAATGATCTGATACTCTCAATGGCATTATGGATAGCATGCAGAGATCTGTGCAAGGAGAAAGGGAGATAAACCTGCCATCCTTTGAAGAAGTTGCTTGCATTTTGGAAAGCTCAATACATTGAGGAAGAGTAGGCTCCATCAAGGAAGAGGACTGCTACTTGAGGAAGAGGACCTATTGGGCTCCTATTTGAAGAAAAAGACTGCTTCTTTTGTTTCAGGCATATTAAAAGTGGCATATGTGCTAGAAACATCTTCATCCATAGGTATATTAGAAGTAGCATCTATGTTAGAAACATCCTCTTTTGTTTTAGGTATATTAAAAGTAGCATTTATGCCAAAAACATCACCAAATGTTGTCTCATCATAAGTGGGATCTCTTGTACTTTCTGCTACATCAATGGTTGTTGGTTCTATATCATCTAAACAAACAAGGGTATGTATGTTGCAAGTAACTTCATTGTGGCAAGTATGAGATCCTAAGATGCAGCATCCTCATAGTTTGCTACACCAATGGTTACTACTTCTATGAATTCTCTAGAAGCTAGGCAATGGACTCTACAAGAAGTATATCATCTGCAGGTTAAGCTTCACCACCATCAATCAATGTTGTGTGATTATACTGCAAGTTTCTTGGTCAAGCTTTGCCTTTAATCAATGCTTGCACCTCTAGAAAAGTAGTGGGATGCAAGAGTTTTAAGGTGAGGTGTCATTTGAATAGATGTCTCTCCTAAAACACATCAATAATAGTAATCCACAAATGAGTAATGATGTTGGATATGCCACCTAGTGTGCAGAAAATGGAGAGTTTGTGGGCTAGATGATAACATCGGCACTCCAAAATGGTGTAGTAGCTGGGCATTCTCCATGATGAGAGATACGTCATGTTTGAATTCCTTTTTAATGATACATAGACACTTCTTGGTTATATCATGATATATTCATATACTAATGTACACATTGATGGCCATAAGTTGTAGAGAAGCATCTTACTTGCACCTGTCATGAAGTTGTAGGACTTAGTCAAATTGGTGAAGTTGTAGAGAAGTGTCTTACTTGGTGAAGTTTTAGGAATAATGTAAATGTTGATGTCCCTAAGTTGTAGAGAAGCATCTTACTTGCACTTATCATGAAGTTGTAGGACTCAATCAAATTAGTGAAGTTGTAGAGAAGTGTCTTACTTGTACTTAACATGTTATGGTAGGACTCAATCAAAGATGCTATGGGTCTCTACTATTGTTTGATTAGTACATCATAAAAGCTGCTTCAAGGATGCTGGCTCATGGAAGAGAGCTTCAAGGATGTTTTCTCATGGAAGAGAACACCTAAAGATGGAACTCAATTCATTATTTTTTTCCTAGAAGAGGATGAAGAACATCATGAAGCACCTGAAGATGCTCATCTCAAGTCTTGGTTTGAATCACTATGCCATCAAGCCAAATGAGTAAGAGTGCCTTATGTATGAAATGATGGAAAATTGTGTTGCTATGAGTGTTTCCCGTGGCCTTATTTAGTGTACAAATTTATTGTTATTCCCTCTAAGAAGGTTTTAAATACTACTTTTTCAACTTTAGACCAATGATGGTTGCCTATGATGCTTTAAAATTGATACACCCATAAGAGGATGTCTTCAATAATAGGCAAAGGGGCAAAGCTTTTTGGACTCAAGGCTTTGATCGATACTAGTGTTGTTGTTAATGATACAACATTGTGAACAAAGTGTGATTAGTTTGGTTAACCATATGCATTAATATGACCTACATCAATTCCTTTTAGAGTCAAACGAGAGAGATTAGATTGAGACTCAAAGCATACAAGGAGACGAGGTGCCTTCTTAGACATTGGGATTTCAGCACCTTCTTCCACCTAGGGATCACATGGTTTAACATTACAAAATCTAAACTAGCACTTTTATAAGTCCTTGTATTAGACAATCTTCCTTGAGAACAGCCAGCTTTTGTGCCATAAACACCATTTTCACTTGTGAGAGTCTTGGTGAATCAAGCAAAATAGAAATAAATTATCTGACTCCCACTACCAGCTTGCATGAGCCCCTCTTGCCCTCTTCTCTTGCTAGTAGCTCTCATACCAACCTATGCAAGAGTGAGAGACCCTGTTAGGTTGGACCATGGTAGTTCCATGAGCTCTAATTGTTTTTGCATGTTGTCATGACACATGTTGGAGAGTAGGAACAAGCTCCAATACCAATGTAACACCTAATTAGGATCCACCTGCACTAGACACAAGCCAGATAAGCAAATAAACATGCATAAGGAAATAGACATTGTCCTTAGTTACTCTTCATAGAGATAATGTAGGCTTGCCCTTAAGCCTGGGGGTCAGTAGCAAATAGACCAAGCCTCCACCACATAAGTTGGTGTCCCATCTCGAGTCCAAGATTGTAGTTACATGATCACAAATGAGACCTTGGTTCCTTTTATAGAACCTAGCCACCCAAACTCTAAAGTTTCCTTCACTTGTTCACTCTACAAGGCCCTTTAGCTAACCCTAAAGTGCCTCAACCACATCTACACTACAAGGCCGTCCTAAATTTTAGGGCATGTTCACACCTAGTAACCCTTCATGGCCAATGCTTTCTGACACCCATCCATGATGTCCAAGTATGTAACAGTGGCACATCTAGAGGGTCCATTGCAGCCAATCTTCAGTAGAGAGAGCCATTCAGTACATGACAATTCTATTATCCACTCTCTTTGTGGATTGGGAGCAACTTTAGGGAGACACTTGACATCAACAGAGCTTGGGCAGTTGTTCCTTCATACCAGGTTTGCCTAACTCCTTGGCTTCTCTTTCCCAATCCCCCTAAATGGCCTTTAGGAGGCCCTGTATTCATGATGTGTGATGGCAACTTTCAGCTCCAGCTATGCTATTGAGCCCTTGGTAGTTCTTTAATGGTTTTGAATAATATAATTAGCCACACTTTATTTTGCAAGAAAAGGCTGAAGTGGTGGGTCAAGAGGCATTAAGTGGTGGGTAGAAAAGTTGAAGACAAAGTTTGAGGAAGGAATAGCCGGGTAGGGAGCTGATGTATCATGTACAAAAAGTTATACACTAGAAAGGAGAGGGGAGGTTCAAGCTAAGGATAAGTAAGGATGGGCATGGCAAGCTGGGGAGGGGTTGCCTTATGATTTTGCAAAACACTATTGATAGGTTTTTCTGTGATTCTGTAGTATTAGGTGGTGTTAAGGTGTAACCAACTAAAAGCTTTGTATGTATGAGTGTATAAATAATGAATTTGGTTTTTTTATAATGCTATCAATATACTAACTCCAAAATTTGCAGCCATCATGTGAAGGATCGCAAGTTGTAACTTTACATGGTGCTAATTTTAACTCTTCAAACAGGTTATGGTTGAGGGAGCATCAACACATCATTTGAAATTATTGATCCCTACATTGCTCAAGTACCAATTTTCACCAACAAAAATATTAATTTTGATGCAGAATCACTATCAAAACTATGTCCAGGATAACAATTAACAACAGTGCATGCCTTTCTCCTTTGAAGCACCCCCTATCATAGGCCATGTCAAAAAGCATGTGGATAAACATGTTTGGGAGTACATTCATCAGTGCAAACATCACTAGCAGCAATGGGTAAGCTAAGGGCTACATGCTCAAGGTGACACATGGAAGAAGTAGGAGATGTATTCAACAAAGATCACGATGAATTCCATGATGCACAGAATCAGTAGAAGAAAACTAAAAAAGGATCCCTTTTGTATCGAATTCTTGGAGCTTAATGAATTAATAAGAATCATTGGGCATATTGTATTTGAAGGAGTAGCTTCCTGAGTTCTCTTGAGACCATCTATGGATTGGTACTTTAGTTCACCTTGGATATTCAATAGCTAAGACCAATCTAACTTATTGTGGAATATGGCTTGCTTGTAGGATATTTTTCATTTGCATCATCATTTCTAATAGGAGTATCAATGTTTAGCTAGCATTTGAGAAAATTAAGGCTTCTTTCTTGTGAATCTTTGTCTAATCTTTTAGATGAAGCATATGTGCACTTGAAACCTCACTACTGAGAGGCATGTTCTATCTAGCAGCTTTTGCCTATGGAGTCAGAGTGGTCATGGTAGTAGCTCTTCTAGACACTAGCAATGCCAACAAGGTGCTTGGAGGAGGGGAAGCATATCAAAACATGGATTGCCACCACAAGGTATGTATCCTTATGAAGGAAATCCATAGAAGGTACACTCTTGCTACTTTGGTGCTCTTACATTAGATGCACCTCTTGCTACTTTGGTTGTAGAAAGCCCAATAAAAGGTTAGATTGGTTGAAGTTTGAGCTTGATGGATATGTATGTTTCATCCACCTATCTAAACAACTTGCTAAAACATTGAAAATGAAGTATGTAAGTTGAGGGTTTTGATATCCTATTTGCATGTAGTCATAAGCTAAATCAATTTGACTTGGTATGATACTTCAATCTATTAGATTTCTATCTTGTGAGCAAACTCAACACTAGCATATGTGTTTGGTAAATCTTACTATTTGAGAGTCTAGATAGTATTGCATATTCCCACAAGAGTATGCATTGATTTGGATGGACATTACATTTATCCCCATTAGTAAGTACGATACAACACGGTTCCATGGGCAAATAATTTAAATATCATTTCATTATTTGTCTTGTTGTGGATAGGACTAACAAGGTTTGAAGCATACAACCAGTAGAGTAGATCTATGTTGTGGATCTATGGGAGATTGTAGTGCTTTTAGGACAACTCTAGACCTACCTTAGGTGCTATAGAACATGGTGAAGCAAAGAGAATGTAGTGTTAAAGACAACTTTTTTAGTGGATTCAATCACAATTCTATTGCTAACAATACAACATTGTGAACAAATCGTGATTAGTTTGCTTAACATGATATATTAGTGTGGTAATGGCTTGTATTAATGGTTCCAACTAGTTTTTTGGTATAGGAAAATTTTACTATATCTATGATTTCAACTAGTTTTCTTATCTAGGAATATTTTACTAGATTATCAATTAGAAATTTTAAAAATTTTCTATATAGAAATATTTTACTAGATCACTAACTTGTAAAGTGTTCCACTTTTACTAGTTGAGACTTTTTCTAAATACTTTGATAAGTATCTAGAAAATCTCTCTTTTTTTACAATATGGAAAAGTGTTTAAAGTTCCTTGTGACTCGACAGTGGCTTGCTTTCCACTTGCTTGGACGCAGTCTTCAGAAACAGCTTCATCACATCCTCCTCCCTCAACAACTCCAGCTCCTAATGCAGGTAGCCCTGCTCTACCTCCTGCAGCTCGCTCTTGAAGCACATCTGCTCCAACTATCTCACCACCTCTTGAGAGCGGGAAGTGATCACAATGCAACTCCCACCCACAAGCATATTGGTGAGCTTCTCTAGCAACAACTCCTCCAGATGCTTATGCTCCCAGACATTGTCTAGGAAGGCAAAGACTGGCTTCTTGTCTAATTGTTATTTTGCAAAGAGGTCTTTCAACCCAGATTGCTATTCAGAATGGTCAATTATTGAAAATGAATTTATAATTTACGTACAATTTTCAAAAAAAAGGGAGTGATATTGACTCTAATGTGTCTTGCAATACATTTTCCTTCCATTTTAGTTGAGCTCTCAAAGTACCTCCAAATATGGATGTACCTTTTAAAATACATTGTCCAACTTCAGGGCCTTTTAATGCATTGACTCTAACATGGATTATCAAATTAGATCCAACAAGACAATACCATGTTCAAACATATGCACACATTTAGTGGGATCGGGTGAGCGATTTCATTTTTGGGGACAGTAGTTTAGAAGCCACACCCACAAACTTCAAGAGTCAAATTTCTCAGAGGAAGGAACAAGGAACCTTAGCATAACCCACTAAATTCTCACGGATAGAGCAAATATGGTACATATACAAATGTCATGTTTTTGTTGACTTCTAGAGGCTTGATTATTTATATGTACAAACTAATTCTCATAGATATCATTTGCTTCATATGCCTAGTTTTTGGAGTGCTTTTGGACCAAAAGACTTGCGTAATAAACCGCAAGTGACCACTCATGAAAAGCGACCAAATGTTAAAGGTGGCAAACATTTAGTGGGTTGTAGATGTCATTTTTATGTATACATACTCTATTTATGACCAAATACAGCTTGAATAAATTATGTGGAGCATAATCATGTGGATTGGGAAGATCCATGGGATACATTGTGAAGGTTCGTCAAATTCAAGATTGCTTATTACACCTGGTTATGTGAAGAGAAAAGAATGTGGGTCAAAAACTTGCTTCATAGTGGGTTTACACCACCACAAGTATTCCAATAGCACATTGCATTGGTGGAGAGACATGCAATACAAGACTTGAATATAAGGTTAGGAAGGGACGCATTTATGACAATGTGGGATAGTTTGAATATAGCATCAAAGATAGAATCAATCCTTACCTTCAAATCCAACAAGGATGATGCATGCAATGTGCATAATTGGGTGCTGGAGAACCATTGTAGAACTTTCATCTACCAGCAATATAATACTTCTATTGGTCAACCTTTCATATTGGGTATCCAAACATAGTGGCAGCTACATATGCTCAATAAGTATGAAAAGAATGGTATACTTGCTATGGATGCTAAATTTGGTACCAATAAATACAAGGTAAGAAGTTTATATCTTTTTCACTTTTATATTTGCAAATACAATGTATTTTTAGAGTTTTTTTTTAATGCATCTTTGTTTTCATCCTCCTATTTTATGTTTGATTTGGTGCATGTTTGAATGCAGTTCTCTCTACATTCTATACTTGTATTTGATGCACATAAAAATGGGGTGCCATTAGCATGGATCATTGCCTCCTCAATGGACACTACCTTCTTGATCACTTGGCTAAAAGCATTTCGAAATCGCATATTGGATTTTAATTCTTCTTGAGCAGCAAGTGCATGGATGGTAGATGATGCACAAGTGGAAATTAATGCAATACAATATACATTCTTCTCACTATATTAACTAAGAATTGCATGGGAATATTTTTAATGCTTGTTTTCAATTTACAATTGAATCTCACTCAATGAATCATTGGCTAAATTGTAGGGTTATTTTTGGATCTCCTGTATATCTTTGTATATGGCATGTTAGAAGATGTTGGTTGAAGAATTTGATAAAGAAAGTTCTAGATCATCAAGTGCATGCTAATATGTTTCAAGACCTTAGTCACATTATGAACATGAAGTGTAGAGGATTGAGTAGCCAAGCCAAAAGAAAGGAGGATGCTACATCTCTTATTGATCAGTTCTTCAAAACTTATGCTAGCAAGAAAAACTTCCTCACATACTTCAGTGAAAATTGGGTTCCCAAACTAGGTAAAGTTTTCTAACTTATAAATTCATCTATTCTTGAATTCACATGAATGTTGATCCTGTAAGTTATTTTGCATTATAGGAATGTGGGTTAGAGCCACATGAATACTTCCACATGCCAACCAAGATACAAATGGATTGATTGAATCTTACCATGGATTGCTCAAGTCTCGATTCTTGATTGGAAGGCGCACAATTCATGGCCATAGAGCAAATTAGCTAATACACAAGCTCCTCGCATTTTTCCATCCATATTATTGGTATCTAGAGGCCATGAAAGAGGTTGGATTTAGAGAAAACTTCAATGTCCAAAAGATTGTATTGCCGTCTCTTATGCGTGTAAGAGGCATTCCAGATCAATTTGTCAAATTTATTGGAGATGATCATAGTCTTGCAAAGGTTAAGAGCATGAGCAAGGCAAAGCTTTCGTATACAATACACAATGCACATTGTGAGTGGGCATGCTGCAACTGTGATTGGGCCATGCGAGGAAATATATGCAAACATCAAATGAAGGTCTTAATATTGTCAAGTTTTGATATTGACATCATTGTGTCAAAGAGCATGGTTATATACTACAAGAATTTTGAAGGTACATTGACTTATTTTTGTGAGCCATCTTTTGTAAATACATTTATTCAATGCTAATATCAATTCTTATCAAATAGGATCTCCTCTGAATATGAATATGGAACAAGCTAGCAACAGTGTTGAGAGTAGTCTTACACCTATACAAAATGATGCATATATGCTAGATGACACTTATAGTGACATACAAGATCATGGTAAGTCAATCAAACCTTTAGTATATATGATATGTGCTATTTTCTAGATATATATGTGTATCATATCTACCTCAATTTGGAAGCCAAGCTGTGAAGCAATGGCTTTAGCAGGTAAAATATAGTTACAATAGAATACACCTTGATTTCCTATATTTGAAGTATCAAATCATATACTAAAGATGTTATGTTTATGATAGAGAAAGATCTTGAGTTAGCAGTGCATCTTGAGTGCTTGAGTAGTCATTTGCTTGCCTCCTTAAAACAAATCAAGTCTAGCTTGCAAGGACAAAGACCCTTTCCCTTAGCTCCGTTGCAAAGGACCAATGATCGATTAAGTAATTCTATCAAGCATGCCAATCCATTCATCGAGAGACAACTCTCCAAAAGACCATGGCAACCACAACCCAAATATGTGACACCATTTCCAATTTCTCCAAAGCATAAGAGGGTATCTATGCAAGCGTGCCTTGATTCAGATGTCGCTTCTGAGGCAAATGTTGTGCCTGATACAAATTAAAAAGAGCCTCACTAACACTACCCATTTTGTGATTGATTTTGGATTGTTCTTTTCTATATTATTTTTATTGTAATAGCAAGTTATATGAAGTACCTGAAACAGTATTTGTGAGATGGAGGGTTTGATACGACACTGCAAACTTTCTTGGAAATGATACAACATTTTGTGATTGATGGTGCATTCTTCTTTTCAATAGTGCTTTCATTGTAAAAGTAACTTATGTGAAATACTTACATTAGGAGAAATACGGACTCTGTTTTTTACCCCTTAAAGGGTTTCTCTTACCTCTCTCTCTCAAAAAAGAGATTCCAAAATAATATTATCATAAGAGATATTCTACAATCAAGAAAATCTTGTATTTGTATTTTCAATAGATTTGACCTATTATTTTATTCCCAAACTATAGGATAAGGTCACTTTTCTCAAAATCCTCATAACTAAAAAAATAGAATTCTATTTTCTCTAAAAACTGATCCAATCATTAATATACGACTCTTTAATGCCCTCATGACTTTTCAACATGAAAATATATTAGAATCGTTCTCATTCTCACTTCTTAAAAGAGCATAAGTTAAAAATATATAAAATAACATACACATCATATTTTAATATTATTTTTTTACCCAGAGACACCTTTTTGACTCAAGAGTTTCCTTCTATTTTTTTATCTTTTTTGGACAAGTATATGCCTACGTCTAGACATTTTTTCATTCCCTCTTCAAAGCTCTACTTTTGTCCAAATTTTTGTGCACTCTTGTCCTTCCCTCCAAAATATGGTTTCTTGCATATGAATTCTTCTGAAGTAGCACTTACTGCTATCTACAACACTCTCTACCTTGCCACAAACAATATCAAGAGTGGTTTTGATATCATTTGCTAAAATCAAATAATCTCTATCTACAACACTCTCTACCTTGCTACAAGTAATCTCCCTCTTCAGTATTATGCTATAAGATATCTTCCTCTTCAACACTCTGTACTACAAGCAATCAAGTGATAATGGAGGTATCTTTATTTTTTTAATCCTTAAGTATCAATTCATAGAGAGAGAGAGAGAGAGAGAGAGAGAGAGAGAGAAGGTGAGAAAGAGACAGGACTGTGTGAGATGAACTAAGAAAATAAGTGATAGAGTGATAGAGAGTAAATTAGGGTAGAAGATAAGATGGTATTATTATTCTCCACTAACCAAGCTTCTGTATAAATGTGTTTAAATATCTTTGGTCAATTCTTGTTGAGAGAGAGAGAGAGAGAGAGAGAGAGAGAATATTTTGGATAGAACAGAAGATAAGATTGGATGCTAATTAGATGTAGATTAAAAGCTAAGATTACACATAGATTAGGGGTTGATTAGGATCTATAATGACTAAAATCAAGAGAAAGAGACAAGATCCAACTGGGTAAAAAAGAACACAAATATAGTAAATCAAAGGGGTGTAATTGTGTGATTTGAATGTTAATCCAAGTTAAGATTGGCATATATTTTTATTTGCATGATGCAGGTGCATGACATACCAAGACAAAGAGAGATATTCACTTTCAATTGGAGGATGAATATTCACCAATGTTCAAATGAAATGTGCAAAGGGATGATGCAATAAGATATAGGATACAACAAGAAAGAAATATAGGGGAAAAAAATGTGGACATTTGGGTTGATGGGTGCATTTATCCACCTGATCCAATCACTCAAAGGCCACTAGAATTTGAAGGGCTTGTACCATTTGTAAAGTTTGTTTGTGAAGGCAATGAAGGATTGTATGGATACACATGCAGACTTATCACACAAGGATTAGCAGGGGTTCATCCAGCCTTGACAAATATGTAGACAAGATTACAAGGGAATATGCAGTCTTTGATGGAAAATGATAGATTATTGGCTAAGAAGGATAGGGAGAACCATAGCCTACAACAAGCAATGTTTGTCATTGAAGATGCTATGCATGCTACACACGTGCAGAATATGGAGTTACAGCCTAAAGTTATGGACTTGGAGAAGGAGAATCGAAACATAAAGAGAAAGCTCACAAAAACTTTGGAGATTGGGCCCACTTTAAAACCCAAAGAAGCACGTTGGCTCATCCAATTAGTTAAACCAATTCACCAATTAACCAAAGGAACTAGGCAATATCATAGACGAATATATGCTCAATTTGCTACAATGGGAAATATGTTCCCTCATGTAGAGAATGATACTGTTGCCAAAGTCCTAAGCAAAGATATGGTCAAAAATACATGGAAAATCGTAAATTCAGGAACACTGTAGATGGTGTCGCAAGTGAACATCTTAGGGATGTGAACAACTTGTTTACTGTTACAGATGCTCAATAATTATGTGACAAGGTGGGAATGAGTTCTGAGTCATATAGTATGCTCTAACAACAATTTGATACAGGTTTTAAGCAAGTCTTTAAAACTAAGCAAGTAATGCCTCTGCCAAAACCATTTCACATGAAGAAGGCTCAAAAACAACTGAATGAGAAAGTTTTAGAACTAATTAGTGAGCCAACGCATTTGGAAAATACACGCATATTGAAGTATGGTTCCAAAGAAGTTGCATTTGTATTGAATGCATCCAACAACTTTGTATTGGAGTTCAGTTTGCTATGGTTAAGTTCTACAAAATGTCTATGGAAGCATGTGGAGGCAACCCTCAAACTTGATGAGAGTGAGATTATTCAGGGGCAAAAACTTGAACGTGTGAGTATAACACTTATGAATCAAGCATTAGATCCCAACATCGATGAAAACTATCTTTTATACTTTAGTGTACAATCAAAGAATGAAATATGGTGGCTTGTAGCATTTGAAGTACCAAAGGAGAACCATGAAGTACTTAAAGTTATTTTTAACCTCACTAATATACCTAGTGTTATTCGATAGCAAAATAATGGAGCAATTTTACACATTGAGGGGTTTGGAGACTATCAAGTTGAATGGCATCTTGCAGGTGATTTAAAAACATTGAAGTGTATGTATGGTTTATCAAATGCAGTGAATGCAAAATTTTCGTGCATATACTACTTGCAAACTAGGAAGAAAGGGAAAGATAGAAAGAAAGAATGGCAAAGAAAGGGAAAGATAGAAAGAAAGAATGGCTTGCCAAGGTAGGATAACAAGGTGCTCCAACACGTGATCAAAAAGTCATGAGAAATGGAATGCTAGTTCTAGTGAATCCAAATTGGTGCCCTATTTTGGAAATACCACTAACAAGGGTTCACTTTTGCACATTGCATTGTTTGGTTAAAATAATTGAGAAGCTAGTATATGAATATATATGCTTTGCATACAAGATGTAGCCTACGTTAAAAGTTGATGCTACATGAAGAAGGTAGAATAAGTCCTCTTTGAAGTTGGATTGCACATGGGCCAAGTAGAAATAAAAAAGGACAATAAAAAATCGAAAATGAGTGGAAATATCCCTTGTAAACCATGCTTTGGTGGACACAAGGCTAGAAAGTTTATATCTCCACCTCGAGATGAGAAAGGCAATATACTTGTAAAACAACTAGAGAGGTATGAAGCATGGAAAAAGTTACACCTTGATATTCCAGATTGGAGCAATGGGGGACGAACGAGGATTGCAAAGGCAGAAGTGTGGATACACCTAAATAGATTAGCATCTCTCTTACAAAAGTTGAGGTTTAGGGATGGTGATGCCAATACATTTAAAGAGACAATTGCTAAATTTCATCAGTCCATGGTGGAGGCATGGACTACAAAACAGCATAACGCACTACATGGTCAGTATTGTCACCATTACAAAAAATATCATCATATTGAATTAGTTGGTGTTTCTAATCTCTCTTCTTGTCCAGCATATACTTGAAGCACATGGTCCATACTTTGCAAATCAAGGAAGTTTGGCAGTATGGTCAATTTAAGGCATGGAACAATCTTATTGGCAAGCTCGTTGTGCTTTTCAAAAGGCAACTGATCATGGAGGTGGCATCAATGATACCAATTCTATGAGGCAATTATTACAATGGTGGTATAGAAGATCAGAGATACGATACGAGGATAAAGAAAAGAAGTCCAAAACCTCTCAAGCAGAATTTATAAGTAGGGCAATATATGAAGTGAGAAAAGTAAGATATGAAAACAGCACAGCTAGACAATGCCACGCAAAATAGTTGGCAACCCAAGAGAGAGATTGCTATAAATAGAGACCTAGATAAAGATAATTCTTTTGATGCATTTAGAGTCCACGAGAGATCACAGGTACTAAGGATATGACACATCAATGCTCCTACCTTTAACATGATATGTCTTGCAAATTTTGTTTCAAATTTCGAAGGTTTGTCACTATGTTTTTCAAAGTCAATTTTGAACTATGTTTCTTCATTATGAAAAGCCAATTTCGAAACCCTAAGACAAAGATATGAAAATTCTAAACCTTGGAACATTCACTAGCCTAAACAAAGAGGGGCATGAGGGGGTGGTAGGAGAGAGAGAGAGGTAGGGATGGGGTGGAGAAATGAAATGAAATTATAATTTTAAAGTTTATTTACACCACAATAAGTTTGAAAGTTTCGTACTTAAGTCAAATCTCTACTTTCATTTTTTTCCATTACTCTTCACTCTACCCTCCACCTTTCTATCCTTCATCATTGCAACCATGGTACATTTCCAGCTTCCTATCAAGAAGGCGCCTGCAAGAGCAAGAGCTCAACACTCTTCCGAATCTAGTGAGCATACTGTGAGTGACAAAGGTCCCTTGGTGGTGGCCAACAATGGTGGCCCTACTACAGCTAATAATGGTGGCACTACTGTGTCCAACAATGGTAGTCCTAGTGTGGTCAATAATGATGGTTCACCATTGTCCAGAAATGGTGGTCCACATGCTTCAGTTGCTCTACCTCCCATTATTGCTCTAGCTAGTAAAACACGTCCTCCAACACATAAGAAATGAAGATGGAGACCATGCACAGCTGCGCTATGTGAGATAAGGAAATTCTAGAAGAGTGCTAACTTGATTATTCCTAAGGCACCATTCTCTAGGTTGGTGTGAGAAATACTGCAAGATCTATAGTTAGGACATCATCACAAGTTTTTTTCAAGGAACCAGGCAAGGAATGTGGAGCGATGGTAAAGCCAAGCCTTGCTTGCTCTCCAAGAAGAAACTGAAAGCTACTTGATTGATCTAATGAGTGATTGTCAACTTTTAGCCATTCATGTCCGACGTATCACTATTAAGCCCATAGATATGGTTCTTGTTCGTAGGATCCACAACAACAAGGATGCATTCAATATTAATGTTAACAATATGCTTTGAGAATCTACCTTGTAATTGAATCTATGTTTTTAGCTCAAGTTTTGGTTGTAGATTGTAAGGAGCTTAGTTTTTGTTTATCTTTCCAGTAGACCTTCAAGTATTTGATAATAGTGGCCTACAAAATGGAGCTAAATTTTGCCTAGCTCTAGTTGTACTTAGTGCAATGCACTATCTACCATGTATTTTATGGTTTCATAATGCCAAATCCAATATTTGATATTCTATGTTGCCATGATTTGCATTGTGCGTATTTCCAAGTTTCTAATTTTTAAAGTAGTTTCATTGTGGATAAATTCAATGTGCAATCACATACACATGAGTGATCAATTCTACATCGACTAATGAACTATATCTTTACTGTATTTAGTGGTTTCGCAACACTACATCCGATATGTGATATTTCTTTTGACCCATGACTTATTTTTTGTGAATCACATTTAATATGCAGTTGCACACACTCGATGGTGAGTTTTTCTGTTATCACTAAAGTATAATCCAATTAATGCATTTTCAAAAAATGATTGAATCGTCAATTTTATAAATTGAAATGTGGTGAAACTTCACCCACATGTCGAGCATCATAAATACTCATGGATATTTAAAATTGGCCCCATCAAAAGCCTCTAGTAAGGCCAATTTATTTTGGGTAGCTGATCTATTGTACAAGAGTTCACATGTGAAATTTCATGTCAATCGAATCACTAGTCATATTTTTCCAAAGCCTAGATACATTAATTCAAGTTTAAGGATTTTTGAAAATTTTTGCTATAAGTTTAAAGTTTCACCTGATTTTACACATTTCACTTTTGAGTTTTAAGTTTTCTCTCTTAGAAGACATGACATGCACCAAGCAAGCGGCCCAGATACACCCCTCTAGAAATCCCATGCAAAGGCCACCTCCCCTAGCTCCATCACCACCACCACCATGCTAGCATCACAAGTGTTGATGGAGGCCAAGTACATTGGCTCTTCGTGAGATTCGCCATTACCAGAAGACCATGCGCCTCTTGATACCAAAGACTCCATTCCAAAAGCTCGTGCAGGAGATTATGAACAGCATATTGATTAAGAACAACAAGAGGCACTTCTGAGATGGATCATGCTTGCAACAACCCTATGTTGGACTACCCAAGCCCTCCTTTCACTACAGGAAGTTGTCAAAGCTTACCTCATCTACTTGTTCGGAGACTTGGTCTATGCAACAATGCATGCAAGGAGAGTCACAATCACTGATGGGGATTTGTGGATAGTGAGGTTCTTCCGACAATGGAAGGATAGTCCTCACGGAGATCAACAATGATAGGGGTGTACTACTAAAACATATAGGGAATGTAGCTTCCAAAGAGATTTTATAAAACCCTGGTTGTAATGGATCCCATGTAAAATGCTATGAATATGAATACAGATTTTTTGATGCGTCTTATTTTTGTTTATTCACTTGTTATTTGTTTTATTTATGTATTTGAGTTATCGTTACATGTGTTCAAACAAATACATGTTGCGCACGAACTCGATAAAGCACTACACGTATTAAATTTAGAGTACGAATCGTGTTGCATATAAATCCGATAGATAAACATAACATTTAAGTAAAAAGTAATAATAAATGACGCGTATGACAAACTACATTGCACACAAATCCAACAAATATTGATTTTCATTACTTCAAGAGAAGGTTACAAAGTGCAATACATTGGTGATGAGATATCATCTGAATAAGTACATGTACTCTCTCCTAGGCTTCTTCGAGCTACACTCCCCATGGTCTTCTTGATCATAGGTAGCAACACATTTTGTCCTAGTAGTTCCTGCCTAATAAAATTGGGGTCTTGAACACCAATAATGATGCCACATGCCACCATGGAAAAAGTAGCCCAAACCTAGTACTAGAGAATAAGTAGAGGAGCTCCAAACGTCAAAGCAACACTACTTTCTCCAAGCTAGAGTTTGTTGGGATGGTCTTGAAGAGCCTAGCCTTTGTTAGTGCCCTTAACTTCAAGCAAGAAAAAGCTAGAGAGTATGTCTTATGAAATGCAATAATGCCACTCACAAGCTGGCCAATATACTCCTTCAATGCCGAGTCCTGGACCCTTACTTGGCTACCAGATCGGCCACCTTGTCTAGATGAAAATTCATCTATATAGACAATGTCCTGCATCACACGAGTTCAGTGTTAGACTCATTGTGTCAGACTCACTATACATGGAGTGTGCTAAAGATATATACATCAAATTCTCATGCAAATTTACCAGTAGGGCCTCTAGGGCATCGGGACCATTGGGATTAATTTTTGTCAGGATTGGGCCTGCAAAGAAGCCCTAGTCGAAGGCTTGCATCTGGGGGCTTGAATTTGCACCCAAAGAAGCCCTGGCCGAAGGCTCACGTCTGGGGGCCTAAATCTACTCTAGCCGAAGGCTCCTGTTTGGGGGCCTAAATCTGCAGCATCTAGGGGCCTAAATCTGCAGTGTATGGGGGCTTGAATCTGCAGATTCAGATCCCCCAAACCCGAGCCTTTGGCCATGGCTTCTCTAGGGGGCCGATCTTGGCAACAATTAATCCCAATGGTCCCGATGCCCTAGAGGCCCTATTGGTAAATTTTTGTGCAAATCCGATAACATTAATTCAATAGCATTACCTTCTCTACATCATATATCTGCTGCTATAATGGAGCAACATTCAACATGCTATGGACTCGTAGTTCTGAGCTCCTCCTAGGTCTCTACCTCTTCCTTTGCCTAAGGCCATGATCAGCATAGGTCTATAGTCCATCAATATGGGATTACCCTCTTCGTCATAAGAGACATAAGGGTTCACATATGAGTCCTCCTCTAGTGGTTCCTCCACAAAGTGCACTAGAGTATCACTTGGTGGGATGGGTCATGATAGGTCCTAGCATTCTAGGAATTCTTGTTGGTTTGATGTCCATCCTTAGAGTAGTTGGCTTGAATCATTAGGTGTGGGTAGAGCCAAAGGGACTCCCCTTCTGAAGTATAGTTGCCTAACTCCTGGATAGCATGGTTGAGTGTAAAATTGTTGGTAAGGTAACCATCTTGGCAATTGGCAGTGCATGGTGTCATGCTCGAATCTTCCATAGTTGGCACAAGGCCACGATCTAGGATCATAACATTCAAATGGTAGGTGGTTCCCTCCATGGTGCATGCACTACACATGAGGTGGTATTAACCTTCATATTAACTCTTGTAGCCTAGTTAGCTCAGATTTTAGATCCCTAAATGTGTTTCTCCCTTGCTATGTAGCCCAAGATCTTCTCTCCCTAAGCAAGACATCCACCCATATGGACTCCTCAAAGACTCTTGCACAAGCACACCCCTTTACAGGTTTGAGTTGCTTGCTAAGGCCTTATTTCATTAGGTCACTCATCTGTAGGTATCCTCTTCTAGAGACTTCTCACATGTGTGACATAGTCCCGTATATCCTCCTTGTCTTTTTGGCTATCATTCATCAGCTTAACAATGAGGTTATCATAGTATCATGTCTCCAAGAATCTCTTGATGAAGAAATCCTTCAACTCGGTGAATTGATTGCATTGGCATTGTCTAGATTGGTGAACCAACTTTGTCCCTTGTCTCCTAAGCAAAAACTCAATGCTTGTGCTTATTAAGTGGGGTCCATGACGTTGTTCACCTCACACACCTACTCAAATTTCTTGACAAAGCTATAGGGTTCATTTCTTGCTTGGTATTTATCAAGTTGATTTGCAACTATGGGTATTTTTGTTTGGCTCCTAGTATTTGGAGTGACTCCCAACCTAGGTACTAGAAATTATGTCTTTAAGGTTTCCCCACTTTTCTCAACATTGGTATTGTCTAACAATCTTTTTGTGAGTAGCTCGCTCATTGTAAGGTCGGCCTCTAAGACTCTCTCCCTATCAGCATTAGTTCCTATTCTGTTCCTACTTGAGATGGCTAGGATTCTATGAACCTCATTGATCTCTCTCTTTTGGCATGACCTCTGAGCCCTTTTCTCCTAGCTATAACTCACAATGCACTACAATGTTATCCTTCTTAGTCACCTCTTCTCCTCAAGGTCAATCATATCAATTGCTGCTCTTCCATGATGTGGTATCCTTGTCTATTGGTCGTACTATGTGACAAGTTGTCGGATGTTGTTCGGGTACTCTGCCATGTTAATGTCAAGGTTCAGGACATTTTCATTCGAGCCGGTGCCTGCTATGATGGTTGTCTCCTGACCCACTAGTGCTTCTATGAAGTCAACTAGACCAGGCTAAAGATGTATCCTTGATCTTGGCTAGTCTTTCCTTTCCTTAATGGTGTCATGGTTATGTCTTCTCTAGGTCTTTGTTTCTAGCATCTTGGGTCACTCATCTGATTCTTGGGGTTGTGCTCCTACTGGTGGGTTCAGTTTTAGCTTAATCTCCCTTACTGCATTTTTCCTTGTTAATCCAACAGGTTGCAAGTGGACACACATATGCTAGCAGTGTGACTCAATGTGAGCTATGTGAAATTAGGCTTTCCAACTTTCACATGTGCTTAAATGTCTACAATGCAGACTCTAACCTTTGATGAAGTCAACTACATCTAATCTGTTTCATGCCATTGTTGCTTTTTCAAGTGGTTTTTGATTACTCCTAATAGTTAAATTTGAGTCCTTCACGGGTTATGATAGGTGGTCTAACAAGGTGATCATCCAAGTGGATCAACTTAGGTCTCTATCCAAGGTAGCGACCAATGGTCTGTTATTTCAGTCACTCCTAGATTGCTAGGTCAAGGTTTTTGAGTGCAAATAGCTCTATGGTCTCACTCTTGTTGGTCCAGATTTCAACCTAGTTGTTGGTGGACAACTAGCAGTAGGCCCTAATAGGTCTTAAAGTGGCAGAAAATAGTAAAAATTAGGGTTCTTGACCACTTTTTTGAGTCCCAAACTCGACCGTCCAAGTCCCAAATTCAAACATCCAAGTGGGCTCCCAGGGGTAAGTGGTTGTGTCTGAGTGGTTAGAACAAGGGGTACCTATCCGAGCATTTGAGTGGCCATTCCAGGCCTAAGATTCGATCATTCGAGGCCCAAATTTGGTTCGAGTCCAAGTGGTTAGACTCTCATCTAAGTCAAACATCTGAGTAGACTTAAGTGGCTTGGAGGCCCAAGTGGTTAGACTCTTGTCTAAGTCAAACATCTGAGTAGACTTAAGTGGCTTGGACGTCCAAGCCCAATCAGGTCAGCTGCCATCAAAGGCATTTGGTCACCGTCCGAGTGGTGCACAAAAACATGTCAAATGGAACAAATATGCACTTTATTAACTTGATAATAAATATCCTATGCATCTAGGGTTCTAAAGCAATGCATTAATCAGCAATAAGAACGCAAAGCATAGGAATGCCTAAATGTGTCAATGGCAAAGATTGCATGCGCTACTACTTGCATGTGGACTTGCCACTCCTTGTCTCTCTCTTAATCTCACAGTATGCAAATGACTCTCTCTTCCCTTTTTTCACCTTTTGTCTTCTCTCTTTCTCCCCTCACACTGTTTTCCTTCCTCGATGTAAAAAATATTTCTCCTTTCTTACCCTATTCCTACATTTCATGGTTATGCAAAGACTTATCTTTTCCTTATTTCCCAAATATTAATGTCTCAAAACTAACCTAAATACACTTTTCCTACTCTAACCAATGCACAAAAAGCTTCCTAAACCTAAACTAATTGGCAAGAGAGATTGAGTGGCCTCCAACTCCCTTGCTTCCTACTATTAAAAAACATGGATATAGAGCATGCAAGAGCTATGGAGGATGAAAGATGAAAATAAGAATCATGTTGACATAGACAAAGAGAGACAAATTTTTGCACAAGTGAATTAGGTTCCAAGATAGATTAGCTTGGACTCATGAAGACAATCTTGTATAATGGACTGACACTCACAAGGCACTAAGTGAAAGTACAAAGCATCATGATATTGAGGGCTGAAATGATGAACGGGTTGCCTCTTACCCATCCAACCTCCAATCCTCACTAAGAGAACTAAAGAAGGGCACCACCTAGCCAGAGGGAGGATGGGCTAGGACATCCATTTTCTCAAAGAGAACCAAGAGAACCAAGTCACAAATTTACAAGAGAGAATATATGTACTAGACACCATATTGAAATGTAAGAGAGAGAGAGATGAGAGGAGAGGGAGACAAGAGGAGAAGAGGTAGAAGAAGCTTGCCTTATGCTACATAATAAAAGAACTCACTCATAGCTTCCCTCAAAGAGATGAGGGTATTCTAGAATTCTCTCATGGACTTGTCATTGTTCTCCCCTTCATTCTCCATGGGCTCTTTATATAGCCTCCATGAGGGATTAGATTAATCTAATATTCTTGATTAACATAATCCTAGATGATGTATGGCATCTTTGAAAATATGGAGAGTAGTGGATGGGACAAGTCCCCTACCTTGATCATCATGCAAGAAGCCAAGGGTGGTGGTAGACAAAATAGAGAAATGGAGCTAGATTACAAGAGGTGGGTGCCCAAAGCACATTATTATAATATATTTACAAGAAGGATAGAGTGGAAAGTTGGTGTGGTGAAAGAGAGAAGAAAATTGCATGTAGCCAGCAGTCTGCGCCTTGTAACTTCAAATCCGTGAGGAATTTGAAAAAAGTTTCTTCTGCAACTTTGTAGACCAGGTCAAAACCGATTGGGCTTCGCGAGAATTTTCTTAAAATTCACTTTTTCTTGGGAGTTATTGAGATTATAAAAAATGGCTTCTAAAAGCTGCTTTGACTTTAGTCCCCTATATGTATATAAATACATATAAGCATGTGACAAAAGGGGTCCATGCTTGTAAGCTTTTGTGCAAGATCCAAATAACACCATGATGTGGATATTGACTTGTGTGCAAGGGTGAGGTGTCCTCTAATGATGGTGATAGATTCCAAATCTTAGTGATGCAGACAGGGCCCATGTGTAGTTGGAGGCTAGTCCTTTGAAAAATCTATGCATTCACTCAACTCCTAGGTGTAATCCATTTTCATCTTCACTAAGATAAGCATCCCTTTTACCCTTTACATTGACATGCCTCCTAAGAACTTGTTCCCCCCATTTGCTAGAGTTATCGTAATCGAGAAGCAATGTAGCATACCTAGTGCTTAAAGAGTAAACCCAGAGTGATATGGTAGGCTCTTGATAGGGGCTTTGGCCAAAATTTTGTGGTAATAATCCGGGTTGTAAAAAACCGGGATCAATATTATATTCATTCCATTGTCAAGTACAATGCTTTATAGAAGTTGGGTTGTTCCACTCTTCTCACTGTGCATATGGGATTCAAGACATCTCTTCCTAGAGCATACATCATTTGTTACTTCTCAACACCCCCCTCAAATGATGAGTTCCTACACTTGTTGGCTTTTTCCTCCCCTTCATGATGATGATATGGCCCGGGAGACTAGCTCATAGGCAACCTAGTCAAGTTAAAGCTTGAAACTTTACAATTTTGGCAGGAGTTCTTATTTTAAAAATCCACTAAAACATATGAAAGATACAATTAAAAATTCTTTTAGAACAGTCTGTCAAAGTTGTTGATGGTAGTGAAAGCATCTTCTTCTTCTTCTTCATTCATGAATTGGTTCTGGTGGTGATCATTATGCATCTGTTGTGCTATTTTCTTGCAAAAACATTCACTGGCTATATGGCCAATCTTACCACAATAATGACATGTCATCCAATTTTGGTTGTTGGTGTTGAATCCTCGACCTCTTCCTTTGGGTCTAGCAGCTCCTTTAGTGTTTAAGAGATTTTTCATAGATGATGGAGTACCATCTTTTGCATTTTTGTTCTTCTATTTGTTCTCTTCATCAAGAAGAGAGTGTTCAATATCTTTAAGTGAGAGACTTGGAACATTACTTAGGGTGGACACAAGATTCTCATATGGATCCTTATTTACATTTCCAAGCAGTACGCCTATTGCTTCATCTTCATCAATATTCTTCTTAAGAGTTGCAAGCTTGGTTTTTAGGCTCTTGAAATTGTTAATGTGTATGGTCATGGAAGCATTGTCTTTTATATCCAGTTTATAAAACCGCATGAATAATTTTACCTTTCAATTCTTTGCTTGGGTACCAAACATCCTATCAAGTTCCTCCCAAGTGGTTCTAGCATCTCTAATTCCAGAGATATGATGTAGCACATCATCACTTAGTCCCCAGGCAATGATGCCTAGATCCATGTTATTCATATTCTTCCATTCCTTGGTTTTTGATGGAGTTACTGCAAGGGTCCCGCTTTTCTGAATCTTCTTCCCTATCATCTGCATCACCTTCATCATTTTCAAAGAGATCCCAAAGGTCTTTCCTCATTAGGTGGTACATGGTCTTTTCCTTCTAGGTATGAAACCTTCTCCATTAAACTTTGCTATTTACTCAAGATCTACCATGTTGATAAGCTTCAATTATTCAGCAAAAGAGTTATATTTCAATGTGTCAAGTGACACAAGTGCAAGGTAATGTGAAGACACACTTTGTAGTATAAAGAGATAGTATTTCGGTCTTTAAGCTTGAATCTTCTTCCTTCTTGATGGCGATTATTTGATGCTTGTCTCTTCCTTCAACTTGAATCTCCTCCTTGCTGGTAAAATCACTGAGTAAACACTTAGATCAGAGTGATAGTACTTGCCTTGCCAAATGGAGGAAGAATGAGGCAAAGAAAGAAGCCTTGGTGTTGATGCTACTACTGGAGGTCTTCATGACTTCAAAAGAAAAAAATCTTCAAAATATCCCAAGTCTTGTTGAAACTTTCAAATTCAGTGCAATTAGAGTGGCATTTGAGTGGCACGACAGAGGATATGAAGAAAATGAAGTAATATGTAAGCTTTAAGAAAGCTAGCTATGGAGGTCCTGAGTTTAGGGTTTCTGGCCCATCTGATTTCGTGGTTGCAATAGAGCACAGAGTGGATTATTTGAACAAGACTTTGTGAGGATAAAGCTTAGGTGTTAGGCTTTATTTTCCCCATGAGCAATGACAAATTCATGCAACGCAGGAGGAGAATGAATAGTATGACCAGAGGAGCCGTAGTTCTGGACAGCGATGGCAAATTTCTACAATGTCACCTGCAATGTGCAATGTCGACATTTGACATGACAAGGAGGAGTGTCTGAAGCTGAGAAACAACTCTCTTGAAGAGAGCAAGTTGAGATAGGCTCTGGTTGAGGAGATCCAAGAGCTCTACCAAAGGTGGGTGCAGGTTGGCTATGGCAGGCACAATTTCAAGCTAAAGGTGAAGTTGGAAATGGAGTCATGAGCGAGATGTGAACTGAATAGAGATGACCATAGGTGAAGAGAGACTAGGAGAGTAGTGTATGGAGCTATGCCATGCTCAGCAGAGCTCTGATACCATGTTAAAAAACACGGATCTAGAGCACGGCAAGAGCTATGGAGGATGAAAGATGAAGACAAGACTAATGTTGACATAGACAAAGAGAGACCAATTGTTGCACAAGTAAATTAGGTTCCAAAAGTTAGATTAGCTTGGACTCATAAAGGCAATCTTGTGTAATGGACTGACATTGACAAGGCTTTAAGTGAAAGTACAAAGCATCATGATATTGTATTCATTCCATTGTCAAGTTCAATGCTTTATAGAAGCTGGGTTGCTCCACTCTCCTCACTGTGTATATGGAATTCAGGACATCTCTTCCTAGAGCATACATCATTTGTTATTTCTCAACACCTACCTAAAACCAAGTGCCATTTCAGAGACAAACTCCTACTTCGTCACTCAATTTGGAGCATGAAAGAACTCAAGCTTGAATCTATCGGTCCTGGCAATGGAATCAAAATTTTGTTGCTCTCACAAGCAAACCATTAAGACCCATAAACACAATATTAGTGAGTTTGGGAATCTCCCAATTTTTATTTTTTAAATACTAAAAAGGTGGCACTCAGATAGCATACCCATAAGTTTCTCAAAACCATATGATATGACCTATCATTGGAAAGCACTTGAAAAATGGAATTTATTGAGCTATAGACTGCTCGATTTGGAGTTATAATGTTCAAGTTATGAAAAATCCAAAGATTTGATCACATGTCCCAAAATTATGGGAAATTCCCATATTCCCCAATATGGTATAGACCACTAATTGCTTCAAGCATTTCAAGCTGAGAGCTATGGCTACCTCTCACATAGTTGTAACGCACTCTTCCACATACCAATGTAGTGAGCTTACTTTTAAATCCAATCAAGTATCTCCTCCCACAAATCCATCGATATAGCTCCATGATTCAAGATGCACCCTTAAGCAAGCTCCATCCCCAAGCTCTGAGGTTTGATCTCCATAGCCATGTGCGCAAGAAAGGGGAAAAGAGGAAGATGAAGATGAAGAGAGGAGAAGAAGAGCTTCTCCATGGTCCCTCACTCTCTCACATGCACTCTCTCCCTCTCTCACACCCCCTCTCTCATGTACAAGAAGGAAGAAGCAAGAGCAAGAAGCAAGAAGAGAACAAGTTTGGCCACACACAAGAATGAGCTTCTTCATTCATTTCTCGACTTTTATGCATGCTCTTATCTCTTCCTTGGGTAGTTATCCCCTTTTTGGTCCACTGGCCTTTGTCCATTCCTCTACTCTCTTTTCTTCTCCTTCCTATTAGTGTAGGCCTCAATCCATGCCTCTCATTCTTTACAACTTGCATAGGAGAGAGCTTGGAACTCTTTTACAAAATGAATTGCAATGTGCCCGGTGCTATTCTTGCTAGCATATTAAGGTGTGCTTATTGTTGTGTGCTTCCTTTACATTTGAAACTTTTTCTTGCACTTCATGTCTTCAGATTTTTTTGAGTGTGCCTTTATCCTCCATCTTCCTCTTGCCTTGGGACTCTATATCCAACTTGGATCACATCTTTGATGCATTAAATTATGATACTAGTACTCCTTGGTGAATATTCAACAAGCTGAAGCAACTTCTTCAAGATGGAGAGGTCAATCTTAGTGATTTATTCTCTTCATTATTGAGATTCAAGAGAGCAATTAGATACTTCCTCTCTAAGGCATTTTCATTCACTCCAGGCTTGCTCTCTCAAGCTTTAAGGCATCTCTAAGCTTTCCCCAAATCTTTTCCCTCTTTCTTCACCGTTAAAGCTTAATCTCCCTTTTTCCATGGCTACCATAAACATAGCATCATAGTAGTCTCTTGAAATCTTGGTTTGATCTTGGTCATATCAAGGGGCTTTTGTCCATTAAAAACTCTATGGTACTTCTTTAGAAACATACCTCAAGGATTAACCAAGATTACTTCAATTTGTTCAAGAATTCAAGGGATTTTATCTCTCTTGACTACCATTATGGCAAAGTATCATATGTTGGTGAAAACTTGGATTATTGTGTTTCTAATCATTGGGATTTTATACACTCCACTCATAGAAAGTAAAGACAAGGTCAATCTATCATCCTTTAGCCAACATTGAAGCAATTTTTTGGGATTTCAGAGTGTTCTCTTCTCTTGATTATTTGGAGGCTTCATGAGGATTTTCCATCAACTATTATGGATGAAATTTGATCAAAGATCAGGACTCTTCTTCATCAAGTATTGAAAAATGTATTTCATCTACTCTTTTCTAATCTCTCTATTTCCATTTGTTGATGCATATGTAATTATTGAAGGTTAGGTTGAGTGTACCTTTCTTGCTTGATTGAAACCTTCATTAATTGATTGAATTCTCAACATTGATTGAATAAATTTGGACTCCCAATCATTGAAGATTTAATTTCAATCATTATGAGAATGATGATTCACTCTATTGGCTCTTTTTTTCCATCAATACTTCTAATGGTTGATTCATGAACTCAAGAACATTGGCATTTGAATTTTTATGCAATTTCTTGCCTATGTGTTGGCTAATCTCCGATCTTTGATCTTTTGCTCATATAATACATTGATAGACCCCAATAAATTGTAAAAGTTGAGTTTAGTAATTCAACGAGTCACTGATTATCAAAGGTAAATGTTTCTTAGCCCTCTTTGATCTTCATTGATCTTTCATTGATCTTCAATGAGCCAATAGCAAGACAAAAGAGAGGTGACCCTCCCTTGCTATTTAGGACTTCATAGGGATGCACAACCTAGCTTGGAAGGAACTTGATACACCTTCCAAAGTTCCAAGATCCATTTAGGTGCCCATCCACCATTTTATCCTTCATCATAGGTGGTGGACCATGAAAGACCGCTTGGGAAAGAGTTGAAAAGATTCAAGGATCACTAGTACCAAAACAAGGCAAAACAAGGCAATGGTGGGCACATAAATAATTGTAGTGATTTTGCATGTTTGCAGGTCATACATATGTAATTTGATGGTACTTGTAGGGTATACATGTTGATTTTCAATAACCACTTGTGTGTCATGATGATCTATGGTCATAATTGGCAAAATAGGGCTAAAACGATACTTTTATAGGAATAAACAAGTTGTTGATTCATTCTTGAAAACCACAAAGAATTGTTTACATAAAGAGATTCATTAATTCTTATAGAGTTTTCTTGTGCTTCATTCAAAGAGGACAAAGCTAGCTTCAATCCTAGCCAAAAATTTTGGTAGTCAAATATGTGATTCAAAAGTTATGGTCTATTTACTAATAGATTGTCATAGTAGATAACTTTTGGATAGTAAGATAGGGTTTATTGTTTTGACTTGGATCTTCCCCATATTTCTTTCCAACTTGATATTTTAGTAAATCTACCTTACTCCATATTACAAGTTTTTTGGGAGTCAAAAATCAAAGGGATTGAAAAAGGACAACTCAAGTTATCAATAATTTACTGACATGCTGTCATTTAGTACTACACCTATCTCAATGGCAAGAAACTAGAGGAAAAAGCAAGTGCTTGAGAGCATGAATGAGAAATTGGCCAACTATAATGTACAGGTTAATCCAACCATGGAGGCAACAAATCAAGGGCAAAATGTTATGGGCAACAAACTATAAATGAAGAGACACATTGGCCAAGACCTCATGTTCTAGAACCTATGGCTAGATTTAATGTATCTTATGACTCAAATGAGTACTAACAACTCTCATTAAGGATTGGAAACAAGAATAAAGGCATCATCAAACTAAATCATATGATAGATGACAATTTGGGCCATTTGAAAATTTTTGGACAACACAATCATACGTTGGATGCAAAGTTTAATCAAATGCTAAGCAGCTTCCATCATAATTCAAGCATTAGATTAGGTAATCCTAGGAAGGGCCAAACATTGACTATCCTAATGTGTTGTCATTGGAATGCAACCAGTGCCAATTTAGGGGGTTGGAGTTGATACTTTACCCTATGAGTAGAGCGGTGGATGTGCATCTCTCCCCCTCGTTTCTCACTCTCATTGAACCAAGTGTGACTTGAGGGATGATAGCAATGTGGTCACCTTAGATGGATGATAAGAGACTATGGTATGTAACTTAGGTTCAAATTTTGAGGTCATTTCTTGTGGGGTTGAGGTCAAGAGCTCAAGTTATTCTAACAAGCTCTAAATGGCAGTAGTCTTGATTACTTCTTGATGGGCTATTAAAAAATGTGCTATTGACATTTGTTTAGATAGGCACGTCACACATGGTATTAGATCAAAGGATAAGTATTGTTTGCCAATTATAAAGATTAGATAAGAATCAAATCAATAAGAAATTCTTATGATTTATCCTACCACTAATATCTGATTCACTTTTGCTAGAATAATGAAGCCTGGAATCATTTTCTTGTGTACTCCTTCAACTTTGGATGGAGAGATCAATTGATGCATATTATAGAATAACTTTATAATCATTTCCCATTGTATTGCAAAAGGTGATGGATGTGAAATGGAATATATTACTTCATGGATGCTAATAGACTTCCATACGTTTGAACTAACCTCAAAAGATTGCAGTGGGTGGATGAAAATTTTGAAAGACATTAAGATATTTATTTTTGAAGAGTCTAGGGTTAATTAAACTTCCTTTTACAAGAGGATGGCAAGTTCATCTTAACTATTATAATTATGAGAAAGTAATCAATGTAATCCCAACTAATAGAGTTACTCTTTTGGACCACTTTTGTTGAAATAGTTACTGTAAACAAGGTTATTCCACCTTCCCTCCAAGTATAAAATTTTAGATGTGTTTTGTGAACCCCCATCTTATAGCACCATTGATGATTCTTAGTTCAATAGGTGAATCTTATACTAGAACACTATCCATGATGTAATGCTTCTAGCTACTGACAAATAAATTGAATAAAAGAGGTTTTATTTCTCAAACTATGCAAGAATTATAGTTTTACAAGAAAATTTTAAGTTGGCATATGGACAAATTTTGCATATACATATTAAACAAGTTCTTGTGCATTTTCAATCCTAGGACATTCTACCTATCATTGATCCTATTGAACTATAATCCAAGACATCCCTTCTTAAGAGAATCAAACCTCTAGAATTTGATTGGAAAGGAAAAGACTTGGAAACTAATGCGAAATTTTGGATAAAGTCTATGGAGGACTATTTTTGAGCTGCAAGGACAAGTATCCCTAATCAGGCCATGTTGGCCAAACTAAAACTAATATGGTAAGTGCACCTTTGGTGGAAGCAATGGTGTAGAGACATGAAAGTCTCGAAAGCTACTACCACATGGGAACTCATAAAAGGTATGTGTGGAAGACACATTGTTCCTTCCTATCATGGCTCAAAGATGAACTGATTCTTCGAGCTTCACTAGTTATTGTTGAGCTTGGAAGCATGTTGCTTCGAATTTGTAAATCTTCAAAAGTACACTCCGGCTATGGATATTGGCCAATGGGTGGCCAAGTTTTGTTGAGGGCTCAATCTTACATTGGATACTTAGCTAGAAGAAATGTGCCCAAATGTCTATAAGTTTCCTTTGATAAGAGCAAGGATGCTTCGTCTTTAAGCACAATCAAGGAACACGAGATACCAAGGTTGTGGATCACCTAATAGAGGACCTTGAGCATTCATGAAGAGGACACAAGGGAAACAATAGCTCAATAGAAAGAATAAGGAAAAAGTCAATATAACTAGTAACTTTATTCCCCCTTAAATCAAAACAATGGTGCATGAAGGTGTTTCCATCATAGCAAAGTGGGCCATTACAAAATAAAATTCCCTAAACTAAACCAATCGCCTCAACAAGGATAATTATGTGGCCAAATAGAGTGGTAAGAGGAAGAGAAAGAGTTGCCGTGGCAATTACCATAGGAGAGGAAGAGAAAGAGTCCTCGATGGAACCGAAATGAAAAGAGGGATATTTTAATGCCACTCATGACAAGAAGGGACCAAAACATCAATTATTGGTGATTTAGACATTGGTGAACTATCAAGGTAAACCATTCCAAGTGTTGATAGATTGTAGGTGTACTCTATCGTTTATTTCTTTGAAGTCTACAAAAAATTTAAGCATAGGAATTAACAACCATCTAAACTCTTGGTAGAACTAGTTAATGGAAAAGAAGTTGTATCATCATATCAAACTAGAAATGTAGAGTTTGATCTGGGCAATGAGGCTATAAACCTAAGGTTCTATGTCATGAATCTTGGTGCACATGAGTTCCTTCTTGGAACGGACTCCAATGATTCCACATTCATTGTAGGAAAGGCTAAGTCACATTCCAAAATGCAAAAGGAATTCAATTAACTACGCATGGCAAAGCTAGAAAACCTAAGATAAATTAGACCCAGTGTATTTCATCATGAGGAGCCTTGTTTCTATTTTTGAAGAAGGATGGTACTCTTCATCTTTGCATAGACTACCGCAACCCAAACCAAGTGACAATCAAAAATAAATACCCAATTTCTAGGATCAACGAGCTTCTTGATAGACTTCAAGGAAAAAAAATCTTCTCAAAAATTGACCTAAGGTCAGGCTACTATCAAATTAGGATCAACAAGAAAGGCATCCCAAAGATCACCTTCAATACAAGGTATCTACATTATAAATTCAATGTATGACTAATTCCCCCACTAGCTCTACTTTCAATAGGTTGGTGCAATATATTTTTAAACCCTACCTTGATGAGTTTATTTTAGTCTTCTTCAATGATATCTTAGCCTACTCCAAATAAAAAGAAGACCATGAGACACAACTCAATATTGTGTCAAACACCTTAATAATGCACAAGCTCTATGCCAAAGAGAGGAAGTGCATATTCTTTAAAAGACAAGTATAATATATTGGATTTATCTTTTCTGACAATGGAATTGTAGTGGATCTGGCCAAAGTTAAGGACATGCAAAATTGGCCACCTCCAAATTTAGTTAAGGAAGTACAGAGCTTCTCAGGCTTAACTAGATGGTACATGGTGTTTAATCAAGAACTATTTCTTGATAGCCGCATCTCTTGCTAACCTTCTTAGAAACAAATTTCTATTGTGTGGAGTCCAATTAAATGATCTAGTTTTTAGATGTTCAAGTAGAGTCGTGAAAAAATGCTAAAGGTACATGGACCTTGTAGCCATACAATGCCTCGAATGAGGACATGCCTATACTCATGTAATGAGTATTATTGAAACAAACTCTACAATATGAATCCAATGATCCCATGCATTCTATGGACCATGATAAAAGTGTCTCAAATAGATCTCTAACCACTTATTGGTGCTTTTAGTTTATCCATCTATCTATCAATGATAGGCAATGCTTGGAGTTAACTTGATTCCCATGAAATTAAATAAACTTTTTCAAAAAAAATCCATGAATTTTGTATCCCTATTAGAGATAATCTTTATAGGTAACCCATGAAGTCTGAAAATTCCTTCCATGAACTAATCTACTACTTATTTGGCTGAATATTGGACTTTAGTATGTAAGAAGTAGGTTCATTTAGCAAAACGGTTAACCACAACAAAAATACTATTCCAACCTTGCTTAGTGGTAGAAAGTTGTGTAATAAAATCCATGCTTATGACAATCCATTTACCATGTGGAATGGATAATGGTTAAAGTAGACCATTGGACAACAAATTGGATTCTTTATTCTACTAGCATGGTAACCATGGTATCACATAATCCTTGACATTTTTTCAAATTCATTTCCAATAAAAAAAATTATGAATCTTACCAAAGGTCTTAAACAATCTAGTATGCCTTGCCAAAGGAGAAGAATGCATCTTCTATATTATGCCTTGCGTAAATGATGTCTGAGGAGTCAAGTACACTCACCCTTTGAACCAAAGAAGCTCATTTTGCCACTTGAAATTGGAAAATCCATACTCATTGCATTGCTATAATTTTCTCATTATATTGATAGTGTGCTCATCCTATAAACCCATATATTCTACCTCATTGGACATAAAAGTACACTTGCTTTCCTTTGCAAGAAACTTATGTCTTCTCAATGTGAGGAGGACTTCTCCGACATGCTACAAATGATCCTCTCTATTCTTGCTATACATGATGATATCATCAAAGAATACTAGGATTGATTTATACAAGAGTGGTTGTAAAATCTTGTTCATGAGAGCTTGGAAAGTTGGAGGTGCATTGGAAAGCCAAAATGGTATAGCTAAAAAGTGATAGAGACTCCTATCTATCCTAAAAGCCATCTTGTACTCATCACCTTCTTTCATCTTGATTTGATGGTATCCTGATCTCAAGTCAATCTTGGTACATACTTTTGCATCCTTGAGTTCATCCAATAAATCATCAATGTAGGGGATTGGGTTCTTGTTCTTCATGGTGCTCTTGTTAAGGTCTATATATTCAATGCACATCTTGAAGGAACAATCTTTCTTCTTAATAAGTAATATGCGAGAAGCAAAAGGTGATTGACTAGGTGGAATAAACTCCATTTCTTGCAAATCTTTAACATAATTCTCCACTTGTTCTCTCTCATACTTTGAAAACTTATAAGATGGTTTGTTGATAGTTTTAGTGTTAAGTGCCAATTCAATAGGATAGTCCACTTCTTGCTTAGGAGGTAATGATATAGGAGGTTGAAATATGTCCCTAAACTCATTCAACCACTTACATAGATATGGATCTTGCTCCTTGCGTGAAAAAGTTTGCTAATTTTCATCCATCTTCTAAAGAGGAATTGTGAAAATGTGAGACATAATATTGATTTCCTCCTTCATCTTTTTCTTGCTAATAATTTCCATTTGTTTCCTCTCTATGTCGTTGTGTTACTTACTACCCATTCCAAGTAAACTCCATAAATATATGATTGAGATCCAAAGAAAATTTGCCAAGCTATCCAAGCCAAACACAGCCTTCCAATGATGATGACAATGGAACCCATATCTAGGACAATCAAGTCTGACATAATGGTATAAGATTGAGATAACTCAATAGGAATCTATAGGCATATGTCCTTGCTCAACTCTTTAGCTCCATTTGCAACTTGTGCCTTTAGTGGAGAGTCCATTTCTTGAGGCAATAACTTCAACTCATGTAATGATTTGTTGTTGGCATTGACAAAGTTATGGGTGTAGCCCGTATCAATGAGAATATGAGAAACTTTAGAAATGATAATGCCTTTGAGCTTAAGTGTATTATCTCCTTTGCATTACATTCATGCATCTTGGGATATAGAACATAACAAGTGTGAACATAAAATAGTCGAAGAATCATCTATTTGTAATCCATAAGGGTCAAATGAACCACCTAGATAACATGGAAATCTATTAACTAGCTCTTAATCCTCCTGTGTGTCTTGATTATCATGATCATGTGTCTCATTACAAATTGGAATAGCCTCAACTTGTAATAGACTTTCCTCATGTGTCACATCTTCATTAGATTCTTCCATGATTACCATGTTAAACTTGGCATTGTTGTCTTTACAATTCTATTTATGGTGGTTAGGTGACTATTTCTCACCGTACTTGAAATATAATCATTTTAGCTTATCATTGGAAAAAGGCTTGCTGGTAATATTATTAGGTAACTATTTGGTTCCACCATCTACTCTCTTGAATTTGCTTTTGGTTCAGCATTATACCTAAGGTTGCTACCGTGTTTAAAGGTGTATGTTGTATGATAAGTGGGAACCTTCGTAAAAGTATTTGGGAACCAGTTTTCTTATCTATAACCCTCTCTTTGTTGGCTATTTATTTGAATGGTAAGTCACTCATGTTTTGGGCTGAAAAAAACTCAATTCTCTTCTATACTTTTCACTATAGCATTCAATATATTGTATGGCGACATGGACATTTGTAGGCTTTGTGCTACCCCAACTTCTATTGAAACATTTGGATCAATACAAAAATGTACTTCTTCAATTTTGTTGAGTCAGAAATATCCTCAATATATATGGAAAGATTTAAAAATTGGCTGGAATATTCTCTAAATCTAGAGCCCCTTTGCCTAAGATCATACCATTTTCTTTCTAGTCTCTCTTTTTCAATTGGCAATACAAATACTTGAGTCATGGTGGCTAATTTAAAATATTCCCAAGTCTAAAAATTGTGCCCAATTTTTCTCACAGATCTTCAGTATGTATGTGCATACCCTCTAATTGTAAGGCTACATAACATATCTTTGCTTCATCATTACATGGATAGAGAGTAAAGTGCATTTCGAGCTTGTTGATCCATTATTCTAATTCCATTGATGAGGGGTTATCTCCTTTGAACTAAGGTATGTCCATATCTCCCTTGTGTTCTTTGTCATAATGATAATATTGTCCATTATTGTTGAGGAAGCCAAATGACTACTATCTACAAGAGTATTTGCTAAATGTTTGATGTCCACGATTGTTCTTGAAATAATGTTATCAATTCTTTTGGTTATTGAATGAATGATGACCAAATGAATACTCTTATGTGGCCAATGATTTTGGTTGGGTTGTCCATGTGTCATCATATCATCAAGATCTTCATTGTGCTAAATTCTCTCATCACTCCTTGGTTCATCATGAATATACTGATCTTGATCATTTCTTGCATTAGATACTTGAGTATTTTGGGGATAAAACTATTGGCATGTATGTCATCATCTCTATCAACATGCTAAAAATTATCTTGCTATCCATGATTCTTTGAGACATTATGATTGGGTCTTTCTCAATTGCATGAATTTGAAGGTAGTTGAACTATTTCTTTGACTCTTGAAGGACCTCCATGTTCATAAGTTGAATGCACAAATTGATTGGTTGCTTTAAACTTTGGATTGTTATTTGGGAGTGGCACACCATTATCATTAGAAAGTTAGTTACTTTGCTATTTGTTAACCAAGTTGTTGAGTACACCACTTTGCCTTTGGTACGACCCTTCGGGGATCTAGCCACATGTTACCCTTTTAAGGGTTTTCCTTAGTTTATTACTTAATCCTATTACAATTTAATTTGTCATATAGAGATGAGCTTCATTAATTAGCCCTTTAAAACAAGGTTCCTTTGCATAAATTGAGACATACGCAAGAATTCAAAGAAAAACAATCTTTTCAAAAAGAAAATATTTGTTCAATTTTTATTATCTTCATTTCAATCATTGTTCTATTTCATGTCTGAAGTCCTTCTCAAAGGCTAAAATAAGCCACCAAGTCCATGAATGACAGCTAGCATCAAGGCCTTCAAGGAGATCTATTCAAGCTTGAGGGGGTATGTTAGCCCTAGAATGCCCAAGGAATTATAGCTAGATCACCCTAGCTCCTTGGTGCTTGCTAGCTTATGGCAGGTCTCTACGGAGAGACATCTCACATCCAGTGCTAGTCCTAGCAATCCATAGTGATAATTCTAGCTCCCTTGGTCCAAAGCTAGTGCAACTATCCTTAAGGAAGGCCTACTATACTCAATCATAGGTCTAACTTGTATTTAAGTATTTTCCTTCTAGAAAATCAAAAATATTTGTTTCAAATAGTAATTTAATGCAACAAGCAAATGCTCTTGTGCATAAGTGCATGTGTAGGTCATGAGTTTATCAACATAAATTCTATAGTCCCAAGTCATGAATTTTGGGTCTTCTTAATTGAGTTAGCCCCATCAAAAATGATAACTTGGTTTGACTAGTAGGGTTTATTCATAGAGGATCAATCCTTAGGTCCTTAGCTCTAGCAAGGTACTTATTAATATATATCCTAGTAACGTCAATTTAATATATTTCTTAGTAATGTTTAGAAGTAACTAGATTAAAAACTAAATATCCTATATCCCATCTCTAATAAGGAAAAAAACGGAATATCTAAGCTCATAATTCCTTTTTTAGTACAAAAATATCCAATTTATTTCAAGACTAGATGTGAGGACTAAGGTGCCATCATGGGAGGATAATTGTAGTCAAATTACCTCCTATGTGCCTAGTGTTTTTGTCCTCCTACTCAACATCCTAGGTATCCAACAAGAATAGACTGCCTACTAGCTTACATTACTTGATGAAATTTTCATGTAACCATATTTTTAGCAAGACCTCTGTGAAAAAACAAAGGGATGCCTAGATTTGGGGTTGCGGAACATAGGCATCGCTCACACATGTACCTTGCATCCACCTCTCAAACTTCTTTTCTTAAGGGCCATCTTTTGCAACTCATTCCTAGCTTGCTTCTTCTTTGGTCTTTATCTCACTTGAACCTCAAACAACGGTTCAATGAAGGAGGAGAATAAGTACGAAGAAAGTGTAAGTGGTGTTTAGGTAGTGAGAAGTTTGGCATAGATGGGTAGGCTTATGAATGAGATTTATTCCACCGATAGTGAATATGATAAGAATAAGGTAATGATGATAAGGAGTGGAGAGAAAGTGGTAGAGGTAGATTGGTTTGCTTTGGAGTAGGTGGACGTGGGCAAAGAGAATGGCAAAGTAATTCAAGTGGGATAGGAGATCTTCAAAATCATGATCATGAACTCCCTTGAGTATAAATCGAAGCATAACCATGGATCTACTCACAATTTTTGCTCTTACAATCCCTAACTACCTCTCTCTCTCTCTCTCTCTCTCTCTCTCTCTCTCTCTCTCTCTCTCTCTCTCTCTCTCTCTCTCTCTCTCTCTCTCTCTCTCTCTCTCTCTCTCTCTCTCTCTCTCTTACTATCTCCTCCTTTATCTCCCTTCTCTCTCCATCTCACCCTCTCTCCTTCTTAACTATCTTCTTCCTACACTATCATTCTCTCCTTCTTCTCTCTCACTCTCAATCTGTCAATGCAAATAGGCAAAAGAAGACATTTAGTAACATCTATAGGCTTAAGGCTCTAAGTCTTACATAGCCTTTGACTATCCCAATGACTATCAACCTTTGTTGAACCACCCCGTTTGTGCTTTTCTCCTTGATGATCTCGGACAATCAAGCAAGGCGTGGAGCTTTTTTGTGCTTTGTGGATCATGGTGTCAGCTTTGGAGATCATGTGGTAGTGTGAGAGATGATGATATTAATGACGGTCCGAGGAGATGATGGTGGTGGTGGTGGTGGTGGTGGTGGTGGTGGTGGTGGTGGTGGTGGTGGTGGTGGTGGTGCAACTATTAGCTATTTCATTCATCTTTGTTTTTATTGAAAAAAATGTAAATTGTCATTACAATGTGGGATAAAACACCATGCTCAGTGTAGACATCATGAAAGCTTTGTGTTTCTTCATGTCAATGTAGGCTTGGGACACCGACACAAAGCAAAAAGTATAAGTTATAAACCACTTAACTTAGATGCATGACTATACTCATCTATGGTGTCCCTTTATGAGGACATGGAACGCAGACACCATGCTTAGTACTTACATAAGGAAAGCCTTGTGTCTTTTCATGCCAAGTGAGGCTTGGGACACTAATAGAAAGTGGAAAGTACAAACTATAAATCACTTAAGTCAAATGCATGACTATACTAATCCATGGTATCCCTTCAATACCAAGCCATTAGGATGTGGGACCTAGACGTCATGTTGTCTGCAAGAATAAGAAGATTCTTATATCTCTACATGCCAAAGAAGGCTTGGATACCCACACAAATTTGTGTAAAGCAAGTTGGAAGCTACAAGCTATAAAAACAACCCCAATCAAATGCATGACCATATTGATCATGATATCCTTTTAGTGCCATGTCATGAAGACATTGTCATGGGATTCTCTATCAAGCCACAATCTATAGGGGATCAAGATATCATACAAAGAAAAGAGCGAAATACAATTAACACCAAAAGAAACCTAATGTAATCCTTTGAATAATCATTATACACTACAAATTCTTTCTTGGATAGTATAGACAGCGGCTTAAGCTCAGCATTATCAAGATGTAGCCTGATTACTTTTTTGTACAATCCAAATAATACTTGTAGCACTATAAGATAAATATATAAACCCTAAAATACATTAATTCATTGGAATACAAGAGATAGAGGAACTCAAGTATAACAAGGATCCAGAAGATAAAGCTCTTCATAATCTATTGATAACTCTATTAGTGGCCTCCACCTTTTGATAATCACCAAATTATGAAGCTCTTCATAATCTATTAATAACTCTATTAGTGACCCAAAAGAAGTTCTAGATGTTTATAATCTAATGATAACACTATTAGTGGAATCCATCTTTTGATAATGAGGCCAATCACATTTAGCCACACTAACACCATGAAAGTTCTAGTCAACGAAGCAATACCATCAATCTCACTCAAAAGCTCTCTGGATAAGGTTTCTCATTCTCATTTTATGGTATGATGCCCCTTCTTCCAATAAAACAACTAGCCACCTACTTGATGTTCCCTGCAAAACTAACGATGTTGCCATTTCACAAAGTTGACTACCATTGCAGTCACAAGCACCGCCAACTTTATATATCTACATTCAAAATATATCTTGCTCAAATTTCCAATGCTTGTCATGTGACTTTATTGACATAGTTTGCTCTTCACAAAGACGCCAAAATTAGCCATCTCAACATGATTGAAATATTACAACTCCATCATTCATAACCAAGGATAACCATTGCTCCATGTAACACAATCGACAAGGTTAATCAACCTTTCACTCCTCTCTCTTTCATCAACAAACTCCACTACCACTACTACTGTCAGGTTATTCATGATCAACCGACAATCAAACACGATGGCTCCATGTCAATTACACTCCCTCGAGAATGGTTTCAATCCTTCCCAATGTTTCTTAACCAACCCTCAAACGTCACAAGTCCCCCCCCCCCCCATTCACATAGCAATCCATCGAAAAATAGCATCATCCCATCAAAAAGTAGCCTTCTAAGGCTATATTAGCCTTAGCTATTTTCTTCCTTCTTTTGCTTTTTCATTAGCACCTTCTCTTTAGAAAAACTCTAAAGAAATTAGTCATAGCAAAATTTTTGTTAGGAAAAGATAATAGATATAAAAATTATATTCCTTCTCTCAAAGACTCATTGGGCCTTGTGTGCATCTGCGTACCATTCAAACCTCAAAATTCTAGGGTATATCTTTATTAAGATCTTCTAGTCAGAATTTTCAAGCTAAACACCCTCCAATGTCATTGAAGCTCTATCCTCTACATCTTGAAGTCAAACTTGACCACAAATAAATCCATCAATGAAAAGCTCAAAGGGAGAAGCCTCAAAT